>NC_064560.1:37556665-38923724 GCF_937001465.1 Orcinus orca
AGGTCGGAGAAGCCCATCCCAGGAAAGGGAAGAAACCATTTGCAGCCTTACCCCTTTCTAAAACTAGAAGACAGCTTAGGGGTTCCTGGGGAGGCCAGGGTTTGCTGCTTCTGGATCCCTAACTACAGTCTACTAGCTGGGCCTCTATATGAAACACTGAAAGGAAAAGATGATGATCCTTTTGAACAGAATCCAGAAGTGGCCTTTCAAGAATGGAAAGAGCAGTCAATTCAGACCCTTGCCCTGGAACTCCCTAATTGAGCTAAACCCTTTGACCTTTCCATTCCCGGTGAAAGGTGAATCGCCATTGGAGAATTAGTGTAAAAACTGGGACCACTTGAAATGGAACAACGCAAGAATGCCATCCAGGTAGGATAAACTACAGTCACCAAGGGGCTTGGCCCACTGCCACATCTGGCCAAGATACTGGCGGTATCTAAAAACCTGGAAATCAGCAGCCCAAAAGGCCACCTCCCTCCTAAGGGAAAAGGACCCCACGTGGTGATCCTAATCACCAACCATGCCCTGAAGTTGCAGGGTTCGCTCCGTGGGCACACCGACCTCGAGTGAGGAGGCCCTCCAACTCCAACATCCAGAGAGATAACCGGGGGCAACAGGGCACCATGACGACTCGTGTGAACATCACTTGACCTGGAGTTTCTCTCATAAAACAACAATAGTGTGTCCCGAAGGAGTAGACTACAGCTTGCAGGACTTACTGCACCCGGAGGGGAGCTAATAATCTTGGCGGGGGAACCGTATATCACACTGTCACCATAGAAAAGCCTACAGACACCGTGATGATGGTGGCCAATAAGACCGGCTGGACTCCTGTTTACTTCAAAAGGCTGTTGACTCAGTGGCCACCATGGTCCTTGATCACCACTGACCCTGGACTGTCTGGGAGTTGAGCGGGCAGGGCTCTGACACCTGGTGCTGTTTTTACGTTAATTCAGGGGCCTAATTGAAGAAAAAGCAGACTACTGGTCAGAGCATCTAGGCTGGCAGAAACGGTCAGCCTAAGGTGGCCGAACAAATGTGGGGCGGGGTGAAATCGGCCCCCACAGCGTCTCTGCACATCTCTTTCCTGGACCCTTAAAGGTCATTAGAATCTATAACACTTCCAATGCTGGTGCTCAGGCGGACGAGCAGGGAGGCAGGGGTCCTGGGGCCAATCAACGTCACCTGGAGGCTGCTGGGGAGAAGTTCTGACCCTCGTCCCCTGGTATGAGGGCTCCCAACTCAGCACTCAGCAGTTACAGAAGAAGGGTCTGCACCCTCAGCACTCCAAGAATGAGGAACGGGACAAAAGGCAGAGGAGCGGTTTGTCCCCAGCAAAGCCCATTAAAAATCCCTGGGAGATAAAAATAGAATCTGGGCAATAAAGTCAAGTCTGACCGTTTTTATCCTTTGCGCTTTGTCTAATTTCACGTGCTCCTAGGGTCCCGCATGCAGAGGTTCCACACCCGGCACTTCAGACCAGATTTCCTAGTGCAGAATGGCTGGGTCGACACCTCAGCTCCTGGGGCCCAGTGCAGACTCCGAGATATAGAGCCTGAGCTGCAGCCAACCCGGCCCTCGAGAGCTCCGCCCCCTCCCTCCCACTGACTCCCACAGGATCTCTACACAGCAGCCCAGCCCACAGCCCACGCAGTAGTGTATGCTCTCACCTCTCCATTCTCTGATCAAAATATAAAGTTTCCTTTGCTTGTGAACCAAACTCAGTCTCGATCTCTTGGCCCCAATGACACTGGGCAGGGGGACACTTGTTGGGGTCCACTCTGGAGGATCAGTAACAGAAATTGAGACTATTGTAACTTCAATGAACAGATGTGTGAGCCAAACTGTAGTTAACATAGAACAGTTTATAAGGCTCGGGTAAAATAAGATGTTTCTAACACTTCCATTTGATATTTCCATCACTTTATTATAAGCAAGTTCAGTGAAAAGGTTTGTCTTATTTGTCAGGTCAATATTAGAGAAATGAAGTGATTTCTTTCCAAGGATGTACATCTAATAATCTTGGTTAAAGCTTCAATCTTGTTTTAAATGCTTTTCCATTGAAAATGATACCTCTCTTTCAGCTCCCCCATTTCTGAGAAGTATAAAATCTTGTAATTTATTATTATCAAAGGGGAAAGGTGGGAGGAGGGATAAATTAACAGTTTGGAATTAACACATACACACTGCTATGTATAAAATAGATCATCAACAAGGAACTACTGTATAGCACAGGGAACTACACTCAATATTTTGCAATAACCTATAAGGGGAAATAATCGGAAAAAGAATAGATATTTTTATTGACATCATCTATCAATGACAGTTAAAGTGTAACGTAAGGGAAGCCGGTGGTGAGTGCTTCTGACCCTGAAGACTTCAATCATCTAAAGTTTGGACTCTGCCTACTTCCCAAGGCCCTTAATGAACATATGTGTAGCCGTAGCTTAAAAAACTCCCCAGTTTGGGTTTCGGGGAGACACTGATTTTGAAAAAGCCCTGGTGTTCTCCTTACATGAATGGGACTCTTCCTACTGCTAAAACATGTCTGTCACACCCAGAGGATGGTATACCGTCTGATCGGGAAGAGTTTGCAAAAGGCATCTCATCTCCTCATCTCCTGGTGCTCGGGTTCACCCCTCCAGCGTCTTTACTAACAGTCTCCCCACTTGGAGATGTCAGCACTGTCAACATCCTGTTGCGTACAGTTTGGAATTTGTCCAGAGGATGAAGCGGAAGGATGAGGAACAATGAGAGACAAGTCCTAGGTGTTCAGACAGGCACATGTCACTCTAATTTCCAATCAGGAAGATGAATTGACCAAAGGCTAGGGTTGCCCATGGAAACAGTATAGGGCTTGAGGAAATCCCACTGCTTTGTGCCCAGTTCCCATAAACACAAGTTGAACAATGGAACTCAGGGGCAGTAAAATTCACGAAACTGCAGAGTTGAAAATATCTATCACTGAAAAATGTCTTGAGGAAAGTCAGAGAAAAGGATTGGTAAGCAAGGGAGAATGGCAGGAAAGGGATTTGAGGAGGTAGAAAGGACTCGCCATTAAGCACAAGAAAAGGGGCTGAACATTGTCAACATTGCAGTTGGCCAAAAAGGCTGTATGCGTTTTTTTCTGTATATGTTCAAGAAAAGGGCATACACTTTTTTAGCCAACCAAACAGGTGGGCACTGGAAATCAATACTACAAAAGATATCACTTCGCATCAGTCAGAAGAGCCATCCTCATAAAGTGTAAACACCAGAAATGCAGGACAGGGCAAGGAGAAGAGGGAGCCCTGTGAGGCTTATAGTGGAAATGTATATTGCCAACGGCCATTCTGGGGAAGTGTATTGTGTTTACTAAAGCATCTAAAAAATGAGCTACAGAGCATAGGGCACTTGCACTCATGGGCGTATATCTTGGGAAAAACAAAAATCGAGAGGACACAGGCACCCCAATGTTTACTGCCTCTCTGTTTAAAAGATCCTCGACTAGGATATAACTTAAATGTCCCTGGAGGGAAAAAATGGATAGAGATGTGGTACTTATGTAGAGTGGAATATTACTCAGCCTGGAAATCAATGAAATATGGCCAGTTGTAACAACTCCGGAGGAGTTACGTATGATCATTCTAAGTGACATAATTCAAAAAGAAAAAGACACATATCATAAGATATCACTTAAAGGTGGAATCCAAAATGGCTACACATGAAATAAATTACAAAACAAAAACATAGTCAAATATGTAGAAAACACGCGTAAGGCTGCTAAACGGGAAAGGTGGGGAGGGGTGAGGCATCATCCAGGAGGTTGAAATTAGCAAAGATACCATTCCAAATACCAAACTGATAATCAACAAGGCCTACACGGTAGCTAAAAGAACTGCACTCAGCACACTCAAGTCACCGGAAAAGAATATCTATGACTGGTAAGAATCTGAAAAAGAATTTATTGATGTCTCTCTGTACGTGAATCAAGTGGATGTACAGCAGCAAGAAACAGAGCTTTGAAAATCAGCTGTAACCAATATAGTAATAAATTGAAAAAAATAAACGACAGAGAGACAGAGAAAACCTCTTACAACTTTTCCTCAGGGACGGTGATGCAACATGGATTGAACACATCTAGACCCACAGCAGGATGAGACATAAGGCTGGAAACTGTTCGCGCTAAGAGAAATGTGAGGTTGGGTGAGGAAATACACACCCTTTAAAGTAATACTACCTGGTACCCATTCAATGGGTCCCAAATCTGCAGGTTCAAGGAATCTTCCTACAGCTAAAACATGCATGGAAAACCCAGAGGACTGTACACCATGTGATCGGGAGATGTGTCTAAAATGCACCTCATTTATCCTCTCCTGGTGCTCCTGTTCATCATTCCAGCCACGTTACTTAGAATCTCCCCACTTAGAGAATCAGCACATTTAAACTTCTGTTTCACACATTTTGCAAATTGTGAGGAGGATGAACGGGAAGAGGGGGAACCAATGAGAGAATAGTTGTAGGGGTTTGGACGGGCACATGTCACTCTAATTTCCCATTAAGAATAAGAATTAAAAAAAGGCTCAGCCCGCCTCGCCGGAGCCAAAATAGGGCCTGAAGCAATCCTGCGGCTTTGAGGCCAGCTCACAAAAGAGCAACTTCAAAACTGGAGCTCAGGGTCACTGCAATTCACAAACCTGCAGAGTTATAAATGAAAACTAACGTCCAAAAATATGTTGAGGTAAGGCAAAGAAGAGGATCTGAATGCAAGACAGAATTGCAAGAAACAGATTTCAAGAGATAGATTGGACTCGTCTTTAAAGCACATGAAAAGCGGCAGAATTTCGACAATGATGCAGTTGGCCCAAAAGGGAGTATGCGTTTTTTCCTGAATATATCCAGGAAAAAACGCATACGCACTTTATGGGCAACCAAGCAAGCAAGCAATGCAAATGTGCACAACAAAGAAGTCTCATTTCCCACCGGTCAAAAGGGCCATCCGAAAAAGTTGTAAAAACCAGAAATGCAGGACAGGCCATGGAGAACAGGGAGCCTTTATACGCTGATGGACAGTATGTGAGAGCTGCCGAGAGCCACTCCAGAGAAGTGTATGGTGGTTCCTAAATCATCTAAAAAACAGAGCTACAGAGCATAGGGCACTTCCAATCACGGGAGTATATCTAGGGAAGTCTAAAAATCAACAAGACACAAGCACACCACAGTTTAGGACTACTCTGTTTACAAGAACCTCAACTTCAGTACACCTTAAATATCCCAGGAAAGAGAACAATGGATAAAGAAAATGTGGTACTTATGTACAATGGAATATCTCTTCACCATGAAATCAATGTAATAAGGCTAGTAGAAGGATAAAGAGTGGATTTAGGTCCGATAATACTACTTGAAATAAGTCAAACAGAAAAAGAAACATATAAGATATCACTTATAGAGGGAGGATAAATATGGCTGCACAAAAAATGAATTACAAAACAGAACAGTGTCTCACATTTAGAAAACACACTTATGTCAGCTTAAGGGGAAAGGAGAGGTGGGGTGATGCATAAAACCAAAGTTTGAAATTAGCACAGATACCGTTCAATAAACCAAATAGGTATTAGACAAGATCTACACCTTGCTCAATGAACTGGCCTCAACACACCTCATACACCGCAGAGAACTATATCTGAGTAATAAGAATCTTAAAACCCATGTATTGATATATCTCCATAAGGGAATCAAGTGTGCGCAGAGTGGCACAAACACAGCAGTGAAAATGAGCTAAACCCCATTATAGAAATAAATTTTAAAACCAAAACGCAGAAACAATGAAAGAGAGAAAAATTCTTACAAAATTCGCTCAGGGGCTGTGATGCAACCTGGAATGACCACATATAAACCCACAGCTGGATAAGACATAAGGCTGGACACTTGGGGCTGAGAGGATTGGTGAGCTTTGGTGAGCAACTGCCGAAAGTTTAATGCAATACTTCATGCTACTCATTCCAAGGGTCCCAACACTCCAGGTTGAAGGGAATCTTCCTACAGCTAAAGCATGCATGGGAAATCCAGCAGATGGTATACCGTATGATCGGGAAAGGTTTCTAAAACGCACCTCATTTTCCTCTCCTGGGGCTCCGGATCAACATTCCAGACACTTTACTAACAACATCCCCACATGGAGAGTCAATGCCTTTAAGTTCCGGTATCGCACAGTCTGCAGTTAGTGCGGAGGATGAATGGGAATAGGGGGAACCAGTGAGAAAATAGCTGTAGCGGTTTCAATGGCCACATGTTACGCTAATTTCACATAGGAAGAAGGATTAACCAAAGGCACAACAAGGCGCCCCAGAAGAAGAATAGGGCCTGAAGAAATCCTGTGGATATGAGGCAAGATCACAAAAATAAGAGCTGAAAAATGGAACTAAGGGCAGCTGCAATTCAAAAACTTGCAGAGTTATAAAGGCCAACTATTTTCCAAAAGTATATTGAGGTAAGGCTATGAAGAGGCACTGACAGCAAGGCAGATGTGCAGGAAACCTATTTCAGGAGGTAGACTGGAATTGCATCGAAAACATATGAAAAGACTCAGAACATCGACAATCATGCACTTGGCCAAAAAGGGCATATGCGTTTTTTCCTGAATATATTCAGGAAAAAACGCATACGCACTTTCTGGCCAACCAAGCAAGCTTGCAAAGGAAATCTGCACTACAATGAAGTCTCACTGCCCCCCAGTCAAAAGGGCCATCTGAAAAAAGTGTAAAATCCAGAAAGGCAGGACAGGCCATGGAGAACTGGGAGTCTTGTTATGCTGACGGGTGCGATGTAAATTGCAAACAGCCACTCTGGAGAAGTGTATGGTGTTTCCTGAAACATCTAAAAAACAAAGCAACAGAGCCTAGGGCACTTCCACTTATGGTCCTATAGCTTAGGGAAATTAAAATCAAAAAGACACAGCCACCCCAAAATTTGGGATGGCTTTGTTTACAAGAAACTCATTTACGGTACAAGTTCAATATGGCAGAAAGCGAAAAATGGATAAAGAAGTTGTGGTACTTACGTCTAATGCAATATCACTCAGCAATGAAATCTATGTAATCAGGCCCGTAGCAGCATAATGAGTGGATTCAGGTACGATGATTGTAAGTGAAATAAATCACACAGAAAAGGAAACATCATAAGATATCAGTAATACAGAGAATGTAAACTTGGCTACACAGGAACTGAATTACAAAAAAGAACAGGGTCTCAAATGTAGAAAACCAACTTATGCTTGCTTAAGGGGAAAGGTGAGTTGGGGTGCTGCATAAAACCAGAGATTGAAATGAGCACAGATACCATTCCATAAGCCAAATATGTAATAGACAAGAGCTACTCCTTGCTCAACGAAGTGGACTCAACAGCCCATATTAAACGCCTAAGAATATACCTGACTAGTAAGAATCTTAAAACCTATGGATTTATATGTCTCCAAAAGAGAATCAAGCGTGTGTACAGCGGCATAAACGCAGCAGTGATAGGATTGGTGAGGTTCGGTGAGCAAATGCAGACCCTTTGAAGTCATATTCCATGGTACCCATTCCATGGGTCTCAACTTTCCAGGTTTAAGTGATTCTTCCTTCAGCTAAAACATGCATGTGGAACCCAGAGTATGATCCACTGTGTGATCGGAAACGTGTTCAAATGTGTCTCAGTTTTCGTCCCCTGGTACTCGGGTGCAACATTCCAGATGGTTTACTAACATTCTCCCCACTTGGAGAGTCAGTGCCTTTAACCTCCTGTTTGGCCCAGTTTGCAATTTCTGCGTAAGGTGAACAGGAATAGGGAGAACCAATGAGAGACTAGCTGGAGGTGTCTGGACGGGCAAATTTAACTCTCATTTCCCACCAGGAAGAGGAATTAACCAAAGGCTCAGCGTGCAATGCCGTAACCACACTAGGGCCTGAAGCAATCCTGCGGTGTTGCGGCCAGCTCACAAGAAAACGAGTTGAAGAAAGGAACTCAGAGGCACTGTAATTCACAAACCTGCAGAGTTATAAATGACAGCTATCGTCCAAAAATATATAGAAGTAAGGCTGCCAAGAGGACTTGAAAGCGGGGCAGAATTGCAGGAAACCGATTTCAGGAGGTAGACGGGAATTGCATGTAAAGCATAGGAAAAGAGGCAGAACGTCCACAATGATGCACTTGGCCAAAAAGGGCATATGCGTTTTTTCCTGAATATATTCAGGAAAAAATGCATACGCTCTTTATGGCCAACAAAGCAAGCTTGCAAAGGAAATCTGCACTACAATGAAGTCTCTCTGCCCCCCGGTCAAAAGGGCCATCTTAAAAAAGTGTAAAATCCAGAAAGGCAGGACAGGCCATGGAGAACTGGGAGCCTTGTTATGCTGATGGGTGGGATGTAAATTGCCAACAGCCACTCTGGAGAAGTGTATGGTGTTTCCTGAAACATCTAAAAAACAAAGCAACAGAGCCTAGGGCACTTCCACTTATGGTCCTATAGCTTAGGGAAATTAAAATCAACAATACACAGCCACCCCAAAGTTTGGGACGGCTCTGTTTACAAGAACCTCGTTTACAGTACAAGTTCAATATCGCAGAAAGCAAAAAATGGATAAAGAAGTTGTGGTACTTACGTACAATGCTATATCACTCAGCAATGAAATCTATGTCATCAGGCCCGTAGCAGCATAATGAGTGGATTCAGGTACGATGATTCTAAGTGAAATAATTCACAGAGAAAAAGAAACATCATAAGATATCACTACTACATGGAATGTAAACTTGGCTACACAGGAACTGAATTACAAAACAGAACAGGGTCTCAAATGTAGAAAACCAACTTATGCTTGCTTAAGGGGAAAGGTGAGTTAGGGTGCTGCATAAAACCAGAGATTGAAATTAGCACAGATATCGTTCCATAAGCCAAATATGTAATAGACAAGAGCTACTCCTTGCTCAACGAAGTGGACTCAACACCCCATATTAAACGCCTAAGAATATACCTGACTAGTAAGAATCTTAAAACCTATGGATTTATATGTCTCCGAAAGAGAATCAAGCGTATGTACAGCGGCATAAATGCAGCAGTGATATGATTGGTGAGGTTCTGTGAGCAAATGCAGACCCTTTGAAGTCATATTGCATGGTACCCATTCCATGGGTCTCCACTCTCCAGGTTTAAGGGATTCTTCCTTCAGCTAAAACATGCATGTGGAACCCAGAGTATGATCCACCGTGTGCTTGGGAAACGTGTTCAAATGTGTCTCAGTTTTCGTACCCTGGTACTCGGGTGCAACATTCCAGATTCTTTACTAAAACTCTCCCCACTTGGAGAGTCAGTGCCTTTAACCTCCTGTTTGGCCCAGTTTGCAATTTCTGCGGATAATGAACAGGAATAGGGAGAACCAATGAGAGACTACCTGGAGGTGTCTGGACGGGCAAATTTAACTCTCATTATCCACCAGGAAGAGGAATTTACCAAAGTCTCAGCGTGCCATGCCGGAACCACACTAGGGCCTGAAGCAATCCTGCGGTGTTGCGGCCAGCTCACAATAAAGCGAGTTGAAGAAAGGAGCTCAGGGGCACTGTCATTCACAAACCTGCAGAGTTATAAATGAGAGCTATCGTCCAAAAATATATTGAAGTAAGGCTGCCAAGAGGACTTGAAAGTGGGGCAGAATTGCAGGAAACCGATTTCAGGAGGTAGACTGGAATTGCATGTAAAGCATAGGAAAAGAGGCAGAACGTCCACAATGATGCACTTGGCCAAAAAGGGCGTATGCGTTTTTTCCTGAATATATTCAGGAAAAAACGCATACGCCCTTTTTGGCCAACCTAGCAAGCTTGCAAAGGAAATCTGCACTACAATGAATTCTCACTTCCCCTGGTCAAAAGGGACATCTGAAAAAAGTGTATAATCCAGAAAGGCAACACAGGCCATGGAGAACTGGGAGCCTTGTTATGCTGATGGGTGGGATGTAAATTGCCAACAGCCACTCTGGAGAAGTGTATGGTGTTTCCTGAAACATCTAAAAAACAAAGCAACAGAGCCTAGGGCACTTCCACTTATGGTCCTATAGCTTAGGGAAATTAAAATCAAAAAGACACAGCCACCCCAAAGTTTGGGACGGCTCTGTTTACAAGAACCTCGTTTACGGTACAAGTTCAATATCACAGAAAGCGAAAAATGGATAAAGATGTTGTGGTACTTACGTACAATGAAATATCACTCAGCAATGAAATCTTTGTCATCAGGCCCGTAGCAGCAAAATGAGTGGATTCAGGTACGATGATTCTAAGTGAAATAAGTTACACACAGAAAGAAATATCATAAGATATCACTACTACACGGAATGTAAACTTGGCTACACAGGAACTGAATTACAAAACAGAACAGGGTCTCAAATGTCGAAAACCGACTTATGCTTACTTAAGGGGAAAGGTGAGTTTGGGTGCTGCATAAAACCAGAGATTGAAATTAGCACAGATACCGTTCCATAAGCCAAATATGTAATAGACAAGAGCTACTCCTTGCTCAACGAAGTGGACTCAACACCCCATTTTAAACGCCAAAAATATACCTGACTAATAAGAATCTTAAAACCTATGGATTTATATGTCTCCGAAAGACAATCAAGCGTGTGTACAGCGGCATAAACGCAGCAGTGATAGGATAGGTGAGGTTCGGTGAGCAAATGCAGACCCTTTGAAGTCATATTGCATGGTACCCATTCCATTGGTCTCAACTCTCCAGGTTTAAGGGATTCTTTCTTAAGCTAAATCATGCATGTGGAACCCAGAGTATGATCCACCGTGTGATCCAGAAATGTGTTCAAATGTGTCTTAGTTTTCGTCCCCTGGTACTCTGGTGCAAGATTCCAGATGCTTTACTAACACTCTCCCCACTTGGAGAGTCAGTGCCTTTAACCTCCTGTTTGGCCCAGTGTGCAATTTCTGCGGAAAATGAACAGGAATAGGGAGAACCAATGAGAGACTAGCTGGAGGTGTCTGGACGGGCAAATTTAACTCTCATTTCCCACCAGGAAGAGGAATTAACCAAAGGCAGAGAGTGCCATGCCGGAACAACACTAGGGCCTTAAGCAATCCTGCGGTGTTGCGGCCAGCTCACAAGAAACGAGTGAAGAAAGGAGCTCAGGGGCACTGTCATTCACAAACCTGCAGAGTTATAAATGACAGCTATCGTCCAAAAATATATTGAAGTAAGGCTGCCAAGAGGACTTGAAACCGGGGCAGAATTGCAGGAAACCGATTTCAGGAGGTAGACTGGAATTGCATGTAAAGCATAGGAAAAGAGGCAGAACGTCCACAATGATGCACTTGGCCAAAAAGGGCGTATGCGTTTTTTCCTGAATATATTCAGGAAAAAACGCATACGCCCTGTTTGGCCAACCAAGCAAGCTTGCAAAGGAAATCTGCACTACAATGAAGTCTCACTGCCCCCCGGTCAAAAGGGCCATCTGAAAAAAGTGTAAAATCCAGAAAGGCAGGACAGGCCATGGAGAACTGGGAGCCTTGTTATGCTGATGGGTGGGATGTAAATTGCCAACAGCCACTCTGGAGAAGTGTATGGTGTTTCCTGAAACATCTACAAAACAAAGCAACAGAGCCTAGGGCACTTCCACTTATGGTCCTATAGCTTAGGGAAATTAAAATCAAAAAGACACAGCCACCCCAAAGTTTGGGACGGCTCTGTTTACAAGAACCTCGTTTACGGTACAAGTTCAATATCGCAGAAAGCGAAAAATGGATAAAGAAGTTGTGGTACTTATGTACAATGCAATATCACTCAGCAATGAAATCTATGTCATCAGGCCCATAGCAGCAAAATGAGTGGATTCAGGTACGATGATTCTAAGTGAAATAAGTCACACAGAAAAAGAAACATCATAAGATATCACTACTACACGGAATGTAAACTTGGCTACACAGGAACTGAATAACAAAACAGAACAGGGTCTCAAGTGTAGAAAGCCAACTTATGCTTGCTTAAGTGGAAAGGTGAGTTGGGGTGCTGCATAAAACCAGAGATTGAAATTAGCACAGATACCGTTCCATAATCCAAATATGTAATAGACAAGAGCTACTCCTTGCTCAACGAAGTGGACTCAACACCCCATATTAAACGCCTAAGAATATACCTGACAAGTAAGAATCTTAAAACCTATGGATTTATATGTCTGCAAAAGAGAATCAAGCGTGTGTACAGCGGCATAAATGCAGCAGTGATAGGATTGGTGAGATTCGGTGAGCAAATGCAGACCCTTTGAAGTCATATTGCATGGTACCCATTCCATGGGTCTCAACTCTCCAGGTTTAAGGGATTCTTCCTTCAGCTAAAACATGCATGTGGAACCAAGAGTATGATCCACCGTGTGATCGGGAAATGTGTTCAAATCTGTCTCAGTTTTCGTCCCCTGGTACTCGGGTGCAACATTCCAGACGTTTTACTAACACTCTCCCTACTTGGAGAGTCAGTGCCTTTAACCTCCTGTTTGGCCCAGTTTGCAATTTCTGCGGAAAATGAACAGGAATTGGGAGAACCAATGAGAGACTAGCTGGAGGTGTCTGGACGGGCAAATTTAACTCTCATTTCCCACCAGGAAGAGGAATTAACCAAAGGCAGAGTGTGACATGCCGGAACCACACTAGGGCCTGAAGCAATCCTGCGGTGTTGCGGCCAGCTCACAAGAAATGAGTGAAGAAAGGAGCTCAGGGGCACTGTCATTCACAAACCTGCAGAGTTATAAATGACAGCTATCGTCCAAAAATATATTGAAGTAAGGCTGCCAAGAGGACTTGAAAGCGGGGCAGAATTGCAGGAAACCGATTTCAGGGGGTAGACTGGAATTACATTTAAAGCATAGGAAAAGAGGCAGAACGTCCACAATGATGCACTTGGCCAAAAAGGGCGTATGCGTTTTTTCCTGAATATATTCAGGAAAAAACGCATACGCCCTTTTTGGCCAACCTAGCAAGCTTGCAAAGGAAATCTGCACTACAATGAATTCTCACTTCCCCTGGTCAAAAGGGACATCTGAAAAAAGTGTATAATCCAGAAAGGCAACACAGGCCATGGAGAACTGGGAGCCTTGTTATGCTGATGGGTGGGATGTAAATTGCCAACAGCCACTCTGGAGAAGTGTATGGTGTTTCCTGAAACATCTAAAAAACAAAGCAACAGAGCCTAGGGCACTTCCACTTATGGTCCTATAGCTTAGGGAAATTAAAATCAAAAAGACACAGCCACCCCAAAGTTTGGGACGGCTCTGTTTACAAGAACCTCGTTTACGGTACAAGTTCAATATCACAGAAAGCGAAAAATGGATAAAGATGTTGTGGTACTTACGTACAATGAAATATCACTCAGCAATGAAATCTTTGTCATCAGGCCCGTAGCAGCAAAATGAGTGGATTCAGGTACGATGATTCTAAGTGAAATAAGTTACACACAGAAAGAAATATCATAAGATATCACTACTACACGGAATGTAAACTTGGCTACACAGGAACTGAATTACAAAACAGAACAGGGTCTCAAATGTCGAAAACCGACTTATGCTTACTTAAGGGGAAAGGTGAGTTTGGGTGCTGCATAAAACCAGAGATTGAAATTAGCACAGATACCGTTCCATAAGCCAAATATGTAATAGACAAGAGCTACTCCTTGCTCAACGAAGTGGACTCAACACCCCATTTTAAACGCCAAAAATATATCTGACTAATAAGTATCTTAAAACCTATGGATTTATATGTCTCCGAAAGACAATCAAGCGTGTGTACAGCGGCATAAACGCAGCAGTGATAGGATAGGTGAGGTTCGGTGAGCAAATGCAGACCCTTTGAAGTCATATTGCATGGTACCCATTCCATTGGTCTCAACTCTCCAGGTTTAAGGGATTCTTCCTTCAGCTAAAACATGCATGTGGAACCCAGAGTATGATCCACCGTGTGATCGGGAAACGTGTTCAAATGTGTCTCAGTTTTCGTCCCCTGGAACTCAGGTGCAACATTCCAGACGCTTTACTAACACTCTCCAAACTTGGAGAGTCAGTGCCTTTAACCTCCTGTTTGGCCCAGTTTGCAATTTCTGCGTAAAATGAACAGGAATAGGGAGAACCAATGAGAGACTAGCTGGAGGTGTCTGGACGGGCAAATTTAACTCTCATTTCCCACCAGGAAGAGGAATTAACCAAAGGCTCAGCGTACCATGCCGGAACAACACTAGGGCCTGAAGCAATCCTGCAGTGTTGCAGCCAGCTCACAAGAAAGCGAGTTGAAGAAAGGAGCTCAGGGGCACTGTAATTCACAAACCTGCAGAGTTATAAATGACAGCTATGGTCCAAAAATATATTGAAGTAAGGCTGCCAAGAGGACTTGAAAGTGGGGCAGAATTGCAGGAAACCGATTTCAGAAGGTACACGGGAGTCCCTCTTAAAGCATAGGAAAAGAGACAGAACTTGGAAAATAATGCACTTGGCAAAAAAGGGCATATGTGTTTTATCCAGAGCTCTTATAACTGAGGGGAGGAGATTCCCAGCAGGCTCCAGCTGCCACCTGAGGGCTCACGTCGCCAAGGCAACGTGAGCAAGCCAGGCAGGAATTACCTCACAGCAGAGGTCCCACCTCACAGAACGGTGAGAAACCCAGCCAACATCAGACTCTCACCAGAGGACCCACATCACCAAGGGCCTCGGAGTGAGGCAGGCAGGAGTAGCCTCACAACACTGGGCCCATAGAATAAAATGTGAGGAATCCAGCAGTTGGAACCTCCCAGCAGGCGGCCCAGAGCACCGAGGCTATGGGATTCAGGCCAAAGTGAACTCACAGAAGAGGGCCCATGTCATGAAACTGAGCAACCCAACCATTGGGACCTCAGAGCATGAGGCCCACATCCCCATGGGGATGGAAATCTCGTAGGTGTGTCCTTGCACCACTGAGAACGTATCAGAAAATTTTGGGAGACCAGCAGTTAGGGCCTGACGCCAGAGGACCCTCATCACCAAGGGAAGTAGGCACCCAGCAGGCTCCAACTGCCACCAGAGGGCTGACGTCGCCAAGGTGATGTGTGCCAACCAGGCACGAATGAACTCACAGCAGATGGCCCACCTCAGAGAAGTGTGAGGAACTCAGTCAGGATCAGACTCGCACCAGAGGGCCCACATCACCAAGGGGATGGGAACCAGGCAGGAGTGTCCCCACACCAGTGGGACAACATCATCGTAAGGTGAGGATCCCAGCACATGTAGCCTCAAACCAGAGGAACCACATCACCAAGGGGTTCAGAATTAGGCTGGCAGGACCGGCCTCACAACACAGGGTCCATAGAATATAAAAGTTGAGGAATCCAGCAGTTGGAACCTCCCAGCAAGTGACCCAGAGCACCGAGGCTATGGAATCCAGGCCGCAGTGAACTCACAGCAGAGGGCCCACATCATGAACCTGTGAGCAGCCCAGCCGTTGGGACCTCAGAACAGAAGGCCCACATCCCCATTGGGATGGGAACCTGGCAGGAGTGGCCTTGCACCACTTAGCACATATCAGAAAATGTTAGGAGCCCAGCAGTTAGGGCCTGACGCCAGGGGGCCCTCATAACTGAGGGGAGGAGACTCCCAGCAGGTTCCAACTGCCAACAGAGGGCCCACGTCTACAAGGTGGCATGCGCCAGCCAGGCAGTAGTGACCTCACAGCAGAGGGCCTATCTCACAGAAGGGTGAGGAACCGAGGCAGGATGAGACTCTCGCCAGAGGGCTCACAACACCAAGGGGATGGGAACCAGTCAGGACTGTCCTCCCACCAGTGGGGCCACATCATCGAAAGGTGAGGAACCCAGCACATGCGGCCTCATATCAGAGAACATACATCACAAATGGGATGGGAGTGAGGCAGGTAGGAGTAGCCTAAAAACAGAGGGCCCAAAGAATAAAAAAGGTGAGGAATCCAGCATTTGGAACCTCCCAGCAGGCGGCCGAGAGCACAGAAGCTATGGGATGCAGGCAGCAGTGAACTAACACCAGAGAGCCCACATCATGAAACTGTGAGCAACCCAGGCGTTGGGACCTCAGAGCAGAAAGCCCACATCCCCATGGGGATGGGAACCTGACAGGAGTGTCCTGGCATCACTGGGCTCACATCAGAAAACGTGGGGAGCCCAGCAGTTAGGGCCTGATGCTAGAGGGCCGTCATCACCAAGGGCAGGAGGCTCCGAGCAGGTTCCATGTGCCAACAGAGGGCCCACGTCGCCAAGGTGATGTGTGCAAGTCAGGCAGGATTGACCTCGCAGCAGAGGGTCTACCTCACAGAAGAGTGAGGAACCCAGCCAGGATAAGACTGTCACCAGAAGGCCCACATCACCAAGGGGATGGGAACCAGGCAGGAGTGTCCTCACACCAGTGGGGCCACATCATTGAAAGTTGCGGAACCCAGCACATGTGGCCTCAAACCAGAGGACCCACATCACGAAGGGGTTGCGAGTGAGGCAGGCAGGAGGAGCATCGCAACACAGGACACATAGAATACAAAAGTTGAGGAATCGAGCAGTTGGAACCTCCCAGCAGGCAGCCCAGAGCACAGAGGCTATGGCTTCCAGGCCAGAGTGAACTAACAGCAGAGAGCCCACATCATGAAACTGTGAACAACCCAGCCATTGGGACCTCAGAGCAGAAGGCCCACATCCCAATGGGGATGTGAACCTGGATGGAGTGTCCTCGAACCACTGGGCACACATCACAAAATGTGCGGAGCCCAGCAGTTAGGGCCTGACGCCAGAGGGCCCTCATCACCGAGGGGAGGAGGCTCCCAGCAGGCTCCAAGTCCCACCAGAGGGCTCATGTCCACAAGGCTAGGTGAGCAAGCCAGGCAGGAGTGACCTCACAGCAGACGGCCCACCTCACAGAAGGGTGAGGAACCCAGCCACCATGACTCTCAACAGAGGGCCCACATCACCAAGGGGATGTGAACCAGGCAGGAGTCTCCTAAGACCATTGGTCCCACATCATCGAAAGGTGAGGAACCCAGCACATGTGGCCTCAAACCAGACGACACACATCACGAAGGGGCTGGGAGTGAGGCAGGCAGGAGGATCCTCACAACAGAGGGCCTAAAAAATTAAAAAAGTGAGGAATCCAGCAGTTGGAACCTCCTAGCAGGCGGCCAAGAGCACAGAGGCTATGGGATCCAGGCCACAGTGAACTAACACCAGAGAGCCCACATCATGAAATTGTGATCAACCCAGCCGTTGGAACCTCAGAGCAGAAGGCCCACTTCCCCATGGAGATGGGAACCTAAGAGGAGTGCCCGAGCATCACTGGGCTCACTAAGAAAATTTGGGGAGCCCAGCAGTTAGGGCCTGACGTCAGAGGGCCCTCATCACAGAGGTGAGGAGGCTCCCAGCAGGGTCCAAGTGCCACCAGAGGGCTCATGTCAACAAGGCGAGGTGAGCAAGCCAGGCAAGAGTTACCTGATAGTAGAGGGCCCACCTCACAGATGGGTGAGGAACCCAGCCAGGATCAGACTCTCACCAGAGGACCCACATCACAAAGGGGATGGGAACCAGTCAGGTTTATCCTCACACCAGTGGGGCCTCATCATCTTAAGGTGAGGAACCCAGCACATGTGTCCTCAAACCAGAGGACCCACATCACCAAGGGCCTTGGAGTGAGGCAGGCAGGAGTAGCCTCACAACACAGGGCACATAATATAAAAAACGTGAGGATTCCAGCATTTAGACCTTCCAGCAGGCGGCCCAGAACACTGAGGCTATGGAATCCAGGCCGCAGTGAACTCACAGCAGAGGGCCCACATCATAAAACTGTGAGCAACCCAGGCGTTGGGACCTCAGCGCAGAAGGCCCACATCCCCATGGGAATGGGAACCTGGCTGGAGTGTCCTCGCACCACTGGGCGCACATCAGAAAATGTGGGGAGCCCACCATTTAGGGCCTGACGCCAGAGGGCCGTCATCACCGAGAGGAGGAGGCACCCTGCATGCTCCAACTGCCACCAGAGGGCTCACGTCTCCAAGGTGACGTGTGCCAGCTAGGCAGGAGTGACCTCACAGCAGAGGGCCTACCTCACAGAACGTTGAGGAACCCAGCCAGGATTAGACTCTCGCCAGAGGGCCTACCTCACCAAGGGGATGGGAACCAGGCAGGAGTGTCCTCACACGAGTTGGGCCACATCATCGAAAGGTGAGGAACGCAGCACATGTGGCCTCAAGCAATAGGACAGTCATCACCAAGGGGCTGGGAGTGAGGCAGTCAGGAGGAGCCTCACAACAGAGGGCACATAGGATAAAAAAGTTGAGGAATCCAGCAGTTGGAAGCTCCCAGCAGGCGGCTCAGAGCACCGATGATAAGGGATCCTTGCCAGAGTGAACTCACAGCAGAGGGCCCACATCATGGTACTGTGAGCAAGCCAGCCGTTTTGACCTCAGAGCAGAAGGCCCATATCCCCATGGGGATGGGAACATGGCAAGAGTGTCCTCACTCACTTGGCGCACATCAGATAATGTGGGGAGCCCAGCAGTTATGGCCTAAGGCAAGAGGGCCCTCATCACCGAGGGGAGGAGGATCCCAGCACACTCCAACTGCCACCAGAGGGCCCACGTCGCCAAGGTGACGTGTGCCAGACAGGCATGATTGACCTCACAGCAGAGGGCCCACCTCACAGAAGGGTGAGGAACCCAGCCACGATCAGACTCTCACCTGAGGGCCCACATCAGCAAGGGGATGGGAGCCAGTCAGGACTGTCTTCCCTCCAGTGGGGCCACATCATCGAAAGGAGCGGAACCCAGCACATGTGGCCTCAAATCAGAGGACACATATCACAAAGGGAATGGGAGTGAGGCAGGCAGGAGTAGCCTAAAAACAGAGGGCCCAAAGAATAAGAAACGTGAGGAATCCAGCAGTTGGAACCTCCCAGCAGGTGACCGAGAGCACAGAGTTATGGCATGCAGGCAGGAGTGAACTAACAGCAGAGAGCCCACATCATGAAACTGTGAGCAACCCAGGCGTTGGGACTTCAGAGCAGAAGGCCCACATCCCAATGGGGATGTGAACCTGGCTGGAGTGTCCTCGCACCACTGGGCGCACATCACAAAATGTGGGGAGCCCAGCAGTTAGGGCCTGACGCCAGAGGGCCCTCATCACCGAGGGGAGGAGGCTCCCAGCAGGCTCCAAGTCCCACCAGAGGGCTCATGTCCACAAGGCGAGGTGAGCAAGCCAGGCAGGAGTGACCTCACAGCAGACGGCCCACCTCAGAGATGGGTGAGGAACCCAGCCAGGATCAGACTCTCAACAGAGGACCCACATCACCAAGGGGATGTGAACCAGACAGGAGTCTCCTAAGACCATTTGTCCCACATCATCGATAGGTGAGGAACCCAGCACATGTGGCCTCAAACCAGACGACACACATCACGAAGGGGCTGGGAGTGAGGCAGGCAGGAGGATCCTCACAACAGAGGGCCCAAACAATTAAAAAAGTGAGGAATCCAGCAGTTGGAACCTCCCAGCAGGCGGCCAAGAGCACAGAGGCTATGGGATCCAGGCCTCTGTGAACTAACACCAGAGAGCCCACATCATGAAAATGTGAACAACCCAGCCGTTGGAACCTCAGAGCAGAAGGCCCACATCCCCATGGAGATGGGATCCTAAGAGGAGTGCCCAAGCATCATTGGGCTCACTAAGAAAAGTTGGTGAGCCCAGCAGTTAGGGCCTGACGCAAGAGGGCCCTCATCACCGGTGGGAGGAGATTCCCAGCACGCTCCAACTGCCACCACATGGCTGACTTCACCAAGGCAATGTGTGCCAGCCATGCAGGAGTGACCTATCAGCAGAGGGTTTCCCTCACAGAAGGGTGAGGAACACAGCCAGGAACAGACTTTCACTAGGGCGTCCACATAACCACGTGGATGAGAACCAGGCAGGAGTGTCCTCACACTAGTGGGGCCACATCATCAAAAGGTGAGGAACCCAGCAAAGGTGGCCACAAACCAGAGGACCCACATCACCAAGGGGTTGAGAGTGAGGTAGGTGTCTGGACGGGCATATTTAACACTCATTTCCCACCAGGAAGAGGAATTAACCAAAGGCTCAGCATGCCCTGCCAGAAGCAGATTAGGGCCTGAAGCAGTCTTGCGGGTTTGCAGCCAGCTCACAAGAAAGCGAGTTGAAGAAAGGAGCTCAGGGGCCCTGTAATTCACAAACCTGCAGAGTTATAAATGACAGATAACATCCAAAAATATATTGAAGTAAGGCTGCGAAGAGGACTTGAAAGCGGGGCAGAATTTCAGGAAACCGATTTCAGGAGGTAGACTGGATTTGCATTTAAAGCATAGGAAAAGAGGCAGAACATCGACAATGATGCACTTGGCAAAAAAGGGCGTATGAGTTTGTTCCTGAATATATTCAGGAATAAACCCATACGCCCTTTTTGGCAAACCAAGCAAGCTTGCAATGGAAATCCGAACTACTATGAAGTGTCACTTCCCCCCGGTCTAAAGGGCCATCTGAAAAAAGTGTAAAATCCAGAAAGGCAAGACAGGCCATGGGGGAAAAGGAGCCTTGTTATGCTGATGGGCGGGATATAAACTGCAAACAGCCACTCTGGAGAAGTGTATGGTGTTTCCTGATACATCTGAAAAACAAAACAACAGAGTCTAGGGCATTTCCACTTATGGTCCTATAGCTTAGGGAAATTAAAATCAAAAAGACACAGCCAAAAAAAAAAAAAGACACAGCCACCCCAAAATTTGGGACGGCTCTGTTTAGAAGAACCTCTTCTACCGTACAAGTTAAATATCCCAGAGAACAAATAATTGATAAAGAAGTTGCAGTACTTACGTACAACAGAATAGCACTCAGCAATGAAATCTGTGTCACCAGGCCTGTACCAGCATAATGAGTGGATTGAGGCACGATGATTCTAAGTGAAATAAGTCACACAGAAAAAGAAACATCATAAGGTATCACTAATACACGCAATGTAAACTTGGCTACACATGAACTGAATTACAAAACAGAACAGGGTCTCAAGTTTAGAAAACCAACTTATGCTTGCTTAAGGGGAAAGGTGAGTTGGGGTGCTGCATAAAACCAGAGTTTGAAATTAGCACAGATACCGTTCCATAAGGCAAATATGTAACAGACAAAACCTACCCCTTGCTCAACGAAATGGACTCAGAAATGAGGTATCACCTCACACCTGTTAGAATGGGCATCATCTGAAAATCTACAAACAACAAATGCTGGAAAGGGTGTGGAGAAAAGGAACCCTCTTCCACTATTGTTGGGAATATAAATTGATACAGTCACTATGGAGAACAATATGGAGTTTCTTAAAAAACTAATAATAGAATTACCATATGATACAGCAATCCCAGTACTGGACATATACCCAGACAAAACCATAAATCGAAAAGAGACATTCACCGCAATGTTCATTGCATCACTATTTACAATATCGAGGTAATGGAAGCAACCTAAATGCCCACAGACAGACGAATGCATAAAGATGTGGTACATATATAAAATGGAATATTACTAAGCCATGAAAGGAATGAAATTGGGTCATTTGTAGAGTCGTCGATGGATCTAGAGACTGTCATACAGAGTGAAGTAAGTCAGAAAGAGAAAAACAAATCTTGTATATTCATGCATATATGTGGAACCTAGAAAAACTGTACAGATTAACCATTTTGCAAGGCATAAATAGAGCAACAGATGTAGACAACAAACGTATGGACAACAAGGGGGGAAAGCTCTTGGGGGGGTGGTTGTGGGAGGAGTTGAGAGATTGGGATTGGCATGTAAACATTTATATGTATAAAATAGATAACCAATAAGAACCTGCTGTATAAAAATATAAAATAAAATTCAAAATTAAAAAGAAATAAAATTTAAAAAATAAAACAGAAAAAACAATTATTCCCTTCACATACATGTATTTATATGAATAAATTATTTCCATGCTTATATCTGTAAATACGAAAAAGAGGAATAAAATCTACCTTGAACCAAAAATGAAAAAGAGAAAAAAAAAAACAGAACCCACCAGTTACACAGAGGAAAACTGTAGCAGGGCACTTGCTCCAGTTGTAAACAATTCTGAAGTTGGTCAGTGGTGGGGAATCGTCTCCCATTCAGCCAGCAGCCCCCACACAACAAGCGTCCTCATTGCAAGGCTGGGACACCGTGCCGAGGCATCTGTGAGTAAACGTGAGCTGAGCCCCAGGCCAGTTGCTGCTGAACTGTTCCCACCCTTCCCAGGTAAAACACCTGAATATATACAAGGACTTGAAAGCCTAGAGGAAGGGCCATGGAGCCACACGAGTGACAGCATGCCAGCTGACTTGGTGCCTGCAGGCCAACCAGGATGGTCCTGGCCCTGGGTGCTCTTCTGGAAGATTTCCATTTCCCTGCCTGAGATACTCGTCCTGTCCCTGCCCCCACTGTTTTTTTCCTTCCTCACCTCTGCCCAGGGAGAAATTCCAGCAGCAGGTATGGGTGACACATCCTCTTCTTTAGCAGGTGGCAGCCTGGCAACTGCTGCAGAAAGTCCAGCAGAGCCCCACTCACACTGGGCCACCCACAAAGCCGTGGCCTCTCCCTCCCTCCCACCAGCCCAGCCCCGAGACTGCTGACAGGGCAGAGAAAATGGCGTCAGGCACAGCTGCAGGGGCTCTTGCTGCCTGGAGTGGTATTTATATTGATCTCAACCCAGGCACACCTGGGGAGGGCTGGCCAGCACGATAAGGCTGCCCAGGTCAGCCAATCATCACCCCTCAGGGGCTCACAGTTGCAGAAAATGGAACTTGCTGAACCGGCCAGGTCCAAGGAAGAGGTGTGGGCTCCTGAGAGTCAGGATAGACAAGGGGCTGCAGCTTTGGCTTGTTTTCTAATAATTTTATCTGGCCCATGAGTGGGAGACAACTTCAAGAAAACCCTCTCCTAATGAGAGGAACCCAGGAGTCAGGGAGAGGAGGGGTGGGTGGTGGTTGGAGACAGAGTCCTGCTGCCCCGGGTGCAGTGGAAGTCTCTGGAAGACCAGGTGGAGGGAGGCCACACAGAGTGATGCCCAGTGTCACAGACCTGTCGGAGCTGCTGTTTGTTAGTTCAAGTCCTGCTCTGAGGTGCTCTGTGTCAGCTCTGAGCGACAGGTGAGCTGGGGGTGCTCTTCAATGAGGGCTATGTGTACGGTTCCTGTGTGCCCAGCCCTGCCATGGTACCTGCAAGGGTAGCTCTGTATCCTGGGAGAGGCCTGACCACGAGAGCCCCGTGGGCTGGGTTGGGGGTGGGGTACCTGCCCAGGAGAGCTCCATATCCTGGGATTGGCCTGACCACGAGAGCCCCATGGGCTGCTGGGGACCTGGTAAAGGATGTGAGGACAGTCAGTGAAGCCACCGAGGATATACCTCCAGTTGCTCCTGATTCCTACACCCTGCTGGTCATTCTATCAACCAGCAGGACATGGTATTCTGTATTAGTCTTCAATGATGCCTTCTTTTGTATTCCATTAGTCCCAGAGTCACAAGAAATTTTGGCTTGTGAGTGGCAGGACTCAACATACAACTAAAACAATACTTCCGGGCCGTCTTGCCCCAAGGGTTCAAAAATTCCCACACCATCTTTGGGGAAAGCTTAGCTAAAGACCGAAAAGTTCTACCTCTGGAAAAGGAAAACCTCCTTCAATATGCAGACGACATTCTGATCGCCAGCCCTACTAAGGAGGCCTCTGAACTACCAAGCCAATAAAGGATAGAAGTTGTCCAAGAAAAAGCTCAAATATCACAGACTGCGGTGACCTGCCTGGGCTTCATTCTCACACAAGGTCGGAGAAGCCCATCCCAGGAAAGGGAAGAAACCATTTGCAGCCTTACCCCTTTCTAAAACTAGAAGACAGCTTAGGGGTTCCTGGGGAGGCCAGGGTTTGCTGCTTCTGGATCCCTAACTACAGTCTACTAGCTGGGCCTCTATATGAAACACTGAAAGGAAAAGATGATGATCCTTTTGAACAGAATCCAGAAGTGGCCTTTCAAGAATGGAAAGAGCAGTCAATTCAGACCCTTGCCCTGGAACTCTCTAATTGAGCTAAACCCTTTGACCTTTCCATTCCCGGTGAAAGGTGAATCGCCATTGGAGAATTAGTGCAAAAACTGGGACCACTTGAAATGGAACAATGCAAGAATGCCATCCAGGTAGGATAAACTACAGTCACCAAGGGGCTTGGCCCACTGCCACATCTGGCCAAGATACTGGCGGTATCTAAAAACCTGGAAATCAGCAGCCCAAAAGGCCACCTCCCTCCTAAGGGAAAAGGACCCCACGTGGTGATCCTAATCACCAACCATGCCCTGAAGTTGCAGGGTTCGCTCCGTGGGCACACCGACCTCGAGTGAGGAGGCCCTCCAACTCCAACATCCAGAGAGATAACCGGGGGCAACAGGGCACCATGACGACTCGTGTGAACATCACTTGACCTGGAGTTTCTCTCATAAAACAACAATAGTGTGTCCCGAAGGAGTAGACTACTGCTTGCAGAACTTACTGCACCCGGAGGGGAGCTAATAATCTTGGCGGGGGAACCGTATATCACACTGTCACCATAGAAAAGCCTACAGACACCGTGATGATGGTGGCCAATAAGACCGGCTGGACTCCTGTTTACTTCAAAAGGCTGTTGACTCAGTGGCCATCATGGTCCTTGATCACCACTGACCCTGGACTGTCTGGGAGTTGAGCGGGCAGGGCTCTGACACCTGGTGCTGTTTCTACGTTAATTCAGGGGCCTAATTGAAGAAAGAGCAGGCTACTGGTCAGAGCATCTAGGCTGGCAGAAACGGTCAGCCTAAGGTGGCCGAACAAATTTGGGGCGGGGTGAAACCGGCCCCCACAGCATCTCTGCACATTTCTTTCCTGGACCCTTAAAGGTCATTAGAATCTATAACACTTCCAATGCTGGTGCTCAGGCGGACGAGCAGGGAGACAGGGGTCCTGGGGCCAATCAACGTCACCTGGAGGCTGCTGGGGAGAAGTTCTGACCCTCATCCCCTGGTATGAGGGCTCCCAACTCAGCACTCAGCAGTTACAGAAGAAGGGTCTGCACCCTCAGCACTCCAAGAATGAGGAACAGGACAAAAGGCAGAGGAGGGTTTTGTCCCCAGCAAAGCCCATTAAAAATCTCTGGGAGATAAAAATAGAATCTGGGCAATAAAGTCAAGTCTGACCTTTTTTATCCTTTGTGCTTTGTCTAATTTCACGTGCTCCTAGGGTCCCGCATGCAGAGGTTCCACACCCGGCACTTCAGACCAGATTTCCTAGTGCAGAATGGCTGGGTCGACACCTCAGCTCCTGGAGCCCAGTGCAGACTTCGAGATATAGAGCCTGAGCTGCAGCCAACCCGGCCCTTGAGAGCTCCGCCCCCTCCCTCCCACTGACTCTGACAGGATCTCTACACAGCAGCCCAGCCCACAGCCCACGGGGTAGTGCATGCTCTCACCTCTCCATTCTCTGATCAAAATATAAAGTTTCCTTTGCTTGGGAACCAAACTCAGTCTCGATCTGTTGGCCCCAATGACACTGGGCAGGGGGACACTTGTTGGGGTCCACTCTGGAGGATCAGTAACAGAAATTGAGACTATTGTAACTTCAATGAACAGATGTGTGAGCCAAACTGTAGTTAACATAGAACAGTTTATAAGGCTCGGGTAAAATAAGATGTTTCTAACACTTCCATTTGATATTTCCATCACTTTATTATAAGCAAGTTCAGTGAAAAGGTTTGTCTTATTTGTCAGGTCAATATTAGAGAAATGAAGTGATTTCTTTCCAAGGATGTACATCTAATAATCTTGGTTAAAGCTTCAATCTTGTTTTAAATGCTTTTCCATTGAAAATGATACCTCTCTTTCAGCTCCCCCATTTCTGAGAAGTATAAAATCTTATAATTTATTATTACCAAAGGGGAAAGGTGGGAGGAGGGATAAATTAACAGTTTGGAATTAACACATACACACTGCTATGTATAAAATAGATCATCAACAAGGAACTACTGTATAGCACAGGGAACTACACTCAATATTTTGCAATAACCTATAAGGGGAAATAATCGGAAAAAGAATAGATATTTTTATTGACATCATCTATCAATGACAGTTAAAGTGTAACGTAAGGGAAGCCGGTGGTGAGTGCTTCTGACCCTGAAGACTTCAATCATCTAAAGTTTGGACTCTGCCTACTTCCCAAGGCCCTTAATGAACATATGTGTAGCCGTAGCTTAAAAAATTCCCCAGTTTGGGTTTCGGGGAGACACTGATTTTGAAAAAGCCCTGGTGTTCTCCTTACATGAATGGGACTCTTCCTACTGCTAAAACATGTCTGTCACACCCAGAGGATGGTATACCGTCAGATCGGCAAGAGTTTGGAAAAGGCATCTCATCTCCTCATCTCCTGGTGCTCGGGTTCACCCCTCCAGCGTCTTTACTAACAGTCTCCCCACTTGGAGATGTCAGCACTGTCAACATCCTGTTGCGTACAGTTTGGAATTTGTCCAGAGGATGAAGCGGAAGGGTGAGGAACAATGAGAGACAAGTCCTAGGTGTTCAGACAGGCACATGTCACTCTAATTTCCAATCAGGAAGACGAATTGACCAAAGGCTAGGGTTGCCCATGGAAAGAGTATAGGGCTTGAGGAAATCCCACTGCTTTGTGGCCAGTTCCCATAAACACAAGTTGAACAATGGAACTCAGGGGCAGTAAAATTCACGAAACTGCAGAGTTGAAAATATCTATCACTGAAAAATGTCTTGAGGAAAGTCAGAGAAAAGGATTGGTAAGCAAGGGAGAATGGCAGGAAAGGGATTTGAGGAGGTAGAAAGGACTCGCCATTACGCACAAGAAAAGGGGCTGAACATTGCCAACATTGCAGTTGGCCAAAAAGGCTGTATGCGTTTTTTTCTGTATATATTCAAGAAAAGAGCATACACTTTTTTAGCCAACCAAACAGGTGGGCACTGGAAATCAATACTACAAAAGATATCACTTCGCATCGGTCAGAAGAGCCATCCTCATAAAGTGTAAACACCAGAAATGCAGGACAGGGCAAGGAGAAGAGGGAGCCCTGTGAGGCTTATAGTGGAAATGTATATTGCCAACGGCCATTCTGGAGAAGTGTATTGTGTTTACTAAAGCATCTAAAAAATGAGCTACAGAGCATAGGGCACTTGCACTCATGGGCGTATATCTTGGGAAAAACAAAAATCGAGAGGACACAGGCACCCCAATGTTCACTGCCTCTCTGTTTAAAAGATCCTCGACTAGGATATAACTTAAATGTCCCTGGAGGGAAAAAATGGATAGAGATGTGGTACTTATGTAGAGTGGAATATTACTCAGCCTGGAAATCAATGAAATATGCCCAGTTGTAACAACTCCGGAGGAGTTACGTATGATCATTCTAAGTGACATAATTCAAAAAGAAAAAGACACATATCATAAGATATCACTTAAAGGTGGAATCCAAAATGGCTACACATGAAATAAATTACAAAACAAAAACATAGTCAAATATGTAGAAAACACGCGTAAGGCTGCTAAACGGGAAAGGTGGGGAGGGGTGAGGCATCATCCAGGAGGTTGAAATTAGCAAAGATACCATTCCAAATACCAAACTGATAATCAACAAGGCCTACACGGTAGCTAAAAGAACTGCACTCAGCACACTCAAGTCACCGGAAAAGAATATCTATGACTGGTAAGAATCTGAAAAAGAATTTATTGATGTCTCTCTGTACGTGAATCAAGTGGATGTACAGCAGCAAGAAACAGAGCTTTGAAAATCAGCTGTAACCAATATAGTAATAAATTGAAAAAAATAAACGACAGAGAGACAGAGAAAACCTCTTACAACTTTTCCTCAGGGACGGTGATGCAACATGGATTGAACACATCTAGACCCACAGCAGGATGAGACATAAGGCTGGAAACTGTTCGCGCTAAGAGAAATGTGAGGTTGGGTGAGGAAATGCACACCCTTTAAAGTAATACTACCTGGTACCCATTCAATGGGTCCCAAATCTGCAGGTTCAAGGAATCTTCCTACAGCTAAAACATGCATGCAAAACCCAGAGGACTGTACACCATGTGATCGGGAGATGTGTCTAAAATGCACCTCATTTATCCTCTCCTGGTGCTCCTGTTCATCATTCCAGCCACGTTACTTAGAATCTCCCCACTTAGAGAATCAGCACATTTAAACTTCTGTTTCACACATTTTGCAAATTGTGAGGAGGATGAACGGGAAGAGGGGGAACCAATGAGAGAATAGTTGTAGGGGTTTGGACGGGCACATGTCACTCTAATTTCCCATTAAGAATAAGAATTAAAAAAAGGCTCAGCCCGCCTCGCCGGAGCCAAAATAGGGCCTGAAGCAATCCTGTGGCTTTGAGGCCAGCTCACAAAAGAGCAACTTCAAAAATGGAGCTCAGGGTCACTGCAATTCACAAACCTGCAGAGTTATAAATGAAAACTAACGTCCAAAAATATGTTGAGGTAAGGCAAAGAAGAGGATCTGAATGCAAGACAGAATTGCAAGAAACAGATTTCAAGAGATAGATTGGACTCGTCTTTAAAGCACATGAAAAGCGGCAGAATTTCGACAATGATGCAGTTGGCCCAAAAGGGAGTATGCGTTTTTTCCTGAATATATCCAGGAAAAAACGCATACGCACTTTATGGGCAACCAAGCAAGCAAGCAATGCAAATGTGCACAACAAAGAAGTCTCATTTCCCACCGGTCAAAAGGGCCATCCGAAAAAATTGTAAAAACCAGAAATGCAGGACAGGCCATGGAGAACAGGGAGCCTTTATACGCTGATGGAGAGTGTGTGAACTGCCGAGAGCCACTCTGGAGAAGTGTATGGTGGTTCCTAAATCATCTAAAAAACAGAGCTACAGAGCATAGGGCACTTCCAATCATGGAAGTATATCTAGGGAAGTCTAAAAATCAACAAGACACAAACACACCACAGTTTAGGGCTACTCTGTTTACAAGAACCTCAACTTCAGTACACCTTAAATATCCCAGGAAAGAGAACAATGGATAAAGAAAATGTGGTACTTATGTACAATGGAATATCTCTTCACCATGAAATCAATGTAATAAGGCTAGTAGAAGGATAAAGAGTGGATTTAGGTCTGTTAATACTACTTGAAATAAGTCAAACAGAAAAAGAAACATATCATAAGATATCACTTATAGAGGGAGGATAAATATGGCTGCACAAAAAATGAATTATAAAACAGAACAGTGTCTCACATTTAGAAAACACACTTATGTCAGCCTAAGGGGAAAGGAGAGGTGGGGTGATGCATAAAACCAGAGTTTGAAATTAGCACAGATACCGTTCAATAAACCAAATAGGTATTAGACAAGATCTACACCTTGCTCAATGAACTGGCCTCAACACACCCTATACATCGCAGAGAACTATATCTGAGTAATAAGAATCTTAAAACCCATGTATTGATATATCTCCATAAGGGAATCAAGTGTGTGCAGAGTGGCACAAACACAGCAGTGAAAATGAGCTAAACCCCATTATAGAAATAAATTTTAAAACCAAAACGCAGAAACAATGAAAGAGAGAAAAATTCTTACAAAATTCGCTCAGGGGCTGTGATGCAACATGGAATGACCACATATAAACCCACAGCTGGATAAGACATAAGGCTGGACACTTGGGGCTGAGAGGATTGGTGAGCTTTGGTGAGCAACTGCCGAAAGTTTAATGCAATACTTCATGCTACTCATTCCAAGGGTCCCAACACTCCAGGTTGAAGGGAATCTTCCTACAGCTAAACCATGCATGGGAAATCCAGCGGATGGTATACCATATGATTGGGAAAGGTTTCTAAAACGCACCTCATTTTCCTCTCCTGTGGCTCCGGATCAACATTCCAGCCACTTTACTAACAACATCTCCACATGGAGAGTCAATGCCTTTAAGTTCCGGTATCGCACAGTCTGCAGTTAGAGCGGAGGATGAATGGAAATAGGGGGAACCAGTGAGAAAATAGCTGTAGCGGTTTCAATGGGCACATGTCACTCTAATTTCACATCAGGAAGAAGAATTAACCAAAGGCAGAGCAAGGCGCCCCAGAAGAAGAATAGGGCCTGAAGAACTCCTGTGGATATGAGGAAAGATCACAAAAATAAGAACTGAAAAATAGAGCTAAGGGCCACTGCAATTCAAAAACCTGCAGAGTTATAAAGGCCAACTATTTTCCAAAAGTATACTGAGGTAAGGCTATGAAGAGGCACTGACAGCAAGGCAGAATTGCAGGAAACTGATTTCAGGCGGTAGACTGGAATTGCATGTAAAGCATAGGAAAAGAGGATGAACGTCCACAATGATGCACTTGGCCAAAAAGGGCGTATGCATTTTTTCCTGAATATATTCAGGAAGAAACGCATACGCCGTTTTTGGCAAACCAAGCAAGCTTGCAAAGGAAATCTGCACTACAATGAAGTCTCACTGCCCCCCGGTCAAAAGGGCCATCTGAAAAAAGTGTAAAATCCAGAAAGGCAGGACAGGCCATGCAGAACTGGGAGCCTTGTTATGCTGATGGGCGGGATGTACATTGCCAACAGCCACTCTGGAGAAGTGTATGGTGTTTCCCGAAATATCTAAAAAGCAAAGCAACAGAGCCTAGGGCACTTCCACTTATGGTCCTATAGCTTAGGGAAATTAAAATCAAAAAGACACAGCCACCCCAAAGTTTGGGACGGCTCTGTTTACAAGAACCTCGTTTACGGTACAAGTTCAATATCGCAGAAAGCGAAAAATGGATAAAGAAGTTGTGGTACTTACGTACAATGCAATATCACTCAGCAATGAAATCTATGTCATCAGGCCCGTAGCAGCATAAAGAGTGGATTCAGGTACGATGATTCTAAGTGAAATAAGTCACACAGAAAAAGAAACATCATAAGATATCATTAATACACGGAATGTAAACTTGGCTACACAGGAACTGAATTACAAAACAGAACAGGGTCTCAAATGTGGAAAACCAACTTATGCTTGCTTAAGGGGAAAGGTGGGTTGGGGTGCTACATAAAACAAGAGATTGAAATTAGCACAGATACCGTTCCATAAGCCAAATATGTAATAGACAAGAGCTACTCCTTGCTCAGCGAAGTGGACTGAACACACCATATTAAACGCCTAAGAATATACCTGACTAGTAAGGATCTTAAAACCTATGGATTTATATGTCTCCAAAAGAGAATCAAGTGTGTGTACAGCGGTATAAACGCAGCAGTGATAGGATTGGTGAGGTTCAGTGAGCAAATGCAGACCCTTTGAAGTCATATTGCATGGTACCCATTCCATGGGTCTCAACTCTTCAGGTTTAAGGGATTCTTCCTTCATCTAAAACATGCATGTGGAACCCAAAGTATGATCCACCATGTGATCGGGAAACATGTTCAAATGTGTCTCAGTTTTTGTCCTCTGGTACTTGGGTGCAACATTTCAGATGCTTTACTAACACTCCGCCCACTTGGAGAGTCAGTGCCTTTAACCTCCTGTTTGGCCCAGTTGCAATTTCTGCGGAAGATGAACAGGAATAGGGAGAACCAATGAGAGACTAGCTGGAGGTGTCTGGACGGGCAAATTTAACTCTCATTTCCCACCAGGAAGAGGAATTAAACAAAGGCTCAGCGTGCCGTGCCGGAACCACACTAGGGCCTGAAGCAATCCTGCGGTGTTGCGGCCAGCTCACAAGAAAGCGAGTTGAAGAAAGGAGCTCAGGGGCACTGTAATTCACAAACCTGCAGAGTTATAAATGACAGCTATCGTCCAAAAATATACTGAAGTAAGGCTGCCAAGAGGACTTGAAAGCGGGGCAGAATTGCAGGAAACCGATTTCAGGATGTAGACGGGAATTGCATGTAAAGCATAGGAAAAGAGGCAGAACGTCCACAATGATGCACTTGGCCAAAAAGGGCATATTCATTTTTTCCTGAATATATTCAGGAAAAAACGCATATGCCCTTTTTGGCCAACCAAGCAAGCTTGCAAAGGAAATCTGCACTACAATGAAGTCTCACTGCCCCCCGGAAAAAAGGGCCATCTGAAAAAAGTATAAAATCCAGAAAGGCAGGACAGGCCATGGAGAACTGGGAGCCTTGTTATGCTGATGGGTGGGATGTAAATTGCCAACAGCCACTCTGGAGAAGTGTATGGTGTTTCCTGAAACATCTAAAAAACAAAGCAAGAGAGCCTAGGGCACATCCACTTATGGTACTATAGCTTAGGGAAATTAAAATCAAAAAGACACAGCCACTCCAAATTTTGGGACGGCTCTGTTAACAAGAACCTCGTTTACGGTACAAGTTCAATATCACAGAAAGCAAAAAATGGATAAAGAAGTTGTGGTACTTACGTACAATGCAATATCACTCAGCAATGAAATCTATGTCATCAGGCCCGTAGCAGCATAATGAGAGATACAGGTACGATGATTCTAAGTGAAATAAGTCACACAGAAAAAGAAATATCATAAGATATCACTACTACACGGAATGTAAACTTGGCTACACAGGAACTGAATTACAAAAGAGAACATGGTCTCAAATGTAGAAAACCAACTTATTCTTGCTTAAGGGGAAAGGTGAGTTGGGGTGCTGCATAAAACCAGAGATTGAAATGAGCACAGATACCGTTCCATAAGCCAAATATGTAATAGCCAAGAGCTACTCCTTGCTCAGCGAAGTGGACTCAACATCCCATATTAAATGCGTAAGATATACCTGACTAGTAAGAATCTTAAAACCTATGGATTTATATGTCTCCGAAAGAGAATCAAGCGTGTGTACAGCAGCATAAACGCAGCAGTGATAGGATTGGTGAGGTTCGGTGAGCAAATGCAGACCCTTTGAAGTCATATTGCATGGTACCCATTCGATGGGTCTCAACTCGCCAGGTTTAAGGGATTCTTCCTTCAGCTAAAACATGCATGTGGAACACAGAGTATGATCCACCGTGTGTTCGGGAAACGTGTTCAAATGTGTATCATTTTGCGTCCCCTGGTACTCGGGTGCAACCTTCCAGACGCTTTACTAACAATCTCCCCACTTGGAGAGTCAGTGCCTTTAACCTCCTGTTTGGCCCAGTTTGCAATTTCTGCGGAAAATGAACAGGAATAGGGAGAACCAATTAGAGACAAGCTGGAGGTGTCTGGACGGGCAAATTTAACTCTCATTTCCCACCAGGAATAGGAATTAACCAAAGGCTCAGCGTGACGTGCCGGAACCACACTAGGGCCTGAAGCAATCCTGCAGTGTTGCGGCCAGCTCACAAGAAAGCGAGTTGAAGAAAGGAGCTCAGGGGCACTGTCATTCACAAACCTGCAGAGTTATAAATGACAGCTATCGTCCAAAAATATATTGAAGTAAGGCTGCCAAGAGGACTTGAAAGTGGGGCAGAATTGCAGGAAACCGATTTCAGGAGGTAGACTGGAATTGCATGTAAAGCATAGGAAAAGAGGCAGAACGTCCACAATGATGCACTTGGCCAAACAGGGCGTATGCGTTTTTTCCTGAATATATTCAGGAAAAAACGTATACGCCCTGTTTGACCAACCAAGCAAGCTTGCAAAGGTAATCTGCACTACAATGAAGTCTCACTGCCCCCCGGTCCAAAGGGCCATCTAAAAAAAGTGTAAAATCCAGAAAGGCAGGACAGGCCATGGGGAACTGGGAGCCTTGTTATGCTGATGGGTGGGATGTAAATTGCCAACAGCCACTCTGGAGAAGTGTATGGTGTTTCCTTGTACATCTAAAAAACAAAGCAACAGAGCCTAGGGCACTTCCACTTATGGTCCTATAGCTTAGGGAAATTAAAATCAAAAAGACACAGCCACCTCAAAATTTGGGACGGCTCAGTTTACAAGAACCTCGTTTACGGTAAAAGTTCAATATCACAGAAAGCGAAAAATGGATAAAGAAGTTGTGGTACTTACGTACAATGCAATCTCACTCAGCAATGAAATCTATGTCATCAGGCCCGTAGCAGCATAATGAGTGGATTCAGGTACGATGATTCTAAGTGAAATAAGTCACACAGAAAAAGAAATATCATAAGATATCACTACTACACGAAATGTAAACTTGGCTACACAGGAACTGCATTACAAAACAGAACAGGGTCTCAAATGTAGAAAACCAACTTATGCTTGCTTAAGGGGAAAGATGAGTTGGGGTGCTGCATAAAACCAGAGATAGAAATGAGCACAGATACCGTTCCTTAAGCCAAATATATAATAGACAAGAGCTACTCCTTGCTCAACGAAGTGGACTCAACACCCCATATTAAACGCCTAAGAATATACCTGACTAGTAAGAATCTTAAAACCTATGGATTTATATGTCTCCGAAAGAGAATCAAGCATGTTTACAGCGGCATAAACGCAGCAGTGATAGGATTGGTGAGGTTCGGTGAGCAAATGCAGACCCTTTGAACTCATATTGCATGGTACCCATTCCATGGGTCTCAACTCTCCAGGTTTAAGGGATTCTTCCTTCAACTAAAACATACATGTGGAACCCAGAGTATGATCCACCATGTGATCGGGAAATGTGTTCAAATGTGTCTCAGTTTTCGTCCCCTGGTACTCGGGTGCAACATTCCAGACGCTTTACTAACACTCTCCCCACTTGGAGAGTCACTGCCTTTAACCTCCTGTTTGGCCCAGTTTGCAATTTCTGCGGAAAATGAACAGGAATAGCGAGAACCCATGAGAGACTATCTGGAGGTGTCTGAACGGGCAAATTTAACTCTCATTTCCCACCAGGAAGAGGAATTAACCAAAGGCTCAGCGTGCTGTCCCGGAACCACACTAGGGTATGAAGCAATCCTGCGGTGTTGCGGCCAGCTCACAAGAAAGCGAGTTGAAGAAAGGAGCTCAGGGGCACTGTAATTCACAAACCTGCAGAGTTATAAATGACAGCTATCGTCCAAAAATATATTGAAGTAAGGCTGCCAAGAGGACTTGAAAGCGGGGCAGAATTGCAGGAAACGGATTTCAGGAGGTAGACTGGAATTGCATGTAAAGCATTGGAAAAGAGGCAGAACGTCCACAATGATGCACTTGACCAAAAAGGGCGTATGCGTTTTTTCCTGAATATATTCAGGAGAAAACGCATACGCACTTTTTGGCCAAACAAGCAAGCTTGCAATAGAAATCTGCACTACAATGAAGTCTCACTTCCCCCCTGGTCAAAAGGGCCATCTGAAAAAAGTGTAAAATCCAGAAAGGCAGGACAGGCCATGGAGAAATGGGAGCCTTGTTATGCTGATGGGCGGGATGTAAATTGCCAACAGCCACTCTGGAGAAGTGTGTGGTGTTTCCTGATACATCCAAAAAACAAAGCAACAGAGCCTAGGGCACTTCCACTTATGGTCCTATAGTTTAGGGCAATTAAAATCAAAACGACACAGCCACCCCAAAGTTTGGGACGGCTCTGTTTACAAGAACCACATTTACGGTACAAGTTCAATATCACAGAAAGCGAAAAATGGATAAAGAAGTTGTGCTACTTACATACAATGCAATATCACTCAGCAACAAAATCTATGTCATCAGGCCCGAAGCAGCATAATGAGTGGTTTCATGTACGATGATTCTAAGTGAAATAAGTCACACAGAAAAAGAAACATCATAAGATATCACTACTACACAGAATGGAAACTTGGCTACAGAGGAACTGAATTACAAAACAGAACAGGGTTTCAACTGTAGAAAACCAACTTATGCTTGCTTAAGGGGAAAGGTGAGTTGGGGTGCTGCATAAAACCAGAGATTGAAATGAGCACAGATACCGTTCCATAAGCCAAATATGTAATAGACAAGAGCTACTCCTTGTTCAACGAAGTGGACTCAACACCCCATATTAAACGACTAAGAATATACCTGACTAGTAAGAATCTTAAAACCTATGGATTTATATGTCTCCGAAAGAGAATCAAGCGTGTGTACAGCGGCACAAATGCAGCAGTGATTCGATTGGTGAGGTTTGGTGAGCAAATGCAGACCCTTTTAAGTCATATTGCATGGTACCCATTCCACGGTTCTCATCTCTCCAGGTTTAAGGGATTCTTCCTTCAGCTATAACATGCATGTGGAACCCAGAGTATGATCCACCATGTGATCGGGCAGCGTGTTCAAATGTGTCTCAGTTTTCGTCCAATGGTACTCGGGTGCAACATTCCAGACGCTTTACTAACACTCTCCAAACTTGGAGAGTCAGTGCCTTTAACCTCCTGTTTGGCCCAGTTTGCAATTTCTGCGTAAGATGAACAAGAATAGGGAGAACCAATCAGAGACTAGTTGGAGGTGTCTGGACGGGCAAATTTAACTCTCATTTCCCACCAGGAAGAGGAATTAACCAAAGGCTAAGCGTGCCGTGTCGGAATCACACTAGGGCCTGAAGCAATCCTGCGGTGTTGCGGCCAGCTCACAAGAAAGGGAGTTGAAGAAAGGAGCTCAGGGGCACTGTAATTCACAAACCTGCAGAGTTATAAATGACAGCTATTGTCCAAAAATATATTGAAGTAAGGCTGCCAAGAGGACTTGAAAGTGGGGCAGAATTGCAGGAAACCGATTTCAGGAGGTAGACTGGAATTCCATGTAAAGCATAGGAAAAGAGGCAGAACGTCCACAATGATGCACTTGGCCAAAAAGGGCGTATGCGTTTTTTCCTGAATATATTCAGGAAAAAAAGCATACGCTCTCTTTGCCACCCAAGCAAGCTTGCAAAGGAAATCTGCACTACAATGAAGTCTCACTGCCCCCAGATCAAAAGGGCCATCTGAAAAAAGTGTAAAATACAGAAAGACAGGACAGGCAAATGGAGAACTGGGAGCCTTGTTATGCTGATGGGCGGGATGTAAATTGCCAACAGCCACTCTGGACAAGTGTATGGTGCTTCCTGAAACATCTAAAAAACAAAGCAACAGAGCCTAGGGCACTTCCACTTATGGTCCTATAGATTAGGGAAATTAAAATCAAAAAGACACAGCCACTCCAAATTTTGGGATGGCTCTGTTAACAAGAACCTCGTTTACGGTACAAGTTCAATATCACAGAAAGCAAAAAATGGATAAAGAAGTTATGGTACTTACGTACAATGCAATATCACTCAGCAATGAAATCTATGTCATCAGGCCCGTAGCAGCATAATGAGAGATACAGGTACGATGATTCTAAGTGAAATAAGTCACACAGAAAAAGAAACATCATAAGATATCACTACTACACGGAATATAAACTTGGCTACACAGGAACTGAATTACAAAAGAGAACAGGGTCTCAAATGTAGAAAACCAACTTATTCTTGCTTAAGGGGAAAGGTGAGTTGGGGTGCTGCATAAAACCAGAGATTGAAATGAGCACAGATACCGTTCCATAAGCCAAATATGTAATAGCCAAGAGCTACTCCTTGCTCAGCGAAGTGGACTCAACATCCCATATTAAACGCGTAAGCATATACCTGACTAGTAAGAATCTTAAAACCTATGGATTTATATGTCTCCGAAAGAGAATCAGGCGTGTGTACAGCTGCATAAACGTAGCAGTGATAGGATTGGTGAGGTTCGGTGAGCAAATGCAGACCCTTTGAAATCATATTGCATGGTACCCATTCCATGGGTCTCAACTCTCCAGGTTTAAGAGATTCTTCCTTCAGCTAAAACATGCATGTGGAACCCAGAGTATGATCCACCGTGTGATCGGGAAACGTGTTCAAATGTGTCTCAGTTTTCGTCCCCTGGTACACAGGTGCAACATTCCAGAAGCTTTACTAACACTCTCCAAACTTGGAGAGTCAGTGCCTTTAAACACCTGTTTGGTCCAGTTTGCAATTTCTGCGTAAGATGAACAGGAATAGGGAGAACCAATGAGAGACTAGCTGCAGGTGTCTGGACGGGCAAATTTAACTCTCATTTCCCACCAGGAAGAGGAATTAACCAAAGGCTCAGCGTGCCATGCCGGAACCACACTAGGGCCTGAAGCAATCCTGCGGTGTTTCGGCCAGCTCACAAGAAAGCGAGTTGAAGAAAGGAGCTCAGGGGCACTGTAATTCACAAACCTGCAGAGTTATAAATGACAGCTATCGTCCAAAAATATATTGAAGTAAGTCTGCCAAGAGGACTTGAAAGTGGGGCAGAATTGCAGGAAACCGATTTCACGAGGTAGACTGGAATTCCATGTAAAGCATAGGAAAAGAGGCAGAACGTCCACAATGATGCACTTGGGCAAAAAGTGCGTATGCGTTTTTTTCTGAATATATTCAGGAAAAAACGCATACGCACTTTTTGGCCAGCCAAGCAAGCTTGTAAAGGAAATCTGCACTACAATGAAGTCTCACTGCCCCCCCAGTCAAAAGGGCCATCTGAAAAAAGTGTAAAATCCAGAAAGTCAGGACAGGCCATGCAGAACTGGGAGCCTTGTTATGCTGATGGGCGGGATGTAAATTGCCAACAGCCACTCTGGAGAAGTGTATGGTGTTTCCTGGTACATCTAAAAAACAAAGCAACAGAGCCTAGGGCACTTCCACTTATGGTCCTATAGCTGAGGGAAATTAAAATCAAAAAGACACAGCAACCCCAAAGTTTGGGACGGCTCGGTTTACAAGAACCTCGTTTACGGTACAAGTTCAATATCACAGAAAGCGAAAAATGGATAAAGAAGTTGTGCTACTTACATACAATGCAATATCACTCAGCAACGAAATCTATGTCATCAGGCCCGTAGCAGCATAATGAGTGGATTCAGGTACGATGATTCTAAGTGAAATAAGTCACACAGAAAAAGAAACATCATAAGATATCACTACTGCACGGAATGGAAACTTGGCTACACAGGAACTGAATTACAAACCAGAACAGGGTCTCAAATGTAGAAAACCAACTTATGTTTTCTTAAGGGGAAAGGTGAGTTGGGGTGCTGCATAAAACCAGAGATTGAAATGAGCACAGATACGGTTCCATAAGCCAAATATGTAATAGACAAGAGCTACTCCTTGCTCAATGAAGTGGATTCAACACCCCATATTAAACGCCTAAGAATATACCTGACTAGTAAGAATCTTAAAACCTATGGATTTATATGTCTCCGAAAGAGAATCAAGCATGTTTACAGCGGCATAAACGCAGCAGTGATAGGATTGGTGAGGTTCGGTGAGCAAATGCAGACCCTTTGAAGTCATATTGCATGGTACCCATTCCATGGGTCTCAACTCTCCAGGTTTAAGGGATTCTTCCTTCAGCTAAAACATGCATGTGGAACCCAGAGTATGATCCACCGTGTGATCGGGAAACGTGTTCAAATGTGTCTCATTTTCCGTCCCCTGGAACTCAGGTGCAACATTCCAGACGCTTTACTAACACTCTCCAAACTTGGAGAGTCAGTGCCTTTAACCTCCTGTTTGGCCCAGTTTGCAATTTCTGCGTAAGATGAACAGGAATAGGGAGAACCAATGAGAGACTAGCTGGAGGTGTCTGGACGGGCAAATTTAACTCTCATTTCCCACCAGGAAGAGGAATTAACTGAAGGCTCAGCGTGCCATGCCGGAACAACACTAGGGCCTGAAGCAATCCTGCAGTGTTGCAGCCAGCTCACAAGAAAGCGAGTTGAAGAAAGGAGCTCAGGGGCACTGTAATTCACAAACCTGCAGAGTTATAAATGACAGCTATCGTCCAAAAATATATTGAAGTAAGGCTGCCAAGAGGACTTGAAAGTGGGGCAGAATTGCAGGAAACCGATTTCACGAGGTAGACTGGAATTCCATGTAAAGCATAGGAAAAGAGGCAGAACGTCCACAATGATGCACTTGGGCAAAAAGTGCGTATGCGTTTTTTTCTGAATATATTCAGGAAAAAATGCATACGCACATTTTGGCCAGCCAAGCAAGCTTGCAAAGGAAATCTGCACTACAATGAAGTCTCACTGCCCCCCCCCCAGGTCAAAAGGGCCATCTGAAAAAATTGTAAAATCCAGAAAGGCAGGACAGGCCATGGAGAACTGGGAGCCTTGTTATGCTGATGAGCGGGATGTAAATTGCCAACAGCCACTCTGGAGAAGTGTATGGTGTTTCCTGAAACATCTAAAAAACAAAGCAACAGAGCCTAGGGCATTTCCACTTATGGTCCTATAGCTTAGGGAAATTAAAATCAAAAAGACATAGCCACTCCAAAGTTTGGGATGGCTCTGTTTACAAGAACCTCGTTTACGGTACAAGTGCAATATCGCAGAAAGTGAAAAATGGATAAAGAAGTTGTGGTACTTACGTACAATGCAATATCACTCAGCAATGAAATCTATGTCATCAGGTCCGTAGCAGCATAATGAGTGGATTCAGGTACAATGATTCTAAGTGAAATAAGTCACACAGAAAAAGAAACATCATAAGATATCACTACTACACGGAATGTAAACTTGGCTACACAGGAACTGAATTACAAAACAGAACAGGGTCTCAAATGTAGAAAACCAAGTTATGCTTGCTTAAGGGGAAAGGTGAGTTGGGGTGCTGCATAAAGCCAGAGATTGAAATTACACAGATACCGTTACATAAGGCAAATATGTAATAGACAAGAGCTACTCCTTGCTCAGCGAAGTGGACTCAACACCCCATATTAAACGCCTAAGAATATACCTGACTAGTAAAAATTTTAAAACCTATGGATTTATATGTCTCCAAAAGAGAATCAAGCGTGTGTACAGTGGCATAAACGCAGCAGTGATAGGATCGGTTAGGTTCGGTGAGCAAATGCAGACCCTTTGAACTCATATTGCATGCTACCCATTCCATGGGTCTCAACTCTCCAGGTTTAAGGGATTCTTCCTTCAACTTAAACATACATGTGGAACACAGAGTATGATCCACCATGTGATCGGGAAATGTGTTAAAATGTGTCTCAGTTTTCGTCTCCTGGTACTCTGGTGCAACATTCCAGACGCTTTACTAACACTCTCCCCACTTGGAGAGTCACTGCCTTTAACCACCTGTTTGGCCCAGTTTGCAATTTCTGCGGAAAATGAACAGGAATAGCGAGAACCCATGAGAGACTATCTGGAGGTGTCTGAACGGGCAAATTTAACTCTCATTTCCCACCAGGAAGAGGAATTAACCAAAGGCTCAGCGTGCTGTGCCAGAACCACACTAGGGTAAGAAGCAATCCTGCGGTGTTGCGGCCAGCTCACAAGAAAGCGAGTTGAAGAAAGGAGCTCAGGGGCACTGTAATTCACAAACCTGCAGAGTTATAAATGACAGCTATCGTCCAAAAATATATTGAAGTAAGGCTGCCAAGAGGACTTGAAAGCGGGGCAGAATTGCAGGAAACGGATTTCAGGAGGTAGACTGGAATTGCATGTAAAGCATTGGAAAAGAGGCAGAACGTCCACAATGATGCACTTGACCAAAAAGGCCGTATGCGTTTTTTCCTGAATATATTCAGGAGAAAACGCATACGCACTTTTTGGCCAAACAAGCAAGCTTGCAATAGAAATCTGCACTACAATGAAGTCTCACTTCCCCCCCGGTCAAAAGGGCCATCTGAAAAAAGTGTAAAATCCAGAAAGGCAGGACAGGCCATGGAGAACTGGGAGCCTTGTTATGCTGATGGGCGGGATGTAAATTGCCAACAGCCACTCTGGAGAAGTGTGTGGTGTTTCCTGATACATCCAAAAAACAAAGCAACAGAGCCTAGGGCACTTCCACTTATGGTCCTATAGCTTAGGGAAATTAAAATCAAAACGACACAGCCACCCCAAAGTTTGGGACGGCTCTGTTTACAAGAACCTCATTTACAGGACAAGTTCAATATTGCAGAAAGTGAAAAATGGATAAAGAAGATGTGGTACTTACGTACAATGCAATATCCCTCAGCAATGAAATCTATGTCATCAGGCCCATAGCAGCATAAAGAGTGGATTCAGGCATGATGATTCTAAGTGAAAAAAGCCACAGAGAAAAAGAAACATAATAAGATATCACTAATACACGAAATGTAAACTTGGCTACACAGCAACTGAATTACAAAACAGAACAGGGTCTCAAATGTCGAAAACCGACTTATGCTTACTTAAGGGGAACGGTGAGTTGGGGTGCTGCATAAAACCAGAGATTGAAATGAGCACAGATACCGTTCCATAAGCCAAATATGTAATAGACAAGAGCTACTCCTTGCTCAACGAAGTGGACTCAACACCCCATATTAAACGCCTAAGAATATATCTGACTAGTATGAATCTTAAAACCTATGGATTGATATGGCTCCGAAAGAGAATCAAGCATGTGTACAGCGACATAAACGCAGCAGTGATAGGACTGGTGAGGTTTGGTGAGCAAATGCAGACCCTTTGAAGTCACATTGCATGGTACCCATTCCATGGGTCTCAACTCTCCAGGTTTAAGGGATTCTTCCTTCAGCTAAAACATGCATGTGGAACCCAGAGTATGATCCACCGTGTGATCGGGAAACGTGTTCAAATGTGTCTCAGTTTTCATCCCCTGGTACTCGGGTGCAACATTCCAGACGCTTTACTAACACTCTCCCCACTTGGAGAGTCAGTGCCTTTAACCTCCTGTTTGGCCAAGTTTGCAATTTCTGCGGAAAATGAACAGGAATAGGGAGAACCCATGAGAGACTAGCTGGAGGTGTCTGGACGGGCAAATTTAACTCTCATTTCCCACCAGGAAGAGGAATAAAACAAAGGCTCAGCGTGCCATGCCGGAACCACACTAGGGCCTGAAGCAATCCTGTGGTGTTGCGGCCAGCTCACAAGAAAGCGAGTTGAAGAAAGGAGCTCAGGGGCACTGTCATTCACAAAACTGCAGAGTTATAAATGACAGCTATCGTCCAAAAATATATTGAAGTAAGGCTGCCAAGAGGACTTGAAAGTGGATCAGAATTGCAGGAAACCGATTTCAGGTGGTAGACTGGAATTGCATGTAAAGCATAGGAAAAGAGGCAGAACGTCCACAATGATGCACTTGGCCAAAAAGGGCGTATGCGTTTTTTCCTGAATATTCAGGAAAAAACGCATACGCACTTTTTGGCCAACCAAGCAAGCTTGCAAAGGAAATCTGCACTACAATGAAGTCTCACTGCCCAACCCCGCCGGTCAAAAGGGCCATCTGAAAAAAGTGTAAAATCCAGAAAGCCAGGACAGGCCATGGAGAACTGGGAGCCTTGTTATGCTGATGAGCGGGATGTAAATGGCCAACAGCCACTCTGGAGAAGTGTATGGTGTTTCCTCAAACATCCAAAAAACAAAGCAACAGAGCCTAGGGCACTTCCACTTATGGTCCTCTAGCTTAGGGAAATTAAAATCAAGAAGACACAGCCAGCCCAAAGTTTGGGACGGCTCTGTTTACAAGAACCTCGTTTACGGTACAAGTTCAATATCACAGAAAGTGAAAAATGGATAAAGAAGTTGTGGTACTTACGTACAATGCAATATCACTCAGCAATGAAATCTATGTCATCAGGCCCGTAGCAGCATAATGAGTGCATTCAGGTACGATGATTCTAAGTGAAATAAGTCACACAGAAAAAGAAACATCATACGATATCACTAATACACGGAATGTAAACTTGGCTACACAGGAACTGAATTACAAAACAGAACAGGGTCTCAAATGTAGAAAACCAACTTATGCTTGCTTAAGGGGAAAGGTGAGTTGGGGTGCTGCATAAAACCAGAGATTGAAATGAGCACAGATACCGTTCCATAAGCAAATTATGTAATAGACAAGAGCTACTCCTTGCTCAACGAAGTGGATTCAACACCCCATATTAAACGCCTAAGAATATACCTGACTAGTAAGAATCTTAAAACCTATGGATTTATATGTCTCTGAAAGAGAATCAAGCGTGTGTACAGCGGCATAAACACAGCAGTGATAGGATTGGTGAGGTTCGGTGAGGAAATGCAGACCCTTTGAAGTCATATTGCATGGTACCCATTCCATGGGTCTCAACTCTCCAGGTTTAAGGGATTCTGCCTTCAGCTAAAACATGCATGTGGAACCCAGAGTATGATCCACCATGTGATCGGGAAACGTGTTCAAATATGTCTCAGTTTTCGTCCCCTGGTACTCGGGTACAACATTCCAGACGCTTTACTAACACTCTCCCCACTTGGAGAGTCAGTGCCTTTAACCTCCTGTTTGGCCCAGTTTGCAATTTCTGCGGAAAATGAACAGGAATAGGGAGAACCAATGAGAGACTAGCTGGAGGTGTCTGGACGGGCAAATTTAACTCTCATTTCCCACCAGGAAGAGGAATTAACCAAAGGCTCAGCGTGCCATGCCGGAACCACAATAGTACCTGAAGCAATCCTGCAGTGTTGCGTCCAGCTCACAAGAAAGCGAGTTGAAGAAAGGAGCTCAGGGGCACTGTCATTCACAAACCTGCAGAGTTATAAATGACAGCTATCGTCCAAAAATATATTGAAGTAAGTCTGCCAAGAGGACTTGAAAGCGGGGCAGAATTGCAGGAAACCGATTTCAGGAGGTAGACTGGAATTGCATTTAAAGCATAGGAAAAGCGGCAGAACGTGGACAATGATGCACTTGGCCAAAAAGGGCGTATGCGTTTTTTCCTGAATATATTCATGAAAAAACGCATACGCCCTTTTTGGCCAACCAAGCAAGCTTGCAAAGGAAATCTGCACTACAATGAAGTCTCACTGCCCCCCGGTCAAAAGGGCCATCTGAAAAAAGTGTAAAATCCAGAAAGGCAGGACAGGCCATGAAGAACTGGGAGCATTTTTATGCTGATGGGCGGGATGTAAATTGCCAACAGCCACACTGGAGTAGTGTATGGTGTTTCCAGAAACATCCAAAAAACAGAGCAACAGAGCCTAGGGAACTTCCACTTATGGTCCTATAGATTAGGGAAATTAAAATCAAAAATACAAAGCCGCCCCAAAGTTTGGGACGGCTCTGTTTACAAGAACCTCATTTACGGTACACGTTCAATATCACAGAAAGCGAAAAATGGATAAAGAAGTTATGGTACTTACGTACAATGCAATATCACTCAGCAATGAAATCTATGTCATCAGGCCCATAGCAGCATAAAGAGTGGATTCAGTTACGATGATTCTAAGTGAATAAGTCACACAGAAAAAGAAACATCATAAGATATCACTAATACACAGAATGTAAACTTGGCTACACAGGAACTGAATTATAAAACAGAACAGGGTCTCAAATGTAGAAAACCAACTTATGCTTGCTTAAGGGGAAAGGTGAGTTGGGGTGCTGCATAAAGCCAGAGATTGAAATTAGCACAGATACCGTTCCATAAGCCAAATATGTAATAGACAAGAGCTACTCCTTGCTCAACGAAGTGGACTCAACACCCCATATTAAACGCCTAAGAATATACCTGACTAGTAAGACTCTTAAAACCTATGGATTGATATGTCTCCGAAAGAGAATCAAGGGTGTGTACAGCAGCATAAACGCAGCAGTGATAGGATTGGTGAGGTTCGGTGAGCAAATGCAGACCCTTTGAAGTCATATTGCATGGTACCCATTCCATGGGTCTCAACTCTTCAGGTTTAAGGGATTCTTCCTTCAGCTAAAACATGCATGTGGAACCCAGAGTATGATCCACCGTGTGATCGGGAAACGTGTTCAAATGTGTCTCAGTTTTCGTCCCCTGGTACTCGGGTGCAACATTCCAGATGCTTTACTAACACTCTCCCCACTTGGAGAGTCAGTGCCTTTAACCTCCTGTTTGGCCCAGTTTGCAATTTCTTCGGAAGATGAACAGGAATAAGGAGAAGCAATGGGAGACTGTCTGTAGGTGTTTGGACGGGCAAATTTAACTCTCATTTCCCACCAGGAAGACGAATGAACCAAAGGCTCCGTGTGCCGTGCTGGAACTAGATTAGGGCCTGAAGAGATCCTGCGGTTTTGCGGCCAGCTCACAAGAAATCGAGTTGAAGAAAGGAGCTGAGGGGCACTGTAATTCACAAACCTGCGGAGTTATAAATGACAGCTATCATCCAAAATTTTACTGAAGTAAGGCTGCGAAGAGGACTTGAATGCGGGGCAGAATTTCTGGAAACCGATTTCAGAAGGTACACGGGAGTCACTCTTAAAGCATAGGAAAAGAGACAGAACTTGAAAAATAAAGCACTTGGCAAAAAAGGGCATATGTGTTTTATCCAGAGCTCTCATAACTGAGGGGAGGAGATTCCCAGCAGGCTCTAACTGCCACCTGAGGGCTCACATTGCCAAGGCAACGTGAGCAAGCCAGGCAGGAGTTACCTCACAGCAGAGGTCCCACCTCACAGAAGGTTGAAAAACCCAGCCAACATCAGACTCTCACCAGAGGCCCCACATCACCAAGGGGATGGGAACCAGGCAGGAGTGTCTTCACACCAGTGGGGCCACATCATCGAAAGGTGAGGTACTCAGCACATGTGTCCTCAAACCAGAGGACCCACATCACCAAGGGCCTCGGAGTGAGGCAGGCAGGAGTAGCCTCACAACACTGGGCCCATAGAATAAGAAAGTGAGGAATCCAGCAGTTGGAACCTCCCAGCAGGCGGCCCAGAGCACCGAGGCTATGGGATCCAGGCCACAGTGAACTCACAGAAGAGGGCCCATGTCATGAAACTGAGCAACCCAGACATTGGGACCTCAGAGCAGGAGGCCCACATCCCCATGGGGATGGAAATCTGGTAGGAGTGTCCTCGCACCACTGAGAACGTATCAGAAACTTTTGGGCGACCAGCAGTTAGGGCCTGACGCCAGAGGACCCTCATCACCAAGGGAAGGAGGCTCCCAGCAGGCTCCAACTGCCACCAGAGGGCTGACGTCGCCAAGGCGATGTGTGCCAACCAGGCACGAATGACCTCACAGCAGAGGGCCCACCTCAGAGAAGTGTGACGAACCCAGTCAGAATCAGACTCGCACCAGAGGGCCCACATCACCAAATGGATTGGAACCAGGCAGGAGTGTCCTCACATGAGTAGGGCCACATCATCTAAAGATGAGGAACCGAGAACATGTGGCTTCAAACCATAGGAGACCCATCACCAAGGGGCTGGGAGTGAGGCAGGCAGGAGGAGCCTCATAACAGAGGACCCAAAAATAAGAAAGGTGAGGAATCCAGCATTTGGAACCTCCCAGCAGGCGGCCCAGAGCACAGAGGCTAGGGGATCCAGGCCAGAGTGAACTAACACCAGACAGCCCACATCATGAAACTGTGAGCAACCCAGACATTGGGACCTCAGAGCAGAAGGCCCACATCCCCATGGTGATGGGAACATGACACGAGTGTCCTGGCATCACTGGGCTCACATCAGAAAACGTGGGGTGCTCAGAAGTTAGGGCCTGACGCTAGAGGGCACTCATCACCGAGGGGAGGAGGCTCCCAGCAGGCTCCAGCTGCCACCAGAGGGCCAACGTCGCCAAGGCGATGTGTGCCAGCCCGGCAGGAGTGACCTCACAGCAGAGGGCCCACCTCACAGAAAGGTGAGGAACAGAGCCAGGATCAGACTCTCACCAGAGGGCCCACATCACCAAGGGGATGGGAACCAGGCAGGAGTGTCCCCACACCAGTGGGACAACATCATCGAAAGGTGAGGATCCCAGCACATGTAGCCTCAAACCAGAGGAACCACATCACCAAGGGGTTCGGAATGAGGCTGGCAGGACCGGCCTCACAACACAGGGTCCATAGAATATAAAAGTTGAGGAATCCAGCAGTTGGAACCTCCCAGCAAGTGGCCCAGAGCACTAAGGCTATGGGATCCAGGCCGCAGTGAACTCACAGCAGAGGGCCCACATCATGAACCTGTGAGCAGCCCAGCCGTTGGGACCTCAGAACAGAAGGCCCACATCCCCACTGGGATGGGAACCTGGCAGGAGTGGCTTCGCACCACTTAGCACATATCAGAAAATGTTAGGAGCCCAGCAGTTAGGGCCTGACGCCAGGGGGCCCTCATAACTGAGGGGAGGAGACTCCCAGCAAGTTCCAACTGCCAACAGAGGGCCCACGTCTACAAGGTGGCATGCGCCAGCCAGGCAGTAGTGACCTCACAGCAGAGGGCCTATCTCACAGAAGGGTGAGGAACCGAGGCAGGATGAGACTCTCGCCAGAGGGCCCACAACACCAAGGGGATGGGAACCAGTCAGGACTGTCCTCCCACCAGTGGGGCCACATCATCGAAAGGTGAGGAACCCAGCACATGTGGCCTCATATCAGACGACATACATCACAAAGGGGATGGGAGTGAGGCAGGTAGGAGTAGCCTAAAAACAGAGGGTCCAAAGAATAAAAAAGCTGAAGAATCCAGCATTTGGAACCTCCCAGCAGGCGGCCGAGAGCACAGAAGCTATGGGATGCAGGCAGGAGTGAACTAACACCAGAGAGCCCACATCATGAAACTGTGAGCAACCCAGGCGTTGGGACCTCAGAGCAGAAAGCCCACATCCCCATGGGGATGGGAACCTGACAGGAGTGTCCTGGCATCACTGGGCTCACATCAGAAAACGTGGGGAGCCCAGAAGTTAGGGCCTGATGCTAGAGGGCCGTCATCACCGAGGGCAGGAGGCTCCCAGCATGTTCCATGTGCCAAGAGAGGGCCCACGTCGCCAAGGTGATGTGTGCAAGTCAGGCAGGATTGATCTCACAGCAGAGGGCCTACCTCACAGAAGAGTGAGGAACCCAGCCAGGATAAGACTGTCACCAGAAGGCCCACATCACCAAGGGGATGGGAACCAGGCAGGAGTGTCCTCACACCAGTGGGGCCACATCATTGAAAGTTGTGGAACCCAGCACATGTGGCCTCAAACCAGAAGACCCACATCACGAAGGGGTTGCGAGTGAGGCAGGCAGGAGGAGCATCACAACACAGGACCCATAGAATACAAAAGTTGAGGAATCGAGCAGTTGGAACCTCCCAGCAGGCGGTCAAGAGCACAGAGGCTATGGGATCCAGGCCACAGTGAACTAACACCAGAGAGCCCACATCATGAAATTGTGATCAACCCAGCCGTTGGGACCTCAGAGCAGAAGGCCCACATCCCCATTGAGATGGGAACCTAAGAGGAGTGCCCGAGCATCACTGGGCTCACTAAGAAAAGTTGGGGAGCCCAGCAGTTAGGGCCTGACGTCAGAGGGCCCTCATCACAGAGGTGAGGAGGCTCCCAGCAGGGTCCAAGTGCCACCAGAGGGCTCATGTCAACAAGGCGAGGTGAGCAAGCCAGGCAAGAGTTACCTGATAGTAGAGGGCCCACCTCACAGATGGGTGAGGAACCCAGCCAGGATCAGACTCTCACCAGAGGGCCCACATCACAAAGGGGATGGGAACCAGTCAGGATTATCCTCACACCAGTGGGGCCTCATCATCTTAAGGTGAGGAACCCAGCACATGTGTCCTCAAACCAGAGGACCCACATCACCAAGGGCCTTGGAGTGAGGCAGGCAGGAGTAGCCTCACAACACAGGGCACATAATATAAAAAACGTGAGGATTCCAGCATTTAGACCTTCCAGCAGGTGGCTCAGAACACCGAGGCTATGGGATCCAGGCCACAGTGAACTCACAGCAGAGGGCCCACATCATAAAACTGTGAGCAACCCAGGCGTTGGGACCTCAGCGCAGAAGGCCCACATCCCCATGGGAATGGGAACCTGGCTGGAGTGTCCTCGCACCACTGGGCGCACATCAGAAAATGTGGGGAGCCCACCATTTAGGGCCTGACGCCAGAGGGCCATCATCACCGAGAGGAGGAGGCACCCTGCACGCTCCAACTGCCACCAGAGGGCTCTCGTCTCCAAGGTGATGTGTGCCAGCTAGGCAGGAGTGACCTCACAGCAGAGGGCCTACCTCAGAGAACGTTGAGGAACCCAGCCAGGATTAGACTCTCGCCAGAGGGCCCACCTCACCAAGGGGATGGGAACCAGGCAGGAGTGTCCTCACACGAGTGGGGCCACATCATTGAAAGGTGAGGAATGCAGCACATGTGGCCTCAAGCCATAGGACAGTCATCACCAAGGGGCTGGCAGTGAGGCAGGCAGGAGGAGCCTCACAACAGAGGGCACATAGAATAAAAAAGTTGAGGAATGCAGCAGTTGGAACCTCCCAGCAGGCGGCTCAGAGCACCGATGATAAGGGATCCTTGCCGGAGTGAACTCACAGCAGAGGGCCCACATCATGGTACTGTGAGCAAGCCAGCCGTTTTGACCTCAGAGCAGAAGGCCCATATCCCCATGGGGATGGGAACCTGGCAAGAGTGTCCTCACTCACTTGGCGCACATCAGAACATGTGGGGAGCCCAGCAGTTATGGCCTAAGGCAAGAGGGCCCTCATCACCGAGGGGAGGAGGATCCCAGCACACTCCAACTGCCACCAGAGGGCCCACGTCGTCAAGGTGACGTGTGCCAGACAGGCATGATTGACCTCACAGCAGAGGGCCCACCTCACAGAAGGGTGAGGAACTCAGCCAGGATCAGACTCTCACCTGAGGGCCCACATCAGCAAGGGGATGGGAACCAGTCAGGACTGTCTTCCCTCCAGTGGGGCCACATCATCGAAAGGTGCGGAACCCAGCACATGTGGCCTCAAATCAGAGGACACATATCACAAAGGGAATGGGAGTGAGGCAGGCAGGAGTAGCCTAAAAACAGAGGGCCCAAAGAATAAGAAAGGTGAGGAATCCAGCAGTTGGAACCTCCCAGCAGGCGGCCGAGAGCACAGAAGCTATGGGATGCAGGCAGGAGTGAACTAACAGCAGAGAGCCCACATCATGAAACTGTGAGCAACCCAGGCGTTGGGACCTCAGAGCAGAAGGCCCACATCCCAATGGGGATGTGAACCTGGCTGGAGTGTCCTCGCACCACTGGGCGCACATCACAAAATGTGGGGAGCCCAGCAGTTAGGGCCTGACGCCAGAGGGCCCTCATCACCGAGGGGAGGAGGCTCCCAGCAGGCTCCAAGTGCCACCAGAGGGCTCATGTCCACAAGGCGAGGTGAGCAAGCCAGGCAGGAGTGACCTCACAGCAGACGGCCCACCTCACAGATGGGTGAGGAACCCAGCCAGGATCAGACGCTCAACAGAGGGCCCACATCACCAAGGGGATGTGAACCAGGCAGGAGTCTCCTAAGACCATTGGTCCCACATCATCGAAAGGTGAGGAACCCAGCACATGTGGCCTCAAACCAGACGACACACATCACGAAGGGCCTGGGAGTGAGGCAGGCAGGAGGATCCTCACAACAGAGGGCCCAAAAAATTAAAAAAATGAGGAATCCAGCAGTTGGAACCTCCCAGCAGGCGGCCAAGAGCACAGAGGCTATGGGATCCAGGCCTCTGTGAACTAACACCAGAGAGCCCACATCATGAAAATGTGAACAACCCAGCCGTTGGGACCTCAGAGCAGAAGGCCCACATCCCCATGGAGATGGGATCCTAAGAGGAGTGCCAAAGCATCACTGGGCTCACTAAGAAAAGTTGGTGAGCCCAGCAGTTAGGGCCTGACCCAAGAGGGCCCTCATCACCGGGGGGAGGAGATTCCCAGCACGCTCCAACTGCCACCACACGGCTGACTTCACCAAGGCAATGTGTGCCAGCCATGCAGGAGTGACCTATCAGCAGAGGGTCTCCCCTCTGCTGATAGGAACACAGCCAGGAACAGACTCTCACCAGGGGGTCCACATAACCACGTGGATGAGAACCAGGCAGGAGTGTCCTCACACTAGTGGGGCCACATCATCGAAAGGTGAGGAACCCAGCAAAGGTGGCCACAAACCAGAGGACCCACATCACCAAGGGGTTGAGAGTGAGGTAGGTGTCTGGACGGGCATATTTAACACTCATTTCCCACCAGGAAGAGGAATTAACCAAAGGCTCAGCGTGCCCTGCCAGAAGCAGATTAGGGCCTGAAGCAGTCTTGCGGGTTTGCGGCCAGCTCACAAGGAAGCGAGTTGAAGAAAGGAGCTCAGGGACCCTGTAATTCACAAACCTGCAGAGTTATAAATGACAGCTATCGTCCAAAAATATATTGAAGTAAGGCTGCGAAGAGGACTTGAAAGCGGGGCAGAATTGCAGGAAACCGATTTCAGGAGGTAGACTGGATTTGCATTTAAAGCATAGGAAAAGAGGCAGAACATCGACAATGATGCACTTGGCAAAAAAGGGCGTATGAGTTTGTTCCTGAATATATTCAGGAAAAAACACATACGCCCTTTTTGGCAAACCAAGCAAGCTTGCAATGGAAATCCGAACTACTATGAAGTGTCACTTCCCCCCGGTCTAAAGGGCCATCTGAGAAAAGTGTAAAATCCAGAAAGGCAAGACAGGCCATGGGGAAAAAGGAGCCTTGTTATGCTGATGGGCGGGATGTAAATTGCCAACAGCCACTCTGGAGAAGTGTATGGTGTTTCCTGATACATCTGAAAAACAAAGCAACAGAGTCTAGGGCATTTCCACTTATGGTCCTATAGCTTAGGGAAATTAAAATCAAAAAGACACAGCCACCCCAAAATTTGGGACAGCTCTGTTTACAGGAACCTCTTCTACGGTACAAGATAAATATCCCAGAGAACAAATAATTGATAAAGAAGTTGCTGTACTTACGTACAACAGAATACCACTCAGCAATGAAATCTGTGTCACCAGGCCTGTACCAGCATAATGAGTGGATTGAGCCACGATGATTCTAAGTGAAATAAGTCACACAGAAAAAGAAACATCATAAGGTATCACTAATGCACGGAATGTAAACTTGGCTACACATGAACTGAATTACAAAACAGAACAGGGTCTCAAGTTTAGAAAACCAACTTATGCTTGCTTAAGGCGAAAGGTGAGTTGGGGTGCTGCATAAAACCAGAGTTTGAAATTAGCACAGATACCGTTCCATAAGCCAAATATGTAATAGACAAGACCTACCCCTTGCTCAATGAAATGGACTCAACAATGAGGTATCACCTCACACCTGTTAGAATGGGCATCATCTGAAAATCTACAAACAACAAATGCTGGAAAGGGTGTGGAGAAAAGGAACCCTCTTCCACTATTGTTGGGAATATAAATTGATACAGTCACTATGAGAACAATATGGAGTTTCTTAAAAACTAATAATAGAATTACCATATGATACAGCAATCCCAGTACTGGACATATACCCAGACAAAACCATAAATCAAAAAGAGACATTCACCGCAATGTTCATTGCATCACTATTTACAATATCGAGGTAATGGAAGCAACCTAAATGCCCACAGACAGACGAATGCATAAAGATGTGGTACATATATAAAATGGAATATTACTAAGCCATGAAAGGAATGAAATTGGGTCATTTGTAGAGACATTGATGGATCTAGAGACTGTCATACAGAGTGAAGTAAGTCAGAAAGAGAAAAACAAATCTTGTATATTCATGCATATATGTGGAACCTAGAAAAACTGTACAGATTAACCGTTTTGCAAGGCATAAATAGAGCAACAGATGTAGACAACAATCGTATGGACAACAAGGGGGGAAAGCTCTTGGGGGGGTGGTGGTGGGAGGAGTTGAGAGATTGGGATTGGCATGTAAACATTTATATGTATAAAATAGATAACCAATAAGAACCTGCTGTATAAAAATATAAAATAAAGTTCAAAATTAAAAAGAAATAAAATTTAAAAAATAAAACAGAAAAAACAATTATTCCCTTCACATACATGTATTTATATGAATAAATTATTTCCATGCTTATATCTGTAAATACAAAAAAGAGGAATAAAATCTACCTTGAACCAAAAGCGAAAAAGAGAAAAAAAAAAAACAGAACCCACCAGTTACTCAGAGGAAAACCGTATCAGGGCACTTGCTCCAGTTGTAAACAATTCTGAAGTTGGTCAGTGGTGGGGAATCGTCTCCCATTCAGCCAGCAGCCCCCACACAGCAAGCGTACTCATTGCAAAGCTGGGGCACCGTGCCGAGGCATCTGTGAGTAAACGTGAGCTGAGCCCCAGGCCAGTTGCTGCTGAACTGTTCCCACCCTTCCCAGGTAAAACACCTGAATATATACAAGGACTTGAAAGCCTAGAGGAAGGGCCATGGAGCCACACGAGTGACAGCATGCCAGCTGACTTGGTGCCTGCAGGCCAGCCAGGATGATCCTGGCCCTGGGTGCTCTTCTGGAAGATTTCCATTTCCCTGCCTGAGATACCCGTCCTGTCCCTGCCCCCACTGCTTTTTTCCTTCCTCACCTCTGCCCAGGGAGAAATTTCAGCAGCAGGTATGGGTGACACATCCTCTTCTTTAGCAGGTGGCAGCCTGGCAACTGCTGCAGAAAGTCCAGCAGAGCCCCACTCACACTGGGCCACCCACAAAGCCGTGGCCTCTCACTCCCTCCCACCAGCCCAGCCCCGAGACTGCTGACAGGGCAGAGAAAATGGCGTCAGGCACAGCTGCAGGGGCTCTTGCTGCCTGGAGTGGGATTTATATTGATCTCAACCCAGGCACACCTGGGGAGGGCTGGCCGGCACGGTAAGGCTGCCCTGGTCAGCCAATCATCACCCTTCAGGGGCTCACAGTTGCAGAAAATGGAACTTGCTGAACCGGCCAGGTCCAAGGAACAGGTGTGGGCTCCTGAGAGTCAGGATAGACAAGGGGCTGCAGCTTTGGCTTGTTTTCTAATCATTTTATCTGGCCCATGAGTGGGAGACAACTTCAAGAAAACCCTCTCCTAATGAGAGGAACCCAGGAGTCAGGGAGAGGAGGGGTGGGTGGTGGTTGGAGACAGAGGCCTGGTGCCCTGGGTGCAGTGGAAGTCTCTGGAAGACCAGGTGGAGGGAGGCCACACAGAGTGATGCCCAGGGTCACAGACCTGTCGGAGCTGCTGTTTGTTAGTTCAAGTCCTGCTCTGAGGTGCTCTGTGTCAGCTCTGAGCGACAGGTGAGCTGGGGGTGCTCTTCAATGAGGGCTATGTGCACGGTTCCTGTGTGCCCAGCCCTGCCACGGTACCTGCAAGGGTAGTTCTGTATCCTGGGAGAGGCCTGACCATGAGAGCCCCGTAGGCTGGGTTGGGGGTGGGGTACCTGCCCAGGAGAGCTCCATATCCTGGGATTGGCCTGACCACGAGAGCCCCATGGGCTGCTGGGGACCTGGTAAAGGATGTCAGGACAGTCAGTGAAGCCACCGAGGATATACCTCCACTTGCTCCTGATTCCTACACCCTGCTGGTCATTCTACCAACCACCAGGACATGGTATTCTGTATTAGTCTTCAATGATGCCTTCTTTTGTATTCCATTAGTCCCAGAGTCACAAGAAATTTTGGCTTGTGAGTGGCAGGACTCAACATACAACTAAAACAATACTTCCGGGCCGTCTTGCCCCAAGGGTTCAAAAATTCCCACACCATCTTTGGGGAAAGCTTAGCTAAAGACCGAAAAGTTCTACCTCTGGAAAAGGAAACCCTCCTTCAATATGCAGACGACATTCTGATCGCCAGCCCTACTAAGGAGGCCTCTGAACTACCAAGCCAATAAAGGATAGAAGTTGTCCAAGAAAAAGCTCAAATATCACAGACTGCGGTGACCTGCCTGGGCTTCATTCTCACACAAGGTCAGAGAAGCCCATCCCAGGAAAGGGAAGAAACCATTTGCAGCCTTACCCCTTTCTAAAACTAGAAGACAGCTTAGGGGTTCCTGGGGAGGCCAGGGTTTGCTGCTTCTGGATCCCTAACTACAGTCTACTAGCTGGGCCTCTACATGAAACACTGAAAGGAAAAGATGATGATCCTTTTGAACAGAATCCAGAAGTGGCCTTTCAAGAATGGAAAGAGCAGTCAATTCAGACCCTTGCCCTGGAACTCCCTAATTGAGCTAAACCCTTTGACCTTTACATTCCCGGTGAAAGGTGAATCGCCATTGGAGAATTAGTGTAAAAACTGGGACCACTTGAAATGGAACAACGCAAGAATGCCATCCAGGTAGGATAAACTACAGTCACCAAGGGGCTTGGCCCACTGCCACATCTGGCCAAGATACTGGCGGTATCTAAAAACCTGGAAATCAGCAGCCCAAAAGGCCACCTCCCTCCTAAGGGAAAAGGACCCCACGTGGTGATCCTAATCACCAACCATGCCCTGAAGTTGCAGGGTTCGCTCCGTGGGCACACCGACCTCGAGTGAGGAGGCCCTCCAACTCCAACATCCAGAGAGATAACCGGGGGCAACAGGGCACCATGACGACTCGTGTGAACATCACTTGACCTGGAGTTTCTCTCATAAAACAACAATAGTGTGTCCCGAAGGAGTAGACTACTGCTTGCAGGACTTACTGCACCCGGAGGGGAGCTAATAATCTTGGCGGGGGAACCGTATATCACACTGTCACCATAGAAAAGCCTACAGACACCGTGATGATGGTGGCCAATAAGACCGGCTGGACTCCTGTTTACTTCAAAAGGCTGTTGACTCAGTGGCCACCATGGTCCTTGATCACCACTGACCCTGGACTGTCTGGGAGTTGAGCGGGCAGGGCTCTGACACCTGGTGCTGTTTTTACGTTAATTCAGGGGCCTAATTGAAGAAAAAGCAGACTACTGGTCAGAGCATCTAGGCTGGCAGAAACGGTCAGCCTAAGGTGGCCGAACAAATGTGGGGCGGGGTGAAATCGGCCCCCACAGCGTCTCTGCACATCTCTTTCCTGGACCCTTAAAGGTCATTAGAATCTATAACACTTCCAATGCTGGTGCTCAGGCGGACGAGCAGGGAGGCAGGGGTCCTGGGGCCAATCAACGTCACCTGGAGGCTGCTGGGGAGAAGTTCTGACCCTCGTCCCCTGGTATGAGGGCTCCCAACTCAGCACTCAGCAGTTACAGAAGAAGGGTCTGCACCCTCAGCACTCCAAGAATGAGGAACGGGACAAAAGGCAGAGGAGGGGTTTGTCCCCAGCAAAGCCCATTAAAAATCCCTGGGAGATAAAAATAGAATCTGGGCAATAAAGTCAAGTCTGACCGTTTTTATCCTTTGCGCTTTGTCTAATTTCACGTGCTCCTAGGGTCCCACATGCAGAGGTTCCACACCCGGCACTTCAGACCAGATTTCCTAGTGCAGAATGGCTGGGTCGACACCTCAGCTCCTGGGGCCCAGTGCAGACTCCGAGATATAGAGCCTGAGCTGCAGCCAACCCGGCCCTCGAGAGCTCCGCCCCCTCCCTCCCACTGACTCTCACAGGATCTCTACACAGCAGCCCAGCCCACAGCCCACGCAGTAGTGTATGCTCTCACCTCTCCATTCTCTGATCAAAATATAAAATTTCCTTTGCTTGTGAACCAAACTCAGTCTCGATCTCTTGGCCCCAATGACACTGGGCAGGGGGACACTTGTTGGGGTCCACTCTGGAGGATCAGTAACAGAAATTGAGACTATTGTAACTTCAATGAACAGATGTGTGAGCCAAACTGTAGTTAACATAGAACAGTTTATAAGGCTCGGGTAAAATAAGATGTTTCTAACACTTCCATTTGATATTTCCATCACTTTATTATAAGCAAGTTCAGTGAAAAGGTTTGTCTTATTTGTCAGGTCAATATTAGAGAAATGAAGTGATTTCTTTCCAAGGATGTACATCTAATAATCTTGGTTAAAGCTTCAATCTTGTTTTAAATGCTTTTCCATTGAAAATGATACCTCTCTTTCAGCTCCCCCATTTCTGAGAAGTATAAAATCTTGTAATTTATTATTATCAAAGGGGAAAGGTGGGAGGAGGGATAAATTAACAGTTTGGAATTAACACATACACACTGCTATGTATAAAATAGATCATCAACAAGGAACTACTGTATAGCACAGGGAACTACACTCAATATTTTGCAATAACCTATAAGGGGAAATAATCGGAAAAAGAATAGATATTTTTATTGACATCATCTATCAATGACAGTTAAAGTGTAACGTAAGGGAAGCCGGTGGTGAGTGCTTCTGACCCTGAAGACTTCAATCATCTAAAGTTTGGACTCTGCCTACTTCCCAAGGCCCTTAATGAACATATGTGTAGCCGTAGCTTAAAAAACTCCCCAGTTTGGGTTTTGGGGAGACACTGATTTTGAAAAAGCCCTGGTGTTCTCCTTACATGAATGGGACTCTTCCTACTGCTAAAACATGTCTGTCACACCCAGAGGATGGTATACCGTCTGATCGGGAAGAGTTTGGAAAAGGCATCTCATCTCCTCATCTCCTGGTGCTCGGGTTCACCCCTCCAGCGTCTTTACTAACAGTCTCCCCACTTGGAGATGTCAGCACTGTCAACATCCTGTTGCGTACAGTTTGGAATTTGTCCAGAGGATGAAGCGGAAGGATGAGGAACAATGAGAGACAAGTCCTAGGTGTTCAGACAGGCACATGTCACTCTAATTTCCAATCAGGAAGATGAATTGACCAAAGGCTAGGGTTGCCCATGGAAAGAGTATAGGGCTTGAGGAAATCCCACTGCTTTGTGGCCAGTTCCCATAAACACAAGTTGAACAATGGAACTCAGGGGCAGTAAAATTCACGAAACTGCAGAGTTGAAAATATCTATCACTGAAAAATGTCTTGAGGAAAGTCAGAGAAAAGGATTGGTAAGCAAGGGAGAATGGCAGGAAAGGGATTTGAGGAGGTAGAAAGGACTCGCCATTAAGCACAAGAAAAGGGGCTGAACATTGTCAACATTGCAGTTGGCCAAAAAGGCTGTATGCGTTTTTTTCTGTATATGTTCAAGAAAAGGGCATACACTTTTTTAGCCAACCAAACAGGTGGGCACTGGAAATCAATACTACAAAAGATATCACTTCGCATCAGTCAGAAGAGCCATCCTCATAAAGTGTAAACACCAGAAATGCAGGACAGGGCAAGGAGAAGAGGGAGCCCTGTGAGGCTTATAGTGGAAATGTATATTGCCAACGGCCATTCTGGAGAAGTGTATTGTGTTTACTAAAGCATCTAAAAAATGAGCTACAGAGCATAGGGCACTTGCACTCATGGGCGTATATCTTGGGAAAAACAAAAATCGAGAGGACACAGGCACCCCAATGTTTACTGCCTCTCTGTTTAAAAGATCCTCGACTAGGATATAACTTAAATGTCCCTGGAGGGAAAAAATGGATAGAGATGTGGTACTTATGTAGAGTGGAATATTACTCAGCCTGGAAATCAATGAAATATGCCCAGTTGTAACAACTCCGGAGGAGTTACGTATGATCATTCTAAGTGACATAATTCAAAAAGAAAAAGACACATATCATAAGATATCACTTAAAGGTGGAATCCAAAATGGCTACACATGAAATAAATTACAAAACAAAAACATAGTCAAATATGTAGAAAACACGCGTAAGGCTGCTAAACGGGAAAGGTGGGGAGGGGTGAGGCATCATCCAGGAGGTTGAAATTAGCAAAGATACCATTCCAAATACCAAACTGATAATCAACAAGGCCTACACGGTAGCTAAAAGAACTGCACTCAGCACACTCAAGTCACCGGAAAAGAATATCTATGACTGGTAAGAATCTGAAAAAGAATTTATTGATGTCTCTCTGTACGTGAATCAAGTGGATGTACAGCAGCAAGAAACAGAGCTTTGAAAATCAGCTGTAACCAATATAGTAATAAATTGAAAAAAATAAACGACAGAGAGACAGAGAAAACCTCTTACAACTTTTCCTCAGGGACGGTGATGCAACATGGATTGAACACATCTAGACCCACAGCAGGATGAGACATAAGGCTGGAAACTGTTCGCGCTAAGAGAAATGTGAGGTTGGGTGAGGAAATGCACACCCTTTAAAGTAATACTACCTGGTACCCATTCAATGGGTCCCAAATCTGCAGGTTCAAGGAATCTTCCTACAGCTAAAACATGCATGGAAAACCCAGAGGACTGTACACCATGTGATCGGGAGATGTGTCTAAAATGCACCTCATTTATCCTCTCCTGGTGCTCCTGTTCATCATTCCAGCCACGTTACTTAGAATCTCCCCACTTAGAGAATCAGCACATTTAAACTTCTGTTTCACACATTTTGCAAATTGTGAGGAGGATGAACGGGAAGAGGGGGAACCAATGAGAGAATAGTTGTAGGGGTTTGGACGGGCACATGTCACTCTAATTTCCCATTAAGAATAAGAATTAAAAAAAGGCTCAGCCCGCCTCGCCGGAGCCAAAATAGGGCCTGAAGCAATCCTGCGGCTTTGAGGCCAGCTCACAAAAGAGCAACTTCAAAACTGGAGCTCAGGGTCACTGCAATTCACAAACCTGCAGAGTTATAAATGAAAACTAACGTCCAAAAATATGTTGAGGTAAGGCAAAGAAGAGGATCTGAATGCAAGACAGAATTGCAAGAAACAGATTTCAAGAGATAGATTGGACTCGTCTTTAAAGCACATGAAAAGCGGCAGAATTTCGACAATGATGCAGTTGGCCCAAAAGGGAGTATGCGTTTTTTCCTGAATATATCCAGGAAAAAACGCATACGCACTTTATGGGTAACCAAGCAAGCAAGCAATGCAAATGTGCACAACAAAGAAGTCTCATTTCCCACCGGTCAAAAGGGCCATCCGAAAAAATTGTAAAAACCAGAAATGCAGGACAGGCCATGGAGAACAGGGAGCCTTTATACGCTGATGGACAGTGTGTGAGAGCTGCCGAGAGCCACTCCAGAGAAGTGTATGGTGGTTCCTAAATCATCTAAAAAACAGAGCTACAGAGCATAGGGCACTTCCAATCACGGGAGTATATCTAGGCAAGTCTAAAAATCAACAAGACACAAGCACACCACAGTTTAGGACTACTCTGTTTACAAGAACCTCAACTTCAGTACACCTTAAATATCCCAGGAAAGAGAACAATGGATAAAGAAAATGTGGTACTTATGTACAATGGAATATCTCTTCACCATGAAATCAATGTAATAAGGCTAGTAGAAGGATAAAGAGTGGATTTAGGTCCGATAATACTACTTGAAATAAGTCAAACAGAAAAAGAAACATATAAGATATCACTTATAGAGGGAGGATAAATATGGCTGCACAAAAAATGAATTACAAAACAGAACAGTGTCTCACATTTAGAAAACACACTTATGTCAGCTTAAGGGGAAAGGAGAGGTGGGGTGATGCATAAAACCAGAGTTTGAAATTAGCACAGATACCGTTCAATAAACCAAATAGGTATTAGACAAGATCTACACCTTGCTCAATGAACTGACCTCAACACACCTCATACACCGCAGAGAACTATATCTGAGTAATAAGAATCTTAAAACCCATGTATTGATATATCTCCATAAGGGAATCAAGTGTGTGCAGAGTGGCACAAACACAGCAGTGAAAATGAGCTAAACCCCATTATAGAAATAAATTTTAAAACCAAAACGCAGAAACAATGAAAGAGAGAAAAATTCTTACAAAATTCGCTCAGGGGCTGTGATGCAACCTGGAATGACCACATATAAACCCACAGCTGGATAAGACATAAGGCTGGACACTTGGGGCTGAGAGGATTGGTGAGCTTTGGTGAGCAACTGCCGAAAGTTTAATGCAATACTTCATGCTACTCATTCCAAGGGTCCCAACACTCCAGGTTGAAGGGAATCTTCCTACAGCTAAACCATGCATGGGAAATCCAGCAGATGGTATACCGTATGATCGGGAAAGGTTTCTAAAACGCACCTCATTTTCCTCTCCTGGGGCTCCGGATCAACATTCCAGACACTTTACTAACAACATCCCCACATGGAGAGTCAATGCCTTTAAGTTCCGGTATCGCACAGTCTGCAGTTAGTGCGGAGGATGAATGGGAATAGGGGGAACCAGTGAGAAAATAGCTGTAGCGGTTTCAATGGCCACATGTTACTCTAATTTCACATAGGAAGAAGAATTAACCAAAGGCACAGCAAGGCGCCCCAGAAGAATAGGGCCTGAAGAAATCCTGTGGATATGAGGCAAGATCACAAAAATAAGAGTTGAAAAATGGAACTAAGGGCAGCTGCAATTCAAAAACCTGCAGAGTTATAAAGGCCAACTATTTTCCAAAAGTATATTGAGGTAAGGCTATGAAGAGGCACTGACAGCAAGGCAGATGTGCAGGAAACCTATTTCAGGAGGTAGACTGGAATTGCATAGAAAACATATGAAAAGACTCAGAACATCGACAATCATGCACTTGGCCAAAAAGGGCGTATGCGTTTTTCCCTGAATATATTCAGGAGAAAACGCATATGCACTTTCTGGCCAACCAAGCAAGCTTGCAAAGGAAATCTGCACTACAATGAAGTCTCACTGCCCCCGAGTCAAAAGGGCCATCTGAAAAAAGTGTAAAATCCAGAAAGGCAGGACAGGCCATGGAGAACTGGGAGCCTTGTTATGCTGACGGGTGCGATGTAAATTGCAAACAGCCACTCTGGAGAAGTGTATGGTGTTTCCTGATACATCTAAATAACAAAGCAACAGAGCCTAGGGCACTTCCACTTATGGTCCTATAGCTTAGGGAAATTAAAATCAAAAAGACACAGCCACCCCAAAATTTGGGACGGCTCTGTTTACAAGAAACTCATTTACGGTACAAGTTCAATATCGCAGAAAGTGAAAAATGGATAAAGAAGTTGTGGTACTTACGTCCAATGCAATATCACCCAGCAATGAAATCTATGTCATCAGGCCCATAGCAGAATACTGAGTGGATTCAGGTACGATGATTGTAAGTGAAATAAATCACACAGAAAAAGAAACATCATAAGATATCACTAATACACAGAATGTAAACTTGGCTACACAGGAACTGAATTACAAAACAGAACAGGGTCTCAAATGTAGAAAACCAACTTATGCTTGCTTAAGCGGAAAGGTGAGTTGGGGTGCTGCATAAAACCAGTGACTGAAATTAGCAGATACCGTTCCATAAGCCAAATATATAACAGACAAGAGCTACTCCTTGCTCAACGAAGTGGACTCAACACTCCATATTAAATGCCTTAGAATATACCTGACTAGTAAGAATCTTAAAACCTATGGATTTATATGTCTCCGAAAGAGAATCAAGCGTGTGTACAGCGGCATAAGCACAGCAGTGATAGGATTGGTGAGGTTCGGTGAGCAAATGCAGACCCTTTGAAGTCATATTGCATGGTACCCATTCCATGGGTCTCAACTCTCCAGGTTTAAGGGATTCTTCCTTCAGCAAAAACATACATGTGGAACCCAGAGTATGATCCACCGAGTGATCGGGAAACGTGTTCAAATGTGTCTCAGTTTTCGTCCCCTGGTACTCGGGTGCAACATTCCAGATGCTTTACTAACACTCTCCCCACTTGGAGAGTCAGTGCCTTTAACCTCCTGTTTGGCCCAGTTTGCAATTTCTTCGGAAGATGAACAGGAATAAGGAGAAGCAATGGGAGACTGTCTGTAGGTGTTTGGACGGGCAAATTTAACTCTCATTTCCCACCAGGAAGACGAATGAACCAAAGGCTCCGTGTGCCGTGCTGGAACTAGATTAGGGCCTGAAGAGATCCTGCGGTTTTGCGGCCAGCTCACAAGAAATCGAGTTGAAGAAAGGAGCTGAGGGGCACTGTAATTCACAAACCTGCGGAGTTATAAATGACAGCTATCATCCAAAATTTTACTGAAGTAAGGCTGCGAAGAGGACTTGAATGCGGGGCAGAATTTCTGGAAACCGATTTCAGAAGGTACACGGGAGTCACTCTTAAAGCATAGGAAAAGAGACAGAACTTGAAAAATAAAGCACTTGGCAAAAAAGGGCATATGTGTTTTATCCAGAGCTCTCATAACTGAGGGGAGGAGATTCCCAGCAGGCTCTAACTGCCACCTGAGGGCTCACATTGCCAAGGCAACGTGAGCAAGCCAGGCAGGAGTTACCTCACAGCAGAGGTCCCACCTCACAGAAGGTTGAAAAACCCAGCCAACATCAGACTCTCACCAGAGGCCCCACATCACCAAGGGGATGGGAACCAGGCAGGAGTGTCTTCACACCAGTGGGGCCACATCATCGAAAGGTGAGGTACTCAGCACATGTGTCCTCAAACCAGAGGACCCACATCACCAAGGGCCTCGGAGTGAGGCAGGCAGGAGTAGCCTCACAACACTGGGCCCATAGAATAAGAAAGTGAGGAATCCAGCAGTTGGAACCTCCCAGCAGGCGGCCCAGAGCACCGAGGCTATGGGATCCAGGCCACAGTGAACTCACAGAAGAGGGCCCATGTCATGAAACTGAGCAACCCAGACATTGGGACCTCAGAGCAGGAGGCCCACATCCCCATGGGGATGGAAATCTGGTAGGAGTGTCCTCGCACCACTGAGAACGTATCAGAAACTTTTGGGCGACCAGCAGTTAGGGCCTGACGCCAGAGGACCCTCATCACCAAGGGAAGGAGGCTCCCAGCAGGCTCCAACTGCCACCAGAGGGCTGACGTCGCCAAGGCGATGTGTGCCAACCAGGCACGAATGACCTCACAGCAGAGGGCCCACCTCAGAGAAGTGTGACGAACCCAGTCAGGATCAGACTCGCACCAGAGGGCCCACATCACCAAATGGATTGGAACCAGGCAGGAGTGTCCTCACATGAGTAGGGCCACATCATCTAAAGATGAGGAACCGAGAACATGTGGCTTCAAACCATAGGAGACCCATCACCAAGGGGCTGGGAGTGAGGCAGGCAGGAGGAGCCTCATAACAGAGGACCCAAAAATAAGAAAGGTGAGGAATCCAGCATTTGGAACCTCCCAGCAGGCGGCCCAGAGCACAGAGGCTAGGGGATCCAGGCCAGAGTGAACTAACACCAGACAGCCCACATCATGAAACTGTGAGCAACCCAGACATTGGGACCTCAGAGCAGAAGGCCCACATCCCCATGGTGATGGGAACATGACACGAGTGTCCTGGCATCACTGGGCTCACATCAGAAAACGTGGGGTGCTCAGAAGTTAGGGCCTGACGCTAGAGGGCACTCATCACCGAGGGGAGGAGGCTCCCAGCAGGCTCCAGCTGCCACCAGAGGGCCAACGTCGCCAAGGCGATGTGTGCCAGCCCGGCAGGAGTGACCTCACAGCAGAGGGCCCACCTCACAGAAAGGTGAGGAACAGAGCCAGGATCAGACTCTCACCAGAGGGCCCACATCACCAAGGGGATGGGAACCAGGCAGGAGTGTCCCCACACCAGTGGGACAACATCATCGAAAGGTGAGGATCCCAGCACATGTAGCCTCAAACCAGAGGAACCACATCACCAAGGGGTTCGGAATGAGGCTGGCAGGACCGGCCTCACAACACAGGGTCCATAGAATATAAAAGTTGAGGAATCCAGCAGTTGGAACCTCCCAGCAAGTGGCCCAGAGCACTAAGGCTATGGGATCCAGGCCGCAGTGAACTCACAGCAGAGGGCCCACATCATGAACCTGTGAGCAGCCCAGCCGTTGGGACCTCAGAACAGAAGGCCCACATCCCCACTGGGATGGGAACCTGGCAGGAGTGGCTTCGCACCACTTAGCACATATCAGAAAATGTTAGGAGCCCAGCAGTTAGGGCCTGACGCCAGGGGGCCCTCATAACTGAGGGGAGGAGACTCCCAGCAAGTTCCAACTGCCAACAGAGGGCCCACGTCTACAAGGTGGCATGCGCCAGCCAGGCAGTAGTGACCTCACAGCAGAGGGCCTATCTCACAGAAGGGTGAGGAACCGAGGCAGGATGAGACTCTCGCCAGAGGGCCCACAACACCAAGGGGATGGGAACCAGTCAGGACTGTCCTCCCACCAGTGGGGCCACATCATCGAAAGGTGAGGAACCCAGCACATGTGGCCTCATATCAGACGACATACATCACAAAGGGGATGGGAGTGAGGCAGGTAGGAGTAGCCTAAAAACAGAGGGTCCAAAGAATAAAAAAGGTGAAGAATCCAGCATTTGGAACCTCCCAGCAGGCGGCCGAGAGCACAGAAGCTATGGGATGCAGGCAGGAGTGAACTAACACCAGAGAGCCCACATCATGAAACTGTGAGCAACCCAGGCGTTGGGACCTCAGAGCAGAAAGCCCACATCCCCATGGGGATGGGAACCTGACAGGAGTGTCCTGGCATCACTGGGCTCACATCAGAAAACGTGGGGAGCCCAGAAGTTAGGGCCTGATGCTAGAGGGCCGTCATCACTGAGGGCAGGAGGCTCCCATCATGTTCCATGTGCCAAGAGAGGGCCCACGTCACCAAGGTGATGTGTGCAAGTCAGGCAGGATTGACCTCACAGCAGAGGGCCTACCTCACAGAAGAGTGAGGAACCCAGCCAGGATAAGACTGTCACCAGAAGGCCCACATCACCAAGGGGATGGGAACCAGGCAGGAGTGTCCTCACACCAGTGGGGCCACATCATTGAAAGTTGTGGAACCCAGCACATGTGGCCTCAAACCAGAAGACCCACATCACGAAGGGGTTGCGAGTGAGGCAGGCAGGAGGAGCATCACAACACAGGACCCATAGAATACAAAAGTTGAGGAATCGAGCAGTTGGAACCTCCCAGCAGGCGGTCAAGAGCACAGAGGCTATGGGATCCAGGCCACAGTGAACTAACACCAGAGAGCCCACATCATGAAATTGTGATCAACCCAGCCGTTGGGACCTCAGAGCAGAAGGCCCACATCCCCATTGAGATGGGAACCTAAGAGGAGTGCCCGAGCATCACTGGGCTCACTAAGAAAAGTTGGGGAGCCCAGCAGTTAGGGCCTGATGTCAGAGGGCCCTCATCACAGAGGTGAGGAGGCTCCCAGCAGTGTCTAAGTGCCACCAGAGGGCTCATGTCAACAAGGCGAGGTGAGCAAGCCAGGCAAGAGTTACCTGATAGTAGAGGGCCCACCTCACAGATGGGTGAGGAACCCAGCCAGGATCAGACTCTCACCAGAGGGCCCACATCACAAAGGGGATGGGAACCAGTCAGGATTATCCTCACACCAGTGGGGCCTCATCATCTTAAGGTGAGGAACCCAGCACATGTGTCCTCAAACCAGAGGACCCACATCACCAAGGGCCTTGGAGTGAGGCAGGCAGGAGTAGCCTCACAACACAGGGCACATAATATAAAAAACGTGAGGATTCCAGCATTTAGACCTTCCAGCAGGCGGCTCAGAACACCGAGGCTATGGGATCCAGGCCACAGTGAACTCACAGCAGAGGGCCCACATCATAAAACTGTGAGCAACCCAGGCGTTGGGACCTCAGCGCAGAAGGCCCACATCCCCATGGGAATGGGAACCTGGCTGGAGTGTCCTCGCACCACTGGGCGCACATCAGAAAATGTGGGGAGCCCACCATTTAGGGCCTGACGCCAGAGGGCCGTCATCACCGAGAGGAGGAGGCACCCTGCACGCTCCAACTGCCACCAGAGGGCTCACGTCTCCAAGGTGACGTGTGCCATCCAGGCAGGAGTGACCTCACAGGAGAGGGCCTACCTCACAGAACGTTGAGGAACCCAGCCAGGATTAGACTCTCGCCAGAGGGCCCACCTCACCAAGGGGATGGGAACCAGGCAGGAGTGTCCTCACACGAGTGGGGCCACATCATTGAAAGGTGAGGAACGCAGCACATGTGGCCTCAAGCCATAGGACAGTCATCACCAAGGGGCTGGCAGTGAGGCAGGCAGGAGGAGCCTCACAACAGAGGGCACATAGAATAAAAAAGTTGAGGAATGCAGCAGTTGGAACCTCCCAGCAGGCGGCTCAGAGCACCGATGATAAGGGATCCTTGCCGGAGTGAACTCACAGCAGAGGGCCCACATCATGGTACTGTGAGCAAGCCAGCCGTTTTGACCTCAGAGCAGAAGGCCCATATCCCCATGGGGATGGGAACCTGGCAAGAGTGTCCTCACTCACTTGGCGCACATCAGAACATGTGGGGAGCCCAGCAGTTATGGCCTAAGGCAAGAGGGCCCTCATCACCGAGGGGAGGAGGATCCCAGCACACTCCAACTGCCACCAGAGGGCCCACATCGTCAAGGTGACGTGTGCCAGACAGGCATGATTGACCTCACAGCAGAGGGCCCACCTCACAGAAGGGTGAGGAACTCAGCCAGGATCAGACTCTCACCTGAGGGCCCACATCAGCAAGGGGATGGGAACCAGTCAGGACTGTCTTCCCTCCAGTGGGGCCACATCATCGAAAGGTGCGGAACCCAGCACATGTGGCCTCAAATCAGAGGACACATATCACAAAGGGAATGGGAGTGAGGCAGGCAGGAGTAGCCTAAAAACAGAGGGCCCAAAGAATAAGAAAGGTGAGGAATCCAGCAGTTGGAACCTCCCAGCAGGCGGCCGAGAGCACAGAAGCTATGGGATGCAGGCAGGAGTGAACTAACAGCAGAGAGCCCACATCATGAAACTGTGAGCAACCCAGGCGTTGGGACCTCAGAGCAGAAGGCCCACATCCCAATGGGGATGTGAACCTGGCTGGAGTGTCCTCGCACCACTGGGCGCACATCACAAAATGTGGGGAGCCCAGCAGTTAGGGCCTGACGCCAGAGGGCCCTCATCACCGAGGGGAGGAGGCTCCCAGCAGGCTCCAAGTTCCACCAGAGGGCTCATGTCCACAAGGCGAGGTGAGCAAGCCAGGCAGGAGTGACCTCACAGCAGACGGCCCACCTCACAGATGGGTGAGGAACCCAGCCAGGATCAGACGCTCAACAGAGGGCCCACATCACCAAGGGGATGTGAACCAGGCAGGAGTCTCCTAAGACCATTGGTCCCACATCATCGAAAGGTGAGGAACCCAGCACATGTGGCCTCAAACCAGACGACACACATCACGAAGGGCCTGGGAGTGAGGCAGGCAGGAGGATCCTCACAACAGAGGGCCCAAAAAATTAAAAAAATGAGGAATCCAGCAGTTGGAACCTCCCAGCAGGCGGCCAAGAGCACAGAGGCTATGGGATCCAGGCCTCTGTGAACTAACACCAGAGAGCCCACATCATGAAAATGTGAACAACCCAGCCGTTGGGACCTCAGAGCAGAAGGCCCACATCCCCATGGAGATGGGATCCTAAGAGGAGTGCCAAAGCATCACTGGGCTCACTAAGAAAAGTTGGTGAGCCCAGCAGTTAGGGCCTGACCCAAGAGGGCCCTCATCACCGGGGGGAGGAGATTCCCAGCACGCTCCAACTGCCACCACACGGCTGACTTCACCAAGGCAATGTGTGCCAGCCATGCAGGAGTGACCTATCAGCAGAGGGTCTCCCCTCTGCTGATAGGAACACAGCCAGGAACAGACTCTCACCAGGGGGTCCACATAACCACGTGGATGAGAACCAGGCAGGAGTGTCCTCACACTAGTGGGGCCACATCATCGAAAGGTGAGGAACCCAGCAAAGGTGGCCACAAACCAGAGGACCCACATCACCAAGGGGTTGAGAGTGAGGTAGGTGTCTGGACGGGCATATTTAACACTCATTTCCCACCAGGAAGAGGAATTAACCAAAGGCTCAGCGTGCCCTGCCAGAAGCAGATTAGGGCCTGAAGCAGTCTTGCGGGTTTGCGGCCAGCTCACAAGGAAGCGAGTTGAAGAAAGGAGCTCAGGGACCCTGTAATTCACAAACCTGCAGAGTTATAAATGACAGCTATCGTCCAAAAATATATTGAAGTAAGGCTGCGAAGAGGACTTGAAAGCGGGGCAGAATTGCAGGAAACCGATTTCAGGAGGTAGACTGGATTTGCATTTAAAGCATAGGAAAAGAGGCAGAACATCGACAATGATGCACTTGGCAAAAAAGGGCGTATGAGTTTGTTCCTGAATATATTCAGGAAAAAACACATACGCCCTTTTTGGCAAACCAAGCAAGCTTGCAATGGAAATCCGAACTACTATGAAGTGTCACTTCCCCCCGGTCTAAAGGGCCATCTGAGAAAAGTGTAAAATCCAGAAAGGCAAGACAGGCCATGGGGAAAAAGGAGCCTTGTTATGCTGATGGGCGGGATGTAAATTGCCAACAGCCACTCTGGAGAAGTGTATGGTGTTTCCTGATACATCTGAAAAACAAAGCAACAGAGTCTAGGGCATTTCCACTTATGGTCCTATAGCTTAGGGAAATTAAAATCAAAAAGACACAGCCACCCCAAAATTTGGGACAGCTCTGTTTACAGGAACCTCTTCTACGGTACAAGATAAATATCCCAGAGAACAAATAATTGATAAAGAAGTTGCTGTACTTACGTACAACAGAATACCACTCAGCAATGAAATCTGTGTCACCAGGCCTGTACCAGCATAATGAGTGGATTGAGCCACGATGATTCTAAGTGAAATAAGTCACACAGAAAAAGAAACATCATAAGGTATCACTAATGCACGGAATGTAAACTTGGCTACACATGAACTGAATTACAAAACAGAACAGGGTCTCAAGTTTAGAAAACCAACTTATGCTTGCTTAAGGCGAAAGGTGAGTTGGGGTGCTGCATAAAACCAGAGTTTGAAATTAGCACAGATACCGTTCCATAAGCCAAATATGTAATAGACAAGACCTACCCCTTGCTCAACGAAATTGACTCAACAATGAGGTATCACCTCACACCTGTTAGAATGGGCATCATCTGAAAATCTACAAACAACAAATGCTGGAAAGGGTGTGGAGAAAAGGAACCCTCTTCCACTATTGTTGGGAATATAAATTGATACAGTCACTATGGAGAACAATATGGAGTTTCTTAAGAAACTAATAATAGAATTACCATATGATACAGCAATCCCAGTACTGGACATATACCCAGACAAAACCATAAATCAAAAAGAGACATTCACCGCAATGTTCATTGCATCACTATTTACAATATCGAGGTAATGGAAGCAACCTAAATGCCCACAGACAGACGAATGCATAAAGATGTTGTACATATATAAAATGGAATATTACTAAGCCACGAAAGGAATGAAATTGGGTCATTTGTAGAGACGTCAATGGATCTAGAGACTGTCATACAGAGTGAAGTAAGTCAGAAAGAGAAAAACAAATCTTGTATATTCATGCATATATGTGGAACCTAGAAAAACTGTACAGATTAACCGTTTTGCAAGGCATAAATAGAGCAACAGATGTAGACAACAATCGTATGGACAACTAGGGGGGAAAGCTCTTGGAGGGGTGGTGGTGGGAGGAGTTGAGAGATTGGGATTGGCATGTAAACATTTATATGTATAAAATAGATAACCAATAAGAACCTGCTGTATAAAAATATAAAATAAAATTCAAAATTAAAAAGAAATAAAATTTAAAAAATAAAACAGAAAAAACAATTATTCCCTTCACATACATGTATTTATATGAATAAATTATTTCCATGCTTATATCTGTAAATACAAAAAAGAGGAATAAATCTACCTTGAACCAAAAACGAAAAAGAGAAAAAAAAAACAGAACCCACCAGTTACTCAGAGGAAAACCGTAGCAGGGCACTTGCTCCAGTTGTAAACAATTCTGAAGTTGGTCAGTGGTGGGGAATCGTCTCCCATTCAGCCAGCAGCCCCCACACAGCAAGCGTCCTCATTGCAAAGCTGGGGCACCGTGCCGAGGCATCTGTGAGTAAACGTGAGCTGAGCCCCAGGCCAGTTGCTGCTGAACTGTTCCCACCCTTCCCAGGTAAAACACCTGAATATATACAAGGACTTGAAAGCCTAGAGGAAGGGCCATGGAGCCACACGAGTGACAGCATGCCAGCTGACTTGGTGCCTGCAGGCCAGCCAGGATGGTCCTGGCCCTGGGTGCTCTTCTGGAAGATTTCCATTTCCCTGCCTGAGATACCCGTCCTGTCCCTGCCCCCACTGCTTTTTTCCTTCCTCACCTCTGCCCAGGGAGAAATTCCAGCAGCAGGTATGGGTGACACATCCTCTTCTTTAGCAGGTGGCAGCCTGGCAACTGCTGCAGAAAGTCCAGCAGAGCCCCACTCACACTGGGCCACCCACAAAGCCGTGGCCTCTCACTCCCTCCCACCAGCCCAGCCCCGAGACTGCTGACAGGGCAGAGAAAATGGCGTCAGGCACAGCTGCAGGGGCTCTTGCTGCCTGGAGTGGTATTTATATTGATCTCAACCCAGGCACACCTGGGGAGGGCTGGCCGGCACGGTAAGGCTGCTCAGGACAGCCAATCATCACCCCTCAGGGGCTCACAGTTGCAGAAAATGGAACTTGCTGAACTGGCCAGGTCCAAGGAACAGGTGTGGGCTCCTGAGAGTCAGGATAGACAAGGGGCTGCAGCTTTGGCTTGTTTTCTAATCATTTTATCTGGCCCATGAGTGGGAGACAACTTCAAGAAAACCCTCTCCTAATGAGAGGAACCCAGGAGTCAGGGAGAGGAGGGGTGGGTGGTGGTTGGAGACAGAGGCCTGGTGCCCTGGGTGCAGTGGAAATCTCTGGAAGACCAGGTGGAGGGAGGCCACACAGAGTGATGCCCAGGGTCACAGACCTGTCGGCGCTGCTGTTTGTTAGTTCAAGTCCTGCTCTGAGGTGCTCTGTGTCAGCTCTGAGCGACAGGTGAGCTGGGGGTGCTCTTCAATGAGGGCTATGTGCACGGTTCCTGTGTGCCCAGCCCTGCCACGGTACCTGCAAGGGTAGCTCTGTATCCTGGGAGGGGCCTGACCATGAGGGCCCCGTGGGCTCGGTTGGGGGTGGGGTGCCTGCCCAGGAGAGCTCCATATCCTGGGATTGGCCTGACCACGAGAGCCCAATGGGCTGCTGGGGACCTGGTAAAGGATGTCAGGACAGTCAGTGAAGCCACCGAGGATATACCTCCAGTTGCTCCTAATTCCTATACCCTGCTGGTCATTCTACCAACCACCAGGACATGGTATTCTGTATTAGTCTTCAATGATGCCTTCTTTTGTATTCCATTAGTCCCAGAGTCAGAAGAAATTTTGGCTTGTGAGTGGCAGGACTCAACATACAACTAAAACAATACTTCTGGGCCGTCTTGCCCCAAGGGTTCAAAAATTCCCACACCATCTTTGGGGAAAGCTTAGGTAAAGACTGAAAAGTTCTACCTCTGGAAAAGGAAACCCTCCTTCAATATGCAGATGACATTCTGATCGCCAGCCCTACTAAGGAGGCCTCTGAACTACCAAGCCAATAAAGGATAGAAGTTGTCCAAGAAAAAGCTCAAATATCACAGACTGCGGTGACCTGCCTGGGCTTCATTCTCACACAAGGTCAGAGAAGCCCATCCCAGGAAAGGGAAGAAACCATTTGCAGCCTTACCCCTTTCTAAAACTAGAAGACAGCTTAGGGGTTCCTGGGGAGGCCAGGGTTTGCTGCTTCTGGATCCCTAACTACAGTCTACTAGCTGGGCCTCTATATGAAACACTGAAAGGAAAAGATGATGATCCTTTTGAACAGAATCCAGAAGTGGCCTTTCAAGAATGGAAAGAGCAGTCAATTCAGACCCTTGCCCTGGAACTCCCTAATTGAGCTAAACCCTTTGACCTTTCCATTCCCAGTGAAAGGTGAATCGCCATTGGAGAATTAGTGCAAAAACTGGAACCACTTGAAATGGAACAACGCAAGAATGCCATCCAGGTAGGATAAACTACAGTCACCAAGGGGCTTGGCCCACTGCCACATCTGGCCAAGATACTGGCGGTATCTAAAAACCTGGAAATCAGCAGCCCAAAAGGCCACCTCCCTCCTAAGGGAAAAGGACCCCACGTGGTGATCCTAATCACCAACCATGCCCTGAAGTTGCAGGGTTCGCTCCGTGGACACACCGACCTCGAGTGAGGAGGCCCTCCAACTCCAACATCCAGAGAGATAACCGGGGGCAACAGGGCACCATGACGACTCGTGTGAACATCACTTGACCTGGAGTTTCTCTCATAAAACAACAATAGTGTGTCCCGAAGGAGTAGACTACAGCTTGCAGGACTTACTGCACCCGGAGGGGAGCTAATAATCTTGGCGGGGGAACCGTATATCACACTGTCACCATAGAAAAGCCTACAGACACCGTGATGATGGTGGCCAATAAGACCGGCTGGACTCCTGTTTACTTCAAAAGGCTGTTGACTCAGTGGCCATCATGGTCCTTGATCACCACTGACCCTGGACTGTCTGGGAGTTGAGCGGGCAGGGCTCTGACACCTGGTGCTGTTTTTACATTAATTCAGGGGCCTAATTGAAGAAAGAGCAGACTACTGGTCAGAGCATCTAGGCTGGCAGAAACGGTCAGCCTAAGGTGGCCGAACAAATTTGGGGCTGGGTTAAATCGGCCCCCACAGCGTCTCTGCACATCTCTTTCCTGGACCCTTAAAGGTCATTAGAATCTATAACACTTCCAATGCTGGTGCTCAGGCGGACGAGCAGGGAGGCAGGGGTCCTGGGGCCAATCAACGTCACCTGGAGGCTGCTGGGGAGAAGTTCTGACCCTCGTCCCCTGGTATCAGGGCTCCCAACTCAGCACTCAGCAGTTACAGAAGAAGGGTCTGCACCCTCAGCACTCCAAGAATGAGGAACGGGACAAAAGGCAGAGGAGGGGTTTGTCCCCAGCAAAGCCCATTAAAAATCCCTGGGAGATAAAAATAGAATCTGGGCAATAAAGTCAAGTCTGACCTTTTTTATCCTTTGTGCTTTGTCTAATTTCACGTGCTCCTAGGGTCCCGCATGCAGAGGTTCCACACCCGGCACTTCAGACCAGATTTCCTAGTGCAGAATGGCTGGGTCGACACCTCAGCTCCTGGGGCCCAGTGCAGACTCCGAGATATAGAGCCTGAGCTGCATCCAACCCGGCCCTCGAGAGCTCCGCCCCCTCTCTCCCACTGACTCTGACAGGATCTCTACACAGCAGCCCAGCCCACAGCCCACGGGGTAGTGCATGCTCTCACCTCTCCATTCTCTGATCAAAATATAAAGTTTCCTTTGCTTGGGAACCAAACTCAGTCTCGATCTGTTGGCCCCAATGACACTGGGCAGGGGGACCCTTGTTGGGGTCCACTCTGGAGGATCAGTAACAGAAATTGAGACTATTGTAACTTCAATGAACAGATGTGTGAGCCAAACTGTAGTTAACATAGAACAGTTTGTAAGGCTCGGGTAAAATAAGATGTTTCTAACACTTCCATTTGATATTTCCATCACTTTATTATAAGCAAGTTCAGTGAAAAGGTTTGTCTTATTTGTCAGGTCAATATTAGAGAAATGAAGTGATTTCTTTCCAAGGATGTACATCTAATAATCTTGGTTAAAGCTTCAATCTTGTTTTAAATGCTTTTCCATTGAAAATGATACCTCTCTTTCAGCTCCCCCATTTCTGAGAAGTATAAAATCTTATAATTTATTATTACCAAAGGGGAAAGGTGGGAGGAGGGATAAATTAACAGTTTGGAATTAACACATACACACTGCTATGTATAAAATAGATCATCAACAAGGAACTACTGTATAGCACAGGGAACTACACTCAATATTTTGCAATAACCTATAAGGGGAAATAATCGGAAAAAGAATAGATATTTTTATTGACATCATCTATCAATGACAGTTAAAGTGTAACCTAAGGGAAGCCGGTGGTGAGTGCTTCTGACCCTGAAGACTTCAATCATCTAAAGTTTGGACTCTGCCTACTTCCCAAGGCCCTTAATGAACATATGTGTAGCCGTAGCTTAAAAAACTCCCCAGTTTGGGTTTTGGGGACACACTGATTTTGAAAAAGCCCTGGTGTTCTCCTTACATGAATGGGACTCTTCCTACTGCTAAAACATGTCTGTCACACCCAGAGGATGGTATACCGTCAGATCGGCAAGAGTTTGGAAAAGGCATCTCATCTCCTCATCTCCTGGTGCTCGGGTTCACCCCTCCAGCGTCTTTACTAACAGTCTCCCCACTTGGAGATGTCAGCACTGTCAACATCCTGTTGCGTACAGTTTGGAATTTGTCCAGAGGATGAAGCGGAAGGGTGAGGAACAATGAGAGACAAGTCCTAGGTGTTCAGACAGGCACATGTCACTCTAATTTCCAATCAGGAAGATGAATTGACCAAAGGCTAGGGTTGCCCATGGAAACAGTATAGGGCTTGAGGAAATCCCACTGCTTTGTGGCCAGTTCCCATAAACACAAGTTGAACAATGGAACTCAGGGGCAGTAAAATTCACGAAACTGCAGAGTTGAAAATATCTATCACTGAAAAATGTCTTGAGGAAAGTCAGAGAAAAGGATTGGTAAGCAAGGGAGAATGGCAGGAAAGGGATTTGAGGAGGTAGAAAGGACTCGCCATTAAGCACAAGAAAAGGGGCTGAACATTGCCAACATTGCAGTTGGCCAAAAAGGCTGTATGCGTTTTTTTCTGTATATATTCAAGAAAAGGGCATACACTTTTTTAGCCAACCAAACAGGTGGGCACTGGAAATCAATACTACAAAAGATATCACTTCGCATCAGTCAGAAGAGCCATCCTCATAAAGTGTAAACACCAGAAATGCAGGACACGGCAAGGAGAAGAGGGAGCCCTGTGAGGCTTATAGTGGAAATGTATATTGCCAACGGCCATTCTGGAGAAGTGTATTGTGTTTACTAAAGCATCTAAAAAATGAGCTACAGAGCATAGGGCACTTGCACTCATGGGCGTATATCTTGGGAAAAACAAAAATCGAGAGGACACAGGCACCCCAATGTTTACCGCCTCTCTGTTTAAAAGATCCTCGACTAGGATATAACTTAAATGTCTCTGGAGGGAAAAAATGGATAGAGATGTGGTACTTATGTAGAGTGGAATATTACTCAGCCTGGAAATCAATGAAATATGGCCAGTTGTAACAGCTCCGGAGGAGTTACGTATGATCATTCTAAGTGACATAATTCAAAAAGAAAAAGACACATATCATAAGATATCACTTAAAGGTGGAATCCAAAATGGCTACACATGAAATAAATTACAAAACAAAAACATAGTCAAATATGTAGAAAACACGCGTAAGGCTGCTAAACGGGAAAGGTGGGGAGGGGTGAGGCATCATCCAGGAGGTTGAAATTAGCAAAGATACCATTCCAAATACCAAACTGATAATCAACAAGGCCTACACGGTAGCTAAAAGAACTGCACTCAGCACACTCAAGTCACCGGAAAAGAATATCTATGACTGGTAAGAATCTGAAAAAGAATTTATTGATGTCTCTCTGTATGTGAATCAAGTGGATGTACAGCAGCAAGAAACAGAGCTTTGAAAATCAGCTGTAACCAATATAGTAATAAATTGAAAAAAATAAACGACAGAGAGACAGAGAAAACCTCTTACAACTTTTCCTCAGGGACGGTGATGCAACATGGATTGAACACATCTAGACCCACAGCAGGATGAGACATAAGGCTGGAAACTGTTCGCGCTAAGAGAAATGTGAGGTTGGGTGAGGAAATGCACACCCTTTAAAGTAATACTACCTGGTACCCATTCAATGGGTCCCAAATCTGCAGGTTCAAGGAATCTTCCTACAGCTAAAACATGCATGCAAAACCCAGAGGACTGTACACCATGTGATCGGGAGATGTGTCTAAAATGCACCTCATTTATCCTCTCCTGGTGCTCCTGTTCATCATTCCAGCCACGTTACTTAGAATCTCTCCACTTAGAGAATCAGCACATTTAAACTTCTGTTTCACACATTTTGCAAATTGTGAGGAGGATGAACGGGAAGAGGGGGAACCAATGAGAGAATAGTTGTAGGGGTTTGGACGGGCACATGTCACTCTAATTTCCCATTAAGAATAAGAATTAAAAAAAGGCTCAGCCCGCCTCGCCGGAGCCAAAATAGGGCCTGAGGCAATCCTGCGGCTTTGAGGCCAGCTCACAAAAGAGCAACTTAAAAAATGGAGCTCAGGGTCACTGCAATTCACAAACCTGCAGAGTTATAAATGAAAACTAACGTCCAAAAATATGTTGAGGTAAGGCAAAGAAGAGGATCTGAATGCAAGACAGAATTGCAAGAAACAGATTTCAAGAGATAGATTGGACTCGTCTTTAAAGCACATGAAAAGCCGCAGAATTTTGACAATGATGCAGTTGGCCCAAAAGGGAGTATGCGTTTTTTCCTGAATATATCCAGGAAAAAACGCATACGCGCTTTATGGGCAACCAAGCAAGCAAGCAATGCAAATGTGCACAACAAAGAAGTCTCATTTCCCACCGGTCAAAAGGGCCATCCGAAAAATTTGTAAAAACCAGAAATGCAGGACAGGCCATGGAGAACAGGGAGCCTTTATACGCTGATGGACAGTGTGTGAACTGCCGAGAGCCACTCTGGAGAAGTGTATGGTGGTTCCTAAATCATCTAAAAAACAGAGCTACAGAGCATAGGGCACTTCCAATCATGGAAGTATATCTAGGGAAGTCTAAAAATCAACAAGACACAAGCACACCACAGTTTAGGGCTACTCTGTTTACAAGAACCTCAACTTCAGTACACCTTAAATATCCCAGGAAAGAGAACAATGGATAAAGAAAATGTGGTACTTATGTACAATGGAATATCTCTTCACCATGAAATCAATGTAATAAGGCTAGTAGAAGGATAAAGAGTGGATTTAGGTCTGTTAATACTACTTGAAATAAGTCAAACAGAAAAAGAAACATATCATAAGATATCACTTATAGAGGGAGGATAAATATGGCTGCACAAAAAATGAATTATAAAACAGAACAGTGTCTCACATTTAGAAAACACACTTATGTCAGCATAAGGGGAAAGGAGAGGTGGGGTGATGCATAAAACCAGAGTTTGAAATTAGCACAGATACCGTTCAATAAACCAAATAGGTATTAGACAAGATCTACACCTTGCTCAATAAACTGGCCTCAACACACCCTATACATCGCAGAGAAATATATCTGAGTAATAAGAATCTTAAAACCCATGTATTGATATATCTCCATAAGGGAATCAAGTGTGCGCAGAGCGGCACAAACACAGCAGTGAAAATGAGCTAAACCCCATTATAGAAATAAATTTTAAAACCAAAACGCAGAAACAATGAAAGAGAGAAAAATTCTTACAAAATTCGCTCAGGGGCTGTGATGCAACCTGGAATGACCACATATAAACCCACAGATGGATAAGACATAATGCTGGATACTTGGGGCTGAGAGGATTGGTGAGCTTTGGTGAGCAACTGCCGAAAGTTTAATGCAATACTTCATGCTACTCATTCCAAGGGTCCCAACACTCCAGGTTGAAGGGAATCTTCCTACAGCTAAACCATGCATGGGAAATCCAGCAGATGGTATACCATATGATCGGGAAAGGTTTCTAAAACGCACCTCATTTTCCTCTCCTGGGGCTCCGGATCAACATTCCAGCCACTTTACTGACAACATCTCCACATGGAGAGTCAATGCCTTTAAGTTCCGGTATCGCACAGTCTGCAGTTAGTGCGGAGGATGAATGGGAATAGGGGGAACCAGTGAGAAAATAGCTGTAGCGGTTTCAATGGGCACATGTCACTCTAATTTCACATAGGAAGAATAATTAACCAAAGTCACAGCAAGGCACCCCAGAAGAAGAAAAGGGACTGAACATATCCTGTGGATATGAGGCAAGATCACAAAAATAAGAGCTGAAAAATGGAACTAAGGGCAACTGCAATTCGAAAACCTGCAGAGTTATAAAGGCCAACTATTTTCCAAAAGTATATTGATATAAGGCTATGAAAAGGCACTGACAGCAAGGCAGAATTGCAGGAAACCGATTTCAGGAGGGAGACTGGAATTGCATGTAAAGCATAGGAAAAGAGGCAGAACGTCCACAATGATGCACTTGGCCAAAAAGGGCGTATGCGTTTTTTCCTGAATATATTCAGGAAAAAACGCATACGCCATTTTTGGCCAACCAAGCAAGCTTGCAAAGGAAATCTGCACTACAATGAAGCCTCACTTCCCGCCGGTCAAGAGGGCCATCTGAAAAAAGTGTAAAATCCAGAAAGGCAGGACAGGCCATGGAGAACTGGGAGCCTTGTTATGCTGATGGGCGGGATGTAAATTGCCAACAGCCACTCTGGAGAAGTGTATGGTGTTCCTAAAACATCTAAAAAACAAAGCAACAGAGCCTAGGGCACTTCCACTTATGGTCCTATAGTTTAGGGAAATTAAAATCAAAAAGACACAGCCACCCCAAAGTTTGGGACGGCTCTGTTTAGAAGAACCTCGTTTACGGTACAAGTTCAATATCGCAGAAAGCGAAAAATGGATAAAGAAGTTGTGGTACTTACGTATAATGTAATATCTCTCAGCAATGAAATCTATGTCATTAGGCCGATAGCAGCATAATGAGTGGATTCAGGTACGATGATTCTAAGTGAAATAAGTAACACAGAAAAAGAAACATCATAAGATACCACTACTATACGGAATTTAAACTTGGCTACAGAGGAACTAAATTACAAAACACAACAGAGGATCAAATGTAGAAAACCAACGTATGGATGCTTGAGGGGAAAGGTGAGTTGGGGTGCTGCATAAAACCAGAGATTGAAATTAGCACAGATACCGTTCCATAAGCCAAATATGTAATAGAAAAGAGCAACTCCTTGCTCAACCAAGTGGACTAAACACACCATATTAAACGCCTAAGAATATACCTGACTAGTAAGAATCTTAAAACCTATGGATTTATAGGTCTCTGAAAGAGAATCAAGGGTGTGTACAGCGGTATAAACGCAGCAGTGATAGGATTTGTGAGGTTCGGTGAGCAAATGCAGACCCTTTGAAGTCATATTGCATGGTACCCATTCCATGGGTCTCAACTCTCCAGGTTTAAGGGATTCTTCCTTCAGCTAAAACATGCATGTGGAACCCAGAGTATGATCCACTGTGTGATCGGGAAACGTGTTCAAATGTGTCTCAGTTTTCGTCCCCTGGTACTCGGGTGCAACATTCCAGATGTTTTACTAACACTCTCTCCACTTGGAGAGTCAGTGCCTTTAACCTCCTGTTTGGTCCAGTTTGCAACTTCTGCGGAAGACAAACAGCAATAGGGAGAACCAATGAGAGACTAGCTGGAGGTGTCTGGACGGGCAAATTTAACTCTCCTTTCCCACCAGGAAGAGGAATTAACCAAAGGATCAGCGTGCCGTGCCGGAACCACACTAGGGCCTGAAGCAATCCTGCGGTGTTGCGGCCAGCTCACAAGAAAGCGAGTTGAAGAAAGGAGCTCAGGGGCACTGTAATTCACAAACGTGCAGAGTTATAAAGGACAGCTATCGTCCAAAAATATATTAAAGTGAGGCTGCCAAGAGGACTTGAAAGCGGGGCAGAATTGCAGGTGACCGATTTCAGGAGGTAGACTGGAATTGCATGTAAAGCATAGGAAAAGAGGCAGAACTTCCACAATGATGCACTTGGCCAAAAAGTGCGTTTGCGTTTTTTCCTGAATATATTCAGGAAAAAACGCATACACCCTTTTTGGCCAACCAAGCAAGCTTGCAAAGGAAATCTTCACTACAATGAAGTCTCACTTCCCCCCGGTCAAAAGGGCCATCTGACAATAGTGTAAAATGCAGAATGTCAGGACAGGCCATAGAGAACTGGGAGCCTTGTTATGCTGATGGGCGGGATGTAAATTGCCAACAGCCACTCTGGAGAAGTGTATGGTGTTTCCTGAAACATCCAAAAAAGAGAGCAACAGAGCCTAGGGCACTTCCAATTATGGTCCTATAGCTTAGGGAAATTAAAATCAAAAAGACACAGCCACCCCAAAGTTTGGGACGGCTCTGTTTACAAGAACCTCGTTTACGGTACAAGTTCAATATCGCAGAAAGCGAAAATGGATAAAGAAGTTGTGGTACTTACGTACAATGCAATATCACTCAGCAATGAAATCTATGTCATCAGGCCCATAGCAGCATAACGAGTGGATTCAGGTACGATGATTCTAAGTGAAATAAGTCACACACAAAAAGAAACACCATAAGATAACTCTAATACACGGAATGAAAACTTGGCTACACAGGAACTGAATTACAAAACAGAACAGGGTCTCAAATGTAGAAAACCAACTTATGCTTGCTTAAGGAGAAGGGTGAGTTGGGGTGCTGCATAAAACCAGAGACTGAAATTAGCACAGATACCGTTCCATAAGCCAAATATGTAACAGACAAGAGCTACTCCTTGCTCAATGAAGTGGACACAACATCCCATATTAAACGCCTAACAATATACCTGACTAGTAAGAATCTTAAAACCTACGGATTTATATGTCTCCAAAGGAGAATCAAGCGTGTGTACAGCGGCATAAGCACAGCAGTGATGGGGTTGGTGAGGTTCGGTGAGCAAATGCAGACCCTTTGAAGTCATATTGCATGGTACCCATTCCATGGGTCTCAACTCTCCAGGTTTAAGGGATTCTTCCTTCAGCTAAAACATGCATGTGGAACCCAGAGTATGATCCACCGTGTGATCGGAAACATGTTCAAATGTGTCTCAGTTTTCGTCCCCTGCTACTCGGGTGCAACATTCCAGACGCTTTACTAACACTCTCCCCACTTGGAGAGTCAGTGCCTTTAACCTCCTGTATGGACCAGTTTGCAATTTCTGCAGAAGATGAACAGTAATAAGGAGAACCAATGAGAGACTAGCTGGAGGTGTCTGGACGGGCAAATTTAACTCTCATTTCCCATCAGGAAGAGGAATTAACCAGTGGCTCAGCGTGCCGTGCCGGAACCACAATTGGGCCTGAAGCAATCCTGCGGTGTTGCGGCCAGCTCACAAGAAAGCGAGTTGAAGAAAGGAGCTCAGCGGCACTGTCATTCACAAACCTGCAGAGTTATAAATGACAGCTATCGACCAAAAGTATATTGAAGTAAGTCTGCCAAGAGGACTTGAAAGCGGGGCAGAATTGCAGGAAACCGATTTCAGGAGGTAGACTGGAATTGCATGTAAAGCATAGGAAAAGAGGCAGAACGTCCACAATGATGCGCCTGGCCAAAAATGGTGTATGCGTTTTTTCCTGAATATATTCAGGAAAAAACGCATACGCCCTTTTTGGCCAACCAAGCAAGCTTGCAAAGGAAATCTGCTCTATGATGAAGTCTCACTTCCCCCCGGTCAAAAGGGCCATCTGAAAAATATGTAAAATCCAGAAAGGCAGGACAGGCCATGGAGAACTGGGAACTTTGTTATGCTGATGGGTGGGATGTAAATTGCCAACAGCCACTCTGGAGAAGTGTATGGTGTTTCCTGAAACATCTAAAAAACAAAGCAACAGAGCCTAGGGTACTTCCACTTATGGTCCTATAGCTTAGGGAAATTAAAATCAAAAAGACACAGCCACCCCAAAGTTTGGGACAGCTCTGTTTACAAGAACCTCGTTTACGGTACAAGTTCAATATAGCAGAAAGCGAAAAATGGATAAAGAAATTGTGGTACTTACGTACAAAGCAATATCACTCAGCAATGAAATCTATGTAATCAGGCCTGAAGCAGCATAATGAGTGGATTCAGGTACGATGATTCTAAGTGAAATAAGTCACACAGAAAAAGAAACATCATAAGATATCACTAATACACGGAATGTAAACTTGGTTACACAGGAACTGAATTACAAAAGAGAACAGGGTCTCAAATGAAGAAAACCAGGTTATGCTTGCTTAAGGGGAAAGGTGAGTTGGGGTGCTGCATAAAACCAGAGATTGAAATGAACACAGATACCGTTCCATAAGCCAAATATGTAATACACAAGAGCTACTCCTTGCTCAACGAAGAGGACTCAACACTCCGTATTAAACTCCTAAGAATATACCTGACTAGTAAGAATCTTAAAACCTATGGATTTATATTTCTCCGAAAGGGAATCAAGCATGTGTACAGCAGCATAAACGCAGCAGTGATAGGATTGGTGTGGTTCGGTGAGCAAATGCAGAGCCTTTGAAGTCATATCGTATGGTACCCATTCCATGGGTCTCAACTCTCCAGGTTTAAGGGATTCTTCCTTCAGCTAAAACATGCATGTGGAACCCAGAGTATGATCCACCATGTGATCGGGAAATGTGTTCAAATGTGTCTCAGGTTTCGTCCCCTGCTACTCGGGTGCAACATTCCAGACCCTTTACTAACACTCTCCCCACTTGGAGAGTCAGTGCCTTTAACCTCCTCTTTGACACACTTTGCAATTTCTGCGGAAGATGAACAGGAATAGGGAGAACCAATGAGAGACTAGCTGGAGGTGTCTGGACGGGCAAAGTTAACTCTCATTTCCCACCAGGAAGAGGAATTAACCAAAGGCTCAGCATGCCCTGCCGGAAGCACACTAGGGCCTGAAGCAATCCTGTGGTGTTGCGACCAGCTCACAAGAAAGGGAGTTGAAGAAAGGAGCTCAGGGGCACTGTAATTCACAAACCTGCAGAGTTATAAATGACAGCTATCGTCCAAAATATATTGAAGTAAGGCTGCCAAGAGGACTTGAATGCGGGGCAGATTTGCAGGAAACCGATTTCAGGAGGTAGACTGGAATTGCATGTAAAGCATAGGAAAAGAGGCAGAACGTCCACAATGATGCACTTGGCCAAAGAGTGCGTATGCGTTTTTTCCTGAATATATTCAGGAAAAAACGCATACGCCCTTTTTGGCCAACCAAGCAAGCTTGCAAAGGAAATCTGCACTACAATGAAGTGTCACTTCCCCCCGGTAAAAAGGTCCATCTGAAAAAGTGTAAAATCCAGAAACGCAGGATAGGTAATGGAGAACTGGGAGCCTTGTTCTGCTGATGGGCGGGATGTAAATTGCCAACAGCCACTCTGGAGAAGTGTATGGTGTTTCCTGAAACATCTAAAAAACAAAGCAACAGAGCCTAGGGCACTTCCACTTATGGTCCTATAGCTTACGGAAATTAAAATCAAAAAGACACAGCCACCCCAAAGTTTGGCACGGCTCTGTTTACAAGAACCTCGTTTACGGTACAAGTTCAATATCGCAGAAAGCGAAAAATGGATAAAGAAGTTGTGGTACTTATGTACAATGCAATATCACTCAGCAATGAAATCTATGTGATCAGGTCCATAGCAGCATAATGAGTGGATTCAGGTACGATGATTCTAAGTGAAATAAGTCACACAGAAAAAGAAACATCATAAGATATCACTAATACACGGAATGTAAAATTGGCTACACAGGAACTGAATTACAAAACAGAACATGGGCTCAAATGTAGAAAACCAACTTATGCTTGCTTAAGGGGAAAGGTGAGTTGGGGTGCTGCATAAAACCAGAGATTGAAATTAGCACAGATACCGTTCCATAAGCCAAATATGTAATAGACAAGAGCTACTCCTTGCTCAACGAAGTGGACTCAACACTCCATATTAAACGCCTAAGAATATACATGACTAGTAAGAATCTTAAAACCTATGTATTTAAATGTCTCTGAAAGAGAATCAAGCGTGTGTACAGCGGCATAAATGTAGCAGTGAAACGACTGGTGAGGTTCGGTGAGCAAATGCAGACCCTTTGAAGTCAAATTGAATGGTACCCATTCCATAGGTCTCAACTCTCCAGGTTTAAGGGATTCTTCCTTCAGCTAAAACATGCATGTGGAACCCAGAGTATGATCCACCGTGTGATCGGGACACGTGTTCAAATGTGTCTCAGTTTTCGTCCCCTGGTACTCTGGTGCAACATTCCAGACGCTTTACTAACACTCTCCCCACTTGGAGAGTTAGTGCCTTTAACCTCCTATTTGGCCCAGTTTGCAATTTCTGCGGAAGATGAACAGGAATAGGGAGAATCAATGAGAGACTAGCTGGAGGTGTCTGGACGGGCAAAGTTAACTCTCATTTCCCACCAGAAAGAGGAAATAACCAAAGGCTCAGCATGCTGTGCCGGAACCACACTAGGGCCTGAAGCAATCCTGCGGTGTTCCGGTAATCTCACAAGAAAGGGAGTTGAAGAAAGGAGCTCAGGGGCACTGTAATTCACAAACATGCAGAGTTATAAATGAGAGCTCTCGTCCAAAAATATATTGAAGTAAGGCTGCCAAGAGGACTTGAATGCGGGGCAGATTTTCAGGAAACCGATTTCAGGAGGTAGACTGGTATTGCATTTAAAGCATAGGAAAAGAGGCAGAACGTCCACAATGATGCACTTGACCAAAAAGGGCGTATGCGTTTTTTCCTGAATATATTCAGGAAAAAACGCATATGCACGTTTTGGCCAAACAAGCAAGCTTGCAAAGGAAATCTGCACTACAATGAAGTCTCACTTCCCCCCAGTAAAAAGGTCCATCTGAGCAAAGTGTAAAATCCAGAAACGCAAGATAGGTCATGGAGAACTGGGAGCCTTGTTATGCTGATGGGCAGGATGCAAATTGCCAACAGCCACTTTGGAGAAGTGTATGGTGTTTCCTGAAACATCTAAAAAACAAAGCAACAGATCCTAGGGCACTTCCACTTATGATCCTATAGCTATGTTAATTAAAATCAAAAAGACACAGCCACCCCAAAGTTTGGGCCGGCTCTGTTTACAAGAACGTCGTTTAGGGTACAAGTTCAATATCGCAGAAAGCGAAAAATGGATAAAGAAGTTGTGGTACTTACGTACAATGCAATATCACTGAGCAATGAAATCTATGTCATCAGGCCCATAGCAGCATAATGAGTGGATTCAGGTACGATGATTCTAAGTGAAATAAGTCACACAGAAAAAGAAACATCATAAGGTATCACTAATGCACGGAATGTAAACTTGGCTACACAGAAACTGAATTACAAAACAGAACAGGGTCTCAAATGTAGAAAACCATCTTATGCTTGCTTAAGGGGAAAGGTGAGTTGGGGTGCTGCATAAAACCAGAGATTGAAATTAGCACAGATACCGTTCCATAAGCCAAATATGTAATAGACAAGAGCTACTCCTTGCTCAACGAAGTGGACACAACACCCCATATTAAACGCCTAAGAATATACCTGACTAGTAAGAATCTTAAATCCTATGGATTTATATGTATCCGAAAGAGAATCAAGCGTGTGTACAGCGGCATAAACGCAGCAGTGATAGGATTGGTGAGGTTCGGTGAGCAAATGCAGACCCTTTGAAGTCATATTGCATGGTACCCATTCCAAGGGTGTCAACTCTCCATGTTTAAGGGATTCTTCCTTCAGCTAAAACATGCATGTGTAACCCAGAGTATGATCCACCGTGTGATCAGGAAACGTGTTCAAATGTGTCTCAGTTTTCGTCCCCTGGTACTCGGGTGCAACATTCCAGACGCTTTACTAACACTCTCCCCACTTGGTGAGTCAGTGCCTTTAACCTCCTGTTTGGCCCAGTTTGCAATTTCTGTGGAAGATGAACAGGAATAGGCAGAACCAATGAGAGACTAGCTGGAGGTGTCTGGACGGGCAAATTTAACTATCATTTCCCACCAGGAAGAGGAATTAACCAAAAGCTCAGCATGCCGTGCCAGAACCACACTAGGGCCTGAAGCAATCCTGCAGTGTTGCGGCCAGCTCACAAGAAAGCGAGTTGAAGAAAGGAGCTCAGGGGCACTGTAATTCACAAACCTGCAGAGTTATAAATGACAGCTATCATCCAAAATTATACTGAAGTAAGGCTGCGAAGAAGACTTGAATGCGGGGCAGAATTGCTGGAAGCCGATTTCAGAAGGTACACGGGAGTCACTCTTAAAGCATAGGAAAAGAGATAGAACTTGGAAAATAATGCACTTGGCAAAAAAGGGCATATGTGTTTTATCCAGAGCTCTCATAACCGAGGGGAGGAGGCTCCCAGCAGGCTCCAAGTGCCACCAGAGGGCTCATGTCCACAAGGTGAGGTGAGCAAGCCACGCAGGAGTTACCTCACAGCAGAGGTCCCACCTCACAGAAGGGTGAGAAACCCAGCCAACATCAGACTCTCCCCAGAGGGCCCACATCACCAAGGGGATGGGAACCAGGCAGGAGTGTCTTCACACCAGTGGGGCCACATCATCAAAATGTGAGGTACTCAGCACATGTGTCCTCAAACCAGAGGACCCACATCACCAAGGGCCTCGGAGTGAGGCAGGCTGGAGTAGCCTCACAACACTGGGCCCATAGAATAAAAAAGTGAGGAATCCAGCATTTGGAACCTCCCAGCAGGCGGCCCAGAGCACCGAGGCTATGGGATCCAGGCCACAGTGAACTCACAGAAGAGGGCCCATGTCATGAAACTGAGCAACCCAGCCATTGGGACCTCAGAGCAGGAGGCTCACATCCCCATGGGGATATAAATCTGGTAGGAGTGTCCTCGCACCACTGAGAACGTATCAGAAAATTTTGGGAGACGAGCAGTTAGGGCCTGACGCCAGGGGGCCCTCATAACTGAGGGGAGGAGACTCCCAGCAGGTTCCAACTGCCAACAGAGGGCCCACGTCTACAAGGTGGCATGCGCCAGCCAGCCAGTAGTGACCTCACAGCAGAGGGCCTATCTTACAGAAGGGTGAGAAACCGAGGCAAGATTGGACTCGCCAGAGGGCTCACAACACCAAGGGGATGGGAACCAGTCAGGACTGTCCTCCCACCAGTGGGGCCACATCATCGAAAGGTGAGGAACCCAGCACATGCGGCCTCATATCAGAGGACATACATCACAAAGGGGATGGGAGTGAGGCAGGTAGGAGTAGCCTAAAAACAGAGGGCCCAAAGAATAAAAAAGGTGAGGAATCCAGCACTTGGAACCTCCCAGCAGGTGGCCGAGAGCACAGAAGCTATGGGATGCAGGCAGGAGTGAACTAACACCAGAGAGCCCACATCATGAAACTGTGAGCAACCCAGGCGTTGGGACCTCAGAGCAGAAAGCCCACATCCCCATGGGGATGGGAACCTGACAGGAGTGTCCTGGCATCACTGGGCTCACATCAGAAAACGTGGGGAGCCCAGCACTTAGGGCCTGATGCTAGAGGGCCATCATCACCGAGGGCAGGAGGCTCCCAGCAGGTTCCATGTGCCAACAGAGGGCCCACGTCGCCAAGGTGATGTGTGCAAGTCAGGCAGGATTGACCTCACAGCAGAGGACCTACCTCACAGAAGAGTGAGGAACCCAGCCAGGATATGACTGTCACCAGAAGGCCCACATCACCAAGGGGATGGTAACCAGGCAGGAGTGTCCTCACACCAGTGGGGCCACATCATTGAAAGGTGAGGAACCCAGCACATGTGGCCTCAAACCAGAGGACCCACATCACGAAGGGGTTGCGAGTGAGGCAGGCAGGAGGAGCATCACAACACAGGACCCATAGAATACAAAAGTTGAGGAATCGAGCAGTTGGAACCTCCCAGCAGGCGGCCAAGAGCACAGAGGCTATGGGATCCAGGCCACAGTAAACTAACACCAGAGAGCCCACATCATGAAATTGTGATCAACCCAGCTGTTGGAACCTCAGAGCAGAAGGCCCACATCCCCATGGAGATGGGAACCTAAGAGGAGTGCCCAAGCATCACTGGGCTCACTAAGAAAAGTTGGGGAGCCCAGCAGTTAGGGCCTGACGTCAGAGGGCCTTCATCACAGAGGTGAGGAGGCTCCCAGCAGCGTCCGAGTGCCACCAGAAGGCTCATGTCAACAAGGCGAGGTGAGCAAGCCAGGCAAGAGTTACCTGATAGTAGAGGGCCCACCTCACAGATGGGTGAGGAACCCAGCCAGGATTAGACTCTCGCCAGAGGACCCACCTCACCAAGGGGATGGTAACCAAGCAGGAGTGTCCTCACATGAGTGGGGCCACATCATCGAAAGGTGAGGAACGCAGCACATGTGGCCTCAAGCCACAGGACAGTCATCACCAAGGGGCTCGCAGTGAGGCAGGCAGGAGGAGCCTCACAACAGATGGCACATAGAATAAAAATGTTGAGTAATCCAGCAGTTGGAACCTCCCAGCAGGCGGCTCAGAGCACCGATGATAAGGGATACTTGCCGGAGTGAACTCACAGCAGAGGGCCCACATCATGGTACTGTGAGCAAGCCAGCCGTTTTGACCTCAGAGCAGAAGGCCCATATCCCCATGGGGGTGGGAACATGGCAAGAGTGTCCTCACTCACTTGGCGCACATCAGAAAATGTGGGGAGCCCAGCAGTTATGGCCTAAGGCAAGAGGGCCCTCATCACCGAGGGGAGGAGGATCCCAGCACACTCCAACTGCCACCAGAGGACCCACGTTGCCAAGGTGACGTGTGCCAGACAGGCATGATAGACCTCACAGCAGAGGGCCCACCTCACAGAAGGGTGAGGAACCCAGCCAGGATCAGACTCTCACCTGAGGGCCCACATCAGCAAGGGGATGGGAACCAGTCAGGACTGTCTTCCCTCCAGTGGGGCCACATCATCGAAAGGTGAGGAACCCAGCACATGTGGCCTCAAATCAGAGGACACATATCACAAAGGGAATGGGAGTGAGGCAGGCAGGAGTAGCCTAAAAACAGAGGGCCCAAAGAATAAGAAAGGTGAGGAATCCAGCAGTTGGAACCTCCCAGCAGGCGGCCCAGAGCACAGAAGCTATGGGATGCAGGCAGGAGTGAACTAACAGCAGAGAGCCCACATCATGAAACTGTGAGCAACCCAGGCGTTGGGACCTCAGAGCAGAAGGTCCACATCCCAATGGGGATGTGAACCTGGCTGGATTGTCCTCACACCACTGGGCGCACGTCACAAAATGTGGGGAGCCCAGCAGTTAGGGCCTGACGCCAGAGAGCCCTCATCACCGAGGGGAGGAGGCTCCCAGCAGGCTCCAAGTCCCACCAGAGGGCTCATGTCCACAAGGCGAGGTGAGCAAGCCAGGCAGGAGTGACCTCACAGCAGACGGCCCACCTCACAGATGGGTGAGGAACCCAGCCAGGATCAGACTCTCAACAGAGGGCCCACATCACCAAGGGGATGTGAACCAGGCAGGAGTCTCCTAAGACCATTGGTCCCACATCATCGAAAGGTGAGGAACCCAGCACATGTGGCCTCAAACCAGACGACACACATCACGAAGGGGCTGGGAGTGAGGCAGGCAGGAGGATCCTCACAACGGAGGGCCCAAAAAATTAAAAAAGTGAGGAATCCAGCAGTTGGAACCTCTCAGCAGGCGGCCAAGAGCACAGAGGCTATCGGATCCAGGCCTCTGTGAACTAACACCAGAGAGCCCACATCATGAAAATGTGAACAACCCAGCCGTTGGGACCTCAGAGCAGAAGGCCCACATCCCCATGGAGATGGGATCCTAAGAGGCGTGCCCAAGCATCATTGGGCTCACTAAGAAAAGTTGGTGAGCCCAGCAGTTAGGGCCTGACGCAACAGGGCCCTCATCACCGGGGGGAGCAGATACCCAGCACGTTCCAACTGCCACCACACGGTTGACTTCACCAAGGCAATGTGTGCCAGCCATGCAGGAGTGACCTATCAGCAGAGGGTCTCCCTCACAGAAGGTGAGGAACACAGCCAGGAACAGACTCTCACCAGGGGGTCCACATAGCCACGTGGATGAGAACCAGGCAGGAGTGTCCTCACACTAGTGGGGCCACATCATCGAAAGGTGAGGAACCCAGCAAAGGTGGCCACAAACCAGAAGACCCACATCACCAAGGGGTTGAGAGTGAGGTAGGTGTCTGGACGGGCATATTTAACTCTCATTTCCCACCAGGAAGAGGAACTAACCAAAGGCTCAGCGTGCCGTGCCGGAACCACACTGGGGCCTGAAGCAATCCTGCGGTGTTGCGGCCAGCTCACAAGAAAGCGAGTTGAAGAAAGGGGCACTGTAATTCACAAACCTGCAGAGTTATAAATGACAGCTATCATCCAAAAATATATTGAAGTAAGGCTGCCAAGAGGACTTGAAAGCGGGGCAGAATTGCAGGAAACCGATTTCAGGAGGTAGACTGGAATTGCATTTAAAGCATAGGAAAAGAGGCAGAACGTCCACAATGATGCACTTGGCCAAAAAGGGCGTATGCGTTTTTTCCTGAATATATTCAGGAAAAAACGCATACGCCCTTTTTGGCCAACCAAGCAAGCTTGCAAAGGAAATCTGCACTACAATGAAGTCTCACTTCCCCCCAGTCAAAAGGGCCATCTGAAAAAAGTGTAAAATCCAGAAAGGCAGGACAGGCCATGGAGAACTGGGAGCCTTGTTATGCTGATGGGCGGGATGTAAATTGCCAACAGCCACTCTGGAGAAGTGTATGGTGTTTCCTGAAACATCTAAAAAACAAAGCAACAGAGCCTAGGGCACTTCCACTTATGGTCCTATAGCTTAGGGAAATTAAAATCAAAAACACACAGCCACCCAAATATTTGGGACGGCTCTGTTTACAAGAACCTCGTTTACGGTACAAGTTCAATATCGCAGAGAGCGAAAAATGGATAAAGAAGTTGTGATACTTACGTACAATGCAATATCACTCAGCAATGAAATCTATGTCATCAGGCCCATAGCAACATAATTAGTGGATTCAGCTACGATGATTCTAAGTGAAATAAGTCACACAAAAAAAGAAACGTCATTAGATATCACTAATACACGGAATGTAAACTGGGCTACACAGGAACTGAATTAAAAAACAGAACAGGTTCTCAAATGTAGAAAACCAACTTATGCTTGCTTAAGGGGAAAGGTCAGTTGGGGTGCTGCATAAAACCAGAGATTGAAATGAGCACAGATACCGTTCCATAAGCCAAATATGTAATAGACAAGAGCTACTCCTTGCTCAACGAAGTGGACACAACACCCCATATTAAAGGCCTAAGAATATACGTGACTAGTAAGAATCTTAAAACCTATGGATTTATATGTCTCCGAAAGAGAATCAAGCGTTTGTACAGTGGCATAAACGCAGCAGTGATAGGATTGGTGAGGTTCGGTGAGCAAATGCAGACCCTTTGAAGTCATATTGCATGGTACCCATTCCATGGGTCTCAACTCTCCAGTTTTAAGGGATTCTTCCTTCAACTAAAACATGCATGTGGAACCCAGAGTATGATCCACCGTGTGATCGGGAAACGTGTTCAAATGTGTCTCAGTTTTCGTCCCCTGGTACTCGGTTGCAACATTCCAGACGCTTTGCTAACACTCTCCCCACTTGGAGAGTCAGTGCCTTTAACCTCCTGTTTGGCCCAGTTTGCAATTTCCGTGGAAGATGAACAGCAATAGGGAGAACCAATGAGAGACTAGCTGGAGGTGTCTGGACGGGCAAATTTAACTCTCATTTCCCACCAGGAAGAGGAATTAACCAAAGGCTCAGCGTGCCGTGCCGGAACCACACTAGGGCCTGAAGCAATCCTGTGGTGTTGCGGCCAGCTCACAAAAAAGCGAGTTGAAGAAAGGAGCTCAGGGGCACTGTAATTCACAAACCTGCAGAGTTATAAATGACAGCTATCGTCCAAAAATATATTGAAATAAGGCTGCCAAGAGGACTTGAAAGCGGGGCAGAATTGCAGGAAACCAATTTCAGGAGGTAGACTGGCGTTGCATGTAAAGCATAGGAAAAGAGGCAGAACGTCCACAATGATGCACTTCGCCAAAAAGGGCGTACGCGTTTTTTCCTGAATATATTCAGGAGAAAACGTATACGCACTTTTTGGCCAACCAAGCAAGCTTACAAAGGAAATCTGCACTACAATGTAGTCTCACTGCCCCCAGGTCAAAAGGGCCATCTGAAAAAAGTGTAAAATCCAGAAAGGCAGGACAGGCCATGGAGAACTGGGAGCCTTGTTATGCTGATGGGCAGGATGTAAATTGCCAACAGCCACTCTGGAGAAGTGTATGGTGTTTCCTGAAACATCTAAAAAACAAAGCAACAGAGGCTAGGGCACATGCACATATGGTCCTATAGCTTAGGGAAATTAAAATCAAAAAGACACAGCCACCGCAAAGTTTGGGATGGCTCTGTTTACAAGAACCTCGTTTACGGTACAAGTTCAATATCACAGAAAGCGATAAATGGATAAAGAAGTTGTGGTACTTACGAACAATGCAATATCTCTCAGCAATGAAATCTATGTCATCAGGTCCGTAGCATCATAATGAGTGGATTCAGGTATGATAATTCTAAGTGAAATAAGTCACACAGAAAAAGAAACATCACAAGATATCACTAATACACGGAATGTAAACTTGGCTACACAGGAACTGAATTACAAAAGAGAACAGGGTCTCAAATGTAGAAAACCAACTTATGCTTGCTTAAGGGGAAAGGTGAGTTGGGGTGCTGCATAAAACCAGAGATTGAAATTAGCACAGATACCGTTCCATAAGCCAAATATGTAATAGACAAGAGCTACTCCTTTCTCAACGAAGTGGACTCAACACCCCATATTAAACGCCTAAGAATATACCTGACTAGTAACAATCTTAAAACCTATGGATTTATATGTCTCCGAAAGAGAATCAAGCGTGTGTACAGTGGCATAAACGCAGCAGTGATAGGATTGGTGAGGTTCGGTGAGCAAATGCAGACCCTTTGAAGTCATATTGCATGGTACCCATTCCATGGGTCTCAACTCTCCAGGTTTAAGGGATTCTTCCTTCAGCTAAAACATGCATGTGGAACCCAGAGTATGATCCACCGTGTGATCGAGAAACGTGTTCAAATGTGTCTCAGTTTTCGTCCCCTGGTACTTGGGTGCAACATTCCAGACGCTTTACTAACACTCTCCCCACTTGGAGAGTCAGTGTCTTTAACCTCCTGTTTGGCCGAGTTTGCAATTTCTGCGGAAAATGAACAGGAATAGGGAGAACAAATGAGAGACTAGCTGGAGGTGTCTGGACGGGCAAATTTAACTCTCATTTCCCACTAGGAAGAGGAATTATCCAAAGGCTCAGTGTGCCATGCCGGAACCACACTAAGGCCTGAAGCAATCCTGCGGTGTTGCGGCCAGCACACAAGAAAGCGAGTTGAAGAAAGGAGCTCAGGGGCACTGTAATCCACAAACCTGCAGAGTTATAAATGACAGCTATCGTCCAAAAATATATTGAAGTAAGGCTGCCAAGAGGACTTGAAAGAGGGGCAGAATTGCAGGAAACCGATTTCAGGAGGTAGACTGGAATTGCATGTAAAGCATAGGAAAAGAGGCAGAACGTCCACAATGATGCACTTGGCCAAAAGGGGCGTATACGTTTTTTCTGAATATATTCACGAAAAAACGCATGCGCACTTTTTAGCCAACCAAGCAAGCTTGCAAAGGAAATCTGCACTACAATGAAGTCTCACTGCCCCCCGGTCAAAACGGCCATCTGAAAAAAGTGTAAAATCCACAAAGTCAGGATAGGCCATGGAGAACTGGGAGCCTTGTTATGCTGATGGGCGGGATGTAAATTGCCAACAGCCACTCTGGAGAAGTGTATGGTGTTTCCTGAAACATCTAAAAAACAAAGCAACAGAGCCTAGGGCAATTCCACTTATGGTCCTATAGCTTAGGGAAATTAAAATAAAAAAGACACAGCCACCCCAAAGTTTGGAACGGCTCTGTTTACAAGAACCTCGTTTACAGTACAAGTTCAATATCACAGAAAGCGAAAAATGGATGAAGATGTTGTGGTACTTACGTACAATGCAATATCACTCAGCAATGAAATCTATGTCATCAGGCCCATAGCAGCATAATGAGTGGATTCAGATACGATGATTCTAAGTGAAATAAGTCACACAGAAAAAGAAACATCATAAGATATCACTAATACACGGAATGTAAACTTGGCTACACAGGAACTGAATTACAAAACAGAACAGGTTCTCAAATGTAGAAAACCAACTTATACTTGCTTAAGGGGAAAGGTGAGCTAGGGTGCTGCATAAAACAAGAGATTGAAATTAACACAGATACCGTTCCATAAGCCAAATATGTAATAGACAAGAGCTACTCCTTGCTCAACGAAGTGGACTCAACACCCCATATTAAACGCCTAAGAATATACCTGACTAGTAAGAATCTTAAAACCTATGGATTTATATGTCTCCGAAAGAGAATCAAGCGTGTGTACAGCGGCATAAACGCAGCAGTGATAGGATTGGTGAGGTTCGGTGAGCAAATGCAGACCCTTTGAAGTCATATTGCATGGTACCCATTCCATGGGTCTCAACTCTCCAGGTTTAAGGGATTCTTCCTTCACCTAAAACATGCATGTGGAACCCACAGTATGATCCAGCGTGTGATTGGAAAGCTTGTTCAAATGTGTCTCAGTTTTCGTCCCCTGGTACTCGGGTGCAGCATTCCAGACGCTTTACTAACACTCTCCCCACTTGGAGAGTCAGTGCCTTTAACCTCCTGTTTGGCCCAGTTTGCAATTTCTGTGGAAGATGAACAGGAATAGGGAGAACCCATGAGCGACTAGCTGGAGGTGTCTAGACGGGCAAATTTAACTCTCATTTCCCACCAGGAAGATGAATAAACCAAAGGCTCAGCGTGCCATGCCAGAAGAACACTAGGGCTTGAAGCAATCATGTGGTGTTGCGGCCAGGTCACAAGAAAGCGAGTTGAAGGAAGGAGCTCATGGGCACTGTAATTCACAAACCTGCAGAGATATAAATGACAGCTATCGTCCAAAAATATATTGAAGTAAGGCTGCCAAGAGGACTTGAAGGCGGGGCAGAATTGCAGGAAACCGATTTCAGGAGGTAGACTGGAATTGCATTTAAAGCATAGGAAAAGAGGCAGAACGTCCACAATGATGCACTTGGCCAAAAAGGGCGTATGCGTTTTTTCCTGAATATATTCAGGAAAAAACGCATACGCCCTTTTTGGCCAACCAAGCAAGCTTGCAAAGGAAATCTGCACTACAATGAAGTCTCACTTCCCCCCAGTCAAAAGGGCCATCTGAAAAAAGTGTAAAATCCAGAAAGGCAGGACAGGCCATGGAGAACTGGGAGCCTTGTTATGCTGATGGGCGGGATGTAAATTGCCAACAGCCACTCTGGAGAAGTGTATGGTGTTTCCTGAAACATCTAAAAAACAAAGCAACAGAGCCTAGGGCACTTCCACTTATGGTCCTATAGCTTAGGGAAATTAAAATCAAAAACACACAGCCACCCAAATATTTGGGACGGCTCTGTTTACAAGAACCTCGTTTACGGTACAAGTTCAATATCGCAGAGAGCGAAAAGTGGATAAAGAAGTTGTGGTACTTACGTACAATGCAATATCACTCAGCAATGAAATCTATGTCATCAGGCCCATAGCAACATAATTAGTGGATTCAGCTACGATGATTCTAAGTGAAATAAGTCACACAAAAAAAGAAACGTCATTAGATATCACTAATACACGGAATGTAAACTGGGCTACACAGGAACTGAATTACAAAACAGAACAGGGTCTCAAATGTAGAAAACCAACTTATGCTTGCTTAAGGGGAAAGGTGAGTTGGGGTGCTGCATAAAACCAGAGATTGAAATGAGCACAGATACCGTTCCATAAGCCAAATATGTAATAGACAAGAGCTACTCCTTGCTCAACGAAGTGGACACAACACCCCATATTAAAGGCATAAGAATATACGTGACTAGTAAGAATCTTAAAACCTATGGATTTATATGTCTCCGAAAGAGAATCAAGCGTGTGTACAGCGGCATAAACGCAGCAGTGATAGGATTGGTGAGGTTCGGTGAGCAAATGCAGACCCTTTGAAGTCATATTGCATGGTACCCATTCCATGGGTCTCAACTCTCCAGTTTTAAGGGATTCTTCCTTCAACTAAAACATGCATGTGGAACCCAGAGTATGATCCACCGTGTGATCGGGAAACGTGTTCAAATGTGTCTCAGTTTTCGTCCCCTGGTACTCGGGTGCAACATTCCAGACGCTTTGCTAACACTCTCCCCACTTGGAGAGTCAGTGCCTTTAACCTCCTGTTTGGCCCAGTTTGCAATTTCCGTGGAAGATGAACAGCAATAGGGAGAACCAATGAGAGACTAGCTGGAGGTGTCTGGACGGGCAAATTTAACTCTCATTTCCCACCAGGAAGAGGAATTAACCAAAGGCTCAGCGTGCCGTGCCGGAACCACACTAGGGCCTGAAGCAATCCTGTGGTGTTGCGGCCACCTAACAAAAAAGCGAGTTGAAGAAAGGAGCTCAGGGGCACTGTAATTCACAAACCTGAAGAGTTATAAATGAAAGACTATCGTCCAAAAATATATTGAAATAAGGCTGCCAAGAGGACTTGAAAGCGGGGCAGAATTGCAGGAAACCAATTTCAGGAGGTAGACTGGCCTTGCATGTAAAGCATAGGAAAAGAGGCAGAACGTCCACAATGATGCACTTGGCCAAAAAGGGCGTATGCGTTTTTTCCTGAATATATTCAGGAAAAAACGCATACGCACTTTTTGGCCAACCAAGCAAGCTTACAAAGGAAATCTGCACTACAATGTAGTCTCACTGCCCCCAGGTCAAAAGGGCCATCTGAAAAAAGTGTAAAATCCAGAAAGGCAGGACAGGCCATGGAGAACTGGGAGCCTTGTTATGCTGATGGGCAGGATGTAAATTGCCAACAGCCACTCTGGAGAAGTGTATGGTGTTTCCTGAAACATCTAAAAAACAAAGCAACAGAGGCTAGGGCACATGCACATATGGTCCTATAGCTTAGGGAAATTAAAATCAAAAAGACACAGCCACCGCAAAGTTTGGGATGGCTCTGTTTACAAGAACCTCGTTTACGGTACAAGTTCAATATCACAGAAAGCGAAAAATGGATAAAGAAGTTGTGGTACTTACTAACAATGCAATATCTCTCAGCAATGAAATCTATGTCATCAGGCCCGTAGCATCATAATGAGTGGATTCAGGTACGATAATTCTAAGTGAAATAAGTCACACAGAAAAAGAAACATCATAAGATATCACTAATACACGGAATGTAAACTTGGCTACACAGGAACTGAATTACAAAAGAGAACAGGGTCTCAAATGTAGAAAACCAACTTATGCTTGCTTAAGGGGAAAGGTGAGTTGGGGTGCTGCATAAAACCAGAGATTGAAATTAGCACAGATACCGTTCCATAAGCCAAATATGTAATAGACAAGAGCTACTCCTTGCTCAACGAAGTGGACTCAACACCCCATATTAAACGCCTAAGAATATACCTGACTAGTAACAATCTTAAAACCTATGGATTTATATGTCTCCGAAAGAGAATCAAGCGTGTGTACAGTGGCATAAACGCAGCAGTGATAGGATTGGGGAGGTTCGGTGAGCAAATGCAGAGCCTTTGAAGTCATATTGCATGGTACCCATTCCATGGGTCTCAACTCTCCAGGTTTAAGGGATTCTTCCTTCAGCTAAAACATGCATGTGGAACCCAGAGTATGATCCACCGTGTGATCGAGAAACGTGTTCAAATGTGTCTCAGTTTTCGTCCCCTGGTACTTGGGTGCAACATTCCAGACGCTTTACTAACACTCTCCCCACTTGGAGAGTCAGTGTCTTTAACCTCCTGTTTGGCCGAGTTTGCAATTTCTGCGGAAAATGAACAGGAATAGGGAGAACAAATGAGAGACTAGCTGGAGGTGTCTGGACGGGCAAATTTAACTCTCATTTCCCACCAGGAAGAGGAATTATCCAAAGGCTCAGTGTGCCATGCCGGAACCACACTAAGGCCTGAAGCAATCCTGCGGTGTTGCGGCCAGCACACAAGAAAGCGAGTTGAAGAAAGGAGCTCAGGGGCACTGTAATCCACAAACCTGCAGAGTTATAAATGACAGCTATCGTCCAAAAATATATTGAAGTAAGGCTGCCAAGAGGACTTGAAAGAGGGGCAGAATTGCAGGAAACCGATTTCAGGAGGTAGACTGGAATTGCATGTAAAGCATAGGAAAAGAGGCAGAACGTCCACAATGATGCACTGGCCAAAAGGGGCGTATACGTTTTTTCTGAATATATTCACGAAAAAACGCATGCGCACTTTTTAGCCAACCAAGCAAGCTTGCAAAGGAAATCTGCACTACAATGAAGTCTCACTGCCCCCCGGTCAAAACGGCCATCTGAGAAAAGTGTAAAATCCACAAAGTCAGGATAGGCCATGGAGAACTGGGAGCCTTGTTATGCTGATGGGCGGGATGTAAATTGCCAACAGCCACTCTGGAGAACTCTATGGTGTTTCCTGAAACATCCAAAAAACAAAGCAACAGAGCCTAGGGCACTTCCACTTATGGTCCTATAGCTTAGGGAATTAAAATAAAAAAGACACAGCCACCCCAAAGTTTGGAACGGCTCTGTTTACAAGAACCTCGTTTACAGTACAAGTTCAATATCACAGAAAGCGAAAAATGGATAAAGATGTTGTGGTACTTACGTACAATGCAATATCACTCAGCAATGAAATCTATGTCATCAGGCCCATAGCAGCATAATGAGTGGATTCAGGTACGATGATTCTAAGTGAAATAAGTCACACAGAGAAAGAAACATCATAAGATATCACTAATACACGGAATGTAAACTTGGCTACACAGGAACTGAATTACAAAACAGAACAGGTTCTCAAATGTAGAAAACCAACTTATACTTGCTTAAGGGGAAAGGTGAGCTAGGGTGCTGCATAAAACAAGAGATTGAAATTAACACAGATACCGTTCCATAAGCCAAATATGTAATAGACAAGAGCTACTCCTTGCTCAACGAAGTGGACTCAACACCCCATATTAAACGCCTAAGAATATACCTGACTAGTAAGAATCTTAAAACCTATGGATTTATATGTCTCTGAAAGAGAATCAAGCGTGTGTACAGCGGCATAAACGCAGCAGTGATAGGATTGGTGAGGTTCGGTGAGCAAATGCAGACCCTTTGAAGTCATATTGCATGGTACCCATTCCATGGGTCTCAACTCTCCAGGTTTAAGGGATTCTTCCTTCACCTAAAACATGCATGTGGAACCCACAGTATGATCCAGCGTGTGATTGGAAAACTTGTTCAAATGTGTCTCAGTTTTCGTCCCCTGGTACTCGGGTGCAGCATTCCAGACGCTTTACTAACACTCTCCCCACTTGGAGAGTCAGTGCCTTTAACCTCCTGTTTGGCCCAGTTTGCAATTTCTGTGGAAGATGAACAGGAATAGGGAGAACCCATGAGCGACTAGCTGGAGGTGTCTAGACGGGCAAATTTAACTCTCATTTCCCACCAGGAAGATGAATTAACCAAAGGCTCAACGTGCCATGCCGGAAGAACACTAGGGCTTGAAGCAATCATGTGGTGTTGCGGCCAGGTCACAAGAAAGCGAGTTGAAGGAAGGAGCTCATGGGCACTGTAATTCAGAAACCTGCAGAGATATAAATGACAGCTATCGTCCAAAAATATATTGAAGTAAGGCTGCCAAGAGGACTTGAAGGCGGGGCAGAATTGCAGGAAACCGATTTCAGGAGGTAGACTGGAATTGCATGTAAAGCATAGGAAAAGAGGCAGAACTTGCACAATGATGCACTTGGCCAAAAAGGGCGTATGCGTTTTTTCCTGAATATATTCAGGAAAAAACGCATACGCTCTTTTTGGCCAACCAAGCAAGCTTGCAAAGGAAATCTGCACTACAATGAAGTCTCACTGCCCCCTGGTCAAAAGGGCCATATGAAAAAAGTGTAAAATCTAGAAAGGCAGGACAGGCCATGGAGAACTGGGAGCCTTGTTATGCTGATGGGCGGGATGTAAATTGCCAACAGCCACTCTGGAGAAGTGTATGGTGTTTCCTGAAACATCTAAAAAACAAAGCAACAGAGCCTAGGGCACTTCCACTTATGGTCCTATAGCTTAGGGAAATTAAAATCAAAACCACACAGCCACCCCAAAATTTGGGCCACCTCTGTTTACAAGAACCTCGTTTACGGCACAAGTTCAATATCGCAGAAAGCGAAAAATGGATAAAGACGTTGTGGTACTTACGTACAATGCAATAAAACTCAGCAATGAAATCTATGTCATCAGGCCCCTAGCAGCATAATGAGTGGATTCAGGTACGATGATTCTAAGTGAAATAAGTCACACAGAAAAAGAAACATCATAAGATATCACTAATACACGGAATGTAAACTTGGCTACACAGGAACTGAATTACAAAACAGAACAGGGTCTCAAATGTAAAAAACCAACTTATGCTTGTTTAAGGGGTAGGTGAGTAGGGTGGTGCATAAAACCAGAGATTGAAATTAGCACACATACCGTTCCATAAGCCAAATATGTAACAGACAAGAGCTACTCCTTGCTCAACGAAGTGGACTCAACAACCCATATTAAACGCCTAAATATATACCAGACTAGTAAGAATCTTAAAACCTATGGATATATATGTCTCCGAAAGAGAATCAAACGTGTGTATAGCGGCATATACACAGCAGTGATAGGATTGGTGAGGTTCAGTGACCAAATGCAGACCCTTTGAAGTCATACTGCATGGTACCCATTCCATGGGTCTCAACTCTCCAGGTTTAAGGGATTCTTCCTTCACCTAAAACATGCATGTGGAACCCAGAGTATGATCCACCGTGTGATCGGGAAACGTGTTCAAATGTGTCTCAGTTTTCGTCCCCTGGTACTCGGGTGCAACATTCCAGACGCTTTACTAACACTCTCCCCACTTGGAGAGTCAGGGCCTTTAACCTCCTTTTTGGCCCACTTTGCAATTTCTGCAGAAAATGAACACGAATAGGAGTACCCATGAGCAAATAGCTGGAGGTGTCTGGACGGGCAAATTTAACTCTTATTTCCCACCAGGAAGAGGAATTAACCAAAGGCTCAGTGTGCCATGCCGGAACCACACGAGGGCCTGAAGCAATCCGGCGGTGTTGCGGCCAGCTCACAAGGAAGCGAGTTGAAGAAAGGAGCTCAGGGGCACTGTTATTCACAAACCTGCAGAGTTATAAATGACAGCTATCGTCCAAAAATATATTGAAGTAAGGCTGCCAAGAGGACTTGAAAGCGGGACAGAATTGCAGGAAACCGATTTCAGAAGGTAGACTGTAATTGCATGTAAAGCATAGGAAAAGAAGCAGAACGTCCACAATGATGCACTTGGCCAAAAAGGGCATATGCGTTTTTCCCTGAATATATTCAGGAAAAAACGGATATGCCCTTTTTGTACAACCAAGCAAGCTTGCAAAGGAAATCTGCACTAAAATGAAGTCTCACTGCCCCCCCAGTCAAAAGGGCCATCTGAAAAATGTGTAAAATCCAGAAAAGCAGGACAGGCCATGGAGAACTGGGAGCCTTGTTATGCTGATGGGTGGGATGTAAATTGCCAACAGCCACTGTGGAGAAGTGTATGGTGTTTCCTGAAACATCTACAAAACAAAGCAACAGAGCCTAGGGCACTGCCACTTATGGTCCTATAGCTTAGGGAAATTAAAATCAAAAAGCCACAGCTACCCCAGAGTTTGGGACAGCTCTGTTTACAAGAACCTCGTTTACGGTACAACTTCAATATCACAGAAAGCGAAAAATGGATAAAGATGTTGTGGTACTTACGTAAAATGCAATATCACTCAGCAATGAAAACTATGTCATCAGGCCCATAGCAGCATAATGAGTGGATTCAGGTACGATGATTCTAAGTGAAATAAGTCACACAGAAAAAGAAACATCATAAGATATGACTAATACATGGAATGTACACTTGGCTACACAGGAACTGAATTACAAAACAGAACAGGGTCTCAAATGTAGAACACCAACTTATGCTTTCTTAAGGGGAAAGGTGAGTTGGGGTGCTGCATAAAACCAGAGATTGAAATGAGCACAGATACCGTTCCATAAGCCAAATATGTAATAGACAAGAGCTACTCCTTGCTCAACGAAGTGGACTCAACACCCCATATTAAACGCCTAAGAATATACCTGACTAGTAAGAATCTTAACACCTATGGATTTATATGTCTCCGAAAGAGAATCAAGTGTGTGTACAGTGGCATAAACGCAGCAGTGATAGGATTGGTGAGGTTCGGTGAGCAAATGCAGACCCTTTGAAGTCATATTGCATGGTACCCATTCCATGTGTGTCATCTCTCCAGGTTTAAGTATTCTTCCTTCAGCTAAAACATGCATGTGGATCCCAGAGTATGATCCACCGTGTGATCGGGAAACGTGTTCAAATGTGTCTCAGTTTTCGACCCCTGGTATTTCAGTGCAACATTCCAGAAGCTTTACTAACACTCTCCCCACTTGGAGAGTCAATGCCTTTAACCTCCTGTTTGTCCCAGTTTGCAATTTCTGCGTAAGATGAACAGGAATAGGGAGAACCAATGAGAGACTAGCTGGAGGTGTCTGGACGGGCAAATTTAACTCTCATTTCCCACCAGGAAGAGGAATTAACCAATGGCTCAGCGTGCCATGCCAGAACCACACTAGGGCCTGAAGCAATTCTTCGGTGTTGCGGCCAGCTCATAAGAAAGAGAGTTGAAGAAAGGAGCTCAGGGGCACTGTAATTCACAAACATGCAGAGTTATAAATGACAGCTATCGTCCAAAAATATATTGAACTAAGGCTGCCAAGAGGACTTGAAAGTGGGGCAGAATTGCAGGAAACCGATTTCAGGAGATAGACAGGAATTGCACGTAAAGCATAGGAAAAGGGGCAGAACGTCCACAATGATGCACTTGGCCAAAAAGGGCGTATGCGTTTTTTCCTGAATATATTCAGGAAAAAACGCATACGCACTTTTTGGCCAACCAAGCAAGCTTGCAAAGGAAATCTGCACTACAATGAAGTCTCACTGCCCCCCTGTCAAAAGGGCCATCTGATAAAAGTCTAAAATCCAGAAAGGCAGGACAGGCTATGGAGAACTGGGAGCCTTGTTATGCTGATGGGCGGGATGTAAATTGTCAACAGCCACTCTGGAGAAGTGTATGGTGTTTCCTGAAACATACAAAAAACAAAGCAACAGAGGCTAGGGCACATGCACATATGGTCCTATAGCTTAGGGAAATTAAAATCAAAAAGACACAGCCACCGCAAAGTTTGGGATGGCTCTGTTTACAAGAACCTCGTTTACGGTACAAGTTCAATATCACAGAAAGCGATAAATGGATAAAGAAGTTGTGGTACTTACGAACAATGCAATATCTCTCAGCAATGAAATCTATGTCATCAGGCCCGTAGCATCATAATGAGTGGATTCAGGTACGATAATTCTAAGTGAAATAAGTCACACAGAAAAAGAAACATCATAAGATATCACTAATACACGGAATGTAAACTTGGCTACAGAGGAACTGAATTACAAAAGAGAACAGGGTCTCAAATGTAGAAAACCAACTTATGCTTGCTTAAGGGGAAAGGTGAGTTGGGGTGCTGCATAAAACCAGAGATTGAAATTAGCACAGATACCGTTCCATAAGCCAAATATGTAATAGACAAGAGCTACTCCTTGCTCAACGAAGTGGACTCAACACCCCATATTAAACGCCTAAGAATATACCTGACTAGTAACAATCTTAAAACCTATGGATTTATATGTCTCCGAAAGAGAATCAAGCGTGTGTACAGTGGCATAAACGCAGCAGTGATAGGATTGGGGAGGTTCGGTGAGCAAATGCAGAGCCTTTGAAGTCATATTGCATGGTACCCATTCCATGGGTCTCAACTCTCCAGGTTTAAGGGATTCTTCCTTCAGCTAAAACATGCATGTGGAACCCAGAGTATGATCCACCGTGTGATCGAGAAACGTGTTCAAATGTGTCTCAGTTTTCGTCCCCTGGTACTTGGGTGCAACATTCCAGACGCTTTACTAACACTCTCCCCACTTGGAGAGTCAGTGTCTTTAACCTCCTGTTTGGCCGAGTTTGCAATTTCTGCGGAAAATGAACAGGAATAGGGAGAACAAATGAGAGACTAGCTGGAGGTGTCTGGACGGGCAAATTTAACTCTCATTTCCCACCAGGAAGAGGAATTATCCAAAGGCTCAGTGTGCCATGCCGGAACCACACTAAGGCCTGAAGCAATCCTGCGGTGTTGCGGCCAGCACACAAGAAAGCGAGTTGAAGAAAGGAGCTCAGGGGCACTGTAGTCCACAAACCTGCAGAGTTATAAATGACAGCTATCGTCCAAAAATATATTGAAGTAAGGCTGCCACGAGGACTTGAAAGAGGGGCAGAATTGCAGGAAACCGATTTCAGGAGGTAGACTGGAATTGCATGTAAAGCATAGGAAAAGAGGCAGAACGTCCACAATGATGCACTTGGCCAAAAGGGGCGTATACGTTTTTTCTGAATATATTCACGAAAAAACGCATGCGCACTTTTTAGCCAACCAAGCAAGCTTGCAAAGGAAATCTGCACTACAATGAAGTCTCACTGCCCCCCGGTCAAAACGGCCATCTGAAAAAAGTGTAAAATCCACAAAGTCAGGATAGGCCATGGAGAACTGGGAGCCTTGTTATGCTGATGGGCGGGATGTAAATTGCCAACAGCCACTCTGGAGAACTCTATGGTGTTTCCTGAAACATCCAAAAAACAAAGCAACAGAGCCTAGGGCACTTCCACTTATGGTCCTATAGCTTAGGGAAATTAAAATAAAAAAGACACAGCCACCCCAAAGTTTGGAACGGCTCTGTTTACAAGAACCTCGTTTACAGTACAAGTTCAATATCACAGAAAGCGAAAAATGGATAAAGATGTTGTGGTACTTACGTACAATGCAATATCACTCAGCAATGAAATCTATGTCATCAGGCCCATAGCAGCATAATGAGTGGATTCAGGTACGATGATTCTAAGTGAAATAAGTCACACAGAAAAAGAAACATCATAAGATATCACTAATACACGGAATGTAAACTTGGCTACACAGGAACTGAATTACAAAACAGAACAGGTTCTCAAATGTAGAAAACCAACTTATACTTGCTTAAGGGGAAAGGTGAGCTAGGGTGCTGCATAAAACAAGAGATTGAAATTAACACAGATACCGTTCCATAAGCCAAATATGTAATAGACAAGAGCTACTCCTTGCTCAACGAAGTGGACTCAACACCCCATATTAAACGCCTAAGAATATACCTGACTAGTAAAAATCTTAAAACCTATGGATTTATATGTCTCCGAAAGAGAATCAAGCGTGTGTACAGCGGCATAAACGCAGCAGTGATAGGATTGGTGAGGTTTGGTGAGCAAATGCAGACCCTTTGAAGTCATATTGCATGGTACCCATTCCATGGGTCTCAACTCTCCAGGTTTAAGGGATTCTTCCTTCACCTAAAACATGCATGTGGAACCCACAGTATGATCCAGCGTGTGATTGGAAAACTTGTTCAAATGTGTCTCAGTTTTCGTCCCCTGGTACTCGGGTGCAGCATTCCAGACGCTTTACTAACACTCTCCCCACTTGGAGAGTCAGTGCCTTTAACCTCCTTTTTGGCCCAGTTTGCAATTTCTGTGGAAGATGAACAGGAATAGGGAGAACCCATGAGCGACTAGCTGGAGGTGTCTAGACGGACAAATTTAACTCTCATTTCCCACCACCAAGATGAATTAACCAAAGGCTCAACGTGCCATGCCAGAAGAACACTAGGGCTTGAAGCAATCATGTGGTGTTGCGGCCAGGTCACAAGAAAGCGAGTTGAAGGAAGGAGCTCATGGGCACTGTAATTCAGAAACCTGCAGAGATATAAATGACAGCTATCGTCCAAAAATATATTGAAGTAAGGCTGCCAAGAGGACTTGAAGGCGGGGCAGAATTGCAGGAAACCGATTTCAGGAGGTAGACTGGAATTGCATGTAAAGCATAGGAAAAGAGGCAGAACTTGCACAATGATGCACTTGGCCAAAAAGGGCATATGCGTTTTTTCCTGAATATATTCAGGAAAAAACGCATACGCTCTTTTTGGCCAACCAAGCAAGCTTGCAAAGGAAATCTGCACTACAATGAAGTCTCACTGCGCCCCGGTCAAAAGGGCCATCTGAAAAAAGTGTAAAATCCACAAAGGCAGGACAGGCCATGGAGAACTGGGAGCCTTGTTATGCTGATGGGCGGGATGTAAATTGCCAACAGCCACTCTGGAGAAGTGTATGGTGTTTCCTGAAACATCTAAAAAACAAAGCAACAGAGCCTAGGGCACTTCCACTTATGGTCCTATAGCTTAGGGAAATTAAAATCAAAACCACACAGCCACCCCAAAATTTGGGCCACCTCTGTTTACAAGAACCTCGTTTACGGCACAAGTTCAATATCGCAGAAAGCGAAAAATGGATAAAGACGTTGTGGTACTTACGTACAATGCAATAAAACTCAGCAATGAAATCTATGTCATCAGGCCCCTAGCAGCATAATGAGTGGATTCAGGTACGATGATTCTAAGTGAAATAAGTCACACAGAAAAAGAAACATCATAAGATATCACTAATACACGGAATGTAAACTTGGCTACACAGGAACTGAATTACAAAACAGAACAGGGTCTCAAATGTAAAAAACCAACTTATGCTTGTTTAAGGGGTAGGTGAGTAGGGTGGTGCATAAAACCAGAGATTGAAATTAGCACACATACCGTTCCATAAGCCAAATATGTAACAGACAAGAGCTACTCCTTGCTCAACGAAGTGGACTCAACAACCCATATTAAACGCCTAAATATATACCAGACTAGTAAGAATCTTAAAACCTATGGATATATATGTCTCCGAAAGAGAATCAAACGTGTGTATAGCGGCATATACACAGCAGTGATAGGATTGGTGAGGTTCAGTGACCAAATGCAGACCCTTTGAAGTCATACTGCATGGTACCCATTCCATGGGTCTCAACTCTCCAGGTTTAAGGGATTCTTCCTTTACCTAAAACATGCATGTGGAACCCAGAGTATGATCCACCGTGTGATCGGGAAACGTGTTCAAATGTGTCTCAGTTTTCGTCCCCTGGTACTCGGGTGCAACATTCCAGACGCTTTACTAACACTCTCCCCACTTGGAGAGTCAGGGCCTTTAACCTCCTTTTTGGCCCACTTTGCAATTTCTGCAGAAAATGAACACGAATAGGAGTACCCATGAGCAACTAGCTGGAGGTGTCTGGACGGGCAAATTTAACTCTCATTTCCCACCAGGAAGAGGAATTAACCAAAGGCTCAGCCTGCCATGCCGGAACCACACTAGGGCCTGAAGCAATCCGGCGGTGTTGCGGCCAGCTCACAAGGAAGCGAGATGAAGAAAGGAGCTCAGGGGCACTGTTATTCACAAACCTGCAGAGTTATAAATGACAGCTATCGTCCAAAAATATATTGAAGTAAGGCTGCCAAGAGGACTTGAAAGCGGGACAGAATTGCAGGAAACCGATTTCAGAAGGTAGACTGGAATTGCATGTAAAGCATAGGAAAAGAAGCAGAACGTCCACAATGATGCACTTGGCCAAAAAGGGCGTATGCGTTTTTTCCTGAATATATTCAGGAAAAAACGGATATGCCCTTTTTGGACAACCAAGCAAGCTTGCAAAGGAAATCTGCACTAAAATGAAGTCTCACTGCCCCCCCAGTCAAAAGGGCCATCTGAAAAATGTGTAAAATCCAGAAAAGCAGGACAGGCCATGGAGAACTGGGAGCCTTGTTATGCTGATGGGTGGGATGTAAATTGCCAACAGCCACTGTGGAGAAGTGTATGGTGTTTCCTGAAACATCTACAAAACAAAGCAACAGAGCCTAGGGCACTGCCACTTATGGTCCTATAGCTTAGGGAAATTAAAATCAAAAAGACACAGCCACCCCAAAGTTTGCGACGGTTCCGTTTACAAGAACCTCGTTTACGGTACAAGTTCAATATCACAGAAAGCGAAAAATGGATAAAGAAGTTGTGGTACTTACGTACAATGCAATATCACTGAGCAATGAAATCTATGTCATCAGGCCCATAGCAGCATAATGAGTGGATTCAGGTATGATGATTCTAAGTGAAATAAGTCACACAGAAAAAGAAACATCATAAGATATCACTACTACACGGAATGTAAACTTGGCTACACAGGAACTGAATTACAAAACAGAACAGGGTCTCAAATGCAGAAAACCAACTTATGCTTGCTTAAGTGGAAAGGTGAGTTGGGGTGCTGCATAAAACCAGAGATTGAAATGAGCACAGATACCGTTCCATAAGCCAAATATGTAATAGACAAGAGCTACTCCTTGCTCAACGAAGTGGACTCAACACCCCATATTAAACGCATAACAATATACCTGACTAGTAAGAATCTTAAAACCTATGGATTTATATGTCTCCAAAAGAGAATCAAGCGTGTGTACAGCAGCATAAATGCAGCAGTGATAGGATTGGTGAAGTTCGCTGAGCAAATGCAGACCCTTTGAAGTCATAATACATGGTACCCATTCCATGGGTCTCAACTCTCCAGGTTTAAGGGATTCTTCCTTCAGCTAAAACATGCATGTGGAACCCAGAGTATGATCCACCGTGTGATCGGGAAACGTGTTCAAATGTGTCTCAGTTTTCGTACCCTGGTACTCGGGTGCAACATTCCAGATGCTTTACTAACACATTCCCCATTTGGAGAGTCAGTTCCTTTAAACTCCTGTTTGGCCCAGTTTGCAATTTCTGCGGAAAATGAACAGGAATAGGGAGAACCCATGAGAGAATAGCTGGAGGTGTCTGGACGGGCAAATTTAACTCTCATTTCCCACCAGGAAGAAGAATTAACCAAAGGCTCAGCGTGTTATGCCAGAACCACACTAGGGCCTGAAGCACTCCTGCGGTGTTTCGGCAGCTCACAAGAAAGCGAGTTGAAGGAAGGAGCTCAGGGGCACTGTAATTCACAAACCTGCAGAGTTATAAATGACAGCTATCGTCCAAAAATATATTGAAGTAAGGCTGCGAAGCGGACTTGAAAGCGGGGCAGAACTGCAAGAAACCGATTTCAGGAGGTAGACTAGAATTGCATGTAAAGCATAGGAAAAGAGGCAGAACTTCCACAATGATGCACTTGGCCAAAAAGGGCGTATGCGTTTTTTCCTGAATATATTCAGGAAGAAACGCATACACACTTTTTGGTCAACCAAGCAAGCTTGCAAAAGAAATCTGCACTACAATGAAGTCTCACTGCCCCCCGGTCTAAGGGGCCATCTGAAAAAAGTGTAAAATCCTGAAAGGCAGGACAGGCCATGCAGAACTTGGAGCCTTGTTATGCTGATGGGCGGGATGTAAATTGCCAACAGCCACTCTGGAGAAGTGTATGGTGTTTCCAGAAACATCTAAAAAACAAAGCAACAGAGCCTAGGGCACTTCCACTTATGGTCCTATAGCTTAGGGAAATTAAAATAAAAAAAAAAAACAGCCACCCCAAAGTTTGGGACAGCTGTGTTTACAAGAACCTCATTTACGGTACAAGTTCAATATGGCAGAAAGCGAAAAATGGATAAAGAAGTTGTGGTACTTACGTACAATGCAATATCACTCAGCAATGAAATCTATGTCATCAGACCCGTAACAGCATAATGAGTGGATTCAGGTACGATGATTCTAAGTGAAATAAGTCACACAGAAAAAGAAACATCATAAGATATCACTACTACACGCAATGTAAACTTGGCTACACAGGAACTGAATTACAAAACAGAACAGGGTCTCAAATGTAGAAAACCAACTTATGCTTGCTTAAGGGGAAAGGTGAGTTGGGGTGCTGCATAAAACCAGAGATTGAAATTAGCACAGATACCGTTCCATAAGCCAAATATGTAATAGACAAGAGCTACTCCTTGCTCAACAAAGTGGACTCAACACCCCATATTAAACGCCTAAGAATATACCTGACTAGGAAGAATCTTAAAACCTATGGATTTATATGTCTCCGAAAGAGAATAAAGGGTGTGTGCAGTGGCATAAACGCAGCAGTGATAGGATTGGTGAGGTTCGGTGAGCAAACGCAGACCCTTTGAAGTCATAATGCATCGTACCCATTCCATGGGTCTCAACCCTCCAGGTTTAAGGGATTGTTCCTTCAGCTAAAACATGCATGTGGAACCCAGAGTATGATCCACCATGTGATCGGGAAACATGTTCAAATGTGTCTTAGTTTTCATCATCTTGTACTCGGGTGCAACAATCCAGACGCTTTACTAACACTCTCCCCACTTGGAGAGTCAGTGCCTTTAATCTCCTGTTTGGCCCAGTTTGCAAATTCTGTGGAAGATGAACAGGAATAGGGAGAACCCATGAGAGACTAGCTGGAGGTGTCTGGACGGGCAAATTTAACTCTCATTTCCCACCAGGAAGAGGAATTAACCAAAGGCTCATCATGCCGCGCTGGAACCACACTAGGGCCTGAAGCAATCCTGCGGTGTTGCGGCCAGCTCACAAGAAAGCGAGTTGAAGAAAGGAGCTCAGGGGCCCTATCATTCACAAACCTGCAGAGATATAAATGACAGCTATCGTCCAAAAATATATTGAAGTAAGGCTGCCAAGAGGACATGAAAGCGGGGCAGAATTGCAGGAATCCGATTTCAGGAGGTAGACTGGAATTGCATGTAAAGCATAGGAAAAGAGGCAGAACGTCCACAATGATACACTTGGCCAAAAAGGGCTTATGCGTTTTTTCCTGAATATATTCAGGAAAAAACACATACGCTCTTTTTGGCCAACCAAGCAAGCTTGCAAAGGAAATCTGCACTACAATGAAGTCTCACTGCCCCCCGGTCAAAAGGGCCATCTGAAAAAAGTGTAAAATCCACAAAGGCAGGACAGGCCATGGAGAACTGGGAGCCTTGTTATGCTGATGGGCGGGATGTAAATTGCCAACAGCCACTCTGGAGAAGTGTATGGTGTTTCCTGAAACATCTAAAAAACAAAGCAACAGAGCCTAGGCCACTTCCACTTATGGTCCTATAGCTTAGGGAAATTAAAATCAAAAAGACACAGCCACCCCAAAGTTTGGGATGGCTCTGTTTACAAGAACCTCGTTTATGGTACAAGTTCAATATCACAGAAAGCGAAAAATGGATAAAGAAGTTGTGGTACTTACGTACAATGCAATATCACTCAGCAATGAAATCTATGTCATCAGGCCCGTAGCAGCATAATGAGTGGATTCAGGTACGATGATTCTAAGTGAAATAAGTCACAGAGAAAAAGAAACATCATAAGATATCACTAATACACGGAATGTAAACTTGGCTACACAGGATCTGAATTACAAAACAGAACAGTGTCTCAAATGTAGAACACCAACTTATGCTTGTTTAAGGGGAAAGGTGAGTTGGGGTGCTGCATAAAACCAGAGATTGAAATTAGCACAGATACCGTTCCATAAGCCAAATATGTAATAGACAAGAGCTACTCCTTGCTCAACGAAGTGGACTCAACACCCCATATTAAACGCCTAAGAATATACCTGACTAGGAAGAATCTTAAAACCTATGGATTTATATGTCTCCGAAAGAGAATGAAGCGTGTGTACAGCGGCATAAACGCAGCAGTGATAGGATTGGTGAGGGTCAGTGAGCAAATGCAGACCCTTTGAAGTAATATTACATGGTACCCATTCCATGGGTCTCAACTCTCCAAGTTTAAGTATTCTTCCTTCAGCTAAAACATGCATGTGGAACCCAGAGTATGATCCACCGTGTGATCAGGAAACGTGTTCAAATGTGTCTCAGTTTTCGTCCCCTGGTACTTGGGTGCAACATTCCAGACGCTTTACTAACACTCTCCCCACTTGGAGAGTCAGTGCCTTTAACCTCCTGTTTGGCCCAGTTTGCAATTTCTGCGGAAAATGAACAGGAATAGGGAGAACCCATGAGAGACTAGCTGGAGGTGTCTTGACGGGAAAATTTAACTCTCATTTTCCACCAGGAAGAGTAATTAACCAAAGGCTCAGCGTGCCATGCCAGAACCACAGTAGGGCCAGAATAATCCTGCGGTGTTGCGGCCAGCTCACAAGAAAGCGAGTTGAAGAAAGGAGCTCAGTGGCACTGTAATTCAGAAACATGCAGAGTTATAAATGACAGCTATCGTCCAAAAGTATATTGAAGTAAGGCTGCCATGAGGACTTGAAAGTGGGGCGTAATTGCACGAAACCGATTTCAGGAGTTAGACTGGAATTGCATGTAAAGCATAGGAAAAGAGGCAGAACGTCCACAATGATGCACTTGGCCAAAAAGGGTGTATTCGTTTTTTCCTAAATATATTCAGGAAAAAACGCATACGCACTTTTTGGTCAACCAAGGAAGATTGCAAAGGAAATCTGCACTACAATGAAGTCTCACTGTCCCCCGGTCAAAAGGGCCATCTGAGAAAAGTCTAAAATCCAGAAAGGCAGGACAGGCCATGGAGAACTGGGAGCCTTGTTATGCTGATGGGCGGGATGTAAATTGCCAACAGCCACTCTGGAGAAGTGTATGGTGTTTCCTGAAACACCCAAAAAACAAAGCAACAGAGCCTAGGGCACTTCCACTTATGGTCCTATAGCTTAGGGAAATTAAAATCAAAAAGACACAGCCACCCCAAAGTTTGGGACGGCTCTGTTTACAAGAACCTCCTTTACGGTACAAGTTTAATATCGCAGAAAGCGAAAAATGGATAACGAAGTTGTGGTACTTACGTACAATGCAATATCACTCAGCAATGAAATCTGTGTCATCAGACCCGTAGCAGCATAATGAGTGGATTCAGGTATGATGATTCTAAGTGAAATAAGTCACACAGAAAAAGGAACATCATAAGATATCACTAATACACGGAATGTAAACTTGGCTACACAGGATCTGAATTACAAAACAGAACAGTGTCTCAAATGTAGAACACCAACTTATGCTTGCTTAAGGTGAAAGGTGAGTTGGGGTGCTGCATAAAACCAGAGATTGAAATTAGCACAGATACCGTTCCATAAGCCAAATATGTAATAGACAAGAGCTACTCCTTACTCAACGAAGTGGACTCAACACCCCGTATTAAACGCCTAAGAATATACCTGACTAGTAAGAATCTTAAAACCTATGGATTTATATGTCTCCGAAAGAGAATCAAGCGTGTGTACAGTGGCATAAACGCAGCAGTGATAGGATTGGTGAGGTTCGGTGAGCAAATGCAGACCCTTTGAAGTCATATTTCATGGTACCCATTCCATGGGTCTCAAATCTCCAGGTTTAAGGGATTCTTCCTTCAGCTAAAACATGCATGTGGAACCCAGAGTATGATCCACCGTGTGATCGGGAAACGTGTTCAAATGTGTCTTAGTTTTTGTTCCCTGGTACTCGGGTGCAAAATTCCAGACGCTTTACTAACACTCTCCCCACTTGGAGAGTCAGTGCCTTTAAACTCCTGTTTGGCCCAGTTTGCAATATCTGCGGAAAATGAACAGCAATAGGGAGAACCCATGAAAGACTAGCTGGAGGTGTCTGGACGGGCAAATTTAACTCTCATTTCCCACCAGGAAGAGGAATTAACCAAAGGCTCAACGTGCCATGCCGGAACCACACTAGGGCCTGAAGCAATCCTGCGGTGTTGCGGCCAGCTCAAAAGAAAGCGAGTTGAAGAAAGGAGCTCAGGGACACTGTCATTCACAAACCTGCAGAGTTATAAATGACAGCTATCGTCCAAAATTATATTGAAGTAAGGCTGCCAAGAGGACTTGAAAGTGGGGCAGAATTGCAGGAAACCAATTTCAGGAGGTAGACTGGAATTGCATGTAAAGCATAGGAAAAGAGGCAGAACGTCCACAATGATTCACTTGGCCAAAAAGGGCTTATGCGTTTTTTCCTGCATATATTCAGGAAAAAACGCATATGCACTTTTTGGCCAACCAAGCAAGCTTGCAAAGGAAATCTGCACTACAATGAAGTCTCACTGCCCCCCGGTCAAAAGGGCCATCTGAAAAAAGTGTAAAATCCACAAAGGCAGGACAGGCCATGGAGAACTGGGAGCCTTGTTATGCTGATGGGCGGGATGTAAATTGCCAACAGCCTCTCTGGAGAAGTGTATGGTGTTTCCTGAAACATCCAAAAAACAAAGCAACAGAGCCTAGGCCACTTCCACTTATGGTCCTATAGCTTAGGGAAATTAAAATCAAAAAGCCACAGCTACCCCAGAGTTTGGGACAGCTCTGTTTACAAGAACCTCGTTTATGGTACAAGTTCAATATCACAGAAAGCGAAAAATGGATAAAGAAGTTGTGGTACTTACGTAAAATGCAATATCACTCAGCAATGAAATCTATGTCATCAGGCCCGTAGCAGCATAATGAGTGGATTCAGGTACGATGATTCTAAGTGAAATAAGTCACACAGAAAAAGAAACATCATAAGATATCACTAATACACGGAATGTACACTTGGCTACACAGGAACTGAATTACAAAACAGAACAGGGTATCAAATGTAGAACACCAACTTATGCTTTCTTAAGGGGAAAGGTGAGTTGGGGTGCTGCATAAAACCAGAGATTGAAATGAGCACAGATACCGTTCCATAAGCCAAATATGTAATAGACAAGAGCTACTCCTTGCTCAACGAAGTGGACTCAACACCCCATATTAAACGCCTAAGAATATACCTGACTAGTAAGAATCTTAACACCTATGGATTTATATGTCTCCGAAAGAGAATCAAGTGTGTGTACAGTGGCATAAACGCAGCAGTGATAGGATTGGTGAGGTTCGGTGAGCAAATGCAGACCCTTTGAAGTCATATTGCATGGTACCCATTCCATGCGTGTCATCTCTCCAGGTTTAAGTATTCTTCCTTCAGCTAAAACATGCATGTGGATCCCAGAGTATGATCCACCGTGTGATCGGGAAACGTGTTCAAATGTGTCTCAGTTTTCGACCCCTGGTATTTCAGTGCAACATTCCAGAAGCTTTACTAACACTCTCCCCACTTGGAGAGTCAATGCCTTTAACCTCCTGTTTGTCCCAGTTTGCAATTTCTGCGTAAGATGAACAGGAATAGGGAGAACCAATGAGAGACTAGCTGGAGGTGTCTGGACGGGAAAATTTAACTCTCATTTCCCACCAGGAAGAGGAATTAACCAATGGCTCAGCGTGCCATGCCAGAACCACACTAGGGCCTGAAGCAATCCTTCGGTGTTGCGGCCAGCTCATAAGAAAGAGAGTTGAAGAAAGGAGCTCAGGGGCACTGTAATTCACAAACATGCAGAGTTATAAATGACAGCTATCGTCCAAAAATATATTGAACTAAGGCTGCCAAGAGGACTTGAAAGTGGGGCAGAATTGCAGGAAACCGATTTCAGGAGGTAGACAGGAATTGCACGTAAAGCATAGGAAAAGAGGCAGAACGTCCACAATGATGCACTTGGCCAAAAAGGGTGTATTCGTTTTTTCCTAAATATATTCAGGAAAAAACGCATACGCACTTTTTGGTCAACCAAGGAAGATTGCAAAGGAAATCTGCACTACAATGAAGTCTCACTGTCCCGCGGTCAAAAGGGCCATCTGAGAAAAGTCTAAAATCCAGAAAGGCAGGACAGGCCATGGAGAACTGGGAGCCTTGTTATGCTGATGGGCGGGATGTAAATTGCCAACAGCCACTCTGGAGAAGTGTATGGTGTTTCCTGAAACACCCAAAAAACAAAGCAACAGAGCCTAGGGCACTTCCACTTATGGTCCTATAGCTTAGGGAAATTAAAATCAAAAAGACACAGCCACCCCAAAGTTTGGGACGGCTCTGTTTACAAGAACCTCCTTTACGGTACAAGTTTAATATCGCAGAAAGCGAAAAATGGATAACGAAGTTGTGGTACTTACGTACAATGCAATATCACTCAGCAATGAAATCTGTGTCATCAGACCCGTAGCAGCATAATGAGTGGATTCAGGTATGATGATTCTAAGTGAAATAAGTCACACAGAAAAAGGAACATCATAAGATGTCACTAATACACGGAATGTAAACTTGGCTACACAGGATCTGAATTACAAAACAGAACAGTGTCTCAAATGTAGAACACCAACTTATGCTTGCTTAAGGGGAAAGGTGAGTTGGGGTGCTGCATAAAACCAGAGATTGAAATTAGCACAGATACCGTTCCATAAGCCAAATATGTAATAGACAAGAGCTACTCCTTGCTCAACGAAGTGGACTCAACACCCCGTATTAAACGCCTAAGAATATACCTGACTAGTAAGAATCTTAAAACCTATGGATTTATATGTCTCCGAAAGAGAATCAAGCGTGTGTACAGTGGCATAAACGCAGCAGTGATAGGATTGGTGAGGTTCGGTGAGCAAATGCAGACCCTTTGAAGTCATATTGCATGGTACCCATTCCATGGGTCTCAAATCTCCAGGTTTAAGGGATTCTTCCTTCAGCTAAAACATGCATGTGGATCCCAGAGTATGATCCACCGTGTGATCGGGAAACGTGTTCAAATGTGTCTCAGTTTTCGACCCCTGGTATTTCAGTGCAACATTCCAGAAGCTTTACTAACACTCTCCCCACTTGGAGAGTCAATGCCTTTAACCTCCTGTTTGTCCCAGTTTGCAATTTCTGCGTAAGATGAACAGGAATAGGGAGAACCAATGAGAGACTAGCTGGAGGTGTCTGGACGGGCAAATTTAACTCTCATTTCCCACCAGGAAGAGGAATTAACCAATGGCTCAGCGTGCCATGCCAGAACCACACTAGGGCCTGAAGCAATTCTTCGGTGTTGCGGCCAGCTCATAAGAAAGAGAGTTGAAGAAAGGAGCTCAGGGGCACTGTAATTCACAAACATGCAGAGTTATAAATGACAGCTATCGTCCAAAAATATATTGAACTAAGGCTGCCAAGAGGACTTGAAAGTGGGGCAGAATTGCAGGAAACCGATTTCAGGAGGTAGACAGGAATTGCACGTAAAGCATAGGAAAAGAGGCAGAACGTCCACAATGATGCACTTGGCCAAAAAGGGCGTATGCGTTTTTTCCTGAATATATTCAGGAAAAAACGCATACGCCCTTTTTGGCCAACCAAGCAAGCTTGCAAAGGAAATCTGCACTACAATGAAGTCTCACTGCCCCCCTGTCAAAAGGGCCATCTGATAAAAGTCTAAAATCCAGAAAGGCAGGACAGGCTATGGAGAACTGGGAGCCTTGTTATGCTGATGGGCGGGATGTAAATTGTCAACAGCCACTCTGGAGAAGTGTATGGTGTTTCCTGAAACATATAAAAAACAAAGCAACAGAGCCTAGGGCACTTCCACTTATGGTCCTATAGCTTAGGGAAATTAAAATCAAAAAGACACAGCCACCCCAAAGTTTGGGATGGCTCTGTTTACAAGAACCTCGTTTACGGTACAAGTTCAATATCGCAGAAAGGGAAAAATGGATAAAGAAGTTGTGGTACTTACGTAAAATTCAATATCACTCAGCAATGAAATCTGTGTCATCAGGCCCGTAGCAGCATAATGAGTGGACTCAGGTACGATGATTCTAAGTGAAATAAGTCACACAGAAAAAGAAACATCATAAGATATCACTACTACACGGAATGTAAACTTGGCTACACAGGAACTGAATTACAAAACAGAACAGGGTCTCAAATGTAGAAAATCAACTGATGCTTGCTTAAGGGGAAAGGTGAGTTGGGGTGCTGCATAAAACCAGAGATTGAAATTAGCACAGATACCGTTCCATAAGCCAAATATGTAATAGACAAGAGCTACTCCTTGCTCAACGAAGTGGACACAACACACCATATTAAACGCCTAAGAATATACCTGACTAGTAAGAATCTTAAAACCTATGGATTTCTATGTCTCCGAAAGAGAATCAAACGTGTGTACAGCGGCATAAACGCAGCAGTGATAGGATTGGTGAGGTTCGGTGAGCAAATGCAGACCCTTTGAAGTCATATTGCATGGTACCCATTCCATGGGTCTCAACTCTCCAGGTTTAAGGGATTCTTCCTTCAGCTAAAACATGCATGTGGAACCCAGAGTATGATCCACCGTGTGATCGGGAAACGTGTTCAAATGTGTCTCAGTTTTTGTCCCCTGGTACTCGGGTGCAACATTCCAGATGCTTTACTAACACATTCCCCATTTGGAGAGTCAGTTCCTTTAAACTCCTGTTTGGCCCAGTTTGCAATTTCTGCGGAAAATGAACAGGAATAGGGAGAACCAATGAGAGAATAGCTGGAGGTGTCTGGACGGGAAAATTTAACTCTCATTTCCCACCAGGAAGAGGAATTAACCAAAGGCTCAGCGTGTTATGCCAGAACCACACTAGGGCCTGAAGCAATCCTGCGGTTTTGCGGCCAGCTCACAAGAAAGCGAGTTGAAGAAAGGAGCTCAGGGGCACTGTAATTCACAAACCTGCAGAGTTATGAATGACAGCTATCGTCCAAAAATATATTGAAGTAAGGCTGCCAAGAGGACTTGAAAGCGGGACAGAATTGCAGGAAACCGATTTCAGAAGGTAGACTGGAATTGCATGTAAAGCATAGGAAAAGAAGCAGAACGTCCACAATGATGCACTTGGCCAAAAAGGGCGTATGCGTTTTTTCCTGAATATATTCAGGAAAAAACGGATATGCCCTTTTTGGACAACCAAGCAAGCTTGCAAAGGAAATCTGCACTAAAATGAAGTCTCACTGCCCCCCCAGTCAAAAGGGCCATCTGAAAAATGTGTAAAATCCAGAAAAGCAGGACAGGCCATGGAGAACTGGGAGCCTTGTTATGCTGATGGGTGGGATGTAAATTGCCAACAGCCACTGTGGAGAAGTGTATGGTGTTTCCTGAAACATCTACAAAACAAAGCAACAGAGCCTAGGGCACTGCCACTTATGGTCCTATAGCTTAGGGAAATTAAAATCAAAAAGACACAGCCACCCCAAAGTTTGCGACGGTTCCGTTTACAAGAACCTCATTTACGGTACAAGTTCAATATCACAGAAAGCGAAAAATGGATAAAGAAGTTGTGGTAGTTACGTACAATGCAATATCACTGAGCAATGAAATCTATGTCATCAGGCCCATAGCAGCATAATGAGTGGATTCAGGTATGATGATTCTAAGTGAAATAAGTCACACAGAAAAAGAAACATCATAAGATATCACTACTACACGGAATGTAAACTTGGCTACACAGGAACTGAATTACAAAACAGAACAGGGTCTCAAATGCAGAAAACCAACTTATGCTTGCTTAAGTGGAAAGGTGAGTTGGGGTGCTGCATAAAACCAGAGATTGAAATGAGCACAGATACCGTTCCATAAGCCAAATATGTAATAGACAAGAGCTACTCCTTGCTCAACGAAGTGGACTCAACACCCCATATTAAACGCATAACAATATACCTGACTAGTAAGAATCTTAAAACCTATGGATTTATATGTCTCCAAAAGAGAATCAAGCGTGTGTACAGCAGCATAAATGCAGCAGTGATAGGATTGGTGAAGTTCGCTGAGCAAATGCAGACCCTTTGAAGTCATAATACATGGTACCCATTCCATGGGTCTCAACTCTCCAGGTTTAAGGGATTCTTCCTTCAGCTAAAACATGCATGTGGAACCCAGAGTATGATCCACCGTGTGATCGGGAAACGTGTTCAAATGTGTCTCAGTTTTCGTACCCTGGTACTCGGGTGCAACATTCCAGATGCTTTACTAACACATTCCCCATTTGGAGAGTCAGTTCCTTTAAACTCCTGTTTGGCCCAGTTTGCAATTTCTGCGGAAAATGAACAGGAATAGGGAGAACCAATGAGAGAATAGCTGGAGGTGTCTGGACGGGCAAATTTAACTCTCATTTCCCACCAGGAAGAAGAATTAACCAAAGGCTCAGCGTGTTATGCCAGAACCACACTAGGGCCTGAAGCACTCCTGCGGTGTTTCGGCAGCTCACAAGAAAGCGAGTTGAAGGAAGGAGCTCAGGGGCACTGTAATTCACAAACCTGCAGAGTTATAAATGACAGCTATCGTCCAAAAATATATTGAAGTAAGGCTGCCAAGCGGACTTGAAAGCGGGGCAGAACTGCAGGAAACCGATTTCAGGAGGTAGACTAGAATTGCATGTAAAGCATAGGAAAAGAGGCAGAACTTCCACAATGATGCACTTGGCCAAAAAGGGCGTATGCGTTTTTTCCTGAATATATTCAGGAAGAAACGCATACACCCTTTTTGGCCAACCAAGCAAGCTTGCAAAAGAAATCTGCACTACAATGAAGTCTCACTGCCCCCCGGTCTAAGGGGCCATCTGAAAAACGTGTAAAATCCTGAAAGGCAGGACAGGCCATGCAGAACTGGGAGCCTTGTTATGCTGATGGGCGGGATGTAAATTGCCAACAGCCACTCTGGAGAAGTGTATGGTGTTTCCAGAAACATCTAAAAAACAAAGCAACAGAGCCTAGGGCACTTCCACTTATGGTCCTATAGCTTAGGGAAATTAAAATAATAAAAAAAAACAGCCACCCCAAAGTCTGGGACAGCTGTGTTTACAAGAACCTCGTTTACGGTACAAGTTCAATATGGCAGAAAGCGAAAAATGGATAAAGAAGTTGTGGTACTTACGTACAATGCAATATCACTCAGCAATGAAATCTATGTCTTCAGACCCGTAACAGCATAATGAGTGGATTCAGGTACGATGATTCTAAGTGAAATAAGTCACACAGAAAAAGAAACATCATAAGATATCACTACTACGCAGAATGTAAACTTGGCTACACAGGAACTGAATTACAAAACAGAACAGGGTTTCAAATGTAGAAAACCAACTTATGCTTGCTTAAGGGGAAAGGTGAGTTGGGGTGCTGCATAAAACCAGAGATTGAAATTAGCACAGATACCGTTCCATAAGCCAAATATGTAATAGACAAGAGCTACTCCTTGCTCAACGAAGTGGACTCAACACCCCATATTAAACGCCTAAGAATATACCTGACTAGGAAGAAAATTAAAACCAATGGATTTATATGTCTCCGAAAGAGAATAAAGGGTGTGTACAGTGGCATAAACGCAGCAGTGATAGGATTGGTGAGGTTCGGTGAGCAAACGCAGACCCTTTGAAGTCATAATGCATCGTACCCATTCCATGGGTCTCAACCTTCCAGGTTTAAGGGATTCTTCCTTCAGCTAAAACATGCATGTGGAACCCAGAGTATGATCCACCGTGTGATCGGGAAACATGTTCAAATGTGTCTTAGTTTTCATCATCTGGTACTCGGGTGCAACAATCCAGACGCTTTACTAACACTCTCCCCACTTGGAGAGTCAGTGCCTTTAATCTCCTGTTTGGCCCAGTTTGCAAATTCTGTGGAAGATGAACAGGAATAGGGAGAACCCATGAGAGACTAGCTGGAGGTGTCTGGACGGGCAAATTTAACTCTCATTTTCCACCAGGAAGAGTAATTAACCAAAGGCTCAGCGTGCCATGCCAGAACCACAGTAGGGCCAGAATAATCCTGCGGTGTTGCGGCCAGCTCACAAGAAAGCGAGTTGAAGAAAGGAGCTCAGTGGCACTGTAATTCAGAAACATGCAGCGTTATAAATGACACCTATCGTCCAAAAATATATTGAAGTAAGGCTGCCAAGAGGACTTCAAAGTGGGGCGTAATTGCACGAAACCGATTTCAGGAGTTAGACTGGAATTGCATGTAAAGCATAGGAAAAGAGGCAGAACGTCCACAATGATGCACTTGGCCAAAAAGGGTGTATTCGTTTTTTCCTAAATATATTCAGGAAAAAACGCATACGCACTTTTTGGTCAACCAAGGAAGATTGCAAAGGAAATCTGCACTACAATGAAGTCTCACTGTCCCCCGGTCAAAAGGGCCATCTGAGAAAAGTCTAAAATCCAGAAAGGCAGGACAGGCCATGGAGAACTGGGAGCCTTGTTATGCTGATGGGCGGGATGTAAATTGCCAACAGCCAGTCTGGAGAAGTGTATGGTGTTTCCTGAAACACCCAAAAAACAAAGCAACAGAGCCTAGGGCACTTCCACTTATGGTCCTATAGCTTAGGGAAATTAAAATCAAAAAGACACAGCCACCCCAAAATTTGGGACGGCTCTGTTTACAAGAACCTCCTTTACGGTACAAGTTTAATATCGCAGAAAGCGAAAAATGGATAACGAAGTTGTGGTACTTACGTACAATGCAATATCACTCAGCAATGAAATCAGTGTCATCAGGCCCGTAGCAGCATAATGAGTGGATTCAGGTACGATGATTCTAAGTGAAATAAGTCACAGAGAAAAAGAAACATCATAAGATATCACTAATACACGGAATGTAAACTTGGCTACACAGGAACTGAATTACAAAACAGAATAGGGTCTCAAATGTAGAAAACCAACTTATGCTTGTTTAAGGGGAAAGGTGAGTTGGGGTGCTGCATAAAACCAGAGATTGAAATGTGCACAGATACCATTCTATAAGCCAAATATGTAATAGACAAGAGCTACTCCTTGCTCAACGAAGTGGACTCAACACCCCATATTAAACTCCTAACAATATACCTGACTAGTAAGAATCTTAAAAGCTATGGATTTCTATGTCTCCGAAAGAGAATCAAGTGTGTGTACATCGGCATAAACGCAGCAGTGATAGGATTGGTGAGGTTCGGTGAGCAAATGCAAACCCTTTGAAGTCATATTGCATGGTACCCATTCCATGGGTCTCAACTCTCCAGGTTTAAGGGATTCTTCTTTCAGCTAAAACATGCATGTGGATCCCAGAGTATGAAGTCATATTGCATGGTACCTATTCCATGGGTCTCAACTCTCCAGTTTTAAGGGATTCTTCCTTCAGCAAAAACATGCATGTGGAACCCAGAGTATGATCCACCGTGTCATCGGGAAACGTGTTCAAATGTGTCTCAGTTTTCGTCCCCTGGTACTCGGGTGCAACTTTCCAGACGCTTTACTAACACACTCAGCACTTGGAGAGTCAGTGCCTTTAACCTCCTGTTTGGCCCAGTTTGCAATTTCTGCGGAAGATGAACAGGAATACGGAGAACCCATGAGAGACTAGCTGGAGGTGTCTGTACGGGCAAATTTAACTCTCATTTCCCACCAGGAAGAGGAATTAACCAAAGGCTCAGCGTGCCATGCCGGAACCACACTAGGGCCTGTAGCAATCCTGCAGTGTTGCGGCCAGCTCACAAGAAAGCGAGTTGAAGAAAGGAGCTCAGGGGCACTGTCATTCACAAACCTGCAGAGATATAAATGACAGCTATCGTCCAAAAATATATTGAAGTAAGGCTGCCAAGAGGACTTGAAAGCGGGGCAGAATTGCAGGAAACCGATTTCAGGAGGTAGACTGGAATTGCATGTAAAGCATAGGAAAAGAGGCAGAACGTCCACAGTGATGCACTTGGCAAAAAAGGGCGTATGCGTTCTTTCCTGAATATATTTAGGAAAAAACGCATACACCCTTTTTGGCCAACCAAGCAAGCTTGCAAAGAAATCTGCACGATAATGAAGTCTCACTGTCCCCCGGTCAAAAGGGCCATCTGAAAAAAGTGTATAATCCAGAAAGACAGAACAGGCCACGGAGAACTGGGAGCCTTGTTATGCTGCTGGGCAGCATGTAAATTGCCAACAGCCACTCTGGAGAAGTGTATGGTGTTTCCTGAAACATCTAAAAATCAAAGCAACAGAGCCTAGGTCACTTCCACTTATGGTCCTATAGCTTAGGGAAATTAAAATCAAAAAGACACAGCCACCCCAAAGTTTGGGATGGCTCTGTTTACAAGAACCTCGTTTACGGTACAAGTTCAATATCACAGAAAGCGAAAAATGGATAAAGAAGTTGTGGTACTTACGTACAATGCAATATCACTCAGCAATGAAATCTATGTCATCAGGCACGTAGCAGCATAATGAGTGGACTCAGGTACGATGATTCTAAGTGAAATAAGTCACACAGAAAAAGAAACATCATAAGATATCACTAATACACGGAATGTAAACTTGGCTAAACAGGAACTGAATTACAAAACAGAACAGGGTCTCAAATGTAGAAAACCAACTTATGCTTGCTTAAGGGGAAAGGTGAGTTGGGGTGCTGCATAAAACCAGAGAATGAAATGAGCACAGATACCGTTCCATAAGCCAAATATGTAATAGACAAGAGCTACTCCTTGCTCAACGAAGTGGACTCAACACCCCATATTAAACGCCTAAGAATATACCTGACTAGAAAGAATCTGAAAACCTATGGATTTATATGTCTCCAAAAGAGAATCAAGCGTGTGTACAGCGGCCTAAACGCAGCAGTGATAGGATTGGTGAGGTTCGGTGAGCAAATGCAGACCCTTTGAAGTCATATTGCATGGTGCCGATTCCATGGGTCTCAACTCTCCAGGTTTAAGGGATTCTTCCTTCAGCTAAAACATGCATGTGGAACCCAGAGTATGATCCACCGTGTGATCGGGAAACGTGTTCAAATGTGTCTCAGTTTTCGTCCCCTGGTACTCGGGTGCAACATTCCAGACGCTTTACTAACAGTCTCCCCACTTGGAGAGTTAGTGCCTTGAACCTCCTGTTTGGCCCAGTTTGCAATTTCTACGTAAGATGAACAGGAATAGGGAGAACCAATGAGAGACTAGCTGGAGGTGTCTGGACGGGCAAATTTAACTCTCATTTCCCACCAGGAAGAGGAATTAACCAAAGGCTCAAAGTGTCATGCTGGAACCACACTAGGGCCTGTAGCAATCGTGCAGTGTTGCGGCCAGCTCACAAGAAAGCGAGTTGAAGTAAGGAGCTCAGGGGCAGTGTAATTCACAAGCCTGCAGACTTATAAATGACAGCTATCCTCCAAAAATATATTCAAGTAAGGCTGCCAAGAGGACTTCAAAGCGGGGCAGAATTGCAGGAAACCGATTTCAGGAGGTAGAGTGGAATTGTATGTAAAGCATAGGAAAAGAGGCAGAACGTCCACAATGATGCACTTGGCCAGAAAGTGTGTATGCGTTTTTTCCTGAATATATTCAGGAAAAAACGCATACGTCCTTTTTGGCCAACCAAGCAAGCTTGCAAAGGAAATCTGCACTACAATGAAGTCTCACTGGCCCCCGGTCAAAAGGACCATCTGAAAAAAGTGTAAAATCCAGAGAGGCAGGACAGACCATGGAGAACTGGGAGCCTTGTTATGCCGATGGGCGGGATGTAAATTGCCAACAGCCACTCTGGAGAAGTGTATGGTGTTTCCTGAAACATCTAGAAAACAAAGCAACAGAGCCTAGGGCACTTCCAATTATGGTCCTATAGCTTAGGGAAATTAAAATCAAAAAGAAACAGCCACCCCAAAGTTTGGGACAGCTCTGTTTACAAGAACCTCGTTTACGGTACAAGTTCAATATCACAGAAAGCGAAAAATGGATAAAGAAGTTGTGGTACTTACGTACAATGCAATATAATTCAGCAATGAAATCTATGTTATCAGGCACGTAGCAGCATAATGAGTGGATTCAGGTACGATGATTCTAAGTGAAATAAGTCACACAGAAAAAGAAACATCATAAGATATCACTACTACACGGAATGTAAACTTGGCTACACAGGAACTGAATTAGAAAACAGAACAGGGTCTCAAATGTAGAAAACCAACTTATGCTTGCTTAAGGGGAAAGGTGAGTTGGGGTGCTGCATAAAACCAGAGATTGAAATGAGCACAGATACCGTTCCATAAGCCAAATATGTAATAGACAAGAGCTACTACTTGCTCAACGAAGTGGAATCAACACCCCATATTAAACGCCTAAGAATATACCTGACTAGTAAGTATCTAAAAACCTATGGATTTCTATGTCTCCGAAGGAGAATCTAGCGTGTGTACAGCAGCATAAACGCAGCAGTGATAGGATTGGTAAGGTTCTGTGAGCAAATGCAGACCCTTTGAAGTCATATTGCATGGTACCCATTCCATGGGTCTCAACTCTCCAGGTTTAAGGGATTCTTCCTTCAGCTAAAACATGCATGTGGAACCCAGAGTATGATCCACCGTGTGATCGGGAAACATGTTCAAATGTGTTTCAGTTTTTATCCCCTGGTACTCGGGTGCAACATTCCAGACACTTTACTAACACTCTCCCCACTTGGAGAGTCAGTGCCTTTAACCTCCTGTTTGGCCCAGTTTGCAATTTCTGCGTAAGATGAACAGGAATAGGAAGAACCAATGAGAGACTAGCTGGAGGTGTCTGGACGGGCAAATTTAACTCTCATTTCCCACCAGGAAGAGGAATTAACCAAAGCCTCAGCGTGCCGTGCTGGAACCACACTAGGGCCTGTAGCAATCCTGCAGTGTTGCGGCCAGCTCACAAGAAAGCGAGTTGAAGAAAGGAGCTCAGGGACACTGTAATTCACAAACCTGCAGAGTTATAAATGACAGCTATCGTCCAAAAATATATTCAAGTAAGGCTGCCAAGAGGACTTGAAAGCGGGGCAGAATTGCACGAAACCGATTTCAGGAGGTAGACTGGAATTGCATGTAAAGCATAGGAAAAGAGGCAGAACGTCCACAATGATGCACTTGGCCAAAGGGGTGTATGCGTTTTTTCCTGAATATATTCAGAAAAAAACGTATACGCACGTTTTGGCCAACCAAGCAAGCTTGCGAAGGAAATCTGCACTACAATGAAGTCTCAGTGCCCCCCGGTCAAAAGGGCCATCTGAAAAATGTGTAAAATCCAGAAAGTCAGGACAGGCCACGGAGAACTGGGAGCCTTGTTATGCTGATGGGCGGGATGTAAATTGCCAACAGCCACTCTGGGGAAGTGTATGGTGTTTCCTGAAACATCTAAAAAACAATGCAACAGAGCCTAGGCCACTTCCACTTATGGTCCTATAGCTTAGGGAAATTAAAATCAAAAAGACACAGCGACCCCAAAGTTTGGGACGGCTCTGTTTAAAAGAACCTCATTTACGGTAGAAGTTCAATATCACAGAAAGCGAAATATGGATAAAGAAGTTGTGGTACTTACGTACAATGCAATATCACGCAGCAATGAAATCTATGTCATCAGTCCCATAGCAGCGTAATGAGTGGATTCAGGTACGATGATTCTAAGTGAAATAAGTCACACAGAAAAAGAAACATCATAAGATATCACTAATACACGGAATGTAAACTTGGCTACACAGGAACTGAATTACAAAACAGAACAGGGTCTCAAATGTAGAAAACCAACTTATGCTTGCTTAAGGGGAAAGGTGAGTTGGGGTGCTGCATAAAACCAGAGATTGAAATGAGCACAGATACCGTTCCATAAGCCAAATATGTAATAGACAAGAGCTACTCCTTGCTCAACGAAGTGGACACAACACCCCATATTAAACGCCTAAGAATATACCTGACTAGTAAGAATCTTAAAACCTATGGATTTATATGTCTCTGAAAGAGATTCAAGCGTGTGTAGAGCGGTATAAACGAAGCAGTGACAGGATTGGTGAGGTTTGGTGAGTAAATGCAGACCCTTTGAAGTCATATTGCATGGTACCCATTCCATGGGTGTCAACTCTCCAGGTTTAAGGGATTCTTCCTTCAGCTAAAACATGCATGTGGAACCCAGAGTATGATCCAGCGTGTGATCGGGAAATGTGTTCAAATGTGTCTCAGTTTTCGTCCCCTGGTACTCGGGTGCAACATTCCAGACGCTTTACTAACACTCTCCCTACTTGGAGAGTCAGTACCTTTAACCTCCTGTTTGGCCAAGTTTCAATTTCTGCGGAAGATGAACAGGTATAGGGAGAACCAATGAGAGACTAGCTTGAGGTGTCTGGACGGGCAAATTTAACTCTCATTTCCCACCAGGAAGAGGAATTAACCAAAGGCTCAGCATGCCGTGCCGGAACCACACTAGGGCCTGAAGCAATCCTGCGGTGTTCCGGCCAGCTAACAAGAAAGCGCGTTGAAGAAAGGAGCTCAGGGGCACTGTAATTCCCAAACCTGCAGAGTTATAAATGACAGCTATCGTCCAAAAATATATTGAAGTTAGGCTGCCAAGAGGACTTGAAAGCGGGGCAGAATTGCAGGAATCCGATTTCAGGAGGTAGACTGGAATTGCATATAAAGCATAGGAAAAGAGGCAGAACGTCGACAATGATGCACTTGGCCAAAAAGGGCGTATGCGTTTTTTCCTGAATATATTCAGGAAAAAACGCATACGCCCTTTTTGGCCAACCAAGCAAGCTTGCAAAGGAAATCTGCACTACAATGAAGTCTCACTGCCCCCCGGTCAAAAGGGCCATCTGAAAAAAGTGTAAAATCCAGAAAGGCAGGACAGGCCATGGAGAACTGGGAGCCTTGTTATGCTGATGGGCGGGATGTAAATTGCCAACAGCCACTCTGGAGAAGTGTATGGTGTTTCCTGAAACATCTAAAAAACAAAGCAACAGAGCCTAGGCCACTTCCACTTATGGTCCTATAGCTTAGGGAAATTAAAATCAAAAAGACGCAGCCACCCCAAAGTTTGGGATGGCTCTGTTTACAAGAACCTCGTTTACGGTTCAAGTTCAGTATCACAGAAAGCGAAAAATGGATAAAGAATTTGTGATACTTACGTACAATACAATATCACTCAGCAATGAAATCTATGTCCTCAGGCCCGTAGCAGCATAATGAGTGGATTCAGCTACGATGATTCTAAGTGAAATAAGTCACACAGAAAAAGAAACGTCATGAGATATCACTAATACACGGAATGTAAACTTGGCTACACAGGAACTGAATTACAAAACAGAACAGGGTCTCAAATGTAGAAAACCAACTTATGCTTGCTTAAGGGGAAAGGTGAGTTGGGGTGCTGCATAAAACCAGAGATTGAAATGAGCACAGATACCGTTCCATAAGCCAAATATGTAATAGACAAGAGCTACTCCTTGCTCAACGAAGTGGAATCAACACCCCATATTAAACGCCTAAGAATATACCTGACTAGTAAGAATCTTAAACCTATGGATTTATATGTCTCCGAAAGAGAATCAAGCGTGTGTACAGCGGCATAAACGCAGCAGTGATAGGATTGGTGAGGTTCGTTGAGCAAATGCAGACCCTTTGAAGTCATATTGCATGGTACCCATTCCATGGGTCTCAACTCTCCAGGTTTAAGGGATTCTTCCTTCAGCTAAAACATGCATGTGGAACCCAGAGTATGATCCACCGTGTGATCGGGAAACGTGTTCAAATGTGTCTCAGTTTTCGTCCCCTGGTACTCGGGTGCAACATTCCAGACGCTTTACTAACACTCTCCCCACTTGGAGAGTCAGTGCCTTTAACCTCCGGTTTGGCCCAGTTTCAATTTCTGCGGAAGATGAACAGGAATAGGGAGAACCAATGAGAGACTAGCTGGAGGTGTCTGGACGGGCAAATTTAACTCTCATTTCCCACCAGGAAGAGGAATTAACCAAAGAATCATCGTGCCGTGCCGGAACCACACTAGGGCCTGAAGCAATTCTGCGGTGTTGCGGCCAGCTCACAAGAAAGTGCGTTGAAGAAAGTAGCTCAGGGGCACTGTCGTTCACAAACCTGCAGAGTTATAAATGACAGCTATCGTCCAAAAATATATTGAAGTAAGGCTGCCAAGAGGACTTGAAAGCGGGGCAGAATTGCAGGAAACCAATTTCAGGAAGTAGACTGGAATTGCATGTAAAGCATAGGAAAAGAGGCAGAACGTCCACAATGATGCACTTGGCCAAAAAGGGCGTATGCGTTTTTTCCTGAATATATACAGGAAAAAACGCATACGCCCTTTTTGTCCAACCAAGCAAGCTTGCAAAGGAAATCTGCACTACAATGAAGTCTCACTGCCCCCCGGTAAAAAGGGCCATCTGAAAAAAGTGTAAAATCCAGAAAGGCAGGACAGGCAATGGAGAACTGGGAGCCTTGTTATGCTGATGGGCGGGATGTAAATTGCCAACAGCCACTCTGGAGAAGTGTATGGTGTTTCCTGAAACATCTAAAAAACAAAGCAACAGAGCCTAGGCCACTTCCACTTATGGTCCTATAGCTTAGGGAAATTAAAATCAAAAAGACACAGCCACCCCAAAGTTTGGGATGGCTCTGTTTACAAGAACCTCGTTTACGGTTCAAGTTCAATATCGCAGAAAGCGAAAAATGGATAAAGAAGTTGTGGTACTTACGTACAATGCAATATAACTCAGCAATGAAATCTATGTCATCAGGCCCATAGCAGCATAATGAGTGGACTCAGGTACGATGATTCTAAGTGAAATAAGTCACACAGAAAAAGAAACATCATAAGATATCACTAATACATGGAATGTAAATTTGGCTACACAGGAACTGAATTAGAAAACAGAACAGGGTCTCAAATGTAGAAAACCAACTTATGCTTGCTTAAGGGGAAAGGTGAGTTGGGGTGCTGCATAAAGCCAGAGATTGAAATGAGCACAGATACCGTTCCATAAGCCAAATATGTAATAGACAAGAGCTACTCCTTGCTCAACGAAGTGGACTCAACACCCCATATTAAACGCCTAAGAATATACCTGACTAGTAAGTATGTTAAAACCTATGGATTTCTCTGTCTCCGAAAGAGAATCAAGCGTGTGTACAGCGGCATAAACGCAGCAGTGATAGGATTGGTTAGGTTCGGTGAGCAAATGCAGACCCTTTGAAGTCATATTGCATGGTACCCATTCCATGGGTCTCAACTCTCCAGGTTTAACGGATTCTTCCTTCAGCTAAAACATGCATGTGGAACCCAGAGTATGATCCACCGTGTGATCGGGAAACGTGTTCAAATGTGTCTCAGTTTTCGTCCCCTGGTACTCGGGTGCAACATTCCAGACGCTTTACTAACACTCTCCCCACTTGCAGAGTCAGTGCCTTTAACCTCCTGTTTGGCCCAGTTTGCAATTTCTGCGTAAGATGAACAGGAATAGGGAGAACCAATGAGAGACTAGCTGGAGGTGTCTGGACGGGCAAATTTAACTCTCATTTCCCAACAGGAAGAGGAATTAACCAAAGGCTCATTGTGCCATGCCGGAACCACACTAGGGCCTGAAGCAATCCTGCGGTGTTGCGGCCAGCTCACAAGAAAGCGAGTTGAAGAAAGGAGCTCAGGGGCACTATAATTCACAAACCTGCAGAGTTATAAATGACAGCTATCGTCCAAAAATATATTGAAGTAAGGCTGCCAAGAAGACTTGAAAGCGGGGCAGAATTGCAGGAAACCGATTTCAGGAGGTAGACTGGAATTGCATGTAAAGCATAGGAAAAGAGGCAGAACGTCCACAATGATGCACTTGGCCAAAGGGGCGTATGCGTTTTTTCCTGAATATATTCAGAAAAAAACGCATACGCCCTTTTTGGCCAACCAAGCAAGCTTGCGAAGGAAATCTGCACTACAATGAAGTCTCACTGCCCCCTGGTCAAAAGGGACATCTGAAAAAAGTGTAAAATCCAGAAAGTTAGGACAGGCCACGGAGAACTGGGAGCCTTGTTATGCTGCTGGGCGGGATGTAAATTGCCAACAGCCACTCTGGAGAAGTGTATGGTGTTTCCTGAAACATCTAAAAAACAAAGTAACAGAGCCTAGGCCACTTCCACTTATGGTCCTATACCTTAGGGAAATTAAAATCAAAAAGACACAGCCACCCCAAAGTTTCGGATGGCTCTGTTTACAAGAACCTCGTTTACGGTACAAGTTCAATATTGCAGAAAGCGAAAAATGGATAAAGAAGTTGTGGTACTTACGTACAATGCAATATCACTCAGCAATGAAATCTATGTCATCAGGCCCGTAGCAGCATAATGAGTGGATTCAGCTACGATGATTCTAAGTGAAATAAGTCACACAGAAAAAGAAACATCATAAGATATCACTAATACACGGAATGTAAACTTGGCTACACAGGAACTGAATTACAAAACAGAACAGGGTCTCAAATGTAGAAAACCAAGTTATGCTTGCTTAAGGGGAAAGGTGAGTTGGGGTGCTGCATAAAACCAGAGATTGAAATTAGCACAAATACCATTCCATAAGCCAAATATGTAATAGACAAGAGCTACTCCTTGCTCAACGAAGTGGACACAACACCCCATATTAAACGCCTAAGAACATATCTGACTAGTAAGAATGTTAAAACCTACGGATTTATATGTCTCTGAAAGAGAATCAAGCGTGTGTAGAGCGGCATAAACGCAGCAGTGATAGGATTGGTGAGGTTCGGTGAGCAAATGCAGACCCTTTGAAGTCATATTGCATGGTACCCATTCCATGGGTCTCAACTCTCCAGGTGTAAGGGATTATTCCTTCAGCTAAAACATGCATGTGGAACCTAGAGTATGATTCACAGTGTGATTGGGAAACGTGTTCAAATGTGTCTCAGTTTTCGTCCCCTGGTACTCGGGTGCAACATTCCAGACGCTTTACTATCACTCTCCCCACTTGGAGAGTCAGTGCCTTTAACCTCCTGTTGGCCCAGTTTGCTATTTCTGCGGAAGATGAACAGGAATACGGAGAACCAATGAGAGACTAGCTGGAGGTGTCTGGACGGGCAAATTTAACTCTCATTTCCCACCAGGAAGAGGAATTAACCAAAGGCTCAGCGTGCCGTGCCGGAACCACACTAGGGCCTGAAGCAATCCTGCGGTGTTGCAACCAGCTCACAAGAAAGCGCGTTGAAGAAAGGAGCTCAGGGGCACTGTCATTCACAAATCTGCAGAGTTATAAATGACAGCTATCGTCCAAACATATATTGAAGTAAGGCTGCCAAGAGGACTCGAAAGCAGGGCAGAATTGCAGGAAACCGATTTCAGGAGGTAGACTGGAATTGCATTTAAAGCATAGGAAAAGAGGCAGAACGTCCCCAATGATGCACTTGGCCAAAAAGGGCGTACGCGTTTTTTCCTGAATATATTCAGGAAAAAACGCGTACGTCCTTTTTGGCCAACCAAGCAAGTTTGCAAAGGAAATCTGCACTACAATGAAGTCTCACTGTCCCCCGGTCAAAAGGGCCATCTGAAAAAAGTGTAAAATCCAGAAGGCAGGACAGGCCATTGAGAACTGGGAGCCTTGTTATGCTGATGGGCGGGATGTAAACTGCCAACAGCCACTCTGGGGAAGTGTATGGTGTTTCCTGAAACATCTAAAAAACAAAGCAACAGAGCCTAGGGCACTTCCACTTATGGTCCTATAGCTTAGGGAAATTAAAATCAAAAAGACACAGCCTCCCCAATGTTTGGCACGCCTCTGTTTACAAAAACCTCGTTTATGGTACAAGTTCAATATCGCAGAAAGCGAAAAATGGATAAAGAAGTTGTGGTACTTACGTACAATGCAATATCACTCAGCAATGAAATCTATGTCATCAGGCCCATAGCAGCATAATGAGTGGATTCAGGTACGATGATTCTAAGTGAAATAAGTCACACAGAAAAAGAAACATCATAAGATATCACTAATACACGAAATGTAAACTTGGCTGCACAAGAACTGAATTACAAAACAGAACAGGTTCTCAAATGTAGAAAACCAACTTACGCTTGCTTAAGGGGAAAGGTGAGTTGGGGTGCTGCATAAAACCAGAGATTGAAATTAGCACAGATACTGTTCCATAAGCCAAATATGTAACAGACAATAGCTACTCCTTGCTCAACGAACTGGACTCAACACCTCATATTAAACGCCTAAGAATATACCTGATTAGTAAGAATCATGAAACCTATGGATTTATATGTCTCCAAAAGAGAATAAAGCGTTTGTGTAGCGGCATAAATGCAGCACTGATACGATTGGTGAGGTTCGGTGAGCAAATGCAGACCCTTTGAAGTCCTATTGCATGGTACCCATTCCATGGGTCTCAACTCTCCAGGTTTAAGGGATTCTTCCTTCAGCTAAAACATGCATGTGGAACCCAGAGTATGATCCACCATTTGATCGGGATATGTGTTCAAATGTGTCTCAGTTTTCGTCCCATGGTACTCGGGTGCAACATTCGAGAAGCTTTACTAAAACTCTCCCCACTTGGAGAGTCAGTGCCTTTAACCTCCTGTTTGGCCCAGTTTGCAATTTCTGCGGAAGATGAACAGGAATAGGGAGAACCAATGAGAGACTAGCTGGAGATGTCTAGACGGGCAAATTTAACTCTCATTTCCCACCAGGAAGAGGAATTAACCAAAGGCACAGCGTGCCGTGCCGGAACCACACTAGGGCCTGAAGCAATCTTGCGGTGTTGCGGCCAGCTCACAAGAAAGCGAGTTAGAAGAAAGGAGCTCAGGAGCACTGTAATTCACAAACCTGCAGAGTTATAAATGACAGCTATCGTCCAAAAATATATTGAAGTAAGGCTGCCAAGAGGACTTGAAAGTGGGGCAGAATTGCAGGAAACCGATTTCAGGAGGTAGACTAGAATTGCATTTAAAGCATAGGAAAAGAGGCAGAACGTCCACAATGATGCACTTGGCCAAAAAGGGTATATGCGTTTTTTCCTGAATATATTCAGGAAAAAACGCATATGCCCTTTTTGGCCAAGGAAGCAAGCTTGCAAAGGTAATCTGCACTTCAATGAAGTCTCACTTCGCCCCAGTCAAAAGGGCCATCTGAAAAAAGTGTAAAATCCAGAAAGGCAGGACAGGCCGTGGAGAACTGGGAGCCTTGTTATGCTGATGGGCGGGATGTAAATTGCCAACAGCCACTCTGGAGAAGTGTATGGTGTTTCCTGAAACAACTAAAAAACAAAGCAACAGAGCCTAGGGCACTTCCACTTATGGTCCTATAGCTTAGGGAAATTAAAATCAAAAAGACACAGCCACCCCAAAGTTTGGGATGGCTCTGTTTACACGAACTGCGTTTACGGTACAAGTTCAATATCGCAGAAAGTGAAAAATGGATAAAGAATTTATGGTACTTACGTACAATGGAATATCACTCAGCAATGAAATCTATTTCATCAGGCCCGTAGCAGCATAATGAGTGGATTCAGCTACGATGATTCTAAGTGAAATAAGTCACACAGAAAAAGAAACATCATAAGATATCACTAATACACGGAATGTAAACTTGGCTACACAGGAACTGAATTACAAAACAGAACAGGGTCTCAACTGTAGAAAACCAACTTACACTTGCTTAACGGGAAAGGTGAGTTGGGGTGCTGCATAAAACCAGAGTTTGAAATTAGCACAGATACCGTTCCATAAGCCAAATATGTAATAGACAAGAGCTACTCCTTGCTCAACGAAGTGGACACAACACCCCATATTAAACGCCTAAGAATATACCTGACTAGTAAGAATCTTAAAACCTATGGATTTATATGTCTCCGAAAGAGAATCAAGCGTGTGTACAGCGGCATAAACGCAGCAGTGATAGGATTGGTGAGGTTCGGTGAGCAAATGCAGACCCTTTGAAGTCATATTGCATGGTACCCATTCCATGGGTCTCAACTCTCCAGGTTTAAGGGATTCTTCCTTCAGCTAAAACATGCATGTGGAACCCAGAGTATGATCCACCATGTGATCAGGAAAAATGTTCAAATGTGTCTCAGTTTTCGTCCCCTGGTACTCGGGTGCAACATTCCAGACGCTTTACTAACACTCTCCCCACTTGCAGAGTCAGTGCCTTTAAACTCCTGTTTGGCCCAGTTTGCAATTTCTGCGGAAAATGAACAGGAATAGGGAGAACCAATGAGAGACTAGCTGGAGGTGTCTGGATGGGCAAATTTAACTCTCATTTCCCACCAGGAAGAGGAATTAACCAAAGGCTCAGCGTGCCGTGCCGGAACCACACTAGGGCCTGAAGCAATCCTGCGGTGTTGCGGCCTGCTCACAAGAAAGCGAGTTGAAGAAAGGAGCTCAGGGGCACTGTAATTCACAACCCTGCAGAGTTATAAATGACAGCTATCGTCCAAACATATATTGAAGTAAGGCTGCCAAGAGGACTTGAAAGTGGAGCAGAATTGCAGGAAACCGATTTCAGGAGGTAGACTGAAATTGCATTTAAAGCATAGGAAAAGAGGCAGAATGTCCTCAATGATGCACTTGGCCAAAAAGGGCGTATGCGTTTTTCCTGAATATATTCAGGAAAAAACGCATACGCCCTTTTTGGCCAACCAAGCAAGCTTGCAAAGGAAATCTGCACTACAATGAAGTCTCACTGCCCCCCGGTCAAAAGGGCCATATGAAAAAAGTGTAAAATCCAGAAAGGCAGGAAGGCCATAGAGAACAGGGAGCCTTGTTATGCTGATGGTCAGGATATAAATTGCCAACAGCCACTGTGGAGAAGTGTATGGTGTTTCCTGAAACATCTACAAAACAAAGCAACAGAGCCTAGGGCACTTCCACTTATGGTCCTATAGCTTAGGGAAATTAAAATCAAAAAGACACAGCCACCCCAAAGATTGGGATGGCTCGGTTTACAAGAACCTCGTTTACGGTACAAGTTCAATATCGCAGAAAGCAAAAAATGGATAAAGAATTTGTGGTACTTACGTACAATGCAATATCACTCAGCAATGAAATCTATGTCATCAGGCCCGTAGCAGCATAATGAGTGGATTCAGGTACGATGATTCTAAGTGAAATAAGTCACACAGAAAAAGAAACATCATAAGATATCACTACTACACGGAATGTAAACTTGGCTACACAGGAACTGAATTACAAAACAGAACAGGGTCTCAAATGTAGAAAACCAACTTATGCTTGCTTAAGGGGAAAGGTGAGTTGCGGTGCTGCATAAAACCAGAGATTGAAATGAGCACAGATACCGTTCCATAAGCCAAATATGTAATAGACAAGAGCTACTCCTTGCTCAACGAAGTGGACTCAACACCCCATATTAAACGCCTAAGAATATACCAGACTAGTAAGAATCTTAAAACCTATGGATTTATATGTCTCCGAAAGAGAATCAAGCGTGTGTACAGTGGCATAAACGCAGCAGTGATAGGATTGGTGAGGTTCGTTGAGCAAATGCAGACCCTTTGAAGTCATATTGCATGGTACCCATTCCATGGGTCTCAACTCTCCAGGTTTAAGGGATTCTTCCTTCAGCTAAAACATGCATGTGGAACCCAGAGTATGATCCACCGTGTGATCGGGAAACGTGTTCAAATGTGTCTCAGTTTTCGTCCCCTGGTACTCGGGTGCAACATTCCAGACGCTTTACTAACACTCTCCCCACTTGGAGAGTCAGTGCCTTTAACCTCCGGTTTGGCCCAGTTTCAATTTCTGCGGAAGATGAACAGGAATAGGGAGAACCAATGAGAGACTAGCTGGAGGTGTCTGGACGGGCAAATTTAACTCTCATTTCCCACCAGGAAGAGGAATTAACCAAAGAATCATCGTGCCGTGCCGGAACCACACTAGGGCCTGAAGCAATTCTGCGGTGTTGCGGCCAGCTCACAAGAAAGTGCGTTGAAGAAAGTAGCTCAGGGGCACTGTCGTTCACAAACCTGCAGAGTTATAAATGACAGCTATCGTCCAAAAATATATTGAAGTAAGGCTGCCAAGAGGACTTGAAAGCGGGGCAGAATTGCAGGAAACCAATTTCAGGAAGTAGACTGGAATTGCATGTAAAGCATAGGAAAAGAGGCAGAACGTCCACAATGATGCACTTGGCCAAAAAGGGCGTATGCGTTTTTTCCTGAATATATACAGGAAAAAACGCATACGCCCTTTTTGTCCAACCAAGCAAGCTTGCAAAGGAAATCTGCACTACAATGAAGTCTCACTGCCCCCCGGTAAAAAGGGCCATCTGAAAAAAGTGTAAAATCCAGAAAGGCAGGACAGGCAATGGAGAACTGGGAGCCTTGTTATGCTGATGGGCGGGATGTAAATTGCCAACAGCCACTCTGGAGAAGTGTATGGTGTTTCCTGAAACATCTAAAAAACAAAGCAACAGAGCCTAGGCCACTTCCACTTATGGTCCTATAGCTTAGGGAAATTAAAATCAAAAAGACACAGCCACCCCAAAGTTTGGGATGGCTCTGTTTACAAGAACCTCGTTTACGGTTCAAGTTCAATATCGCAGAAAGCGAAAAATGGATAAAGAAGTTGTGGTACTTACGTACAATGCAATATAACTCAGCAATGAAATCTATGTCATCAGGCCCATAGCAGCATAATGAGTGGACTCAGGTACGATGATTCTAAGTGAAATAAGTCACACAGAAAAAGAAACATCATAAGATATCACTAATACATGGAATGTAAATTTGGCTACACAGGAACTGAATTAGAAAACAGAACAGGGTCTCAAATGTAGAAAACCAACTTATGCTTGCTTAAGGGGAAAGGTGAGTTGGGGTGCTGCATAAAGCCAGAGATTGAAATGAGCACAGATACCGTTCCATAAGCCAAATATGTAATAGACAAGAGCTACTCCTTGCTCAACGAAGTGGACTCAACACCCCATATTAAACGCCTAAGAATATACCTGACTAGTAAGTATGTTAAAACCTATGGATTTCTATGTCTCCGAAAGAGAATCAAGCGTGTGTACAGCGGCATAAACGCAGCAGTGATAGGATTGGTTAGGTTCGGTGAGCAAATGCAGATCCTTTGAAGTCATATTGCATGGTACCCATTCCATGGGTCTCAACTCTCCAGGTTTAACGGATTCTTCCTTCAGCTAAAACATGCATGTGGAACCCAGAGTATGATCCACAGTGTGATCGGGAAACGTGTTCAAATGTGTCTCAGTTTTCGTCCCCTGGTACTCGGGTGCAACATTCCAGACGCTTTACTAACACTCTCCCCACTTGCAGAGTCAGTGCCTTTAACCTCCTGTTTGGCCCAGTTTGCAATTTCTGCGTAAGATGAACAGGAATAGGGAGAACCAATGAGAGACTAGCTGGAGGTGTCTGGACGGGCAAATTTAACTCTCATTTCCCAACAGGAAGAGGAATTAACCAAAGGCTCATTGTGCCATGCCGGAACCACACTAGGGCCTGAAGCAATCCTGCGGTGTTGCGGCCAGCTCACAAGAAAGCGAGTTGAAGAAAGGAGCTCAGGGGCACTATAATTCACAAACCTGCAGAGTTATAAATGACAGCTATCGTCCAAAAATATATTGAAGTAAGGCTGCCAAGAAGACTTGAAAGCGGGGCAGAATTGCAGGAAACCGATTTCAGGAGGTAGACTGGAATTGCATGTAAAGCATAGGAAAAGAGGCAGAACGTCCACAATGATGCACTTGGCCAAAGGGGCGTATGCGTTTTTTCCTGAATATATTCAGAAAAAAACGCATACGCCCTTTTTGGCCAACCAAGCAAGCTTGCGAAGGAAATCTGCACTACAATGAAGTCTCACTGCCCCCTGGTCAAAAGGGACATCTGAAAAAAGTGTAAAATCCAGAAAGTTAGGACAGGCCACGGAGAACTGGGAGCCTTGTTATGCTGCTGGGCGGGATGTAAATTGCCAACAGCCACTCTGGAGAAGTGTATGGTGTTTCCTGAAACATCTAAAAAACAAAGTAACAGAGCCTAGGCCACTTCCACTTATGGTCCTATACCTTAGGGAAATTAAAATCAAAAAGACACAGCCACCCCAAAGTTTCGGATGGCTCTGTTTACAAGAACCTCGTTTACGGTACAAGTTCAATATTGCAGAAAGCGAAAAATGGATAAAGAAGTTGTGGTACTTACGTACAATGCAATATCACTCAGCAATGAAATCTATGTCATCAGGCCCGTAGCAGCATAATGAGTGGATTCAGCTACGATGATTCTAAGTGAAATAAGTCACACAGAAAAAGAAACATCATAAGATATCACTAATACACGGAATGTAAACTTGGCTACACAGGAACTGAATTACAAAACAGAACAGGGTCTCAAATGTAGAAAACCAAGTTATGCTTGCTTAAGGGGAAAGGTGAGTTGGGGTGCTGCATAAAACCAGAGATTGAAATTAGCACAAATACCATTCCATAAGCCAAATATGTAATAGACAAGAGCTACTCCTTGCTCAACGAAGTGGACACAACACCCCATATTAAACGCCTAAGAACATATCTGACTAGTAAGAATGTTAAAACCTACGGATTTATATGTCTCTGAAAGAGAATCAAGCGTGTGTAGAGCGGCATAAACGCAGCAGTGATAGGATTGGTGAGGTTCGGTGAGCAAATGCAGACCCTTTGAAGTCATATTGCATGGTACCCATTCCATGGGTCTCAACTCTCCAGGTGTAAGGGATTATTCCTTCAGCTAAAACATGCATGTGGAACCTAGAGTATGATTCACAGTGTGATTGGGAAACGTGTTCAAATGTGTCTCAGTTTTCGTCCCCTGGTACTCGGGTGCAACATTCCAGACGCTTTACTATCACTCTCCCCACTTGGAGAGTCAGTGCCTTTAACCTCCTGTTGGCCCAGTTTGCTATTTCTGCGGAAGATGAACAGGAATACGGAGAACCAATGAGAGACTAGCTGGAGGTGTCTGGACGGGCAAATTTAACTCTCATTTCCCACCAGGAAGAGGAATTAACCAAAGGCTCAGCGTGCCATGCCGGAACCACACTAGGGCCTGAAGCAATCCTGCGGTGTTGCAACCAGCTCACAAGAAAGCGCGTTGAAGAAAGGAGCTCAGGGGCACTGTCATTCACAAATCTGCAGAGTTATAAATGACAGCTATCGTCCAAAAATATATTGAAGTAAGGCTGCCAAGAGGACTCGAAAGCAGGGCAGAATTGCAGGAAACCGATTTCAGGAGGTAGACTGGAATTGCATTTAAAGCATAGGAAAAGAGGCAGAACGTCCCCAATGATGCACTTGGCCAAAAAGGGCGTACGCGTTTTTTCCTGAATATATTCAGGAAAAAACGCGTACGTCCTTTTTGGCCAACCAAGCAAGTTTGCAAAGGAAATCTGCACTACAATGAAGTCTCACTGTCCCCCGGTCAAAAGGGCCATCTGAAAAAAGTGTAAAATCCAGAAGGCAGGACAGGCCATTGAGAACTGGGAGCCTTGTTATGCTGATGGGCGGGATGTAAACTGCCAACAGCCACTCTGGGGAAGTGTATGGTGTTTCCTGAAACATCTAAAAAACAAAGCAACAGAGCCTAGGGCACTTCCACTTATGGTCCTATAGCTTAGGGAAATTAAAATCAAAAAGACACAGCCTCCCCAATGTTTGGCACGCCTCTGTTTACAAAAACCTCGTTTATGGTACAAGTTCAATATCGCAGAAAGCGAAAAATGGATAAAGAAGTTGTGGTACTTACGTACAATGCAATATCACTCAGCAATGAAATCTATGTCATCAGACCCATAGCAGCATAATGAGTGGATTCAGCTATGATGATTCTAAGTGAAATAAGTCACACAGAAAAAGAAACATCATAAGATATCACTAATACACGGAATGTAAACTTGGCTGCACAAGAACTGAATTACAAAACAGAACAGGTTCTCAAATGTAGAAAACCAACTTACGCTTGCTTAAGGGGAAAGGTGAGTTGGGGTGCTGCATAAAACCAGAGATTGAAATTAGCACAGATACTGTTCCATAAGCCAAATATGTAACAGACAATAGCTACTCCTTGCTCAACGAACTGGACTCAACACCTCATATTAAACGCCTAAGAATATACCTGATTAGTAAGAATCATAAAACCTATGGATTTATATGTCTCCAAAAGAGAATAAAGCGTTTGTGTAGCGGCATAAATGCAGCACTGATACGATTGGTGAGGTTCGGTGAGCAAATGCAGACCCTTTGAAGTCCTATTGCATGGTACCCATTCCATGGGTCTCAACTCTCCAGGTTTAAGGGATTCTTCCTTCAGCTAAAACATGCATGTGGAACCCAGAGTATGATCCACCATTTGATCGGGATATGTGTTCAAATGTGTCTCAGTTTTCGTCCCATGGTACTCGGGTGCAACATTCGAGAAGCTTTACTAAAACTCTCCCCACTTGGAGAGTCAGTGCCTTTAACCTCCTGTTTGGCCCAGTTTGCAATTTCTGCGGAAGATGAACAGGAATAGGGAGAACCAATGAGAGACTAGCTGGAGATGTCTAGACGGGCAAATTTAACTCTCATTTCCCACCAGGAAGAGGAATTAACCAAAGGCACAGCGTGCCGTGCCGGAACCACACTAGGGCCTGAAGCAATCTTGCGGTGTTGCGGCCAGCTCACAAGAAAGCGAGTTAGAAGAAAGGAGCTCAGGAGCACTGTAATTCACAAACCTGCAGAGTTATAAATGACAGCTATCGTCCAAAAATATATTGAAGTAAGGCTGCCAAGAGGACTTGAAAGTGGGGCAGAATTGCAGGAAACCGATTTCAGGAGGTAGACTAGAATTGCATTTAAAGCATAGGAAAAGAGGCAGAACGTCCACAATGATGCACTTGGCCAAAAAGGGTATATGCGTTTTTTCCTGAATATATTCAGGAAAAAACGCATATGCCCTTTTTGGCCAAGGAAGCAAGCTTGCAAAGGTAATCTGCACTTCAATGAAGTCTCACTTCGCCCCAGTCAAAAGGGCCATCTGAAAAAAGTGTAAAATCCAGAAAGGCAGGACAGGCCGTGGAGAACTGGGAGCCTTGTTATGCTGATGGGCGGGATGTAAATTGCCAACAGCCACTCTGGAGAAGTGTATGGTGTTTCCTGAAACAACTAAAAAACAAAGCAACAGAGCCTAGGGCACTTCCACTTATGGTCCTATAGCTTAGGGAAATTAAAATCAAAAAGACACAGCCACCCCAATGTTTGGGATGGCTCTGTTTACACGAACTGCGTTTACGGTACAAGTTCAATATCGCAGAAAGTGAAAAATGGATAAAGAATTTATGGTACTTACGTACAATGGAATATCACTCAGCAATGAAATCTATGTCATCAGGCCCGTAGCAGCATAATGAGTGGATTCAGCTACGATGATTCTAAGTGAAATAAGTCACACAGAAAAAGAAACATCATAAGATATCACTAATACACGGAATGTAAACTTGGCTACACAGGAACTGAATTACAAAACAGAACAGGGTCTCAACTGTAGAAAACCAACTTACACTTGCTTAACGGGAAAGGTGAGTTGGGGTGCTGCATAAAACCAGAGTTTGAAATTAGCACAGATACCGTTCCATAAGCCAAATATGTAATAGACAAGAGCTACTCCTTGCTCAACGAAGTGGACACAACACCCCATATTAAACGCCTAAGAATATACCTGACTAGTAAGAATCTTAAAACCTATGGATTTATATGTCTCCGAAAGAGAATCAAGCGTGTGTACAGTGGCATAAACGCAGCAGTGATAGGATTGGTGAGGTTCGGTGAGCAAATGCAGACCCTTTGAAGTCATATTGCATGGTACCCATTCCATGGGTCTCAACTCTCCAGGTTTAAGGGATTCTTCCTTCAGCTAAAACATGCATGTGGAACCCAGAGTATGATCCACCATGTGATCAGGAAAAATGTTCAAATGTGTCTCAGTTTTCGTCCCCTGGTACTCGGGTGCAACATTCCAGACGCTTTACTAACACTCTCCCCACTTGCAGAGTCAGTGCCTTTAAACTCCTGTTTGGCCCAGTTTGCAATTTCTGCGGAAAATGAACAGGAATAGGGAGAACCAATGAGAGACTAGCTGGAGGTGTCTGGATGGGCAAATTTAACTCTCATTTCCCACCAGGAAGAGGAATTAACCAAAGGCTCAGCGTGCCGTGCCGGAACCACACTAGGGCCTGAAGCAATCCTGCGGTGTTGCGGCCTGCTCACAAGAAAGCGAGTTGAAGAAAGGAGCTCAGGGGCACTGTAATTCACAACCCTGCAGAGTTATAAATGACAGCTATCGTCCAAACATATATTGAAGTAAGGCTGCCAAGAGGACTTGAAAGTGGAGCAGAATTGCAGGAAACCGATTTCAGGAGGTAGACTGAAATTGCATTTAAAGCATAGGAAAAGAGGCAGAATGTCCTCAATGATGCACTTGGCCAAAAAGGGCGTATGCGTTTTTCCTGAATATATTCAGGAAAAAACGCATACGCCCTTTTTGGCCAACCAAGCAAGCTTGCAAAGGAAATCTGCACTACAATGAAGTCTCACTGCCCCCCGGTCAAAAGGGCCATATGAAAAAAGTGTAAAATCCAGAAAGGCAGGAAGGCCATAGAGAACAGGGAGCCTTGTTATGCTGATGGTCGGGATATAAATTGCCAACAGCCACTGTGGAGAAGTGTATGGTGTTTCCTGAAACATCTACAAAACAAAGCAACAGAGCCTAGGGCACTTCCACTTATGGTCCTATAGCTTAGGGAAATTAAAATCAAAAAGACACAGAAACCCCAAAGATTGGGATGGCTCGGTTTACAAGAACCTCGTTTACGGTACAAGTTCAATATCGCAGAAAGCAAAAAATGGATAAAGAATTTGTGGTACTTACGTACAATGCAATATCACTCAGCAATGAAATCTATGTCATCAGGCCCGTAGCAGCATAATGAGTGGATTCAGGTACGATGATTCTAAGTGAAATAAGTCACACAGAAAAAGAAACATCATAAGATATCACTACTACACGGAATGTAAACTTGGCTACACAGGAACTGAATTACAAAACAGAACAGGGTCTCAAATGTAGAAAACCAACTTATGCTTGCTTAAGGGGAAAGGTGAGTTGCGGTGCTGCATAAAACCAGAGATTGAAATGAGCACAGATACCGTTCCATAAGCCAAATATGTAATAGACAAGAGCTACTCCTTGCTCAACGAAGTGGACTCAACACCCCATATTAAACGCCTAAGAATATACCAGACTAGTAAGAATCTTAAAACCTATGGATTTATATGTCTCCGAAAGAGAATCAAGCGTGTGTACAGTGGCATAAACGCAGCAGTGATAGGATTGGTGAGGTTCGGTGAGCAAATGCAGACCCTTTGAAGTCATATTGCATGGTACCCATTCCATGGGTCTCAACTCTCCAGGTTAAAGGGATTCTTCCTTCAGCTAAAACATGCATGTGGAACCCAGATTATGATCCACCGTGTGATCGGGAAACGTGTTCAAATGTATCTCATTTTTCGTCCGCTGCTACTCGGTGCAACTTTCCAGACGCTTTACTAACACTCTCCCCACTTGGAGAGTCAGTGCCTTTAACCTTCTCTTTGGACCAGTTTGCAAGTTCTGCGTAAGATGAACAGGAATAAGGAGAAGCAATGGGAGACTATCTGTAGGTGTCTGGACGGGCTAATTTAACTCTCATTTCCCACCAGGAAGACGAATGAACCAAAGGCTCAGCGTGCCGTGCCGGAACCACACTAGGGCCTGAAGCAATCCTGCGGTGTTGCGGCCTGCTCACAAGAAAGCGAGTTGAAGAAAGGAGCTCAGGGGCACTGTAATTCACAACCCTGCAGAGTTATAAATGACAGCTATCGTCCAAACATATATTGAAGTAAGGCTGCCAAGAGGACTTGAAAGTGGAGCAGAATTGCAGGAAACCGATTTCAGGAGGTAGACTGAAATTGCATTTAAAGCATAGGAAAAGAGGCAGAATGTCCTCAATGATGCACTTGGCCAAAAAGGGCGTATGCGTTTTTCCTGAATATATTCAGGAAAAAATGCATACGCCCTTTTTGGCCAACCAAGCAAGCTTGCAAAGGAAATCTGCACTACAATGAAGTCTCACTGCCCCCCCCGGTCAAAAGGGCCATATGAAAAAAGTGTAAAATCCAGAAAGGCAGGAAGGCCATGGAGAACAGGGAGCCTTGTTATGCTGATGGGCGGGATGTAAATTGCCAACAGCCACTCTGGATAAGTGTATGGTGTTTCCTGAAACATCTACAAAACAAAGCAACAGAGCCTAGGGCACTTCCACTTATGGTCCTACAGCTTAGGGAAATTAAAATCAAAAAGACACAGCCACCCCAAAGATAGGGACGGCTCTGTTTACAAGAACCTCGTTTACGGTACAAGTTCAATATCGCAGAAAGCAAAAAATGGATAAAGAAGTTGTGGTACTTATGTATAATGCAATATCACTCAGCAATGAAATCTATGTCATCAGGCCCGTAGCAGCATAATGAGTGGATTCAGGTACGATGATTCTAAGTGAAATAAGTCACACAGAAAAAGAAACATCATAAGATATCACTAATACACGGAATGTAAACTTGGCTACACAGGAACTGAATTACAAAACAGAACAGGGTCTCAAATGTAGAAAACCAACTTATGCTTGCTTAAGGGGAAAGGTGAGTTGGGGTGCTGCATAAAACCAGAGATTGAAATTAGCACAGATACCGTTCCATAAGCCAAATATGTAATAGACAAGAGCTACTCCTTGCTCAACGAAGTGGACTCAACACCCCATATTAAACGCCTAAGAATATACCAGACTAGTAAGAATCTTAAAACCTATGGATTTATATGTCTCCGAAAGAGAATCAAGTGTGTGTACAGTAGCATAAACGCAGCAGTGATAGGATTGGTGAGGTTCGGTGAGCAAATGCAGAGCCTTTGAAGTCATATTGCATGGTACCCATTCCATGGGTCTCAACTCTCCAGGTTTAAGGGATTCTTCCTTCAGCTAAAACATGCATGTGGAACCCAGAGTATGATCCACCATGTGATCGGGAAACGTGTTCAAATGTATCTTATTTTTCGTCCGCTGCTACTCGGTGCAACTTTCCAGACGCTTTACTAACACTCTCCCCACTTGGAGAGTCAGTGCCTTTAACCTCCTCTTTGGACCAGTTTGCAATTTCTGCGTAAGATGAACAGGAATAAGGAGAAGCAATGGGAGACTATCTGTAGGTGTCTGGACAGGCTAATTCAACTCTCATTTCCCACCAGGAAGACGAATGCACCAAAGGCTCTGCATGCCGTGCTGGAACTAGATTAGGGCCTGAAGAGATCCTGCGGTTTTGCGGCCAGCTCACAGGAAAGCGAGTTGAAGAAAGGAGCTGAGGGGCACTGTAATTCACAAACCTGCGGAGTTATAAATGACAGCTATCATCCAAAATTATACTGAAGTAAGGCTGCGAAGAGGACTTGAATGCGGGGCAGAATTGCTAGAAACCGATTTCAGAAGGTACACGGGAGTCGCTCTTAAAGCATAGGAAAAGAGAGAGAACTTGGAAAATAATGCACTTGGCAAAAATGGGCATATGTGTTTTATCCAGAGCTCTCATAACTGAGGGGAAGCGATTCCCAGCAGGCTCCAACTGCCACCTGAGGGCTCACGTTGCCAAGGCAACGTGAGCAAGCCAGGCAGGAGTTACCTCACAGCAGAGGTCCCACCTCACAGAAGGGTGAGAAACCCCGCCAACATCAGACTCTCACCAGAGGGCCCACATTACCAAGGGGATGGGAACCAGGCAGGAGTGTCTTCACACCAGTGGGGCCACATCATCGAAAGGTGAGGTACTCAGCACATGTGTCCTCAAAACAGAGGACCCACATCACAAAGGGCCTCGGAGTGAGGCAGGCAGGAGTAGCCTCACAACACTGGGCCCATAGAATAAAAAAGTGAGGAATCCAGCAGTTGGAACCTCCCAGCAGGTGGCCCAGAGCACCGAGGCTATGGGATCCAGGCCACAGTGAACTTACAGAAGAGGGCCCATGTCATGAAACTGAGCAACCCAGCCATTGGGACTTCAGAGCAGGAGGCTCACATCCCCATGGGGATGGAAATCTGGTAGGAGTGTCCTCGCACCACTGAGAACGTATCAGAAAATTTTGGGCGACCAGCAGTTAGGGCCTGACGCCAGAGGACCCTCATCACCAAGGGAAGGAGGCTCCCAGCAGGCTCCAACTGCCACCAGAAGGCTGACGTCGCCAAGGCGATGTGTGCCAACCAGGCACGAATGACCTCACAGCAGAGGGCCCACCTCAGAAGTGTGACAAACCCAGTCACGATCAGACTCGCACCAGAGGACCCTATCACCAAATGGATTGGAACCAGGCAGGAGTGTCCTCACATGAGTAGGGCCACATCATCTAAAGGTGAGGAACCCAGAACATGTGGCTTCAAACCATAGGACACCCATCACCAAGGGGCTGGGAGTGAGGCAGGCAGGAGGAGCCTCATAACAGAGGGCCCAAAAATAAGAAAGGTGAGGAATCCAGCAGTTGGAACCTCCCAGCAGGCGGCCCAGAGCACAGAGGCTAGGGGATCCAGGCCGGAGTGAACTAACACCAGACAGCCCACATCATGAAACTGTGAGCAACCCAGACATTGGGACCTCAGAGCAGAAGGCCCACATCCCCATGGTGATGGGAACATGACAGGAGTGTCCTGGCATCACTGGGCTCACATCAGAAAACGTGGGGTGCTCAGAAGTTAGGGCCTGACGCTAGAGGGCACTCATCACCGAGAGGAGGAGGCACCCAGCAGGCTCCAGCTGCCACCAGAGGGCCAACGTCGCCAAGGCGATGTGTGCCAGCCCGGCAGGAGTGACCTCACAGCAGAGGGCCCACCTCACAGAAGGGTGAGGAACACAGCCAGGATCAGACTCTCACCAGAGGGCCCACATCACCAAGGGGATGGGAACCGGGTAAGAGTGTCCCCACACCAGTGGGACAACATCATCGAAAGGTGAGGATCCCAGCACATGTAGCCTCAAACCACAGGAACCACATCACCAAGGGGTTCGGAATGAGGCTGGCAGGACCGGCCTCACAACACAGGGTCCATAGAATATAAAAGTTGAGGAATCCAGCAGTTGGAACCTCCCAGCAAGTGGCCCAGAGCACCGAGGCTATGGGATCCAGGCCGCAGTGAACTCACAGCAGAGGGCCCACATCATGAACCTGTGAGCAGCCCAGCCGTTGGGACCTCAGAACAGAAGGCCCACATCCCCATTGGGATGGGAACCTGGCAGGAGTGGCTTCGCACCACTTAGCACATATCAGAAAATGTTAGGAGCCCAGCAGTTAGGGCCTGACGCCAGGGGGCCCTCATAACTGAGGGGAGGAGACTCCCAGCAGGTTCCAACTGCCAACAGAGGGCCCACGTCTACAAGGTGGCATGCGCCAGCCAGGCAGTAGTGACCTCACAGCAGAGGGCCTATCTCACAGAAGGGTGAGGAACCGAGGCAGGATGAGACTCTCGCCAGAGGGCCCACAACACCAAGGGGATGGGAACCAGTCAGGACTGTTCTCGCACCAGTGGGGCCACATCATCGAAAGGTGAGGAGCCCAGCACATGTGGCCTCATATCAGAGGACATACATCACAAAGGGGATGGGAGTGAGGCAGGTAGGAGTAGCCTAAAAACAGAGGGCCCAAAGAATAAAAAAGGTGAGGAATCCAGCAGTTGGAACCTCCCAGCAGGTGGCCGAGAGCACAGAAGCTATGGGATTCAGGCAGGAGTGAACTAACACCAGAGAGCCCACATCATGAAACTGTGAGCAACCCAGACATTGGGACCTCAGAGCAGAAAGCCCACATCCCCATGGGGATGGGAACCTGACAGGAGTGTCCTGGCATCACTGGGCTCACATCAGAAAACGTGGGGAGCCCAGCAGTTAGAGCCTGATGCTAGAGGGCCATCATCACCGAGGGCAGGAGGCTCCCAGCAGGTTCCATGTGCCAACAGAGGGCCCACATCGCCAAGGTGATGTGTGCAAGTCAGGCAGGATTGACCTCACAGCAGAGGGCCTACCTCACAGAAGAGTGAGGAACCCAGCCAGGATAAGACTGTCACCAGAAGGCCCACATCACCAAGGGGATGGGAACCAGGCAGGAGTGTCCTCACACCAGTGGGGCCACATCATTGAAAGTTGCGGAACCCAGCACATGTGGCCTCAAACCAGAAGACCCACATCACGAAGGGGTTGCGAGTGAGGCAGGCAGGAGGAGCATCACAACACAGGACCCATAGAATACAAAAGTTGAGGAATCGAGCAGCTGGAACCTCCCAGCAGGTGGCCAAGAGCACAGAGGCTATGGGATCCAGGCCACAGTGAACTAACACCAGAGAGCCCACATCATGAAATTGTGATCAACCCAGCCGTTGGAACCTCAGAGCAGAAGGCCCACATCCCCGTGGAGATGGGAACCTAAGAGGAGTGCCCGAGCATCACTGGGCTCACTAAGAAAAGTTGGGGAGCCCAGCAGTTAGGGCCTGACGTCAGAGGGCCCTCATCACAGAGGTGAGGAGGCTCCCAGCAGGGTCCAAGTGCCACCAGAGGGCTCATGTCAACAAGGCGAGGTGAGCAAGCCAGGCAAGAGTTACCTGATAGTAGAGGGCCCACCTCACAGATGGGTGAGGAACCCAGCCAGGATCAGACTCTCACCAGAGGGCCCACATCACAAAGGGGATGGGAACCGGTCAGGATTATCCTCACACCAGTGGGGCCTCATCATCTTAAGGTGAGGAACCCAGCACATGTGTCCTCAAACCAGAGGACCCACATCACCAAGGGCCTTGGAGTGAGGCAGGCAGGAGTAGCCTCACAACACAGGGCACATAATATAAAAAACGTGAGGATTCCAGCATTTAGACCTTCCAGCAGGCGGCCCAGAACACCGAGGCTATGGGATCCAGGCCACAGTGAACTCACAGCAGAGGGCCCACATCATAAAACTGTGAGCAACCCAGGCGTTGGGACCTCAGCGCAGAAGGCCCACATCCCCATGGGAATGGGAACCTGGCTGGAGTGTCCTCGCACCACTGGGCACACATCAGAAAATGTGGGGAGCCCACCATTTAGGGCCTGACGCAAGAGGGCCGTCATCACCGAGAGGAGGAGGCACCCTGCATGCTCCAACTGCCACCAGAGGGCTCACGTCTCCAAGGTGACGTGTGCCAGCCAGGCAGGAGTGACCTCACAGCAGAGGGCCTACCTCACAGAACGTTGAGGAACCCAGCCAGGATTAGACTCTCGCCAGAGGGCCCACCTCACCAAGGGGATGGGAACCAGGCAGGAGTGTCCTCACACGAGTGGGGCCACATCATCGAAAGGTGAGGAACGCAGCACATGTGGCCTCAAGCCATAGGACAGTCATCACCAAGGGGCTGGCAGTGAGGCAGGCAGGAGGAGCCTCACAACAGAGGGCACATAGAATAAAAAAGTTGAGGAATCCAGCAGTTGGAACCTCCCAGCAGGCGGCTCAGAGCACCGATGATAAGGGATCCTTGCCAGAGTGAACTCACAGCAGAGGGCCCACATCATGGTACTGTGAGCAAGCCAGCCGTTTTGACCTCAGAGCAGAAGGCCCATATCCCCATGGGGGTGGGAACCTGGCAAGAGTGTCCTCACTCACTTGGCGCACATCAGAAAATGTGGGGAGCCCAGCAGTTATGGCCTAAGGCAAGAGGGCCCTCATCACCGAGGGGAGGAGGATCCCAGCACACTCCAACTGCCACCAGAGGGCCCACGTCGCCAAGGTGACGTGTGCCAGACAGGCATGATTGACCTCACAGCAGAGGGCCCACCTCACAGAAGGGTGAGGAACCCAGCCAGGATCAGACTCTCACCTGAGGGCCCACATCAGCAAGGGGATGGGAACCAGTCAGGACTGTCTTCCCTCCAGTGGGGCCACATCATCGAAAGGTGAGGAACCCAGCACATGTGGCCTCAAATCAGAGGACACATATCACAAAGGGAATGGGAGTGAGGCAGGCAGGAGTAGCCTAAAAACAGAGGGCCCAAAGAATAAGAAAGGTGAGGAATCCAGCAGTTGGAACCTCCCAGCAAGCGGCCGAGAGCACAGATGCTATGGGATGCAGGCAGGAGTGAACTAACAGCAGAGAGCCCACATCATGAAACTGTGAACAACCCAGGCGTTGGGACATCAGAGCAGAAGGCCCACATCCCAATGGGGATGTGAACCTGGCTGGAGTGTCCTCACACCACTGGGCGTACATCACAAAATGTGGGGAGCCCAGCAGTTAGGGCCTGACGCCAGAGGGCCCTCATCACCGAGGGGAGGAGGCTCCCAGCAGGCTCCAAGTGCCACCAGAGGGCTCATGTCCACAAGGCGAGGTGAGCAAGCCAGGCAGGAGTGACCTCACAGCAGACGGCCCACCTCACAGATGGGTGAGGAACCCAGCCAGGATCAGACTCTCAACAGAGGGCCCACATCACCAAGGGGATGTGAACCAGGCAGGAGTCTCCTAAGACCATTGGTCCCACATCATCGAAAGGTGAGGAACCCAGCACATGTGGCCTCAAACCAGACAACACACATCACGAAGGGGCTGGGAGTGAGGCAGGCAGGAGGATCCTCACAACAGAGGGCCCAAAAAATTAAAAAAGTGAGGAATCCGGCAGTTGGAACCTCCCAGCAGGCGGCCAAGAGCACAGAGGCTATGGGATCCAGGCCTCTGTGAACTAACACCAGAGAGCCCACATCACGAAAATGTGAACAACCCAGCCGTTGGGACCTCAGAGCAGAAGGCCCACATCCCCATGGAGATGGGATCCTAAGAGGAGTGCCAAAGCATCACTGGGTTCACTAAGAAAAGTTGGTGAGCCCAGCAGTTATGGCCTGACGCAAGAGGGCCCTCATCACCGGGGGGAGGAGATTCCCAGCACGCTCCAACTGCCACCACACGGCTGACTTCACCAAGGCAATGTGTTCCAGCCATGCAGGAGTAACCTATCAGCAGAGGGTCTCCCTCACAGAAGGGTGAGGAACCCAGCCAGGAACAGACTCTCACCAGGGGGTCCACATAACCACGTGGATGAGAACCAGGCAGGAGTGTCCTCACACTAGTGGGGCCACATCATCGAAAGGTGAGGAACCCAGCAAAGGTGGCCACAAACCAGAGGACCCACATCACCAAGGGGTTGAGAGTGAGGTAGGTGTCTGGACGGGCATATTTAACACTCATTTCCCACCAGGAAGAGGAATTAACCAAAGGCTCAGCGTGCCCTGCCAGAAGCAGATTAGGGCCTGAAGCAGTCTTGTGGGTTTGCGGCCAGCTCACAAGAAAGCGAGTTGAAGAAAGGAGCTCAGGGGCCCTGTAATTCACAAACCTGCAGAGTTATAAATGACAGATAACGTCCAAAAATATATTGAAGTAAGGCTGCGAAGAGGACTTGAAAGCGGGGCAGAATTTCAGGAAACCGATTTCAGGAGGTAGACTGGATTTGCATTTAAAGCATAGGAAAAGAGACAGAACATCGACAATGATGCACTTGGCAAAAAAGGGCGTATGAGTTTGTTCCTGAATATATTCAGGAAAAAACACATACGCCCTTTTTGGCAAACCAAGCAAGCTTGCAATGGAAATCCGAACTACTATGAAGTGTCACTTCCCCCCGGTCTAAAGGGCCATCTGAGAAAAGTGTAAAATCCAGAAAGGCAGGACAGGCCATGGAGAACTGGGAGCCTTGTTATGCTGATGGGCGGGATGTAAATTGCCAACAGCCACTCTGGAGAAGTGTATGGTGTTTCCTGATACATCTGAAAAACAAAGCAACAGAGTCTAGGGCATTTCCACTTATGGTCTTATAGCTTAGGGAAATTAAAATCAAAAAGACACAGCCACCCCAAAATTTGGGACGGCTCTGTTTACAGGAACCTCTTCTACAGTACAAGTTAAATACCCCAGAGAACAAATAATTGATAAAGAAATTGCGGTACGTACGTACAACAGAATACCACTCAGCAATGAAAGCTGTGTCACCAGGCCTGTACCAGCATAATGAGTGGATTGAGGCACGATGATTCTAAGTGAAATAAGTCACACAGAAAAAGAAACATCATAAGGTGTCACTAATGCACGGAATGTAAACTTGGCTACACATGAACTGAATTACAAAACAGAACAGGGTCTCAAGTTTACAAAACCAACTTATGCTTGCTTAAGGGGAAAGGTGAGTTGGGGTGCTGCATAAAACCAGAGTTTGAAATTAGCACAGATAGCGTTCCATAAGCCAAATATGTAATATACAAGACCTACCCCTTGCTCAACGAAATGGACTCAACAATGACTCAACCTCACACCTGTTAGAATGGGCATCATCTGAAAATCTACAAACAACAAATGCTGGAAAGGGTGTGGAGAAAAGGAACCCTCTTCCACTATTGTTGGGAATATAAATTGATACAGTCACTATGGAGAACAATATGGAGTTTCTTAAGAAACTAATAATAGAATTACCATATGATACAGCAATCCCAGTACTGGACATATACCCAGACAAAACCATAAATCAAAAAGAGACATTCACTGCAATGTTCATTGCATCACTATTTACAATATCGAGGTAATGGAAGCAACCTAAATGCCCACAGACAGACGAATGCATAAAGATGTGGTACATATATAAAATGGAATATTACTAAGCCATGAAAGGAATGAAATTGGGTCATTTGTAGAGACGTCGATGGATCTAGAGACTGTCATACAGAGTGAAGTAAGTCAGAAAGAGAAGAACAAATCTTGTATATTCATGCATATATGTGGAACCTAGAAAAACTGTACAGATTAACCGTTTTGCAAGGCATAAATAGAGCAACAGATGTAGACAACAATCGTATGGACAACAAGGGGGGAAAGCTCTTGGGGGGGTGGTGGTGGGAGGAGTTGAGAGATTGGGATTGGCATGTAAACATTTATATGTATAAAATAGATAACCAATAAGAACCTGCTGTATAAAAATATAAAATAAAATTCAAAATTAAAAAGAAATAAAATTTAAAAAATAAAACAGAAAAAACAATTATTCCCTTCACATACATGTATTTATATGAATAAATTATTTCCATGCTTATATCTGTAAATACAAAAAAGAAGAATAAAATCTACCTTGAACCAAAAACGAAAAAGAGAAAAAAAAAAACAGAACCCACCAGTTACTCAGAGGAAAACCGTATCAGGGCACTTGCTCCAGTTGTAAACAATTCTGAAGTTGGTCAGTGGTGGGGAATCGTCTCCCATTCAGCCAGCAGCCCCCACACAACAAGCGTCCTCATTGCAAAGCTGGGGCACCGTGCCGAGGCATCTGTGAGTAAACGTGAGCTGAGCCCCAGGCCAGTTGCTGCTGAACTGTTCCCACCCTTCCCAGGTAAAACACCTGAATATATACAAGGACTTGAAAGCCTAGAGGAAGGGCCATGGAGCCACACGAGTGACAGCATGCCAGCTGACTTGGTGCCTGCAGGCCAGCCAGGATGGTCCTGGCCCTGGGTGCTCTTCTGGAAGATTTCCATTTCCCTGCCTGAGATACCCGTCCTGTCCCTGCCCCCACTGCTTTTTTCCTTCCTCACCTCTGCCCAGGGAGAAATTCCAGCAGCAGGTATGGGTGACACATCCTCTTCTTTAGCAGGTGGCAGCCTGGCAACTGCTGCAGAAAGTCCAGCAGAGCCCCACTCACACTGGGCCACCCACAAAGCCGTGGCCTCTCACTCCCTCCCACCAGCCCAGCCCCGAGACTGCTGACAGGGCAGAGAAAATGGCGTCAGGCACAGCTGCAGGGGCTCTTGCTGCCTGGAGTGGTATTTATATTGATCTCAACCCAGGCACACCTGGGGAGGGCTGGCCGGCAGTAAGGCTGCCCAGGTCAGCCAATCATCACCCCTCAGGGGCTCACAGTTGCAGAAAATGGAACTTGCTGAACCGGCCAGGTCCAAGGAACAGGTGTGGGCTCCTGAGAGTCAGGATAGACAAGGGGCTGCAGCTTTGGCTTGTTTTCTAATCATTTTATCTGGCCCATGAGTGGGAGACAACTTCAAGAAAACCCTCTCCTAATGAGAGGAACCCAGGAGTCAGGGAGAGGAGGGGGTGGGTGGTGGTTGGAGACAGAGGCCTGGTGCCCTGGGTGCAGTGGAAGTCTCTGGAAGACCAGGTGGAGGGAGGCCACACAGAGTGATGCCCAGTGTCACAGACCTGTCGGAGCTGCTGTTTGTTAGTTCAAGTCCTGCTCTGAGGTGCTCTGTGTCAGCTCTGAGCGACAGGTGAGCTGGGGGTGCTCTTCAATGAGGGCTATGTGCACGGTTCCTGTGTGCCCAGCCCTGCCACGGTACCTGCAAGGGTAGCTCTGTATCCTGGGAGGGGCCTGACCATGAGAGCCCCGTGGGCTGGGTTGGGGGTGGGGTACCTGCCCAGGAGAGCTCCATATCCTGGGATTGGCCTGACCACGAGAGCCCCATGGGCTGCTGGGGACCTGGTAAAGGATGTCAGGACAGTCAGTGAAGCCACCGAGGATATACCTCCAGTTGCTCCTGATTCCTACACCCTGCTGGTCATTCTACCAACCACCAGGACATGGTATTCTGTATTAGTCTTCAATGATGCCTTCTTTTGTATTCCATTAGTCCCAGAGTCACAAGAAATTTTGGCTTGTGAGTGGCAGGACTCAACATACGACTAAAACAATACTTCCGGGCCGTCTTGCCCCAAGGGTTCAAAAATTCCCACACCATCTTTGGGGAAAGCTTAGCTAGAGACTGAAAAGTTCTACCTCTGGAAAAGGAAACCCTCCTTCAATATGCAGATGACATTCTGATCGCCAGCCCTACTAAGGAGGACTCTGAACTACCAAGCCAATAAAGGATAGAAGTTGTCCAAAGCTCAAATATCACAGACTGCGGTGACCTGCCTGGGCTTCATTCTCACACAAGGTCAGAGAAGCCCATCCCAGGAAAGGGAAGAAACCATTTGCAGCCTTACCCCTTTCTAAAACTAGAAGACAGCTTAGGGGTTCCTGGGGAGGCCAGGGTTTGCTGCTTCTGGATCCCTAACTACAGTCTACTAGCTGGGCCTCTATATGAAACACTGAAAGGAAAAGATGATGATCCTTTTGAACAGAATCCAGAAGTGGCCTTTCAAGAATGGAAAGAGCAGTCAATTCAGACCCTTGCCCTGGAACTCCCTAATTGAGCTAAACCCTTTGACCTTTACATTCCCGGTGAAAGGTGAATCGCCATTGGAGAATTAGTGCAAAAACTGGGACCACTTGAAATGGAACAACGCAAGAATGCCATCCAGGTAGGATAAACTACAGTCACCAAGGGGCTTGGCCCACTGCCACATCTGGCCAAGATACTGGCGGTATCTAAAAACCTGGAAATCAGCAGCCCAAAAGGCCACCTCCCTCCTAAGGGAAAAGGACCCCACGTGGTGATCCTAATCACCAACCATGCCCTGAAGTTGCAGGGTTCGCTCCGTGGGCACACCGACCTCGAGTGAGGAGGCCCTCCAACTCCAACATCCAGAGAGATAATCGGGGGCAACAGGACACCATGACTACTCGTGTGAACATCACTTGACCTGGAGTTTCTCTCATAAAACAACAATAGTGTGTCCCGAAGGAGTAGACTACTGCTTGCAGGACTTACTGCACCCGGAGGGGAGCTAATAATCTTGGCGGGGGAACCGTATATCACACTGTCACCATAGAAAAGCCTACAGACACTGTGATGATGGTGGCCAATAAGACCGGCTGGACTCCTGTTTACTTCAAAAGGCTGTTGACTCAGTGGCCATCATGGTCCTTGATCACCACTGACCCTGGACTGTCTGGGAGTTGAGCGGGCAGAGCTCTGACACCTGGTGCTGTTTTTACGTTAATTCAGGGGCCTAATTGAAGAAAGAGCAGACTACTGGTCAGAGCATCTAGGCTGGCAGAAACGGTCAGCCTAAGGTGGCCGAACAAATGTGGGGCGGGGTGAAATCGGCCCCCACAGCATCTCTGCACATCTCTTTCCTGGACCCTTAAAGGTCATTAGAATCTATAACACTTCCAATGCTGGTGCTCAGGCGGACGAGCAGGGAGGCAGGGGTCCTGGGGCCAATCAACGTCACCTGGAGGCTGCTGGGGAGAAGTTCTGACCCTCGTCCCCTGGTATGAGGGCTCCCAACTCAGCACTCAGCAGTTACAGAAGAAGGGTCTGCACCCTCAGCACTCCAAGAATGAGGAACGGGACAAAAGGCAGAGGAGGGGTTTGTCCCCAGCAAAGCCCATTAAAAAATCCCTGGGAGATAAAAATAGAATCTGGGCAATAAAGTCAAGTCTGACCTTTTTTATCCTTTGTGCTTTGTCTAATTTCACGTGCTCCTAGGGTCCCGCATGCAGAGGTTCCACACCCGGCACTTCAGACCAGATTTCCTAGTGCAGAATGGCTGGGTCGACACCTCAGCTCCTGGGGCCCAGTGCAGACTCCGAGATATAGAGCCTGAGCTGCATCCAACCCGGCCCTCGAGAGCTCCGCCCCCTCCCTCCCACTGACTCTGACAGGATCTCTACACAGCAGCCCAGCCCACAGCCCACGGGGTAGTGCATGCTCTCACCTCTCCATTCTCTGATCAAAATATAAAGTTTCCTTTGCTTGTGAACCAAACTCAGTCTCGATATGTTGGCCCCAATGACACTGGGCAGGGGGACACTTGTTGGGGTCCACTCTGGAGGATCAGTAACAGAAATTGAGACTACTGTAACTTCAATGAACAGATGTGTGAGCCAAACTGTAGTTAACATAGAACAGTTTATAAGGCTCGGGTAAAATAAGATGTTTCTAACACTTCCATTTGATATTTCCATCACTTTATTATAAGCAAGTTCAGTGAAAAGGTTTGTCTTATTTGTCAGGTCAATATTAGAGAAATGAAGTGATTTCTTTCCAAGGATGTACATCTAATAATCTTGGTTAAAGCTTCAATCTTGTTTTAAATGCTTTTCCATTGAAAATGATACCTCTCTTTCAGCTCCCCCATTACTGAGAAGTATAAAATCTTATAATTTATTATTACCAAAGGGGAAAGGTGGGAGGAGGGATAAATTAACAGTTTGGAATTAACACATACACACTGCTATGTATAAAATAGATCATCAACAAGGAACTACTGTATAGCACAGGGAACTACACTCAATATTTTGCAATAACCTATAAGGGGAAATAATCGGAAAAAGAATAGATATTTTTATTGACATCATCTAACAATGACAGTTAAAGTGTAATGTAAGGGAAGCCGGTGGTGAGTGCTTCTGACCCTGAAGACTTCAATCATCTAAAGTTTGGACTCTGCCTACTTCCCAAGGCCCTTAATGAACATATGTGTAGCCGTAGCTTAAAAAATTCCCCAGTTTGGGTTTTGGGGAGACACTGATTTTGAAAAAGCCCTGGTGTTCTCCTTATATGAATGGGACTCTTCCTACTGCTAAAACATGTCTGTCACACCCAGAGGATGGTATACCGTCTGATCGGGAAGAGTTTGGAAAAGGCATCTCATCTCCTCATCTCCTGATCTCCTGGTGCTCGGGTTCACCCCTCCAGCGTCTTTACTAACAGTCTCCCCACTTGGAGATGTCAGCACTGTCAACATCCTGTTGCGTACAGTTTGGAATTTGTCCAGAGGATGAAGCGGAAGGATGAGGAACAATGAGAGACAAGTCCTAGGTGTTCAGACAGGCACATGTCACTCTAATTTCCAATCAGGAAGATGAATTGACCAAAGGCTAGGGTTGCCCATGGAAACAGTATAGGGCTTGAGGAAATCCCACTGCTTTGTGGCCAGTTCCCATAAACACAAGTTGAACAATGGAACTCAGAGGCAGTAAAATTCATGAAACTGCAGAATTGAAAATATCTATCACTGAAAAATGTCTTGAGGAAAGTAAGAGAAAAGGATTGGTAAGCAAGGGAGAATGGCAGGAAAGGGATTTGAGGAGGTAGAAAGGACTCGCCATTAAGCACAAGAAAAGGGGCTGAACATTGCCAACATTGCAGTTGGCCAAAAAGGCTGTATGCATTTTTTCTGTATATATTCAAGAAAAGGGCATACACTTTTTTAGCCAACCAAACAGGTGGGCACTGGAAATCAATACTACAAAAGATATCACTTCGTATCAGTCAGAAGAGCCATCCTCATAAAGTGTAAACACCAGAAATGCAGGACAGGGCAAGGAGAAGAGGGAGCCCTGTGAGGCTTATAGTGGAAATGTATATTGCCAACGGCCATTCTGGAGAAGTGTATTGTGTTTACTAAAGCATCTAAAAAATGAGCTACAGAGCATAGGGCACTTGCACTCATGGGCGTATATCTTGGGAAAAACAAAAATCGAGAGGACACAGGCACCCCAATGTTTACTGCCTCTCTGTTTAAAAGATCCTCGACTAGGATATAAGTTAAATGTCTCTGGAGGGAAAAAAATGGATAGAGATGTGGTACTTATGTAGAGTGGAATATTACTCAGCCTGGAAATCAATGAAATATGGCCAGTTGTAACAACTCCGGAGGAGTTACGTATGATCATTCTAAGTGACATAATTCAAAAAGAAAAAGACACATATCATAAGATATCACGTAAAGGTGGAATCCAAAATGGCTACACATGAAATAAATTACAAAACAAAAACATAGGCAAATATGTAGAAAACACGCGTAAGGCTGCTAAACGGGAAAGGTGGGGAGGGGTGAGGCATCATCCAGGAGGTTGAAATTAGCAAAGATACCATTCCAAATACCAAACTGATAATCAACAAGGCCTACACGGTAGCTAAAAGAACTGCACTCAGCACACTCAAGTCACTGGAAAAGAATATCTATGACTGGTAAGAATCTGAAAAAGAATTTATTGATGTCTCTCTGTATGTGAATCAAGTGGATGTACAGCAGCAAGAAACAGAGCTTTGAAAATCAGCTGTAACCAATATAGTAATAAATTGAAAAAAATAAACGACAGAGAGACAGAGAAAACCTCTTACAACTTTTCCTCAGGGACGGTGATGCAACATGGATTGAACACATCTAGACCCACAGCAGGATGAGACATAAGGCTGGAAACTGTTCGTGCTAAGAGAAATGTGAGGTTGGGTGAGGAAATGCACACCTTTTAAAGTAATACTACCTGATACCCATTCAATGGGTCCCAAATCTGCAGGTTCAAGGAATCTTCCTACAGCTAAAACATGCATGGAAAACCCAGAGGACTGTACACCATGTGATCGGGAGATGTGTCTAAAATGCACCTCATTTATCCTCTCCTGGTGTTCCTGTTCATCATTCCAGCCACGTTACTTAGAATCTCCCCACTTAGAGAATCAGCACATTTAAATTTCTGTTTCACACATTTTGCAAATTGTGAGGAGGATGAACGGGAAGAGGGGGAACCAATGAGAGAATAGTTGTAGGGGTTTGGACGGGCACATGTCACTCTAATTTCCCATTAAGAATAAGAATTAAAAAAAGGCTCAGCCCGCCTCACCAGAGCCAAAATAGGGCCTGAAGCAATCCTGCGGCTTTGAGGCCAGCTCACAAAAGAGCAACTTAAAAAATGGAGCTCAGGGTCACTGCAATTCACAAACCTGCACAGTTATAAATGAAAACTAACGTCCAAAAATATGTTGAGGTAAGGCAAAGAAGAGGATCTAAATGCAAGACAGAATTGCAAGAAACAGATTTCAAGAGATAGATTGGACTCGACTTTAAAGCACATGAAAAGCGGCAGAATTTCGACAATGATGCAGTTGGCCCAAAAGGGAGTATGCGTTTTTTCCTGAATATATCCAGGAAAAAACGCATACGTACTTTATGGGCAACCAAACAAGCAAACAATGCAAATGTGCACAACAAAGAAGTCTCATTTCCCACCAATCAAAAGGGCCATCCGAAAAAATTGTAAAAGCCAGAAATGCAGGACAGGCCATGGAGAACAGGGAGCCTTTATACGCTGATGGACAGTGTGTGAACTGCCGAGAGCCACTCTGGAGAAGTGTATGGTGGTTCCTAAATCATCTAAAAAACAGAGCTACAGAGCATAGGGCACTTCCAATCACGGGAGTATATCTAGGGAAGTCTAAAAATCAACAAGACACAAGCACACCACAGTTTAGGGCTACTCTGTTTACAAGAACCTCAACTTCAGTACACCTTAAATATCCCAGGAAAGAGAACAATGGATAAAGAAAATGTGGTACTTATGTACAATGGAATATCTCTTCACCATGAAATCAATGTAATAAGGCTAGTAGAAGGATAAAGAGTGGATTTAGGTCCGATAATACTACTTGAAATAAGTCAAACAGAAAAAGAAACATATCATAAGATATCACTTATAGAGGGAGGATAAATATGGCTGCACAAAAAATGAATTACAAAACAGAACAGTGTCTCACATTTAGAAAACACACTTATGTCAGCTTAAGGGGAAAGGAGAGGTGGGGTGATGCATAAATCCAGAGTTTGAAATTAGCACAGATACCATTCAATAAACCAAATAGGTATTAGACAAGATCTACACCTTGCTCAATGAACTGGCCTCAACACACCCTATACACCACAGAGAAATATATCTGAGGAATAAGAATCTTAAAACCCATGTATTGATATATCTCCATAAGGGAATCAAGTGTGTGCAGAGCGGCACAAACACAGCAGTGAAAATGAGCTAAACCCCATTATAGAAATAAATTTTAAAACCAAAACGCAGAAACAATGAAAGAGAGAAAAATTCTTACAAAATTCGCTCAGGGGCTGTGATGCAACCTGGAATGACCACATATAAACCCACAGCTGGATAAGACATAAGGCTGGACACTTGGGGCTGAGAGGATGGGTGAGCTTTGGTGAGCAACTGCCGAAAGTTTAATGCAATACTTCATGCTACTCATTCCAAGGGTCCCAACACTCCAGGTTGAAGGGAATCTTCCTACAGCTAAACCATGCATGGGAAATCCAGCAGATGGTATACCATATGATCGGGAAAGGTTTCTAAACCACACCTCATTTTCCTCTCCTGGGGCTCCGGATCAACATTCCAGCCACTTTACTAACAACATCCCCACATGGAGAGTCAATGACTTTAAGTTCCGGTATCGCACAGCCTGCAGTTAGTGCGGAGGATGAATGGGAATAGGGGGAACCAGTGAGAAAATAGCTGTAGCGGTTTCAATGGCCACATGTCACTCTAATTTCACATAGGAAGAAGAATTAACCAAAGGCACAACAAGGCGCCCCAGAAGAAGAATAGGGCCTGAAGAAATCCTGTGGATATGAGGCAAGATCACAAAAATAAGAGCTGAAAAATGGAACTAAGGGCAACTGCAATTCAAAAACCTGCAGAGTTATAAAGGCCAACTATTTTCCAAAAGTATATTGAGGTAAGGCTATGAAGAGGCACTGACAGCAAGGCAGAATTGCAGGAAACCGATTTCAGGAGGTAGACAGGAATTGCATTGTAAACATATGAAAAGACTGAGAACATCCACAATCATGCACTTGGCCAAAAAGACCGTATGCGTTTTTACCTGAATATATTCAGGAAGAAACGCATACGCCCTTTTTGGCCAACCAAGCAAGCTTGCAAAGGAAATCTGCACTACAATGAAGTCTCACTGCCCCCCGGTCAAAAGGGCCATCTGAAAAAAGTGTAAAATCCAGAAAGGCAGGACAGGCCATGGAGAACTGGGAGCCTTGTTATGCTGATGGGTGGGATGTAAATTGCCAACAGCCACTCTGGAGAAGTGTATGGTGTTTCCTGAAACATCTAAAAAACAAAGCAACAGAGCCTAGGGCACTCCCACTTATGGTCCTATAGCTTAGGGAAATTAAACTCAAAAAGACACAGCCACCCCAAAGTTTGGGATGGCTCTGTTTACAGGAACCTCGTTTATGGTACAAGTTCAATATCGCAGAAAGCGAAAAATGGATAAAGAAGTTGTGGTACTTACGTACAATGCAATATCACACAGCAATGAAATCTATGTCATCAGGCCCGTAGCAGCATAATGAGTGGATTCAGCTACGATGATTCTAAGTGAAATAAGTCACACAGAAAAAGAAACATCATAAGATATCACTACTACACGGAATGTAAACTTGGCAACACAGGAACTGAATTACAAAACAGAACAGGGTCTCAAATGTAGAAAACCAACTTACGCTTGCTGAAGGGGAAAGGTGAGTTGGGGTGCTGCATAAAACCAGAGATTGAAATTAGCACAGATACCGTTCCATAAGTCAAATATGTAATAGACAAGAGCTACTCCTTGCTCAACGAAGTGGACACAACACCCCATATTAAACGCCTAAGAATATACATGACTAGTAAGAATCTTAAAACCTATGGGTTTATATGTCTCCGAAAGAGAATGAAGCATGCGTACAGCAGCAATAAGCACAGCAGTGATAGCATTGGTGAGGTTCGGTGAGCAAATGCAGACCCTTTGAAGTCATATTGCATGGTACCCATTCAATGGGTCTCAGCTCTCCAGGTTTAAGGGATTCTTCCTTCAACTAAAACATGCATGTGGAACCCAGAGTATGATCCACCGTGTGATCGGGAAACGTGTTCAAATGTGTCTCACTTTTTGTCCCCTGGTACTCGGGTGCAACATTCCAGACACTTTACTAACACTCTCCCCACTTGGAGAGTCAGTGCCTTTAACATCCTGTTTGGCCCAGTTTGCAATTTCTGCGGAAAATGAATAGGAATAGGAAGAACCAATGAGAGACTAGCTGGAGGTGTCTGGACGGGCAAATTTAACTCTCATTTCACACCAGGAAGAGGAATTAACCACAGGCTCAGCGTGCCATGCTGGAACCACACTAGGCCCTGAAGCAATCCTGCCGTGTTGCGGCCAGCTCACAAGAAAGCGAGTTGAAGAAAGGAGCACAGGGGCACTGTAATTCACAAAACTGCAGAGTTATAAATGACAGCTATCGTCCAAAAATATATTGAAGTAAGGCTGCCAAGAGGACTTGAAAGCGGGGCAGAATTGCACGAAACCGATTTCAGGAGGTAGACTGGAATTGCATGTAAAGCATAGGAAAAGAGGCAGAACGTCCACAATCATGCACTTGGCCAAAAAGGACGTATGCGTTTTTTCCTGAATATATTCAGGAAAAAACGCATAAGCCCTTTTTGGCCAACCAGGCAAGCTTGCAAAGGAAATCTGCACTACAATGAAGTCTCACTGCCCCCCAGTCAAAAGGGCCATCTGAAAAAAGTGTAAAATCCAGAAAGGCAGGACAGGCCATGGAGAACTGGGAGCCTTGTTATGCTGATGGGCGGGATGTAAATTGCCAACAGCCACTCTGGAGAAGTGTATGGTGTTTCCTGAAACATCTAAAAAACAAAGCAACAGAGCCTAGGGCACTTCCACTTATGGTCCTATAGTTTAGGGAAATTAAATTCAAAAAACACAGCCACCCCAAAGTTTGGGACGGCTCTGTTTACCAGAACCCCGTTTGCAGTACAAGTTCAATATCACAGAAAGCTAAAAATGGATAAAGAAGTTGTGGTACTTACGTACAATGCAATATCACTCAGCAATGAAATCTATGTCATCAGGCCTGTAGAAGCATAATGAGTGGATTCAGGTACGATGATTCTAAGTGAAATAAGTCACACAGAAAAAGAAACATCATAAGATATCTCTAATACACGGAATGTAAACTTGGCTACACAGGAACTGAATTACAAAACAGAACAGGGTCTCAAATGTAGAAAACCAACTTATGCTTGCTTATGGGGAAAGGTGAGTTGGGGTGCTGCATAAAACCACAGATTGAAATTAGCACAGATACCGTTCCATAAGCCAAATATGTAATAGACAAGAGCTACTCCTTGCTCAACGAAGTGGACTCAGCACCCCATATTAAACGCCTAAGAATATACCTGACTAGTAAGAATCTTAAAACCTATGGATTTATATGTCTCCGAAAGAGAATCAAGCGTGTGTACAGTGGCATAAATGCAGCAGTGATAGGATTGGTGAGGTTCGGTGAGCAAATGCAGACCCTGTGAAGTCATATTGCATGGTACCCATTCCATGGGTCTCAACTCTCCAGGTTTAAGGGATTCTTCCTTTAGCTACAACATGCATGTGGATCCCAGAGTATGATCCACCGTGTGATCGGGAAACGTGTTCAAATGTGTCTCAGTTTTCGTCCCCTGGTACTCGGGTGCAACATTCCAGACGCTTTACTAACACTCTCCCCACTTGGAGAGTCAGCGCCTTTAACCTCCTGTTTGGCCCAGTTTGCAATTTCTGCGGAAAATGAACAGAAATAGGGAGAACCAAGGAGAGACTACCTGGAGGTGTCTGGACGGGCAAATTTAACTCTCATTTCCCACCAGGAAGAGGAATTAACCAAAGGCTCAGCATGCCATGCCGGAACCACACTAGGGCCTCAAGGAATCCTGCGGTGTTGCGGCCAGCTCACAAGAAAGCGAGTTGAAGAAAGGAGCTCAGGGGCACTGTAATTCACAAACCTGCAGAGTTATAAATGACAGCTATCGTCGAAAAATATATTGAAGTAAGGCTCCCAAGAGGACTTGAAAGCGGGGCAGAATTGCACGAAACCGATTTCAGGAGGTAGACTGGAATTGCATGTAAAGCATAGGAAAAGAGGCAGAACGTCCACAATGATGCACTTGGCCAAAAAGTCCGTATGCGTTTTTTCCTGAATATATTCAGGAAAAAACGCATACGCCCTTTTTGGCCAACCAAGCAAGCTTGCAAAGGAAATCTGCACTAAAATGAAGTCTCACTGCCCCCCGGTCAAAAGGGCCATCTGAAAAAAGTGTAAAATCCAGAAAGGCAGGACAGGCCATGGAGAACTGGGAGCCTTGTTATGCTGATGGGCGGGATGAAAATTGCCAACAGCCACTCTGGAGAAGTGTATGGTGTTTCCTGAAACATCTAAAAAACAAAGCAACAGAGCCTACGGCACTTACAGTTATGGTCCTATAGCTTAGGGAAATTAAAATCAAAAAGAACCAGCCATCCCAAAGTTTGGGACGGCTCTGTTTACAAGAACCTCGTTTACGGTACAAGTTCAATATCACAGAAAGCGAAAAATGGATAAAGACTTTCTGGTACTTAAGTACAATGCAATGTCACTCAGCAATGAAATCTACGTCATCAGGCCCGTAGCATCATAATGAGTGGATTCAGGTATGATGATTCTAAGTGAAATAAGTCACACAGAAAAAGAAACATCATAAGATATCACTAATACACGGAATATAAACTTGGCTACACAGGAACTGAATTACAAAACAGAACAGGGTCACAAATGAAGAAAACCAACTTATGCTTGCTTAAGGGGAAAGGTGAGTTGGGGTGCTGCATAAAACCACAGATTGAAATTAGCACAGATACCGTTCCATAAGCCAAATATGTAATAGACAAGAGCTACTCCTTGCTCAACGAAGTGGACTCAACACCCCATATAAAACGCCTAAGAATATACCTGACTAGTAAGAATCTTAAGACTTATGGATTTTTATGTCTCCGAAAGAGAATCAAGCGAGTGTACAGCGGCATAAACGCAGCAGTGATAGGATTGGTGAGGTTCGGTGATCAAATGCAGACCCTTTAAAGTCATATCGCATGGTATCCATTCCATGGGACTCAACTCTCCAGGTTTAAGGGATTTTTCCTTCAGCTAAAACATGCATGTGGAACCCAGAGTATGATCCACCGTGTGATTGGGAAACGTGTTCAAATGTGTCTCAGTTTTCGTCCCCGGCTACTCGGGTGCAGCATTCCAGACGCTTTACTAACACTCTCCCCACTTGGAGAGTCAGGGCCTTTAACCTCCTGTTTGGCCCAGTTTGCAATATCTGCGTAAAATGAACAGGAATAGGGAGAACCAATGAGAGACTAGCTGGAGGTGTCTGGACGGGCAAATTTAACTCTCATTTCCCACCAGGAAGAGGAATTAACCAAAGGCTCAACATGCCCTGCCGGAACCACACTAGGGCCTGAAGCAATCCTGCGGTGTTGCAGCCAGCTCACAAGAAAGCGAGTTGAAGAAAGGAGCTCAGGGGCACTGTAAATCACAAAGCTGCAGAGTTATAAATGACAGCTATCGTCCAAAAATAAATTGAAGTAAGGCTGCCAAGAGGACTTGAAAGCGGGGCAGAATTGCACGAAACCGATTTCAGAAGGTAGACTGGAATTGCATGTAAAGCATAGGAAAAGAGGCAGAACGTCCACAATGATGCACTTGGCCAAAAAGGACGTATGCGTTTTTTCCTGAATATATTCAGGAAAAAACGCATACGCCATTTTTGGCCAACCAAGCAAGCTTGCAAAGGAAATCTGCACTACAATGAAGTCTCACTGCCCCCCGGACAAAAGGGCCATCTGAAAAAAGTGTAAAATCCAGAAAGGCAGGACAGGCCATGGAGAACTGGGAGCCTTGTTATGCTGATGGGCGGGTTGTAAATTGACAACAGCCACTCTGGAGAAGTGTATGGTGTTTCCTGAAACATCTAAAAAACAAAGGCACAGAGCCTAGGGCACTTCCTCTTATGGTCCTATAGCTTAGGGAAATTAAATTAAAAAAGACACCGCCACCCCAAAGTTTGGGACGGCTCTGTTTAAAAGAACCTCGTTTACAGTACAAGTTCAATAACACAGAAAGCGAAAAATGGATAAAGACGTTGTGGTACTTACGTACAATGCAATATCACTCAGCAATGAAATCTATGTCATCAGGCCCATAGCAGCATAATGAGTGGATTCAGGTACGATGATTCTAAGTGAAATAAGTCACACAGAAAAAGAAACATCATAAGATATCACTACTACACGGAATGTAAACTTGGCTACACAGGAACTGAATTACAAAACAGAACAGGGTCTCAAATGTAGAAAACCAACTTATGCTTGCTAAAGGGGAAAGGTGAGTTGGGGTGCTGCATAAAACCAGAGATTGAAATTAGCACAGATACCATTCCATAAGCCAAATATGTAATAGACAAGAGCTACTCCTTGCTCAACGAAGTGGACACAACACCCCATAATAAACGCCTAAGAATATACCTGACTAGTAAGAATCTTAAAACCTATGGATTTATATATCTCCGAAAGAGAATCAAGCGTGTGTACAGTGGCATAAACGCAGCAGTGATGGGATTGGTGAGGATCGGTGAGCAAATGCAGACCCTTTGAAGTCATATTGCATGGTACCCATTCCATGGGACTCAACTCTCCAGGTTTAAGGGATTCTTCCTTCAGGTAAAACATGCATGTGGAACCCAGAGTATGATCCACCGTGTGATCGGGAAACGTGTTCAAATGTGTCTCAGTTTTCGTCCCCGGCTACTCGGGTGCAGCATTCCAGACGCTTTACTAACAATCTCCCCACTTGGAGAGTCAGTGCCTTTAACCTCCTGTTTGGCCCAGTTTGCAATTTCTGCGTAAAATGAACAGGAATAGGGAGAACCAATGAGAGACTAGCTGGAGGTGTCTGGACGGGCAAATTTAACTCTCATTTCCCACCAGGAAGAGGAATTAACCAAAGGCTCAGCGTGCCATGCCAGAACCACACTAGGGCCTGAAGCAATCGTGCGGTGTTGCAGCCAGCTCACAAGAAAGCGAGTTGAAGAAAGGAGCTCAGGGGCACTGTAAATCACAAACCTGCACAGTTATAAATGACAGCTATCGTCCAAAAATAAATTGAAGTAAGGTTACCAAGAGGACTTGAAAGTGGAGCAGAATTGCAGGAAACCGATTTCAGGAGGTAGACTGAAATTGCATTTAAAGCATAGGAAAAGAGGCAGAATGTCCTCAATGATGCACTTGGCCAAAAAGGGCGTATGCCTTTTTCCTGAATATATTCAGGAAAAAACGCATACGCCCTTTTTGGCCAACCAAGCAAGCTTGCAAAGGAAATCTGAACTACAATGAAGTCTCACTGCCCCCTGGTCAAAAGGGCCATCTGAAAAAAGTGTAAAATCCAGAAAGGCAGGACTGGCCATGGAGAACTGGGAGCCTTGTTATGCTGATGGGCGGGATGTAAATTGCCAACAGCCACTCTGTAGAAGTGTATGGTGTTTCCTGAAACATCCAAAAAACAAAGCAACAGAGCCTAGGGCACTTCCACTTATGGTCCTATAGCTTAGGGAAATTAAAATCAAAAAGACACAGAAACCCCAATGTTTGGGATGGCTCTGTTTACAAGAACCTCATTTACTGTACAAGTTCAATATCACAGAAAGCAAAGAATGGATACAGACGTTGTGGTACTTACATACAATGCAATATCACTCAGCAATGAAATCTATGTCATCAGGCCCGTAGCAGCATAATGAGTGGATTCAGGTACGATGACTCTAAGTGAAATAAGTCACACAGAAAAAGAAACATCATAAGATATGACTAATACACGGAATGTAAACTTGGCTACACAGGAACTGAATTACAAAACAGAACAGGGTCTCAAATGTAGAAAACCAACTTATGCTTGCTTAAGGGGAAAGGTGAGTTGGGGTGCTACATAAAACCAGAGATTGAAATTAGCACAGATACTGTTCCATTAGCCAAATATGTAATAGACAAGAGCTACTCCTTGCTCAATGAAGTGGACTCAACACCCCATATTAAACGCCTAAGAATATACCTGACTAGTAAGAATCTTAAAACCTATGGATTTATATGTCTCCGAAAGAGAATCAAGCGTGTGTACAGCGGCATTAACGCAGCAGTGATAGGATTGGTGAGGTTCGGTGAGCAAATGCAGACCCTTTGAAGTCATATTGCATGGTACCCATTCCATGGGTCTCAACTCTCCAGGTTTAAGGGATTCTTCTTTCAGCTAAAACATGCATGTGGAACCCAGAGTATGATCCACCGTGTGATCGGGAAACGTGTTCAAATGTGTCTCAGTTTTCGCCCCTGGTACTCGGGTGCAACATTCCAGACGCTTTACTAACACTCTCCCCACTTGGAGAGTCAGTGCCTTTAACCTCCTGTTTGGCCCAGTTTGCAATTTCTGCGGAAGATGAACAGGAATAGGGAGAACCAATGAGAGACTAGCTGGAGGTGTCTGGACGGGCAAATTTAACTCTTATTTCCCACCAGGAAGAGGAATTAACCAAAGGCTCAGCGTGCCGTGCCGGAACCACACTAGGGCCTGAAGCAATCCTGCGGTGTTGCGGCCAGCTCACAAGACAGCGAGTTGAAGAAAGGAGCTCAGGGGCACTGTCATTCACAAAGTTGCAGAGTTATAAATGACAGCTATCGTCCAAAAATATATTGAAGTAAGGCTGCCAAGAGGACTTGAAAGCGGGGCAGAATTGCAGGAAACCGATTTCAGGAGGTAGACTGGAATTGCATGTAAAGCATAGGAAAAGAGGCAGAACGTCCACAATGATGCACTTGGCCAAAAAGGACGTATGCGTTTTTTCCTGAATATATTCAGGAAAAAACGCATACGCCATTTTTGGCCAACCAAGCAAGCTTGCAAAGGAAATCTGCACTACAATGAAGTCTCACTGCCCCCCGGACAAAAGGGCCATCTGAAAAAAGTGTAAAATCCAGAAAGGCAGGACAGGCCATGGAGAACTGGGAGCCTTGTTATGCTGATGGGCGGGTTGTAAATTGACAACAGCCACTCTGGAGAAGTGTATGGTGTTTCCTGAAACATCTGAAAAACAAAGGCACAGAGCCTAGGGCACTTCCTCTTATGGTCCTATATCTTAGGGAAATTAAATTCAAAAAGACACAGCCACCCCAAAGTTTGGGACGGCTCTGTTTAAAAGAACCTCGTTTACAGTACAAGTTCAATAACACAGAAAGCGAAAAATGGATAAAGACGTTGTGGTACTTACGTACAATGCAATATCACTCAGCAATGAAATCTATGTCATCAGGCCCATAGCAGCATAATGAGTGGATTCAGGTACGATGATTCTAAGTGAAATAAGTCACACAGAAAAAGAAACATCATAAGATATCACTACTACACGGAATGTAAACTTGGCTACACAGGAACTGAATTACAAAACAGAACAGGGTCTCAAAATGTAGAAAACCAACTTATGCTTGCTAAAGGGGAAAGGTGAGTTGGGGTGCTGCATAAAACCAGAGATTGAAATTAGCACAGATACCGTTCCATAAGCCAAATATGTAATAGACAAGAGCTACTCCTTGCTCAACGAAGTGGACACAACACCCCATATTAAACGCCTAAGAATATACCTGACTAGTAAGAATCTTAAAACCTATGGATTTATATATCTCCGAAAGAGAATCAAGCGTGTGTACAGTGGCATAAACGCAGCAGTGATGGGATTGGTGAGGATCGGTGAGCAAATGCAGACCCTTTGAAGTCATATTGCATGGTACCCATTCCATGGGACTCAACTCTCCAGGTTTAAGGGATTCTTCCTTCAGGTAAAACATGCATGTGGAACCCAGAGTATGATCCACCGTGTGATCGGGAAACGTGTTCAAATGTGTCTCAGTTTTCGTCCCCGGCTACTCGGGTGCAGCATTCCAGACGCTTTACTAACAATCTCCCCACTTGGAGAGTCAGTGCCTTTAACCTCCTGTTTGGCCCAGTTTGCAATTTCTGCGTAAAATGAACAGGAATAGGGAGAACCAATGAGAGACTAGCTGGAGGTGTCTGGACGGGCAAATTTAACTCTCATTTCCCACCAGGAAGAGGAATTAACCAAAGGCTCAGCGTGCCATGCCGGAACCACACTAGGGCCTGAAGCAATCGTGCGGTGTTGCAGCCAGCTCACAAGAAAGCGAGTTGAAGAAAGGAGCTCAGGGGCACTGTAAATCACAAACCTGCACAGTTATAAATGACAGCTATCGTCCAAAAATAAATTGAAGTAAGGTTACCAAGAGGACTTGAAAGTGGAGCAGAATTGCAGGAAACCGATTTCAGGAGGTAGACTGAAATTGCATTTAAAGCATAGGAAAAGAGGCAGAATGTCCTCAATGATGCACTTGGCCAAAAAGGGCGTATGCGTTTTTCCTGAATATATTCAGGAAAAAACGCATACGCCCTTTTTGGCCAACCAAGCAAGCTTGCAAAGGAAATCTGAACTACAATGAAGTCTCACTGCCCCCTGGTCAAAAGGGCCATCTGAAAAAAGTGTAAAATCCAGAAAGGCAGGACTGGCCATGGAGAACTGGGAGCCTTGTTATGCTGATGGGCGGGATGTAAATTGCCAACAGCCACTCTGTAGAAGTGTATGGTGTTTCCTGAAACATCCAAAAAACAAAGCAACAGAGCCTAGGGCACTTCCACTTATGGTCCTATAGCTTAGGGAAATTAAAATCAAAAAGACACAGAAACCCCAATGTTTGGGATGGCTCTGTTTACAAAAACCTCATTTACCGTACAAGTTCAATATCACAGAAAGCAAAGAATGGATACAGACGTTGTGGTACTTACATACAATGCAATATCACTCAGCAATGAAATCTATGTCATCAGGCCCGTAGCAGCATAATGAGTGGATTCAGGTACGATGACTCTAAGTGAAATAAGTCACACAGAAAAAGAAACATCATAAGATATGACTAATACACGGAATGTAAACTTGGCTACACAGGAACTGAATTACAAAACAGAACAGGGTCTCAAATGTAGAAAACCAACTTATGCTTGCTTAAGGGGAAAGGTGAGTTGGGGTGCTACATAAAACCAGAGATTGAAATTAGCACAGATACTGTTCCATTAGCCAAATATGTAATAGACAAGAGCTACTCCTTGCTCAATGAAGTGGACTCAACACCCCATATTAAACGCCTAAGAATATACCTGACTAGTAAGAATCTTAAAACCTATGGATTTATATGTCTCCGAAAGAGAATCAAGCATGTGTACAGCGGCATTAACGCAGCAGTGATAGGATTGGTGAGGTTCGGTGAGCAAATGCAGACCCTTTGAAGTCATATTGCATGGTACCCATTCCATGGGTCTCAACTCTCCAGGTTTAAGGGATTCTTCTTTCAGCTAAAACATGCATGTGGAACCCAGAGTATGATCCACCGTGTGATCGGGAAACGTGTTCAAATGTGTCTCAGTTTTCGCCCCTGGTACTCGGGTGCAACATTCCAGATGCTTTACTAACACTCTCCCCACTTGGAGAGTCAGTGCCTTTAACCTCCTGTTTGGCCCAGTTTGCAATTTCTGCGGAAGATGAACAGGAATAGGGAGAACCAATGAGAGACTAGCTGGAGGTGTCTGGACGGGCAAATTTAACTCTTATTTCCCACCAGGAAGAGGAATTAACCAAAGGCTCAGCGTGCCGTGCCGGAACCACACTAGGGCCTGAAGCAATCCTGCGGTGTTGCGGCCAGCTCACAAGACAGCGAGTTGAAGAAAGGAGCTCAGGGGCACTGTCATTCACAAAGTTGCAGAGTTATAAATGACAGCTATCGTCCAAAAATATATTGAAGTAAGGCTGCCAAGAGGACTTGAAAGCGGGGCAGAATTGCAGGAAACCGATTTCAGGAGGTAGACTGGAATTGCATGTAAAGCATAGGAAAAGAGGCAGAACGTCCACAATGATGCACTTGGCCAAAAAGTGCGTATGCGTTTTTTCCTGCATATATTCAGGAAAAAACGCATACGCCCTTTTTGGCCAAGGAAGCAAGCTTGCAAAGGAAATCTGCACTACAATGAAGTCTCACTGCCCCCAGGTCAAAAGGGCCATCTGAAAAAAGTGTAAAATCCAGAAAGGCAGGACAGGCCATGGAGAACTGGGAGCCTTGTTATGCTGATGGGCGGGATGTAAATTTCCAACAGCCACTCTGGAGAAATGTATGATGTTTCCTGAAACATCTACAAAACAAAGCAACAGAGCCTAGGGCACTTCCACTTATGGTCCTATAGCTTAGGGAAATTAAAATAAAAAGACACAGCCACCCCAAACTTTAGGCCGGCTCTGTTTACAAGCACCTCGTTTACGGTACAAGTTCAATATCACAGAAAGAGAAAAATGGATAAAGACGTTGTGGTACTTACGTACAATGCAATATCACTCAGCAATGAAAACTATGTCATCAGGCCCGTAGCAGCATAATGAGTGGATTCAGGTACGATGATTCTAAGTGAAATAAGTCACACAGAAAAAGAAACATCATAAATATCACTACTAGACGGAATGTAAACTTGGCTACACAGGAACTGAATTACAAAACAGAAAGGGTCTCAAATGTAGAAAACCAACTTATGCTTGCTTAAGGGGAAAGGTGAGTTGCGGTGCTGCATAAAACCAGAGATTGAAATTAGCACAGATACCATTCCACAAGCCAAATATGTAATAGACAAGAGCTACTCCTTGCTCAACGAAGAGGACTCAACACCCCATATTAAACGCGAAAGAATATACCTGACTAGTAAAAATCTTATAACCTATGGATTTATATGTCTCCGAAAGAGAATCAAGCATGTGTACAGCGGCATAAACGCAGCAGTGATAGGATTGGGGAGGTTCAGTGAGGAAACGCAGACCCTTTAAAATCATATTGCATGGTACCCGTTCCATGGGTCTCAACTCTCCAGGTTTAAGGGATTCTTCCTTCAGCTAAAACATGCATGTGGAACCCAGATTATGGTCCACCGTGTGATCAGGAAAGGTGTTCAAATGTGTCTCAGTTTTCGTCCCCTGGTACTCGGGTGCAACATTCCAGACGCTTTACTAACACTCTCCCCACTTGGAGAGTCAGTGCCTTTAACCTCCTGTTTGGCCCAGTTTGCAATTTCTGCGGAAGATGAACAGGAATAGGGAGAACCAATGAGAGACTAGCTGGAGGTGTCTGGACGGGCAAATTTAACTCTCATTCCCCACCAGGAAGAGGAATTAACCAAAGGCTCAGCGTGCCGTGCCGGAACCACACTAGGGCCTGAAGCAATCCTGTGGTGTTGCGGCCAGCTCACAAGGAAGCGAGTTGAAGAAAGGAGCTCAGGGGCACTGTAATTCACAAACCTGCAGAGTTATAAATGACAGCAATCGTCCAAAAATATATGGAAGTAAGGCTGCCATGAGGACTTGAAAGCGGGGCAGAATTGCAGGAAACCGATTTCAGGAGGTAGACTGGAATTGCATGTATACCATAGGAAAAGACGCAGAACGTCCACATTGATGCACTTGGCCAAAAAGGGCGTATGCGTTTTTTCCTGAATATATTCAGGAAAAAACGCATACGCCCTTTTTGGCCAACCAAGCAAGCTTGCAAAGAAATCTGCACTACAATGATGTCTCACTGTCCCCGGTCAAAAGGGCCATATGAAAAAAGTGTAAAATCCAGAAAGGCAGGAAGGCCATGGAGAACTGGGAGCCTTGTTATGCTGATGGGCGGGATGTAAATTGACAACAGCCACTCTGTAGAAGTGTATGGTGTTTCCTGAAACATCTAAAAAACAAAGCAACAGAGCCTAGGGCACTTCCACTTATGTTCCTATAGCTTAGGGAAATTAAAATCAAAAAGACACAGAAACCCCAAAGATTGGGACGGCTCGGTTTACAAGAACCTCGTTTACGGTTCAAGTTCAATATCGCAGAAAGCAAAAAATGGATAAAGAAGTTGTGGTACTTACGTACAATGCAATATCACTCAGCAATGAAATCTATGTCATCAGGCCCGTAGCAGCATAATGAGTGGATTCAGGTATGATGATTCTAAGTGAAATAAGTCACACAGAAAAAGAAACATCATAAGATATCACTACTACACGGAATGTAAACTTGGCTACACAGGAACTGAATTACAAAACAGAACAGTGTCTCAAATGTAGAAAACCAACTTATTCTTGCTTAAGGGGAAAGGTGAGTTGCGGTGCTGCATAAAACCAGAGATTGAAATTAGCACAGATACCGTTCCATAAGCTAAATATGTAATAGACAAGAGCTACTCCTTGCTCAACGAAGTGGACTCAACACCCCATATTAAACGCCTAAGAACATACCTGACTAGTAAGAATCTTAAAACCTATGGATTTATATGTCTCCGAAAGAGAATCAAGCGTGTGTACAGTGGCATAAACGCAGCAGTGATAGGATTGGTGAGGTTCGGTGAGCAAATGCAGACCCTTTGAAGTCATATTGCATGGTACCCCTTCCATGGGTCTCAACTCTCCAGGTTTAAGGGATTCTTCCTTCAGCTAAAACATGCATGTGGAACCCAGAGTATGATCCACCGTGTGATCGGGAAACGTGTTCAAATGTATCTCATTTTTCGTCCCCTGCTACTCGGTGCAACTTTCCAGACGCTTTACTAACACTCTCCCCACTTGGAGAGTCAGTGCCTTTAACCTCCTCTTTGGACCAGTTTGCAATTTCTGCGTAAGATGAACAGGAATAAGGAGAAGCAATGGGAGACTATCTGTAGGTGTCTGACGGGCTAATTTAACTCTCATTTCCCACCAGGAAGTCGAATGAACCAAAGGCTCTGCGTGCCGTGCTGGAACTAGATTAGGGCCTGAAGAGATCCTGCGGTTTTGCGGCCAGCTCACAGGAAAGCAAGTTGAAGAAAGGAGCTGAGGGGCACTGTAATTCACAAACCTGTGGAGTTATAAATGACAGCTATCATCCAAAATTATACTGAAGTAAGGCTGCGAAGAGGACTTGAATGCGGGGCAGAATTGCTGGAAACCGATTTCAGAAGGTACACGGGAGTCGCTCTTAAAGCATAGGAAAAGAGACAGAACTTGGAAAATAACGCACTTGGCAAAAATGGGCATATGTGTTTTATCCAGAGCTCTCATAACTGAGGGGAGGAGATTCCCAGCAGGCTCCAACTGCCACCTGAGGGCTCACATTGCCAAGGCAACGTGAGCAAGCCAGGCAGGAGTTACCTCACAGCAGAGGTCCCACCTCACAGAAGGGTGAGAAACCCCGCCAACATCAGACTCTCACCAGAGGGCCCACATCACCAAGGGGATGGGAACCAGGCAGGAGTGTCTTCACACCAGTAGGGCCACATCATCGAAAGGTGAGGTACTCAGCACATGTGTCCTCAAACCAGAGGACCCACATCACAAAGGGCCTCGGAGTGAGGCAGGCAGGAGTAGCCTCACAATACTGGGCCCATAGAATAAAAAAGTGAGGAATCCAGCAGTTGGAACCTCCCAGCAGGCGGCCCAGAGCACCGAGGCTATGGGATCCAGGCCACAGTGAACTCACAGAAGAGGGCCCATGTCACGAAACTGAGCAACCAAGCCATTGGGACTTCAGAGCAGGAGGCCCACATCCCCATGGGGATGGAAATCTGGTAGGAGTGTCCTCGCACCACTGAGAACGTATCAGAAAATTTTGGGCGACCAGCAGTTAGGGCCTGACGCCAGAGGACCCTCATCACCAAGGAAAGGAGGCTCCCAGCAGGTTCCAACTGCCACCAGAAGGCTGACGTCGCCAAGGCGATGTGTGCCAACCAGGCACGAATGACCTCACAGCAGAGGGCCCACCTCAGAAGTGTGACAAACCAAGTCACGATCAGACTCGCACCAGAGGATCCTATCACCAAATGGATTGGAACCAGGCAGGAGTGTCCTCACATGAGAAGGGCCACATCATCTAAAGGTGAGGAACCCAGAACATGTGGCTTCAAACCATAGGACACCCATCACCAAGGGGCTGGCAGTGAGGCAGGCAGGAGGAGCCTCATAACAGAGGGCCCAAAAATAAGAAAGGTGAGGAATCCAGCAGTTGGAACCTCCCAGCAGGCGGCCCAGACCACAGAGGCTAGGGGATCCAGGCCGGAGTGAACTAACACCAGACAGCCCACATCATGAAACTGTGAGCAACCCAGACATTGGGACCTCAGAGCAGAAGGCCCACATCCCTATGGTGATGGGAACATGACAGGAGTGTCCTGGCATCACTGGGCTCACATCAGAAAACGTGGGGTGCTCAGAAGTTAGGGCCTGACGCTAGAGGGCACTCATCACCGAGAGGAGGAGGCTCCCAGCAGGCTCCAGCTGCCACCAGAGGGCCAACGTCGCCAAGGCGATGTGTGCCAGCCCGGCAGGAGTGACCTCACAGCAGAGGGCCCACCTCACAGAAGGATGAGGAACACAGCCAGGATCAGACTCTCACCAGAGGGCCCACATCACCAAGGGGATGGGAACCGGGTAAGAGTGTCCCCACACCAGTGGGACAACATCATCGAAAGGTGAGGATCCCAGCACATGTAGCCTCAAACCACAGGAACCACATCACCAAGGGGTTCGGAATGAGGCTGGCAGGACCGGCCTCACAACACAGGGTCCATAGAATATAAAAGTTGAGGAATCCAGCAGTTGGAACCTCCCAGCAAGTGGCCCAGAGCACCGAGGCTATGGGATCCAGGCCGCAGTGAACTCACAGCAGAGGGCCCACATCATGAACCTGTGAGCAGCCCAGCCGTTGGGACCTCAGAACAGAAGGCCCACATCCCCATTGGGATGGGAACCTGGCAGGAGTGGCTTCACACCACTTAGCACATATCAGAAAATGTTAGGAGCCCAGCAGTTAGGGCCTGACGCCAGGGGGCCCTCATAACTGAGGGGAGGAGACTCCCAGCAGGTTCCAACTGCCAACAGAGGGCCCACGTCTACAAGGTGGCATGCGCCAGCCAGGCAGTAGTGACCTCACAGCAGAGGGCCTATCTCACAGAAGGGTGAGGAACCGAGGCAGGATGAGACTCTCGCCAGAGGGCCCACAACACCAAGGGGATGGGAACCAGTCAGGACTGTTCTCGCACCAGTGGGGCCACATCATCGAAAGGTGAGGAACCCAGCACATGTGGCCTCATATCAGAGGACATACATCACAAAGGGGATGGGAGTGAGGCAGGTAGGAGTAGCCTAAAAACAGAGGGCCCAAAGAATAAAAAAGGTGAGGAATCCAGCAGTTGGAACCTCCCAGCAGGTGGCCGAGAGCACAGAAGCTATGGGATTCAGGCAGGAGTGAACTAACACCAGAGAGCCCACATCATGAAACTGTGAGCAACCCAGGCGTTGGGACCTCAGAGCAGAAAGCCCACATCCCCATGGGGATGGGAACCTGACAGGAGTGTCCTGGCATCACTGGGCTCACATCAGAAAACGTGGGGAGCCCAGCAGTTAGAGCCTGATGCTAGAGGGCCATCATCACCGAGGGCAGGAGGCTCCCAGCAGGTTCCATGTGCCAACAGAGGGCCCACGTCACCAAGGTGATGTGTGCAAGTCAGGCAGGATTGACCTCACAGCAGAGGGCCTACCTCACAGAAGAGTGAGGAACCCAGCCAGGATAAGACTGTCACCAGAAGGCCCACATCACCAAGGGGATGGGAACCAGGCAGGAGTGTCCTCACACCAGTGGGGCCACATCATTGAAAGTTGCGGAACCCAGCACATGTGGCCTCAAACCAGAAGACCCACATCACGAAGGGGTTGCGAGTGAGGCAGGCAGGAGGAGCATCACAACACAGGACCCATAGAATACAAAAGATGAGGAATCGAGCAGCTGGAACCTCCCAGCAGGTGGCCAAGAGCACAGAGGCTATGGGATCCAGGCCACAGTGAACTAACACCAGAGAGCCCACATCATGAAATTGTGATCAACCCAGCCGTTGGAACCTCAGAGCAGAAGGCCCACATCCCCGTGGAGATGGGAACCTAAGAGGAGTGCCCGAGCATCACTGGGCTCACTAAGAAAAGTTGGGGAGCCCAGCAGTTAGGGCCTGACGTCAGAGGGCCCTCATCACAGAGGTGAGGAGGCTCCCAGCAGGGTCCAAGTGCCACCAGAGGGCTCATGTCAACAAGGCGAGGTGAGCAAGCCAGGCAAGAGTTACCTGATAGTAGAGGGCCCACCTCACAGATGGGTGAGGAACCCAGCCAGGATCAGACTCTCACCAGAGGGCCCACATCACAAAGGGGATGGGAACCGGTCAGGATTATCCTCACACCAGTGGGGCCTCATCATCTTAAGGTGAGGAACCCAGCACATGTGTCCTCAAACCAGAGGACCCACATCACCAAGGGCCTTGGAGTGAGGCAGGCAGGAGTAGCCTCACAACACAGGGCACATAATATAAAAAACGTGAGGATTCCAGCATTTAGACCTTCCAGCAGGCGGCCCAGAACACCGAGGCTATGGGATCCAGGCCACAGTGAACTCACAGCAGAGGGCCCACATCATAAAACTGTGAGCAACCCAGGCGTTGGGACCTCAGCGCAGAAGGCCCACATCCCCATGGGAATGGGAACCTGGCTGGAGTGTCCTCGCACCACTGGGCACACATCAGAAAATGTGGGGAGCCCACCATTTAGGGCCTGACGCAAGAGGGCCATCATCACCGAGAGGAGGAGGCACCCTGCATGCTCCAACTGCCACCAGAGGGCTCACGTCTCCAAGGTGACGTGTGCCAGCCAGGCAGGAGTGACCTCACAGCAGAGGGCCTACCTCACAGAACGTTGAGGAACCCAGCCAGGATTAGACTCTCGCCAGAGGGCCCACCTCACCAAGGGGATGGGAACCAGGCAGGAGTGTCCTCACACGAGTGGGGCCACATCTTCGAAAGGTGAGGAATGCAGCACATGTGGCCTCAAGCCATAGGACAGTCATCACCAAGGGGCTGGCAGTGAGGCAGGCAGGAGGAGCCTCATAACAGAGGGCCCAAAAATAAGAAAGGTGAGGAATCCAGCAGTTGGAACCTCCCAGCAGGCGGCCCAGACCACAGAGGCTAGGGGATCCAGGCCGGAGTGAACTAACACCAGACAGCCCACATCATGAAACTGTGAGCAACCCAGACATTGGGACCTCAGAGCAGAAGGCCCACATCCCCATGGTGATGAGAACATGACAGGAGTGTCCTGGCATCACTGGGCTCACATCAGAAAACGTGGGGTGCTCAGAAGTTAGGGCCTGACGCTAGAGGGCACTCATCACCGAGAGGAGGAGGCTCCCAGCAGGCTCCAGCTGCCACCAGAGGGCCAACGTCGCCAAGGCGATGTGTGCCAGCCCGGCAGGAGTGACCTCACAGCAGAGGGCCCACCTCACAGAAGGATGAGGAACACAGCCAGGATCAGACTCTCACCAGAGGGCCCACATCACCAAGGGGATGGGAACCGGGTAGGAATGTCCCCACACCAGTGGGACAACATCATCGAAAGGTGAGGATCCCAGCACATGTAGCCTCAAACCACAGGAACCACATCACCAAGGGGTTCGGAATGAGGCTGGCAGGACCGGCCTCACAACACAGGGTCCATAGAATATAAAAGTTGAGGAATCCAGCAGTTGGAACCTCCCAGCAAGTGGCCCAGAGCACCGAGGCTATGGGATCCAGGCCGCAGTGAACTCACAGCAGAGGGCCCACATCATGAACCTGTGAGCAGCCCAGCCGTTGGGACCTCAGAACAGAAGGCCCACATCCCCATTGGGATGGGAACCTGGCAGGAGTGGCTTCGCACCACTTAGCACATATCAGAAAATGTTAGGAGCCCAGCAGTTAGGGCCTGACGCCAGGGGGCCCTCATAACTGAGGGGAGGAGACTCCCAGCAGGTTCCAACTGCCAACAGAGGGCCCACGTCTACAAGGTGGCATGCGCCAGCCAGGCAGTAGTGACCTCACAGCAGAGGGCCTATCTCACAGAAGGGTGAGGAACCGAGGCAGGATGAGACTCTCGCCAGAGGGCCCACAACACCAAGGCGATGGGAACCAGGCAGGAGTCTCCTAAGACCATTGGTCCCACATCATCGAAAGGTGAGGAACGCAGCACATGTGGCCTCAAGCCATAGGACAGTCATCACCAAGGGGCTGGCAGTGAGGCAGGCAGGAGGAGCCTCACAACAGAGGGCACATAGAATAAAAAAGTTGAGGAATCCAGCAGTTGGAACCTCCCAGCAGGCGGCTCAGAGCACCGATGATAAGGGATCCTTGCCAGAGTGAACTCACAGCAGAGGGCCCACATCATGGTACTGTGAGCAAGCCAGCCGTTTTGACCTCAGAGCAGAAGGCCCATATCCCCATGGGGGTGGGAACCTGGCAAGAGTGTCCTCACTCACTTGGCGCACATCAGAAAATGTGGGGAGCCCAGCAGTTATGGCCTAAGGCAAGAGGGCCCTCATCACCGAGGGGAGGAGGATCCCAGCACACTCCAACTGCCACCAGAGGGCCCACGTCGCCAAGGTGATGTGTGCCAGACAGGCATGATTGACCTCACAGCAGAGGGCCCACCTCACAGAAGGGTGAGGAACCCAGCCAGGATCAGACTCTCACCTGAGGGCCCACATCAGCAAGGGGATGGGAACCAGTCAGGACTGTCTTCCCTCCAGTGGGGCCACATCATCGAAAGGTGCGGAACCCAGCACATGTGGCCTCAAATCAGAGGACACATATCACAAAGGGAATGGGAGTGAGGCAGGCAGGAGTAGCCTAAAAACAGAGGGCCCAAAGAATAAGAAAGGTGAGGAATCCAGCAGTTGGAACCTCCCAGCAGGCGGCCGAGAGCACAGATGCTATGGGATGCAGGCAGGAGTGAACTAACAGCAGAGAGCCCACATCATGAAACTGTGAGCAACCCAGGCGTTGGGACATCAGAGCAGAAGGCCCACATCCCAATGGGGATGTGAACCTGGCTGGAGTGTCCTCACACCACTGGGCGTACATCACAAAATGTGGGGAGCCCAGCAGTTAGGGCCTGACGCCAGAGGGCCCTCATCACTGAGGGGAGGAGGCTCCCAGCAGGCTCCAAGTGCCACCAGAGGGCTCATGTCCACAAGGCGAGGTGAGCAAGCCAGGCAGGAGTGACCTCACAGCAGACGGCCCACCTCACAGATGGGTGAGGAACCCAGCCAGGATCAGACTCTCAACAGAGGGCCCACATCACCAAGGGGATGTGAACCAGGCAGGAGTCTCCTAAGACCATTGGTCCCACATCATCGAAAGGTGAGGAACCCAGCACATGTGGCCTCAAACCAGACGACACACATCACGAAGGGGCTGGGAGTGAGGCAGGCAGGAGGATCCTCACAACAGAGGGCCCAAAAAATTAAAAAAGTGAGGAATCCGGCAGTTGGAACCTCCCAGCAGGCGGCCAAGAGCACAGAGGCTATGGGATCCAGGCCTCTGTGAACTAACACCAGAGAGCCCACATCACGAAAATGTGAACAACCCAGCCGTTGGGACCTCAGAGCACAAGGCCCACATCCCCATGGAGATGGGATCCTAAGAGGAGTGCCAAAGCATCACTGGGCTCACTAAGAAAAGTTGGTGAGCCCAGCAGTTATGCCCTGACGCAAGAGGGCCCTCATCACCGAGGGGAGGAGGCTCCCAGCAGGCTCCAAGTGCCACCAGAGGGCTCATGTCCACAAGGCGAGGTGAGCAAGCCAGGCAGGAGTGACCTCACAGCAGACGGCCCACCTCACAGATGGGTGAGGAACCCAGCCAGGAACAGACTCTCACCAGGGGGTCCACATAACCACGTGGATGAGAACCAGGCAGGAGTGTCCTCACACTAGTGGGGCCACATCATCGAAAGGTGAGGAACCCAGCAAAGGTGGCCACAAACCAGAGGACCCACATCACCAAGGGGTTGAGAGTGAGGTAGGTGTCTGGACGGGCATATTTAACACTCATTTCCCACCAGGAAGAGGAATTAACCAAAGGCTCAGCGTGCCCTGCCAGAAGCAGATTAGGGCCTGAAGCAGTCTTGCGGGTTTGCGGCCAGCTCACAAGAAAGCGAGTTGAAGAAAGGAGCTCAGGGGCCCTGTAATTCACAAACCTGCAGAGTTATAAATGACAGATAACGTCCAAAAATATATTGAAGTAAGGCTGCGAAGAGGACTTGAAAGCGGGGCAGAATTTCAGGAAACCGATTTCAGGAGGTAGACTGGATTTGCATTTAAAGCATAGGAAAAGAGGCAGAACATCGACAATGATGCACTTGGCAAAAAAGGGCGTATGAGTTTGTTCCTGAATATATTCAGGAAAAAACACATACGCCCTTTTTGGCAAACCAAGCAAGCTTGCAATGGAAATCCGAACTACTATGAAGTGTCACTTCCCCCCGGTCTAAAGGGCCATCTGAGAAAAGTGTAAAATCCAGAAAGGCAGGACAGGCCATGGAGAACTGGGAGCCTTGTTATGCTGATGGGCGGGATGTAAATTGCCAACAGCCACTCTGGAGAAGTGTATGGTGTTTCCTGATACATCTGAAAAACAAAGCAACAGAGTCTAGGGCATTTCCACTTATGGTCTTATAGCTTAGGGAAATTAAAATCAAAAAGACACAGCCACCCCAAAATTTGGGACGGCTCTGTTTACAGGAACCTCTTCTACAGTACAAGTTAAATACCCCAGAGAACAAATAATTGATAAAGAAATTGCGGTACGTACGTACAACAGAATACCACTCAGCAATGAAATCTGTGTCACCAGGCCTGTACTAGCATAATGAGTGGATTGAGGCACGGTGATTCTAAGTGAAATAAGTCACACAGAAAAAGAAACATCATAAGGTGTCACTAATGCACGGAATGTAAACTTGGCTACACATGAACTGAATTACAAAACAGAACAGGGTCTCAAGTTTACAAAACCAACTTATGCTTGCTTAAGGGGAAAGGTGAGTTGGGGTGCTGCATAAAACCAGAGTTTGAAATTAGCACAGATAGCGTTCCATAAGCCAAATATGTAATATACAAGACCTACCCCTTGCTCAACGAAATGGACTCAACAATGACTCAACCTCACACCTGTTAGAATGGGCATCATCTGAAAATCTACAAACAACAAATGCTGGAAAGGGTGTGGAGAAAAGGAACCCTCTTCCACTATTGTTGGGAATATAAATTGATACAGTCACTATGGAGAACAATATGGAGTTTCTTAAGAAACTAATAATAGAATTACCATATGATACAGCAATCCCAGTACTGGACATATACCCAGACAAAACCATAAATCAAAAAGAGACATTCACTGCAATGTTCATTGCATCACTATTTACAATATCGAGGTAATGGAAGCAACCTAAATGCCCACAGACAGACGAATGCATAAAGATGTGGTACATATATAAAATGGAATATTACTAAGCCATGAAAGGAATGAAATTGGGTCATTTGTAGAGACGTCGATGGATCTAGAGACTGTCATACAGAGTGAAGTAAGTCAGAAAGAGAAGAACAAATCTTGTATATTCATGCATATATGTGGAACCTAGAAAAACTGTACAGATTAACCGTTTTGCAAGGCATAAATAGAGCAACAGATGTAGACAACAATCGTATGGACAACAAGGGGGGAAAGCTCTTGGGGGGGTGGTGGTGGGAGGAGTTGAGAGATTGGGATTGGCATGTAAACATTTATATGTATAAAATAGATAACCAATAAGAACCTGCTGTATAAAAATATAAAATAAAATTCAAAATTAAAAAGAAATAAAATTTAAAAAATAAAACAGAAAAAACAATTATTCCCTTCACATACATGTATTTATATGAATAAATTATTTCCATGCTTATATCTGTAAATACAAAAAAGAAGAATAAAATCTACCTTGAACCAAAAACGAAAAAGAGAAAAAAAAAAAAACAGAACCCACCAGTTACTCAGAGGAAAACCGTATCAGGGCACTTGCTCCAGTTGTAAACAATTCTGAAGTTGGTCAGTGGTGGGGAATCGTCTCCCATTCAGCCAGCAGCCCCCACACAGCAAGCGTCCTCATTGCAAAGCTGGGGCACCGTGCCGAGGCATCTGTGAGTAAACGTGAGCTGAGCCCCAGGCCAGTTGCTGCTGAACTGTTCCCACCCTTCCCAGGTAAAACACCTGAATATATACAAGGACTTGAAAGCCTAGAGGAAGGGCCATGGAGCCACACGAGTGACAGCATGCCAGCTGACTTGGTGCCTGCAGGCCAGCCAGGATGGTCCTGGCCCTGGGTGCTCTTCTGGAAGATTTCCATTTCCCTGCCTGAGATACCCGTCCTGTCCCTGCCCCCACTGCTTTTTTCCTTCCTCACCTCTGCCCAGGGAGAAATTCCAGCAGCAGGTATGGGTGACACATCCTCTTCTTTAGCAGGTGGCAGCCTGGCAACTGCTGCAGAAAGTCCAGCAGAGCCCCACTCACACTGGGCCACCCACAAAGCTGTGGCCTCTCACTCCCTCCCACCAGCCCAGCCCCGAGACTGCTGACAGGGCAGAGAAAATGGCGTCAGGCACAGCTGCAGGGGCTCTTGCTGCCTGGAGTGGTATTTATATTGATCTCAACCCAGGCACACCTGGGGAGGGCTGGCCGGCAGTAAGGCTGCCCAGGTCAGCCAATCATCACCCCTCAGGGGCTCACAGTTGCAGAAAATGGAACTTGCTGAACCGGCCAGGTCCAAGGAACAGGTGTGGGCTCCTGAGAGTCAGGATAGACAAGGGGCTGAAGCTTTGGCTTGTTTTCTAATCATTTTATCTGGCCCATGAGTGGGAGACAACTTCAAGAAAACCCTCTCCTAATGAGAGGAACCCAGGAGTCAGGGAGAGGAGGGGGTGGGTGGTGGTTGGAGACAGAGGCCTCGTGCCCTGGGTGCAGTGGAAGTCTCTGGAAGACCAGGTGGAGGGAGGCCACACAGAGTGATGCCCAGGGTCACAGACCTGTCGGAGCTGCTGTTTGTTAGCTCAAGTCCTGCTCTGAGGTGCTCTGTGTCAGCTCTGAGTGACAGGTGAGCTGGGGGTGCTCTTCAATGAGGGCTATGTGCACGGTTCCTGTGTGCCCAGCCCTGCCACGGTACCTGCAAGGGTAGCTCTGTATCCTGGGAGGGGCCTGACCATGAGAGCCCCGTGGGCTGGGTTGGGGGTGGGGTACCTGCCCAGGAGAGCTCCATATCCTGGGATTGGCCTGACCACGAGAGCCCCATGGGCTGCTGGGGACCTGGTAAAGGATGTCAGGACAGTCAGTGAAGCCACCGAGGATATACCTCCAGTTGCTCCTGATTCCTACACCCTGCTGGTCATTCTACCAACCACCAGGACATGGTATTCTGTATTAGTCTTCAATGATGCCTTCTTTTGTATTCCATTAGTCCCAGAGTCACAAGAAATTTTGGCTTGTGAGTGGCAGGACTCAACATACGACTAAAACAATACTTCCGGGCCGTCTTGCCCCAAGGGTTCAAAAATTCCCACACCATCTTTGGGGAAAGCTTAGCTAGAGACCGAAAAGTTCTACCTCTGGAAAAGGAAACCCTCCTTCAATATGCAGATGACATTCTGATCGCCAGCCCTACTAAGGAGGACTCTGAACTACCAAGCCAATAAAGGATAGAAGTTGTCCAAAGCTCAAATATCACAGACTGCGGTGACCTGCCTGGGCTTCATTCTCACACAAGGTCAGAGAAGCCCATCCCAGGAAAGGGAAGAAACCATTTGCAGCCTTACCCCTTTCTAAAACTAGAAGACAGCTTAGGGGTTCCTGGGGAGGCCAGGGTTTGCTGCTTCTGGATCCCTAACTACAGTCTACTAGCTGGGCCTCTATATGAAACACTGAAAGGAAAAGATGATGATCCTTTTGAACAGAATCCAGAAGTGGCCTTTCAAGAATGGAAAGAGCAGTCAATTCAGACCCTTGCCCTGGAACTCCCTAATTGAGCTAAACCCTTTGACCTTTACATTCCCGGTGAAAGGTGAATCGCCATTGGAGAATTAGTGCAAAAACTGGGACCACTTGAAATGGAACAACGCAAGAATGCCATCCAGGTAGGATAAACTACAGTCACCAAGGGGCTTGGCCCACTGCCACATCTGGCCAAGATACTGGCGGTATCTAAAAACCTGGAAATCAGCAGCCCAAAAGGCCACCTCCCTCCTAAGGGAAAAGGACCCCACGTGGTGATCCTAATCACCTACCATGCCCTGAAGTTGCAGGGTTCACTCCGTGGGCACACCGACCTCGAGTGAGGAGGCCCTCCAACTCCAACATCCAGAGAGATAACCGGGGGCAACAGGACACCATGACGACTCGTGTGAACATCACTTGACCTGGAGTTTCTCTCATAAAACAACAATAGTGTGTCCCGAAGGAGTAGACTACTGCTTGCAGGACTTACTGCACCCGGAGGGGAGCTAATAATCTTGGCGGGGGAACCGTATATCACACTGTCACCATAGAAAAGCCTACAGACACCGTGATGATGGTGGCCAATAAGACCGGCTGGACTCCTGTTTACTTCAAAAGGCTGTTGACTCAGTGGCCATCATGGTCCTTGATCACCACTGACCCTGGACTGTCTGGGAGTTGAGCGGGCAGAGCTCTGACACCTGGTGCTGTTTTTACGTTAATTCAGGGGCCTAATTGAAGAAAGAGCAGACTACTGGTCAGAGCATCAGGCTGGCAGAAACGGTCAGCCTAAGGTGGCCGAACAAATGTGGGGCGGGGTGAAATCGGCCCCCACAGCGTCTCTGCACATCTCTTTCCTGGACCCTTAAAGGTCATTAGAATCTATAACACTTCCAATGCTGGTGCTCAGGCGGACGAGCAGGGAGGCAGGGGTCCTGGGGCCAATCAACGTCACCTGGAGGCTGCTGGGGAGAAGTTCTGACCCTCGTCCCCTGGTATGAGGGCTCCCAACTCAGCACTCAGCAGTTACAGAAGAAGGGTCTGCACCCTCAGCACTCCAAGAATGAGGAACGGGACAAAAGGCAGAGGAGGGGTTTGTCCCCAGCAAAGCCCATTAAAAATCCCTGGGAGATAAAAATAGAATCTGGGCAATAAAGTCAAGTCTGACCTTTTTTATCCTTTGTGCTTTGTCTAATTTCACGTGCTCCTAGGGTCCCGCATGCAGAGGTTCCACACCCGGCACTTCAGACCAGATATCCTAGTGCAGAATGGCTGGGTCGACACCTCAGCTCCTGGGGCCCAGTGCAGACTCTGAGATATAGAGCCTGAGCTGCAGCCAACCTGGCCCTCGAGAGCTCCGCCCCCTCCCTCCCACTGACTCTGACAGGATCTCTACACAGCAGCCCAGCCCACAGCCCACGGGGTAGTGCATGCTCTCACCTCTCCATTCTCTGATCAAAATATAAAGTTTCCTTTGCTTGGGAACCAAACTCAGTCTCGATCTGTTGGCCCCAATGACACTGGGCAGGGGGACACTTGTTGGGGTCCACTCTGGAGGATCAGTAACAGAAATTGAGACTATTGTAACTTCAATGAACAGATGTGTGAGCCAAACTGTACTTAACATAGAACAGTTTATAAGGCTCGGGTAAAATAAGATGTTTCTAACACTTCCATTTGATATTTCCATCACTTTATTATAAGCAAGTTCAGTGAAAAGGTTTGTCTTATTTGTCAGGTCAATATTAGAGAAATGAAGTGATTTCTTTCCAAGGATGTACATCTAATAATCTTGGTTAAAGCTTCAATCTTGTTTTAAATGCTTTTCCATTGAAAATGATACCTCTTTTTCAGCTCCCCCATTTCTGAGAAGTATAAAATCTTATAATTTATTATTACCAAAGGGGAAAGGTGGGAGGAGGGATAAATTAACAGTTTGGAATTAACACATACACACTGCTATGTATAAAATAGATCATCAACAAGGAACTACTGTATAGCACAGGGAACTACACTCAATATTTTGCAATAACCTATAAGGGGAAATAATCGGAAAAAGAATACATATTTTTATTGACATCATCTATCAATGACAGTTAAAGTGTAACCTAAGGGAAGCCGGTGGTGAGTGCTTCTGACCCTGAAGACTTCAATCATCTAAAGTTTGGACTCTGCCTACTTCCCAAGGCCCTTAATGAACATATGTGTAGCCGTAGCTTAAAAAACTCCCCAGTTTGGGTTTCGGGGAGACACTGATTTTGAAAAAGCCCTGGTGTTCTCCTTACATGAATGGGACTCTTCCTACTGCTAAAACATGTCTGTCACATCCAGAGGATAGTATACCGTCTGATCGGGAAGAGTTTGGAAAAGGCATCTCATCTCCTGGTGCTCGGGTTCACCCCTCCAGCATCTTTACTAACAGTCTCCCCACTTGGAGATGTCAGCACTGTCAACATCCTGTTGCGTACAGTTTGGAATTTGTCCAGAGGATGAAGCGGAAGGATGAGGAACAATGAGAGACAAGTCCTAGGTGTTCAGACAGGCACATGTCACTCTAATTTCCAATCAGGAAGATGAATTGACCAAAGGCTAGGGTTGCCCATGGAAACAGTATAGGGCTTGAGGAAATCCCACTGCTTTGTGGCCAGTTCCCATAAACACAAGTTGAACAATGGAACTCAGGGGCAGTAAAATTCACAAAACTGCAGAGTTGAAAATATCTATCACTGAAAAATGTCTTGAGGAAAGTCAGAGAAAAGGATTGGTAAGCAAGGGAGAATGGCAGGAAAGGGATTTGAGGAGGTAGAAAGGACTCGCCATTAAGCACAAGAAAAGGGGCTGAACATTGCCAACATTGCAGTTGGCCAAAAAGGCTGTATGCATTTCTTTCTGTATATATTCAAGAAAAGGGCATACACTTTTTTAGCCAACCAAACAGGTGGGCACTGGAAATCAATACTACAAAAGATATCACTTCGCATCAGTCAGAAGAGCCATCCTCATAAAGTGTAAACACCAGAAATGCAGGACAGGGCAAGGAGAAGAGGGAGCCCTGTGAGGCTTATAGTGGAAATGTATATTGCCAACGGCCATTCTGGAGAAGTGTATTGTGTTTACTAAAACATCTAAAAAATGAGCTACAGAGCATAGGGCACTTGCACTCATGGGCGTATATCTTGGGAAAAACAAAAATCGAGAGGACACAGGCACCCCAATGTTTACTGCCTCTCTGTTTAAAAGATCCTCGACTAGGATAGAACTTCAATGTCTCTGGAGGGAAAAAATGGATAGAGATGTGGTACTTATGTAGAGTGGAATATTACTCAGCCTGGAAATCAATGAAATATGGCCAGTTGTAACAACTCCGGAGGAGTTACGTATGATCGTTCTAAGTGACATAATTCAAAAAGAAAAAGACACGTATCATAAGATATCACTTAAAGGTGGAATCCAAAATGGCTACACATGAAATAAATTACAAAACAAAAACATAGTCAAATATGTAGAAAACACGCGTAAGGCTGCTAAACGGGAAAGGTGGGGAGGGGTGAGGCATCATCCAGGAGGTTGAAATTAGCAAAGATACCATTCCAAATACTAAACTGATAATCAACAAGGTCTACACGGTAGCTAAAAGAACTGCACTCAGCACACTCAAGTCACCGGAAAAGAATATCTATGACTGGTAAGAATCTGAAAAAGAATTTATTGATGTCTCTCTGTACGTGAATCAAGTGGATGTACAGCAGCAAGAAACAGAGCTTTGAAAATCAGCTGTAACCAATATAGTAATAAATTGAAAAAAATAAACGACAGAGAGACAGAGAAAACCTCTTACAACTTTTCCTCAGGGACGGTGATGCAACATGGATTGAACACATCTAGACCCACAGCAGGATGAGACATAAGGCTGGAAACTGTTCGCGCTAAGAAAAATGTGAGGTTGGGTAAGGAAATGCACACCCTTGAAAGTAATACTACCTGGTACCCATTCAATGGGTCCCAAATCTGCAGGTTCAAGGAATCTTCCTACAGCTAAAACATGCATGGAAAACCCAGAGGACTGTACACCATGTGATCGGGAGATGTGTCTAAAATGCACCTCATTTATCCTCTCCTGGTACTCCTGTTCATCATTCCAGCCACGTTACTTAGAATCTCCCCACTTAGAGAATCAGCACATTTAAACTTCTGTTTCACACATTTTGCAAATTGTGAGGAGGATGAACGGGAAGAGGGGGAACCAATGAGAGAATAGTTGTCGGGGTTTGGACGGGCACATGTCACTCTAATTTCCCATTAAGAATAAGAATTAAAAAAAGGCTCAGCCCGCCTCGCCAGAGCCAAAATAGGGCCTGAAGCAATCCTGCGGCTTTGAGGCCAGCTCACAAAAGAGCAACTTAAAAAATGGAGCTCAGGGTCACTGCAATTCACAAACCTGCACAGTTATAAATGAAAACTAACGTCCAAAAATATGTTGAGGTAAGGCAAAGAAGAGGATCTGAATGCAAGACAGAATTGCAAGAAACAGTTTTCAAGAGATAGATTGGACTCGTCTTTAAAGCACATGAAAAGCGGCAGAATTTCGACAATGATGCAGTTGGCCCAAAAGGGAGTATGCGTTTTTTCCTGAATATATCCAGGAAAAAACGCATACGCACTTTATGGGCAACCAAGCAAGCAAGCAATGCAAATGTGCACAACAAAGAAGTCTCATTTCCCACCGGACAAAAGGGCCATCCGAAAAAATTGTAAAAACCAGAAATGCAGGACAGGCCATGGAGAACAGGGAGCCTTTATACGCTGATGGACAGTGTGTGAACTGCCGAGAGCCACTCTGGAGAAGTGTATGGTGGTTCATAAATCATCTAAAAAACAGAGCTACAGAGCATAGGGCACTTAAAATCACGGGAGTATATCTAGGGAAGTCTAAAAATCAACAAGACACAAGCACACCGCAGTTTAGGGCTACTCTGTTTACAAGAACCTCAACTTCAGTACACCTTAAATATCCCAGGAAAGAGAACAATGGATAAAGAAAATGTGGTTGAAGTCATATTGCATGGTACCCATTCCATGGGTCTCAACTCTCCAGGTTTAAGGGATTCTTCCTTCAGCTAAAACATGCATGTGGAACCAAGAGTATGATCCACCGTGTGATTGGGAAACGTGTTCAAATGTGTCTCAGTTCTCGTCCCCTGGTATTCGGGTGCAACATTCCAGATGCTTTACTAACACTCTCCCCACTTGGAGAGTCAGTGCCTTTAACCTCCTGTTTGGCCCAGTTTGCAATTTCTGCGTAAGATGAACAGGAATAGGGATAACCAATGAGAGACTATCTGCAAGTGTCTGGACGGGCAAATTTAACTCTCGTTTCCCACCAGGAAGAGGAATTAACCAAAAGCTCAGCATGCTGTGCCGGAACCACAATAGGACCTGAAGCAATCCTGCGGTGTTGCGGCCAGCTCACAAGTAAGCGAGTTGAAGAAAGGAGCTCAGGGGCACTGTAATTCACAAACCTGCAGAGTTATAAATGACAGCTATTGTCCAAAAATATATTGAACTAAGGCTGTCAAGAGGACTTGAAAGCGGGGCAGAATTGCAGGAAACCGATTTCAGGAGGTAGACTGGAATTACAAGTAAAGCATAGGAAAAGCAGAACGTCCACAATGATGCACTTGGCCAAAAAGGGCGTATGCGTTTTTTCGTGAATATATTCAGGAAAAAACGCATACGCCCTTTTTGGCCAACCAAGCAAGCTTGCAAAGGAAATCTGCACTACAATGAAGTATCACTTCCCCCCGTCAAAAGGGTCATCTGAAAAAAGTGTAAAATCCAGAAAGGCAGGACAGGCCATGGAGAACTGGGAGCCTTGTTATGCTGATCGGCGGGATGTAAATTGCCAACAGCCACTCTGGAGAAGTGTATGGTGTTTCCTGAAACATCTAAAAAACAAAGCAACAGAGCCTAGGGCACTTCCACTTATGGTCCTATAGCTTAGGAAAATTAAAATCAAAAAGACACAGCCACCCCAAAGTTTGGGACGGCTCTGTTTACAAGAACCTAGTTTACGGTACAAGTTCAATATCACAGAAAGCGAAAAATGGATAAAGAAGTTGTGGTACTTACGTACAATGCAATATCACTCAGCAATGGAATCTATGTCATCAGGTCCGTAGCAGCATATTGAGTGGATTCAGGTAGGATGATTCTAAGTGAAATAAGTCACACAGAAAAAGAAACATCATAAGATATCACTAATACACGGAATGTAAACTTGGCTACACAGGAACTGAATTACAAGACAGAACAGGGTCTCAAATGTAGAAAACCAACTTATGCTTGCTTAACGGGAAAGGTGAGTTGGGGTGCTGCATAAAACCAGAGATTGAAATTAGCACAGATACTGTTCCATAAGCCAAATATGTAATAGACAAGAGCTACTCCTTGCTCAACGAAGTGGACTCAACACCCCATATTAAACGCCTAAGAATATACCTGACTAGTAAGAATCTTAAAACCTATGGATTTCTATGTCTCCAAAAGAGAATCAAGCGTGTGTACAGTGGCATAAACGCAGCAGTGATAGGATTGGTGAGGTTCGGTGAGCAAATGCAGACCCTTTGAAGTCATATTGCATGGTACCCATTCCATGGGTCTCAACTCTCCAGAATTAAGGGATTCTTCCTTCAGCTAAAACATGCATGTGGAACCCAGAGTATGATTCACCGTGTGATCAGGAAACGTGTTCAAATGTGTCTCAGTTTTCATCCCCTGGTACTCGGGTGCAACATTCCAGACGCATTACTAGCACTCTCCCCACTTGGAGAGTCAGTGCCTTTAACCTCCTGTTTGGCCCAGTTTGCAATTTCTGCGGAAGATGAACAGGAATAGGGAGAACCAATGAGAGACTAGCTGGAGGTGTCTGGACGGGCAAATTTAACTCTCATTTCCCACCAGGAAGAGGAATTAACCAAAGGCTCAGCATGCCGTGCCGGAACCACACTAGGGCCTGAAGCAATCCTGCGGTGTTGCAGCCTGCTCACAAGAAAGCGAGTTGAAGAAAGGAGCTCAGGGGCACTGTAATTCACAAACCTGCAGAGTTATCAATGACAGCTATTGTCCAAAAATATATTGAAGTAAGGCTGCCAAGAAGACTTGAAAGTGGGGCAGAATTGCTGGAAACCGATTTCAGAAGGTACACGGGAGTCGCTCTTAAAGCATAGGAAAAGAGACAGAACTTGGAAAATAATGCACTTGGCAAAAAAGGGCATATGTGTTTTATCCAGAGCTCTCATAACTGAGGGGAAGAGATTCCCAGCAGGTTCCAACTGCCACCTGAGGGCTCACATTGCCAAGGCAACGTGAGCAAGCCAGGCAGGAGTTACCTCACAGCAGAGGTCCCACCTCACAGAAGGGTGAGAAACCCAGCCAACATCAGACTCTCACCAGAGGGCCCACATCACCAAGGGGATGGGAACCAGGCAGGAGTGTCTTCACACCAGTGGGGCCACATCATCGAAAGGTGAGGTACTCAGCACATGTGTCCTCAAACCAGAGGACCCACATCACCAAGGGCCTCGGAGTGAGGCAGGCAGGAGTAGCCTCACAACACTGGGCCCATAGAATAAAAAAGTGAGGAATCCAGCAGTTGGAACCTCCCAGTAGGTGGCCCAGAGCACTGAGGCTATGGGATCCAGGCCACAGTGAACTCACAGAAGAGGGCCCATGTCATGAAACTGAGCAACCCAGCCATTGGGACCTCAGAGAAGGAGGTCCACATCCCCATGGGGATGGAAATCTGGTAGGAGTGTCCTTGCACCACTGAGAACATATCAGAAAATTTTGGGCGACCAGCACTTAGGGCCTGACGCCAGAGGACCCTCATCACCAAGGGAAGGAGGCTCCCAGCAGGCTCCAACTGCCACCAGAGGGCTGACGTCACCAAGGCGATGTGTGCCAACCAGGCACGAATGACCTCACAGCAGAGGGCCCACCTCAGAGAAGTGTGACGAACCCAGTCAGGATCAGACTCGCAGCAGAGGGCCCACATCAGCAAATGGATTGGAACCAGGCAGGAGTGTCCTCACATGAGTAGGGCCACATCATCTAAAGGTGAGGAACCCAGAACATGTGGCTTCAAACCATAGGACACCCATCACCAAGGGGCTGGGAGTGAGGCAGGCAGGAGGAGCCTCATAACAGAGGGCCCAAAAATAAGAAAGGTGAGGAATCCAGCAGTTGGAACCTCCCAGGTGGCCCAGACCACAGAGGCTAGGGGATCCAGGCCGGAGTGAACTAACACCAGACAGCCCATATCATGAAACTGTGAGCAACCCAGACATTGGGACCTCAGAGCAGAAGGCCCACATCCCCATGGTGATGGGAACATGACAGGAGTGTCCTGGCATCACTGGGCTCACATCAGAAAACGTGGGGTGCTCAGAAGTTAGGGCCTGACGCTAGAGGGCACTCATCACCGAGAGGAGGAGGCTCCCAGCAGGCTCCATCTGCCACCAGAGGGCCAACGTTGCCAAGGCGATGTGTGCCAGCCCGGCAGGAGTGACCTCACAGCAGAAGGCCCACCTCAAAGAAGGGTGAGGAACACAGCCAGGATCAGACTCTCACCAGAGGGCCCACATCACCAAGGGGATGGGAACCAGGCAGGAGTGTCCCCACACCAGTGGGACAACATCATCGAAAGGTGAGGATCCCAGCACATGTAGCCTCAAACCACAGGAACCACACCACCAAGGGGTTCAGAATGAGGCTGGCAGGACCGGCCTCACAACACAGGGTCCATAGAATATAAAAGTTGAGGAATCTAGCAGTTGGAACCTCCCAGCAAGTGGCCCAGAGCACCGAGGCTATGGGATCCAGGCCGCAGTGAACTCACAGCAGAGGGCCCACATCATGAACCTGTGAGCAGCCCAGCCATTGGGACCTCAGAACAGAAGGCCCACATCCCCACTGGGATGAGAACCTGGCTGGAGTGGCTTTGCACCACTTAGCACATATCAGAAAATGTTAGGAGCCCAGCAGTTAGGGCCTGACGCCAGGGGGCCCTCATAACTGAGGGGAGGAGACTCCCAGCAGGTCCAACTGCCAACAGAGGGCCCACGTCTACAAGGTGGCATGCGCCAGCCAGGCAGTAGTGACCTCACAGCAGAGGGCCTATCTCACAGAAGGGTGAGGAACTGAGGCAGGATGAGACTCTCGCCAGAGGGCCCACAACACCAAGGGGATGGGAACCAGTCAGGACTGTCCTCCCACCAGTGGGGCCACATCATCGAAAGGTGAGGAACCCAGCACATGTGGCCTCAAGCCACAGGACAGTCATCACCAAGGGGCTGGCAGTGAGGCAGGCAGGAGGAGCCTCACAACAGAGGGCACATAGAATAAAAAAGTTGAGGAATCCAGCAGTTGGAACCCCCCAGCAGGCGGCTCAGAGCACCGATGATAAGGGATCCTTGACAGAGTGAACTCACAACAGAGGGCCCACATCATGGTACTGTGAGCAAGCCAGCCGTTTTGACCTCAGAGCAGAAGGCCCATATCCCCATGGGGGTGGGAACCTGGCAAGAGTGTCCTCACTCACTTGGCGCACATCAGAAAATGTGGGGAGCCCAGCAGTTATGGCCTAAGGCAAGAGGGCCCTCATCACCGAGGGGAGGAGGATCCCAGCACACTCCAACTGCCACCAGAGGGCCCACGTCGCCAAGGTGACGTGTGCCAGACAGGCATGATTGACCTCACAGCAGAGGGCCCACCTCACAGAAGGGTGAGGAACCCAGCCAGGATCAGACTCTCACCTGAGGGCCCACATCAGCAAGGGGATGGGAACCAGTCAGGACTGTCTTCCCTCCAGTGGGGCCACATCATCGAAAGGTGCGGAACCCAGCACATGTGGCCTCAAATCAGAGGACACATATCACAAAGAGAATGGGAGTGAGGCAGGCAGGAGTAGCCTAAAAACAGAGGGCCCAAAGAATAAGAAAGGTGAGGAATCCAGCAGTTGGAACCTCCCAGCAGGCGGCCGAGAGCACAGAAGCTATGGGATGCAGGCAGGAGTGAACTAAAAGCAGAGAGCCCACATCATGAAACTGTGAGCAACCCAGGCGTTGGGACCTCAGAGCAGAAGGCCCACATCCCAATGGGGATGTGAACCTGGCTGGAGTGTCCTCGCACCACTGGGCGCACGTCACAAAATGTGGGGAGCCCAGCAGTTAGGGCCTGACGCCAGAGGGCCCTCATCACCGAGGGGAGGAGGCTCCCAGCAGGCTCCATGTGCCACCAGAGGGCTCATGTCCAAAAGGCGAGGTGAGCAAGCCAGGCAGGAGTGACCTCACAGCAGACGGCCCACCTCACAGATGGGTGAGGAACCCAGCCAGGATCAGACTCTCAACAGAGGGCCCACATCACCAAGGGGATGTGAACCAGGCAGGAGTCTCCTAAGACCATTGGTCCCACATCATCGAAAGGTGAGGAACCCAGCACATGTGGCCTCAAACCAGACGACACACATCACGAAGGGGCTGGGAGTGAGGCAGGCAGGAGGATCCTCACAACGGAGGGCCCAAAAAATTAAAAAAGTGAGGAATCCAGCAGTTGGAACCTCCCAGCAGGCGGCCAAGAGCACAGAGGCTATGGGATCCAGGCCTCTGTGAACTAACACCAGAGAGCCCACATCATGAAAATGTGAACAACCCGGCCGTTGGGACCTCAGAGCAGAAGGCCCACATCCCCATGGAGATGGGATCCTAAGAGGAGTGCCCAAGCATCACTGGGCTCACTAAGAAAAGTTGGTGAGCCCAGCAGTTAGGGCCTGACCCAAGAGGGCCCTCATCACCGGGGGGAGCAGATTCCCAGCACGCTCCAACTGCCACCACACGGCTGACTTCACCAAGGCAATGTGTGCCAGCCATGCAGGAGTGACCTATCAGCAGAGGGTCTCCCTCACAGAAGGGTGAGGAACACAGCCAGGAACAGACTCTCACCAGGGGGTCCACATAACCACGTGGATGAGAACCAGGCAGGAGTGTCCTCACACTAGTGGGGCCACATCATCGAAAGGTGAGGAACCCAGCAAAGGTGGCCACAAACCAGAGGACCCACATCACCAAGGGGTTGAGAGTGAGGTAGGTGTCTGGACGGGCATATTTAACTCTCATTTCCCACCAGGAAGAGGAACTAACCAAAGGCTCAGCGTGCCGTGCCGGAACCACACTGGGGCCTGAAGCAATCCTGCGGTGTTGCGGCCAGCTCACAAGAAAGCGAGTTGAAGAAAGGGGCACTGTAATTCACAAACCTGCAGAGTTATAAATGACAGCTATCATCCAAAAATATATTGAAGTAAGGCTGCGAAGAGGACTTGAAAGCGGGGCAGAATTGCAGGAAACCGATTTCAGGAGGTAGACTGGAACTGCATTTAAAGCATAGGAAAAGAGGCAGAACGTCCACAATGATGCACTTGGCCAAAAAGGGCGTATGCGTTTTTTCCTGAATATATTCAGGAAAAAACGCATACGCCCTTTTTGGCCAACCAAGCAAGCTTGCAAATGAAATCTGCACTACAATGAAGTCTCACTTCCCCCCAGTCAAAAGGGCCATCTGAAAAAAGTGTAAAATCCAGAAAGGCAGGACAGGCCATGGAGAACTGGGAGCCTTGTTATGCTGATGGGCGGGATGTAAATTGCCAACAGCCACTCTGGAGAAGTGTATGGTGTTTCCTGAAACATCTAAAAAACAAAGCAACAGAGCCTAGGGCACTTCCACTTATGGTCCTATAGCTTAGGGAAATTAAAATCAAAAACACACAGCCACCCAAATATTTGGGACGGCTCTGTTTACAAGAACCTCGTTTACGGTACAAGTTCAATATTGCAGAGAGCGAAAAATGGATAAAGAACTTGTGATACTTACGTACAATGCAATATCACTCAGCAATGAAATCTATGTCATCAGGCCCATAGCAACATAATTAGTGGATTCAGCTACGATGATTCTAAGTGAAATAAGTCACACAAAAAAAGAAACGTCATTAGATATCACTAATACACGGAATGTAAACTGGGCTACACAGGAACTGAATTAAAAAACAGAACAGGGTCTCAACTGTAGAAAACCAACTTACACTTGCTTAACGGGAAAGGTGAGTTGGGGTGCTGCATAAAACCAGAGTTTGAAATTAGCACAGATACCGTTCCATAAGCCAAATATGTAATAGACAAGAGCTACTCCTTGCTCAACGAAGTGGACACAACACCCCATATTAAAGGCCTAAGAATATACGTGACTAGTAAGAATCTTAAAACCTATGGATTTATATGTCTCCGAAAGAGAATCAAGCGTGTGTACAGTGGCATAAACGCAGCAGTGATAGGATTGGTGAGGTTCGGTGAGCAAATGCAGACCCTTTGAAGTCATATTGCATGGTACCCATTCCATGGGTCTCAACTCTCCAGTTTTAAGGGATTCTTCCTTCAACTAAAACATGCATGTGGAACCCAGAGTATGATCCACCGTGTGATCGGGAAACGTGTTCAAATGTGTCTCAGTTTTCGTCCCCTGGTACTCGGGTGCAACATTCCAGACGCTTTGCTAACACTCTCCCCACTTGGAGAGTCAGTGCCTTTAACCTCCTGTTTGGCCCAGTTTGCAATTTCCGTGGAAGATGAACAGCAATAGGGAGAACCAATGAGAGACTAGCTGGAGGTGTCTGGACGGGCAAATTTAACTCTCATTTCCCACCAGGAAGAGGAATTAACCAAAGGCTCAGCGTGCCGTGCCGGAACCACACTAGGGCCTGAAGCAATCCTGTGGTGTTGCGGCCACCTAACAAAAAAGCGAGTTGAAGAAAGGAGCTCAGGGGCACTGTAATTCACAAACCTGCAGAGTTATAAATGACAGCTATCGTCCAAAAATATATTGAAATAAGGCTGCCAAGAGGACTTGAAAGCGGGGCAGAATTGCAGGAAACCAATTTCAGGAGGTAGACTGGCGTTGCATGTAAAGCATAGGAAAAGAGGCAGAACGTCCACAATGATGCACTTGGCCAAAAAGGGCGTATGCGTTTTTTCCTGAATATATTCAGGAAAAAACGCATACGCACTTTTTGGCCAACCAAGCAAGCTTACAAAGGAAATCTGCACTACAATGTAGTCTCACTGCCCCCAGGTCAAAAGGGCCATCTGAAAAAAGTGTAAAATCCAGAAAGGCAGGACAGGCCATGGAGAACTGGGAGCCTTGTTATGCTGATGGGCAGGATGTAAATTGCCAACAGCCACTCTGGAGAAGTGTATGGTGTTTCCTGAAACATCTAAAAAACAAAGCAACAGAGGCTAGGGCACATGCACATATGGTCCTATAGCTTAGGGAAATTAAAATCAAAAAGACACAGCCACCGCAAAGTTTGGGATGGCTCTGTTTACAAGAACCTCGTTTACGGTACAAGTTCAATATCACAGAAAGCGATAAATGGATAAAGAAGTTGTGGTACTTACGAACAATGCAATATCTCTCAGCAATGAAATCTATGTCATCAGGCCCGTAGCATCATAATGAGTGGATTCAGGTACGATAATTCTAAGTGAAATAAGTCACACAGAAAAAGAAACATCATAAGATATCACTAATACACGGAATGTAAACTTGGCTACACAGGAACTGAATTACAAAAGAGAACAGGGTCTCAAATGTAGAAAACCAACTTATGCTTGCTTAATGGGAAAGGTGAGTTGGGGTGCTGCATAAAACCAGAGATTGAAATTAGCACAGATACCGTTCCATAAGCCAAATATGTAATAGACAAGAGCTACTCCTTGCTCAACGAAGTGGACTCAACACCCCATATTAAACGCCTAAGAATATACCTGACTAGTAACAATCTTAAAACCTATGGATTTATATGTCTCCGAAAGAGAATCAAGCGTGTGTACAGTGGCATAAACGCAGCAGTGATAGGATTGGGGAGGTTCGGTGAGCAAATGCAGAGCCTTTGAAGTCATATTGCATGGTACCCATTCCATGGGTCTCAACTCTCCAGGTTTAAGGGATTCTTCCTTCACCTAAAACATGCATGTGGAACCCAGAGTATGATCCACCGTGTGATCGGGAAACGTGTTCAAATGTGTCTCAGTTTTCGTCCCCTGGTACTTGGGTGCAACATTCCAGACGCTTTACTAACACTCTCCCCACTTGGAGAGTCAGTGTCTTTAACCTCCTGTTTGGCCGAGTTTGCAATTTCTGCGGAAAATGAACAGGAATAGGGAGAACAAATGAGAGACTAGCTGGAGGTGTCTGGACGGGCAAATTTAACTCTCATTTCCCACCAGGAAGAGGAATTATCCAAAGGCTCAGTGTGCCATGCCGGAACCACACTAAGGCCTGAAGCAATCCTGCGGTGTTGCGGCCAGCACACAAGAAAGCGAGTTGAAGAAAGGAGCTCAGGGGCACTGTAGTCCACAAACCTGCAGAGTTATAAATGACAGCTATCGTCCAAAAATATATTGAAGTAAGGCTGCCACGAGGACTTGAAAGAGGGGCAGAATTGCAGGAAACCAATTTCAGGAGGTAGACTGGAATTGCATGTAAAGCATAGGAAAAGAGGCAGAACGTCCACAATGATGCACTTGGCCAAAAGGGGCGTATACGTTTTTTCTGAATATATTCACGAAAAAACGCATGCGCACTTTTTAGCCAACCAAGCAAGCTTGCAAAGGAAATCTGCACTACAATGAAGTCTCACTGCCCCCCGGTCAAAACGGCCATCTGAAAAAAGTGTAAAATCCACAAAGTCAGGATAGGCCATGGAGAACTGGGAGCCTTGTTATGCTGATGGGCGGGATGTAAATTGCCAACAGTCACTCTGGAGAACTCTATGGTGTTTCCTGAAACATCCAAAAAACAAAGCAACAGAGCCTAGGGCACTTCCACTTATGGTCCTATAGCTTAGGGAAATTAAAATAAAAAAGACACAGCCACCCCAAAGTTTGGAACGGCTCTGTTTACAAGAACCTCGTTTACAGTACAAGTTCAATATCACAGAAAGCGAAAAATGGATAAAGATGTTGTGGTACTTACGTACAATGCAATATCACTCAGCAATGAAATCTATGTCATCAGGCCCATAGCAGCATAATGAGTGGATTCAGGTACGATGATTCTAAGTGAAATAAGTCACACAGAAAAAGAAACATCATAAGATATCACTAATACACGGAATGTAAACTTGGCTACACAGGAACTGAATTACAAAACAGAACAGGTTCTCAAATGTAGAAAACCAACTTATACTTGCTTAAGGGGAAAGGTGAGCTAGGGTGCTGCATAAAACAAGAGATTGAAATTAACACAGATACCGTTCCATAAGCCAAATATGTAATAGACAAGAGCTACTCCTTGCTCAACGAAGTGGACTCAACACCCCATATTAAACGCCTAAGAATATACCTGACTAGTAAGAATCTTAAAACCTATGGATTTATATGTCTCCGAAAGAGAATCAAGCGTGTGTACAGCGGCATAAACGCAGCAGTGATAGGATTGGTGAGGTTTGGTGAGCAAATGCAGACCCTTTGAAGTCATATTGCATGGTACCCATTCCATGGGTCTCAACTCTCCAGGTTTAAGGGATTCTTCCTTCACCTAAAACATGCATGTGGAACCAACAGTATGATCCAGCGTGTGATTGGAAAACTTGTTCAAATGTGTCTCAGTTTTCGTCCCCTGGTACTCGGGTGCAGCATTCCAGACGCTTTACTAACACTCTCCCCACTTGGAGAGTCAGTGCCTTTAACCTCCTGTTTGGCCCAGTTTGCAATTTCTGTGGAAGATGAACAGGAATAGGGAGAACCCATGAGCGACTAGCTGGAGGTGTCTAGACGGGCAAATTTAACTCTCATTTCCCACCAGCAAGATGAATTAACCAAAGGCTCAACGTGCCATGCCGGAAGAACACTAGGGCTTGAAGCAATCATGTGGTGTTGCGGCCAGGTCACAAGAAAGCGAGTTGAAGGAAGGAGCTCATGGGCACTGTAATTCAGAAACCTGCAGAGATATAAATGACAGCTATCGTCCAAAAATATATTGAAGTAAGGCTGCCAAGAGGACTTGAAGGCGGGGCAGAATTGCAGGAAACCGATTTCAGGAGGTAGACTGGAATTGCATGTAAAGCATAGGAAAAGAGGCAGAACTTGCACAATGATGCACTTGGCCAAAAAGGGCATATGCGTTTTTTCCTGAATATATTCAGGAAAAAACGCATACGCTCTTTTTGGCCAACCAAGCAAGCTTGCAAAGGAAATCTGCACTACAATGAAGTCTCACTGCCCCCCGGTCAAAAGGGCCATCTGAAAAAAGTGTAAAATCCACAAAGGCAGGACAGGCCATGGAGAACTGGGAGCCGTGTTATGCTGATGGGCGGGATGTAAATTGCCAACAGCCACTCTGGAGAAGTGTATGGTGTTTCCTGAAACATCTAAAAAACAAAGCAACAGAGCCTAGGGCACTTCCACTTATGGTCCTATAGCTTAGGGAAATTAAAATCAAAACCACACAACACCCCAAAATTTGGGCCACCTCTGTTTACAAGAACCTCGTTTACGGCACAAGTTCAATATCGCAGAAAGCGAAAAATGGATAAAGACGTTGTGGTACTTACGTACAATGCAATAAAACTCAGCAATGAAATCTATGTCATCAGGCCCCTAGCAGCATAATGAGTGGATTCAGGTACGATGATTCTAAGTGAAATAAGTCACACAGAAAAAGAAACATCATAAGATATCACTAATACACGGAATGTAAACTTGGCTACACAGGAACTGAATTACAAAACAGAACAGGGTCTCAAATGTAAAAAACCAACTTATGCTTGTTTAAGGGGTAGGTGAGTAGGGTGGTGCATAAAACCAGAGATTGAAATTAGCACACATACCGTTCCATAAGCCAAATATGTAACAAACAAGAGCTACTCCTTGCTCAACGAAGTGGACTCAACAACCCATATTAAACGCCTAAATATATACCAGACTAGTAAGAATCTTAAAACCTATGGATATATATGTCTCCGAAAGAGAATCAAACGTGTGTATAGCGGCATATACACAGCAGTGATAGGATTGGTGAGGTTCAGTGACCAAATGCAGACCCTTTGAAGTCATACTGCATGGTACCCATTCCATGGGTCTCAACTCTCCAGGTTTAAGGGATTCTTCCTTCACCTAAAACATGCATGTGGAACCCAGAGTATGATCCACCGTGTGATCGGGAAACGTGTTCAAATGTGTCTCAGTTTTCGTCCCCTGGTACTCGGGTGCAACATTCCAGACGCTTTACTAACACTCTCCCCACTTGGAGAGTCAGGGCCTTTAACCTCCTTTTTGGCCCACTTTGCAATTTCTGCAGAAAATGAACACGAATAGGAGTACCCATGAGCAACTAGCTGGAGGTGTCTGGACGGGCAAATTTAACTCTCATTTCCCACCAGGAAGAGGAATTAACCAAAGGCTCAGCCTGCCATGCCGGAACCACACTAGGGCCTGAAGCAATCCGGCGGTGTTGCGGCCAGCTCACAAGGAAGCGAGATGAAGAAAGGAGCTCAGGGGCACTGTTATTCACAAACCTGCAGAGTTATAAATGACAGCTATCGTCCAAAAATATATTGAAGTAAGGCTGCCAAGAGGACTTGAAAGCGGGACAGAATTGCAGGAAACCGATTTCAGAAGGTAGACTGGAATTGCATGTAAAGCATAGGAAAAGAAGCAGAACGTCCACAATGATGCACTTGGCCAAAAAGGGCGTATGCGTTTTTTCCTGAATATATTCAGGAAAAAACGGATATGCCCTTTTTGGACAACCAAGCAAGCTTGCAAAGGAAATCTGCACTAAAATGAAGTCTCACTGCCCCCCCAGTCAAAAGGGCCATCTGAAAAATGTGTAAAATCCAGAAAAGCAGGACAGGCCATGGAGAACTGGGAGCCTTGTTATGCTGATGGGTGGGATGTAAATTGCCAACAGCCACTGTGGAGAAGTGTATGGTGTTTCCTGAAACATCTACAAAACAAAGCAACAGAGCCTAGGGCACTGCCACTTATGGTCCTATAGCTTAGGGAAATTAAAATCAAAAAGACACAGCCACCCCAAAGTTTGCGACGGTTCCGTTTACAAGAACCTCGTTTACGGTACAAGTTCAATATCACAGAAAACGAAAAATGGATAAAGAAGTTGTGGTACTTACGTACAATGCAATATCACTGAGCAATGAAATCTATGTCATCAGGCCCATAGCAGCATAATGAGTGGATTCAGGTATGATGATTCTAAGTGAAATAAGTCACACAGAAAAAGAAACATCATAAGATATCACTACTACACGGAATGTAAACTTGGCTACACAGGAACTGAATTACAAAACAGAACAGGGTCTCAAATGCAGAAAACCAACTTATGCTTGCTTAAGTGGAAAGGTGAGTTGGGGTGCTGCATAAAACCAGAGATTGAAATGAGCACAGATACCGTTCCATAAGCCAAATATGTAATAGACAAGAGCTACTCCTTGCTCAACGAAGTGGACTCAACACCCCATATTAAACGCATAACAATATACCTGACTAGTAAGAATCTTAAAACCTATGGATTTATATGTCTCCAAAAGAGAATCAAGCGTGTGTACAGCAGCATAAATGCAGCAGTGATAGGATTGGTGAAGTTCGCTGAGCAAATGCAGACCCTTTGAAGTCATAATACATGGTACCCATTCCATGGGTCTCAACTCTCCAGGTTTAAGGGATTCTTCCTTCAGCTAAAACATGCATGTGGAACCCAGAGTATGATCCACCGTGTGATCGGGAAACGTGTTCAAATGTGTCTCAGTTTTCGTACCCTGGTACTCGGGTGCAACATTCCAGATGCTTTACTAACACATTCCCCATTTGGAGAGTCAGTTCCTTTAAACTCCTGTTTGGCCCAGTTTGCAATTTCTGCGGAAAATGAACAGGAATAGGGAGAACCCATGAGAGAATAGCTGGAGGTGTCTGGACGGGCAAATTTAACTCTCATTTCCCACCAGGAAGAAGAATTAACCAAAGGCTCAGCGTGTTATGCCAGAACCACACTAGGGCCTGAAGCACTCCTGCGGTGTTTCGGCAGCTCACAAGAAAGCGAGTTGAAGGAAGGAGCTCAGGGGCACTGTAATTCACAAACCTGCAGAGTTATAAATGACAGCTATCGTCCAAAAATATATTGAAGTAAGGCTGCGAAGCGGACTTGAAAGCGGGGCAGAACTGCAGGAAACCGATTTCAGGAGGTAGACTAGAATTGCATGTAAAGCATAGGAAAAGAGGCAGAACTTCCACAATGATGCACTTGGCCAAAAAGGGCGTATGCGTTTTTTCCTGAATATATTCAGGAAGAAACGCATACACACTTTTTGGTCAACCAAGCAAGCTTGCAAAAGAAATCTGCACTACAATGAAGTCTCACTGCCCCCCGGTCTAAGGGGCCATCTGAAAAAAGTGTAAAATCCTGAAAGGCAGGACAGGCCATGCAGAACTGGGAGCCTTGTTATGCTGATGGGCGGGATGTAAATTGCCAACAGCCACTCTGGAGAAGTGTATGGTGTTTCCAGAAACATCTAAAAAACAAAGCAACAGAGCCTAGGGCACTTCCACTTATGGTCCTATAGCTTAGGGAAATTAAAATAAAAAAAAAAAACAGCCACCCCAAAGTTTGGGACAGCTGTGTTTACAAGAACCTCATTTACGGTACAAGTTCAATATGGCAGAAAGCGAAAAATGGATAAAGAAGTTGTGGTACTTACGTACAATGCAATATCACTCAGCAATGAAATCTATGTCATCAGACCCGTAACAGCATAATGAGTGGATTCAGGTACGATGATTCTAAGTGAAATAAGTCACACAGAAAAAGAAACATCATAAGATATCACTACTACACGCAATGTAAACTTGGCTACACAGGAACTGAATTACAAAACAGAACAGGGTCTCAAATGTAGAAAACCAACTTATGCTTGCTTAAGGGGAAAGGTGAGTTGGGGTGCTGCATAAAACCAGAGATTGAAATTAGCACAGATACCGTTCCATAAGCCAAATATGTAATAGACAAGAGCTACTCCTTGCTCAACAAAGTGGACTCAACACCCCATATTAAACGCCTAAGAATATACCTGACTAGGAAGAATCTTAAAACCTATGGATTTATATGTCTCCGAAAGAGAATAAAGGGTGTGTGCAGTGGCATAAACGCAGCAGTGATAGGATTGGTGAGGTTCGGTGAGCAAACGCAGACCCTTTGAAGTCATAATGCATCGTACCCATTCCATGGGTCTCAACCCTCCAGGTTTAAGGGATTCTTCCTTCAGCTAAAACATGCATGTGGAACCCAGAGTATGATCCACCATGTGATCGGGAAACATGTTCAAATGTGTCTTAGTTTTCATCATCTGGTACTCGGGTGCAACAATCCAGACGCTTTACTAACACTCTCCCCACTTGGAGAGTCAGTGCCTTTAATCTCCTGTTTGGCCCAGTTTGCAAATTCTGTGGAAGATGAACAGGAATAGGGAGAACCCATGAGAGACTAGCTGGAGGTGTCTGGACGGGCAAATTTAACTCTCATTTCCCACCAGGAAGAGGAATTAACCAAAGGCTCATCATGCCGCGCTGGAACCGCACTAGGGCCTGAAGCAATCCTGCGGTGTTGCGGCCAGCTCACAAGAAAGCGAGTTGAAGAAAGGAGCTCAGGGGCCCTATCATTCACAAACCTGCAGAGATATAAATGACAGCTATCGTCCAAAAATATATTGAAGTAAGGCTGCCAAGAGGACCTGAAAGCGGGGCAGAATTGCAGGAATCCGATTTCAGGAGGTAGACTGGAATTGCATGTAAAGCATAGGAAAAGAGGCAGAACGTCCACAATGATACACTTGGCCAAAAAGGGCTTATGCGTTTTTTCCTGAATATATTCAGGAAAAAACACATACGCTCTTTTTGGCCAACCAAGCAAGCTTGCAAAGGAAATCTGCACTACAATGAAGTCTCACTGCCCCCCGGTCAAAAGGGCCATCTGAAAAAAGTGTAAAATCCACAAAGGCAGGACAGGCCATGGAGAACTGGGAGCCTTGTTATGCTGATGGGCGGGATGTAAATTGCCAACAGCCACTCTGGAGAAGTGTATGGTGTTTCCTGAAACATCTAAAAAACAAAGCAACAGAGCCTAGGCCACTTCCACTTATGGTCCTATAGCTTAGGGAAATTAAAATCAAAAAGACACAGCCACCCCAAAGTTTGGGATGGCTCTGTTTACAAGAACCTCGTTTATGGTACAAGTTCAATATCACAGAAAGCGAAAAATGGATAAAGAAGTTGTGGTACTTACGTACAATGCAATATCACTCAGCAATGAAATCTATGTCATCAGGCCCGTAGCAGCATAATGAGTGGATTCAGGTACGATGATTCTAAGTGAAATAAGTCACAGAGAAAAAGAAACATCATAAGATATCACTAATACACGGAATGTAAACTTGGCTACACAGGATCTGAATTACAAAACAGAACAGTGTCTCAAATGTAGAACACCAACTTATGCTTGTTTAAGGGGAAAGGTGAGTTGGGGTGCTGCATAAAACCAGAGATTGAAATTAGCACAGATACCGTTCCATAAGCCAAATATGTAATAGACAAGAGCTACTCCTTGCTCAACGAAGTGGACTCAACACCCCATATTAAACGCCTAAGAATATACCTGACTAGGAAGAATCTTAAAACCTATGGATTTATATGTCTCCGAAAGAGAATGAAGCGTGTGTACAGCGGCATAAACGCAGCAGTGATAGGATTGGTGAGGTTCAGTGAGCAAATGCAGACCCTTTGAAGTAATATTACATGGTACCCATTCCATGGGTCTCAACTCTCCAAGTTTAAGTATTCTTCCTTCAGCTAAAACATGCATGTGGAACCCAGAGTATGATCCACCGTGTGATCAGGAAACGTGTTCAAATGTGTCTCAGTTTTCGTCCCCTGGTACTTGGGTGCAACATTCCAGACGCTTTACTAACACTCTCCCCACTTGGAGAGTCAGTGCCTTTAACCTCCTGTTTGGCCCAGTTTGCAATTTCTGCGGAAAATGAACAGGAATAGGGAGAACCCATGAGAGACTAGCTGGAGGTGTCTTGACGGGAAAATTTAACTCTCATTTTCCACCAGGAAGAGTAATTAACCAAAGGCTCAGCGTGCCATGCCAGAACCACAGTAGGGCCAGAATAATCCTGCGGTGTTGCGGCCAGCTCACAAGAAAGCGAGTTGAAGAAAGGAGCTCAGTGGCACTGTAATTCAGAAACATGCAGAGTTATAAATGACAGCTATCGTCCAAAAGTATATTGAAGTAAGGCTGCCATGAGGACTTGAAAGTGGGGCGTAATTGCACGAAACCGATTTCAGGAGTTAGACTGGAATTGCATGTAAAGCATAGGAAAAGAGGCAGAACGTCCACAATGATGCACTTGGCCAAAAAGGGTGTATTCGTTTTTTCCTAAATATATTCAGGAAAAAACGCATACGCACTTTTTGGTCAACCAAGGAAGATTGCAAAGGAAATCTGCACTACAATGAAGTCTCACTGTCCCCCGGTCAAAAGGGCCATCTGAGAAAAGTCTAAAATCCAGAAAGGCAGGACAGGCCATGGAGAACTGGGAGCCTTGTTATGCTGATGGGCGGGATGTAAATTGCCAACAGCCACTCTGGAGAAGTGTATGGTGTTTCCTGAAACACCCAAAAAACAAAGCAACAGAGCCTAGGGCACTTCCACTTATGGTCCTATAGCTTAGGGAAATTAAAATCAAAAAGACACAGCCACCCCAAAGTTTGGGACGGCTCTGTTTACAAGAACCTCCTTTACGGTACAAGTTTAATATCGCAGAAAGCGAAAAATGGATAACGAAGTTGTGGTACTTACGTACAATGCAATATCACTCAGCAATGAAATCTGTGTCATCAGACCCATAGCAGCATAATGAGTGGATTCAGGTATGATGATTCTAAGTGAAATAAGTCACACAGAAAAAGGAACATCATAAGATATCACTAATACACGGAATGTAAACTTGGCTACACAGGATCTGAATTACAAAACAGAACAGTGTCTCAAATGTAGAACACCAACTTATGCTTGCTTAAGGGGAAAGGTGAGTTGGGGTGCTGCATAAAACCAGAGATTGAAATTAGCACAGATACCGTTCCATAAGCCAAATATGTAATAGACAAGAGCTACTCCTTACTCAACGAAGTGGACTCAACACCCCGTATTAAACGCCTAAGAATATACCTGACTAGTAAGAATCTTAAAACCTATGGATTTATATGTCTCCGAAAGAGAATCAAGCGTGTGTACAGTGGCATAAACGCAGCAGTGATAGGATTGGTGAGGTTCGGTGAGCAAATGCAGACCCTTTGAAGTCATATTTCATGGTACCCTTTCCATGGGTCTCAAATCTCCAGGTTTAAGGGATTCTTCCTTCAGCTAAAACATGCATGTGGAACCCAGAGTATGATCCACCGTGTGATCGGGAAACGTGTTCAAATGTGTCTTAGTTTTTGTTCCCTGGTACTCGGGTGCAAAATTCCAGACGCTTTACTAACACTCTCCCCACTTGGAGAGTCAGTGCCTTTAAACTCCTGTTTGGCCCAGTTTGCAATATCTGCGGAAAATGAACAGCAATAGGGAGAACCCATGAAAGACTAGCTGGAGGTGTCTGGACGGGCAAATTTAACTCTCATTTCCCACCAGGAAGAGGAATTAACCAAAGGCTCAACGTGCCATGCCGGAACCACATTAGGGCCTGAAGCAATCCTGCGGTGTTGCGGCCAGCTCAAAAGAAAGCGAGTTGAAGAAAGGAGCTCTGGGACACTGTCATTCACAAACCTGCAGAGTTATAAATGACAGCTATCGTCCAAAATTATATTGAAGTAAGGCTGCCAAGAGGACTTGAAAGTGGGGCAGAATTGCAGGAAACCAATTTCAGGAGGTAGACTGGAATTGCATGTAAAGCATAGGAAAAGAGGCAGAACGTCCACAATGATTCACTTGGCCAAAAAGGGCTTATGCGTTTTTTCCTGCATATATTCAGGAAAAAACGCATATGCACTTTTTGGCCAACCAAGCAAGCTTGCAAAGGAAATCTGCACTACAATGAAGTCTCACTGCCCCCCGGTCAAAAGGGCCATCTGAAAAAAGTGTAAAATCCACAAAGGCAGGACAGGCCATGGAGAACTGGGAGCCTTGTTATGCTGATGGGCGGGATGTAAATTGCCAACAGCCTCTCTGGAGAAGTGTATGGTGTTTCCTGAAACATCCAAAAAACAAAGCAACAGAGCCTAGGCCACTTCCACTTATGGTCCTATAGCTTAGGGAAATTAAAATCAAAAAGACACAGCTACCCCAGAGTTTGGGACAGCTCTGTTTACAAGAACCTCGTTTACGGTACAACTTCAATATCACAGAAAGCGAAAAATGGATAAAGAAGTTGTGGTACTTACGTAAAATGCAATATCACTCAGCAATGAAATCTATGTCATCAGGCCCGTAGCAGCATAATGAGTGGATTCAGGTACGATGATTCTAAGTGAAATAAGTCACACAGAAAAAGAAACATCATAAGATATCACTAATACACGGAATGTACACTTGGCTACACAGGAACTGAATTACAAAACAGAACAGGGTATCAAATGTAGAACACCAACTTATGCTTTCTTAAGGGGAAAGGTGAGTTGGGGTGCTGCATAAAACCAGAGATTGAAATGAGCACAGATACCGTTCCATAAGCCAAATATGTAATAGACAAGAGCTACTCCTTGCTCAACGAAGTGGACTCAACACCCCATATTAAACGCCTAAGAATATACCTGACTAGTAAGAATCTTAACACCTATGGATTTATATGTCTCCGAAAGAGAATCAAGTGTGTGTACAGTGGCATAAACGCAGCAGTGATAGGATTGGTGAGGTTCGGTGAGCAAATGCAGACCCTTTGAAGTCATATTGCATGGTACCCATTCCATGCGTGTCATCTCTCCAGGTTTAAGTATTCTTCCTTCAGCTAAAACATGCATGTGGATCCCAGAGTATGATCCACCGTGTGATCGGGAAACGTGTTCAAATGTGTCTCAGTTTTCGACCCCTGGTATTTCAGTGCAACATTCCAGAAGCTTTACTAACACTCTCCCCACTTGGAGAGTCAATGCCTTTAACCTCCTGTTTGTCCCAGTTTGCAATTTCTGCGTAAGATGAACAGGAATAGGGAGAACCAATGAGAGACTAGCTGGAGGTGTCTGGACGGGAAAATTTAACTCTCATTTCCCACCAGGAAGAGGAATTAACCAATGGCTCAGCATTCCATGCCAGAACCACACTAGGGCCTGAAGCAATCCTTCGGTGTTGCGGCCAGCTCATAAGAAAGAGAGTTGAAGAAAGGAGCTCAGGGGCACTGTAATTCACAAACATGCAGAGTTATAAATGACAGCTATCGTCCAAAAATATATTGAACTAAGGCTGCCAAGAGGACTTGAAAGTGGGGCAGAATTGCAGGAAACCGATTTCAGGAGGTAGACAGGAATTGCACGTAAAGCATAGGAAAAGAGGCAGAACGTCCACAATGATGCACTTGGCCAAAAAGGGTGTATTCGTTTTTTCCTAAATATATTCAGGAAAAAACGCATACGCACTTTTTGGTCAACCAAGGAAGATTGCAAAGGAAATCTGCACTACAATGAAGTCTCACTGTCCCCCGGTCAAAAGGGCCATCTGAGAAAAGTCTAAAATCCAGAAAGGCAGGACAGGCCATGGAGAACTGGGAGCCTTGTTATGCTGATGGGCGGGATGTAAATTGCCAACAGCCACTCTGGAGAAGTGTATGGTGTTTCCTGAAACACCCAAAAAACAAAGCAACAGAGCCTAGGGCACTTCCACTTATGGTCCTATAGCTTAGGGAAATTAAAATCAAAAAGACACAGCCACCCCAAAGTTTGGGACGGGTCTGTTTACAAGAACCTCCTTTACGGTACAAGTTTAATATCGCAGAAAGCGAAAAATGGATAACGAAGTTGTGGTACTTACGTACAATGCAATATCACTCAGCAATGAAATCTGTGTCATCAGACCCGTAGCAGCATAATGAGTGGATTCAGGTATGATGATTCTAAGTGAAATAAGTCACACAGAAAAAGGAACATCATAAGATATCACTAATACACAGAATGTAAACTTGGCTACACAGGATCTGAATTACAAAACAGAACAGTGTCTCAAATGTAGAACACCAACTTATGCTTGCTTAAGGGGAAAGGTGAGTTGGGGTGCTGCATAAAACCAGAGATTGAAATTAGCACAGATACCGTTCCATAAGCCAAATATGTAATAGACAAGAGCTACTCCTTGCTCAACGAAGTGGACTCAACACCCCGTATTAAACGCCTAAGAATATACCTGACTAGGAAGAATCTTAAAACCTATGGATTTATATGTCTCCGAAAGAGAATGAAGCGTGTGTACAGCGGCATAAACGCAGCAGTGATAGGATTGGTGAGGTTCAGTGAGCAAATGCAGACCCTTTGAAGTAATATTACATGGTACCCATTCCATGGGTCTCAACTCTCCAAGTTTAAGTATTCTTCCTTCAGCTAAAACATGCATGTGGAACCCAGAGTATGATCCACCGTGTGATCAGGAAACGTGTTCAAATGTGTCTCAGTTTTCGTCCCCTGGTACTTGGGTGCAACATTCCAGACGCTTTACTAACACTCTCCCCACTTGGAGAGTCAGTGCCTTTAACCTCCTGTTTGGCCCAGTTTGCAATTTCTGCGGAAAATGAACAGGAATAGGGAGAACCCATGAGAGACTAGCTGGAGGTGTCTTGACGGGAAAATTTAACTCTCATTTTCCACCAGGAAGAGTAATTAACCAAAGGCTCAGCGTGCCATGCCAGAACCACAGTAGGGCCAGAATAATCCTGCGGTGTTGCGGCCAGCTCACAAGAAAGCGAGTTGAAGAAAGGAGCTCAGTGGCACTGTAATTCAGAAACATGCAGAGTTATAAATGACAGCTATCGTCCAAAAGTATATTGAAGTAAGGCTGCCATGAGGACTTGAAAGTGGGGCGTAATTGCACGAAACCGATTTCAGAAGTTAGACTGGAATTGCATGTAAAGCATAGGAAAAGAGGCAGAACGTCCACAATGATGCACTTGGCCAAAAAGGGTGTATTCGTTTTTTCCTAAATATATTCAGGAAAAAACGCATACGCACTTTTTGGTCAACCAAGGAAGATTGCAAAGGAAATCTGCACTACAATGAAGTCTCACTGTCCCCCGGTCAAAAGGGCCATCTGAGAAAAGTCTAAAATCCAGAAAGGCAGGACAGGCCATGGAGAACTGGGAGCCTTGTTATGCTGATGGGCGGGATGTAAATTGCCAACAGCCACTCTGGAGAAGTGTATGGTGTTTCCTGAAACACCCAAAAAACAAAGCAACAGAGCCTAGGGCACTTCCACTTATGGTCCTATAGCTTAGGGAAATTAAAATCAAAAAGACACAGCCACCCCAAAGTTTGGGACGGCTCTGTTTACAAGAACCTCCTTTACGGTACAAGTTTAATATCGCAGAAAGCGAAAAATGGATAACGAAGTTGTGGTACTTACGTACAATGCAATATCACTCAGCAATGAAATCTGTGTCATCAGACCCGTAGCAGCATAATGAGTGGATTCAGGTATGATGATTCTAAGTGAAATAAGTCACACAGAAAAAGGAACATCATAAGATATCACTAATACACGGAATGTAAACTTGGCTACACAGGATCTGAATTACAAAACAGAACAGTGTCTCAAATGTAGAACACCAACTTATGCTTGCTTAAGGGGAAAGGTGAGTTGGGGTGCTGCATAAAACCAGAGATTGAAATTAGCACAGATACCGTTCCATAAGCCAAATATGTAATAGACAAGAGCTACTCCTTGCTCAACGAAGTGGACTCAACACCCCGTATTAAACGCCTAAGAATATACCTGACTAGGAAGAATCTTAAAACCTATGGATTTATATGTCTCCGAAAGAGAATGAAGCGTGTGTACAGCGGCATAAACGCAGCAGTGATAGGATTGGTGAGGTTCAGTGAGCAAATGCAGACCCTTTGAAGTAATATTACATGGTACCCATTCCATGGGTCTCAACTCTCCAAGTTTAAGTATTCTTCCTTCAGCTAAAACATGCATGTGGAACCCAGAGTATGATCCACCGTGTGATCAGGAAACGTGTTCAAATGTGTCTCAGTTTTCGTCCCCTGGTACTTGGGTGCAACATTCCAGACGCTTTACTAACACTCTCCCCACTTGGAGAGTCAGTGCCTTTAACCTCCTGTTTGGCCCAGTTTGCAATTTCTGCGGAAAATGAACAGGAATAGGGAGAACCCATGAGAGACTAGCTGGAGGTGTCTTGCCGGGAAAATTTAACTCTCATTTTCCACCAGGAAGAGTAATTAACCAAAGGCTCAGCGTGCCATGCCAGAACCACAGTAGGGCCAGAATAATCCTGCGGTGTTGCGGCCAGCTCACAAGAAAGCGAGTTGAAGAAAGGAGCTCAGTGGCACTGTAATTCAGAAACATGCAGAGTTATAAATGACAGCTATCGTCCAAAAGTATATTGAAGTAAGGCTGCCATGAGGACTTGAAAGTGGGGCGTAATTGCACGAAACCGATTTCAGGAGTTAGACTGGAATTGCATGTAAAGCATAGGAAAAGAGGCAGAACGTCCACAATGATGCACTTGGCCAAAAAGGGTGTATTCGTTTTTTCCTAAATATATTCAGGAAAAAACGCATACGCACTTTTTGGTCAACCAAGGAAGATTGCAAAGGAAATCTGCACTACAATGAAGTCTCACTGTCCCCCGGTCAAAAGGGCCATCTGAGAAAAGTCTAAAATCCAGAAAGGCAGGACAGGCCATGGAGAACTGGGAGCCTTGTTATGCTGATGGGCGGGATGTAAATTGCCAACAGCCACTCTGGAGAAGTGTATGGTGTTTCCTGAAACACCCAAAAAACAAAGCAACAGAGCCTAGGGCACTTCCACTTATGGTCCTATAGCTTAGGGAAATTAAAATCAAAAAGACACAGCCACCCCAAAATTTGGGACGGCTCTGTTTACAAGAACCTCCTTTACGGTACAAGTTTAATATCGCAGAAAGCGAAAAATGGATAACGAAGTTGTGGTACTTACGTACAATGCAATATCACTCAGCAATGAAATCTGTGTCATCAGACCCGTAGCAGCATAATGAGTGGATTCAGGTATGATGATTCTAAGTGAAATAAGTCACACAGAAAAAGGAACATCATAAGATATCACTAATACACGGAATGTAAACTTGGCTACACAGGATCTGAATTACAAAACAGAACAGTGTCTCAAATGTAGAACACCAACTTATGCTTGCTTAAGGGGAAAGGTGAGTTGGGGTGCTGCATAAAACCAGAGATTGAAATTAGCACAGATACCGTTCCATAAGCCAAATATGTAATAGACAAGAGCTACTCCTTGCTCAACGAAGTGGACTCAACACCCCGTATTAAACGCCTAAGAATATACCTGACTAGTAAGAATCTTAAAACCTATGGATTTATATGTCTCCGAAAGAGAATCAAGCGTGTGTACAGTGGCATAAACGCAGCAGTGATAGGATTGGTGAGGTTCGGTGAGCAAATGCAGACCCTTTGAAGTCATATTGCATGGTACCCATTCCATGGGTCTCAAATCTCCAGGTTTAAGGGATTCTTCCTTCAGCTAAAACATGCATGTGGAACCCAGAGTATGATCCACCGTGTGATCGGGAAACGTGTTCAAATGTGTCTTAGTTTTTGTTCCCTGGTACTCGGGTGCAAAATTCCAGACGCTTTACTAACACTCTCCCCACTTGGAGAGTCAGTGCCTTTAAACTCCTGTTTGGCCCAGTTTGCAATATCTGCGGAAAATGAACAGCAATAGGGAGAACCCATGAAAGACTAGCTGGAGGTGTCTGGACGGGCAAATTTAACTCTCATTTCCCACCAGGAAGAGGAATTAACCAAAGGCTCAACGTGCCATGCCGGAACCACACTAGGGCCTGAAGCAATCCTGCGGTGTTGCGGCCAGCTCAAAAGAAAGCGAGTTGAAGAAAGGAGCTCAGGGACACTGTCATTCACAAACATGCAGAGTTATAAATGACAGCTATCGTCCAAAATTATATTGAAGTAAGGCTGCCAAGAGGACTTGAAAGTGGGGCAGAATTGCAGGAAACCAATTTCAGGAGGTAGACTGGAATTGCATGTAAAGCACAGGAAAAGAGGCAGAACGTCCACAATGATTCACTTGGCCAAAAAGGGCTTATGCGTTTTTTCCTGCATATATTCAGGAAAAAACGCATATGCACTTTTTGGCCAACCAAGCAAGCTTGCAAAGGAAATCTGCACTACAATGAAGTCTCACTGCCCCCCGGTCAAAAGGGCCATCTGAAAAAAGTGTAAAATCCACAAAGGCAGGACAGGCCATGGAGAACTGGGAGCCTTGTTATGCTGATGGGCGGGATGTAAATTGCCAACAGCCTCTCTGGAGAAGTGTATGGTGTTTCCTGAAACATCCAAAAAACAAAGCAACAGAGCCTAGGCCACTTCCACTTATGGTCCTATAGCTTAGGGAAATTAAAATCAAAAAGCCACAGCTACCCCAGAGTTTGGGACAGCTCTGTTTACAAGAACCTCGTTTATGGTACAAGTTCAATATCACAGAAAGCGAAAAATGGATAAAGAAGTTGTGGTACTTACGTAAAATGCAATATCACTCAGCAATGAAATCTATGTCATCAGGCCCGTAGCAGCATAATGAGTGGATTCAGGTACGATGATTCTAAGTGAAATAAGTCACACAGAAAAAGAAACATCATAAGATATCACTAATACACGGAATGTACACTTGGCTACACAGGAACTGAATTACAAAACAGAACAGGGTATCAAATGTAGAACACCAACTTATGCTTTCTTAAGGGGAAAGGTGAGTTGGGGTGCTGCATAAAACCAGAGATTGAAATGAGCACAGATACCGTTCCATAAGCCAAATATGTAATAGACAAGAGCTACTCCTTGCTCAACGAAGTGGACTCAACACCCCATATTAAACGCCTAAGAATATACCTGACTAGTAAGAATCTTAACACCTATGGATTTATATGTCTCCGAAAGAGAATCAAGTGTGTGTACAGTGGCATAAACGCAGCAGTGATAAGATTGGTGAGGTTCGGTGAGCAAATGCAGACCCTTTGAAGTCATATTGCATGGTACCCATTCCATGCGTGTCATCTCTCCAGGTTTAAGTATTCTTCCTTCAGCTAAAACATGCATGTGGATCCCAGAGTATGATCCACCGTGTGATCGGGAAACGTGTTCAAATGTGTCTCAGTTTTCGACCCCTGGTATTTCAGTGCAACATTCCAGAAGCTTTACTAACACTCTCCCCACTTGGAGAGTCAATGCCTTTAACCTCCTGTTTGTCCCAGTTTGCAATTTCTGCGTAAGATGAACAGGAATAGGGAGAACCAATGAGAGACTAGCTGGAGGTGTCTGGACGGGAAAATTTAACTCTCATTTCCCACCAGGAAGAGGAATTAACCAATGGCTCAGCGTGCCATGCCAGAACCACACTAGGGCCTGAAGCAATCCTTCGGTGTTGCGGCCAGCTCATAAGAAAGAGAGTTGAAGAAAGGAGCTCAGGGGCACTGTAATTCACAAACATGCAGAGTTATAAATGACAGCTATCGTCCAAAAATATATTGAACTAAGGCTGCCAAGAGGACTTGAAAGTGGGGCAGAATTGCAGGAAACCGATTTCAGGAGGTAGACAGGAATTGCACGTAAAGCATAGGAAAAGAGGCAGAACGTCCACAATGATGCACTTGGCCAAAAAGGGTGTATTCGTTTTTTCCTAAATATATTCAGGAAAAAACGCATACGCACTTTTTGGTCAACCAAGGAAGATTGCAAAGGAAATCTGCACTACAATGAAGTCTCACTGTCCCCCGGTCAAAAGGGCCATCTGAGAAAAGTCTAAAATCCAGAAAGGCAGGACAGGCCATGGAGAACTGGGAGCCTTGTTATGCTGATGGGCGGGATGTAAATTGCCAACAGCCACTCTGGAGAAGTGTATGGTGTTTCCTGAAACACCCAAAAAACAAAGCAACAGAGCCTAGGGCACTTCCACTTATGGTCCTATAGCTTAGGGAAATTAAAATCAAAAAGACACAGCCACCCCAAAGTTTGGGACGGCTCTGTTTACAAGAACCTCCTTTACGGTACAAGTTTAATATCGCAGAAAGCGAAAAATGGATAACGAAGTTGTGGTACTTACGTACAATGCAATATCACTCAGCAATGAAATCTGTGTCATCAGACCCGTAGCAGCATAATGAGTGGATTCAGGTATGATGATTCTAAGTGAAATAAGTCACACAGAAAAAGGAACATCATAAGATATCACTAATACACGGAATGTAAACTTGGCTACACAGGATCTGAATTACAAAACAGAACAGTGTCTCAAATGTAGAACACCAACTTATGCTTGCTTAAGGGGAAAGGTGAGTTGGGGTGCTGCATAAAACCAGAGATTGAAATTAGCACAGATACCGTTCCATAAGCCAAATATGTAATAGACAAGAGCTACTCCTTGCTCAACAAAGTGGACTCAACACCCCGTATTAAACGCCTAAGAATATACCTGACTAGTAAGAATCTTAAAACCTATGGATTTATATGTCTCCGAAAGAGAATCAAGCGTGTGTACAGTGGCATAAACGCAGCAGTGATAGGATTGGTGAGGTTCGGTGAGCAAATGCAGACCCTTTGAAGTCATATTGCATGGTACCCATTCCATGGGTCTCAAATCTCCAGGTTTAAGGGATTCTTCCTTCAGCTAAAACATGCATGTGGAACCCAGAGTATGATCCACCGTGTGATAGGGAAACGTGTTCAAATGTGTCTTAGTTTTTGTTCCCTGGTACTCGGGTGCAAAATTCCAGACGCTTTACTAACTCTCTCCCCACTTGGAGAGTCAGTGCCTTTAAACTCCTGTTTGGCCCAGTTTGCAATATCTGCGGAAAATGAACAGCAATAGGGAGAACCCATGAAAGACTAGCTGGAGGTGTCTGGACGGGCAAATTTAACTCTCATTTCCCACCAGGAAGAGGAATTAACCAAAGGCTCAACGTGCCATGCCGGAACCACACTAGGGCCTGAAGCAATCCTGCGGTGTTGCGGCCAGCTCAAAAGAAAGCGAGTTGAAGAAAGGAGCTCAGGGACACTGTCATTCACAAACCTGCAGAGTTATAAATGACAGCTATCGTCCAAAATTATATTGAAGTAAGGCTGCCAAGAGGACTTGAAAGTGGGGCAGAATTGCAGGAAACCAATTTCAGGAGGTAGACTGGAATTGCATATAAAGCATAGGAAAAGAGGCAGAACGTCCACAATGATTCACTTGGCCAAAAAGGGCTTATGCGTTTTTTCCTGCATATATTCAGGAAAAAACGCATATGCACTTTTTGGCCAACCAAGCAAGCTTGCAAAGGAAATCTGCACTACAATGAAGTCTCACTGCCCCCCGGTCAAAAGGGCCATCTGAAAAAAGTGTAAAATCCACAAAGGCAGGACAGGCCATGGAGAACTGGGAGCCTTGTTATGCTGATGGGCGGGATGTAAATTGCCAACAGCCACTCTGGAGAAGTGTATGGTGTTTCCTGAAACATCCAAAAAACAAAGCAACAGAGCCTAGGGCACTTCCACTTATGGTCCTATAGCTTAGGGAAATTAAAATCAAAAAGCCACAGCTACCCCAGAGTTTGGGACAGCTCTGTTTACAAGAACCTCGTTTACGGTACAACTTCAATATCACAGAAAGCGAAAAATGGATAAAGAAGTTGTGGTACTTACGTAAAATGCAATATCACTCAGCAATGAAATCTATGTCATCAGGCCCATAGCAGCATAATGAGTGGATTCAGGTACGATGATTCTAAGTGAAATAAGTCACACAGAAAAAGAAACATCATAAGATATGACTAATACACGGAATGTACACTTGGCTACACAGGAACTGAATTACAAAACAGAACAGGGTCTCAAATGTAGAACACCAACTTATGCTTTCTTAAGGGGAAAGGTGAGTTGGGGTGCTGCATAAAACCAGAGATTGAAATGAGCACAGATACCGTTCCATAAGCCAAATATGTAATAGACAAGAGCTACTCCTTGCTCAACGAAGTGGACTCAACACCCCATATTAAACGCCTAAGAATATACCTGACTAGTAAGAATCTTAACACCTATGGATTTATATGTCTCCGAAAGAGAATCAAGTGTGTGTACAGTGGCATAAACGCAGCAGTGATAGGATTGGTGAGGTTCGGTGAGCAAATGCAGACCCTTTGAAGTCATATTGCATGGTACCCATTCCATGCGTGTCATCTCTCCAGGTTTAAGTATTCTTCCTTCAGCTAAAACATGCATGTGGATCCCAGAGTATGATCCACCGTGTGATCGGGAAACGTGTTCAAATGTGTCTCAGTTTTCGACCCCTGGTATTTCAGTGCAACATTCCAGAAGCTTTACTAACACTCTCCCCACTTGGAGAGTCAATGCCTTTAACCTCCTGTTTGTCCCAGTTTGCAATTTCTGCGTAAGATGAACAGGAATAGGGAGAACCAATGAGAGACTAGCTGGAGGTGTCTGGACGGGCAAATTTAACTCTCATTTCCCACCAGGAAGAGGAATTAACCAATGGCTCAGCGTGCCATGCCAGAACCACACTAGGGCCTGAAGCAATTCTTCGGTGTTGCGGCCAGCTCATAAGAAAGAGAGTTGAAGAAAGGAGCTCAGGGGCACTGTAATTCACAAACATGCAGAGTTATAAATGACAGCTATCGTCCAAAAATATATTGAACTAAGGCTGCCAAGAGGACTTGAAAGTGGGGCAGAATTGCAGGAAACCGATTTCAGGAGGTAGACAGGAATTGCACGTAAAGCATAGGAAAAGAGGCAGAACGTCCACAATGATGCACTTGGCCAAAAAGGGCGTATGCGTTTTTTCCTGAATATATTCAGGAAAAAACGCATACGCACTATTTGGCCAACCAAGCAAGCTTGCAAAGGAAATCTGCACTACAATGAAGTCTCACTTCCCCCCTGTCAAAAGGGCCATCTGATAAAAGTCTAAAATCCAGAAAGGCAGGACAGGCTATGGAGAACTGGGAGCCTTGTTATGCTGATGGGCGGGATGTAAATTGTCAACAGCCACTCTGGAGAAGTGTATGGTGTTTCCTGAAACATACAAAAAACAAAGCAACAGAGCCTAGGGCACTTCCACTTATGGTCCTATAGCTTAGGGAAATTAAAATCAAAAAGACACAGCCACCCCAAAGTTTGGGACGGCTCTGTTTACAAGAACCTCCTTTACGGTACAAGTTTAATATCGCAGAAAGCGAAAAATGGATAACGAAGTTGTGGTACTTACGTACAATGCAATATCACTCAGCAATGAAATCTGTGTCATCAGACCCGTAGCAGCATAATGAGTGGATTCAGGTATGATGATTCTAAGTGAAATAAGTCACACAGAAAAAGGAACATCATAAGATATCACTAATACACGGAATGTAAACTTGGCTACACAGGATCTGAATTACAAAACAGAACAGTGTCTCAAATGTAGAACACCAACTTATGCTTGCTTAAGGGGAAAGGTGAGTTGGGGTGCTGCATAAAACCAGAGATTGAAATTAGCACAGATACCATTCCATAAGCCAAATATGTAATAGACAAGAGCTACTCCTTGCTCAACGAAGTGGACTCAACACCCCGTATTAAACGCCTAAGAATATACCTGACTAGTAAGAATCTTAAAACCTATGGATTTATATGTCTCCGAAAGAGAATCAAGCGTGTGTACAGTGGCATAAACGCAGCAGTGATAGGATTGGTGAGGTTCGGTGAGCAAATGCAGACCCTTTGAAGTCATATTTCATGGTACCCATTCCATGGGTCTCAAATCTCCAGGTTTAAGGGATTCTTCCTTCAGCTAAAACATGCATGTGGAACCCAGAGTATGATCCACCGTGTGATCGGGAAACGTGTTCAAATGTGTCTTAGTTTTTGTTCCCTGGTACTCGGGTGCAAAATTCCAGACGCTTTACTAACACTCTCCCCACTTGGAGAGTCAGTGCCTTTAAACTCCTGTTTGGCCCAGTTTGCAATATCTGCGGAAAATGAACAGCAATAGGGAGAACCCATGAAAGACTAGCTGGAGGTGTCTGGACGGGCAAATTTAACTCTCATTTCCCACGAGGAAGAGGAATTAACCAAAGGCTCAACGTGCCATGCCGGAACCACACTAGGGCCTGAAGCAATCCTGCAGTGTTGCGGCCAGCTCAAAAGAAAGCGAGTTGAAGAAAGGAGCTCAGGGACACTGTCATTCACAAACCTGCAGAGTTATAAATGACAGCTATCGTCCAAAATTATATTGAAGTAAGGCTGCCAAGAGGACTTGAAAGTGGGGCAGAATTGCAGGAAACCAATTTCAGGAGGTAGACTGGAATTGCATATAAAGCATAGGAAAAGAGGCAGAACGTCCACAATGATTCACTTGGCCAAAAAGGGCTTATGCGTTTTTTCCTGCATATATTCAGGAAAAAACGCATATGCACTTTTTGGCCAACCAAGCAAGCTTGCAAAGGAAATCTGCACTACAATGAAGTCTCACTGCCCCCCGGTCAAAAGGGCCATCTGAAAAAAGTGTAAAATCCACAAAGGCAGGACAGGCCATGGAGAACTGGGAGCCTTGTTATGCTGATGGGCGGGATGTAAATTGCCAACAGCCACTCTGGAGAAGTGTATGGTGTTTCCTGAAACATCCAAAAAACAAAGCAACAGAGCCTAGGCCACTTCCACTTATGGTCCTATAGCTTAGGGAAATTAAAATCAAAAAGCCACAGCTACCCCAGAGTTTGGGACAGCTCTGTTTACAAGAACCTCGTTTACGGTACAACTTCAATATCACAGAAAGCGAAAAATGGATAAAGAAGTTGTGGTACTTACGTAAAATGCAATATCACTCAGCAATGAAATCTATGTCATCAGGCCCATAGCAGCATAATGAGTGGATTCAGGTACGATGATTCTAAGTGAAATAAGTCACACAGAAAAAGAAACATCATAAGATATGACTAATACACGGAATGTACACTTGGCTACACAGGAACTGAATTACAAAACAGAACAGGGTCTCAAATGTAGAACACCAACTTATGCTTTCTTAAGGGGAAAGGTGAGTTGGGGTGCTGCATAAAACCAGAGATTGAAATGAGCACAGATACCGTTCCATAAGCCAAATATGTAATAGACAAGAGCTACTCCTTGCTCAACGAAGTGGACTCAACACCCCATATTAAACGCCTAAGAATATACCTGACTAGTAAGAATCTTAACACCTATGGATTTATATGTCTCCGAAAGAGAATCAAGTGTGTGTACAGTGGCATAAACGCAGCAGTGATAGGATTGGTGAGGTTCGGTGAGCAAATGCAGACCCTTTGAAGTCATATTGCATGGTACCCATTCCATGTGTGTCATCTCTCCAGGTTTAAGTATTCTTCCTTCAGCTAAAACATGCATGTGGATCCCAGAGTATGATCCACCGTGTGATCGGGAAACGTGTTCAAATGTGTCTCAGTTTTCGACCCCTGGTATTTCAGTGCAACATTCCAGAAGCTTTACTAACACTCTCCCCACTTGGAGAGTCAATGCCTTTAACCTCCTGTTTGTCCCAGTTTGCAATTTCTGCGTAAGATGAACAGGAATAGGGAGAACCAATGAGAGACTAGCTGGAGGTGTCTGGACGGGCAAATTTAACTCTCATTTCCCACCAGGAAGAGGAATTAACCAATGGCTCAGCGTGCCATGCCAGAACCACACTAGGGCCTGAAGCAATTCTTCGGTGTTGCGGCCAGCTCATAAGAAAGAGAGTTGAAGAAAGGAGCTCAGGGGCACTGTAATTCACAAACATGCAGAGTTATAAATGACAGCTATCGTCCAAAAATATATTGAACTAAGGCTGCCAAGAGGACTTGAAAGTGGGGCAGAATTGCAGGAAACCGATTTCAGGAGGTAGACAGGAATTGCACGTAAAGCATAGGAAAAGAGGCAGAACGTCCACAATGATGCACTTGGCCAAAAAGGACGTATGCGTTTTTTCCTGAATATATTCAGGAAAAAACGCATACGCACTTTTTGGCCAACCAAGCAAGCTTGCAAAGGAAATCTGCACTACAATGAAGTCTCACTGCCCCCCTGTCAAAAGGGCCATCTGATAAAAGTCTAAAATCCAGAAAGGCAGGACAGGCTATGGAGAACTGGGAGCCTTGTTATGCTGATGGGCGGGATGTAAATTGTCAACAGCCACTCTGGAGAAGTGTATGGTGTTTCCTGAAACATACAAAAAACAAAGCAACAGAGCCTAGGGCACTTCCACTTATGGTCCTATAGCTTAGGGAAATTAAAATCAAAAAGACACAGCCACCCCAAAGCTTGGGATGGCTCTGTTTACAAGAACCTCGTTTACGGTACAAGTTCAATATCGCAGAAAGGGAAAAATGGATAAAGAAGTTGTGGTACTTACGTAAAATTCAATATCACTCAGCAATGAAATCTGTGTCATCAGGCCCGTAGCAGCATAATGAGTGGACTCAGGTACGATGATTCTAAGTGAAATAAGTCACACAGAAAAAGAAACATCATAAGATATCACTACTACACGGAATGTAAACTTGGCTACACAGGAACTGAATTACAAAACAGAACAGGGTCTCAAATGTAGAAAATCAACTTATGCTTGCTTAAGGGGAAAGGTGAGTTGGGGTGCTGCATAAAACCAGAGATTGAAATTAGCACAGATACCGTTCCATAAGCCAAATATGTAATAGACAAGAGCTACTCCTTGCTCAACGAAGTGGACACAACACACCATATTAAACGCCTAAGAATATACCTGACTAGTAAGAATCTTAAAACCTATGGATTTCTATGTCTCCGAAAGAGAATCAAACGTGTGTACAGCGGCATAAACGCAGCAGTGATAGGACTGGTGAGGTTCGGTGAGCAAATGCAGACCCTTTGAAGTCATATTGCATGGTACCCATTCCATGGGTCTCAACTCTCCAGGTTTAAGGGATTCTTCCTTCAGCTAAAACATGCATGTGGAACCCAGAGTATGATCCACCGTGTGATCGGGAAACGTGTTCAAATGTGTCTCAGTTTTTGTCCCCTGGTACTCGGGTGCAACATTCCAGATGCTTTACTAACACATTCCCCATTTGGAGAGTCAGTTCCTTTAAACTCCGGTTTGGCCCAGTTTGCAATTTCTGCGGAAAATGAACAGGAATAGGGAGAACCAATGAGAGAATAGCTGGAGGTGTCTGGACGGGAAAATTTAACTCTCATTTCCCACCAGGAAGAGGAATTAACCAAAGGCTCAGCGTGTTATGCCAGAACCACACTAGGGCCTGAAGCAATCCTGCGGTTTTGCGGCCAGCTCACAAGAAAGCGAGTTGAAGAAAGGAGCTCAGGGGCACTGTAATTCACAAACCTGCAGAGTTATGAATGACAGCTATCGTCCAAAAATATATTGAAGTAAGGCTGCCAAGAGGACTTGAAATCGGGACAGAATTGCAGGAAACCGATTTCAGAAGGTAGACTGGAATTGCATGTAAAGCATAGGAAAAGAAGCAGAACGTCCACAATGATGCACTTGGCCAAAAAGGGCGTATGCGTTTTTTCCTGAATATATTCAGGAAAAAACGGATATGCCCTTTTTGGACAACCAAGCAAGCTTGCAAAGGAAATCTGCACTAAAATGAAGTCTCACTGCCCCCCCAGTCAAAAGGGCCATCTGAAAAATGTGTAAAATCCAGAAAAGCAGGACAGGCCATGGAGAACTGGGAGCCTTGTTATGCTGATGGGTGGGATGTAAATTGCCAACAGCCACTGTGGAGAAGTGTATGGTGTTTCCTGAAACATCTACAAAACAAAGCAACAGAGCCTAGGGCACTGCCACTTATGGTCCTATAGCTTAGGGAAATTAAAATCAAAAAGACACAGCCACCCCAAAGTTTGCGACGGTTCCGTTTACAAGAACCTCATTTACGGTACAAGTTCAATATCACAGAAAGCGAAAAATGGATAAAGAAGTTGTGGTACTTACGTACAATGCAATATCACTGAGCAATGAAATCTATGTCATCAGGCCCATAGCAGCATAATGAGTGGATTCAGGTATGATGATTCTAAGTGAAATAAGTCACACAGAAAAAGAAACATCATAAGATATCACTACTACACGGAATGTAAACTTGGCTACACAGGAACTGAATTACAAAACAGAACAGGGTCTCAAATGCAGAAAACCAACTTATGCTTGCTTAAGTGGAAAGGTGAGTTGGGGTGCTGCATAAAACCAGAGATTGAAATGAGCACAGATACCGTTCCATAAGCCAAATATGTAATAGACAAGAGCTACTCCTTGCTCAACGAAGTGGACTCAACACCCCATATTAAACGCATAACAATATACCTGACTAGTAAGAATCTTAAAACCTATGGATTTATATGTCTCCAAAAGAGAATCAAGCGTGTGTACAGCAGCATAAATGCAGCAGTGATAGGATTGGTGAAGTTCGCTGAGCAAATGCAGACCCTTTGAAGTCATAATACATGGTACCCATTCCATGGGTCTCAACTCTCCAGGTTTAAGGGATTCTTCCTTCAGCTAAAACATGCATGTGGAACCCAGAGTATGATCCACCGTGTGATCGGGAAACGTGTTCAAATGTGTCTCAGTTTTCGTACCCTGGTACTCGGGTGCAACATTCCAGATGCTTTACTAACACATTCCCCATTTGGAGAGTCAGTTCCTTTAAACTCCTGTTTGGCCCAGTTTGCAATTTCTGCGGAAAATGAACAGGAATAGGGAGAACCAATGAGAGAATAGCTGGAGGTGTCTGGACCGGCAAATTTAACTCTCATTTCCCACCAGGAAGAAGAATTAACCAAAGGCTCAGCGTGTTATGCCAGAACCACACTAGGGCCTGAAGCACTCCTGCGGTGTTTCGGCAGCTCACAAGAAAGCGAGTTGAAGGAAGGAGCTCAGGGGCACTGTAATTCACAAACCTGCAGAGTTATAAATGACAGCTATCGTCCAAAAATATATTGAAGTAAGGCTGCGAAGCGGACTTGAAAGCGGGGCAGAACTGCAGGAAACCGATTTCAGGAGGTAGACTAGAATTGCATGTAAAGCATAGGAAAAGAGGCAGAACTTCCACAATGATGCACTTGGCCAAAAAGGGCGTATGCGTTTTTTCCTGAATATATTCAGGAAGAAACGCATACACCCTTTTTGGCCAACCAAGCAAGCTTGCAAAAGAAATCTGCACTACAATGAAGTCTCACTGCCCCCCGGTCTAAGGGGCCATCTGAAAAAAGTGTAAAATCCTGAAAGGCAGGACAGGCCATGCAGAACTGGGAGCCTTGTTATGCTGATGGGCGGGATGTAAATTGCCAACAGCCACTCTGGAGAAGTGTATGGTGTTTCCAGAAACATCTAAAAAACAAAGCAACAGAGCCTAGGGCACTTCCACTTATGGTCCTATAGCTTAGGGAAATTAAAATAATAAAAAAAAACAGCCACCCCAAAGTCTGGGACAGCTGTGTTTACAAGAACCTCGTTTACGGTACAAGTTCAATATGGCAGAAAGCGAAAAATGGATAAAGAAGTTGTGGTACTTACGTACAATGCAATATCACTCAGCAATGAAATCTATGTCTTCAGACCCGTAACAGCATAATGAGTGGATTCAGGTACGATGATTCTAAGTGAAATAAGTCACACAGAAAAAGAAACATCATAAGATATCACTACTACGCAGAATGTAAACTTGGCTACACAGGAACTGAATTACAAAACAGAACAGGGTTTCAAATGTAGAAAACCAACTTATGCTTGCTTAAGGGGAAAGGTGAGTTGGGGTGCTGCATAAAACCAGAGATTGAAATTAGCACAGATACCGTTCCATAAGCCAAATATGTAATAGACAAGAGCTACTCCTTGCTCAACGAAGTGGACTCAACACCCCATATTAAACGCCTAAGAATATACCTGACTAGGAAGAAAATTAAAACCAATGGATTTATATGTCTCCGAAAGAGAATAAAGGGTGTGTACAGTGGCATAAACGCAGCAGTGATAGGATTGGTGAGGTTCGGTGAGCAAACGCAGACCCTTTGAAGTCATAATGCATCGTACCCATTCCATGGGTCTCAACCTTCCAGGTTTAAGGGATTCTTCCTTCAGCTAAAACATGCATGTGGAACCCAGAGTATGATCCACCGTGTGATCGGGAAACATGTTCAAATGTGTCTTAGTTTTCATCATCTGGTACTCGGGTGCAACAATCCAGACGCTTTACTAACACTCTCCCCACTTGGAGAGTCAGTGCCTTTAATCTCCTGTTTGGCCCAGTTTGCAAATTCTGTGGAAGATGAACAGGAATAGGGAGAACCCATGAGAGACTAGCTGGAGGTGTCTGGACGGGCAAATTTAACTCTCATTTTCCACCAGGAAGAGTAATTAACCAAAGGCTCAGCGTGCCATGCCAGAACCACAGTAGGGCCAGAATAATCCTGCGGTGTTGCGGCCAGCTCACAAGAAAGCGAGTTGAAGAAAGGAGCTCAGGGGCACTGTCATTCACAAACCTGCAGAGATATAAATGACAGCTATCGTCCAAAAATATATTGAAGTAAGGCTGCCAAGAGGACTTGAAAGCGGGGCAGAATTGCAGGAAACCGATTTCAGGAGGTAGACTGGAATTGCATGTAAAGCATAGGAAAAGAGGCAGAACGTCCACAGTGATGCACTTGGCAAAAAAGGGCGTATGCGTTCTTTCCTGAATATATTTAGGAAAAAACGCATACACCCTTTTTGGCCAACCAAGCAAGCTTGCAAAGAAATCTGCACTATAATGAAGTCTCACTGTCCCCCGGTCAAAAGGGCCATCTGAAAAAAGTGTATAATCCAGAAAGACAGGACAGGCCACGGAGAACTGGGAGCCTTGTTATGCTGCTGGGCAGCATGTAAATTGCCAACAGCCACTCTGGAGAAGTGTATGGTGTTTCCTGAAACATCTAAAAATCAAAGCAACAGAGCCTAGGTCACTTCCACTTATGGTCCTATAGCTTAGGGAAATTAAAATCAAAAAGACACAGCCACCCCAAAGTTTGGGATGGCTCTGTTTACAAGAACCTCGTTTACGGTACAAGTTCAATATCACAGAAAGCGAAAAATGGATAAAGAAGTTGTGGTACTTACGTACAATGCAATATCACTCAGCAATGAAATCTATGTCATCAGGCACGTAGCAGCATAATGAGTGGACTCAGGTACGATGATTCTAAGTGAAATAAGTCACACAGAAAAAGAAACATCATAAGATATCACTAATACACGGAATGTAAACTTGGCTACACAGGAACTGAATTACAAAACAGAACAGGGTCTCAAATGTAGAAAACCAACTTATGCTTGCTTAAGGGGAAAGGTGTGTTGGGGTGCTGCATAAAACCAGAGAATGAAATGAGCACAGATACCGTTCCATAAGCCAAATATGTAATAGACAAGAGCTACTCCTTGCTCAACGAAGTGGACTCAACACCCCATATTAAACGCCTAAGAATATACCTGACTAGAAAGAATCTGAAAACCTATGGATTTATATGTCTCCGAAAGAGAATCAAGCGTGTGTACAGCGGCCTAAACGCAGCAGTGATAGGATTGGTGAGGTTCGGTGAGCAAATGCAGACCCTTTGAAGTCATATTGCATGGTACCGATTCCATGGGTCTCAACTCTCCAGGTTTAAGGGATTCTTCCTTCAGCTAAAACATGCATGTGGAACCCAGAGTATGATCCACCGTGTGATCGGCAAACGTGTTCAAATGTGTCTCAGTTTTCGTCCCCTGGTACTCGGGTGCAACATTCCAGACGCTTTACTAACAGTCTCCCCACTTGGAGAGTCAGTGCCTTTAACCTCCTGTTTGGCCCAGTTTGCAATTTCTACGTAAGATGAACAGGAATAGGGAGAACCAATGAGAGACTAGCTGGAGGTGTCTGGACGGGCAAATTTAACTCTCATTTCCCACCAGGAAGAGGAATTAACCAAAGGCTCAAAGTGTCATGCCGGAACCACACTAGGGCCTGTAGCAATCGTGCAGTGTTGCGGCCAGCTCACAAGAAAGCGAGTTGAAGTAAGGAGCTCAGGGGCAGTGTAATTCACAAGCCTGCAGACTTATAAATGACAGCTATCCTCCAAAAATATATTCAAGTAAGGCTGCCAAGAGGACTTCAAAGCGGGGCAGAATTGCAGGAAACCGATTTCAGGAGGTAGACTGGAATTGTATGTAAAGCATAGGAAAAGAGGCAGAACGTCCACAATGATGCACTTGGCCAGAAAGTGTGTATGCGTTTTTTCCTGAATATATTCAGGAAAAAACGCATACGTCCTTTTTGGCCAACCAAGCAAGCTTGCAAAGGAAATCTGCACTACAATGAAGTCTCACTGGCCCCCGGTCAAAAGGACCATCTGAAAAAAGTGTAAAATCCAGAGAGGCAGGACAGACCATGGAGAACTGGGAGCCTTGTTATGCTGATGGGCGGGATGTAAATTGCCAACAGCCACTCTGGAGAAGTGTATGGTGTTTCCTGAAACATCTAGAAAACAAAGCAACAGAGCCTAGGGCACTTCCAATTATGGTCCTATAGCTTAGGGAAATTAAAATCAAAAAGAAACAGCCACCCCAAAGTTTGGGACAGCTCTGTTTACAAGAACCTCGTTTACGGTACAAGTTCAATATCACAGAAAGCGAAAAATGGATAAAGAAGTTGTGGTACTTACGTACAATGCAATATAACTCAGCAATGAAATCTATGTTATCAGGCACGTAGCAGCATAATGAGTGGATTCAGGTACGATGATTCTAAGTGAAATAAGTCACACAGAAAAAGAAACATCATAAGATATCACTACTACACGGAATGTAAACTTGGCTACACAGGAACTGAATTAGAAAACAGAACAGGGTCTCAAATGTAGAAAACCAACTTATGCTTGCTTAAGGGGAAAGGTGAGTTGGGGTGCTGCATAAAACCAGAGATTGAAATGAGCACAGATACCGTTCCATAAGCCAAATATGTAATAGACAAGAGCTACTACTTGCTCAACGAAGTGGAATCAACACCCCATATTAAACGCCTAAGAATATACCTGACTAGTAAGTATCTAAAAACCTATGGATTTCTATGTCTCCGAAGGAGAATCTAGCGTGTGTACAGCAGCATAAACGCAGCAGTGATAGGATTGGTAAGGTTCGGTGAGCAAATGCAGACCCTTTGAAGTCATATTGCATGGTACCCATTCCATGGGTCTCAACTCTCCAGGTTTAAGGGATTCTTCCTTCAGCTAAAACATGCATGTGGAACCCAGAGTATGATCCACCGTGTGATCGGGAAACATGTTCAAATGTGTTTCAGTTTTTATCCCCTGGTACTCGGGTGCAACATTCCAGACACTTTACTAACACTCTCCCCACTTGGAGAGTCAGTGCCTTTAACCTCCTGTTTGGCCCAGTTTGCAATTTCTGCGTAAGATGAACAGGAATAGGAAGAACCAATGAGAGACTAGCTGGAGGTGTCTGGACGGGCAAATTTAACTCTCATTTCCCACCAGGAAGAGGAATTAACCAAAGCCTCAGCGTGCCGTGCTGGAACCACACTAGGGCCTGTAGCAATCCTGCAGTGTTGCGGCCAGCTCACAAGAAAGCGAGTTGAAGAAAGGAGCTCAGGGACACTGTAATTCACAAACCTGCAGAGTTATAAATGACAGCTATCGTCCAAAAATATATTCAAGTAAGGCTGCCAAGAGGACTTGAAAGCGGGGCAGAATTGCACGAAACCGATTTCAGGAGGTAGACTGGAATTGCATGTAAAGCATAGGAAAAGAGGCAGAACGTCCACAATGATGCACTTGGCCAAAGGGGTGTATGCGTTTTTTCCTGAATATATTCAGAAAAAAACGTATACGCACGTTTTGGCCAACCAAGCAAGCTTGCGAAGGAAATCTGCACTACAATGAAGTCTCAGTGCCCCCCGGTCAAAAGGGCCATCTGAAAAATGTGTAAAATCCAGAAAGTCAGGACAGGCCACGGAGAACTGGGAGCCTTGTTATGCTGATGGGCGGGATGTAAATTGCCAACAGCCACTCTGGGGAAGTGTATGGTGTTTCCTGAAACATCTAAAAAACAATGCAACAGAGCCTAGGCCACTTCCACTTATGGTCCTATAGCTTAGGGAAATTAAAATCAAAAAGACACAGCGACCCCAAAGTTTGGGACGGCTCTGTTTAAAAGAACCTCATTTACGGTAGAAGTTCAATATCACAGAAAGCGAAATATGGATAAAGAAGTTGTGGTACTTACGTACAATGCAATATCACGCAGCAATGAAATCTATGTCATCAGTCCCATAGCAGCGTAATGAGTGGATTCAGGTACGATGATTCTAAGTGAAATAAGTCACACAGAAAAAGAAACATCATAAGATATCACTAATACACGGAATGTAAACTTGGCTACACAGGAACTGAATTACAAAACAGAACAGGGACTCAAATGTAGAAAACCAACTTATGCTTGCTTAAGGGGAAAGGTGAGTTGGGGTGCTGCATAAAACCAGAGATTGAAATGAGCACAGATACCGTTCCATAAGCCAAATATGTAATAGACAAGAGCTACTCCTTGCTCAACGAAGTGGACACAACACCCCATATTAAACGCCTAAGAATATACCTGACTAGTAAGAATCTTAAAACCTATGGATTTATATGTCTCTGAAAGAGATTCAAGCGTGTGTAGAGCGGTATAAACGAAGCAGTGACAGGATTGGTGAGGTTTGGTGAGTAAATGCAGACCCTTTGAAGTCATATTGCATGGTACCCATTCCATGGGTGTCAACTCTCCAGGTTTAAGGGATTCTTCCTTCAGCTAAAACATGCATGTGGAACCCAGAGTATGATCCAGCGTGTGATCGGGAAATGTGTTCAAATGTGTCTCAGTTTTCGTCCCCTGGTACTCGGGTGCAACATTCCAGACGCTTTACTAACACTCTCCCTACTTGGAGAGTCAGTACCTTTAACCTCCTGTTTGGCCAAGTTTCAATTTATGCGGAAGATGAACAGGTATAGGGAGAACCAATGAGAGACTAGCTTGAGGTGTCTGGACGGGCAAATTTAACTCTCATTTCCCACCAGGAAGAGGAATTAACCAAAGGCTCAGCATGCCGTGCCGGAACCACACTAGGGCCTGAAGCAATCCTGCGGTGTTCCGGCCACCTAACAAGAAAGCGCGTTGAAGAAAGGAGCTCAGGGGCACTGTAATTCCCAAACCTGCAGAGTTATAAATGACAGCTATCGTCCAAAAATATATTGAAGTTAGGCTGCCAAGAGGACTTGAAAGCGGGGCAGAATTGCAGGAATCCGATTTCAGGAGGTAGACTGGAATTGCATATAAAGCATAGGAAAAGAGGCAGAACGTCGACAATGATGCACTTGGCCAAAAAGGGCGTATGCGTTTTTTCCTGAATATATTCAGGAAAAAACGCATATGCCCTTTTTGGCCAACCAAGCAAGCTTGCAAAGGAAATCTGCACTACAATGAAGTCTCACTGCCCCCCGGTCAAACGGGCCATCTGAAAAAAGTGTAAAATCCAGAAAGGCAGGACAGGCCATGGAGAACTGGGAGCCTTGTTATGCTGATGGGCGGGATGTAAATTGCCAACAGCCACTCTGGAGAAGTGTATGGTGTTTCCTGAAACATCTAAAAAACAAAGCAACAGAGCCTAGGCCACTTCCACTTATGGTCCTATAGCTTAGGGAAATTAAAATCAAAAAGACGCAGCCACCCCAAAGTTTGGGATGGCTCTGTTTACAAGAACCTCGTTTACGGTTCAAGTTCAGTATCACAGAAAGCGAAAAATGGATAAAGAATTTGTGATACTTACGTACAATACAATATCACTCAGCAATGAAATCTATGTCCTCAGGCCCGTAGCAGCGTAATGAGTGGATTCAGCTACGATGATTCTAAGTGAAATAAGTCACACAGAAAAAGAAACGTCATAAGATATCACTAATACACGGAATGTAAACTTGGCTACACAGGAACTGAATTACAAAACAGAACAGGGTCTCAAATGTAGAAAACCAACTTATGCTTGCTTAAGGGGAAAGGTGAGTTGGGGTGCTGCATAAAACCAGAGATTGAAATGAGCACAGATACCGTTCCATAAGCCAAATATGTAATAGACAAGAGCTACTCCTTGCTCAACGAAGTGGAATCAACACCCCATATTAAACGCCTAAGAATATACCTGACTAGTAAGAATCTTAAACCTATGGATTTATATGTCTCCGAAAGAGAATCAAGCGTGTGTACAGCGGCATAAACGCAGCAGTGATAGGATTGGTGAGGTTCGTTGAGCAAATGCAGACCCTTTGAAGTCATATTGCATGGTACCCATTCCATGGGTCTCAACTCTCCAGGTTTAAGGGATTCTTCCTTCAGCTAAAACATGCATGTGGAACCCAGAGTATGATCCACCGTGTGATCGGGAAACGTGTTCAAATGTGTCTCAGTTTTCGTCCCCTGGTACTCGGGTGCAACATTCCAGACGCTTTACTAACACTCTCCCCACTTGGAGAGTCAGTGCCTTTAACCTCCGGTTTGGCCCAGTTTCAATTTCTGCGGAAGATGAACAGGAATAGGGAGAACCAATGAGAGACTAGCTGGAGGTGTCTGGACGGGCAAATTTAACTCTCATTTCCCACCAGGAAGAGGAATTAACCAAAGGCTCATTGTGCCATGCCGGAACCACACTAGGGCCTGAAGCAATCCTGCGGTGTTGCGGCCAGCTCACAAGAAAGCGAGTTGAAGAAAGGAGCTCAGGGGCACTGTAATTCACAAACCTGCAGAGTTATAAATGACAGCTATCGTCCAAAAATATATTGAAGTAAGGCTGCCAAGAAGACTTGAAAGCGGGGCAGAATTGCAGGAAACCGATTTCAGGAGGTAGACTGGAATTGCATGTAAAGCATAGGAAAAGAGGCAGAACGTCCACAATGATGCACTTGGCCAAAGGGGTGTATGCGTTTTTTCCTGAATATATTCAGAAAAAAACGCATACGCCCTTTTTGGCCAACCAAGCAAGCTTGCGAAGGAAATCTGCACTACAATGAAGTCTCACTGCCCCCTGGTCAAAAGGGACATCTGAAAAAAGTGTAAAATCCAGAAAGTTAGGACAGGCCACGGAGAACTGGGAGCCTTGTTATGCTGCTGGGCGGGATGTAAATTGCCAACAGCCACTCTGGAGAAGTGTATGGTGTTTCCTGAAACATCTAAAAAACAAAGCAACAGAGCCTAGGCCACTTCCACTTATGGTCCTATACCTTAGGGAAATTAAAATCAAAAAGACACAGCCACCCCAAAGTTTCGGATGGCTCTGTTTACAAGAACCTCGTTTACGGTACAAGTTCAATATTGCAGAAAGCGAAAAATGGATAAAGAAGTTGTGGTACTTACGTACAATGCAATATCACTCAGCAATGAAATCTATGTCATCAGGCCCGTAGCAGCATAATGAGTGGATTCAGCTACGATGATTCTAAGTGAAATAAGTCACACAGAAAAAGAAACATCATAAGATATCACTAATACACGGAATGTAAACTTGGCTACACAGGAACTGAATTACAAAACAGAACAGGGTCTCAAATGTAGAAAACCAAGTTATGCTTGCTTAAGGGGAAAGGTGAGTTGGGGTGCTGCATAAAACCAGAGATTGAAATTAGCACAAATACCATTCCATAAGCCAAATATGTAATAGACAAGAGCTACTCCTTGCTCAACGAAGTGGACACAACACCCCATATTAAACGCCTAAGAACATATCTGACTAGTAAGAATGTTAAAACCTACGGATTTATATGTCTCTGAAAGAGAATCAAGCGTGTGTAGAGCGGCATAAACGCAGCAGTGATAGGATTGGTGAGGTTCGGTGAGCAAATGCAGACCCTTTGAAGTCATATTGCATGGTACCCATTCCATGGGTCTCAACTCTCCAGGTGTAAGGGATTATTCCTTCAGCTAAAACATGCATGTGGAACCTAGAGTATGATTCACAGTGTGATTGGGAAACGTGTTCAAATGTGTCTCAGTTTTCGTCCCCTGGTACTTGGGTGCAACATTCCAGACGCTTTACTATCACTCTCCCCACTTGGAGAGTCAGTGCCTTTAACCTCCTGTTGGCCCAGTTTGCTATTTCTGCGGAAGATGAACAGGAATACGGAGAACCAATGAGAGACTAGCTGGAGGTGTCTGGACGGGCAAATTTAACTCTCATTTCCCACCAGGAAGAGGAATTAACCAAAGGCTCAGCGTGCCGTGCCGGAACCACACTAGGGCCTGAAGCAATCCTGCGGTGTTGCAACCAGCTCACAAGAAAGCGCGTTGAAGAAAGGAGCTCAGGGGCACTGTCATTCACAAATCTGCAGAGTTATAAATGACAGCTATCGTCCAAAAATATATTGAAGTAAGGCTGCCAAGAGGACTCGAAAGCAGGGCAGAATTGCAGGAAACCGATTTCAGGAGGTAGACTTGAATTGCATTTAAAGCATAGGAAAAGAGGCAGAACGTCCACAATGATGCACTTGGCCAAAAAGGGCGTACGCGTTTTTTCCTGAATATATTCAGGAAAAAACGCATACGTCCTTTTTGGCCAACCAAGCAAGTTTGCAAAGGAAATCTGCACTACAATGAAGTCTCACTGTCCCCCGGTCAAAAGGGCCATCTGAAAAAAGTGTAAAATCCAGAAAGGCAGGACAGGCCATGGAGAACTGGGAGCCTTGTTATGCTGATGGGCGGGATGTAAATTGCCAACAGCCACTCTGGAGAAGTGTATGGTGTTTCCTGAAACATCTAAAAAACAAAGCAACAGAGCCTAGGGCACTTCCACTTATGGTCCTATAGCTTAGGGAAATTAAAATCAAAAAGACACAGCCTCCCCAATGTTTGGCACGCCTCTGTTTACAAAAACCTCGTTTATGGTACAAGTTCAATATCGCAGAAAGCGAAAAATGGATAAAGAAGTTGTGGTACTTACGTACAATGCAATATCACTCAGCAATGAAATCTATGTCATCAGACCCATAGCAGCATAATGAGTGGATTCAGCTATGATGATTCTAAGTGAAATAAGTCACACAGAAAAAGAAACATCATAAGATATCACTAATACACGGAATGTAAACTTGGCTACACAGGAACTGAATTACAAAACAGAACAGGTTCTCAAATGTAGAAAACCAACTTACGCTTGCTTAAGGGGAAAGGTGAGTTGGGGTGCTGCATAAAACCAGAGATTGAAATTAGCACAGATACTGTTCCATAAGCCAAATATGTAACAGACAATAGCTACTCCTTGCTCAACGAAATGGACTCAACACCTCATATTAAACGCCTAAGAATATACCTGATTAGTAAGAATCATAAAACCTATGGATTTATATGTCTCCAAAAGAGAATAAAGCGTTTGTGTAGCGGCATAAATGCAGCACTGATACGATTGGTGAGGTTCGGTGAGCAAATGCAGACCCTTTGAAGTCATATTGCATGGTACCCATTCCATGGGTCTCAACTCTCCAGGTTTAAGGGATTCTTCCTTCAGCTAAAACATGCATGTGGTACCCAGAGTATGATCCACCGTGTGATCGGGAAACGTGTTCAAATGTGTCTCAGTTTTCGTCCCCTGGTACTCGGGTGCAACATTCCAGACGCTTTACTAACACTCTCCCCACTTGGAGAGTCAGAGCCTTTAACCTCCTGTTTGGACCAGTTTGTAATTTCTTCGGAAGATGAACAGGAATACGGAGAACCAATGAGAGACTAGCTGGAGGTGTTTGGACGGGCAAATTTAACTCTCCTTTCCCACCAGGAAGAGGAATTAACCAAACGCACAGCGTGCCATGCTGCAACCACACTAGGGCCTGAAGCAATCCTGCGGTGTTGCGGCCAGCTCACAAGAAAGCGAGTTGAAGAAAGGAGCTCAGGGGCACTGTCATTCACAAACCTGCAGAGTTATAAATGACAGCTATCGTCCAAAAATATATTGAAGTAAGGCTGCCAAGAGGACTTGAAAGCGGGGCAGAATTGCAGGAAACCGATTTCAGGAGGTAGACTGGAATTGCATTTAAAGCATAGGAAAAGAGGCAGAACGTCCCCAATGATGCACTTGGCCAGAAAGGGCGTTTGCGTTTTTTCCTGAATATATTGAGAAAAAACTCATGCGCCCTTTTTGGCCAACCAAGCAAGCTTGCAAAGGAAATCTGCACTACAATGAAGTCTCACTTCCCCCCAGTCAAAAGGGCCATCTGAAAAAAGTGTAAAATCCAGAAAGGCCGGACAGGCCATTGAGAACTGGGAGCCTTGTTATGCTGATGGGCGGGATGTAAACTGCCAACAGCCACTCTGGGGAAGTGTATGGTGTTTCCTGAAACATCTAAAAAACAAAGCAACAGAGCCTAGGGCACTTCCACTTATGGTCCTATAGCTTAGGGAAATTAAAATAAAAAAGACACAGCCACCCCAATGTTTGGGACGGCTCTGTTTACACGAACTGCGTTTACGGTACAAGTTCAATATCGCAGAAAGTGAAAAATGGATAAAGAATTTGTGGTACTTACGTACAATGGAATATCACTCAGCAATGAAATCTATGTCATCAGGCCCGTAGCAGCATAATGAGTGGATTCAGCTACGATGATTCTAAGTGAAATAAGTCACACAGAAAAAGAAACATCATAAGATATCACTAATACACGGAATGTAAACTTGGCTACACAGGAACTGAATTACAAAACAGAACAGGTTCTCAAATGTAGAAAACCAACTTACGCTTGCTTAAGGGGAAAGGTGAGTTGGGGTGCTGCATAAAACCAGAGATTGAAATTAGCACAGATACTGTTCCATAAGCCAAATATGTAACAGACAATAGCTACTCCTTGCTCAACGAAATGGACTCAACACCTCATATTAAACGCCTAAGAATATACCTGATTAGTAAGAATCATAAAACCTATGGATTTATATGTCTCCAAAAGAGAATAAAGCGTTTGTGTAGCGGCATAAATGCAGCACTGATACGATTGGTGAGGTTTGGTGAGCAAATGCAGACCCTTTGAAGTCATATTGCATGGTACCCATTCCATGGGTCTCAACTCTCCAGGTTTAAGGGATTCTTCCTTCAGCTAAAACATGCATGTGGTACCCAGAGTATGATCCACCGTGTGATCGGGAAACGTGTTCAAATGTGTCTCAGTTTTCGTCCCCTGGTACTCGGGTGCAACATTCCAGACGCTTTACTAACACTCTCCCCACTTGGAGAGTCAGAGCCTTTAACCTCCTGTTTGGACCAGTTTGTAATTTCTGCGGAAGATGAACAGGAATACGGAGAACCAATGAGAGACTAGCTGGAGGTGTTTGGACGGGCAAATTTAACTCTCCTTTCCCACCAGGAAGAGGAATTAACCAAACGCACAGCGTGCCATGCTGCAAACACACTAGGGCCTGAAGCAATCCTGCAGTGTTGCGGCCAGCTCACAAGAAAGCGAGTTGAAGAAAGGAGCTCAGGGGCACTGTCATTCACAAAACTGCAGAGTTATAAATGACAGCTATCGTCCAAAAATATATTGAAGTAAGGCTGCCAAGAGGACTTGAAAGCGGGGCAGAATTGCAGGAAACCGATTTCAGGAGGTAGACTGGAATTGCATTTAAAGCATAGGAAAAGAGGCAGAACGTCCCCAATGATGCACTTGGCCAGAAAGGGCGTTTGCGTTTTTTCCTGAATATATTGAGAAAAAACTCATGCGCCCTTTTCGGCCAACCAAGCAAGCTTGCAAAGGAAATCTGCACTACAATGAAGTATCACTTCCCCCCAGTCAAAAGGGCCATCTGAAAAAAGTGTAAAATCCAGAAAGGCCGGACAGGCCATTGAGAACTGGGAGCCTTGTTATGCTGATGGGCGGGATGTAAACTGCCAACAGCCACTCTGGAGAAGTGTATGGTGTTTCCTGAAACATCTAAAAAACAAAGCAACAGAGCCTAGGGCACTTCCACTTATGGTCCTATAGCTTAGGGAAATTAAAATAAAAAAGACACAGCCACCCCAATGTTTGGGACGGCTCTGTTTACACGAACTGCGTTTACGGTACAAGTTCAATATCGCAGAAAGTGAAAAATGGATAAAGAATTTGTGGTACTTACGTACAATGGAATATCACTCAGCAATGAAATCTATGTCATCAGGCCCGTAGCAGCATAATGAGTGGATTCAGCTACGATGATTCTAAGTGAAATAAGTCACACAGAAAAAGAAACATCATAAGATATCACTAATACACGGAATGTAAACTTGGCTGCACAAGAACTGAATTACAAAACAGAACAGGTTCTCAAAAGCAGAAAACCAACTTATGCTTGTTTAAGAGGAAAGGTGAGTTGGGGTGCTGCATAAAACCAGAGTTTGAAATTAGCACAGATACCGTTCCATAAGCCAAATATGTAATAGACAAGAGCTACTCCTTGCTCAACGAAGTGGACACAACACCCCATATTAAACGCCTAAGAATATACCTGACTAGCAAGAATCTTAAAAGCTATGGATTTATATGTCTCCGAAAGAGAATCAAGCTTTTGTACAGCGGCATAAACGTAGCAGTGATAGGATTGGTGAGGTTCGGTGAGCAAATGCAGACCCTTTGAAGTCCTATTGCATGGTACCCATTCCATGGGTCTCAACTCTCCAGGTTTAAGGGATTCTTCCTTCAGCTAAAACATGCATGTGGAACCTAGAGTATGATCCACCATTTGATCGGGATATGTGTTCAAATGTGTCTCAGTTTTCGTCCCATGGTACTCGGGTGCAACATTCCAGAAGCTTTACTAAAACTCTCCCCACTTGGAGAGTCAGTGCCTTTAACCTCCTGTTTGGCCCAGTTTGCAATTTCTGCGGAAGATGAACAGGAATAGGGAGAACCAATGAGAGACTAGCTGGAGATGTCTAGACGGGCAAATTTAACTCTCATTTCCCACCAGGAAGAGGAATTAACCAAAGGCACAGCGTGCCGTGCCGGAACCACACTAGGGCCTGAAGCAATCTTGCGGTGTTGCGGCCAGCTCACAAGAAAGCGAGTTAGAAGAAAGGAGCTCAGGAGCACTGTAATTCACAAACCTGCAGAGTTATAAATGACAGCTATCGTCCAAAAATATATTGAAGTAAGGCTGCCAAGAGGACTTGAAAGTGGGGCAGAATTGCAGGAAACCGATTTCAGGAGGTAGACTAGAATTGCATTTAAAGCATAGGAAAAGAGGCAGAACGTCCACAATGATGCACTTGGCCAAAAAGGGTATATGCGTTTTTTCCTGAATATATTCAGGAAAAAACGCATATGCCCTTTTTGGCCAAGGAAGCAAGCTTGCAAAGGTAATCTGCACTTCAATGAAGTCTCACTTCGCCCCAGTCAAAAGGGCCATCTGAAAAAAGTGTAAAATCCAGAAAGGCAGGACAGGCCGTGGAGAACTGGGAGCCTTGTTATGCTGATGGGCGGGATGTAAATTGCCAACAGCCACTCTGGAGAAGTGTATGGTGTTTCCTGAAACAACTAAAAAACAAAGCAACAGAGCCTAGGGCACTTCCACTTATGGTCCTATAGCTTAGGGAAATTAAAATCAAAAAGACACAGCCACCCCAAAGTTTGGGACGGCTCAGTTTACAAGAACCTCGTTTACGGTACAAGTTCAATATCGCAGAAAGCGAAAAATGGATAAAGAAGTTGTGGTACTTACGTACAATGCAATATCACTCAACATTGAAACCTATGTCATCAGGCTCGTAGCAGCATAATGAGTGGATTCAGCTATGATGATTCTAAGTGCAATAAGTCACACAGAAAAAGAAACATCATAAGATATCACTAATACACGGAATGTAAACTTGGCTACAGAGGAATTGAATTGCAAAACAGAACAGGGTCTCAAATGTAGAAAACCAACTTATGCTTGCTTAAGGGGAAAGGTGAGTTGGGGTGCTGCATAAAACCAGAGATTGAAATTAGCACAGATACCGTTCCATAAGCCAAATATGTAATAGACAAGAGCAACTCCTTGTTCAACGAAGTGGACACAACACCCCATATTAAACGCCTAAGAATATACCTGACTAGTAAGAATCTAAAACCTATGGATTTATATGTGTCCGAAAGAGAATCAAGCGTGAGTACAGTGGCATAAATGCAGCACTGATACGATTGGTGAGGTTTGGTGAGCAAATGCAGACCCTTTGAAGTCATATTGCATGGTACCCATTCCATGGGTCTCAACTCTCCAGGTTTAAGGGATTCTTCCTTCAGCTAAAACATGCATGTGGTACCCAGAGTATGATCCACCGTGTGATCGGGAAACGTGTTCAAATGTGTCTCAGTTTTCGTCCCCTGGTACTCAGGTGCAACATTCCAGACGGTTTACTAACACTCTCCCCACTTGGAGAGTCAGTGCCTTTAACCTCCTGTTTGGCCCAGTTTGCAATTTCTGCGGAAGATGAACAGGAATAGGGAGAACCAATGAGAGACTAGCTGGAGGTGTCTGGACGGGCAAATTTAACTCTCCTTTCCCACCAGGAAGAGGAATTAACCAAAGGCTCAGCGTGCCGTGCCGGAACCACACTAGGGCCTGAAGCAATCCTGCGGTGTTGCAGCCAGCTCACAAGAAAGCGAGTTGAAGAAAGGAGCTCAGGGGCACTGTAATTCACAACCCTGCAGAGTTATAAATGACAGCTATCGTCCAAACATATATTGAAGTAAGGCTGCCAAGAGGACTTGAAAGCGGGGCAGAATTGCAGGAAACCGATTTCAGGAGGTAGACTGGAATTGCATTTAAAGCATAGGAAAAGAGGCAGAACGTCCACAATGATGCACTTGGCCAAAAAGGGCGTATGCATTTTTTCCTGAATATATTCAGAAAAAACTCATGCGCACTTTTTGGCCAACCAAGCAAGCTTGCAAAGGAAATCTGCACTACAATGAAGTCTCACTTCCCCCCAGTCAAAAGGGCCATCTGAAAAAAGTGTAAAATCCAGAAAGGCAGGACAGGCCATTGAGAACTGGGAGCCTTGTTATGCTGATGGGCGGGATGTAAACTGCCAACAGCCACTCTGGGGAAGTGTATGGTGTTTCCTGAAACATCTAAAAAACAAAGCAACAGAGCCTAGGGCACTTCCACTTATGGTCCTATAGCTTAGGGAAATTAAAATCAAAAAGACACAGCCACCCCAATGTTTGGGATGGCTCTGTTTACACGAACTGCGTTTACGGTACAAGTTCAATATCGCAGAAAGTGAAAAATGGATAAAGAATTTATGGTACTTACGTACAATGGAATATCACTCAGCAATGAAATCTATGTCATCAGGCCCGTAGCAGCATAATGAGTGGATTCAGCTACGATGATTCTAAGTGAAATAAGTCACACAGAAAAAGAAACATCATAAGATATCACTAATACACGGAATGTAAACTTGGCTACACAGGAACTGAATTACAAAACAGAACAGGGTCTCAACTGTAGAAAACCAACTTACACTTGCTTAACGGGAAAGGTGAGTTGGGGTGCTGCATAAAACCAGAGTTTGAAATTAGCACAGATACCGTTCCATAAGCCAAATATGTAATAGACAAGAGCTACTCCTTGCTCAACGAAGTGGACACAACACCCCATATTAAACGCCTAAGAATATACCTGACTAGTAAGAATCTTAAAACCTATGGATTTATATGTCTCCGAAAGAGAATCAAGCGTGTGTACAGCGGCATAAACGCAGCAGTGATAGGATTGGTGAGGTTCGGTGAGCAAATGCAGACCCTTTGAAGTCATAATACATGGTACCCATTCCATGGGTCTCAACTCTCCAGGTTTAAGGGATTCTTCCTTCAGCTAAAACATGCATGTGGAACCCAGAGTATGATCCACCGTGTGATCGGGAAACGTGTTCAAATGTGTCTCAGTTTTCGTACCCTGGTACTCGGGTGCAACATTCCAGATGCTTTACTAACACATTCCCCATTTGGAGAGTCAGTTCCTTTAAACTCCTGTTTGGCCCAGTTTGCAATTTCTGCGGAAAATGAACAGGAATAGGGAGAACCAATGAGAGAATAGCTGGAGGTGTCTGGACGGGCAAATTTAACTCTCATTTCCCACCAGGAAGAAGAATTAACCAAAGGCTCAGCGTGTTATGCCAGAACCACACTAGGGCCTGAAGCACTCCTGCGGTGTTTCGGCAGCTCACAAGAAAGCGAGTTGAAGGAAGGAGCTCAGGGGCACTGTAATTCACAAACCTGCAGAGTTATAAATGACAGCTATCGTCCAAAAATATATTGAAGTAAGGCTGCCAAGCGGACTTGAAAGCGGGGCAGAACTGCAGGAAACCGATTTCAGGAGGTAGACTAGAATTGCATGTAAAGCATAGGAAAAGAGGCAGAACTTCCACAATGATGCACTTGGCCAAAAAGGGCGTATGCGTTTTTTCCTGAATATATTCAGGAAGAAACGCATACACCCTTTTTGGCCAACCAAGCAAGCTTGCAAAAGAAATCTGCACTACAATGAAGTCTCACTGCCCCCCGGTCTAAGGGGCCATCTGAAAAAAGTGTAAAATCCTGAAAGGCAGGACAGGCCATGCAGAACTGGGAGCCTTGTTATGCTGATGGGCGGGATGTAAATTGCCAACAGCCACTCTGGAGAAGTGTATGGTGTTTCCAGAAACATCTAAAAAACAAAGCAACAGAGCCTAGGGCACTTCCACTTATGGTCCTATAGCTTAGGGAAATTAAAATAATAAAAAAAAACAGCCACCCCAAAGTCTGGGACAGCTGTGTTTACAAGAACCTCGTTTACGGTACAAGTTCAATATGGCAGAAAGCGAAAAATGGATAAAGAAGTTGTGGTACTTACGTACAATGCAATATCACTCAGCAATGAAATCTATGTCTTCAGACCCGTAACAGCATAATGAGTGGATTCAGGTACGATGATTCTAAGTGAAATAAGTCACACAGAAAAAGAAACATCATAAGATATCACTACTACGCAGAATGTAAACTTGGCTACACAGGAACTGAATTACAAAACAGAACAGGGTCTCAACTGTAGAAAACCAACTTACACTTGCTTAACGGGAAAGGTGAGTTGGGGTGCTGCATAAAACCAGAGTTTGAAATTAGCACAGATACCGTTCCATAAGCCAAATATGTAATAGACAAGAGCTACTCCTTGCTCAACGAAGTGGACACAACACCCCATATTAAACGCCTAAGAATATACCTGACTAGTAAGAATCTTAAAACCTATGGATTTATATGTCTCCGAAAGAGAATCAAGCGTGTGTACAGCGGCATAAACGCAGCAGTGATAGGATTGGTGAGGTTCGGTGAGCAAATGCAGACCCTTTGAAGTCATAATACATGGTACCCATTCCATGGGTCTCAACTCTCCAGGTTTAAGGGATTCTTCCTTCAGCTAAAACATGCATGTGGAACCCAGAGTATGATCCACCGTGTGATCGGGAAACGTGTTCAAATGTGTCTCAGTTTTCATACCCTGGTACTCGGGTGCAACATTCCAGATGCTTTACTAACACATTCCCCATTTGGAGAGTCAGTTCCTTTAAACTCCTGTTTGGCCCAGTTTGCAATTTCTGCGGAAAATGAACAGGAATAGGGAGAACCAATGAGAGAATAGCTGGAGGTGTCTGGACGGGCAAATTTAACTCTCATTTCCCACCAGGAAGAAGAATTAACCAAAGGCTCAGCGTGTTATGCCAGAACCACACTAGGGCCTGAAGCACTCCTGCGGTGTTTCGGCAGCTCACAAGAAAGCGAGTTGAAGGAAGGAGCTCAGGGGCACTGTAATTCACAAACCTGCAGAGTTATAAATGACAGCTATCGTCCAAAAATATATTGAAGTAAGGCTGCCAAGCGGACTTGAAAGCGGGGCAGAACTGCAGGAAACCGATTTCAGGAGGTAGACTAGAATTGCATGTAAAGCATAGGAAAAGAGGCAGAACTTCCACAATGATGCACTTGGCCAAAAAGGGCGTATGCGTTTTTTCCTGAATATATTCAGGAAGAAACGCATACACACTTTTTGGCCAACCAAGCAAGCTTGCAAAAGAAATCTGCACTACAATGAAGTCTCACTGCCCCCCGGTCTAAGGGGCCATCTGAAAAAAGTGTAAAATCTTGAAAGGCAGGACAGGCCATGCAGAACTGGGAGCCTTGTTATGCTGATGGGCGGGATGTAAATTGCCAACAGCCACTCTGGAGAAGTGTATGGTGTTTCCAGAAACATCTAAAAAACAAAGCAACAGAGCCTAGGGCACTTCCACTTATGGTCCTATAGCTTAGGGAAATTAAAATAATAAAAAAAAACAGCCACCCCAAAGTCTGGGACAGCTGTGTTTACAAGAACCTCGTTTACGGTACAAGTTCAATATGGCAGAAAGCGAAAAATGGATAAAGAAGTTGTGGTACTTACGTACAATGCAATATCACTCAGCAATGAAATCTATGTCTTCAGACCCGTAACAGCATAATGAGTGGATTCAGGTACGATGATTCTAAGTGAAATAAGTCACACAGAAAAAGAAACATCATAAGATATCACTACTACGCAGAATGTAAACTTGGCTACACAGGAACTGAATTACAAAACAGAACAGGGTTTCAAATGTAGAAAACCAACTTATGCTTGCTTAAGGGGAAAGGTGAGTTGGGGTGCTGCATAAAACCAGAGATTGAAATTAGCACAGATACCGTTCCATAAGCCAAATATGTAATAGACAAGAGCTACTCCTTGCTCAACGAAGTGGACTCAACACCCCATATTAAACGCCTAAGAATATACCTGACTAGGAAGAAAATTAAAACCAATGGATTTATATGTCTCCGAAAGAGAATAAAGGGTGTGTACAGTGGCATAAACGCAGCAGTGATAGGATTGGTGAGGTTCGGTGAGCAAACGCAGACCCTTTGAAGTCATAATGCATCGTACCCATTCCATGGGTCTCAACCTTCCAGGTTTAAGGGATTCTTCCTTCAGCTAAAACATGCATGTGGAACCCAGAGTATGATCCACCGTGTGATCGGGAAACATGTTCAAATGTGTCTTAGTTTTCATCATCTGGTACTCGGGTGCAACAATCCAGACGCTTTACTAACACTCTCCCCACTTGGAGAGTCAGTGCCTTTAATCTCCTGTTTGGCCCAGTTTGCAAATTCTGTGGAAGATGAACAGGAATAGGGAGAACCCATGAGAGACTAGCTGGAGGTGTCTGGACGGGCAAATTTAACTCTCATTTTCCACCAGGAAGAGTAATTAACCAAAGGCTCAGCGTGCCATGCCAGAACCACAGTAGGGCCAGAATAATCCTGCGGTGTTGCGGCCAGCTCACAAGAAAGCGAGTTGAAGAAAGGAGCTCAGTGGCACTGTAATTCAGAAACATGCAGCGTTATAAATGACACCTATCGTCCAAAAATATATTGAAGTAAGGCTGCCAAGAGGACTTCAAAGTGGGGCATAATTGCACGAAACCGATTTCAGGAGTTAGACTGGAATTGCATGTAAAGCATAGGAAAAGAGGCAGAACGTCCACAATGATGCACTTGGCCAAAAAGGGTGTATTCGTTTTTTCCTAAATATATTCAGGAAAAAACGCATACGCACTTTTTGGTCAACCAAGGAAGATTGCAAAGGAAATCTGCACTACAATGAAGTCTCACTGTCCCCCGGTCAAAAGGGCCATCTGAGAAAAGTCTAAAATCCAGAAAGGCAGGACAGGCCATGGAGAACTGGGAGCCTTGTTATGCTGATGGGCGGGATGTAAATTGCCAACAGCCAGTCTGGAGAAGTGTATGGTGTTTCCTGAAACACCCAAAAAACAAAGCAACAGAGCCTAGGGCACTTCCACTTATGGTCCTATAGCTTAGGGAAATTAAAATCAAAAAGACACAGCCACCCCAAAATTTGGGACGGCTCTGTTTACAAGAACCTCCTTTACGGTACAAGTTTAATATCGCAGAAAGCGAAAAATGGATAACGAAGTTGTGGTACTTACGTACAATGCAATATCACTCAGCAATGAAATCAGTGTCATCAGGCCCGTAGCAGCATAATGAGTGGATTCAGGTACGATGATTCTAAGTGAAATAAGTCACAGAGAAAAAGAAACATCATAAGATATCACTAATACACGGAATGTAAACTTGGCTACACAGGAACTGAATTACAAAACAGAATAGGGTCTCAAATGTAGAAAACCAACTTATGCTTGTTTAAGGGGAAAGGTGAGTTGGGGTGCTGCATAAAACCAGAGATTGAAATGTGCACAGATACCATTCTATAAGCCAAATATGTAATAGACAAGAGCTACTCCTTGCTCAACGAAGTGGACTCAACACCCCATATTAAACTCCTAACAATATACCTGACTAGTAAGAATCTTAAAAGCTATGGATTTCTATGTCTCCGAAAGAGAATCAAGTGTGTGTACATCGGCATAAACGCAGCAGTGATAGGATTGGTGAGGTTCGGTGAGCAAATGCAAACCCTTTGAAGTCATATTGCATGGTACCCATTCCATGGGTCTCAACTCTCCAGGTTTAAGGGATTCTTCTTTCAGCTAAAACATGCATGTGGATCCCAGAGTATGAAGTCATATTGCATGGTACCTATTCCATGGGTCTCAACTCTCCAGTTTTAAGGGATTCTTCCTTCAGCAAAAACATGCATGTGGAACCCAGAGTATGATCCACCGTGTCATCGGGAAACGTGTTCAAATGTGTCTCAGTTTTCGTCCCCTGGTACTCGGGTGCAACTTTCCAGACGCTTTACTAACACACTCAGCACTTGGAGAGTCAGTGCCTTTAACCTCCTGTTTGGCCCAGTTTGCAATTTCTGCGGAAAATGAACAGGAATAGGGAGAACCCATGAGAGACTAGCTGGAGGTGTCTGGACGGGCAAATTTAACTCTCATTTCCCACCAGGAAGAGGAATTAACCAAAGGCTCAGCGTGCCATGCCGGAACCACACTAGGGCCTGTAGCAATCCTGCAGTGTTGCGGCCAGCTCACAAGAAAGCGAGTTGAAGAAAGGAGCTCAGGGGCACTGTCATTCACAAACCTGCAGAGATATAAATGACAGCTATCGTCCAAAAATATATTGAAGTAAGGCTGCCAAGAGGACTTGAAAGCGGGGCAGAATTGCAGGAAACCGATTTCAGGAGGTAGACTGGAATTGCATGTAAAGCATAGGAAAAGAGGCAGAACGTCCACAGTGATGCACTTGGCAAAAAAGGGCGTATGCGTTCTTTCCTGAATATATTTAGGAAAAAACGCATACACACTTTTTGGCCAACCAAGCAAGCTTGCAAAGAAATCTGCACTATAATGAAGTCTCACTGTCCCCCGGTCAAAAGGGCCATCTGAAAAAAGTGTATAATCCAGAAAGACAGGACAGGCCACGGAGAACTGGGAGCCTTGTTATGCTGCTGGGCAGCATGTAAATTGCCAACAGCCACTCTGGAGAAGTGTATGGTGTTTCCTGAAACATCTAAAAATCAAAGCAACAGAGCCTAGGTCACTTCCACTTATGGTCCTATAGCTTAGGGAAATTAAAATCAAAAAGACACAGCCACCCCAAAGTTTGGGATGGCTCTGTTTACAAGAACCTCGTTTACGGTACAAGTTCAATATCACAGAAAGCGAAAAATGGATAAAGAAGTTGTGGTACTTACGTACAATGCAATATCACTCAGCAATGAAATCTATGTCATCAGGCACGTAGCAGCATAATGAGTGGACTCAGGTACGATGATTCTAAGTGAAATAAGTCACACAGAAAAAGAAACATCATAAGATATCACTAATACACGGAATGTAAACTTGGCTACACAGGAACTGAATTACAAAACAGAACAGGGTCTCAAATGTAGAAAACCAACTTATGCTTGCTTAAGGGGAAAGGTGAGTTGGGGTGCTGCATAAAACCAGAGAATGAAATGAGCACAGATACCGTTCCATAAGCCAAATATGTAATAGACAAGAGCTACTCCTTGCTCAACGAAGTGGACTCAACACCCCATATTAAACGCCTAAGAATATACCTGACTAGAAAGAATCTGAAAACCTATGGATTTATATGTCTCCGAAAGAGAATCAAGCGTGTGTACAGCGGCCTAAACGCAGCAGTGATAGGATTGGTGAGGTTCGGTGAGCAAATGCAGACCCTTTGAAGTCATATTGCATGGTACCGATTCCATGGGTCTCAACTCTCCAGGTTTAAGGGATTCTTCCTTCAGCTAAAACATGCATGTGGAACCCAGAGTATGATCCACCGTGTGATCGGGAAACGTGTTCAAATGTGTCTCAGTTTTCGTCCCCTGGTACTCGGGTGCAACATTCCAGACGCTTTACTAACAGTCTCCCCACTTGGAGAGTCAGTGCCTTGAACCTCCTGTTTGGCCCAGTTTGCAATTTCTACGTAAGATGAACAGGAATAGGGAGAACCAATGAGAGACTAGCTGGAGGTGTCTGGACGGGCAAATTTAACTCTCATTTCCCACCAGGAAGAGGAATTAACCAAAGGCTCAAAGTGTCATGCCGGAACCACACTAGGGCCTGTAGCAATCGTGCAGTGTTGCGGCCAGCTCACAAGAAAGCGAGTTGAAGTAAGGAGCTCAGGGGCAGTGTAATTCACAAGCCTGCAGACTTATAAATGACAGCTATCCTCCAAAAATATATTCAAGTAAGGCTGCCAAGAGGACTTCAAAGCGGGGCAGAATTGCAGGAAACCGATTTCAGGAGGTAGACTGGAATTGTATGTAAAGCATAGGAAAAGAGGCAGAACGTCCACAATGATGCACTTGGCCAGAAAGTGTGTATGCGTTTTTTCCTGAATATATTCAGGAAAAAACGCATACGTCCTTTTTGGCCAACCAAGCAAGCTTGCAAAGGAAATCTGCACTACAATGAAGTCTCACTGGCCCCCGGTCAAAAGGACCATCTGAAAAAAGTGTAAAATCCAGAGAGGCAGGACAGACCATGGAGAACTGGGAGCCTTGTTATGCTGATGGGCGGGATGTAAATTGCCAACAGCCACTCTGGAGAAGTGTATGGTGTTTCCTGAAACATCTAGAAAACAAAGCAACAGAGCCTAGGGCACTTCCAATTATGGTCCTATAGCTTAGGGAAATTAAAATCAAAAAGAAACAGCCACCCCAAAGTTTGGGACAGCTCTGTTTACAAGAACCTCGTTTACGGTACAAGTTCAATATCGCAGAAAGCGAAAAATGGATAAAGAAGTTGTGGTACTTACGTACAATGCAATATAACTCAGCAATGAAATCTATGTCATCAGGCCCATAGCAGCATAATGAGTGGACTCAGGTACGATGATTCTAAGTGAAATAAGTCACACAGAAAAAGAAACATCATAAGATATCACTACTACACGGAATGTAAACTTGGCTACACAGGAACTGAATTAGAAAACAGAACAGGGTCTCAAATGTAGAAAACCAACTTATGCTTGCTTAAGGGGAAAGGTGAGTTGGGGTGCTGCATAAAGCCAGAGATTGAAATGAGCACAGATACCGTTCCATAATCCAAATATGTAATAGACAAGAGCTACTCCTTGCTCAACGAAGTGGACTCAACACCCCATATTAAACGCCTAAGAATATACCTGACTAGTAAGTATGTTAAAACCTATGGATTTCTATGTCTCCGAAAGAGAATCAAGCGTGTGTACAGCGGCATAAACGCAGCAGTGATAGGATTGGTTAGGTTCGGTGAGCAAATGCAGACCCTTTGAAGTCATATTGCATGGTACCCATTCCATGGGTCTCAACTCTCCAGGTTTAACGGATTCTTCCTTCAGCTAAAACATGCATGTGGAACCCAGAGTATGATCCACAGTGTGATCGGGAAACGTGTTCAAATGTGTCTCAGTTTTCGTCCCCTGGTACTCGGGTGCAACATTCCAGACGCTTTACTAACACTCTCCCCACTTGCAGAGTCAGTGCCTTTAACCTCCTGTTTGGCCCAGTTTGCAATTTCTGCGTAAGATGAACAGGAATAGGGAGAACCAATGAGAGACTAGCTGGAGGTGTCTGGACGGGCAAATTTAACTCTCATTTCCCAACAGGAAGAGGAATTAACCAAAGGCTCATTGTGCCGTGCCGGAACCACACTAGGGCCTGAAGCAATCCTGCGGTGTTGCGGCCAGCTCACAAGAAAGCGAGTTGAAGAAAGGAGCTCAGGGGCACTGTAATTCACAAACCTGCAGAGTTATAAATGACAGCTATCGTCCAAAAATATATTGAAGTAAGGCTGCCAAGAAGACTTGAAAGCGGGGCAGAATTGCAGGAAACCGATTTCAGGAGGTAGACTGGAATTGCATGTAAAGCATAGGAAAAGAGGCAGAACGTCCACAATGATGCACTTGGCCAAAGGGGCGTATGCGTTTTTTCCTGAATATATTCAGAAAAAAACGCATACGCCCTTTTTGGCCAACCAAGCAAGCTTGCGAAGGAAATCTGCACTACAATGAAGTCTCACTGCCCCCTGGTCAAAAGGGACATCTGAAAAAAGTGTAAAATCCAGAAAGTTAGGACAGGCCACGGAGAACTGGGAGCCTTGTTATGCTGCTGGGCGGGATGTAAATTGCCAACAGCCACTCTGGAGAAGTGTATGGTGTTTCCTGAAACATCTAAAAAACAAAGCAACAGAGCCTAGGCCACTTCCACTTATGGTCCTATACCTTAGGGAAATTAAAATCAAAAAGACACAGCCACCCCAAAGTTTCGGATGGCTCTGTTTACAAGAACCTCGTTTACGGTACAAGTTCAATATCACAGAAAGCGAAAAATGGATAAAGAAGTTGTGGTACTTACGTACAATGCAATATCACTCAGCAATGAAATCTATGTCATCAGGCCCGTAGCAGCATAATGAGTGGATTCAGCTACGATGATTCTAAGTGAAATAAGTCACACAGAAAAAGAAACATCAAAAGATATCACTAATACACGGAATGTAAACTTGGCTACACAGGAACTGAATTACAAAACAGAACAGGGTCTCAAATGTAGAAAACCAAGTTATGCTTGCTTAAGGGGAAAGGTGAGTTGGGGTGCTGCATAAAACCAGAGATTGAAATTAGCACAAATACCATTCCATAAGCCAAATATGTAATAGACAAGAGCTACTCCTTGCTCAACGAAGTGGACACAACACCCCATATTAAACGCCTAAGAACATATCTGACTAGTAAGAATGTTAAAACCTACGGATTTATATGTCTCTGAAAGAGAATCAAGCGTGTGTAGAGCGGCATAAACGCAGCAGTGATAGGATTGGTGAGGTTCGGTGAGCAAATGCAGACCCTTTGAAGTCATATTGCATGGTACCCATTCCATGGGTCTCAACTCTCCAGGTGTAAGGGATTATTCCTTCAGCTAAAACATGCATGTGGAACCTAGAGTATGATTCACAGTGTGATTGGGAAACGTGTTCAAATGTGTCTCAGTTTTCGTCCCCTGGTACTCGGGTGCAACATTCCAGACGCTTTACTATCACTCTCCCCACTTGGAGAGTCAGTGCCTTTAACCTCCTGTTGGCCCAGTTTGCTATTTCTGCGGAAGATGAACAGGAATACGGAGAACCAATGAGAGACTAGCTGGAGGTGTCTGGACGGGCAAATTTAACTCTCATTTCCCACCAGGAAGAGGAATTAACCAAAGGCTCAGCGTGCCGTGCCGGAACCACACTAGGGCCTGAAGCAATCCTGCGGTGTTGCAACCAGCTCACAAGAAAGCGCGTTGAAGAAAGGAGCTCAGGGGCACTGTCATTCACAAATCTGCAGAGTTATAAATGACAGCTATCGTCCAAAAATATATTGAAGTAAGGCTGCCAAGAGGACTCGAAAGCAGGGCAGAATTGCAGGAAACCGATTTCAGGAGGTAGACTTGAATTGCATTTAAAGCATAGGAAAAGAGGCAGAACGTCCACAATGATGCACTTGGCCAAAAAGGGCGTACGCGTTTTTTCCTGAATATATTCAGGAAAAAACGCATACGTCCTTTTTGGCCAACCAAGCAAGTTTGCAAAGGAAATCTGCACTACAATGAAGTCTCACTGTCCCCCGGTCAAAAGGGCCATCTGAAAAAAGTGTAAAATCCAGAAAGGCAGGACAGGCCATGGAGAACTGGGAGCCTTGTTATGCTGATGGGCGGGATGTAAATTGCCAACAGCCACTCTGGAGAAGTGTATGGTGTTTCCTGAAACATCTAAAAAACAAAGCAACAGAGCCTAGGGCACTTCCACTTATGGTCCTATAGCTTAGGGAAATTAAAATCAAAAAGACACAGCCTCCCCAATGTTTGGCACGCCTCTGTTTACAAAAACCTCGTTTATGGTACAAGTTCAATATCGCAGAAAGCGAAAAATGGATAAAGAAGTTGTGGTACTTACGTACAATGCAATATCACTCAGCAATGAAATCTATGTCATCAGACCCATAGCAGCATAATGAGTGGATTCAGCTATGATGATTCTAAGTGAAATAAGTCACACAGAAAAAGAAACATCATAAGATATCACTAATACACGGAATGTAAACTTGGCTACACAGGAACTGAATTACAAAACAGAACAGGTTCTCAAATGTAGAAAACCAACTTACGCTTGCTTAAGGGGAAAGGTGAGTTGGGGTGCTGCATAAAACCAGAGATTGAAATTAGCACAGATACTGTTCCATAAGCCAAATATGTAACAGACAATAGCTACTCCTTGCTCAACGAAATGGACTCAACACCTCATATTAAACGCCTAAGAATATACCTGATTAGTAAGAATCATAAAACCTATGGATTTATATGTCTCCAAAAGAGAATAAAGCGTTTGTGTAGCGGCATAAATGCAGCACTGATACGATTGGTGAGGTTCGGTGAGCAAATGCAGACCCTTTGAAGTCATATTGCATGGTACCCATTCCATGGGTCTCAACTCTCCAGGTTTAAGGGATTCTTCCTTCAGCTAAAACATGCATGTGGTACCCAGAGTATGATCCACCGTGTGATCGGGAAACGTGTTCAAATGTGTCTCAGTTTTCGTCCCCTGGTACTCGGGTGCAACATTCCAGACGCTTTACTAACACTCTCCCCACTTGGAGAGTCAGAGCCTTTAACCTCCTGTTTGGACCAGTTTGTAATTTCTTCGGAAGATGAACAGGAATACGGAGAACCAATGAGAGACTAGCTGGAGGTGTTTGGACGGGCAAATTTAACTCTCCTTTCCCACCAGGAAGAGGAATTAACCAAACGCACAGCGTGCCATGCTGCAACCACACTAGGGCCTGAAGCAATCCTGCGGTGTTGCGGCCAGCTCACAAGAAAGCGAGTTGAAGAAAGGAGCTCAGGGGCACTGTCATTCACAAACCTGCAGAGTTATAAATGACAGCTATCGTCCAAAAATATATTGAAGTAAGGCTGCCAAGAGGACTTGAAAGCGGGGCAGAATTGCAGGAAACCGATTTCAGGAGGTAGACTGGAATTGCATTTAAAGCATAGGAAAAGAGGCAGAACGTCCCCAATGATGCACTTGGCCAGAAAGGGCGTTTGCGTTTTTTCCTGAATATATTGAGAAAAAACTCATGCGCACTTTTTGGCCAACCAAGCAAGCTTGCAAAGGAAATCTGCACTACAATGAAGTCTCACTTCCCCCCAGTCAAAAGGGCCATCTGAAAAAAGTGTAAAATCCAGAAAGGCCGGACAGGCCATTGAGAACTGGGAGCCTTGTTATGCTGATGGGCGGGATGTAAACTGCCAACAGCCACTCTGGGGAAGTGTATGGTGTTTCCTGAAACATCTAAAAAACAAAGCAACAGAGCCTAGGGCACTTCCACTTATGGTCCTATAGCTTAGGGAAATTAAAATAAAAAAGACACAGCCACCCCAATGTTTGGGACGGCTCTGTTTACACGAACTGCGTTTACGGTACAAGTTCAATATCGCAGAAAGTGAAAAATGGATAAAGAATTTGTGGTACTTACGTACAATGGAATATCACTCAGCAATGAAATCTATGTCATCAGGCCCGTAGCAGCATAATGAGTGGATTCAGCTACGATGATTCTAAGTGAAATAAGTCACACAGAAAAAGAAACATCATAAGATATCACTAATACACGGAATGTAAACTTGGCTGCACAAGAACTGAATTACAAAACAGAACAGGTTCTCAAAAGCAGAAAACCAACTTATGCTTGTTTAAGAGGAAAGGTGAGTTGGGGTGCTGCATAAAACCAGAGTTTGAAATTAGCACAGATACCGTTCCATAAGCCAAATATGTAATAGACAAGAGCTACTCCTTGCTCAACGAAGTGGACACAACACCCCATATTAAACGCCTAAGAATATACCTGACTAGCAAGAATCTTAAAAGCTATGGATTTATATGTCTCCGAAAGAGAATCAAGCTTTTGTACAGCGGCATAAACGTAGCAGTGATAGGATTGGTGAGGTTCGGTGAGCAAATGCAGACCCTTTGAAGTCCTATTGCATGGTACCCATTCCATGGGTCTCAACTCTCCAGGTTTAAGGGATTCTTCCTTCAGCTAAAACATGCATGTGGAACCCAGAGTATGATCCACCATTTGATCGGGATATGTGTTCAAATGTGTCTCAGTTTTCGTCCCATGGTACTCGGGTGCAACATTCCAGAAGCTTTACTAAAACTCTCCCCACTTGGAGAGTCAGTGCCTTTAACCTCCTGTTTGGCCCAGTTTGCAATTTCTGCGGAAGATGAACAGGAATAGGGAGAACCAATGAGAGACTAGCTGGAGATGTCTAGACGGGCAAATTTAACTCTCATTTCCCACCAGGAAGAGGAATTAACCAAAGGCACAGCGTGCCGTGCCGGAACCACACTAGGGCCTGAAGCAATCTTGCGGTGTTGCGGCCAGCTCACAAGAAAGCGAGTTAGAAGAAAGGAGCTCAGGAGCACTGTAATTCACAAACCTGCAGAGTTATAAATGACAGCTATCGTCCAAAAATATATTGAAGTAAGGCTGCCAAGAGGACTTGAAAGTGGGGCAGAATTGCAGGAAACCGATTTCAGGAGGTAGACTAGAATTGCATTTAAAGCATAGGAAAAGAGGCAGAACGTCCACAATGATGCACTTGGCCAAAAAGGGTATATGCGTTTTTTCCTGAATATATTCAGGAAAAAACGCATATGCCCTTTTTGGCCAAGGAAGCAAGCTTGCAAAGGTAATCTGCACTTCAATGAAGTCTCACTTCGCCCCAGTCAAAAGGGCCATCTGAAAAAAGTGTAAAATCCAGAAAGGCAGGACAGGCCGTGGAGAACTGGGAGCCTTGTTATGCTGATGGGCGGGATGTAAATTGCCAACAGCCACTCTGGAGAAGTGTATGGTGTTTCCTGAAACAACTAAAAAACAAAGCAACAGAGCCTAGGGCACTTCCACTTATGGTCCTATAGCTTAGGGAAATTAAAATCAAAAAGACACAGCCACCCCAAAGTTTGGGACGGCTCAGTTTACAAGAACCTCGTTTACGGTACAAGTTCAATATCGCAGAAAGCGAAAAATGGATAAAGAAGTTGTGGTACTTACGTACAACGCAATATCACTCAACATTGAAACCTATGTCATCAGGCTCGTAGCAGCATAATGAGTGGATTCAGCTACGATGATTCTAAGTGCAATAAGTCACACAGAAAAAGAAACATCATAAGATATCACTAATACACGGAATGTAAACTTGGCTACACAGGAACTGAATTACAAAACAGAACAGGGTCTCAACTGTAGAAAACCAACTTACACTTGCTTAACGGGAAAGGTGAGTTGGGGTGCTGCATAAAACCAGACATTGAAATTAGCACAGATACCGTTCCATAAGCCAAATATGTAATAGACAAGAGCTACTCCTTGCTCAACGAAGTGGACACAACACCCCATATTAAACGCCTAAGAATATACCTGACTAGTAAGAATCTTAAAACCTATGGATTTATATGTCTCCGAAAGAGAATCAAGCGTGTGTACAGCGGCATAAACGCAGCAGTGATAGGATTGGTGAGGTTCGGTGAGCAAATGCAGACCCTTTGAAGTCATATTGCATGGTACCCATTCCATGGGTCTCAACTCTCCAGGTTTAAGGGATTCTTCCTTCAGCTAAAACATGCATGTGGAACCCAGAGTATGATCCACCATGTGATCAGGAAAAATGTTCAAATGTGTCTCAGTTTTCGTCCCCTGGTACTCGGGTGCAACATTCCAGACGCTTTACTAACACTCTCCCCACTTGCAGAGTCAGTGCCTTTAAACTCCTGTTTGGCCCAGTTTGCAATTTCTGCGGAAAATGAACAGGAATAGGGAGAAGCAATGAGAGACTAGCTGGAGGTGTCTGGATGGGCAAATTTAACTCTCATTTCCCACCAGGAAGAGGAATTAACCAAAGGCTCAGCGTGCCGTGCCGGAACCACACTAGGGCCTGAAGCAATCCTGCGGTGTTGCGGCCTGCTCACAAGAAAGCGAGTTGAAGAAAGGAGCTCAGGGGCACTGTAATTCACAACCCTGCAGAGTTATAAATGACAGCTATCGTCCAAACATATATTGAAGTAAGGCTGCCAAGAGGACTTGAAAGCGGGGCAGAATTGCAGGAAACCGATTTCAGGAGGTAGACTGGAATTGCATTTAAAGCATAGGAAAAGAGGCAGAACGTCCACAATGATGCACTTGGCCAAAAAGGGCGTATGCATTTTTTCCTGAATATATTCAGAAAAAACTCATGCGCACTTTTTGGCCAACCAAGCAAGCTTGCAAAGGAAATCTGCACTACAATGAAGTCTCACTTCCCCCCAGTCAAAAGGGCCATCTGAAAAAAGTGTAAAATCCAGAAAGGCAGGACAGGCCATTGAGAACTGGGAGCCTTGTTATGCTGATGGGCGGGATGTAAACTGCTAACAGCCACTCTGGGGAAGTGTATGGTGTTTCCTGAAACATCTAAAAAACAAAGCAACAGAGCCTAGGGCACTTCCACTTATGGTCCTATAGCTTAGGGAAATTAAAATCAAAAAGACACAGCCACCCCAATGTTTGGGATGGCTCTGTTTACACGAACTGCGTTTACGGTACAAGTTCAATATCGCAGAAAGTGAAAAATGGATAAAGAATTTATGGTACTTACGTACAATGGAATATCACTCAGCAATGAAATCTATGTCATCAGGCCCGTAGCAGCATAATGAGTGGATTCAGCTACGATGATTCTAAGTGAAATAAGTCACACAGAAAAAGAAACATCATAAGATATCACTAATACACGGAATGTAAACTTGGCTACACAGGAACTGAATTACAAAACAGAACAGGGTCTCAACTGTAGAAAACCAACTTACACTTGCTTAACGGGAAAGGTGAGTTGGGGTGCTGCATAAAACCAGAGTTTGAAATTAGCACAGATACCGTTCCATAAGCCAAATATGTAATAGACAAGAGCTACTCCTTGCTCAACGAAGTGGACACAACACCCCATATTAAACGCCTAAGAATATACCTGACTAGTAAGAATCTTAAAACCTATGGATTTATATGTCTCCGAAAGAGAATCAAGCGTGTGTACAGCGGCATAAACGCAGCAGTGATAGGATTGGTGAGGTTCGGTGAGCAAATGCAGACCCTTTGAAGTCATAATACATGGTACCCATTCCATGGGTCTCAACTCTCCAGGTTTAAGGGATTCTTCCTTCAGCTAAAACATGCATGTGGAACCCAGAGTATGATCCACCGTGTGATCGGGAAACGTGTTCAAATGTGTCTCAGTTTTCGTACCCTGGTACTCGGGTGCAACATTCCAGATGCTTTACTAACACATTCCCCATTTGGAGAGTCAGTTCCTTTAAACTCCTGTTTGGCCCAGTTTGCAATTTCTGCGGAAAATGAACAGGAATAGGGAGAACCAATGAGAGAATAGCTGGAGGTGTCTGGACGGGCAAATTTAACTCTCATTTCCCACCAGGAAGAAGAATTAACCAAAGGCTCAGCGTGTTATGCCAGAACCACACTAGGGCCTGAAGCACTCCTGCGGTGTTTCGGCAGCTCACAAGAAAGCGAGTTGAAGGAAGGAGCTCAGGGGCACTGTAATTCACAAACCTGCAGAGTTATAAATGACAGCTATCGTCCAAAAATATATTGAAGTAAGGCTGCCAAGCGGACTTGAAAGCGGGGCAGAACTGCAGGAAACCGATTTCAGGAGGTAGACTAGAATTGCATGTAAAGCATAGGAAAAGAGGCAGAACTTCCACAATGATGCACTTGGCCAAAAAGGGCGTATGCGTTTTTTCCTGAATATATTCAGGAAGAAACGCATACACCCTTTTTGGCCAACCAAGCAAGCTTGCAAAAGAAATCTGCACTACAATGAAGTCTCACTGCCCCCCGGTCTAAGGGGCCATCTGAAAAAAGTGTAAAATCCTGAAAGGCAGGACAGGCCATGCAGAACTGGGAGCCTTGTTATGCTGATGGGCGGGATGTAAATTGCCAACAGCCACTCTGGAGAAGTGTATGGTGTTTCCAGAAACATCTAAAAAACAAAGCAACAGAGCCTAGGGCACTTCCACTTATGGTCCTATAGCTTAGGGAAATTAAAATAATAAAAAAAAACAGCCACCCCAAAGTCTGGGACAGCTGTGTTTACAAGAACCTCGTTTACGGTACAAGTTCAATATGGCAGAAAGCGAAAAATGGATAAAGAAGTTGTGGTACTTACGTACAATGCAATATCACTCAGCAATGAAATCTATGTCTTCAGACCCGTAACAGCATAATGAGTGGATTCAGGTACGATGATTCTAAGTGAAATAAGTCACACAGAAAAAGAAACATCATAAGATATCACTACTACGCAGAATGTAAACTTGGCTACACAGGAACTGAATTACAAAACAGAACAGGGTCTCAACTGTAGAAAACCAACTTACACTTGCTTAACGGGAAAGGTGAGTTGGGGTGCTGCATAAAACCAGAGTTTGAAATTAGCACAGATACCGTTCCATAAGCCAAATATGTAATAGACAAGAGCTACTCCTTGCTCAACGAAGTGGACACAACACCCCATATTAAACGCCTAAGAATATACCTGACTAGTAAGAATCTTAAAACCTATGGATTTATATGTCTCCGAAAGAGAATCAAGCGTGTGTACAGCGGCATAAACGCAGCAGTGATAGGATTGGTGAGGTTCGGTGAGCAAATGCAGACCCTTTGAAGTCATAATACATGGTACCCATTCCATGGGTCTCAACTCTCCAGGTTTAAGGGATTCTTCCTTCAGCTAAAACATGCATGTGGAACCCAGAGTATGATCCACCGTGTGATCGGGAAACGTGTTCAAATGTGTCTCAGTTTTCATACCCTGGTACTCGGGTGCAACATTCCAGATGCTTTACTAACACATTCCCCATTTGGAGAGTCAGTTCCTTTAAACTCCTGTTTGGCCCAGTTTGCAATTTCTGCGGAAAATGAACAGGAATAGGGAGAACCAATGAGAGAATAGCTGGAGGTGTCTGGACGGGCAAATTTAACTCTCATTTCCCACCAGGAAGAAGAATTAACCAAAGGCTCAGCGTGTTATGCCAGAACCACACTAGGGCCTGAAGCACTCCTGCGGTGTTTCGGCAGCTCACAAGAAAGCGAGTTGAAGGAAGGAGCTCAGGGGCACTGTAATTCACAAACCTGCAGAGTTATAAATGACAGCTATCGTCCAAAAATATATTGAAGTAAGGCTGCCAAGCGGACTTGAAAGTGGGGCAGAACTGCAGGAAACCGATTTCAGGAGGTAGACTAGAATTGCATGTAAAGCATAGGAAAAGAGGCAGAACTTCCACAATGATGCACTTGGCCAAAAAGGGCGTATGCGTTTTTTCCTGAATATATTCAGGAAGAAACGCATACACACTTTTTGGCCAACCAAGCAAGCTTGCAAAAGAAATCTGCACTACAATGAAGTCTCACTGCCCCCCGGTCTAAGGGGCCATCTGAAAAAAGTGTAAAATCTTGAAAGGCAGGACAGGCCATGCAGAACTGGGAGCCTTGTTATGCTGATGGGCGGGATGTAAATTGCCAACAGCCACTCTGGAGAAGTGTATGGTGTTTCCAGAAACATCTAAAAAACAAAGCAACAGAGCCTAGGGCACTTCCACTTATGGTCCTATAGCTTAGGAAATTAAAATAATAAAAAAAAACAGCCACCCCAAAGTCTGGGACAGCTGTGTTTACAAGAACCTCGTTTACGGTACAAGTTCAATATGGCAGAAAGCGAAAAATGGATAAAGAAGTTGTGGTACTTACGTACAATGCAATATCACTCAGCAATGAAATCTATGTCTTCAGACCCGTAACAGCATAATGAGTGGATTCAGGTACGATTATTCTAAGTGAAATAAGTCACACAGAAAAAGAAACATCATAAGATATCACTACTACGCAGAATGTAAACTTGGCTACACAGGAACTGAATTACAAAACAGAACAGGGTTTCAAATGTAGAAAACCAACTTATGCTTGCTTAAGGGGAAAGGTGAGTTGGGGTGCTGCATAAAACCAGAGATTGAAATTAGCACAGATACCGTTCCATAAGCCAAATATGTAATAGACAAGAGCTACTCCTTGCTCAACGAAGTGGACTCAACACCCCATATTAAACGCCTAAGAATATACCTGACTAGGAAGAAAATTAAAACCAATGGATTTATATGTCTCCGAAAGAGAATAAAGGGTGTGTACAGTGGCATAAACGCAGCAGTGATAGATTGGTGAGGTTCGGTGAGCAAACGGCAGACCCTTTGAAGTCATAATGCACGTACCCATTCCATGGGTCTCAACCTTCCAGGTTTAAGGGATTCTTCCTTCAGCTAAAACATGCATGTGGAACCCAGAGTATGATCCACCGTGTGATCGGGAAACATGTTCAAATGTGTCTTAGTTTTCATCATCTGGTACTCGGGTGCAACAATCCAGACGCTTTACTAACACTCTCCCCACTTGGAGAGTCAGTGCCTTTAATCTCCTGTTTGGCCCAGTTTGCAAATTCTGTGGAAGATGACAGAATAGGGAGAACCCATGAGAGACTAGCTGGAGGTGTCTGGACGGGCAAATTTAACTCTCATTTTCCACCAGGAAGAGTAATTAACCAAAGGCTCAGCGTGCCATGCCAGAACCACAGTAGGGCAGAATAATCCTGCGGTGTTGCGGCCAGCTCACAAGAAAGCGAGTTGAAGAAAGGAGCTCAGTGGCACTGTAATTCAGAAACATGCAGCGTTATAAATGACACCTATCGTCCAAAAATATATTGAAGTAAGGCTGCCAAGAGGACTTCAAAGTGGGGCGTAATTGCACGAAACCGATTTCAGGAGTTAGACTGGAATTGCATGTAAAGCATAGGAAAAGAGGCAGAACGTCCACAATGATGCACTTGGCCAAAAAGGGTGTATTCGTTTTTTCCTAAATATATTCAGGAAAAAACGCATACGCACTTTTTGGTCAACCAAGAAGATTGCAAAGGAAATCTGCACTACAATGAAGTCTCACTGTCCCCCGGTCAAAAGGGCATCTGAGAAAAGTCTAAAATCCAGAAAGGCAGGACAGGCCATGGAGAACTGGGAGCCTTGTTATGCTGATGGGCGGGATGTAAATTGCCAACAGCCAGTCTGGAGAAGTGTATGGTGTTTCCTGAAACACCCAAAAAACAAGCAACAGAGCCTAGGGCACTTCCACTTATGGTCCTATAGCTTAGGAAATTAAAATCAAAAAGACACAGCCACCCCAAAATTTGGGAACGGCTCTGTTTACAAGAACCTCCTTTACGGTACAAGTTTAATATCGCAGAAAGCGAAAAATGGATAACGAAGTTGTGGTACTTACGTACAATGCAATATCACTCAGCAATGAAATCAGTGTCATCAGGCCCGTAGCAGCATAATGAGTGGATTCAGGTACGATGATTCTAAGTGAAATAAGTCACAGAGAAAAAGAAACATCATAAGATATCACTAATACACGGAATGTAAACTTGGCTACACAGGAACTGAATTACAAAACAGAATAGGGTCTCAAATGTAGAAAACCAACTTATGCTTGTTTAAGGGGAAAGGTGAGTTGGGGTGCTGCATAAAACCAGAGATTGAAATGTGCACAGATACCATTCTATAAGCCAAATATGTAATAGACAAGAGCTACTCCTTGCTCAACGAAGTGGACTCAACACCCCATATTAAACTCCTAACAATATACCTGACTAGTAAGAATCTTAAAAGCTATGGATTTCTATGTCTCCGAAAGAGAATCAAGTGTGTGTACATCGGCATAAACGCAGCAGTGATAGGATTGGTGAGGTTCGGTGAGCAAATGCAAACCCTTTGAAGTCATATTGCATGGTACCCATTCCATGGGTCTCAACTCTCCAGGTTTAAGGGATTCTTCTTTCAGCTAAAACATGCATGTGGATCCCAGAGTATGAAGTCATATTGCATGGTACCTATTCCATGGGTCTCAACTCTCCAGTTTTAAGGGATTCTTCCTTCAGCAAAAACATGCATGTGGAACCCAGAGTATGATCCACCGTGTCATCGGGAAACGTGTTCAAATGTGTCTCAGTTTTCGTCCCCTGGTACTCGGGTGCAACTTTCCAGACGCTTTACTAACACACTCAGCACTTGGAGAGTCAGTGCCTTTAACCTCCTGTTTGGCCCAGTTTGCAATTTCTGCGGAAAATGAACAGGAATAGGGAGAACCCATGAGAGACTAGCTGGAGGTGTCTGGACGGGCAAATTTAACTCTCATTTCCCACCAGGAAGAGGAATTAACCAAAGGCTCAGCGTGCCATGCCGGAACCACACTAGGGCCTGTAGCAATCCTGCAGTGTTGCGGCCAGCTCACAAGAAAGCGAGTTGAAGAAAGGAGCTCAGGGGCACTGTCATTCACAAACCTGCAGAGATATAAATGACAGCTATCGTCCAAAAATATATTGAAGTAAGGCTGCCAAGAGGACTTGAAAGCGGGGCAGAATTGCAGGAAACCGATTTCAGGAGGTAGACTGGAATTGCATGTAAAGCATAGGAAAAGAGGCAGAACGTCCACAGTGATGCACTTGGCAAAAAAGGGCGTATGCGTTCTTTCCTGAATATATTTAGGAAAAAACGCATACACACTTTTTGGCCAACCAAGCAAGCTTGCAAAGAAATCTGCACTATAATGAAGTCTCACTGTCCCCCGGTCAAAAGGGCCATCTGAAAAAAGTGTATAATCCAGAAAGACAGGACAGGCCACGGAGAACTGGGAGCCTTGTTATGCTGCTGGGCAGCATGTAAATTGCCAACAGCCACTCTGGAGAAGTGTATGGTGTTTCCTGAAACATCTAAAAATCAAAGCAACAGAGCCTAGGTCACTTCCACTTATGGTCCTATAGCTTAGGGAAATTAAAATCAAAAAGACACAGCCACCCCAAAGTTTGGGATGGCTCTGTTTACAAGAACCTCGTTTACGGTACAAGTTCAATATCACAGAAAGCGAAAAATGGATAAAGAAGTTGTGGTACTTACGTACAATGCAATATCACTCAGCAATGAAATCTATGTCATCAGGCACGTAGCAGCATAATGAGTGGACTCAGGTACGATGATTCTAAGTGAAATAAGTCACACAGAAAAAGAAACATCATAAGATATCACTAATACACGGAATGTAAACTTGGCTACACAGGAACTGAATTACAAAACAGAACAGGGTCTCAAATGTAGAAAACCAACTTATGCTTGCTTAAGGGGAAAGGTGAGTTGGGGTGCTGCATAAAACCAGAGAATGAAATGAGCACAGATACCGTTCCATAAGCCAAATATGTAATAGACAAGAGCTACTCCTTGCTCAACGAAGTGGACTCAACACCCCATATTAAACGCCTAAGAATATACCTGACTAGAAAGAATCTGAAAACCTATGGATTTATATGTCTCCGAAAGAGAATCAAGCGTGTGTACAGCGGCCTAAACGCAGCAGTGATAGGATTGGTGAGGTTCGGTGAGCAAATGCAGACCCTTTGAAGTCATATTGCATGGTACCGATTCCATGGGTCTCAACTCTCCAGGTTTAAGGGATTCTTCCTTCAGCTAAAACATGCATGTGGAACCCAGAGTATGATCCACCGTGTGATCGGGAAACGTGTTCAAATGTGTCTCAGTTTTCGTCCCCTGGTACTCGGGTGCAACATTCCAGACGCTTTACTAACAGTCTCCCCACTTGGAGAGTCAGTGCCTTGAACCTCCTGTTTGGCCCAGTTTGCAATTTCTACGTAAGATGAACAGGAATAGGGAGAACCAATGAGAGACTAGCTGGAGGTGTCTGGACGGGCAAATTTAACTCTCATTTCCCACCAGGAAGAGGAATTAACCAAAGGCTCAAAGTGTCATGCCGGAACCACACTAGGGCCTGTAGCAATCGTGCAGTGTTGCGGCCAGCTCACAAGAAAGCGAGTTGAAGTAAGGAGCTCAGGGGCAGTGTAATTCACAAGCCTGCAGACTTATAAATGACAGCTATCCTCCAAAAATATATTCAAGTAAGGCTGCCAAGAGGACTTCAAAGCGGGGCAGAATTGCAGGAAACCGATTTCAGGAGGTAGACTGGAATTGTATGTAAAGCATAGGAAAAGAGGCAGAACGTCCACAATGATGCACTTGGCCAGAAAGTGTGTATGCGTTTTTTCCTGAATATATTCAGGAAAAAACGCATACGTCCTTTTTGGCCAACCAAGCAAGCTTGCAAAGGAAATCTGCACTACAATGAAGTCTCACTGGCCCCCGGTCAAAAGGACCATCTGAAAAAAGTGTAAAATCCAGAGAGGCAGGACAGACCATGGAGAACTGGGAGCCTTGTTATGCTGATGGGCGGGATGTAAATTGCCAACAGCCACTCTGGAGAAGTGTATGGTGTTTCCTGAAACATCTAGAAAACAAAGCAACAGAGCCTAGGGCACTTCCAATTATGGTCCTATAGCTTAGGGAAATTAAAATCAAAAAGAAACAGCCACCCCAAAGTTTGGGACAGCTCTGTTTACAAGAACCTCGTTTACGGTACAAGTTCAATATCGCAGAAAGCGAAAAATGGATAAAGAAGTTGTGGTACTTACGTACAATGCAATATAACTCAGCAATGAAATCTATGTCATCAGGCCCATAGCAGCATAATGAGTGGACTCAGGTACGATGATTCTAAGTGAAATAAGTCACACAGAAAAAGAAACATCATAAGATATCACTACTACACGGAATGTAAACTTGGCTACACAGGAACTGAATTAGAAAACAGAACAGGGTCTCAAATGTAGAAAACCAACTTATGCTTGCTTAAGGGGAAAGGTGAGTTGGGGTGCTGCATAAAGCCAGAGATTGAAATGAGCACAGATACCGTTCCATAAGCCAAATATGTAATAGACAAGAGCTACTCCTTGCTCAACGAAGTGGACTCAACACCCCATATTAAACGCCTAAGAATATACCTGACTAGTAAGTATGTTAAAACCTATGGATTTCTATGTCTCCGAAAGAGAATCAAGCGTGTGTACAGCGGCATAAACGCAGCAGTGATAGGATTGGTTAGGTTCGGTGAGCAAATGCAGACCCTTTGAAGTCATATTGCATGGTACCCATTCCATGGGTCTCAACTCTCCAGGTTTAACGGATTCTTCCTTCAGCTAAAACATGCATGTGGAACCCAGAGTATGATCCACAGTGTGATCGGGAAACGTGTTCAAATGTGTCTCAGTTTTCGTCCCCTGGTACTCGGGTGCAACATTCCAGACGCTTTACTAACACTCTCCCCACTTGCAGAGTCAGTGCCTTTAACCTCCTGTTTGGCCCAGTTTGCAATTTCTGCGTAAGATGAACAGGAATAGGGAGAACCAATGATAGACTAGCTGGAGGTGTCTGGACGGGCAAATTTAACTCTCATTTCCCAACAGGAAGAGGAATTAACCAAAGGCTCATTGTGCCGTGCCGGAACCACACTAGGGCCTGAAGCAATCCTGCGGTGTTGCGGCCAGCTCACAAGAAAGCGAGTTGAAGAAAGGAGCTCAGGGGCACTGTAATTCACAAACCTGCAGAGTTATAAATGACAGCTATCGTCCAAAAATATATTGAAGTAAGGCTGCCAAGAAGACTTGAAAGCGGGGCAGAATTGCAGGAAACCGATTTCAGGAGGTAGACTGGAATTGCATGTAAAGCATAGGAAAAGAGGCAGAACGTCCACAATGATGCACTTGGCCAAAGGGGCGTATGCGTTTTTTCCTGAATATATTCAGAAAAAAACGCATACGCCCTTTTTGGCCAACCAAGCAAGCTTGCGAAGGAAATCTGCACTACAATGAAGTCTCACTGCCCCCTGGTCAAAAGGGACATCTGAAAAAAGTGTAAAATCCAGAAAGTTAGGACAGGCCACGGAGAACTGGGAGCCTTGTTATGCTGCTGGGCGGGATGTAAATTGCCAACAGCCACTCTGGAGAAGTGTATGGTGTTTCCTGAAACATCTAAAAAACAAAGCAACAGAGCCTAGGCCACTTCCACTTATGGTCCTATACCTTAGGGAAATTAAAATCAAAAAGACACAGCCACCCCAAAGTTTCGGATGGCTCTGTTTACAAGAACCTCGTTTACGGTACAAGTTCAATATCACAGAAAGCGAAAAATGGATAAAGAAGTTGTGGTACTTACGTACAATGCAATATCACTCAGCAATGAAATCTATGTCATCAGGCCCGTAGCAGCATAATGAGTGGATTCAGCTACGATGATTCTAAGTGAAATAAGTCACACAGAAAAAGAAACATCAAAAGATATCACTAATACACGGAATGTAAACTTGGCTACACAGGAACTGAATTACAAAACAGAACAGGGTCTCAAATGTAGAAAACCAAGTTATGCTTGCTTAAGGGGAAAGGTGAGTTGGGGTGCTGCATAAAACCAGAGATTGAAATTAGCACAAATACCATTCCATAAGCCAAATATGTAATAGACAAGAGCTACTCCTTGCTCAACGAAGTGGACACAACACCCCATATTAAACGCCTAAGAACATATCTGACTAGTAAGAATGTTAAAACCTACGGATTTATATGTCTCTGAAAGAGAATCAAGCGTGTGTGTAGAGCGGCAATAAACGCAGCAGTGATAGGATTGGTGAGGTTCGGTGAGCAAATGCAGACCCTTTGAAGTCATATTGCATGGTACCCATTCCATGGGTCTCAACTCTCCAGGTGTAAGGGATTATTCCTTCAGCTAAAACATGCATGTGGAACCTAGAGTATGATTCACAGTGTGATTGGGAAACGTGTTCAAATGTGTCTCAGTTTTCGTCCCCTGGTACTCGGGTGCAACATTCCAGACGCTTTACTATCACTCTCCCCACTTGGAGAGTCAGTGCCTTTAACCTCCTGTTGGCCCAGTTTGCTATTTCTGCGGAAGATGAACAGGAATACGGAGAACCAATGAGAGACTAGCTGGAGGTGTCTGGACGGGCAAATTTAACTCTCATTTCCCACCAGGAAGAGGAATTAACCAAAGGCTCAGCGTGCCGTGCCGGAACCACACTAGGGCCTGAAGCAATCCTGCGGTGTTGCAACCAGCTCACAAGAAAGCGCGTTGAAGAAGGAGCTCAGGGGCACTGTCATTCACAAATCTGCAGAGTTATAAATGACAGCTATCGTCCAAAAATATATTGAAGTAAGGCTGCCAAGAGGACTCGAAAGCAGGGCAGAATTGCAGGAAACCGATTTCAGGAGGTAGACTTGAATTGCATTTAAAGCATAGGAAAAGAGGCAGAACGTCCACAATGATGCACTTGGCCAAAAAGGGCGTACGCGTTTTTTCCTGAATATATTCAGGAAAAAACGCATACGTCCTTTTTGGCCAACCAAGCAAGTTTGCAAAGGAAATCTGCACTACAATGAAGTCTCACTGTCCCCCGGTCAAAAGGGCCATCTGAAAAAAGTGTAAAATCCAGAAAGGCAGGACAGGCCATGGAGAACTGGGAGCCTTGTTATGCTGATGGGCGGGATGTAAATTGCCAACAGCCACTCTGGAGAAGTGTATGGTGTTTCCTGAAACATCTAAAAAACAAAGCAACAGAGCCTAGGGCACTTCCACTTATGGTCCTATAGCTTAGGGAAATTAAAATCAAAAAGACACAGCCTCCCCAATGTTTGGCACGCCTCTGTTTACAAAAACCTCGTTTATGGTACAAGTTCAATATCGCAGAAAGCGAAAAATGGATAAAGAAGTTGTGGTACTTACGTACAATGCAATATCACTCAGCAATGAAATCTATGTCATCAGACCCATAGCAGCATAATGAGTGGATTCAGCTATGATGATTCTAAGTGAAATAAGTCACACAGAAAAAGAAACATCATAAGATATCACTAATACACGGAATGTAAACTTGGCTACACAGGAACTGAATTACAAAACAGAACAGGTTCTCAAATGTAGAAAACCAACTTACGCTTGCTTAAGGGGAAAGGTGAGTTGGGGTGCTGCATAAAACCAGAGATTGAAATTAGCACAGATACTGTTCCATAAGCCAAATATGTAACAGACAATAGCTACTCCTTGCTCAACGAAATGGACTCAACACCTCATATTAAACGCCTAAGAATATACCTGATTAGTAAGAATCATAAAACCTATGGATTTATATGTCTCCAAAAGAGAATAAAGCGTTTGTGTAGCGGCATAAATGCAGCACTGATACGATTGGTGAGGTTCGGTGAGCAAATGCAGACCCTTTGAAGTCATATTGCATGGTACCCATTCCATGGGTCTCAACTCTCCAGGTTTAAGGGATTCTTCCTTCAGCTAAAACATGCATGTGGTACCCAGAGTATGATCCACCGTGTGATCGGGAAACGTGTTCAAATGTGTCTCAGTTTTCGTCCCCTGGTACTCGGGTGCAACATTCCAGACGCTTTACTAACACTCTCCCCACTTGGAGAGTCAGAGCCTTTAACCTCCTGTTTGGACCAGTTTGTAATTTCTTCGGAAGATGAACAGGAATACGGAGAACCAATGAGAGACTAGCTGGAGGTGTTTGGACGGGCAAATTTAACTCTCCTTTCCCACCAGGAAGAGGAATTAACCAAACGCACAGCGTGCCATGCTGCAACCACACTAGGGCCTGAAGCAATCCTGCGGTGTTGCGGCCAGCTCACAAGAAAGCGAGTTGAAGAAAGGAGCTCAGGGGCACTGTCATTCACAAACCTGCAGAGTTATAAATGACAGCTATCGTCCAAAAATATATTGAAGTAAGGCTGCCAAGAGGACTTGAAAGCGGGGCAGAATTGCAGGAAACCGATTTCAGGAGGTAGACTGGAATTGCATTTAAAGCATAGGAAAAGAGGCAGAACGTCCCCAATGATGCACTTGGCCAGAAAGGGCGTTTGCGTTTTTTCCTGAATATATTGAGAAAAAACTCATGCGCACTTTTTGGCCAACCAAGCAAGCTTGCAAAGGAAATCTGCACTACAATGAAGTCTCACTTCCCCCCAGTCAAAAGGGCCATCTGAAAAAAGTGTAAAATCCAGAAAGGCCGGACAGGCCATTGAGAACTGGGAGCCTTGTTATGCTGATGGGCGGGAAGTAAACTGCCAACAGCCACTCTGGGGAAGTGTATGGTGTTTCCTGAAACATCTAAAAAACAAAGCAACAGAGCCTAGGGCACTTCCACTTATGGTCCTATAGCTTAGGGAAATTAAAATAAAAAAGACACAGCCACCCCAATGTTTGGGACGGCTCTGTTTACACGAACTGCGTTTACGGTACAAGTTCAATATCGCAGAAAGTGAAAAATGGATAAAGAATTTGTGGTACTTACGTACAATGGAATATCACTCAGCAATGAAATCTATGTCATCAGGCCCGTAGCAGCATAATGAGTGGATTCAGCTACGATGATTCTAAGTGAAATAAGTCACACAGAAGAAGAAACATCATAAGATATCACTAATACACGGAATGTAAACTTGGCTGCACAAGAACTGAATTACAAAACAGAACAGGTTCTCAAAAGCAGAAAACCAACTTATGCTTGTTTAAGAGGAAAGGTGAGTTGGGGTGCTGCATAAAACCAGAGTTTGAAATTAGCACAGATACCGTTCCATAAGCCAAATATGTAATAGACAAGAGCTACTCCTTGCTCAACGAAGTGGACACAACACCCCATATTAAACGCCTAAGAATATACCTGACTAGCAAGAATCTTAAAAGCTATGGATTTATATGTCTCCGAAAGAGAATCAAGCTTTTGTACAGCGGCATAAACGTAGCAGTGATAGGATTGGTGAGGTTCGGTGAGCAAATGCAGACCCTTTGAAGTCCTATTGCATGGTAACCCATTCCATGGGTCTCAACTCTCTCCAGGTTTAAGGGATTCTTCCTTCAGCTAAAACATGCATGTGGAACCCAGAGTATGATCCACCATTTTGATCGGGATATGTGTTCAAATGTGTCTCAGTTTTCGTCCCATGGTACTCGGGTGCAACATTCCCAGAAGCTTTACTAAAACTCTCCCCACTTGGAGAGTCAGTGCCTTTAACCTCCTGTTTGGCCCAGTTTGCAATTTCTGCGGAAGATGAACAGGAATAGGGAGAACCAATGAGAGACTAGCTGGAGATGTCTAGACGGGCAAATTTAACTCTCATTTCCCACCAGGAAGAGGAATTAACCAAAGGCACAGCGTGCCCGTTGCCGGAACCACACTAGGGCCTGAAGCAATCGTTGCGGCCAGCTCACAAGAAAGCGAGTTAGAAGAAAGGAGCTCAGGAGCACTGTAATTCACAAACCTGCAGAGTTATAAATGACAGCTATCGTCCAAAAATATATTGAAGTAAGGCTGCCAAGAGGACTTGAAAGTGGGCAGAATTGCAGGAAACCGATTTCAGGAGGTAGACTAGAATTGCATTTAAAGCATAGGAAAAGAGGCAGAACGTCCACAATGATGCACTTGGCCAAAAAGGGTATATGCGTTTTTCCTGAATATATTCAGGAAAAAACGCATATGCCCTTTTTGGCCAAGGAAGCAAGCTTGCAAAGGTAATCTGCACTTCAATGAAGTCTCACTTCGCCCCAGTCAAAAGGGCCATCTGAAAAAAGTGTAAAATCCAGAAAGGCAGGACAGGCCGTGGAGAACTGGGAGCCTTGTTATGCTGATGGGCGGGATGTAAATTGCCAACAGCCACTCTGGAGAAGTGTATGGTGTTTCCTGAAACAACTAAAAAACAAAGCAACAGAGCCTAGGGCACTTCCACTTATGGTCCTATAGCTTAGGGAAATTAAATCAAAAAGACACAGCCACCCCAAAGTTTGGGACGGCTCAGTTTACAAGAACCTCGTTTACGGTACAAGTTCAATATCGCAGAAAGCGAAAAATGGATAAAGAAGTTGTGGTACTTACGTACAACGCAATATCACTCAACATTGAAACCTATGTCATCAGGCTCGTAGCAGCATAATGAGTGGATTCAGCTACGATGATTCTAAGTGCAATAAGTCACACAGAAAAAGAAACATCATAAGATATCACTAATACACGGAATGTAAACTTGGCTACACAGGAACTGAATTACAAAACAGAACAGGGTCTCAACTGTAGAAAACCAACTTACACTTGCTTAACGGGAAAGGTGAGTTGGGGTGCTGCATAAAACCACACATTGAAATTAGCACAGATACCGTTCCATAAGCCAAATATGTAATAGACAAGAGCTACTCCTTGCTCAACGAAGTGGACACAACACCCCATATTAAACGCCTAAGAATATACCTGACTAGTAAGAATCTTAAAACCTATGGATTTATATGTCTCCGAAAGAGAATCAAGCGTGTGTACAGCGGCATAAACGCAGCAGTGATAGGATTGGTGAGGTTCGGTGAGCAAATGCAGACCCTTTGAAGTCATATTGCATGGTACCCATTCCATGGGTCTCAACTCTCCAGGTTTAAGGGATTCTTCCTTCAGCTAAAACATGCATGTGGAACCCAGAGTATGATCCACCATGTGATCAGGAAAAATGTTCAAATGTGTCTCAGTTTTCGTCCCCTGGTACTCGGGTGCAACATTCCAGACGCTTTACTAACACTCTCCCCACTTGCAGAGTCAGTGCCTTTAAACTCCTGTTTGGCCCAGTTTGCAATTTCTGCGGAAAATGAACAGGAATAGGGAGAAGCAATGAGAGACTAGCTGGAGGTGTCTGGATGGGCAAATTTAACTCTCATTTCCCACCAGGAAGAGGAATTAACCAAAGGCTCAGCGTGCCGTGCCGGAACCACACTAGGGCCTGAAGCAATCCTGCGGTGTTGCGGCCTGCTCACAAGAAAGCGAGTTGAAGAAAGGAGCTCAGGGGCACTGTAATTCACAACCCTGCAGAGTTATAAATGACAGCTATCGTCCAAACATATATTGAAGTAAGGCTGCCAAGAGGACTTGAAAGTGGAGCAGAATTGCAGGAAACCGATTTCAGGAGGTAGACTGAAATTGCATTTAAAGCATAGGAAAAGAGGCAGAATGTCCTCAATGATGCACTTGGCCAAAAAGGGCGTATGCGTTTTTCCTGAATATATTCAGGAAAAAACGCATACGCCCTTTTTGGCCAACCAAGCAAGCTTGCAAAGGAAATCTGCACTACAATGAAGTCTCACTGCCCCCCGGTCAAAAGGGCCATATGAAAAAAAGTGTAAAATCCAGAAAGGCAGGAAGGCCATAGAGAACAGGGAGCCTTGTTATGCTGATGGTCGGGATGTAAATTGCCAACAGCCACTCTGGAGAAGTGTATGGTGTTTCCTGAAACATCTACAAAACAAAGCAACAGAGCCTAGGGCACTTCCACTTATGGTCCTATAGCTTAGGGAAATTAAAATCAAAAAGACACAGCCACCCCAAAGATTGGGATGGCTCGGTTTACAAGAACCTCGTTTACGGTACAAGTTCAATATCGCAGAAAGCAAAAAATGGATAAAGAATTTGTGGTACTTACGTACAATGCAATATCACTCAGCAATGAAATCTATGTCATCAGGCCCGTAGCAGCATAATGAGTGGATTCAGGTACGATGATTCTAAGTGAAATAAGTCACACAGAAAAAGAAACATCATAAGATATCACTACTACACGGAATGTAAACTTGGCTACACAGGAACTGAATTACAAAACAGAACAGGGTCTCAAATGTAGAAAACCAACTTATGCTTGCTTAAGGGGAAAGGTGAGTTGCGGTGCTGCATAAAACCAGAGATTGAAATTAGCACAGATACCGTTCCATAAGCCAAATATGTAATAGACAAGAGCTACTCCTTGCTCAACGAAGTGGACTCAACACCCCATATTAAACGCCTAAGAATATACCAGACTAGTAAGAATCTTAAAACCTATGGATTTATATGTCTCCGAAAGAGAATCAAGCGTGTGTACAGTGGCATAAACGCAGCAGTGATAGGATTGGTGAGGTTCGGTGAGCAAATGCAGACCCTTTGAACTCATATTGCATGGTACCCATTCCATGGGTCTCAACTCTCCAGGTTAAAGGGATTCTTCCTTCAGCTAAAACATGCATGTGGAACCCAGATTATGATCCACCGTGTGATCGGGAAACGTGTTCAAATGTATCTCATTTTTCGTCCGCTGCTACTCGGTACAACTTTCCAGACGCTTTACTAACACTCTCCCCACTTGGAGAGTCAGTGCCTTTAACCTCCTCTTTGGACCAGTTTGCAAGTTCTGCGTAAGATGAACAGGAATAAGGAGAAGCAATGGGAGACTATCTGTAGGTGTCTGGACGGGCTAATTTAACTCTCATTTCCCACCAGGAAGACGAATGAACCAAAGGCTCTGCGTGCCGTGCTGGAACTAGATTAGGGCCTGAAGAGATCCTGCAGTTTTGCGGCCAGCTCACAGGAAAGCGAGTTGAAGCAAGGAGCTGAGGGGCACTGTAATTCACAAACCTGCGGAGTTATAAATGACAGCTATCGTCCAAAAATATATTGAAGTAAGGCTGCCAAGAGGACTTGAAATCGGGGCAGAATTGCAGGAAACCGATTACAGGAGGTAGACTGGAATTGCATGTAAAGCATAGGAAAAGAGGCAGAACGTCCACAATGATGCACTTGCCCAAAAAGGGCGTATGCGTTTTTTCCTGAAAATATTCAGGAAAAAACGCATACGCCCTTTTTGGCCAACCAAGCAAGCTTGCAAAGGAAATCTGCACTACAATGAAGTCTCACTGCCCCCCGGTCAAAAGGGCCATCTGAAAAAAGTGTAAAATCCAGAAAGGCAGGACAGACCATGGAGAACTGGGAGCCTTGTTATGCTGATGGGCGGGTTGTAAATTGACAACAGCCACTCTGGAGAAGTGTATGGTGTTTCCTGAAACATCTAAAAAACAAAGGCACAGAGCCTAGGGCACTTCCTCTTATGGTCCTATAGCTTAGGGAAATTAAATTCAAAAAGACACCGCCACCCCAAAGTTTGGGACGGCTCTGTTTAAAAGAACCTCGTTTACAGTACAAGTTCAATAACACAGAAAGCGAAAAATGGATAAAGACGTTGTGGTACTTACGTACAATGCAATATCACTCAGCAATGAAATCTATGTCATCAGGCCCATAGCAGCATAATGAGTGGATTCAGGTACGATGATTCTAAGTGAAATAAGTCACACAGAAAAAGAAACATCATAAGATATCACTACTACACGGAATGTAAACTTGGCTACACAGGAACTGAATTACAAAACAGAACAGGGTCTCAAATGTAGAAAACCAACTTATGCTTGCTAAAGGGGAAAGGTGAGTTGGGGTGCTGCATAAAACCAGAGATTGAAATTAGCACAGATACCGTTCCATAAGCCAAATATGTAATAGACAAGAGCTACTCCTTGCTCAACGAAGTGGACACAACACCCCATATTAAACGCCTAAGAATATACCTGACTAGTAAGAATCTTAAAACCTATGGATTTATATATCTCCGAAAGAGAATCAAGCGTGTGTACAGTGGCATAAACGCAGCAGTGATGGGATTGGTGAGGATCGGTGAGCAAATGCAGACCCTTTGAAGTCATATTGCATGGTACCCATTCCATGGGACTCAACTCTCCAGGTTTAAGGGATTCTTCCTTCAGGTAAAACATGCATGTGGAACCCAGAGTATGATCCACCGTGTGATCGGGAAACGTGTTCAAATGTGTCTCAGTTTTCGTCCCCGGCTACTCGGGTGCAGCATTCCAGACGCTTTACTAACAATCTCCCCACTTGGAGAGTCAGTGCCTTTAACCTCCTGTTTGGCCCAGTTTGCAATTTCTGCGTAAAATGAACAGGAATAGGGAGAACCAATGAGAGACTAGCTGGAGGTGTCTGGACGGGCAAATTTAACTCTCATTTCCCACCAGGAAGAGGAATTAACCAAAGGCTCAGCGTGCCATGCCGGAACCACACTAGGGCCTGAAGCAATCGTGCGGTGTTGCAGCCAGCTCACAAGAAAGCGAGTTGAAGAAAGGAGCTCAGGGGCACTGTAAATCACAAACCTGCACAGTTATAAATGACAGCTATCGTCCAAAAATAAATTGAAGTAAGGTTACCAAGAGGACTTGAAAGTGGAGCAGAATTGCAGGAAACCGATTTCAGGAGGTAGACTGAAATTGCATTTAAAGCATAGGAAAAGAGGCAGAATGTCCTCAATGATGCACTTGGCCAAAAAGGGCGTATGCCTTTTTCCTGAATATATTCAGGAAAAAACGCATACGCCCTTTTTGGCCAACCAAGCAAGCTTGCAAAGGAAATCTGAACTACAATGAAGTCTCACTGCCCCCTGGTCAAAAGGGCCATCTGAAAAAAGTGTAAAATCCAGAAAGGCAGGACTGGCCATGGAGAACTGGGAGCCTTGTTATGCTGATGGGCGGGATGTAAATTGCCAACAGCCACTCTGTAGAAGTGTATGGTGTTTCCTGAAACATCCAAAAAACAAAGCAACAGAGCCTAGGGCACTTCCACTTATGGTCCTATAGCTTAGGGAAATTAAAATCAAAAAGACACAGAAACCCCAATGTTTGGGATGGCTCTGTTTACAAGAACCTCATTTACCGTACAAGTTCAATATCACAGAAAGCAAAGAATGGATACAGACGTTGTGGTACTTACATACAATGCAATATCACTCAGCAATGAAATCTATGTCATCAGGCCCGTAGCAGCATAATGAGTGGATTCAGGTACGATGACTCTAAGTGAAATAAGTCACACAGAAAAAGAAACATCATAAGATATGACTAATACACGGAATGTAAACTTGGCTACACAGGAACTGAATTACAAAACAGAACAGGGTCTCAAATGTAGAAAACCAACTTATGCTTGCTTAAGGGGAAAGGTGAGTTGGGGTGCTACATAAAACCAGAGATTGAAATTAGCACAGATACTGTTCCATTAGCCAAATATGTAATAGACAAGAGCTACTCCTTGCTCAATGAAGTGGACTCAACACCCCATATTAAACGCCTAAGAATATACCTGACTAGTAAGAATCTTAAAACCTATGGATTTATATGTCTCCGAAAGAGAATCAAGCGTGTGTACAGCGGCATTAACGCAGCAGTGATAGGATTGGTGAGGTTCGGTGAGCAAATGCAGACCCTTTGAAGTCATATTGCATGGTACCCATTCCATGGGTCTCAACTCTCCAGGTTTAAGGGATTCTTCTTTCAGCTAAAACATGCATGTGGAACCCAGAGTATGATCCACCGTGTGATCGGGAAACGTGTTCAAATGTGTCTCAGTTTTCGCCCCTGGTACTCGGGTGCAACATTCCAGACGCTTTACTAACACTCTCCCCACTTGGAGAGTCAGTGCCTTTAACCTCCTGTTTGGCCCAGTTTGCAATTTCTGCGGAAGATGAACAGGAATAGGGAGAACCAATGAGAGACTAGCTGGAGGTGTCTGGACGGGCAAATTTAACTCTTATTTCCCACCAGGAAGAGGAATTAACCAAAGGCTCAGTGTGCCGTGCCGGAACCACACTAGGGCCTGAAGCAATCCTGCGGTGTTGCGGCCAGCTCACAAGACAGCGAGTTGAAGAAAGGAGCTCAGGGGCACTGTAATTCACAAAGTTGCAGAGTTATAAATGACAGCTATCGTCCAAAAATATATTGAAGTAAGGCTGCCAAGAGGACTTGAAAGCGGGGCAGAATTGCAGGAAACCGATTTCAGGAGGTAGACTGGAATTGCATGTAAAGCATAGGAAAAGAGGCAGAACGTCCACAATGATGCACTTGGCCAAAAAGGACGTATGCGTTTTTTCCTGAATATATTCAGGAAAAAACGCATACGCCATTTTTGGCCAACCAAGCAAGCTTGCAAAGGAAATCTGCACTACAATGAAGTCTCACTGCCCCCCGGACAAAAGGGCCATCTGAAAAAAGTGTAAAATCCAGAAAGGCAGGACAGGCCATGGAGAACTGGGAGCCTTGTTATGCTGATGGGCGGGTTGTAAATTGACAACAGCCACTCTGGAGAAGTGTATGGTGTTTCCTGAAACATCTAAAAAACAAAGGCACAGAGCTTAGGGCACTTCCTCTTATGGTCCTATAGCTTAGGGAAATTAAATTCAAAAAGACACAGCCACCCCAAAGTTTGGGACAGCTCTGTTTAAAAGAACCTCGTTTACAGTACAAGTTCAATAACACAGAAAGCGAAAAATGGATAAAGACGTTGTGGTACTTACGTACAATGCAATATCACTCAGCAATGAAATCTATGTCATCAGGCCCATAGCAGCATAATGAGTGGATTCAGGTACGATGATTCTAAGTGAAATAAGTCACACAGAAAAAGAAACATCATAAGATATCACTACTACACGGAATGTAAACTTGGCTACACAGGAACTGAATTACAAAACAGAACAGGGTCTCAAAATGTAGAAAACCAACTTATGCTTGCTAAAGGGGAAAGGTGAGTTGGGGTGCTGCATAAAACCAGAGATTGAAATTAGCACAGATACCGTTCCATAAGCCAAATATGTAATAGACAAGAGCTACTCCTTGCTCAACGAAGTGGACACAACACCCCATATTAAACGCCTAAGAATATACCTGACTAGTAAGAATCTTAAAACCTATGGATTTATATATCTCCGAAAGAGAATCAAGCGTGTGTACAGTGGCATAAACGCAGCAGTGATGGGATTGGTGAGGATCGGTGAGCAAATGCAGACCCTTTGAAGTCATATTGCATGGTACCCATTCCATGGGACTCAACTCTCCAGGTTTAAGGGATTCTTCCTTCAGGTAAAACATGCATGTGGAACCCAGAGTATGATCCACCGTGTGATCGGGAAACGTGTTCAAATGTGTCTCAGTTTTCGTCCCCGGCTACTCGGGTGCAGTATTCCAGACGCTTTACTAACAATCTCCCCACTTGGAGAGTCAGTGCCTTTAACCTCCTGTTTGGCCCAGTTTGCAATTTCTGCGTAAAATGAACAGGAATAGGGAGAACCAATGAGAGACTAGCTGGAGGTGTCTGGACGGGCAAATTTAACTCTCATTTCCCACCAGGAAGAGGAATTAACCAAAGGCTCAGCGTGCCATGCCGGAACCACACTAGGGCCTGAAGCAATCGTGCGGTGTTGCAGCCAGCTCACAAGAAAGCGAGTTGAAGAAAGGAGCTCAGGGGCACTGTAAATCACAAACCTGCACAGTTATAAATGACAGCTATCGTCCAAAAATAAATTGAAGTAAGGTTACCAAGAGGACTTGAAAGTGGAGCAGAATTGCAGGAAACCGATTTCAGGAGGTAGACTGAAATTGCATTTAAAGCATAGGAAAAGAGGCAGAATGTCCTCAATGATGCACTTGGCCAAAAAGGGCGTATGCGTTTTTCCTGAATATATTCAGGAAAAAACGCATACGCACGTTTTGGCCAACCAAGCAAGCTTGCAAAGGAAATCTGAACTACAATGAAGTCTCACTGCCCCCTGGTCAAAAGGGCCATCTGAAAAAAGTGTAAAATCCAGAAAGGCAGGACTGGCCATGGAGAACTGGGAGCCTTGTTATGCTGATGGGCGGGATGTAAATTGCCAACAGCCACTCTGTAGAAGTGTATGGTGTTTCCTGAAACATCCAAAAAACAAAGCAACAGAGCCTAGGGCACTTCCACTTATGGTCCTATAGCTTAGGGAAATTAAAATCAAAAAGACACAGAAACCCCAATGTTTGGGATGGCTCTGTTTACAAGAACCTCATTTACCGTACAAGTTCAATATCACAGAAAGCAAAGAATGGATACAGACGTTGTGGTACTTACATACAATGCAATATCACTCAGCAATGAAATCTATGTCATCAGGCCCGTAGCAGCATAATGAGTGGATTCAGGTACGATGACTCTAAGTGAAATAAGTCACACAGAAAAAGAAACATCATAAGATATGACTAATACACGGAATGTAAACTTGGCTACACAGGAACTGAATTACAAAACAGAACAGGGTCTCAAATGTAGAAAACCAACTTATGCTTGCTTAAGGGGAAAGGTGAGTTGGGGTGCTACATAAAACCAGAGATTGAAATTAGCACAGATACTGTTCCATTAGCCAAATATGTAATAGACAAGAGCTACTCCTTGCTCAATGAAGTGGACTCAACACCCCATATTAAACGCCTAAGAATATACCTGACTAGTAAGAATCTTAAAACCTATGGATTTATATGTCTCCGAAAGAGAATCAAGCGTGTGTACAGCGGCATTAACGCAGCAGTGATAGGATTGGTGAGGTTCGGTGAGCAAATGCAGACCCTTTGAAGTCATATTGCATGGTACCCATTCCATGGGTCTCAACTCTCCAGGTTTAAGGGATTCTTCTTTCAGCTAAAACATGCATGTGGAACCCAGAGTATGATCCACCGTGTGATCGGGAAACGTGTTCAAATGTGTCTCAGTTTTCGCCCCTGGTACTCGGGTGCAACATTCCAGACGCTTTACTAACACTCTCCCCACTTGGAGAGTCAGTGCCTTTAACCTCCTGTTTGGCCCAGTTTGCAATTTCTGCGGAAGATGAACAGGAATAGGGAGAACCAATGAGAGACTAGCTGGAGGTGTCTGGACGGGCAAATTTAACTCTTATTTCCCACCAGGAAGAGGAATTAACCAAAGGCTCAGCGTGCCGTGCCGGAACCACACTAGGGCCTGAAGCAATCCTGCGGTGTTGCGGCCAGCTCACAAGACAGCGAGTTGAAGAAAGGAGCTCAGGGGCACTGTAATTCACAAAGTTGCAGAGTTATAAATGACAGCTATCGTCCAAAAATATATTGAAGTAAGGCTGCCAAGAGGACTTGAAAGCGGGGCAGAATTGCAGGAAACCGATTTCAGGAGGTAGACTGGAATTGCATGTAAAGCATAGGAAAAGAGGCAGAACGTCCACAATGATGCACTTGGCCAAAAAGTCCGTATGCGTTTTTTCCTGAATATATTCAGGAAAAAACGCATACGCCCTTTTTGGCCAAGGAAGCAAGCTTGCAAAGGAAATCTGCACTACAATGAAGTCTCACTGCCCCCAGGTCAAAAGGGCCATCTGAAAAAAGTGTAAAATCCAGAAAGGCAGGACAGGCCATGGAGAACTGGGAGCCTTGTTATGCTGATGGGCGGGATGTAAATTTCCAACAGCCACTCTGGAGAAATGTATGATGTTTCCTGAAACATCTACAAAACAAAGCAACAGAGCCTAGGGCACTTCCACTTATGGTCCTATAGCTTAGGGAAATTAAAATAAAAAGACACAGCCACCCCAAACTTTAGGCCGGCTCTGTTTACAAGCACCTCGTTTACGGTACAAGTTCAATATCACAGAAAGAGAAAAATGGATAAAGACGTTGTGGTACTTACGTACAATGCAATATCACTCAGCAATGAAAACTATGTCATCAGGCCCGTAGCAGCATAATGAGTGGATTCAGGTACGATGATTCTAAGTGAAATAAGTCACACAGAAAAAGAAACATCATAAGATATCACTACTAGACGGAATGTAAACTTGGCTACACAGGAACTGAATTACAAAACAGAAAGGGTCTCAAATGTAGAAAACCAACTTATGCTTGCTTAAGGGGAAAGGTGAGTTGCGGTGCTGCATAAAACCAGAGATTGAAATTAGCACAGATACCATTCCACAAGCCAAATATGTAATAGACAAGAGCTACTCCTTGCTCAACGAAGAGGACTCAACACCCCATATTAAACGCGAAAGAATATACCTGACTAGTAAAAATCTTATAACCTATGGATTTATATGTCTCCGAAAGAGAATCAAGCATGTGTACAGCGGCATAAACGCAGCAGTGATAGGATTGGGGAGGTTCAGTGAGGAAACGCAGACCCTTTAAAATCATATTGCATGGTACCCGTTCCATGGGTCTCAACTCTCCAGGTTTAAGGGATTCTTCCTTCAGCTAAAACATGCATGTGGAACCCAGATTATGGTCCACCGTGTGATCAGGAAAGGTGTTCAAATGTGTCTCAGTTTTCGTCCCCTGGTACTCGGGTGCAACATTCCAGACGTTTTACTAACACTCTCCCCACTTGGAGAGTCAGTGCCTTTAACCTCCTGTTTGGCCCAGTTTGCAATTTCTGCGGAAGATGAACAGGAATAGGGAGAACCAATGAGAGACTAGCTGGAGGTGTCTGGACGGGCAAATTTAACTCTCATTCCCCACCAGGAAGAGGAATTAACCAAAGGCTCAGCGTGCCGTGCCGGAACCACACTAGGGCCTGAAGCAATCCTGTGGTGTTGCGGCCAGCTCACAAGGAAGCGAGTTGAAGAAAGGAGCTCAGGGGCACTGTAATTCACAAACCTGCAGAGTTATAAATGACAGCAATCGTCCAAAAATATATGGAAGTAAGGCTGCCATGAGGACTTGAAAGCGGGGCAGAATTGCAGGAAACCGATTTCAGGAGGTAGACTGGAATTGCATGTATACCATAGGAAAAGACGCAGAACGTCCACATTGATGCACTTGGCCAAAAAGGGCGTATGCGTTTTTTCCTGAATATATTCAGGAAAAAACGCATACGCCCTTTTTGGCCAACCAAGCAAGTTTGCAAAGAAATCTGCACTACAATGATGTCTCACTGTCCCCGGTCAAAAGGGCCATATGAAAAAAGTGTAAAATCCAGAAAGGCAGGAAGGCCATGGAGAACTGGGAGCCTTGTTATGCTGATGGGCGGGATGTAAATTGACAACAGCCACTCTGGAGAAGTGTATGGTGTTTCCTGAAACATCTAAAAAACAAAGCAACAGAGCCTAGGGCACTTCCACTTATGTTCCTATAGCTTAGGGAAATTAAAATCAAAAAGACACAGAAACCCCAAAGATTGGGACGGCTCGGTTTACAAGAACCTCGTTTACGGTTCAAGTTCAATATCGCAGAAAGCAAAAAATGGATAAAGAAGTTGTGGTACTTACGTACAATGCAATATCACTCAGCAATGAAATCTATGTCATCAGGCCCGTAGCAGCATAATGAGTGGATTCAGGTATGATGATTCTAAGTGAAATAAGTCACACAGAAAAAGAAACATCATAAGATATCACTACTACACGGAATGTAAACTTGGCTACACAGGAACTGAATTACAAAACAGAACAGTGTCTCAAATGTAGAAAACCAACTTATGCTTGCTTAAGGGGAAAGGTGAGTTGCGGTGCTGCATAAAACCAGAGATTGAAATTAGCACAGATACCGTTCCATAAGCTAAATATGTAATAGACAAGAGCTACTCCTTGCTCAACGAAGTGGACTCAACACCCCATATTAAACGCCTAAGAACATACCTGACTAGTAAGAATCTTAAAACCTATGGATTTATATGTCTCCGAAAGAGAATCAAGCGTGTGTACAGTGGCATAAACGCAGCAGTGATAGGATTGGTGAGGTTCGGTGAGCAAATGCAGACCCTTTGAAGTCATATTGCATGGTACCCCTTCCATGGGTCTCAACTCTCCAGGTTTAAGGGATTCTTCCTTCAGCTAAAACATGCATGTGGAACCCAGAGTATGATCCACCGTGTGATCGGGAAACGTGTTCAAATGTATCTCATTTTTCGTCCCCTGCTACTCGGTGCAACTTTCCAGACGCTTTACTAACACTCTCCCCACTTGGAGAGTCAGTGCCTTTAACCTCCTCTTTGGACCAGTTTGCAATTTCTGCGTAAGATGAACAGGAATAAGGAGAAGCAATGGGAGACTATCTGTAGGTGTCTGGACGGGCTAATTTAACTCTCATTTCCCACCAGGAAGTCGAATGAACCAAAGGCTCTGCGTGCCGTGCTGGAACTAGATTAGGGCCTGAAGAGATCCTGCGGTTTTGCGGCCAGCTCACAGGAAAGCAAGTTGAAGAAAGGAGCTGAGGGGCACTGTAATTCACAAACCTGTGGAGTTATAAATGACAGCTATCATCCAAAATTATACTGAAGTAAGGCTGCGAAGAGGACTTGAATGCGGGGCAGAATTGCTGGAAACCGATTTCAGAAGGTACACGGGAGTCGCTCTTAAAGCATAGGAAAAGAGACAGAACTTGGAAAATAACGCACTTGGCAAAAATGGGCATATGTGTTTTATCCAGAGCTCTCATAACTGAGGGGAGCAGATTCCCAGCAGGCTCCAACTGCCACCTGAGGGCTCACATTGCCAAGGCAACGTGAGCAAGCCAGGCAGGAGTTACCTCACAGCAGAGGTCCCACCTCACAGAAGGGTGAGAAACCCCGCCAACATCAGACTCTCACCAGAGGGCCCACATCACCAAGGGGATGGGAACCAGGCAGGAGTGTCTTCACACCAGTAGGGCCACATCATCGAAAGGTGAGGTACTCAGCACATGTGTCCTCAAACCAGAGGACCCACATCACAAAGGGCCTCGGAGTGAGGCAGGCAGGAGTAGCCTCACAACACTGGGCCCATAGAATAAAAAAGTGAGGAATCCAGCAGTTGGAACCTCCCAGCAGGCGGCCCAGAGCACCGAGGCTATGGGATCCAGGCCACAGTGAACTCACAGAAGAGGGCCCATGTCACGAAACTGAGCAACCCAGCCATTGGGACTTCAGAGCAGGAGGCCCACATCCCCATGGGGATAGAAATCTGGTAGGAGTGTCCTCGCACCACTGAGAACGTATCAGAAAATTTTGGGCGACCAGCAGTTAGGGCCTGACGCCAGAGGACCCTCATCACCAAGGAAAGGAGGCTCCCAGCAGGTTCCAACTGCCACCAGAAGGCTGACGTCGCCAAGGCGATGTGTGCCAACCAGGCACGAATGACCTCACAGCAGAGGGCCCACCTCAGAAGTGTGACAAACCAAGTCACGATCAGACTCACACCAGAGGATCCTATCACCAAATGGATTGGAACCAGGCAGGAGTGTCCTCACATGAGAAGGGCCACATCATCTAAAGGTGAGGAACCCAGAACATGTGGCTTCAAACCATAGGACACCCATCACCAAGGGGCTGGCAGTGAGGCAGGCAGGAGGAGCCTCATAACAGAGGGCCCAAAAATAAGAAAGGTGAGGAATCCAGCAGTTGGAACCTCCCAGCAGGCGGCCCAGACCACAGAGGCTAGGGGATCCAGGCCGGAGTGAACTAACACCAGACAGCCCACATCATGAAACTGTGAGCAACCCAGACATTGGGACCTCAGAGCAGAAAGCCCACATCCCCATGGGGATGGGAACCTGACAGGAGTGTCCTGGCATCACTGGGCTCACATCAGAAAACGTGGGGAGCCCAGCAGTTAGAGCCTGATGCTAGAGGGCCATCATCACCGAGGGCAGGAGGCTCCCAGCAGGTTCCATGTGCCAACAGAGGGCCCACGTCACCAAGGTGATGTGTGCAAGTCAGGCAGGATTGACCTCACAGCAGAGGGCCTACCTCACAGAAGAGTGAGGAACCCAGCCAGGATAAGACTGTCACCAGAAGGCCCACATCACCAAGGGGATGGGAACCAGGCAGGAGTGTCCTCACACCAGTGGGGCCACATCATTGAAAGTTGCGGAACCCAGCACATGTGGCCTCAAACCAGAAGACCCACATCACGAAGGGGTTGCGAGTGAGGCAGGCAGGAGGAGCATCACAACACAGGACCCATAGAATACAAAAGTTGAGGAATCGAGCAGCTGGAACCTCCCAGCAGGTGGCCAAGAGCACAGAGGCTATGGGATCCAGGCCACAGTGAACTAACACCAGAGAGCCCACATCATGAAATTGTGATCAACCCAGCCGTTGGAACCTCAGAACAGAAGGCCCACATCCCCGTGGAGATGGGAACCTAAGAGGAGTGCCCGAGCATCACTGGGCTCACTAAGAAAAGTTGGGGAGCCCAGCAGTTAGGGCCTGACGTCAGAGGGCCCTCATCACAGAGGTGAGGAGGCTCCCAGCAGGGTCCAAGTGCCACCAGAGGGCTCATGTCAACAAGGCGAGGTGAGCAAGCCAGGCAAGAGTTACCTGATAGTAGAGGGCCCACCTCACAGATGGGTGAGGAACCCAGCCAGGATCAGACTCTCACCAGAGGGCCCACATCACAAAGGGGATGGGAACCGGTCAGGATTATCCTCACACCAGTGGGGCCTCATCATCTTAAGGTGAGGAACCCAGCACATGTGTCCTCAAACCAGAGGACCCACATCACCAAGGGCCTTGGAGTGAGGCAGGCAGGAGTAGCCTCACAACACAGGGCACATAATATAAAAAACGTGAGGATTCCAGCATTTAGACCTTCCAGCAGGCGGCCCAGAACACCGAGGCTATGGGATCCAGGCCACAGTGAACTCACAGCAGAGGGCCCACATCATAAAACTGTGAGCAACCCAGGCGTTGGGACCTCAGCGCAGAAGGCCCACATCCCCATGGGAATGGGAACCTGGCTGGAGTGTCCTCGCACCACTGGGCACACATCAGAAAATGTGGGGAGCCCACCATTTAGGGCCTGACGCAAGAGGGCCATCATCACCGAGAGGAGGAGGCACCCTGCATGCTCCAACTGCCACCAGAGGGCTCACGTCTCCAAGGTGACGTGTGCCAGCCAGGCAGGAGTGACCTCACAGCAGAGGGCCTACCTCACAGAACGTTGAGGAACCCAGCCAGGATTAGACTCTCGCCAGAGGGCCCACCTCACCAAGGGGATGGGAACCAGGCAGGAGTGTCCTCACACGAGTGGGGCCACATCTTCGAAAGGTGAGGAATGCAGCACATGTGGCCTCAAGCCATAGGACAGTCATCACCAAGGGGCTGGCAGTGAGGCAGGCAGGAGGAGCCTCATAACAGAGGGCCCAAAAATAAGAAAGGTGAGGAATCCAGCAGTTGGAACCTCCCAGCAGGCGGCCCAGACCACAGAGGCTAGGGGATCCAGGCCGGAGTGAACTAACACCAGACAGCCCACATCATGAAACTGTGAGCAACCCAGACATTGGGACCTCAGAGCAGAAGGCCCACATCCCCATGGTGATGGGAACATGACAGGAGTGTCCTGGCATCACTGGGCTCACATCAGAAAACGTGGGGTGCTCAGAAGTTAGGGCCTGACGCTAGAGGGCACTCATCACCGAGAGGAGGAGGCTCCCAGCAGGCTCCAGCTGCCACCAGAGGGCCAACGTCGCCAAGGCGATGTGTGCCAGCCCGGCAGGAGTGACCTCACAGCAGAGGGCCCACCTCACAGAAGGATGAGGAACACAGCCAGGATCAGACTCTCACCAGAGGGCCCACATCACCAAGGGGATGGGAACCGGGTAGGAATGTCCCCACACCAGTGGGACAACATCATCGAAAGGTGAGGATCCCAGCACATGTAGCCTCAAACCACAGGAACCACATCACCAAGGGGTTCGGAATGAGGCTGGCAGGACCGGCCTCACAACACAGGGTCCATAGAATATAAAAGTTGAGGAATCCAGCAGTTGGAACCTCCCAGCAAGTGGCCCAGAGCACCGAGGCTATGGGATCCAGGCCGCAGTGAACTCACAGCAGAGGGCCCACATCATGAACCTGTGAGCAGCCCAGCCATTGGGACCTCAGAACAGAAGGCCCACATCCCCATTGGGATGGGAACCTGGCAGGAGTGGCTTCGCACCACTTAGCACATATCAGAAAATGTTAGGAGCCCAGCAGTTAGGGCCTGACGCCAGGGGGCCCTCATAACTGAGGGGAGGAGACTCCCAGCAGGTTCCAACTGCCAACAGAGGGCCCACGTCTACAAGGTGGCATGCGCCAGCCAGGCAGTAGTGACCTCACAGCAGAGGGCCTATCTCACAGAAGGGTGAGGAACCGAGGCAGGATGAGACTCTCGCCAGAGGGCCCACAACACCAAGGGGATGGGAACCAGGCAGTAGTCTCCTAAGACCATTGGTCCCACATCATCGAAAGGTGAGGAACGCAGCACATGTGGCCTCAAGCCATAGGACAGTCATCACCAAGGGGCTGGCAGTGAGGCAGGCAGGAGGAGCCTCACAACAGAGGGCACATAGAATAAAAAAGTTGAGGAATCCAGCAGTTGGAACCTCCCAGCAGGCGGCTCAGAGCACCGATGATAAGGGATCCTTGCCAGAGTGAACTCACAGCAGAGGGCCCACATCATGGTACTGTGAGCAAGCCAGCCGTTTTGACCTCAGAGCAGAAGGCCCATATCCCCATGGGGGTGGGAACCTGGCAAGAGTGTCCTCACTCACTTGGCGCACATCAGAAAATGTGGGGAGCCCAGCAGTTATGGCCTAAGGCAAGAGGGCCCTCATCACCGAGGGGAGGAGGATCCCAGCACACTCCAACTGCCACCAGAGGGCCCACGTCGCCAAGGTGATGTGTGCCAGACAGGCATGATTGACCTCACAGCAGAGGGCCCACCTCACAGAAGGGTGAGGAACCCAGCCAGGATCAGACTCTCACCTGAGGGCCCACATCAGCAAGGGGATGGGAACCAGTCAGGACTGTCTTCCCTCCAGTGGGGCCACATCATCGAAAGGTGCGGAACCCAGCACATGTGGCCTCAAATCAGAGGACACATATCACAAAGGGAATGGGAGTGAGGCAGGCAGGAGTAGCCTAAAAACAGAGGGCCCAAAGAATAAGAAAGGTGAGGAATCCAGCAGTTGGAACCTCCCAGCAGGCGGCCGAGAGCACAGATGCTATGGGATGCAGGCAGGAGTGAACTAACAGCAGAGAGCCCACATCATGAAACTGTGAGCAACCCAGGCGTTGGGACATCAGAGCAGAAGGCCCACATCCCAATGGGGATGTGAACCTGGCTGGAGTGTCCTCACACCACTGGGCGTACATCACAAAATGTGGGGAGCCCAGCAGTTAGGGCCTGACGCCAGAGGGCCCTCATCACTGAGGGGAGGAGGCTCCCAGCAGGCTCCAAGTGCCACCAGAGGGCTCATGTCCACAAGGCGAGGTGAGCAAGCCAGGCAGGAGTGACCTCACAGCAGACGGCCCACCTCACAGATGGGTGAGGAACCCAGCCAGGAGCAGACTCTCAACAGAGGGCCCACATCACCAAGGGGATGTGAACCAGGCAGGAGTCTCCTAAGACCATTGGTCCCACATCATCGAAAGGTGAGGAACCCAGCACATGTGGCCTCAAACCAGACGACACACATCACGAAGGGGCTGGGAGTGAGGCAGGCAGGAGGATCCTCACAACAGAGGGCCCAAAAAATTAAAAAAGTGAGGAATCCGGCAGTTGGAACCTCCCAGCAGGCGGCCAAGAGCACAGAGGCTATGGGATCCAGGCCTCTGTGAACTAACACCAGAGAGCCCACATCACGAAAATGTGAACAACCCAGCCGTTGGGACCTCAGAGCACAAGGCCCACATCCCCATGGAGATGGGATCCTAAGAGGAGTGCCAAAGCATCACTGGGCTCACTAAGAAAAGTTGGTGAGCCCAGCAGTTATGCCCTGACGCAAGAGGGCCCTCATCACCGAGGGGAGGAGGCTCCCAGCAGGCTCCAAGTGCCACCAGAGGGCTCATGTCCACAAGGCGAGGTGAGCAAGCCAGGCAGGAGTGACCTCACAGCAGACGGCCCACCTCACAGATGGGTGAGGAACCCAGCCAGGAACAGACTCTCACCAGGGGGTCCACATAACCACGTGGATGAGAACCAGGCAGGAGTGTCCTCACACTAGTGGGGCCACATCATCGAAAGGTGAGGAACCCAGCAAAGGTGGCCACAAACCAGAGGACCCACATCACCAAGGGGTTGAGAGTGAGGTAGGTGTCTGGACGGGCATATTTAACACTCATTTCCCACCAGGAAGAGGAATTAACCAAAGGCTCAGCGTGCCCTGCCAGAAGCAGATTAGGGCCTGAAGCAGTCTTGCGGGTTTGCGGCCAGCTCACAAGAAAGCGAGTTGAAGAAAGGAGCTCAGGGGCCCTGTAATTCACAAACCTGCAGAGTTATAAATGACAGATAACGTCCAAAAATATATTGAAGTAAGGCTGCGAAGAGGACTTGAAAGCGGGGCAGAATTTCAGGAAACCGATTTCAGGAGGTAGACTGGATTTGCATTTAAAGCATAGGAAAAGAGGCAGAACATCGACAATGATGCACTTGGCAAAAAAGGGCGTATGAGTTTGTTCCTGAATATATTCAGGAAAAAACACATACGCCCTTTTTGGCAAACCAAGCAAGCTTGCAATGGAAATCCGAACTACTATGAAGTGTCACTTCCCCCCGGTCTAAAGGGCCATCTGAGAAAAGTGTAAAATCCAGAAAGGCAGGACAGGCCATGGAGAACTGGGAGCCTTGTTATGCTGATGGGCGGGATGTAAATTGCCAACAGCCACTCTGGAGAAGTGTATGGTGTTTCCTGATACATCTGAAAAACAAAGCAACAGAGTCTAGGGCATTTCCACTTATGGTCTTATAGCTTAGGGAAATTAAAATCAAAAAGACACAGCCACCCCAAAATTTGGGACGGCTCTGTTTACAGGAACCTCTTCTACAGTACAAGTTAAATACCCCAGAGAACAAATTATTGATAAAGAAATTGCGGTACGTACGTACAACAGAATACCACTCAGCAATGAAATCTGTGTCACCAGGCCTGTACTAGCATAATGAGTGGATTGAGGCACGGTGATTCTAAGTGAAATAAGTCACACAGAAAAAGAAACATCATAAGGTGTCACTAATGCACGGAATGTAAACTTGGCTACACATGAACTGAATTACAAAACAGAACAGGGTCTCAAGTTTACAAAACCAACTTATGCTTGCTTAAGGGGAAAGGTGAGTTGGGGTGCTGCATAAAACCAGAGTTTGAAATTAGCACAGATAGCGTTCCATAAGCCAAATATGTAATATACAAGACCTACCCCTTGCTCAACGAAATGGACTCAACAATGACTCAACCTCACACCTGTTAGAATGGGCATCATCTGAAAATCTACAAACAACAAATGCTGGAAAGGGTGTGGAGAAAAGGAACCCTCTTCCACTATTGTTGGGAATATAAATTGATACAGTCACTATGGAGAACAATATGGAGTTTCTTAAGAAACTAATAATAGAATTACCATATGATACAGCAATCCCAATACTGGACATATACCCAGACAAAACCATAAATCAAAAAGAGACATTCACTGCAATGTTCATTGCATCACTATTTACAATATCGAGGTAATGGAAGCAACCTAAATGCCCACAGACAGACGAATGCATAAAGATGTGGTACATATATAAAATGGAATATTACTAAGCCATGAAAGGAATGAAATTGGGTCATTTGTAGAGACGTCGATGGATCTAGAGACTGTCATACAGAGTGAAGTAAGTCAGAAAGAGAAGAACAAATCTTGTATATTCATGCATATATGTGGAACCTAGAAAAACTGTACAGATTAACCGTTTTGCAAGGCATAAATAGAGCAACAGATGTAGACAACAATCGTATGGACAACAAGGGGGGAAAGCTCTTGGGGGGGTGGTGGTGGGAGGAGTTGAGAGATTGGGATTGGCATGTAAACATTTATATGTATAAAATAGATAACCAATAAGAACCTGCTGTATAAAAATATAAAATAAAATTCAAAATTAAAAAGAAATAAAATTTAAAAAATAAAACAGAAAAAACAATTATTCCCTTCACATACATGTATTTATATGAATAAATTATTTCCATGCTTATATCTGTAAATACAAAAAAGAAGAATAAAATCTACCTTGAACCAAAAACGAAAAAGAGAAAAAAAAAAAAACAGAACCCACCAGTTACTCAGAGGAAAACCGTATCAGGGCACTTGCTCCAGTTGTAAACAATTCTGAAGTTGGTCAGTGGTGGGGAATCGTCTCCCATTCAGCCAGCAGCCCCCACACAGCAAGCGTCCTCATTGCAAAGCTGGGGCACCGTGCCGAGGCATCTGTGAGTAAACGTGAGCTGAGCCCCAGGCCAGTTGCTGCTGAACTGTTCCCACCCTTCCCAGGTAAAACACCTGAATATATACAAGGACTTGAAAGCCTAGAGGAAGGGCCATGGAGCCACACGAGTGACAGCATGCCAGCTGACTTGGTGCCTGCAGGCCAGCCAGGATGGTCCTGGCCCTGGGTGCTCTTCTGGAAGATTTCCATTTCCCTGCCTGAGATACCCGTCCTGTCCCTGCCCCCACTGCTTTTTTCCTTCCTCACCTCTGCCCAGGGAGAAATTCCAGCAGCAGGTATGGGTGACACATCCTCTTCTTTAGCAGGTGGCAGCCTGGCAACTGCTGCAGAAAGTCCAGCAGAGCCCCACTCACACTGGGCCACCCACAAAGCTGTGGCCTCTCACTCCCTCCCACCAGCCCAGCCCCGAGACTGCTGACAGGGCAGAGAAAATGGCGTCAGGCACAGCTGCAGGGGCTCTTGCTGCCTGGAGTGGTATTTATATTGATCTCAACCCAGGCACACCTGGGGAGGGCTGGCCGGCAGTAAGGCTGCCCAGGTCAGCCAATCATCACCCCTCAGGGGCTCACAGTTGCAGAAAATGGAACTTGCTGAACCGGCCAGGTCCAAGGAACAGGTGTGGGCTCCTGAGAGTCAGGATAGACAAGGGGCTGAAGCTTTGGCTTGTTTTCTAATCATTTTATCTGGCCCATGAGTGGGAGACAACTTCAAGAAAACCCTCTCCTAATGAGAGGAACCCAGGAGTCAGGGAGAGGAGGGGGTGGGTGGTGGTTGGAGACAGAGGCCTCGTGCCCTGGGTGCAGTGGAAGTCTCTGGAAGACCAGGTGGAGGGAGGCCACACAGAGTGATGCCCAGGGTCACAGACCTGTCGGAGCTGCTGTTTGTTAGCTCAAGTCCTGCTCTGAGGTGCTCTGTGTCAGCTCTGAGTGACAGGTGAGCTGGGGGTGCTCTTCAATGAGGGCTATGTGCACGGTTCCTGTGTGCCCAGCCCTGCCACGGTACCTGCAAGGGTAGCTCTGTATCCTGGGAGGGGCCTGACCATGAGAGCCCCGTGGGCTGGGTTGGGGGTGGGGTACCTGCCCAGGAGAGCTCCATATCCTGGGATTGGCCTGACCACGAGAGCCCCATGGGCTGCTGGGGACCTGGTAAAGGATGTCAGGACAGTCAGTGAAGCCACCGAGGATATACCTCCAGTTGCTCCTGATTCCTACACCCTGCTGGTCATTCTACCAACCACCAGGACATGGTATTCTGTATTAGTCTTCAATGATGCCTTCTTTTGTATTCCATTAGTCCCAGAGTCACAAGAAATTTTGGCTTGTGAGTGGCAGGACTCAACATACGACTAAAACAATACTTCCGGGCCGTCTTGCCCCAAGGGTTCAAAAATTCCCACACCATCTTTGGGGAAAGCTTAGCTAGAGACCGAAAAGTTCTACCTCTGGAAAAGGAAACCCTCCTTCAATATGCAGATGACATTCTGATCGCCAGCCCTACTAAGGAGGACTCTGAACTACCAAGCCAATAAAGGATAGAAGTTGTCCAAAGCTCAAATATCACAGACTGCGGTGACCTGCCTGGGCTTCATTCTCACACAAGGTCAGAGAAGCCCATCCCAGGAAAGGGAAGAAACCATTTGCAGCCTTACCCCTTTCTAAAACTAGAAGACAGCTTAGGGGTTCCTGGGGAGGCCAGGGTTTGCTGCTTCTGGATCCCTAACTACAGTCTACTAGCTGGGCCTCTATATGAAACACTGAAAGGAAAAGATGATGATCCTTTTGAACAGAATCCAGAAGTGGCCTTTCAAGAATGGAAAGAGCAGTCAATTCAGACCCTTGCCCTGGAACTCCCTAATTGAGCTAAACCCTTTGACCTTTACATTCCCGGTGAAAGGTGAATCGCCATTGGAGAATTAGTGCAAAAACTGGGACCACTTGAAATGGAACAACGCAAGAATGCCATCCAGGTAGGATAAACTACAGTCACCAAGGGGCTTGGCCCACTGCCACATCTGGCCAAGATACTGGCGGTATCTAAAAACCTGGAAATCAGCAGCCCAAAAGGCCACCTCCCTCCTAAGGGAAAAGGACCCCACGTGGTGATCCTAATCACCTACCATGCCCTGAAGTTGCAGGGTTCGCTCCGTGGGCACACCGACCTCGAGTGAGGAGGCCCTCCAACTCCAACATCCAGAGAGATAACCGGGGGCAACAGGACACCATGACGACTCGTGTGAACATCACTTGACCTGGAGTTTCTCTCATAAAACAACAATAGTGTGTCCCGAAGGAGTAGACTACTGCTTGCAGGACTTACTGCACCCGGAGGGGAGCTAATAATCTTGGCGGGGGAACCGTATATCACACTGTCACCATAGAAAAGCCTACAGACACCGTGATGATGGTGGCCAATAAGACCGGCTGGACTCCTGTTTACTTCAAAAGGCTGTTGACTCAGTGGCCATCATGGTCCTTGATCACCACTGACCCTGGACTGTCTGGGAGTTGAGCGGGCAGAGCTCTGACACCTGGTGCTGTTTTTACGTTAATTCAGGGGCCTAATTGAAGAAAGAGCAGACTACTGGTCAGAGCATCAGGCTGGCAGAAACGGTCAGCCTAAGGTGGCCGAACAAATGTGGGGCGGGGTGAAATCGGCCCCCACAGCGTCTCTGCACATCTCTTTCCTGGACCCTTAAAGGTCATTAGAATCTATAACACTTCCAATGCTGGTGCTCAGGCGGACGAGCAGGGAGGCAGGGGTCCTGGGGCCAATCAACGTCACCTGGAGGCTGCTGGGGAGAAGTTCTGACCCTCGTCCCCTGGTATGAGGGCTCCCAACTCAGCACTCAGCAGTTACAGAAGAAGGGTCTGCACCCTCAGCACTCCAAGAATGAGGAACGGGACAAAAGGCAGAGGAGGGGTTTGTCCCCAGCAAAGCCCATTAAAAATCCCTGGGAGATAAAAATAGAATCTGGGCAATAAAGTCAAGTCTGACCTTTTTTATCCTTTGTGCTTTGTCTAATTTCACGTGCTCCTAGGGTCCCGCATGCAGAGGTTCCACACCCGGCACTTCAGACCAGATTTCCTAGTGCAGAATGGCTGGGTCGACACCTCAGCTCCTGGGGCCCAGTGCAGACTCTGAGATATAGAGCCTGAGCTGCAGCCAACCTGGCCCTCGAGAGCTCCGCCCCCTCCCTCCCACTGACTCTGACAGGATCTCTACACAGCAGCCCAGCCCACAGCCCACGGGGTAGTGCATGCTCTCACCTCTCCATTCTCTGATCAAAATATAAAGTTTCCTTTGCTTGGGAACCAAACTCAGTCTCGATCTGTTGGCCCCAATGACACTGGGCAGGGGGACACTTGTTGGGGTCCACTCTGGAGGATCAGTAACAGAAATTGAGACTATTGTAACTTCAATGAACAGATGTGTGAGCCAAACTGTACTTAACATAGAACAGTTTATAAGGCTCGGGTAAAATAAGATGTTTCTAACACTTCCATTTGATATTTCCATCACTTTATTATAAGCAAGTTCAGTGAAAAGGTTTGTCTTATTTGTCAGGTCAATATTAGAGAAATGAAGTGATTTCTTTCCAAGGATGTACATCTAATAATCTTGGTTAAAGCTTCAATCTTGTTTTAAATGCTTTTCCATTGAAAATGATACCTCTTTTTCAGCTCCCCCATTTCTGAGAAGTATAAAATCTTATAATTTATTATTACCAAAGGGGAAAGGTGGGAGGAGGGATAAATTAACAGTTTGGAATTAACACATACACACTGCTATGTATAAAATAGATCATCAACAAGGAACTACTGTATAGCACAGGGAACTACACTCAATATTTTGCAATAACCTATAAGGGGAAATAATCGGAAAAAGAATACATATTTTTATTGACATCATCTATCAATGACAGTTAAAGTGTAACCTAAGGGAAGCCGGTGGTGAGTGCTTCTGACCCTGAAGACTTCAATCATCTAAAGTTTGGACTCTGCCTACTTCCCAAGGCCCTTAATGAACATATGTGTAGCCGTAGCTTAAAAAACTCCCCAGTTTGGGTTTCGGGGAGACACTGATTTTGAAAAAGCCCTGGTGTTCTCCTTACATGAATGGGACTCTTCCTACTGCTAAAACATGTCTGTCACATCCAGAGGATAGTATACCGTCTGATCGGGAAGAGTTTGGAAAAGGCATCTCATCTCCTGGTGCTCGGGTTCACCCCTCCAGCATCTTTACTAACAGTCTCCCCACTTGGAGATGTCAGCACTGTCAACATCCTGTTGCGTACAGTTTGGAATTTGTCCAGAGGATGAAGCGGAAGGATGAGGAACAATGAGAGACAAGTCCTAGGTGTTCAGACAGGCACATGTCACTCTAATTTCCAATCAGGAAGATGAATTGACCAAAGGCTAGGGTTGCCCATGGAAACAGTATAGGGCTTGAGGAAATCCCACTGCTTTGTGGCCAGTTCCCATAAACACAAGTTGAACAATGGAACTCAGGGGCAGTAAAATTCACAAAACTGCAGAGTTGAAAATATCTATCACTGAAAAATGTCTTGAGGAAAGTCAGAGAAAAGGATTGGTAAGCAAGGGAGAATGGCAGGAAAGGGATTTGAGGAGGTAGAAAGGACTCGCCATTAAGCACAAGAAAAGGGGCTGAACATTGCCAACATTGCAGTCGGCCAAAAAGGCTGTATGCGTTTCTTTCTGTATATATTCAAGAAAAGGGCATACACTTTTTTAGCCAACCAAACAGGTGGGCACTGGAAATCAATACTACAAAAGATATCACTTCGCATCAGTCAGAAGAGCCATCCTCATAAAGTGTAAACACCAGAAATGCAGGACAGGGCAAGGAGAAGAGGGAGCCCTGTGAGGCTTATAGTGGAAATGTATATTGCCAACGGCCATTCTGGAGAAGTGTATTGTGTTTACTAAAGCATCTAAAAAATGAGCTACAGAGCATAGGGCACTTGCACTCATGGGCGTATATCTTGGGAAAAACAAAAATCGAGAGGACACAGGCACCCCAATGTTTACTGCCTCTCTGTTTAAAAGATCCTCGACTAGGATAGAACTTCAATGTCTCTGGAGGGAAAAAATGGATAGAGATGTGGTACTTATGTAGAGTGGAATATTACTCAGCCTGGAAATCAATGAAATATGGCCAGTTGTAACAACTCCGGAGGAGTTACGTATGATCGTTCTAAGTGACATAATTCAAAAAGAAAAAGACACGTATCATAAGATATCACTTAAAGGTGGAATCCAAAATGGCTACACATGAAATAAATTACAAAACAAAAACATAGTCAAATATGTAGAAAACACGCGTAAGGCTGCTAAACGGGAAAGGTGGGGAGGGGTGAGGCATCATCCAGGAGGTTGAAATTAGCAAAGATACCATTCCAAATACTAAACTGATAATCAACAAGGTCTACACGGTAGCTAAAAGAACTGCACTCAGCACACTCAAGTCACCGGAAAAGAATATCTATGACTGGTAAGAATCTGAAAAAGAATTTATTGATGTCTCTCTGTACGTGAATCAAGTGGATGTACAGCAGCAAGAAACAGAGCTTTGAAAATCAGCTGTAACCAATATAGTAATAAATTGAAAAAAATAAACGACAGAGAGACAGAGAAAACCTCTTACAACTTTTCCTCAGGGACGGTGATGCAACATGGATTGAACACATCTAGACCCACAGCAGGATGAGACATAAGGCTGGAAACTGTTCGCGCTAAGAAAAATGTGAGGTTGGGTAAGGAAATGCACACCCTTGAAAGTAATACTACCTGGTACCCATTCAATGGGTCCCAAATCTGCAGGTTCAAGGAATCTTCCTACAGCTAAAACATGCATGGAAAACCCAGAGGACTGTACACCATGTGATCGGGAGATGTGTCTAAAATGCACCTCATTTATCCTCTCCTGGTACTCCTGTTCATCATTCCAGCCACGTTACTTAGAATCTCCCCACTTAGAGAATCAGCACATTTAAACTTCTGTTTCACACATTTTGCAAATTGTGAGGAGGATGAACGGGAAGAGGGGGAACCAATGAGAGAATAGTTGTCGGGGTTTGGACGGGCACATGTCACTCTAATTTCCCATTAAGAATAAGAATTAAAAAAAGGCTCAGCCCGCCTCGCCAGAGCCAAAATAGGGCCTGAAGCAATCCTGCGGCTTTGAGGCCAGCTCACAAAAGAGCAACTTAAAAAATGGAGCTCAGGGTCACTGCAATTCACAAACCTGCAGAGTTATAAATGAAAACTAACGTCCAAAAATATGTTGAGGTAAGGCAAAGAAGAGGATCTGAATGCAAGACAGAATTGCAAGAAACAGTTTTCAAGAGATAGATTGGACTCGTCTTTAAAGCACATGAAAAGCGGCAGAATTTCGACAATGATGCAGTTGGCCCAAAAGGGAGTATGCGTTTTTTCCTGAATATATCCAGGAAAAAACGCATACGCACTTTATGGGCAACCAAGCAAGCAAGCAATGCAAATGTGCACAACAAAGAAGTCTCATTTCCCACCGGACAAAAGGGCCATCCGAAAAAATTGTAAAAACCAGAAATGCAGGACAGGCCATGGAGAACAGGGAGCCTTTATACGCTGATGGACAGTGTGTGAACTGCCGAGAGCCACTCTGGAGAAGTGTATGGTGGTTCATAAATCATCTAAAAAACAGAGCTACAGAGCATAGGGCACTTCCAATCACGGGAGTATATCTAGGGAAGTCTAAAAATCAACAAGACACAAGCACACCGCAGTTTAGGGCTACTCTGTTTACAAGAACCTCAACTTCAGTACACCTTAAATATCCCAGGAAAGAGAACAATGGATAAAGAAAATGTGGTTGAAGTCATATTGCATGGTACCCATTCCATGGGTCTCAACTCTCCAGGTTTAAGGGATTCTTCCTTCAGCTAAAACATGCATGTGGAACCAAGAGTATGATCCACCGTGTGATTGGGAAACGTGTTCAAATGTGTCTCAGTTCTCGTCCCCTGGTATTCGGGTGCAACATTCCAGATGCTTTACTAACACTCTCCCCACTTGCAGAGTCAGTGCCTTTAACCTCCTGTTTGGCCCAGTTTGCAATTTCTGCGTAAGATGAACAGGAATAGGGATAACCAATGAGAGACTATCTGCAAGTGTCTGGACGGGCAAATTTAACTCTCGTTTCCCACCAGGAAGAGGAATTAACCAAAAGCTCAGCATGCTGTGCCGGAACCACAATAGGACCTGAAGCAATCCTGCGGTGTTGCGGCCAGCTCACAAGTAAGCGAGTTGAAGAAAGGAGCTCAGGGGCACTGTAATTCACAAACCTGCAGAGTTATAAATGACAGCTATTGTCCAAAAATATATTGAACTAAGGCTGTCAAGAGGACTTGAAAGCGGGGCAGAATTGCAGGAAACCGATTTCAGGAGGTAGACTGGAATTACAAGTAAAGCATAGGAAAAGCAGAACGTCCACAATGATGCACTTGGCCAAAAAGGGCGTATGCGTTTTTTCGTGAATATATTCAGGAAAAAACGCATACGCCCTTTTTGGCCAACCAAGCAAGCTTGCAAAGGAAATCTGCACTACAATGAAGTATCACTTCCCCCCGTCAAAAGGGCCATCTGAAAAAAGTGTAAAATCCAGAAAGGCAGGACAGGCCATGGAGAACTGGGAGCCTTGTTATGCTGATCGGCGGGATGTAAATTGCCAACAGCCACTCTGGAGAAGTGTATGGTGTTTCCTGAAACATCTAAAAAACAAAGCAACAGAGCCTAGGGCACTTCCACTTATGGTCCTATAGCTTAGGAAAATTAAAATCAAAAAGACACAGCCACCCCAAAGTTTGGGACGGCTCTGTTTACAAGAACCTAGTTTACGGTACAAGTTCAATATCACAGAAAGCGAAAAATGGATAAAGAAGTTGTGGTACTTACGTACAATGCAATATCACTCAGCAATGGAATCTATGTCATCAGGTCCGTAGCAGCATATTGAGTGGATTCAGGTAGGATGATTCTAAGTGAAATAAGTCACACAGAAAAAGAAACATCATAAGATATCACTAATACACGGAATGTAAACTTGGCTACACAGGAACTGAATTACAAGACAGAACAGGGTCTCAAATGTAGAAAACCAACTTATGCTTGCTTAACGGGAAAGGTGAGTTGGGGTGCTGCATAAAACCAGAGATTGAAATTAGCACAGATACTGTTCCATAAGCCAAATATGTAATAGACAAGAGCTACTCCTTGCTCAACGAAGTGGACTCAACACCCCATATTAAACGCCTAAGAATATACCTGACTAGTAAGAATCTTAAAACCTATGGATTTCTATGTCTCCGAAAGAGAATCAAGCGTGTGTACAGTGGCATAAACGCAGCAGTGATAGGATTGGTGAGGTTCGGTGAGCAAATGCAGACCCTTTGAAGTCATATTGCATGGTACCCATTCCATGGGTCTCAACTCTCCAGAATTAAGGGATTCTTCCTTCAGCTAAAACATGCATGTGGAACCCAGAGTATGATTCACCGTGTGATCAGGAAACGTGTTCAAATGTGTCTCAGTTTTCATCCCCTGGTACTCGGGTGCAACATTCCAGACGCATTACTAGCACTCTCCCCACTTGGAGAGTCAGTGCCTTTAACCTCCTGTTTGGCCCAGTTTGCAATTTCTGCGGAAGATGAACAGGAATAGGGAGAACCAATGAGAGACTAGCTGGAGGTGTCTGGACGGGCAAATTTAACTCTCATTTCCCACCAGGAAGAGGAATTAACCAAAGGCTCAGCATGCCGTGCCGGAACCACACTAGGGCCTGAAGCAATCCTGCGGTGTTGCAGCCTGCTCACAAGAAAGCGAGTTGAAGAAAGGAGCTCAGGGGCACTGTAATTCACAAACCTGCAGAGTTATCAATGACAGCTATTGTCCAAAAATATATTGAAGTAAGGCTGCCAAGAAGACTTGAAAGTGGGGCAGAATTGCTGGAAACCGATTTCAGAAGGTACACGGGAGTCGCTCTTAAAGCATAGGAAAAGAGACAGAACTTGGAAAATAATGCACTTGGCAAAAAAGGGCATATGTGTTTTATCCAGAGCTCTCATAACTGAGGGGAAGAGATTCCCAGCAGGTTCCAACTGCCACCTGAGGGCTCACATTGCCAAGGCAACGTGAGCAAGCCAGGCAGGAGTTACCTCACAGCAGAGGTCCCACCTCACAGAAGGGTGAGAAACCCAGCCAACATCAGACTCTCACCAGAGGGCCCACATCACCAAGGGGATGGGAACCAGGCAGGAGTGTCTTCACACCAGTGGGGCCACATCATCGAAAGGTGAGGTACTCAGCACATGTGTCCTCAAACCAGAGGACCCACATCACCAAGGGCCTCGGAGTGAGGCAGGCAGGAGTAGCCTCACAACACTGGGCCCATAGAATAAAAAAGTGAGGAATCCAGCAGTTGGAACCTCCCAGTAGGTGGCCCAGAGCACTGAGGCTATGGGATCCAGGCCACAGTGAACTCACAGAAGAGGGCCCATGTCATGAAACTGAGCAACCCAGCCATTGGGACCTCAGAGAAGGAGGTCCACATCCCCATGGGGATGGAAATCTGGTAGGAGTGTCCTTGCACCACTGAGAACATATCAGAAAATTTTGGGCGACCAGCACTTAGGGCCTGACGCCAGAGGACCCTCATCACCAAGGGAAGGAGGCTCCCAGCAGGCTCCAACTGCCACCAGAGGGCTGACGTCACCAAGGCGATGTGTGCCAACCAGGCACGAATGACCTCACAGCAGAGGGCCCACCTCAGAGAAGTGTGACGAACCCAGTCAGGATCAGACTCGCAGCAGAGGGCCCACATCAGCAAATGGATTGGAACCAGGCAGGAGTGTCCTCACATGAGTAGGGCCACATCATCTAAAGGTGAGGAACCCAGAACATGTGGCTTCAAACCATAGGACACCCATCACCAAGGGGCTGGGAGTGAGGCAGGCAGGAGGAGCTTCATAACAGAGGGCCCAAAAATAAGAAAGGTGAGGAATCCAGCAGTTGGAACCTCCCAGGTGGCCCAGACCACAGAGGCTAGGGGATCCAGGCCGGAGTGAACTAACACCAGACAGCCCATATCATGAAACTGTGAGCAACCCAGACATTGGGACCTCAGAGCAGAAGGCCCACATCCCCATGGTGATGGGAACATGACAGGAGTGTCCTGGCATCACTGGGCTCACATCAGAAAACGTGGGGTGCTCAGAAGTTAGGGCCTGACGCTAGAGGGCACTCATCACCGAGAGGAGGAGGCTCCCAGCAGGCTCCATCTGCCACCAGAGGGCCAACGTTGCCAAGGCGATGTGTGCCAGCCCGGCAGGAGTGACCTCACAGCAGAAGGCCCACCTCAAAGAAGGGTGAGGAACACAGCCAGGATCAGACTCTCACCAGAGGGCCCACATCACCAAGGGGATGGGAACCAGGCAGGAGTGTCCCCACACCAGTGGGACAACATCATCGAAAGGTGAGGATCCCAGCACATGTAGCCTCAAACCACAGGAACCACACCACCAAGGGGTTCAGAATGAGGATGGCAGGACCGGCCTCACAACACAGGGTCCATAGAATATAAAAGTTGAGGAATCTAGCAGTTGGAACCTCCCAGCAAGTGGCCCAGAGCACCGAGGCTATGGGATCCAGGCCACAGTGAACTCACAGCAGAGAGCCCACATCATGAACCTGTGAGCAGCCCAGCCATTGGGACCTCAGAACAGAAGGCCCACATCCCCACTGGGATGAGAACCTGGCTGGAGTGGCTTTGCACCACTTAGCACATATCAGAAAATGTTAGGAGCCCAGCAGTTAGGGCCTGACGCCAGGGGGCCCTCATAACTGAGGGGAGGAGACTCCCAGCAGGTCCAACTGCCAACAGAGGGCCCACGTCTACAAGGTGGCATGCGCCAGCCAGGCAGTAGTGACCTCACAGCAGAGGGCCTATCTCACAGAAGGGTGAGGAACTGAGGCAGGATGAGACTCTCGCCAGAGGGCCCACAACACCAAGGGGATGGGAACCAGTCAGGACTGTCCTCCCACCAGTGGGGCCACATCATCGAAAGGTGAGGAACCCAGCACATGTGGCCTCAAGCCACAGGACAGTCATCACCAAGGGGCTGGCAGTGAGGCAGGCAGGAGGAGCCTCACAACAGAGGGCACATAGAATAAAAAAGTTGAGGAATCCAGCAGTTGGAACCCCCCAGCAGGCGGCTCAGAGCACCGATGATAAGGGATCCTTGACAGAGTGAACTCACAACAGAGGGCCCACATCATGGTACTGTGAGCAAGCCAGCCGTTTTGACCTCAGAGCAGAAGGCCCATATCCCCATGGGGGTGGGAACCTGGCAAGAGTGTCCTCACTCACTTGGCGCACATCAGAAAATGTGGGGAGCCCAGCAGTTATGGCCTAAGGCAAGAGGGCCCTCATCACCGAGGGGAGGAGGATCCCAGCACACTCCAACTGCCACCAGAGGGCCCACGTCGCCAAGGTGACGTGTGCCAGACAGGCATGATTGACCTCACAGCAGAGGGCCCACCTCACAGAAGGGTGAGGAACCCAGCCAGGATCAGACTCTCACCTGAGGGCCCACATCAGCAAGGGGATGGGAACCAGTCAGGACTGTCTTCCCTCCAGTGGGGCCACATCATCGAAAGGTGCGGAACCCAGCACATGTGGCCTCAAATCAGAGGACACATATCACAAAGGGAATGGGAGTGAGGCAGGCAGGAGTAGCCTAAAAACAGAGGGCCCAAAGAATAAGAAAGGTGAGGAATCCAGCAGTTGGAACCTCCCAGCAGGCGGCCGAGAGCACAGAAGCTATGGGATGCAGGCAGGAGTGAACTAAAAGCAGAGAGCCCACATCATGAAACTGTGAGCAACCCAGGCGTTGGGACCTCAGAGCAGAAGGCCCACATCCCAATGGGGATGTGAACCTGGCTGGAGTGTCCTCGCACCACTGGGCGCACGTCACAAAATGTGGGGAGCCCAGCAGTTAGGGCCTGACGCCAGAGGGCCCTCATCACCGAGGGGAGGAGGCTCCCAGCAGGCTCCATGTGCCACCAGAGGGCTCATGTCCACAAGGCGAGGTGAGCAAGCCAGGCAGGAGTGACCTCACAGCAGACGGCCCACCTCACAGATGGGTGAGGAACCCAGCCAGGATCAGACTCTCAACAGAGGGCCCACATCACCAAGGGGATGTGAACCAGGCAGGAGTCTCCTAAGACCATTGGTCCCACATCATCGAAAGGTGAGGAACCCAGCACATGTGGCCTCAAACCAGACGACACACATCACGAAGGGGCTGGGAGTGAGGCAGGCAGGAGGATCCTCACAACGGAGGGCCCAAAAAATTAAAAAAGTGAGGAATCCAGCAGTTGGAACCTCCCAGCAGGCGGCCAAGAGCACAGAGGCTATGGGATCCAGGCCTCTGTGAACTAACACCAGAGAGCCCACATCATGAAAATGTGAACAACCCGGCCGTTGGGACCTCAGAGCAGAAGGCCCACATCCCCATGGAGATGGGATCCTAAGAGGAGTGCCCAAGCATCACTGGGCTCACTAAGAAAAGTTGGTGAGCCCAGCAGTTAGGGCCTGACCCAAGAGGGCCCTCATCACCGGGGGGAGCAGATTCCCAGCACGCTCCAACTGCCACCACACGGCTGACTTCACCAAGGCAATGTGTGCCAGCCATGCAGGAGAGACCTATCAGCAGAGGGTCTCCCTCACAGAAGGGTGAGGAACACAGCCAGGAACAGACTCTCACCAGGGGGTCCACATAACCACGTGGATGAGAACCAGGCAGGAGTGTCCTCACACTAGTGGGGCCACATCATCGAAAGGTGAGGAACCCAGCAAAGGTGGCCACAAACCAGAGGTCCCACATCACCAAGGGGTTGAGAGTGAGGTAGGTGTCTGGACGGGCATATTTAACTCTCATTTCCCACCAGGAAGAGGAACTAACCAAAGGCTCAGCGTGCCGTGCCGGAACCACACTGGGGCCTGAAGCAATCCTGCGGTGTTGCGGCCAGCTCACAAGAAAGCGAGTTGAAGAAAGGGGCACTGTAATTCACAAACCTGCAGAGTTATAAATGACAGCTATCATCCAAAAATATATTGAAGTAAGGCTGCCAAGAGGACTTGAAAGCGGGGCAGAATTGCAGGAAACCGATTTCAGGAGGTAGACTGGAACTGCATTTAAAGCATAGGAAAAGAGGCAGAACGTCCACAATGATGCACTTGGCCAAAAAGGGCGTATGCGTTTTTTCCTGAATATATTCAGGAAAAAACGCATACGCCCTTTTTGGCCAACCAAGCAAGCTTGCAAATGAAATCTGCACTACAATGAAGTCTCACTTCCCCCCAGTCAAAAGGGCCATCTGAAAAAAGTGTAAAATCCAGAAAGGCAGGACAGGCCATGGAGAACTGGGAGCCTTGTTATGCTGATGGGCGGGATGTAAATTGCCAACAGCCACTCTGGAGAAGTGTATGGTGTTTCCTGAAACATCTAAAAAACAAAGCAACAGAGCCTAGGGCACTTCCACTTATGGTCCTATAGCTTAGGGAAATTAAAATCAAAAACACACAGCCACCCAAATATTTGGGACGGCTCTGTTTACAAGAACTTCGTTTACGGTACAAGTTCAATATCGCAGAGAGCGAAAAATGGATAAAGAACTTGTGATACTTACGTACAATGCAATATCACTCAGCAATGAAATCTATGTCATCAGGCCCATAGCAACATAATTAGTGGATTCAGCTACGATGATTCTAAGTGAAATAAGTCACACAAAAAAAGAAACGTCATTAGATATCACTAATACACGGAATGTAAACTGGGCTACACAGGAACTGAATTAAAAAACAGAACAGGTTCTCAAATGTAGAAAACCAACTTATGCTTGCTTAAGGGGAAAGGTCAGTTGGGGTGCTGCATAAAACCAGAGATTGAAATGAGCACAGATACCGTTCCATAAGCCAAATATGTAATAGACAAGAGCTACTCCTTGCTCAACGAAGTGGACACAACACCCCATATTAAAGGCCTAAGAATATACGTGACTAGTAAGAATCTTAAAACCTATGGATTTATATGTCTCGGAAAGAGAATCAAGCGTGTGTACAGTGGCATAAACGCAGCAGTGATAGGATTGGTGAGGTTCGGTGAGCAAATGCAGACCCTTTGAAGTCATATTGCATGGTACCCATTCCATGGGTCTCAACTCTCCAGTTTTAAGGGATTCTTCCTTCAACTAAAACATGCATGTGGAACCCAGAGTATGATCCACCGTGTGATCGGGAAACGTGTTCAAATGTGTCTCAGTTTTCGTCCCCTGGTACTCGGGTGCAACATTCCAGACGCTTTGCTAACACTCTCCCCACTTGGAGAGTCAGTGCCTTTAACCTCCTGTTTGGCCCAGTTTGCAATTTCCGTGGAAGATGAATAGCAATAGGGAGAACCAATGAGAGACTAGCTGGAGGTGTCTGGACGGGCAAATTTAACTCTCATTTCCCACCAGGAAGAGGAATTAACCAAAGGCTCAGCGTGCCGTGCCGGAACCACACTAGGGCCTGAAGCAATCCTGTGGTGTTGCGGCCAGCTCACAAAAAAGCAAGTTGAAGAAAGGAGCTCAGGGGCACTGTAATTCACAAACCTGCAGAGTTATAAATGACAGCTATCGTCCAAAAATATATTGAAATAAGGCTGCCAAGAGGACTTGAAAGCGGGGCAGAATTGCAGGAAACCAATTTCAGGAGGTAGACTGGCGTTGCATGTAAAGCATAGGAAAAGAGGCAGAACGTCCACAATGATGCACTTGGCCAAAAAGGGCGTATGCGTTTTTTCCTGAATATATTCAGGAAAAAACGCATACGCCCTTTTTGGCCAACCAAGCAAGCTTGCAAAGGAAATCTGCACTACAATGAAGTCTCACTTCCCCCCAGTCAAAAGGGCCATCTGAAAAAAGTGTAAAATCCAGAAAGGCAGGACAGGCCATGGAGAACTGGGAGCCTTGTTATGCTGATGGGCGGGATGTAAATTGCCAACAGCCACTCTGGAGAAGTGTATGGTGTTTCCTGAAACATCTAAAAAACAAAGCAACAGAGGCTAGGGCACATGCACATATGGTCCTATAGCTTAGGGAAATTAAAATCAAAAAGACACAGCCACCGCAAAGTTTGGGATGGCTCTGTTTACAAGAACCTCGTTTACGGTACAAGTTCAATATCACAGAAAGCGATAAATGGATAAAGAAGTTGTGGTACTTACGAACAATGCAATATCTCTCAGCAATGAAATCTATGTCATCAGGCCCGTAGCATCATAATGAGTGGATTCAGGTACGATAATTCTAAGTGAAATAAGTCACACAGAAAAAGAAACATCATAAGATATCACTAATACACGGAATGTAAACTTGGCTACACAGGAACTGAATTACAAAAGAGAACAGGGTCTCAAATGTAGAAAACCAACTTATGCTTGCTTAAGGGGAAAGGTGAGTTGGGGTGCTGCATAAAACCAGAGATTGAAATTAGCACAGATACCGTTCCATAAGCCAAATATGTAATAGACAAGAGCTACTCCTTGCTCAACGAAGTGGACTCAACACCCCATATTAAACGCCTAAGAATATACCTGACTAGTAACAATCTTAAAACCTATGGATTTATATGTCTCCGAAAGAGAATCAAGCGTGTGTACAGTGGCATAAACGCAGCAGTGATAGGATTGGGGAGGTTCGGTGAGCAAATGCAGACCCTTTGAAGTCATATTGCATGGTACCCATTCCATGGGTCTCAACTCTCCAGGTTTAAGGGATTCTTCCTTCAGCTAAAACATGCATGTGGAACCCAGAGTATGATCCACCGTGTGATCGAGAAACGTGTTCAAATGTGTCTCAGTTTTCGTCCCCTGGTACTTGGGTGCAACATTCCAGACGCTTTACTAACACTCTCCCCACTTGGAGAGTCAGTGTCTTTAACCTCCTGTTTGGCCGAGTTTGCAATTTCTGCGGAAGATGAACAGGAATAGGGAGAACAAATGAGAGACTAGCTGGAGGTGTCTGGACGGGCAAATTTAACTCTCATTTCCCACCAGGAAGAGGAATTATCCAAAGGCTCAGTGTGCCATGCCGGAACCACACTAAGGCCTGAAGCAATCCTGCGGTATTGCGGCCAGCACACAAGAAAGCGAGTTGAAGAAAGGAGCTCAGGGGCACTGTAATCCACAAACCTGCAGAGTTATCAATGACAGCTATCGTCCAAAAATATATTGAAGTAAGGCTGCCAAGAAGACTTGAAAGTGGGGCAGAATTGCTGGAAACCGACTTCAGAAGGTACACGGGAGTCGCTCTTAAAGCATAGGAAAAGAGACAGAACTTGGAAAATAATGCACTTGGCAAAAAAGGGCATATGTGTTTTATCCAGAGCTCTCATAACTGAGGGGAGGAGATTCCCAGCAGGTTCCAACTGCCACCTGAGGGCTCACATTGCCAAGGCAACGTGAGCAAGCCAGGCAGGAGTTACCTCACAGCAGAGGTCCCACCTCACCGAAGGGTGAGAAACCCAGCCAACATCAGACTCTCACCAGAGGGCCCACATCACCAAGGGGATGGGAACCAGGCAGGAGTGTCTTCACACCAATGGGGCCACATCATCGAAAGGTGAGGTACTCAGCACATGTGTCCTCAAACCAGAGGACCCACATCACCAAGGGCCTCGGAGTGAGGCAGGCAGGAGTAGCCTCACAACACTGGGCCCATAGAATAAAAAAGTGAGGAATCCAGCAGTTGGAACCTCCCAGTAGGTGGCCCAGAGCACTGAGGCTATGGGATCCAGGCCACAGTGAACTCACAGAAGAGGGCCCATGTCATGAAACTGAGCAACCCAGCCATTGGGACCTCAGAGCAGGAGGTCCACATCCCCATGGGGATGGAAATCTGGTAGGAGTGTCCTCGCACCACTGAGAACATATCAGAAAATTTTGGGCGACCAGCACTTAGGGCCTGACGCCAGAGGACCCTCATCACCAAGGGAAGGAGGCTCCCAGCAGGCTCCAACTGCCACCAGAGGGCTGACGTCACCAAGGCGATGTGTGCCAACCAGGCACGAATGACCTCACAGCAGAGGGCCCACCTCAGAGAAGTGTGACGAACCCAGTCAGGATCAGACTCGCAGCAGAGGGCCCACATCAGCAAATGGATTGGAACCAGGCAGGAGTGTCCTCACATGAGTAGGGCCACATCATCTAAAGGTGAGGAACCCAGAACATGTGGCTTCAAACCATAGGACACCCATCACCAAGGGGCTGGGAGTGAGGCAGGCAGGAGGAGCCTCATAACAGAGGGCCCAAAAATAAGAAAGGTGAGGAATCCAGCAGTTGGAACCTCCCAGGCGGCCCAGAGCACAGAGGCTAGGGGATCCAGGCCGGAGTGAACTAACACCAGACAGCCCATATCATGAAACTGTGAGCAACCCAGACATTGGGACCTCAGAGCAGAAGGCCCACATCCCCATGGTGATGGGAACATGACAGGAGTGTCCTGGCATCACTGGGCTCACATCAGAAAACGTGGGGTGCTCAGAAGTTAGGGCCTGACGCTAGAGGGCACTCATCACCGAGAGGAGGAGGCTCCCAGCAGGCTCCATCTGCCACCAGAGGGCCAACGTCGCCAAGGCGATGTGTGCCAGCCCGGCAGGAGTGACCTCACAGCAGAAGGCCCACCTCAAAGAAGGGTGAGGAACACAGCCAGGATCAGACTCTCACCAGAGGGCCCACATCACCAAGGGGATGGGAACCAGGCAGGAGTGTCCCCACACCAGTGGGACAACATCATCGAAAGGTGAGGATCCCAGCACATGTAGCCTCAAACCACAGGAACCACACCACCAAGGGGTTCAGAATGAGGCTGGCAGGACCGGCCTCACAACACAGGGTCCATAGAATATAAAAGTTGAGGAATCTAGCAGTTGGAACCTCCCAGCAAGTGGCCCAGAGCACCGAGGCTATGGGATCCAGGCCGCAGTGAACTCACAGCAGAGGGCCCACATCATGAACCTGTGAGCAGCCCAGGCATTGGGACCTTAGAACAGAAGGCCCACATCCCCACTGGGATGAGAACCTGGCTGGAGTGGCTTTGCACCACTTAGCACATATCAGAAAATGTTAGGAGCCCAGCAGTTAGGGCCTGACGCCAGGGGGCCCTCATAACTGAGGGGAGGAGACTCCCAGCAGGTTCCAACTGCCAACAGAGGGCCCACGTCTACAAGTTGGCATGCGCCAGCCAGGCAGTAGTGACCTCACAGCAGAGGGCCTATCTCACAGAAGGGTGAGGAACTGAGGCAGGATGAGACTCTCGCCAGAGGGCCCACAACACCAAGGGGATGGGAACCAGTCAGGACTGTCCTCCCACCAGTGGGGCCACATCATCGAAAGGTGAGGAACCCAGCACATGTGGCCTCAAGCCATAGGACAGTCATCACCAAGGGGCTGGCAGTGAGGCAGGCAGGAGGAGCCTCACAACAGAGGGCACATAGAATAAAAAAGTTGAGGAATCCAGCAGTTGGAACCCCCCAGCAGGCGGCTCAGAGCACCGATGATAAGGGATCCTTGACAGAGTGAACTCACAACAGAGGGCCCACATCATGGTACTGTGAGCAAGCCAGCCGTTTTGACCTCAGAGCAGAAGGCCCATATCCCCATGGGGATGGGAACCTGGCAAGAGTGTCCTCACTCACTTGGCGCACATCAGAAAATGTGGGGAGCCCAGCAGTTATGGCCTAAGGCAAGAGGGCCCTCATCACCGAGGGGAGGAGGATCCCAGCACACTCCAACTGCCACCAGAGGGCCCACGTCGCCAAGGTGACGTGTGCCAGACAGGCATGATTGACCTCACAGCAGAGGGCCCACCTCACAGAAGGGTGAGGAACCCAGCCAGGATCAGACTCTCACCTGAGGGCCCACATCAGCAAGGGGATGGGAACCAGTCAGGACTGTCTTCCCTCCAGTGGGGCCACATCATCGAAAGGTGCGGAACCCAGCACATGTGGCCTCAAATCAGAGGACACATATCACAAAGGGAATGGGAGTGAGGCAGGCAGGAGTAGCCTAAAAACAGAGGGCCCAAAGAATAAGAAAGGTGAGGAATCCAGCAGTTGGAACCTCCCAGCAGGCGGCTGAGAGCACAGAAGCTATGGGATGCAGGCAGGAGTGAACTAACAGCAGAGAGCCCACATCATGAAACTGTGAGCAACCCAGGCGTTGGGACCTCAGAGCAGAAGGCCCACATCCCAATGGGGATGTGAACCTGGCTGGAGTGTCCTCGCACCACTGGGCGCACGTCACAAAATGTGGGGAGCCCAGCAGTTAGGGCCTGACGCCAGAGGGCCCTCATCACTGAGGGGAGGAGGCTCCCAGCAGGCTCCATGTGCCACCAGAGGGCTCATGTCCACAAGGCGAGGTGAGCAAGCCAGGCAGGAGTGACCTCACAGCAGACGGCCCACCTCACAGATGGGTGAGGAACCCAGCCAGGATCAGACTCTCAACAGAGGGCCCACATCACCAAGGGGATGGGAACCAGGCAGGAGTCTCCTAAGACCATTGGTCCCACATCATCGAAAGGTGAGGAACCCAGCACATGTGGCCTCAAACCAGATGACACACATCACGAAGGGGCTGGGAGTGAGGCAGGCAGGAGGATCCTCACAACAGAGGGCCCAAAAAATTAAAAAAGTGAGGAATCCAGCAGTTGGAACCTCCCAGCAGGCGGCCAAGAGCACAGAGGCTATGGGATCCAGGCCTCTGTGAACTAACACCAGAGAGCCCACATCATGAAAATGTGAACAACCCAGCCGTTGGGACCTCAGAGCAGAAGGCCCACATCCCCATGGAGATGGGATCCTAAGAGGAGTGCCAAAGCATCACTGGGCTCACTAAGAAAAGTTGGTGAGCCCAGCAGTTAGGGCCTGACCCAAGAGGGCCCTCATCACCGGGGGGAGCAGATTCCCAGCACGCTCCAACTGCCACCACACGGCTGACTTCACCAAGGCAATGTGTGCCAGCCATGCAGGTGTGACCTATCAGCAGAGGGTCTCCCTCACAGAAGGGTGAGGAACACAGCCAGGAACAGACTCTCACCAGGGGGTCCACATAACCACGTGGATGAGAACCAGGCAGGAGTGTCCTCACACTAGTGGGGCCACATCATCAAAAGGTGAGGAACCCAGCAAAGGTGGCCACAAACCAGAGGACCCACATCACCAAGGGGTTGAGAGTGAGGTAGGTGTCTGGACGGGCATATTTAACACTCATTTCCCACCAGGTAGAGGAATTAACCAAAGGCTCAGCGTGCCCTGCCAGAAGCAGATTAGGGCCTGAAGCAGTCTTGCAGGATTGCGGCCAGCTCACAAGAAAGCGAGTTGAAGGAAGGAGCTCAGGGGCCCTGTAATTCACAAACCTGCAGAGTTATAAATGACAGATAACGTCCAAAAATATATTGAAGTAAGGCTGCCAAGAGGACTTGAAAGCGGGGCAGAATTGCAGGAAACCGATTTCAGGAAGTAAACTGGATTTGCATTTAAAGCATAGGAAAAGAGGCAGAACATCGACAATGACGCACTTGGCAAAAAAGGGCGTATGAGTTTGTTCCTGAATATATTCAGGAAAAAACACATACGCCCTTTTTGGCAAACCAAGCAAGCTTGCAATGGAAATCCGAACTACTATGAAGTGTCACTTCCCCCCGGTCTAAAGGGCCATCTGAGAAAAGTGTAAAATCCAGAAAGGCAAGACAGGCCATGGGGAAAAAGGAGCCTTGTTATGCTGATGGGCGGGATGTAAATTGCCAACAGCCACTCTGGAGAATTGTATGGTGTTTCCTGAAACATCCAAAAAACAAAGCAACAGAGCCTAGGGCACTTCCACTTATGGTCCTATAGATTTGGGAAATTAAAATAAAAAAGACACAGCCACCCCAAAGTTTGGGACGGCTCTGTTTACAAGAACCTCGTTTACGGTACAAGTTCAATATCACAGAAAGCGAAAAATGGATAAAGAAGTTGTGGTACTTACGTACAATGCAATATCACTCAGCAATGAAATCTATGTCATCCGGCCCATAGCAGCATAATGAGTGGATTCAGGTACGATGATTCTAAGTGAAATAAGTCACACAGAAAAAGAAACATCATAACATATCACTAATACACGGAATGTAAACTTGGCTACACAGGAACTGAATTACAAAACAGAACAGGGTCTCAAATGTAGAAAACCAACTTATGCTTGCTGAAGGGGAAAGGTGAGTTGGGGTGCTGCATAAGACCAGAGATTGAAATAGAACAGATACCGTTCCATAAGCCAAATATGTAATAGACAAGAGCTACTCCTTGCTCAAAGAAGTGGACTCAACACCCCATATTAAACGCCTAAGAATATACCTGACTAGCAAGAATCTTAAAAGCTATGGATTTATATGTCTCCGAAAGAGAATCAAGCGTGTGTACAGTGGCATAAACACAGCAGGGATAGGATTGGTGAGGTTCGGTGAGCAAATGCAGACCCTTTGAAGTCATATTGCATGGTACCCATTCCATGGGTCTCAACTCTCCAGGTTTAAGGGATTCTTCCTTCAGCTAAAACATGCATGTGGAACCCAGAGTATGATCCACCGTGTGATCGGGAAACGTGTTCAAATGTATCTCAGTTTTTGTCCCCTGGTACTCGGGTGCAACATTCCAGACGCTTTACTAACACTCTCCCCACTTGGAGAGTCAGTGCCTTTAACCTCCTGTTTGGCCCAGTTTGCAATTTCTGCGGAAAATGAACAGGAATAGGGAGAACCCATGAGAGACTAGCTGGAGGTGTCTGGACGGGCAAATTTAACTCTCTTTTCCCACCAGGAAGAGGAATTGCCAAAGGCTCAGCGTGCCATGCCAGAATCACACTAGGGACTGAAGCAATCCTGCGGTGTTGCGGCCAGCTCACAAGAAAGCGAGTTGAAGAAAGGACCTCAGGGGCACTGGAATTCACAAACATGCAGAGTTATAAATGACAGCTATCGTCCAAAAATATATTGAAGTAAGTCTGCCAAGAGGACTTGAAAGCAGGGCAGAATTGCAGGAAACCGATTTCAGGAGGTAGACTGGAATTGCATGTAAAGCATAGGAAAAGAGGCAGAACGTCCACAATGATGCACTTGGCCAAAAAGGGCGTATGCGTTTTTTCCTGAATATATTCATGAAAAAACGCACACGCCCTTTTTGGCCAACCAAGCAAGATTGCAAAGGAAATCTGCACTACAATGAAGTCTCACTACCCCCCAGTCAAAAGGGCCATCTGAAAAAAGTGTAAAATCCAGAAAGGCAGGACACGCCATGGAGAACTGGGAGTCTTGTTATGCTGATGGGCTGGATGTAAATTGCCAGCAGCCACTCTGGAGAAGTGTATGGTGTTTCCTGAAACATCCAAAAAACAAAGCAACAGAGCCTAGGGCACTTCCACTTATGGTCCTATACCTTAGGGAAATTAAAATAAAAAAGACACAGCCACCCCAAAGTTTGGGACGGCTCTGTTAACAAGAACCTCGTTTACGGTACAAGTTCAATATCGCAGAAAGCGAAAAATGGATAAAGAAGTTGTGGTACTTACATACAATGCAATATCACTCAGCAATGAAATCTATGTCATCAGGCCCGTAGCAGCATAATGAGTGGATTCAGGTATGATGATTCTAAGTGAAATAAGTCACACAGAAAAAGAAACATCATAAGATATCACTAATACACGGAATGTAATCTTGGCTACACAGGAACTGAATTACAAAACACAACAGCGTCTCAAATGTAGAAAACCAACTTATGCTTGCTTAAGGGGAAAGGTGAGTTGGGGTGCTGCATAAAACCAGAGATTGAAATTAGCACAGATACCGTTCCATAAGCCAAATATGTAATAGACAAGAGCTACTCCTTGCTCAACGAAGTGGACTCAACACCCCATATTAAACGCCTAAGAATATACCTGACTAGTAAGAATCTTAAAACCTATGGATTTATATGTCTCTGAAAGAGAATAAAGCATGTGTACAGCAGCATAAAGGCAGCAGTGATAGGATTGGTGAGGTTCGGTGAGCAAATGCAGACCCTTTGAAGTCATATTGCATGGTACCCATTCCATGGGTCTCAACTCTCCAGGTTTAAGGGATTCTTCCTTCAGCGAAAACATGCATGTGGAACCCAGAGTATGATCCACTGTGTGATCGGGAAACTTGTTCAAATGTGTCTCAGTTTCTGTCCCCTGGTACTCGGGTGCAACGTTCCAGACGCAGTACTAACACTTTCCACACTTGAAGAGTCAGGGCCTTTAACCTCCTGTTTGACCCAGTTTGCAATTTCTGCGGAAGATGAACAGGATCAAGGAGAACCAATGAGAGACTAGCTGGAGATATCTGGATGGGCAAATTTAACTCTCATTTCCCACCAGGTAGAAGAATTAAAGAAAGGCTCAGCGTGCCGTGCCGGAACCACACTAGGGCCTGAAACAATCCCGTGGTGTTGCGGCCAGCTCACAAGAAAACGAGTTGAAGAAAGGAGCTCAGGGGCACTGTCATTCACAAACCTGCAGAGTTATAAATGACAGCTATCGTCCAAAAATATATTGAAGTAAGGCTGCCAAGAGGACTTGAAAGCAGGGCAGAATTGCAGGAAACCAATTACAGGAGGTAGACTGGAATTGCATGTAAAGCATAGGAAGAGGCAGAACGTCCACAATGATGCACTTGGCCAAAAAGGGCGTATGCGTTTTTTCCTGAATATATTCAGGAAAAATGCATATGCCCTTTTTGGCCAACCAAGCAAGCTTGCAAAGGAAATCTGCACTACAATGAAGTCTCACTGCCCCGCGGTCAAAAGGGCTATCTGAAAAAAGTGTAAAATCCAGAAAGGCAGGACAGACCATGGAGAACTGGGAGCCTTGTTATGCTGATGGGCGGGATGTAAATTGCCTACAGCCACTCTGGAGAAGTGTATGGTGTTTCCTGAAACATCTAAAAAACAAAGCAACAGAGTCTAGGGCACTTCCACTTATAGTCCTATAGCTTAGGGAAATTAAAATCAAAAAGACACAGCCACCCCAAAGTTTGGGACGGCTCTGTTTACAAGAACCTCGTTTACGGTACAAGTTCAATATCACAGAAAGCGAAAAATGGATAAAGAAGTTGTTGTAGTTACGTACAATGCAATATCACTCAGCAATGAAATCTATGTCATCAGGCCCATAGCAGCATAATGAGTGGACTCAGGCACGATGATTCTAAGTAAAATAAGTCACACAGAAAAAGAAACATAATAATATATCACTACTACACGGAATGTAAACTTGGCTACACAGGAACTGAATTACAAAACAGAACAGGGTCTCAAATGTAGAAAACCAACTTATGCTAGCTTAAGGGGAAAGGTGAGTTGGGGTGTTGCATAATACCAGAGATTAAAATTAGCACACATACCGTTCCATAATCCAAATATGTAATAGACAAGAGCTACTCTTTGCTCAACGATGTGGACACAACACCCTATATTAAACGCCTAAGAATATACCTGACTAGTAAGAATCTTAAAACTTATGGATGTATATATCTCCAAAAGAGAATCAAGCGTGTGTACAGCGGCATAAGCGCAGCAGTGATAGGATTGTTGAGGTTCGGTGAGCAAATGCAGACCCTTTGAAGCCATATTGCATGGTACCCATTCCATGGGTGTCAACTCTCCAGGTTTAAGGGATTCTTCCTTCAGCTAAAACATGCATGGGGAACCCAGAGTATGATCCACTGTGTGATCGGGAAACGTGTTCAAATGTGTCTCAGTTTTCGTCCCCTGGTACTCTGGTGCAACATTCCAGACGCTTTACTAACACTCTCCCCACTTGGAGAGTCAGTGCCTATAACCTCCTGTTTGGCGCAGTTTACAATTTCTGCAGAAGATGAACAGGAATCAGGAGAACCAATGAGAGACTAGCTGGAAGTGTCTGGATGGGCAAATTTAATTCTCATTTCCCACCAGGAAGAGGAATTAACCAAAGGCTCAGCGTGCCATGCCGGAACCACACTAGGGCCTGAAGCAATCCTGCGGTGTTGCAGCCAGCTCAGAAGAAAGCGAGTTGAAGAAAGGAGCTCAGGGGCACTGTCATTCACAAACCTGCAGAGTTATAAATGACAGCTATCGTTCAAAAATATATTGAAGTAAGGCTGCCAAGAGGACTTGAAAGCGGGGCAGAATTGCAGGAAAGCGATTTCAGGAGGTAGACTGGAATTGCATTTAAAAGATAGGAAAAGAGGCAGAACGTCCACAACGATGCACTTGGCCAAAGAGAGCATATGCGTTTCTTCCTGAATATATTCAGGAAAAAACGCATACGCCCTTTTTGGCCAACCAAGCAAGCTTGCAAAGGAAATCTGCACTACAATGAAGTCTTACTTCCCCCATGTCAAAAGGGCCATCTGAAAAAAGTGTAAAATTCAGAAAGGCAGGACAGGCCATGGAGAACTGGGAGCCATGTTATGCTGATGGTCGGGATGTTAATTGCCAACAGCCACTCTGGAGAAGTGTATGGTGTTTCCTGAAACATCTAAAAAACAAAGCAACAGAGCCTAGGGCACTTCCACTTATGGTCCTATAGCTTAGGGAAATTAAAATCAAAAAGACACAGCCACCCCAAAGTTTGGAATGGCTCTGTTTACAAGAACCTCATTTATGGGAAAAGTTCAATATCACAGAAAACGAAAAATGGATAAAGAAGTTGTGGTACTTACGTACAATGCAATATCACTCAGCAATGAAATCTATGTCATCAGGCCCGTAGCAGCATAATGAGTGGATTCAGGTACGATGATTCTAAGTGAAATAAGTCACACAGAAAAAGAAACATAATAAGATATCACTAATACACGGAATGTAAACTTGGCTACACAGGAACTGAGTTACAAAACAGAACAGGGTCTCAAATGTAGAAAACCGACTTATACTTTCTTATCGGGAAAGGTGAGTTGGGGTGCTGCATAAAACCAGAGATTGAAATTAGCACAGATACCGTTCCATAAGCCAAATATGTAATAGACAAGAGCTACTCCTTGCTCAACGAAGTGGACACAACACCCCATATTAAACGCCTAAGAATATACCTGACTAGTAAGAATCTTAAAACCTATGGATTTATATATCTCCGAAAGAGAATCAAGCGTGTGTACAGTGGCATAAACGCAGCAGTGATGGGATTGGTGAGGATCGGTGAGCAAATGCAGACCCTTTGAAGTCATATTGCATGGTACCCATTCCATGGGACTCAACTCTCCAGGTTTAAGGGATTCTTCCTTCAGGTAAAACATGCATGTGGAACCCAGAGTATGATCCACCGTGTGATCGGGAAACGTGTTCAAATGTGTCTCAGTTTTCGTCCCCGGCTACTCGGGTGCAGCATTCCAGACGCTTTACTAACAATCTCCCCATTTGGAGAGTCAGTGCCTTTAACCTCCTGTTTGGCCCAGTTTGCAATTTCTGCGTAAAATGAACAGGAATAGGGAGAACCAATGAGAGACTAGCTGGAGGTGTCTGGACGGGCAAATTTAACTCTCATTTCCCACCAGGAAGAGGAATTAACCAAAGGCTCAGCGTGCCATGCCGGAACCACACTAGGGCCTGAAGCAATCGTGCGGTGTTGCAGCCAGCTCACAAGAAAGCGAGTTGAAGAAAGGAGCTCAGGGGCACTGTAAATCACAAACCTGCAGAGTTATAAATGACAGCTATCGTCCAAAAATAAATTGAAGTAAGGTTACCAAGAGGACTTGAAAGTGGAGCAGAATTGCAGGAAACCGATTTCAGGAGGTAGACTGAAATTGCATTTAAAGCATAGGAAAAGAGGCAGAATGTCCTCAATGATGCACTTGGCCAAAAAGGGCGTATGCGTTTTTCCTGAATATATTCAGGAAAAAACGCATACGCCCTTTTTGGCCAACCAAGCAAGCTTGCAAAGGAAATCTGCACTACAATGAAGTCTCACTGCCCCCTGGTCAAAAGGGCCATCTGAAAAAAGTGTAAAATCCAGAAAGGCAGGACTGGCCATGGAGAACTGGGAGCCTTGTTATGCTGATGGGCGGGATGTAAATTGCCAACAGCCACTCTGTAGAAGTGTATGGTGTTTCCTGAAACATCTACAAAACAAAGCAACAGAGCCTAGGGCACTTCCACTTATGGTCCTATAGCTTAGGGAAATTAAAATCAAAAAGACACAGAAACCCCAATGTTTGGGATGGCTCTGTTTACAAGAACCTCATTTACCGTACAAGTTCAATATCACAGAAAGCAAAGAATGGATACAGACGTTGTGGTACTTACGTACAATGCAATATCACTCAGCAATGAAATCTATGTCATCAGGCCCGTAGCAGCATAATGAGTTGATTCAGGTACGATGACTCTAAGTGAAATAAGTCACACAGAAAAAGAAACATCATAAGATATCACTAATACACGGAATGTAAACTTGGCTACACAGGAACTGAATTACAAAACAGAACAGGGTCTCAAATGTAGAAAACCAACTTATGCTTGCTTAAGGGGAAAGGTGAGTTGGGGTGCTGCATAAAACCAGAGATTGAAATTAGCACAGATACTGTTCCATTAGCCAAATATGTAATAGACAAGAGCTACTCCTTGCTCAATGAAGTGGACTCAACACCCCATATTAAACGCCTAAGAATATACCTGACTAGTAAGAATCTTAAAACCTATGGATTTATATGTCTCCGAAAGAGAATCAAGCGTGTGTACAGCGGCATTAACGCAGCAGTGATAGGATTGGTGAGGTTCGGTGAGCAAATGCAGACCCTTTGAAGTCATATTGCATGGTACCCATTCCATGGGTCTCAACTCTCCAGGTTTAAGGGATTCTTCCTTCAGCTAAAACATGCATGTGGAACCCAGAGTATGATCCACCGTGTGATCGGGAAACGTGTTCAAATGTGTCTCAGTTTTCGCCCCTGGTACTCGGGTGCAACATTCCAGACGCTTTACTAACACTCTCTCCACTTGGAGAGTCAGTGCCTTTAACCTCCTCTTTGGCCCAGTTTGCAATTTCTGCGGAAGATGAACAGGAATAGGGAGAACCAATGAGAGACTAGCTGGAGGTGTCTGGACGGGCAAATTTAACTCTCATTTCCCACCAGGAAGAGGAATTAACCAAAGGCTCAGCATGCCGTGCCGGAACCACACTAGGGCCTGAAGCAATCCTGCGGTGTTGCGGCCAGCTCACAAGACAGCGAGTTGAAGAAAGGAGCTCAGGGGCACTGTAATTCACAAACTTGCAGAGTTATAAATGACAGCTATCGTCCAAAAATATATTGAAGTAAGTCTGCCAAGAGGACTTGAAAGCGGGGCAGAATTGCAGGAAACCGATTTCAGGAGGTAGACGGGAATTGCATGTAAAGCATAGGAAAAGAGGCAGAACGTCCACAATGATGCACTTGGCCAAAAAGGGCGTATGCGTTTTTTCCTGAATATATTCAGGAAAAAACGCATACGCCCTTTTTGGCCAACCAAGCAAGCTTGCAAAGAAATCTGCACTACAATGAAGTCTCACTGCCCCGCGGTCAAAAGGGCCATCTGAAAAAAGTGTAAAATCCAGAAAGGCAGGACAGGCCATGGAGAACTGGGAGCCTTGTTATGCTGATGGGCGGGATGTAAATTGCCTACAGCCACTCTGGAGAAGTGTATGGTGTTTCCTGAAACATCTAAAAAACAAAGCAACAGAGTCTAGGGCACTTCCACTTATAGTCCTATAGCTTAGGGAAATTAAAATCAAAAAGACACAGCCACCCCAAAGTTTGGGACGGCTCTGTTTACAAGAACCTCGTTTACGGTACAAGTTCAATATCACAGAAAGCGAAAAATGGATAAAGAAGTTGTTGTAGTTACGTACAATGCAATATCACTCAGCAATGAAATCTATGTCATCAGGCCCATAGCAGCATAATGAGTGGACTCAGGCACGATGATTCTAAGTAAAATAAGTCACACAGAAAAAGAAACATAATAATATATCACTACTACACGGAATGTAAACTTGGCTACACAGGAACTGAATTACAAAACAGAACAGGGTCTCAAATGTAGAAAACCAACTTATGCTAGCTTAAGGGGAAAGGTGAGTTGGGGTGTTGCATAATACCAGAGATTAAAATTAGCACACATACCGTTCCATAATCCAAATATGTAATAGACAAGAGCTACTCTTTGCTCAACGATGTGGACACAACACCCTATATTAAACGCCTAAGAATATACCTGACTAGTAAGAATCTTAAAACTTATGGATGTATATATCTCCAAAAGAGAATCAAGCGTGTGTACAGCGGCATAAGCGCAGCAGTGATAGGATTGTTGAGGTTCGGTGAGCAAATGCAGACCCTTTGAAGCCATATTGCATGGTACCCATTCCATGGGTGTCAACTCTCCAGGTTTAAGGGATTCTTCCTTCAGCTAAAACATGCATGGGGAACCCAGAGTATGATCCACTGTGTGATCGGGAAACGTGTTCAAATGTGTCTCAGTTTTCGTCCCCTGGTACTCTGGTGCAACATTCCAGACGCTTTACTAACACTCTCCCCACTTGGAGAGTCAGTGCCTATAACCTCCTGTTTGGCGCAGTTTACAATTTCTGCAGAAGATGAACAGGAATCAGGAGAACCAATGAGAGACTAGCTGGAAGTGTCTGGATGGGCAAATTTAATTCTCATTTCCCACCAGGAAGAGGAATTAACCAAAGGCTCAGCGTGCCATGCCGGAACCACACTAGGGCCTGAAGCAATCCTGCGGTGTTGCAGCCAGCTCAGAAGAAAGCGAGTTGAAGAAAGGAGCTCAGGGGCACTGTCATTCACAAACCTGCAGAGTTATAAATGACAGCTATCGTTCAAAAATATATTGAAGTAAGGCTGCCAAGAGGACTTGAAAGCGGGGCAGAATTGCAGGAAAGCGATTTCAGGAGGTAGACTGGAATTGCATTTAAAAGATAGGAAAAGAGGCAGAACGTCCACAACGATGCACTTGGCCAAAGAGAGCATATGCGTTTCTTCCTGAATATATTCAGGAAAAAACGCATACGCCCTTTTTGGCCAACCAAGCAAGCTTGCAAAGGAAATCTGCACTACAATGAAGTCTTACTTCCCCCATGTCAAAAGGGCCATCTGAAAAAAGTGTAAAATTCAGAAAGGCAGGACAGGCCATGGAGAACTGGGAGCCATGTTATGCTGATGGTCGGGATGTTAATTGCCAACAGCCACTCTGGAGAAGTGTATGGTGTTTCCTGAAACATCTAAAAAACAAAGCAACAGAGCCTAGGGCACTTCCACTTATGGTCCTATAGCTTAGGGAAATTAAAATCAAAAAGACACAGCCACCCCAAAGTTTGGAATGGCTCTGTTTACAAGAACCTCATTTATGGGAAAAGTTCAATATCACAGAAAACGAAAAATGGATAAAGAAGTTGTGGTACTTACGTACAATGCAATATCACTCAGCAATGAAATCTATGTCATCAGGCCCGTAGCAGCATAATGAGTGGATTCAGGTACGATGATTCTAAGTGAAATAAGTCACACAGAAAAAGAAACATAATAAGATATCACTAATACACGGAATGTAAACTTGGCTACACAGGAACTGAATTACAAAACAGAACAGGGTCTCAAATGTAGAAAACCGACTTATACTTTCTTATCGGGAAAGGTGAGTTGGGGTGCTGCATAAAACCAGAGATTGAAATTAGCACAGATACCGTTCCATAAGCCAAATATGTAATAGACAAGAGCTACTCCTTGCTCAACGAAGTGGACACAACACCCCATATTAAACGCCTAAGAATATACCTGACTAGTAAGAATCTTAAAACCTATGGATTTATATATCTCCGAAAGAGAATCAAGCGTGTGTACAGTGGCATAAACGCAGCAGTGATGGGATTGGTGAGGATCGGTGAGCAAATGCAGACCCTTTGAAGTCATATTGCATGGTACCCATTCCATGGGACTCAACTCTCCAGGTTTAAGGGATTCTTCCTTCAGGTAAAACATGCATGTGGAACCCAGAGTATGATCCACCGTGTGATCGGGAAACGTGTTCAAATGTGTCTCAGTTTTCGTCCCCGGCTACTCGGGTGCAGCATTCCAGACGCTTTACTAACAATCTCCCCATTTGGAGAGTCAGTGCCTTTAACCTCCTGTTTGGCCGAGTTTGCAATTTCTGCGTAAAATGAACAGGAATAGGGAGAACCAATGAGAGACTAGCTGGAGGTGTCTGGACGGGCAAATTTAACTCTCATTTCCCACCAGGAAGAGGAATTAACCAAAGGCTCAGCGTGCCATGCCGGAACCACACTAGGGCCTGAAGCAATCGTGCGGTGTTGCAGCCAGCTCACAAGAAAGCGAGTTGAAGAAAGGAGCTCAGGGGCACTGTAAATCACAAACCTGCAGAGTTATAAATGACAGCTATCGTCCAAAAATAAATTGAAGTAAGGTTACCAAGAGGACTTGAAAGTGGAGCAGAATTGCAGGAAACCGATTTCAGGAGGTAGACTGAAATTGCATTTAAAGCATAGGAAAAGAGGCAGAATGTCCTCAATGATGCACTTGGCCAAAAAGGGCGTATGCGTTTTTCCTGAATATATTCAGGAAAAAACGCATACGCCCTTTTTGGCCAACCAAGCAAGCTTGCAAAGGAAATCTGCACTACAATGAAGTCTCACTGCCCCCTGGTCAAAAGGGCCATCTGAAAAAAGTGTAAAATCCAGAAAGGCAGGACTGGCCATGGAGAACTGGGAGCCTTGTTATGCTGATGGGCGGGATGTAAATTGCCAACAGCCACTCTGTAGAAGTGTATGGTGTTTCCTGAAACATCTACAAAACAAAGCAACAGAGCCTAGGGCACTTCCACTTATGGTCCTATAGCTTAGGGAAATTAAAATCAAAAAGACACAGAAACCCCAATGTTTGGGATGGCTCTGTTTACAAGAACCTCATTTACCGTACAAGTTCAATATCACAGAAAGCAAAGAATGGATACAGACGTTGTGGTACTTACGTACAATGCAATATCACTCAGCAATGAAATCTATGTCATCAGGCCCGTAGCAGCATAATGAGTTGATTCAGGTACGATGACTCTAAGTGAAATAAGTCACACAGAAAAAGAAACATCATAAGATATCACTAATACACGGAATGTAAACTTGGCTACACAGGAACTGAATTACAAAACAGAACAGGGTCTCAAATGTAGAAAACCAACTTATGCTTGCTTAAGGGGAAAGGTGAGTTGGGGTGCTGCATAAAACCAGAGATTGAAATTAGCACAGATACTGTTCCATTAGCCAAATATGTAATAGACAAGAGCTACTCCTTGCTCAATGAAGTGGACTCAACACCCCATATTAAACGCCTAAGAATATACCTGACTAGTAAGAATCTTAAAACCTATGGATTTATATGTCTCCGAAAGAGAATCAAGCGTGTGTACAGCGGCATTAACGCAGCAGTGATAGGATTGGTGAGGTTCGGTGAGCAAATGCAGACCCTTTGAAGTCATATTGCATGGTACCCATTCCATGGGTCTCAACTCTCCAGGTTTAAGGGATTCTTCCTTCAGCTAAAACATGCATGTGGAACCCAGAGTATGATCCACCGTGTGATCGGGAAACGTGTTCAAATGTGTCTCAGTTTTCGCCCCTGGTACTCGGGTGCAACATTCCAGACGCTTTACTAACACTCTCTCCACTTGGAGAGTCAGTGCCTTTAACCTCCTCTTTGGCCCAGTTTGCAATTTCTGCGGAAGATGAACAGGAATAGGGAGAACCAATGAGAGACTAGCTGGAGGTGTCTGGACGGGCAAATTTAACTCTCATTTCCCACCAGGAAGAGGAATTAACCAAAGGCTCAGCATGCCGTGCCGGAACCACACTAGGGCCTGAAGCAATCCTGCGGTGTTGCGGCCAGCTCACAAGACAGCGAGTTGAAGAAAGGAGCTCAGGGGCACTGTAATTCACAAACTTGCAGAGTTATAAATGACAGCTATCGTCCAAAAATATATTGAAGTAAGTCTGCCAAGAGGACTTGAAAGCGGGGCAGAATTGCAGGAAACCGATTTCAGGAGGTAGACGGGAATTGCATGTAAAGCATAGGAAAAGAGGCAGAACGTCCACAATGATGCACTTGGCCAAAAAGGGCGTATGCGTTTTTTCCTGAATATATTCAGGAAAAAACGCATACGCCCTTTTTGGCCAACCAAGCAAGCTTGCAAAGAAATCTGCACTACAATGAAGTCTCACTGCCCCGCGGTCAAAAGGGCCATCTGAAAAAAGTGTAAAATCCAGAAAGGCAGGACAGGCCATGGAGAACTGGGAGCCTTGTTATGCTGATGGGCGGGATGTAAATTGCCTACAGCCACTCTGGAGAAGTGTATGGTGTTTCCTGAAACATCTAAAAAACAAAGCAACAGAGTCTAGGGCACTTCCACTTATAGTCCTATAGCTTAGGGAAATTAAAATCAAAAAGACACAGCCACCCCAAAGTTTGGGACGGCTCTGTTTACAAGAACCTCGTTTACGGTACAAGTTCAATATCACAGAAAGCGAAAAATGGATAAAGAAGTTGTTGTAGTTACGTACAATGCAATATCACTCAGCAATGAAATCTATGTCATCAGGCCCATAGCAGCATAATGAGTGGACTCAGGCACGATGATTCTAAGTAAAATAAGTCACACAGAAAAAGAAACATAATAATATATCACTACTACACGGAATGTAAACTTGGCTACACAGGAACTGAATTACAAAACAGAACAGGGTCTCAAATGTAGAAAACCAACTTATGCTAGCTTAAGGGGAAAGGTGAGTTGGGGTGTTGCATAATACCAGAGATTAAAATTAGCACACATACCGTTCCATAATCCAAATATGTAATAGACAAGAGCTACTCTTTGCTCAACGATGTGGACACAACACCCTATATTAAACGCCTAAGAATATACCTGACTAGTAAGAATCTTAAAACTTATGGATGTATATATCTCCAAAAGAGAATCAAGCGTGTGTACAGCGGCATAAGCGCAGCAGTGATAGGATTGTTGAGGTTCGGTGAGCAAATGCAGACCCTTTGAAGCCATATTGCATGGTACCCATTCCATGGGTGTCAACTCTCCAGGTTTAAGGGATTCTTCCTTCAGCTAAAACATGCATGGGGAACCCAGAGTATGATCCACTGTGTGATCGGGAAACGTGTTCAAATGTGTCTCAGTTTTCGTCCCCTGGTACTCTGGTGCAACATTCCAGACGCTTTACTAACACTCTCCCCACTTGGAGAGTCAGTGCCTATAACCTCCTGTTTGGCGCAGTTTACAATTTCTGCAGAAGATGAACAGGAATCAGGAGAACCAATGAGAGACTAGCTGGAAGTGTCTGGATGGGCAAATTTAATTCTCATTTCCCACCAGGAAGAGGAATTAACCAAAGGCTCAGCGTGCCATGCCGGAACCACACTAGGGCCTGAAGCAATCCTGCGGTGTTGCAGCCAGCTCAGAAGAAAGCGAGTTGAAGAAAGGAGCTCAGGGGCACTGTCATTCACAAACCTGCAGAGTTATAAATGACAGCTATCGTTCAAAAATATATTGAAGTAAGGCTGCCAAGAGGACTTGAAAGCGGGGCAGAATTGCAGGAAAGCGATTTCAGGAGGTAGACTGGAATTGCATTTAAAAGATAGGAAAAGAGGCAGAACGTCCACAACGATGCACTTGGCCAAAGAGAGCATATGCGTTTCTTCCTGAATATATTCAGGAAAAAACGCATACGCCCTTTTTGGCCAACCAAGCAAGCTTGCAAAGGAAATCTGCACTACAATGAAGTCTTACTTCCCCCATGTCAAAAGGGCCATCTGAAAAAAGTGTAAAATTCAGAAAGGCAGGACAGGCCATGGAGAACTGGGAGCCATGTTATGCTGATGGTCGGGATGTTAATTGCCAACAGCCACTCTGGAGAAGTGTATGGTGTTTCCTGAAACATCTAAAAAACAAAGCAACAGAGCCTAGGGCACTTCCACTTATGGTCCTATAGCTTAGGGAAATTAAAATCAAAAAGACACAGCCACCCCAAAGTTTGGAATGGCTCTGTTTACAAGAACCTCATTTATGGGAAAAGTTCAATATCACAGAAAACGAAAAATGGATAAAGAAGTTGTGGTACTTACGTACAATGCAATATCACTCAGCAATGAAATCTATGTCATCAGGCCCGTAGCAGCATAATGAGTGGATTCAGGTACGATGATTCTAAGTGAAATAAGTCACACAGAAAAAGAAACATAATAAGATATCACTAATACACGGAATGTAAACTTGGCTACACAGGAACTGAATTACAAAACAGAACAGGGTCTCAAATGTAGAAAACCGACTTATACTTTCTTATCGGGAAAGGTGAGTTGGGGTGCTGCATAAAACCAGAGATTGAAATTAGCACAGATACCGTTCCATAAGCCAAATATGTAATAGACAAGAGCTACTCCTTGCTCAACGAAGTGGACACAACACCCCATATTAAACGCCTAAGAATATACCTGACTAGTAAGAATCTTAAAACCTATGGATTTATATATCTCCGAAAGAGAATCAAGCGTGTGTACAGTGGCATAAACGCAGCAGTGATGGGATTGGTGAGGATCGGTGAGCAAATGCAGACCCTTTGAAGTCATATTGCATGGTACCCATTCCATGGGACTCAACTCTCCAGGTTTAAGGGATTCTTCCTTCAGGTAAAACATGCATGTGGAACCCAGAGTATGATCCACCGTGTGATCGGGAAACGTGTTCAAATGTGTCTCAGTTTTCGTCCCCGGCTACTCGGGTGCAGCATTCCAGACGCTTTACTAACAATCTCCCCATTTGGAGAGTCAGTGCCTTTAACCTCCTGTTTGGCCCAGTTTGCAATTTCTGCGTAAAATGAACAGGAATAGGGAGAACCAATGAGAGACTAGCTGGAGGTGTCTGGACGGGCAAATTTAACTCTCATTTCCCACCAGGAAGAGGAATTAACCAAAGGCTCAGCGTGCCATGCCGGAACCACACTAGGGCCTGAAGCAATCGTGCGGTGTTGCAGCCAGCTCACAAGAAAGCGAGTTGAAGAAAGGAGCTCAGGGGCACTGTAAATCACAAACCTGCAGAGTTATAAATGACAGCTATCGTCCAAAAATAAATTGAAGTAAGGTTACCAAGAGGACTTGAAAGTGGAGCAGAATTGCAGGAAACCGATTTCAGGAGGTAGACTGAAATTGCATTTAAAGCATAGGAAAAGAGGCAGAATGTCCTCAATGATGCACTTGGCCAAAAAGGGCGTATGCGTTTTTCCTGAATATATTCAGGAAAAAACGCATACGCCCTTTTTGGCCAACCAAGCAAGCTTGCAAAGGAAATCTGCACTACAATGAAGTCTCACTGCCCCCTGGTCAAAAGGGCCATCTGAAAAAAGTGTAAAATCCAGAAAGGCAGGACTGGCCATGGAGAACTGGGAGCCTTGTTATGCTGATGGGCGGGATGTAAATTGCCAACAGCCACTCTGTAGAAGTGTATGGTGTTTCCTGAAACATCTACAAAACAAAGCAACAGAGCCTAGGGCACTTCCACTTATGGTCCTATAGCTTAGGGAAATTAAAATCAAAAAGACACAGAAACCCCAATGTTTGGGATGGCTCTGTTTACAAGAACCTCATTTACCGTACAAGTTCAATATCACAGAAAGCAAAGAATGGATACAGACGTTGTGGTACTTACGTACAATGCAATATCACTCAGCAATGAAATCTATGTCATCAGGCCCGTAGCAGCATAATGAGTTGATTCAGGTACGATGACTCTAAGTGAAATAAGTCACACAGAAAAAGAAACATCATAAGATATCACTAATACACGGAATGTAAACTTGGCTACACAGGAACTGAATTACAAAACAGAACAGGGTCTCAAATGTAGAAAACCAACTTATGCTTGCTTAAGGGGAAAGGTGAGTTGGGGTGCTGCATAAAACCAGAGATTGAAATTAGCACAGATACTGTTCCATTAGCCAAATATGTAATAGACAAGAGCTACTCCTTGCTCAATGAAGTGGACTCAACACCCCATATTAAACGCCTAAGAATATACCTGACTAGTAAGAATCTTAAAACCTATGGATTTATATGTCTCCGAAAGAGAATCAAGCGTGTGTACAGCGGCATTAACGCAGCAGTGATAGGATTGGTGAGGTTCGGTGAGCAAATGCAGACCCTTTGAAGTCATATTGCATGGTAACCATTCCATGGGTCTCAACTCTCCAGGTTTAAGGGATTCTTCCTTCAGCTAAAACATGCATGTGGAACCCAGAGTATGATCCACCGTGTGATCGGGAAACGTGTTCAAATGTGTCTCAGTTTTCGCCCCTGGTACTCGGGTGCAACATTCCAGACGCTTTACTAACACTCTCTCCACTTGGAGAGTCAGTGCCTTTAACCTCCTCTTTGGCCCAGTTTGCAATTTCTGCGGAAGATGAACAGGAATAGGGAGAACCAATGAGAGACTAGCTGGAGGTGTCTGGACGGGCAAATTTAACTCTCATTTCCCACCAGGAAGAGGAATTAACCAAAGGCTCAGCATGCCGTGCCGGAACCACACTAGGGCCTGAAGCAATCCTGCGGTGTTGCGGCCAGCTCACAAGACAGCGAGTTGAAGAAAGGAGCTCAGGGGCACTGTAATTCACAAACTTGCAGAGTTATAAATGACAGCTATCGTCCAAAAATATATTGAAGTAAGGCTGCCAAGAGGACTTGAAAGCGGGGCAGAATTGCAGGAAACCGATTTCAGGAGGTAGACTGGAATTGCATGTAAAGCATAGGAAAAGAGGCAGAACGTCCACAATGATGCACTTGGCCAAAAAGTGCGTATGCGTTTTTTCCTGCATATATTCAGGAAAAAACGCATACGCCCTTTTTGGCCAAGGAAGCAAGCTTGCAAAGGAAATCTGCACTACAATGAAGTCTCACTGCCCCCAGGTCAAAAGGGCCATCTGAAAAAATTGTAAAATCCAGAAAGGCAGGACAGGCCATGGAGAACTGGGAGCCTTGTTATGCTGATGGGCGGGATGTAAATTGCCAACAGCCACTCTGGAGAAATGTATGATGTTTCCTGAAACATCTACAAAACAAAGCAACAGAGCCTAGGGCACTTCCACTTATGGTCCTATAGCTTAGGGAAATTAAAATCAAAAAGACACAGCCACCCCAAACTTTGGGCCGGCTCTGTTTACAAGCACCTCGTTTACGGTACAAGTTCAATATCACAGAAAGAGAAAAATGGATAAAGACGTTGTGGTACTTACGTACAATGCAATATCACTCAGCAATGAAAACTATGTCATCAGGCCCGTAGCAGCATAATGAGTGGATTCAGGTACGATGATTCTAAGTGAAATAAGTCACACAGAAAAAGAAACATCATAAGATATCACTACTAGACGGAATGTAAACTTGGCTACACAGGAACTGAATTACAAAACAGAAAGGGTCTCAAATGTAGAAAACCAACTTATGCTTGCTTAAGGGGAAAGGTGAGTTGCGGTGCTGCATAAAACCAGAGATTGAAATTAGCACAGATACCATTCCATAAGCCAAATATGTAATAGACAAGAGCTACTCCTTGCTCAACGAAGAGGACTCAACACCACATATTAAACGCGAAAGAATATACCTGACTAGTAAGAATCTTATAACCTATGGATTTATATGTCTCCGAAAGAGAATCAAGCATGTGTACAGCGGCATAAACGCAGCAGTGATAGGATTGGGGAGGTTCAGTGAGGAAACGCAGACCCTTTAAAGTCATATTGCATGGTACCCGTTCCATGGGTCTCAACTCTCCAGGTTTAAGGGATTCTTCCTTCAGCTAAAACATGCATGTGGAACCCAGATTATGGTCCACCGTGTGATCGGGAAACGTGTTCAAATGTGTCTCAGTTTTCGTCCCCTGGTACTCGGGTGCAACATTCCATATGCTTTACTAACACTCTCCCCACTTGGAGAGTCAGTGCCTTTAACCTCCTGTTTGGCCCAGTTTGCAATTTCTGCGGAAGATGAACAGGAATAGGGAGAACCAATGAGAGACTAGCTGGAGGTGTCTGGACGGGCAAATTTAACTCTCATTTCCCACCAGGAAGAGGAATTAACCAAAGGCTCAGCGTGCCGTGCCGGAACCACACTAGGGCCTGAAGCAATCCTGCGGTGTTGCGGCCAGCTCACAAGAAAGCGAGTTGAAGAAAAGAGCTCAGGGACACTGTAATTCACAAACTTGCAGAGTTATAAATGACAGCTATCGTCCAAAAATATATTGAAGTAAGGCTGCCAAGAGGACTTGAATGCGGGGCAGAATTGCAGGAAACCGATTTCAGGAGGTAGACTGGAATTGCATGTAAAGCATAAGAAAAGAGGCAGAACGTCCACAATGATGCACTTGGCCAAAAAGGGCGTATGCGTTTTTTCCTGCATATATTCAGGAAAAAACGCATACGCCCTTTTTGGCCAAGGAAGCAAGCTTGCAAAGGAAATCTGCAGTACAATGAAGTCTCACTTCACCCTGGTCAAAAGGGCCATATGAAAAAAGTGTAAAATCCAGAAAGGCAGGAAGGCCATGGAGAACTGGGAGCCTTGTTATGCTGATGGGCGGGATGTAAATTGCCAACAGCCACTCTGGAAAAGTGTATGGTGTTTCCTGAAATATCTAAAAAACAAAGCAACAGAGCCTAGGGCACTTCCACTTATGGTCCTATAGCTTAGGGAAGTTAAAATCAAAAAGACACAGCCACCCCAAAGATTGGGACGGCTCGGTTTACAAGAACCTCGTTTACGGTTCAAGTTCAATATCGCAAGAAAGCAAAAAATGGATAAAGAAGTTGTGGTACTTACGTACAATGCAATATCACTCAGCAATGAAATCTATGTCATCAGGCCCGTAGCAGCATAATGAGTGGATTCAGGTACGATGATTCTAAGTGAAATAAGTCACACAGAAAAAGAAACATCATAAGATATCACTACTACACGGAATGTAAACTTGGCTACACAGGAACTGAATTACAAAACAGAACAGGGTCTCAAATGTAGAAAACCAACTTATGCTTGCTTAAGGGGAAAGGTGAGTTGCGGTGCTGCATAAAACCAGAGATTGAAATTAGCACAGATACCGTTCCATAAGCTAAATATGTAATAGACAAGAGCTACTCCTTGCTCTACGAAGTGGACTCAACACCCCATATTAAACGCCTAAGAACATACCTGACTAGTAAGAATCTTAAAACCTATGGATTTATATGTCTCCGAAAGAGAATCAAGCGTGTGTACAGTGGCATAAACGCAGCAGTGATAGGATTGTTGAGGTTCGGTGAGCAAATGCAGACCCTTTGAAGTCATATTGCATGGTACCCCTTCCATGCGTCTCAACTCTCCAGGTTTAAGGGATTCTTCCTTCAGCTAAAACATGCATGTGGAACCCAGAGTATGATCCACCGTGTGATCGGGAAACGTGTTCAAATGTATCTCATTTTTCGTCCCCTGCTACTCGGTGCAACTTTCCAGACGCTTTACTAACACTCTCCCCACTTGGAGAGTCAGTGCCTTTAACCTCCTCTTTGGACCAGTTTGCAATTTCTGCGTAAGATGAACAGGAATAAGGAGAAGCAATGGGAGACTATCTGTAGGTGTCTGGACGGGCTAATTTAACTCTCATTTCCCACCAGGAAGTCGAATGAACCAAAGGCTCTGCGTGCCGTGCTGGAACTAGATTAGGGCCTGAAGAGATCCTGCGGTTTTGCGGCCAGCTCACAGGAAAGCAAGTTGAAGAAAGGAGCTGAGGGGCACTGTAATTCACAAACCTGTGGAGTTATAAATGACAGCTATCATCCAAAATTATACTGAAGTAAGGCTGCGAAGAGGACTTGAATGCGGGGCAGAATTGCTGGAAACCGATTTCAGAAGGTACACGGGAGTCGCTCTTAAAGCATAGGAAAAGAGACAGAACTTGGAAAATAACGCACTTGGCAAAAATGGGCATATGTGTTTTATCCAGAGCTCTCATAACTGAGGGGAGGAGATTCCCAGCAGGCTCCAACTGCCACCTGAGGGCTCACATTGCCAAGGCAACGTGAGCAAGCCAGGCAGGAGTTACCTCACAGCAGAGGTCCCACCTCACAGAAGGGTGAGAAACCCCGCCAACATCAGACTCTCACCAGAGGGCCCACATCACCAAGGGGATGGGAACCAGGCAGGAGTGTCTTCACACCAGTAGGGCCACATCATCGAAAGGTGAGGTACTCAGCACATGTGTCCTCAAACCAGAGGACCCACATCACAAAGGGCCTCGGAGTGAGGCAGGCAGGAGTAGCCTCACAACACTGGGCCCATAGAATAAAAAAGTGAGGAATCCAGCAGTTGGAACCTCCCAGCAGGCGGCCCAGAGCACCGAGGCTATGGGATCCAGGCCACAGTGAACTCACAGAAGAGGGCCCATGTCACGAAACTGAGCAACCCAGCCATTGGGACTTCAGAGCAGGAGGCCCACATCCCCATGGGGATGGAAATCTGGTAGGAGTGTCCTCGCACCACTGAGAACGTATCAGAAAATTTTGGGCGACCAGCAGTTAGGGCCTGACGCCAGAGGACCCTCATCACCAAGGAAAGGAGGCTCCCAGCAGGCTCCAAATGCCACCAGAAGGCTGACGTCGCCAAGGCGATGTGTGCCAACCAGGCACGAATGACCTCACAGCAGAGGGCCCACCTAAGAAGTGTGACAAACCCAGTCACGATCAGACTCGCACCAGAGGATCCTATCACCAAATGGATTGGAACCAGGCAGGAGTGTCCTCACATGAGAAGGGCCACATCATCTAAAGGTGAGGAACCCAGAACATGTGGCTTCAAACCATAGGACACCCATCACCAAGGGGCTGGCAGTGAGGCAGGCAGGAGGAGCCTCATAACAGAGGGCCCAAAAATAAGAAAGGTGAGGAATCCAGCAGTTGGAACCTCCCAGCAGGCGGCCCAGACCACAGAGGCTAGGGGATCCAGGCCGGAGTGAACTAACACCAGACAGCCCACATCATGAAACTGTGAGCAACCCAGACATTGGGACCTCAGAGCAGAAGGCCCACATCCCCATGGTGATGGGAACATGACAGGAGTCTCCTGGCATCACTGGGCTCACATCAGAAAACGTGGGGTGCTCAGAAGTTAGGGCCTGACGCTAGAGGGCACTCATCACCGAGAGGAGGAGGCTCCCAGCAGGCTCCATCTGCCACCAGAGGGCCAACGTCGCCAAGGCGATGTGTGCCAGCCCGGCAGGAGTGACCTCACAGCAGAAGGCCCACCTCAAAGAAGGATGAGGAACACAGCCAGGATCAGACTCTCACCAGAGGGCCCACATCACCAAGGGGATGGGAACCAGGCAGGAGTGTCCCCACACCAGTGGGACAACATCATCGAAAGGTGAGGATCCCAGCACATGTAGCCTCAAACCACAGGAACCACACCACCAAGGGGTTCAGAATGAGGCTGGCAGGACCGGCCTCACAACACAGGGTCCATAGAATATAAAAGTTGAGGAATCTAGCAGTTGGAACCTCCCAGCAAGTGGCCCAGAGCACCGAGGCTATGGGATCCAGGCCGCAGTGAACTCACAGCAGAGGGCCCACATCATGAACCTGTGAGCAGCCCAGCCATTGGGACCTCAGAACAGAAGGCCCACATCCCCACTGGGATGAGAACCTGGCTGGAGTGGCTTTGCACCACTTAGCACATATCAGAAAATGTTAGGAGCCCAGCAGTTAGGGCCTGACGCCAGGGGGCCCTCATAACTGAGGGGAGGAAACTCCCAGCAGGTCCAACTGCCAACAGAGGGCCCACGTCTACAAGGTGGCATGCGCCAGCCAGGCAGTAGTGACCTCACAGCAGAGGGCCTATCTCACAGAAGGGTGAGGAACTGAGGCAGGATGAGACTCTCGCCAGAGGGCCCACAACACCAAGGGGATGGGAACCAGTCAGGACTGTCCTCCCACCAGTGGGGCCACATCATCGAAAGGTGAGGAACCCAGCACATGTGGCCTCAAGCCATAGGACAGTCATCACCAAGGGGCTGGCAGTGAGGCAGGCAGGAGGAGCCTCACAACAGAGGGCACATAGAATAAAAAAGTTGAGGAATCCAGCAGTTGGAACCCCCCAGCAGGCGGCTCAGAGCACCGATGATAAGGGATCCTTGACAGAGTGAACTCACAACAGAGGGCCCACATCATGGTACTGTGAGCAAGCCAGCCGTTTTGACCTCAGAGCAGAAGGCCCATATCCCCATGGGGATGGGAACCTGGCAAGAGTGTCCTCACTCACTTGGCGCACATCAGAAAATGTGGGGAGCCCAGCAGTTATGGCCTAAGGCAAGAGGGCCCTCATCACCGAGGGGAGGAGGATCCCAGCACACTCCAACTGCCACCAGAGGGCCCACGTCGCCAAGGTGATGTGTGCCAGACAGGCATGATTGACCTCACAGCAGAGGGCCCACCTCACAGAAGGGTGAGGAACCCAGCCAGGATCAGACTCTCACCTGAGGGCCCACATCAGCAAGGGGATGGGAACCAGTCAGGACTGTCTTCCCTCCAGTGGGGCCACATCATCGAAAGGTGCGGAACCCAGCACATGTGGCCTCAAATCAGAGGACACATATCACAAAGGGAATGGGAGTGAGGCAGGCAGGAGTAGCCTAAAAACAGAGGGCCCAAAGAATAAGAAAGGTGAGGAATCCAGCAGTTGGAACCTCCCAGCAGGCGGCTGAGAGCACAGAAGCTATGGGATGCAGGCAGGAGTGAACTAACAGCAGAGAGCCCACATCATGAAACTGTGAGCAACCCAGGCGTTGGGACCTCAGAGCAGAAGGCCCACATCCCAATGGGGATGTGAACCTGGCTGGAGTGTCCTCGCACCACTGGGCGCACGTCACAAAATGTGGGGAGCCCAGCAGTTAGGGCCTGACGCCAGAGGGCCCTCATCACCGAGGGGAGGAGGCTCCCAGCAGGCTCCATGTGCCACCAGAGGGCTCATGTCCACAAGGCGAGGTGAGCAAGCCAGGCAGGAGTGACCTCACAGCAGACGGCCCACCTCACAGATGGGTGAGGAACCCAGCCAGGATCAGACTCTCAACAGAGGGCCCACATCACCAAGGGGATGGGAACCAGGCAGGAGTCTCCTAAGACCATTGGTCCCACATCATCGAAAGGTGAGGAACCCAGCACATGTGGCCTCAAACCAGATGACACACATCACGAAGGGGCTGGGAGTGAGGCAGGCAGGAGGATCCTCACAACAGAGGGCCCAAAAAATTAAAAAAGTGAGGAATCCAGCAGTTGGAACCTCCCAGCAGGCGGCCAAGAGCACAGAGGCTATGGGATCCAGGCCTCTGTGAACTAACACCAGAGAGCCCACATCATGAAAATGTGAACAACCCAGCCGTTGGGACCTCAGAGCAGAAGGCCCACATCCCCATGGAGATGGGATCCTAAGAGGAGTGCCAAAGCATCACTGGGCTCACTAAGAAAAGTTGGTGAGCCCAGCAGTTAGGGCCTGACCCAAGAGGGCCCTCATCACCAGGGGGAGCAGATTCCCAGCACGCTCCAACTGCCACCACACGGCTGACTTCACCAAGGCAATGTGTGCCAGCCATGCAGGAGTGACCTATCAGCAGAGGGTCTCCCTCACAGAAGGGTGAGGAACACAGCCAGGAACAGACTCTCACCAGGGGGTCCACATAACCACGTGGATGAGAACCAGGCAGGAGTGTCCTCACACTAGTGGGGCCACATCATCAAAAGGTGAGGAACCCAGCAAAGGTGGCCACAAACCAGAGGACCCACATCACCAAGGGGTTGAGAGTGAGGTAGGTGTCTGGACGGGCATATTTAACACTCATTTCCCACCAGGAAGAGGAATTAACCAAAGGCTCAGCGTGCCCTGCCAGAAGCAGATTAGGGCCTGAAGCAGTCTTGCAGGATTGCGGCCAGCTCACAAGAAAGCGAGTTGAAGGAAGGAGCTCAGGGGCCCTGTAATTCACAAACCTGCAGAGTTATAAATGACAGATAACGTCCAAAAATATATTGAAGTAAGGCTGCCAAGAGGACTTGAAAGCGGGGCAGAATTGCAGGAAACCGATTTCAGGAAGTAAACTGGATTTGCATTTAAAGCATAGGAAAAGAGGCAGAACATCGACAATGACGCACTTGGCAAAAAAGGGCGTATGAGTTTGTTCCTGAATATATTCAGGAAAAAACACATACGCCCTTTTTGGCAAACCAAGCAAGCTTGCAATGGAAATCCGAACTACTATGAAGTGTCACTTCCCCCCGGTCTAAAGGGCCATCTGAGAAAAGTGTAAAATCCAGAAAGGCAAGACAGGCCATGGGGAAAAAGGAGCCTTGTTATGCTGATGGTCGGGATGTTAATTGCCAACAGCCACTCTGGAGAAGTGTATGGTGTTTCCTGAAACATCTAAAAAACAAAGCAACAGAGCCTAGGGCACTTCCACTTATGGTCCTATAGCTTAGGGAAATTAAAATCAAAAAGACACAGCCACCCCAAAGTTTGGAATGGCTCTGTTTACAAGAACCTCATTTATGGGAAAAGTTCAATATCACAGAAAACGAAAAATGGATAAAGAAGTTGTGGTATTTACGTACAATGCAATATCACTCAGCAATGAAATCTATGTCATCAGGCCCGTAGCAGCATAATGAGTGGATTCAGGTACGATGATTCTAAGTGAAATAAGTCACACAGAAAAAGAAACATAATAAGATATCACTAATACACGGAATGTAAACTTGGCTACACAGGAACTGAGTTACAAAACAGAACAGGGTCTCAAATGTAGAAAACCGACTTATACTTTCTTATCGGGAAAGGTGAGTTGGGGTGCTGCATAAAACCAGAGATTGAAATTAGCACAGATACCATTCCATAAGCCAAATATGTAATAGACAAGAGCTACTCCTTGCTCAACGAAGTGGACACAACACCCCATATTAAACGCCTAAGAATATACCTGACTAGTAAGAATCTTAAAACCTATGGATTTATATATCTCCGAAAGAGAATCAAGCGTGTGTACAGTGCCATAAACGCAGCAGTGATGGGATTGGTGAGGATCGGTGAGCAAATGCAGACCCTTTGAAGTCATATTGCATGGTACCCATTCCATGGGACTCAACTCTCCAGGTTTAAGGGATTCTTCCTTCAGCTAAAACATGCATGTGGAACCCAGAGTATGATCCACCGTGTGATCGGGAAACGTGTTCAAATGTGTCTCAGTTTTCGTCCCCGGCTACACGGGTGCAGCATTCCAGACGCTTTACTAACAATCTCCCCACTTGGAGAGTCAGTGCCTTTAACCTCCTCTTTGGCCCAGTTTGCAATTTCTGCGTAAAATGAACAGGAATAGGGAGAACCAATGAGAGACTAGCTGGAGGTGTCTGGACGGGCAAATTTAACTCTCATTTCCCACCAGGAAGAGGAATTAACCAAAGGCTCAGCGTGCCATGCCGGAACCACACTAGGGCCTGAAGCAATCGTGCGGTGTTGCAGCCAGCTCACAAGAAAGCGAGTTGAAGAAAGGAGCTCAGGGGCACTGTAAATCACAAACCTGCAGAGTTATAAATGACAGCTATCGTCCAAAAATAAATTGAAGTAAGGTTACCAAGAGGACTTGAAAGTGGAGCAGAATTGCAGGAAACCGATTTCAGGAGGTAGACTGAAATTGCATTTAAAGCATAGGAAAAGAGGCAGAATGTCCTCAATGATGCACTTGGCCAAAAATGGCGTATGCGTTTTTCCTGAATATATTCAGGAAAAAACGCATACGCCCTTTTTGGCCAACCAAGCAAGCTTGCAAAGGAAATCTGCACTACAATGAAGTCTCACTGCCCCCTGGTCAAAAGGGCCATCTGAAAAAAGTGTAAAATCCAGAAAGGCAGGACTGGCCATGGAGAACTGGGAGCCTTGTTATGCTGATGGGCGGGATGTAAATTGCCAAAAGCCACTCTGTAGAAGTGTATGGTGTTTCCTGAAACATCTAAAAAACAAAGCAACAGAGCCTAGGGCACTTCCACTTATGGTCCTATAGCTTAGGGAAATTAAAATCAAAAAGACACAGAAACCCCAATGTTTGGGATGGCTCTGTTTACAAGAACCTCATTTACCGTACAAGTTCAATATCACAGAAAGCAAAGAATGGATACAGACGTTGTGGTACTTACGTACAATGCAATATCACTCAGCAATGAAATCTATGTCATCAGGCCCGTAGCAGCATAATGAGTTGATTCAGGTACGATGACTCTAAGTGAAATAAGTCACACAGAAAAAGAAACATCATAAGATATCACTAATACACGGAATGTAAACTTGGCTACACAGGAACTGAATTACAAAACAGAACAGGGTCTCAAATGTAGAAAACCAACTTATGCTTGCTTAAGGGGAAAGGTGAGTTGGGGTGCTGCATAAAACCAGAGATTGAAATTAGCACAGATACTGTTCCATTAGCCAAATATGTAATAGACAAGAGCTACTCCTTGCTCAATGAAGTGGACTCAACACCCCATATTAAACGCCTAAGAATATACCTGACTAGTAAGAATCTTAAAACCTATGGATTTATATGTCTCCGAAAGAGAATCAAGCGTGTGTACAGCGGCATTAACGCAGCAGTGATAGGATTGGTGAGGTTCGGTGAGCAAATGCAGACCCTTTGAAGTCATATTGCATGGTACCCATTCCATGGGTCTCAACTCTCCAGGTTTAAGGGATTCTTCCTTCAGCTAAAACATGCATGTGGAACCCAGAATATGATCCACCGTGTGATCGGGAAACGTGTTCAAATGTGTCTCAGTTTTCGCCCCTAGTACTCGGGTGCAACATTCCAGACGCTTTACTAACACTCTCTCCACTTGGAGAGTCAGTGCCTTTAACCTCCTCTTTGGCCCAGTTTGCAATTTCTGCGGAAGATGAACAGGAATAGGGAGAACCAATGAGAGACTAGCTGAAGGTGTCTGGACGGGCAAATTTAACTCTCATTTCCCACCAGGAAGAGGAATTAACCAAAGCCTCAGCGTGCAATGCCAGAACCACACTAGGGCCTGAAGCAATCCTGCGGTGTTGCGGCCAGCTCACAAGAAAGCGAGTTGAAGAAAGGAGCTCAGGGGCACTGTAATTCACAAACTTGCAGAGTTATAAATGACAGCTATCGTCCAAAAATATATTGAAGTAAGGCTGCCAAGAGGACTTGAAAGCGGGGCAGAATTGCAGGAAACCGATTTCAGGAGGTAGACTGGAATTGCATGTAAAGCATAGGAAAAGAGGCAGAACGTCCACAATGATGCACTTGGCCAAAAAGTGCGTATGCGTTTTTTCCTGCATATATTCAGGAAAAAACGCATACGCCCTTTTTGGCCAAGGAAGCAAGCTTGCAAAGGAAATCTGCACTACAATGAAGTCTCACTGCCCCCAGGTCAAAAGGGCCATCTGAAAAAAGTGTAAAATCCAGAAAGGCAGGACAGGCCATGGAGAACTGGGAGCCTTGTTATGCTGATGGGCGGGATGTAAATTTCCAACAGCCACTCTGGAGAAATGTATGATGTTTCCTGAAACATCTACAAAACAAAGCAACAGAGCCTAGGGCACTTCCACTTATGGTCCTATAGCTTAGGGAAATTAAAATCAAAAAGACACAGCCACCCCAAACTTTGGGCCGGCTCTGTTTACAAGCACCTCGTTTACGGTACAAGTTCAATATCACAGAAAGAGAAAAATGGATAAAGACGTTGTGGTACTTACGTACAATGCAATATCACTCAGCAATGAAAACTATGTCATCAGGCCCGTAGCAGCATAATGAGTGGATTCAGGTACGATGATTCTAAGTGAAATAAGTCACACAGAAAAAGAAACATCATAAGATATCACTACTAGACGGAATGTAAACTTGGCTACACTGGAACTGAATTACAAAACAGAAAGGGTCTCAAATGTAGAAAACCAACTTATGCTTGCTTAAGGGGAAAGGTGAGTTGCGGTGCTGCATAAAACCAGAGATTGAAATTAGCACAGATACCATTCCATAAGCCAAATATGTAATAGACAAGAGCTACTCCTTGCTCAACGAAGAGGACTCAACACCACATATTAAACGCGAAAGAATATACCTGACTAGTAAGAATCTTATAACCTATGGATTTATATGTCTCTGAAAGAGAATCAAGCATGTGTACAGCGGCATAAACGCAGCAGTGATAGGATTGGGGAGGTTCAGTGAGGAAACGCAGACCCTTTAAAGTCATATTGCATGGTACCCGTTCCATGGGTCTCAACTCTCCAGGTTTAAGGGATTCTTCCTTCAGCTAAAACATGCATGTGGAACCCAGATTATGGTCCACCGTGTGATCAGGAAAGGTGTTCAAATGTGTCTCAGTTTTCGTCCCCTGGTACTCGGGTGCAACATTCCAGACGCTTTACTAACACTCTCCCCACTTGGAGAGTCAGTGCCTTTAACCTCCTGTTTGGCCCAGTTTGCAATTTCTGCGGAAGATGAACAGGAATAGGGAGAACCAATGAGAGACTAGCTGGAGGTGTCTGGACGGGCAAATTTAACTCTCATTCCCCACCAGGAAGAGGAATTAACCAAAGGCTCAGCGTGCCGTGCCGGAACCACACTAGGGCCTGAAGCAATCCTGTGGTGTTGCGGCCAGCTCACAAGGAAGCGAGTTGAAGAAAGGAGCTCAGGGGCACTGTAATTCACAAACCTGCAGAGTTATAAATGACAGCAATCGTCCAAAAATATATGGAAGTAAGGCTGCCATGAGGACTTGAAAGCGGGGCATAATTGCAGGAAACCGATTTCAGGAGGTAGACTGGAATTGCATGTATACCATAGGAAAAGACGCAGAACGTCCACATTGATGCACTTGGCCAAAAAGGGCGTATGCGTTTTTTCCTGAATATATTCAGGAAAAAACGCATACGCCCTTTTTGGCCAACCAAGCAAGCTTGCAAAGAAATCTGCACTACAATGGTGTCTCACTGTCCCCGGTCAAAAGGGCCATATGAAAAAAGTGTAAAATCCAGAAAGGCAGGGCAGGCCATGGAGAACTGGGAGCCTTGTTATGCTGATGGGCGGGATGTAAATTGACAACAGCCACTCTGTAGAAGTGTATGGTGTTTCCTGAAACATCTAAAAAACAAAGCAACAGAGCCTAGGGCACTTCCACTTATGTTCCTATAGCTTAGGGAAATTAAAATCAAAAAGACACAGAAACCCCAATGTTTGGGATGGCTCTGTTTACAAGAACCTCATTTACCGTACAAGTTCAATATCACAGAAAGCAAAGAATGGATACAGACGTTGTGGTACTTACGTACAATGCAATATCACTCAGCAATGAAATCTATGTCATCAGGCCCGTAGCAGCATAATGAGTGGATTCAGGTACGATGATTCTAAGTGAAATAAGTCACACAGAAAAAGAAACATCATAAGATATCACTACTACACGGAATGTAAACTTGGCTACACAGGAACTGAATTACAAAACAGAACAGGGTCTCAAATGTAGAAAACCAACTTATGCTTGCTTAAGGGGAAAGGTGAGTTGCGGTGCTGCATAAAACCAGAGATTGAAATTAGCACAGATACCGTTCCATAAGCTAAATATGTAATAGACAAGAGCTACTCCTTGCTCAACGAAGTGGACTCAACACCCCATATTAAACGCCTAAGAACATACCTGACTAGTAAGAATCTTAAAACCTATGGATTTATATGTCTCCGAAAGAGAATCAAGCGTGTGTACAGTGGCATAAACGCAGCAGTGATAGGATTGGTGAGGTTCGGTGAGCAAATGCAGACCCTTTGAAGTCATATTGCATGGTACCCCTTCCATGGGTCTCAACTCTCCAGGTTTAAGGGATTCTTCCTTCAGCTAAAACATGCATGTGGAACCCAGAGTATGATCCACCGTGTGATCGGGAAACGTGTTCAAATGTATCTCATTTTTCGTCCCCTGCTACTCGGTGCAACTTTCCAGACGCTTTACTAACACTCTCCCCACTTGGAGAGTCAGTGCCTTTAACCTCCTCTTTGGACCAGTTTGCAATTTCTGCGTAAGATGAACAGGAATAAGGAGAAGCAATGGGAGACTATCTGTAGGTGTCTGGACGGGCTAATTTAACTCTCATTTCCCACCAGGAAGTCGAATGAACCAAAGGCTCTGCGTGCCGTGCTGGAACTAGATTAGGGCCTGAAGAGATCCTGCGGTTTTGCGGCCAGCTCACAGGAAAGCAAGTTGAAGAAAGGAGCTGAGGGGCACTGTAATTCACAAACCTGTGGAGTTATAAATGACAGCTATCATCCAAAATTATACTGAAGTAAGGCTGCGAAGAGGACTTGAATGCGGGGCAGAATTGCTGGAAACCGATTTCAGAAGGTACACGGGAGTCGCTCTTAAAGCATAGGAAAAGAGACAGAACTTGGAAAATAACGCACTTGGCAAAAATGGGCATATGTGTTTTATCCAGAGCTCTCATAACTGAGGGGAGGAGACTCCCAGCAGGTTCCAACTGCCAACAGAGGGCCCACGTCTACAAGGTGGCATGCGCCAGCCAGGCAGTAGTGACCTCACAGCAGAGGGCCTATCTCACAGAAGGGTGAGGAACCGAGGCAGGATGAGACTCTCGTCAGAGGGCCCACAACACCAAGGGGATGGGAACCAGTCAGGACTGTTCTCGCACCAGTGGGGCCACATCATCGAAAGGTGAGGAACCCAGCACATGTGGCCTCATATCAGAGGACATACATCACAAAGGGGATGGGAGTGAGGCAGGTAGGAGTAGCCTAAAAACAGAGGGCCCAAAGAATAAAAAAGGTGAGGAATCCAGCAGTTGGAACCTCCCAGCAGGTGGCCGAGAGCACAGAAGCTATGGGATTCAGGCAGGAGTGAACTAACACCAGAGAGCCCACATCATGAAACTGTGAGCAACCCAGGCATTGGGACCTCAGAGCAGAAAGCCCACATCCCCATGGGGATGGGAACCTGACAGGAGTGTCCTGGCATCACTGGGCTCACATCAGAAAACGTGGGGAGCCCAGCAGTTAGAGCCTGATGCTAGAGGGCCATCATCACCGAGGGCAGGAGGCTCCCAGCAGGTTCCATGTGCCAACAGAGGGCCCACGTCGCCAAGGTGATGTGTGCAAGTCAGGCAGGATTGACCTCACAGCAGAGGGCCTACCTCACAGAAGAGTGAGGAACCCAGCCAGGATAAGACTGTCACCAGAAGGCCCACATCACCAAGGGGATGGGAACCAGGCAGGAGTGTCCTCACACCAGTGGGGCCACATCATTGAAAGTTGCGGAACCCAGCACATGTGGCCTCAAACCAGAAGACCCACATCACGAAGGGGTTGCGAGTGAGGCAGGCAGGAGGAGCATCACAACACAGGACCCATAGAATACAAAAGTTGAGGAATCGAGCAGCTGGAACCTCCCAGCAGGTGGCCAAGAGCACAGAGGCTATGGGATCCAGGCCACAGTGAACTAACACCAGAGAGCTCACATCATGAAATTGTGATCAACCCAGACGTTGGAACCTCAGAGCAGAAGACCCACATCCCCGTGGAGATGGGAACCTAAGAGGAGTGCCCGAGCATCACTGGGCTCACTAAGAAAAGTTGGGGAGCCCAGCAGTTAGGGCCTGATGTCAGAGGGCCCTCATCACAGAGGTGAGGAGGCTCCCAGCAGGGTCCAAGTGCCACCAGAGGGCTCATGTCAACAAGGCGAGGTGAGCAAGCCAGGCAAGAGTTACCTGATAGTAGAGGGCCCACCTCACAGATGGGTGAGGAACCCAGCCAGGATCAGACTCTCACCAGAGGGCCCACATCACAAAGGGGATGGGAACCGGTCAGGATTATCCTCACACCAGTGGGGCCTCATCATCTTAAGGTGAGGAACCCAGCACATGTGTCCTCAAACCAGAGGACCCACATCACCAAGGGCCTTGGAGTGAGGCAGGCAGGAGTAGCCTCACAACACAGGGCACATAATATAAAAAACGTGAGGATTCCAGCATTTAGACCTTCCAGCAGGCGGCCCAGAACACCGAGGCTATGGGATCCAGGCCACAGTGAACTCACAGCAGAGGGCCCACATCATAAAACTGTGAGCAACCCAGGCGTTGGGACCTCAGCGCAGAAGGCCCACATCCCCATGGGAATGGGAACCTGGCTGGAGTGTCCTCGCACCACTGGGCACACATCAGAAAATGTGGGGAGCCCACCATTTAGGGCCTGACGCAAGAGGGCCGTCATCACCGAGAGGAGGAGGCACCCTGCATGCTCCAACTGCCACCAGAGGGCTCACGTCTCCAAGGTGACGTGTGCCAGCCAGGCAGGAGTGACCTCACAGCAGAGGGCCTACCTCACAGAACGTTGAGGAACCCAGCCAGGATTAGACTCTCGCCAGAGGGCCCACCTCACCAAGGGGATGGGAACCAGGCAGGAGTGTCCTCACACGAGTGGGGCCACATCATCGAAAGGTGAGGAACGCAGCACATGTGGCCTCAAGCCATAGGACAGTCATCACCAAGGGGCTGGCAGTGAGGCAGGCAGGAGGAGCCTCACAACAGAGGGCACATAGAATAAAAAAGTTGAGGAATCCAGCAGTTGGAACCTCCCAGCAGGCGGCTCAGAGCACCGATGATAAGGGATCCTTGCCAGAGTGAACTCACAGCAGAGGGCCCACATCATGGTACTGTGAGCAAGCCAGCCGTTTTGACCTCAGAGCAGAAGGCCCATATCCCCATGGGGGTGGGAACCTGGCAAGAGTGTCCTCACTCACTTGGCGCACATCAGAAAATGTGGGGAGCCCAGCAGTTATGGCCTAAGGCAAGAGGGCCCTCATCACCGAGGGGAGGAGGATCCCAGCACACTCCAACTACCACCAGAGGGCCCACGTCGTCAAGGTGATGTGTGCCAGACAGGCATGATTGACCTCACAGCAGAGGGCCCACCTCACAGAAGGGTGAGGAACCCAGCCAGGATCAGACTCTCACCTGAGGGCCCACATCAGCAAGGGGATGGGAACCAGTCAGGACTGTCTTCCCTCCAGTGGGGCCACATCATCGAAAGGTGCGGAACCCAGCACATGTGGCCTCAAATCAGAGGACACATATCACAAAGGGAATGGGAGTGAGGCAGGCAGGAGTAGCCTAAAAACAGAGGGCCCAAAGAATAAGAAAGGTGAGGAATCCAGCAGTTGGAACCTCCCAGCAGGCGGCCGAGAGCACAGATGCTATGGGATGCAGGCAGGAGTGAACTAACAGCAGAGAGCCCACATCATGAAACTGTGAGCAACCCAGGCGTTGGGACATCAGAGCAGAAGGCCCACATCCCAATGGGGATGTGAACCTGGCTGGAGTGTCCTCACACCACTGGGCGTACATCACAAAATGTGGGGAGCCCAGCAGTTAGGGCCTGACACCAGAGGGCCCTCATCACTGAGGGGAGGAGGCTCCCAGCAGGCTCCAAGTGCCACCAGAGGGCTCATGTCCACAAGGCGAGGTGAGCAAGCCAGGCAGGAGTGACCTCACAGCAGACGGCCCACCTCACAGATGGGTGAGGAACCCAGCCAGGATCAGACTCTCAACAGAGGGCCCACATCACCAAGGGGATGTGAACCAGGCAGGAGTCTCCTAAGACCATTGGTCCCACATCATCGAAAGGTGAGGAACCCAGCACATGTGGCCTCAAACCAGATGACACACATCACGAAGGGGCTGGGAGTGAGGCAGGCAGGAGGATCCTCACAACAGAGGGCCCAAAAAATTAAAAAAGTGAGGAATCCGGCAGTTGGAACCTCCCAGCAGGCGGCCAAGAGCACAGAGGCTATGGGATCCAGGCCTCTGTGAACTAACACCAGAGAGCCCACATCACGAAAATGTGAACAACCCAGCCGTTGGGACCTCAGAGCACAAGGCCCACATCCCCATGGAGATGGGATCCTAAGAGGAGTGCCAAAGCATCACTGGGCTCACTAAGAAAAGTTGGTGAGCCCAGCAGTTACGCCCTGACGCAAGAGGGCCCTCATCACCGAGGGGAGGAGGCTCCCAGCAGGCTCCAAGTGCCACCAGAGGGCTCATGTCCACAAGGCGAGGTGAGCAAGCCAGGCAGGAGTGACCTCACAGCAGACGGCCCACCTCACAGATGGGTGAGGAACCCAGCCAGGAACAGACTCTCACCAGGGGGTCCACATAACCACGTGGATGAGAACCAGGCAGGAGTGTCCTCACACTAGTGGGGCCACATCATCGAAAGGTGAGGAACCCAGCAAAGGTGGCCACAAACCAGAGGACCCACATCACCAAGGGGTTGAGAGTGAGGTAGGTGTCTGGACGGGCATATTTAACACTCATTTCCCACCAGGAAGAGGAATTAACCAAAGGCTCAGCGTGCCCTGCCAGAAGCAGATTAGGGCCTGAAGCAGTCTTGCGGGTTTGCGGCCAGCTCACAAGAAAGCGAGTTGAAGAAAGGAGCTCAGGGACCCTGTAATTCACAAACCTGCAGAGTTATAAATGACAGATAACGTCCAAAAATATATTGAAGTAAGGCTGCGAAGAGGACTTGAAAGCGGGGCAGAATTTCAGGAAACCGATTTCAGGAGGTAGACTGGATTTGCATTTAAAGCATAGGAAAAGAGGCAGAACATCGACAATGATGCACTTGGCAAAAAAGGGCGTATGAGTTTGTTCCTGAATATATTCAGGAAAAAACACATACGCCCTTTTTGGCAAACCAAGCAAGCTTGCAATGGAAATCCGAACTACTATGAAGTGTCACTTCCCCCTGGTCTAAAGGGCCATCTGAGAAAAGTGTAAAATCCAGAAAGGCAGGACAGGCCATGGAGAACTGGGAGCCTTGTTATGCTGATGGGCAGGATGTAAATTGCCAACAGCCACTCTGGAGAAGTGTATGGTGTTTCCTGATACATCTGAAAAACAAAGCAACAGAGTCTAGGGCATTTCCACTTATGGTCTTATAGCTTAGGGAAATTAAAATAAAAAAGACACAGCCACCCCAAAGTTTGGGACGGCTCTGTTTACAGGAACCTCTTCTACAGTACAAGTTAAATACCCCAGAGAACAAATAATTGATAAAGAAGTTGCGGTACGTACGTACAACAGAATACCACTCAGCAATGAAATCTGTGTCACCAGGCCTGTACTAGCATAATGAGTGGATTGAGGCACGGTGATTCTATGTGAAATAAGTCACACAGAAAAAGAAACATCATAAGGTGTCACTAATGCACGGAATGTAAACTTGGCTACACATGAACTGAATTACAAAACAGAACAGGGTCTCAAGTTTAGAAAACCAACTTATGCTTGCTTAAGGGGAAAGGTGAGTTGGGGTGCTGCATAAAACCAGAGTTTGAAATTAGCACAGATAGCGTTCCATAAGCCAAATATGTAATAGACAAGACCTACCCCTTGCTCAACGAAATGGACTCAACAATGACTCAACCTCACACCTGTTAGAATGGGCATCATCTGAAAATCTACAAACAACAAATGCTGGAAAGGGTGTGGAGAAAAGGAACCCTCTTCCACTATTGTTGGGAATATAAATTGATACAGTCACTATGGAGAACAATATGGAGTTTCTTAAGAAACTAATAATAGAATTACCATATGATACAGCAATCCCAGTACTGGACATATACCCAGACAAAACCATAAATCAAAAAGAGACATTCACTGCAATGTTCATTGCATCACTATTTACAATATCGAGGTAATGGAAGCAACCTAAATGCCCACAGACAGACGAATGCATAAAGATGTGGTACATATATAAAATGGAATATTACTAAGCCATGAAAGGAATGAAATTGGGTCATTTGTAGAGACGTCGATGGATCTAGAGACTGTCATACAGAGTGAAGTAAGTCAGAAAGAGAAGAACAAATCTTGTATATTCATGCATATATGTGGAACCTAGAAAAACTGTACAGATTAACCGTCTTGCAAGGCATAAATAGAGCAACAGATGTAGACAACAATCGTATGGACAACAAGGGGGGAAAGCTCTTGGGGGGGTGGTGGTGGGAGGAGTTGAGAGATTGGGATTGGCATGTAAACATTTATATGTATAAAATAGATAACCAATAAGAACCTGCTGTATAAAAATATAAAATAAAATTCAAAATTAAAAAGAAATAAAATTTAAAAAATAAAACAGAAAAAACAATTATTCCCTTCACATACATGTATTTATATGAATAAATTATTTCCATGCTTATATCTGTAAATACAAAAAAGAGGAATAAAATCTACCTTCAACCAAAAACGAAAAAGAGAAAAAAAAAAAACAGAACCCACCAGTTACTCAGAGGAAAACCGTATCAGGGCACTTGCTCCAGTTGTAAACAATTCTGAAGTTGGTCAGTGGTGGGGAATCGTCTCCCATTCAGCCAGCAGCCCCCACACAACAAGCGTCCTCATTGCAAAGCTGGGGCACCGTGCCGAGGCATCTGTGAGTAAACGTGAGCTGAGCCCCAGGCCAGTTGCTGCTGAACTGTTCCCACCCTTCCCAGGTAAAACACCTGAATATATACAAGGACTTGAAAGCCTAGAGGAAGGGCCATGGAGCCACACGAGTGACAGCATGCCAGCTGACTTGGTGCCTGCAGGCCAGCCAGGATGGTCCTGGCCCTGGGTGCTCTTCTGGAAGATTTCCATTTCCCTGCCTGAGATACCCGTCCTGTCCCTGCCCCCACTGCTTTTTTCCTTCCTCACCTCTGCCCAGGGAGAAATTCCAGCAGCAGGTATGGGTGACACATCCTCTTCTTTAGCAGGTGGCAGCCTGGCAACTGCTGCAGAAAGTCCAGCAGAGCCCCACTCACACTGGGCCACCCACAAAGCTGTGGCCTCTCACTCCCTCCCACCAGCCCAGCCCCGAGACTGCTGACAGGGCAGAGAAAATGGCGTCAGGCACAGCTGCAGGGGCTCTTGCTGCCTGGAGTGGGATTTATATTGATCTCAACCCAGGCACACCTGGGGAGGGCTGGCCGGCAGTAAGGCTGCCCAGGTCAGCCAATCATCACCCCTCAGGGGCTCACAGTTGCAGAAAATGGAACTTGCTGAACCGGCCAGGTCCAAGGAACAGGTGTGGGCTCCTGAGAGTCAGGATAGACAAGGGGCTGCAGCTTTGGCTTGTTTTCTAATCATTTTATCTGGCCCATGAGTGGGAGACAACTTCAAGAAAACCCTCTCCTAATGAGAGGAACCCAGGAGTCAGGGAGAGGAGGGGGTGGGTGGTGGTTGGAGACAGAGGCCTGGTGCCCTGGGTGCAGTGGAAGTCTCTGGAAGACCAGGTGGAGGGAGGCCACACAGAGTGATGTCCAGGGTCACAGACCTGTCGGAGCTGCTGTTTGTTAGTTCAAGTCCTGCTCTGAGGTGCTCTGTGTCAGCTCTGAGCGACAGGTGAGCTGGGGGTGCTCTTCAATGAGGGCTATGTGCACGGTTCCTGTGTGCCCAGCCCTGCCACGGTACCTGCAAGGGTAGCTCTGTATCCTGGGAGGGGCCTGACCATGAGAGCCCCGTGGGCTGGGTTGGGGGTGGGGTACCTGCCCAGGAGAGCTCCATATCCTGGGATTGGCCTGACCACGAGAGCCCCATGGGCTGCTGGGGACCTGGTAAAGGATGTCAGGACAGTCAGTGAAGCCACCGAGGATATACCTCCAGTTGCTCCTGATTCCTACACCCTGCTGGTCATTCTACCAACCACCAGGACATGGTATTCTGTATTAGTCTTCAATGATGCCTTCTTTTGTATTCCATTAGTCCCAGAGTCACAAGAAATTTTGGCTTGTGAGTGGCAGGACTCAACATACGACTAAAACAATACTTCCGGGCCGTCTTGCCCCAAGGGTTCAAAAATTCCCACACCATCTTTGGGGAAAGCTTAGCTAGAGACCGAAAAGTTCTACCTCTGGAAAAGGAAACCCTCCTTCAATATGCAGATGACATTCTGATCGCCAGCCCTACTAAGGAGGACTCTGAACTACCAAGCCAATAAAGGATAGAAGTTGTCCAAAGCTCAAATATCACAGACTGCGGTGACCTGCCTGGGCTTCATTCTCACACAAGGTCAGAGAAGCCCATCCCAGGAAAGGGAAGAAACCATTTGCAGCCTTACCCCTTTCTAAAACTAGAAGACAGCTTAGGGGTTCCTGGGGAGGCCAGGGTTTGCTGCTTCTGGATCCCTAACTACAGTCTACTAGCTGGGCCTCTATATGAAACACTGAAAGGAAAAGATGATGATCCTTTTGAACAGAATCCAGAAGTGGCCTTTCAAGAATGGAAAGAGCAGTCAATTCAGACCCTTGCCCTGGAACTCCCTAATTGAGCTAAACCCTTTGACCTTTCCATTCCCGGTGAAAGGTGAATCGCCATTGGAGAATTAGTGCAAAAACTGGGACCACTTGAAATGGAACAACGCAAGAATGCCATCCAGGTAGGATAAACTACAGTCACCAAGGGGCTTGGCCCACTGCCACATCTGGCCAAGATACTGGCGGTATCTAAAAACCTGGAAATCAGCAGCCCAAAAGGCCACCTCCCTCCTAAGGGAAAAGGACCCCACGTGGTGATCCTAATCACCTACCATGCCCTGAAGTTGCAGGGTTCGCTCCGTGGGCACACCGACCTCGAGTGAGGAGGCCCTCCAACTCCAACATCCAGAGAGATAACCGGGGGCAACAGGACACCATGACGACTCGTGTGAACATCACTTGACCTGGAGTTTCTCTCATAAAACAACAATAGTGTGTCCCGAAGGAGTAGACTACAGCTTGCAGGACTTACTGCACCCGGAGGGGAGCTAATAATCTTGGCGGGGGAACCGTATATCACACTGTCACCATAGAAAAGCCTACAGACACCGTGATGATGGTGGCCAATAAGACCGGCTGGACTCCTGTTTACTTCAAAAGGCTGTTGACTCAGTGGCCATCATGGTCCTTGATCACCACTGACCCTGGACTGTCTGGGAGTTGAGCGGGCAGGGCTCTGACACCTGGTGCTGTTTTTACGTTAATTCAGGGGCCTAATTGAAGAAAGAGCAGACTACTGGTCAGAGCATCAGGCTGGCAGAAACGGTCAGCCTAAGGTGGCCGAACAAATGTGGGGCGGGGTGAAATCGGCCCCCACAGCGTCTCTGCACATCTCTTTCCTGGACCCTTAAAGGTCATTAGAATCTATAACACTTCCAATGCTGGTGCTCAGGCGGACGAGCAGGGAGGCAGGGGTCCTGGGGCCAATCAACGTCACCTGGAGGCTGCTGGGGAGAAGTTCTGACCCTCGTCCCCTGGTATGAGGGCTCCCAACTCAGCACTCAGCAGTTACAGAAGAAGGGTCTGCACCCTCAGCACTCCAAGAATGAGGAACGGGACAAAAGGCAGAGGAGGGGTTTGTCCCCAGCAAAGCCCATTAAAAATCCCTGGGAGATAAAAATAGAATCTGGGCAATAAAGTCAAGTCTGACCTTTTTTATCCTTTGTGCTTTGTCTAATTTCACGTGCTCCTAGGGTCCCGCATGCAGAGGTTCCACACCCGGCACTTCAGACCAGATTTCCTAGTGCAGAATGGCTGGGTCGACACCTCAGCTCCTGGGGCCCAGTGCAGACTCTGAGATATAGAGCCTGAGCTGCAGCCAACCCGGCCCTCGAGAGCTCCGCCCCCTCCCTCCCACTGACTCTGACAGGATCTCTACACAGCAGCCCAGCCCACAGCCCACGGGGTAGTGCATGCTCTCACCTCTCCATTCTCTGATCAAAATATAAAGTTTCCTTTGCTTGGGAACCAAACTCAGTCTCGATCTGTTGGCCCCAATGACACTGGGCAGGGGGACACTTGTTGGGGTCCACTCTGGAGGATCAGTAACAGAAATTGAGACTATTGTAACTTCAATGAACAGATGTGTGAGCCAAACTGTACTTAACATAGAACAGTTTATAAGGCTCGGGTAAAATAAGATGTTTCTAACACTTCCATTTGATATTTCCATCTCTTTATTATAAGCAAGTTCAGTGAAAAGGTTTGTCTTATTTGTCAGGTCAATATTAGAGAAATGAAGTGATTTCTTTCCAAGGATGTACATCTAATAATCTTGGTTAAAGCTTCAATCTTGTTTTAAATGCTTTTCCATTGAAAATGATACCTCTCTTTCAGCTCCCCCATTACTGAGAAGTATAAAATCTTATAATTTATTACTACCAAAGGGGAAAGGTGGGAGGAGGGATAAATTAACAGTTTGGAATTAACACATACACACTGCTATGTATAAAATAGATCATCAACAAGGAACTACTGTATAGCACAGGGAACTACACTCAATATTTTGCAATAACCTATAAGGGGAAATAATCGGAAAAAGAATACATATTTTTATTGACATCATCTATCAATGACAGTTAAAGTGTAACCTAAGGGAAGCCGGTGGTGAGTGCTTCTGACCCTGAAGACTTCAATCATCTAAAGTTTGGACTCTGCCTACTTCCCAAGGCCCTTAATGAACATATGTGTAGCCGTAGCTTAAAAAACTCCCCAGTTTGGGTTTCGGGGAGACACTGATTTTGAAAAAGCCCTGGTGTTCTCCTTACATGAATGGGACTCTTCCTACTGCTAAAACATGTCTGTCACATCCAGAGGATGGTATACCGTCTGATCGGGAAGAGTTTGGAAAAGGCATCTCATCTCCTGGTGCTCGGGTTCACCCCTCCAGCGTCTTTACTAACAGTCTCCCCACTTGGAGATGTCAGCACTGTCAACATCCTGTTGCGTACAGTTTGGAATTTGTCCAGAGGATGAAGCGGAAGGATGAGGAACAATGAGAGACAAGTCCTAGGTGTTCAGACAGGCACATGTCACTCTAATTTCCAATCAGGAAGATGAATTGACCAAAGGCTAGGGTTGCCCATGGAAACAGTATAGGGCTTGAGGAAATCCCACTGCTTTGTGGCCAGTTCCCATAAACACAAGTTGAACAATGGAACTCAGGGGCAGTAAAATTCACAAAACTGCAGAGTTGAAAATATCTATCACTGAAAAATGTCTTGAGGAAAGTCAGAGAAAAGGATTGGTAAGCAAGGGAGAATGGCAGGAAAGGGATTTGAGGAGGTAGAAAGGACTCGCCATTAAGCACAAGAAAAGGGGCTGAACATTGCCAACATTGCAGTTGGCCAAAAAGGCTGTATGCGTTTCTTTCTGTATATATTCAAGAAAAGGGCATACACTTTTTTAGCCAACCAAACAGGTGGGCACTGGAAATCAATACTACAAAAGATATCACTTCGCATCAGTCAGAAGAGCCATCCTCATAAAGTGTAAACACCAGAAATGCAGGACAGGGCAAGGAGAAGAGGGAGCCCTGTGAGGCTTATAGTGGAAATGTATATTGCCAACGGCCATTCTGGAGAAGTGTATTGTGTTTACTAAAGCATCTAAAAAATGAGCTACAGAGCATAGGGCACTTGCACTCATGGGCGTATATCTTGGGAAAAACAAAAATCGAGAGGACACAGGCACCCCAATGTTTACTGCCTCTCTGTTTAAAAGATCCTCGACTAGGATAGAACTTCAATGTCTCTGGAGGGAAAAAATGGATAGAGATGTGGTACTTATGTAGAGTGGAATATTACTCAGCCTGGAAATCAATGAAATATGGCCAGTTGTAACAACTCCGGAGGAGTTACGTATGATCGTTCTAAGTGACATAATTCAAAAAGAAAAAGACACGTATCATAAGATATCACTTAAAGGTGGAATCCAAAATGGCTACACATGAAATAAATTACAAAACAAAAACATAGTCAAATATGTAGAAAACACGCGTAAGGCTGCTAAACGGGAAAGGTGGGGAGGGGTGAGGCATCATCCAGGAGGTTGAAATTAGCAAAGATACCATTCCAAATACTAAACTGATAATCAACAAGGTCTACACGGTAGCTAAAAGAACTGCACTCAGCACACTCAAGTCACCGGAAAAGAATATCTATGACTGGTAAGAATCTGAAAAAGAATTTATTGATGTCTCTCTGTACGTGAATCAAGTGGATGTACAGCAGCAAGAAACAGAGCTTTGAAAATCAGCTGTAACCAATATAGTAATAAATTGAAAAAAATAAACGACAGAGAGACAGAGAAAACCTCTTACAACTTTTCCTCAGGGACGGTGATGCAACATGGATTGAACACATCTAGACCCACAGCAGGATGAGACATAAGGCTGGAAACTGTTCGCGCTAAGAGAAATGTGAGGTTGGGTAAGGAAATGCACACCCTTGAAAGTAATACTACCTGGTACCCATTCAATGGGTCCCAAATCTGCAGGTTCAAGGAATCTTCCTACAGCTAAAACATGCATGGAAAACCCAGAGGACTGTACACCATGTGATCGGGAGATGTGTCTAAAATGCACCTCATTTATCCTCTCCTGGTACTCCTGTTCATCATTCCAGCCACGTTACTTAGAATCTCCCCACTTAGAGAATCAGCACATTTAAACTTCTGTTTCACACATTTTGCAAATTGTGAGGAGGATGAACGGGAAGAGGGGGAACCAATGAGAGAATAGTTGTCGGGGTTTGGACGGGCACATGTCACTCTAATTTCCCATTAAGAATAAGAATTAAAAAAAGGCTCAGCCCGCCTCGCCAGAGCCAAAATAGGGCCTGAAGCAATCCTGCGGCTTTGAGGCCAGCTCACAAAAGAGCAACTTAAAAAATGGAGCTCAGGGTCACTGCAATTCACAAACCTGCAGAGTTATAAATGAAAACTAACGTCCAAAAATATGTTGAGGTAAGGCAAAGAAGAGGATCTGAATGCAAGACAGAATGCAAGAAACAGATTTCAAGAGATAGATTGGACTCGTCTTTAAAGCACATGAAAAGCGGCAGAATTTCGACAATGATGCAGTTGGCCCAAAAGGGAGTATGCGTTTTTTCCTGAATATATCCAGGAAAAAACGCATACGCACTTTATGGGCAACCAAGCAAGCAAGCAATGCAAATGTGCACAACAAAGAAGTCTCATTTCCCACCGGACAAAAGGGCCATCCGAAAAAATTGTAAAAACCAGAAATGCAGGACAGGCCATGGAGAACAGGGAGCCTTTATACGCTGATGGACAGTGTGTGAACTGCCGAGAGCCACTCTGGAGAAGTGTATGGTGGTTCCTAAATCATCTAAAAAACAGAGCTACAGAGCATAGGGCACTTCCAATCACGGGAGTATATCTAGGGAAGTCTAAAAATCAACAAGACACAAGCACACCGCAGTTTAGGGCTACTCTGTTTACAAGAACCTCAACTTCAGTACACCTTAAATATCCCAGGAAAGAGAACAATGGATAAAGAAAATGTGGTTGAAGTCATATTGCATGGTACCCATTCCATGGGTCTCAACTCTCCAGGTTTAAGGGATTCTTCCTTCAGCTAAAACATGCATGTGGAACCAAGAGTATGATCCACCGTGTGATTGGGAAACGTGTTCAAATGTGTCTCAGTTTTCGTCCCCTGGTATTCGGGTGCAACATTCCAGATGCTTTACTAACACTCTCCCCACTTGCAGAGTCAGTGCCTTTAACCTCCTGTTTGGCCCAGTTTGCAATTTCTGCGGAAGATGAACAGGAATAGGGATAACCAATGAGAGACTATCTGCAAGTGTCTGGACGGGCAAATTTAACTCTCGTTTCCCACCAGGAAGAGGAATTAACCAAAAGCTCAGCATGCTGTGCCGGAACCACACTAGGACCTGAAGCAATCCTGCGGTGTTGCGGCCAGCTCACAAGTAAGCGAGTTGAAGAAAGGAGCTCAGGGGCACTGTAATTCACAAACCTGCAGAGTTATAAATGACAGCTATTGTCCAAAAATATATTGAACTAAGGCTGTCAAGAGGACTTGAAAGCGGGGCAGAATTGCAGGAAACCGATTTCAGGAGGTAGACTGGAATTGCAAGTAAAGCATAGGAAAAGCAGAACGTCCACAATGATGCACTTGGCCAAAAAGGGTGTATGCGTTTTTTCGCGAATATATTCAGGAAAAAACGCATACGCCCTTTTTGGCCAACCAAGCAAGCTTGCAAAGGAAATCTGCACTACAATGAAGTATCACTTCCCCCCGTCAAAAGGGCCATCTGAAAAAAGTGTAAAATCCAGAAAGGCAGGACAGGCCATGGAGAACTGGGAGCCTTGTTATGCTGATCGGCGGGATGTAAATTGCCAACAGCCACTCTGGAGAAGTGTATGGTGTTTCCTGAAACATCTAAAAAACAAAGCAACAGAGCCTAGGGCACTTCCACTTATAGTCCTATAGCTTAGGAAAATTAAAATCAAAAAGACACAGCCACCCCAATGTTTGGGACGGCTCTGTTTACAAGAACCTAGTTTACGGTACAAGTTCAATATCACAGAAAGCGAAAAATGGATAAAGAAGTTGTGGTACTTACGTACAATGCAATATCACTCAGCAATGGAATCTATGTCATCAGGTCCGTAGCAGCATATTGAGTGGATTCAGGTAGGATGATTCTAAGTGAAATAAGTCACACAGAAAAAGAAACATCATAAGATATCACTAATACACGGAATGTAAACTTGGCTACACAGGAACTGAATTACAAGACAGAACAGGGTCTCAAATGTAGAAAACCAACTTATGCTTGCTTAACGGGAAAGGTGAGTTGGGGTGCTGCATAAAACCAGAGATTGAAATTAGCACAGATACTGTTCCATAAGCCAAATATGTAATAGACAAGAGCTACTCCTTGCTCAACGAAGTGGACTCAACACCCCATATTAAACGCCTAAGAATATACCTGACTAGTAAGAATCTTAAAACCTATGGATTTCTATGTCTCCGAAAGAGAATCAAGCGTGTGTACAGTGGCATAAACGCAGCAGTGATAGGATTGGTGAGGTTCGGTGAGCAAATGCAGACCCTTTGAAGTCATATTGCATGGTACCCATTCCATGGGTCTCAACTCTCCAGAATTAAGGGATTCTTCCTTCAGCTAAAACATGCATGTGGAACCCAGAGTATGATTCACCGTGTGATCAGGAAACGTGTTCAAATGTGTCTCAGTTTTCATCCCCTGGTACTCGGGTGCAACATTCCAGACGCATTACTAGCACTCTCCCCACTTGGAGAGTCAGTGCCTTTAACCTCCTGTTTGGCCCAGTTTGCAATTTCTGCGGAAGATGAACAGGAATAGGGAGAACCAATGAGAGACTAGCTGGAGGTATCTGGACGGGCAAATTTAACTCTCATTTCCCACCAGGAAGAGGAATTAACCAAAGGCTCAGCATGCCGTGCCGGAACCACACTAGGGCCTGAAGCAATCCTGCGGTGTTGCAGCCTGCTCACAAGAAAGCGAGTTGAAGAAAGGAGCTCAGGGGCACTGTAATTCACAAACCTGCAGAGTTATCAATGACAGCTATCGTCCAAAAATATATTGAAGTAAGGCTGCCAAGAAGACTTGAAAGTGGGGCAGAATTGCTGGAAACCGATTTCACAAGGTACACGGGAGTCGCTCTTAAAGCATAGGAAAAGAGACAGAACTTGGAAAATAATGCACTTGGCAAAAAAGGGCATATGTGTTTTATCCAGAGCTCTCATAACTGAGGGGAGGAGATTCCCAGCAGGTTCCAACTGCCACCTGAGGGCTCACATTGCCAAGGCAACGTGAGCAAGCCAGGCAGGAGTTACCTCACAGCAGAGGTCCCACCTCACAGAAGGGTGAGAAACCCAGCCAACATCAGACTCTCACCAGAGGGCCCACATCACCAAGGGGATGGGAAACAGGCAGGAGTGTCTTCACACCAGTGGGGCCACATCATCGAAAGGTGAGGTACTCAGCACATGTGTCCTCAAACCAGAGGACCCACATCACCAAGGGCCTCGGAGTGAGGCAGGCAGGAGTAGCCTCACAACACTGGGCCCATAGAATAAAAAAGTGAGGAATCCAGCAGTTGGAACCTCCCAGTAGGTGGCCCAGAGCACTGAGGCTATGGGATCCAGGCCACAGTGAACTCACAGAAGAGGGCCCATGTCATGAAACTGAGCAACCCAGCCATTGGGACCTCAGAGCAGGAGGTCCACATCCCCATGGGGATGGAAATCTGGTAGGAGTGTCCTCGCACCACTGAGAACATATCAGAAAATTTTGGGCGACCAGCACTTAGGGCCTGACGCCAGAGGACCCTCATCACCAAGGGAAGGAGGCTCCCAGCAGGCTCCAACTGCCACCAGAGGGCTGACATCACCAAGGCGATGTGTGCCAACCAGGCACGAATGACCTCACAGCAGAGGGCCCACCTCAGAGAAGTGTGACGAACCCAGTCAGGATCAGACTCGCAGCAGAGGGCCCACATCAGCAAATGGATTGGAACCAGGCAGGAGTGTCCTCACATGAGTAGGGCCACATCATCTAAAGGTGAGGAACCCAGAACATGTGGCTTCAAACCATAGGACACCCATCACCAAGGGGCTGGGAGTGAGGCAGGCAGGAGGAGCCTCATAACAGAGGGCCCAAAAATAAGAAAGGTGAGGAATCCAGCAGTTGGAACCTCCCAGGCGGCCCAGAGCACAGAGGCTAGGGGATCCAGGCCGGAGTGAACTAACACCAGACAGCCCATATCATGAAACTGTGAGCAACCCAGACATTGGGACCTCAGAGCAGAAGGCCCACATCCCCATGGTGATGGGAACATGACAGGAGTCTCCTGGCATCACTGGGCTCACATCAGAAAACGTGGGGTGCTCAGAAGTTAGGGCCTGACGCTAGAGGGCACTCATCACCGAGAGGAGGAGGCTCCCAGCAGGCTCCAGCTGCCACCAGAGGGCCAACGTCGCCAAGGCGATGTGTGCCAGCCCGGCAGGAGTGACCTCACAGCAGAAGGCCCACCTCAAAGAAGGGTGAGGAACACAGCCAGGATCAGACTCTCACCAGAGGGCCCACATCACCAAGGGGATGGGAACCAGGCAGGAGTGTCCCCACACCAGTGGGACAACATCATCGAAAGGTGAGGATCCCAGCACATGTAGCCTCAAACCACAGGAACCACACCAATAAGGGGTTCAGAATGAGGCTGGCAGGACCGGCCTCACAACACAGGGTCCATAGAATATAAAAGTTGAGGAATCTAGCAGTTGGAACCTCCCAGCAAGTGGCCCAGAGCACCGAGGCTATGGGATCCAGGCCGCAGTGAACTCACAGCAGAGGGCCCACATCATGAACCTGTGAGCAGCCCAGCCATTGGGACCTCAGAACAGAAGGCCCACATCCCCACTGGGATGAGAACCTGGCTGGAGTGGCTTTGCACCACTTAGCACATATCAGAAAATGTTAGGAGCCCAGCAGTTAGGGCCTGACGCCAGGGGGCCCTCATAACTGAGGGCAGGAGACTCCCAGCAGGTCCAACTGCCAACAGAGGGCCCACGTCTACAAGGTGGCATGCGCCAGCCAGGCAGTAGTGACCTCACAGCAGAGGGCCTATCTCACAGAAGGGTGAGGAACTGAGGCAGGATGAGACTCTCGCCAGAGGGCCCACAACACCAAGGGGTTGGGAACCAGTCAGGACTGTCCTCCCACCAGTGGGGCCACATCATCGAAGGTGAGGAACCCAGCACATGTGGCCTCAAGCCATAGGACAGTCATCACCAAGGGGCTGGCAATGAGGCAGGCAGGAGGAGCCTCACAACAGAGGGCACATAGAATAAAAAAGTTGAGGAATCCAGCAGTTGGAACCCCCCAGCAGGCGGCTCAGAGCACCGATGATAAGGGATCCTTGACAGAGTGAACTCACAACAGAGGGCCCACATCATGGTACTGTGAGCAAGCCAGCCGTTTTGACCTCAGAGCAGAAGGCCCATATCCCCATGGGGATGGGAACCTGGCAAGAGTGTCCTCACTCACTTGGCGCACATCAGAAAATGTGGGGAGCCCAGCAGTTATGGCCTAAGGCAAGAGGGCCCTCATCACCGAGGGGAGGAGGATCCCAGCACACTCCAACTGCCACCAGAGGGCCCACGTCGCCAAGGTGATGTGTGCCAGACAGGCATGATTGACCTCACAGCAGAGGGCCCACCTCACAGAAGGGTGAGGAACCCAGCCAGGATCAGACTCTCACCTGAGGGCCCACATCAGCAAGGGGATGGGAACCAGTCAGGACTGTCTTCCCTCCAGTGGGGCCACATCATCGAAAGGTGCGGAACCCAGCACATGTGGCCTCAAATCAGAGGACACATATCACAAAGGGAATGGGAGTGAGGCAGGCAGGAGTAGCCTAAAAACAGAGGGCCCAAAGAATAAGAAAGGTGAGGAATCCAGCAGTTGGAACCTCCCAGCAGGCGGCTGAGAGCACAGAAGCTATGGGATGCAGGCAGGAGTGAACTAACAGCAGAGAGCCCACATCATGAAACTGTGAGCAACCCAGGCGTTGGGACCTCAGAGCAGAAGGCCCACATCCCAATGGGGATGTGAACCTGGCTGGAGTGTCCTCGCACCACTGGGCGCACGTCACAAAATGTGGGGAGCCCAGCAGTTAGGGCCTGACGCCAGAGGGCCCTCATCACCGAGGGGAGGAGGCTCCCAGCAGGCTCCATGTGCCACCAGAGGGCTCATGTCCACAAGGCGAGGTGAGCAAGCCAGGCAGGAGTGACCTCACAGCAGACGGCCCACCTCACAGATGGGTGAGGAACCCAGCCAGGATCAGACTCTCAACAGAGGGCCCACATCACCAAGGGGATGTGAACCAGGCAGGAGTCTCCTAAGACCATTGGTCCCACATCATCGAAAGGTGAGGAACCCAGCACATGTGGCCTCAAACCAGATGACACACATCACGAAGGGGCTGGGAGTGAGGCAGGCAGGAGGATCCTCACAACAGAGGGCCCAAAAAATTAAAAAAGTGAGGAATCCAGCAGTTGGAACCTCCCAGCAGGCGGCCAAGAGCACAGAGGCTATGGGATCCAGGCCTCTGTGAACTAACACCAGAGAGCCCACATCATGAAAATGTGAACAACCCAGCCGTTGGGACCTCAGAGCAGAAGGCCCACATCCCCATGGAGATGGGATCCTAAGAGGAGTGCCAAAGCATCACTGGGCTCACTAAGAAAAGTTGGTGAGCCCAGCAGTTAGGGCCTGACCCAAGAGGGCCCTCATCACCGGGGGGAGCAGATTCCTAGCACGCTCCAACTGCCACCACACGGCTGACTTCACCAAGGCAATGTGTGCCAGCCATGCAGGAGTGACCTATCAGCAGAGGGTCTCCCTCACAGAAGGGTGAGGAACACAGCCAGGAACAGACTCTCACCAGGGGGTCCACATAACCACGTGGATGAGAACCAGGCAGGAGTGTCCTCACACTAGTGGGGCCACATCATCAAAAGGTGAGGAACCCAGCAAAGGTGGCCACAAACCAGAGGACCCACATCACCAAGGGGTTGAGAGTGAGGTAGGTGTCTGGACGGGCATATTTAACACTCATTTCCCACCAGGAAGAGGAATTAACCAAAGGCTCAGCGTGCCCTGCCAGAAGCAGATTAGGGCCTGAAGCAGTCTTGCAGGATTGCGGCCAGCTCACAAGAAAGCGAGTTGAAGGAAGGAGCTCAGGGGCCCTGTAATTCACAAACCTGCAGAGTTATAACTGACAGATAACGTCCAAAAATATATTGAAGTAAGGCTGCCAAGAGGACTTGAAAGCGGGGCAGAATTGCAGGAAACCGATTTCAGGAAGTAAACTGGATTTGCATTTAAAGCATAGGAAAAGAGGCAGAACATCGACAATGATGCACTTGGCAAAAAAGGGCGTATGAGTTTGTTCCTGAATATATTCAGGAAAAAACACATACGCCCTTTTTGGCAAACCAAGCAAGCTTGCAATGGAAATCCGAACTACTATGAAGTGTCACTTCCCCCCGGTCTAAAGGGCCATCTGAGAAAAGTGTAAAATCCAGAAAGGCAAGACAGGCCATGGGGAAAAAGGAGCCTTGTTATGCTGATGGGCGGGATGTAAATTGCCAACAGCCACTCTGGAGAAGTGTATGGTGTTTCCTGAAACATCCAAAAAACAAAGCAACAGAGCCTAGGGCACTTCCACTTATGGTCCTATAGATTTGGGAAATTAAAATAAAAAAGACACAGCCACCCCAAAGTTTGGGACGGCTCTGTTTACAAGAACCTCGTTTACGGTACAAGTTCAATATCACAGAAAGCGAAAAATGGATAAAGAAGTTGTGGTACTTACGTACAATGCAATATCACTCAGCAATGAAATCTATGTCATCAGGCCCATAGCAGCATAATGAGTGGATTCAGGTACGATGATTCTAAGTGAAATAAGTCACACAGAAAAAGAAACATCATAACATATCACTAATACACGGAATGTAAACTTGGCTACACAGGAACTGAATTACAAAACAGAACAGGGTCTCAAATGTAGAAAACCAACTTATGCTTGCTTAAGGGGAAAGGTGAGTTGGGGTGCTGCATAAAACCAGAGATTGAAATTAGCACAGATACCGTTCCATAAGCCAAATATGTAATAGACAAGAGCTACTCCTTGCTCAACGAAGTGGACTCAACACCCCATATTAAACGCCTAAGAATATACCTGACTAGTAAGAATCTTAAAACCTATGGATTTATATGTCTCTGAAAGAGAATCAAGCATGTGTACATTGGCATAAACGCAGCAGTGATAGGATTGGTGAGGTTCAGTGAGCAAATGCAGACCCTTTGAAGTCATATTTCATGGTACCCATTCCATGGGTCTCAACTCTCCAGGTTTAAGGGATTCTTCCTTCAGCTAAAACATGCATGTGGAACCCAGAGTATGATCCACCATGTGATCGGGAAACGTGTTCAAAGGTATCTCAGTTTTTGTCCCCTGGTACTCGGGTGCAACATTCCAGACGCTTTACTAACACTCTCCCCACTTGGAGAGTCAGTGCCTTTAACCTCCTGATTGGCCCAGTTTGCAATTTCTGCGGAAAATGAACAGGAATAGGGAGAACACATGAGAGACTAGCTGGAGGTGTCTGGACGGGCAAATTTAACTCTCATTTCCCACCAGGAAGAGGAATTGCCAAAGGCTCAGCGTGCCATGCCAGAATCACACTAGGGACTGAAGCAATCCTGCGGTGTTGCGGCCAGCTCACAAGAAAGCGAGTTGAAGAAAGGACCTCAGGGGCACTGGAATTCACAAACATGCAGAGTTATAAATGACAGCTATCGTCCAAAAATATATTGAAGTAAGTCTGCCAAGAGGACTTGAAAGCGGGGCAGAATTGCAGGAAACCGATTTCAGGAGGTAGACTGGAATTGCATGTAAAGCATAGGAAAAGAGGCAGAACGTCCACAATGATGCACTTGGCCAAAAAGGGCGTATGCGTTTTTTCCTGAATATATTCAGGAAAAAACGCATACGCCCTTTTTGGCCAACCAAGCAAGCTTGCAAAGGAAATCTGCACTACAATGAAGTCTAACTACCCCCCAGTCAAAAGGGCCATCTGAAAAAAGTGTAAAATCCAGAAAGGCAGGACACGCCATGGAGAACTGGGAGCCTTGTTATGCTGATGGGCTGGATGTAAATTGCCAGCAGCCACTCTGGAGAAGTGTATGGTGTTTCCTGAAACATCCAATAAACAAAGCAACAGAGCCTAGGACACTTCCACTTATGGTCCTATAGCTTAGGGAAATTAAAATAAAAAAGACACAGCCACCCCAAAGTTTGGGACGGCTCTGTTAACAAGAACCTCATTTACGGTACAAGTTCAATATCGCAGAAAGCGAAAAATGGATAAAGAAGTTGTGGTACTTACATACAATGCAATATCACTCAGCAATGAAATCTATGTCATCAGGCCCGTAGCAGCATAATGAGTGGATTCAGGTATGATGATTCTAAGTGAAATAAGTCACACAGAAAAAGAAACATCATAAGATATCACTAATACACGGAATGTAATCTTGGCTACACAGGAACTGAATTACAAAACACAACAGCGTCTCAAATGTAGAAAACCAACTTATGCTTGCTTAAGGGGAAAGGTGAGTTGGGGTGCTGCATAAAACCAGAGATTGAAATTAGCACAGATACCGTTCCATAAGCCAAATATGTAATAGACAAGAGCTACTCCTTGCTCAACGAAGTGGACTCAACACCCCATATTAAACGCCTAAGAATATACCTGACTAGTAAGAATCTTAAAACCTATGGATTTATATGTCTCTGAAAGAGAATCAATCATGTGTACATTGGCATAAACGCAGCAGTGATAGGATTGGTGAGGTTCGGTGAGCAAATGCAGACCCTTTGAAGTCATATTGCATGGTACCCATTCGATGGGTCTCAACTCTCCAGGTTTAAGGGATTCTTCCTTCAGCAAAAACATGCATGTGGAACCCAGAGTATGATCCACTGTGTGATCGGGAAACTTGTACAAATGTGTCTCAGTTTCTGTCCCCTGGTACTCGGGTGCAACGTTCCAGACGCAGTACTAACACTTTCCACACTTGAAGAGTCAGGGCCTTTAACCTCCTGTTTGGCCCAGTTTGCAATTTCTGCGGAAGATGAACAGGAACAAGGAGAACCGATGAGAGACTAGCTGGAGATATCTGGACGGGCAAATTTAACTCTCATTTCCCACCAGGAAGAAGAATTAAAGAAAGGCTCAGCGTGCCATGCCGGAACCACACTAGGGCCTGAAACAATCCCGTGGTGTTGCGGCCAGCTCACAAGAAAACGAGTTGAAGAAAGGAGCTCAGGGGCACTGTCATTCACAAACCTGCAGAGTTATAAATGACAGCTATCGTCCAAAAATATATTGAAGTAAGGCTGCCAAGAGGACTTGAAAGCAGGGCAGAATTGCAGGAAACCAATTACAGGAGGTAGACTGGAATTGCATGTAAAGCATAGGAAGAGGCAGAACGTCCACAATGATGCACTTGGCCAAAAAGGGCGTATGCGTTTTTTCCGGAATATATTCAGGAAAAAATGCATATGCCCTTTTTGGCCAACCAAGCAAGCTTGCAAAGGAAATCTGCACTACAATGAAGTCTCACTGCCCCGCGGTCAAAAGGGCCATCTGAAAAAAGTGTAAAATCCAGAAAGGCAGGACAGGCCATGGAGAACTGGGAGCCTTGTTATGCTGATCGGCGAGATGTAAATTGCCTACAGCCACTCTGGAGAAGTGTATGGTGTTTCCTGAAACATCTAAAAAACAAAGCAACAGAGTCTAGGGCACTTCCACTTATGGTCCTATAGCTTAGGGAAATTAAAATCAAAAAGACACAGCCACCCCAAAGTTTGGGACGGCTCTGTTTACAAGAACCTCGTTTACGGTACAAGTTCAATATCACAGAAAGCGAAAAATGGATAAAGAAGTTGTTGTAGTTACGTACAATGCAATATCACTCAGCAATGAAATCTATGTCATCAGGCCCATAGCAGCATAATGAGTGGACTCAGGCACAATGATTCTAAGTAAAATAAGTCACACAGAAAAAGAAACATCATAATATATCACAACCACACGGAATGTAAACTTGGCTACACAGGAACTGAATTACAAAACAGAACAGGGTCTCAAATGTAGAAAACCAACTTATGCTAGCTTAAGGGGAAAGGTGAGTTGGGGTGTTGCATAATACCAGAGATTAAAATTAGCACACATACCGTTCCATAATCCAAATATGTAATAGACAAGAGCTACTCTTTGCTCAACGATGTGGACACAACACCCCATATTAAACGCCTAAGAATATACCTGACTAGTAAGAATCTTAAAACTTATGGATGTATATATCTCCAAAAGAGAATCAAGCGTGTGTACAGCGGCATAAGCGCAGCAGTGATAGGATTGTTGAGGTTCGGTGAGCAAATGCAGACCCTTTGAAGCCATATTGCATGGTACCCATTCCATGGGTGTCAACTCTCCAGGTTTAAGGGATTCTTCCTTCAGCTAAAACATGCATGGGGAACCCAGAGTATGATCCACTGTGTGATCGGGAAACGTGTTCAAATGTGTCTCAGTTTTCGTCCCCTGGTACTCTGGTGCAACATTCCAGACGCTTTACTAACACTCTCCCCACTTGGAGAGTCAGTGCCTATAACCTCCTGTTAGCGCAGTTTACAATTACTGCAGAAGATGAACAGGAATCAGGAGAACCAATGAGAGACTAGCTGGAGGTGTCTGGACGGGCAAATTTAACTCTCATTTCCCACCAGGAAGAGGAATTAACCAAAGGCTCAGCGTGCCGTGCCGGAACCACATTAGGGCCTGAAGCAATCCTGCGGTGTTGCGGCCAGCTCACAAGACAGCGAGTTGAAGAAAGGAGCTCAGGGGCACTGTAATTCACAAACTTGCAGAGTTATAAATGACAGCTATCGTCCAAAAATATATTGAAGTAAGGCTGCCAAGAGGACTTGAAAGCGGGGCAGAATTGCAGGAATCCGATTTCAGGAGGTAGACTGGAATTGCATGTAAAGCATAGGAAAAGAGGCAGAACGTCCACAATGATGCACTTGGCCAAAAAGTGCGTATGTGTTTTTTCCTGCATATATTCAGGAAAAAACGCATACGCACTTTTTGGCCAAGGAAGCAAGCTTGCAAAGGAAATCTGCACTACAATGAAGTCTCACTGCCCCCAGGTCAAAAGGGCCATCTGAAAAAAGTGTAAAATCCAGAAAGGCAGGACAGGCCATGGAGAACTGGGAGCCTTGTTATGCTGATGGGCGGGATGTAAATTGCCAACAGCCACTCTGGAGAAATGTATGATGTTTCCTGAAACATCTACAAAACAAAGCAACAGAGCCTAGGGCACTTCCACTTATGGTCCTATAGCTTAGGGAAATTAAAATCAAAAAGACACAGCCACCCCAAACTTTGGGCCGGCTCTGTTTACAAGCACCTCGTTTACGGTACAAGTTCAATATCACAGAAAGAGAAAAATGGATAAAGACGTTGTGGTACTTACGTACAATGCAATATCACTCAGCAATGAAAACTATGTCATCAGGCCCGTAGCAGCATAATGAGTGGATTCAGGTACGATGATTCTAAGTGAAATAAGTCACACAGAAGAAGAAACATCATAAGATATCACTACTAGACGGAATGTAAACTTGGCTACACAGGAACTGAATTACAAAACAGAAAGGGTCTCAAATGTAGAAAACCAACTTATGCTTGCTTAAGGGGAAAGGTGAGTTGCGGTGCTGCATAAAACCAGAGATTGAAATTAGCACAGATACCATTCCATAAGCCAAATATGTAATAGACAAGAGCTACTCCTTGCTCAACGAAGAGGACTCAACACCCCATATTAAACGCGAAAGAATATACCTGACTAGTAAGAATCTTATAACCTATGGATTTATATGTCTCCGAAAGAGAATCAAGCATGTGTACAGTGGCATAAACGCAGCAGTGATAGGATTGGGGAGGTTCAGTGAGGAAACGCAGACCCTTTAAAGTCATATTGCATGGTACCCGTTCCATGGGTCTCAACTCTCCAGGTTTAAGGGATTCTTCCTTCAGCTAAAACATGCATGTGGAACACAGATTATGGTCCACCGTGTGATCAGGAAAGGTGTTCAAATGTGTCTCAGTTTTCGTCCCCTGGTACTCGGGTGCAACATTCCAGACGCTTTACTAACACTCTCCCCACTTGGAGAGTCAGTGCCTTTAACCTCCTGTTTGGCCCAGTTTGCAATTTCTGCGGAAGATGAACAGGAATAGGGAGAACCAATGAGAGACTAGCTGGAGGTGTCTGGACGGGCAAATTTAACTCTCATTCCCCACCAGGAAGAGGAATTAACCAAAGGCTCAGCGTGCCGTGCCAGAACCACACTAGGGCCTGAAGCAATCCTGTGGTGTTGCGGCCAGCTCACAAGGAAGCGAGTTGAAGAAAGGAGCTCAGGGGCACTGTAATTCACAAACCTGCAGAGTTATAAATGACAGCAATCGTCCAAAAATATATGGAAGTAAGGCTGCCATGAGGACTTGAAAGCGGGGCAGAATTGCAGGAAAGCGATTTCAGGAGGTAGACTGGAATTGCATGTATACCATAGGAAAAGACGCAGAACGTCCACATTGATGCACTTGGCCAAAAAGGGCGTATGTGTTTTTTCCTGAATATATTCAGGAAAAAACGCATACGCCCTTTTTGGCCAACCAAGCAAGCTTTCAAAGAAATCTGCACTACAATGATGTCTCACTGTCCCCGGTCAAAAGGGCCATATGAAAAAAGTGTAAAATCCAGAAAGGCAGGGCAGGCCATGGAGAACTGGGAGCCTTGTTATGCTGATGGGCGGGATGTAAATTGACAACAGCCACTCTGTAGAAGTGTATGGTGTTTCCTGAAACATCTAAAAAACAAAGCAACAGAGCCTAGGGCACTTCCACTTATGTTCCTATAGCTTAGGGAAATTAAAATCAAAAAGACACAGAAACCCCAATGTTTGGGATGGCTCTGTTTACAAGAACCTCATTTACCGTACAAGTTCAATATCACAGAAAGCAAAGAATGGATACAGACGTTGTGGTACTTACGTACAATGCAATATCACTCAGCAATGAAATCTGTGTCATCAGGCCCGTAGCAGCATAATGAGTGGACTCAGGTATGATGACTCTAAGTGAAATAAGTCACACAGAAAAAGAAACATCATAAGATATCACTAATACACGGAATGTAAACTTGGCTACACAGGAACTGAATTACAAAACAGAACAGGGTCTCAAATGTAGAAAACCAACTTATGCTTGCTTAAGGGGAAAGGTGAGTTGGGGTGCTGCATAAAACCAGAGATTGAAATTAGCACAGATACTGTTCCATTAGCCAAATATGTAATAGACAAGAGCTACTCCTTGCTCAACGAAGTGGACTCAACACCCCATATTAAACGCCTAAGAATATACCTGACTAGTAAGAATCTTAAAACCTATGGATTTATATGTCTCCGAAAGAGAATCAAGCGTGTGTACAGCGGCATAAACGCAGCAGTGATAGGATTGGTGAGGTTCGGTGAGCAAATGCAGACCCTTTGAAGTCATATTGCATGGTACCCATTCCATGGGTCTCAACTCTCCAGGTTTAAGGGATTCTTCCTTCAGCTAAATCATGCATGTGGAACCCAGAGTATGATCCACCGTGTGATCGGGAAACGTGTTCAAATGTGTCTCAGTTTTCGTCCCCTGGTACTCGGGTTCAACATTCCATATGCTTTACTATCACTCTCCCCACTTGGAGAGTCAGTGCCTTTAACCTCCTGTTTGGCCCAGTTTGCAATTTCTGCGGAAGATGAACAGGAATAGGGAGAACCAATGAGAGACTAGCTGGAGGTGTCTGGACGGGCAAATTTAACTCTCATTTCCCACCAGGAAGAGGAATTAACCAAAGGCTCAGCGTGCCGTGCCGGAACCACACTAGGGCCTGAAGCAATCCTGCGGTGTTGCGGCCAGCTCACAAGAAAGCGAGTTGAAGAAAAGAGCTCAGGGACACTGTAATTCACAAACTTGCAGAGTTATAAATGACAGCTATCGTCCAAAAATATATTGAAGTAAGGCTGCCAAGAGGACTTGAATGCGGGGCAGAATTGCAGGAAACCGATTTCAGGAGGTAGACTGGAATTGCATGTAAAGCATAGGAAAAGAGGCAGAACGTCCACAATGATGCACTTGGCCAAAAAGTCCGTATGCGTTTTTTCCTGCATATATTCAGGAAAAAACGCATACGCCCTTTTTGGCCAAGGAAGCAAGCTTGCAAAGGAAATCTGCACTACAATGAAGTCTCACTTCACCCCGGTCAAAAGGGCCATCTGAAAAAAGTGTAAAATCCAGAAAGGCAGGAAGGCCATGGAGAACTGGGAGCCTTGTTATGCTGATGGGCGGGATGTAAATTGCCAACAGCCACTCTGGAAAAGTGTATGGTGTTTCCTGAAACATCTAAAAAACAAAGCAACAGAGCCTAGGGCACTTCCACTTATGGTCCTATAGCTTAGGGAAGTTAAAATCAAAAAGACACAGCCACCCCAAAGATTGGGACGGCTCGGTTTACAAGAACCTCGTTTACGGTTCAAGTTCAATATCGCAGAAAGCAAAAAATGGATAAAGAAGTTGTGGTACTTACGTACAATGCAATATCACTCAGCAATGAAATCTATGTCATCAGGCCCGTAGCAACATAATGAGTGGATTCAGGTACGATGATTCTAAGTGAAATAAGTCACACAGAAAAAGAAACATCATAAGATATCACTACTACACGGAATGTAAACTTGGCTACACAGGACCTGAATTACAAAACAGAACAGGGTCTCAAATGTAGAAAACCAACTTATGCTTGCTTAAGGGGAAAGGTGAGTTGCGGTGCTGCATAAAACCAGAGATTGAAATTAGCACAGATACCGTTCCATAAGCTAAATATGTAATAGACAAGAGCTACTCCTTGCTCAACGAAGTGGACTCAACACCCCATATTAAACGCCTAAGAACATACCTGACTAGTAAGAATCTTAAAACCTATGGATTTATATGTCTCCGAAAGAGAATCAAGCGTGTGTACAGTGGCATAAACGCAGCAGTGATAGGATTGGTGAGGTTCGGTGAGCAAATGCAGACCCTTTGAAGTCATATTGCATGGTACCCCTTCCATGGGTCTCAACTCTCCAGGTTTAAGGGATTCTTCCTTCAGCTAAAACATGCATGTGGAACCCAGAGTATGATCCACCGTGTGATCGGGAAACGTGTTCAAATGTATCTCATTTTTCGTCCCCTGCTACTCGGTGCAACTTTCCAGACGCTTTACTAACACTCTCCCCACTTGGAGAGTCAGTGCCTTTAACCTCCTCTTTGGACCAGTTTGCAATTTCTGCGTAAGATGAACAGGAATAAGGAGAAGCAATGGAGGACTATCTGTAGGTGTCTGGACGGGCTAATTTAACTCTCATTTCCCACCAGGAAGTCGAATGAACCAAAGGCTCTGTGTGCCGTGCTGGAACTAGATTAGGGCCTGAAGAGATCCTGCGGTTTTGCGGCCAGCTCACAGGAAAGCAAGTTGAAGAAAGGAGCTGAGGGGCACTGTAATTCACAAACCTGTGGAGTTATAAATGACAGCTATCATCCAAAATTATACTGAAGTAAGGCTGCGAAGAGGACTTGAATGCGGGGCAGAATTGCTGGAAACCGATTTCAGAAGGTACACGGGAGTCGCTCTTAAAGCATAGGAAAAGAGACAGAACTTGGAAAATAACGCACTTGGCAAAAAAGGGCATATGTGTTTTATCCAGAGCTCTCATAACTGAGGGGAGGAGATTCCCAGCAGGCTCCAACTGCCACCTGAGGGCTCACATTGCCAAGGCAACGTGAGCAAGCCAGGCAGGAGTTACCTCACAGCAGAGGTCCCACCTCACAGAAGGGTGAGAAACCCCGCCAACATCAGACTCTCACCAGAGGGCCCACATCACCAAGGGGATGGGAACCAGGCAGGAGTGTCTTCACACCAGTAGGGCCACATCATCGAAAGGTGCGGAACCCAGCACATGTGGCCTCAAATCAGAGGACACATATCACAAAGGGAATGGGAGTGAGGCAGGCAGGAGTAGCCTAAAAACAGAGGGCCCAAAGAATAAGAAAGGTGAGGAATCCAGCAGTTGGAACCTCCCAGCAGGCGGCTGAGAGCACAGAAGCAATGGGATGCAGGCAGGAGTGAACTAACAGCAGAGAGCCCACATCATGAAACTGTGAGCAACCCAGGCGTTGGGACCTCAGAGCAGAAGGCCCACATCCCAATGGGGATGTGAACCTGGCTGGAGTGTCCTCGCACCACTGGGCGCACGTCACAAAATGTGGGGAGCCCAGCAGTTAGGGCCTGACGCCAGAGGGCCCTCATCACCGAGGGGAGGAGGCTCCCAGCAGGCTCCATGTGCCACCAGAGGGCTCATGTCCACAAGGCGAGGTGAGCAAGCCAGGCAGGAGTGACCTCACAGCAGACGGCCCACCTCACAGATGGGTGAGGAACCCAGCCAGGATCAGACTCTCAACAGAGGGCCCACATCACCAAGGGGATGGGAACCAGGCAGGAGTCTCCTAAGACCATTGGTCCCACATCATCGAAAGGTGAGGAACCCAGCACATGTGGCCTCAAACCAGATGACACACATCACGAAGGGGCTGGGAGTGAGGCAGGCAGGAGGATCCTCACAACAGAGGGCCCAAAAAATTAAAAAAGTGAGGAATCCAGCAGTTGGAACCTCCCAGCAGGCGGCCAAGAGCACAGAGGCTATGGGATCCAGGCCTCTGTGAACTAACACCAGAGAGCCCACATCATGAAAATGTGAACAACCCAGCCGTTGGGACCTCAGAGCAGAAGGCCCACATCCCCATGGAGATGGGATCCTAAGAGGAGTGCCAAAGCATCACTGGGCTCACTAAGAAAAGTTGGTGAGCCCAGCAGTTAGGGCCTGACCCAAGAGGGCCCTCATCACCGGGGGGAGCAGATTCCTAGCACGCTCCAACTGCCACCACACGGCTGACTTCACCAAGGCAATGTGTGCCAGCCATGCAGGAGTGACCTATCAGCAGAGGGTCTCCCTCACAGAAGGGTGAGGAACACAGCCAGGAACAGACTCTCACCAGGGGGTCCACATAACCACGTGGATGAGAACCAGGCAGGAGTGTCCTCACACTAGTGGGGCCACATCATCAAAAGGTGAGGAACCCAGCAAAGGTGGCCACAAACCAGAGGACCCACATCACCAAGGGGTTGAGAGTGAGGTAGGTGTCTGGACGGGCATATTTAACACTCATTTCCCACCAGGAAGAGGAATTAACCAAAGGCTCAGCGTGCCCTGCCAGAAGCAGATTAGGGCCTGAAGCAGTCTTGCAGGATTGCGGCCAGCTCACAAGAAAGCGAGTTGAAGGAAGGAGCTCAGGGGCCCTGTAATTCACAAACCTGCAGAGTTATAAATGACAGATAACGTCCAAAAATATATTGAAGTAAGGCTGCCAAGAGGACTTGAAAGCGGGGCAGAATTGCAGGAAACCGATTTCAGGAAGTAAACTGGATTTGCATTTAAAGCATAGGAAAAGAGGCAGAACATCGACAATGATGCACTTGGCAAAAAAGGGCGTATGAGTTTGTTCCTGAATATATTCAGGAAAAAACACATACGCCCTTTTTGGCAAACCAAACAAGCTTGCAATGGAAATCCGAACTACTATGAAGTGTCACTTCCCCCCGGTCTAAAGGGCCATCTGAGAAAAGTGTAAAATCCAGAAAGGCAAGACAGGCCATGGGGAAAAAGGAGCCTTGTTATGCTGATGGGCGGGATGTAAATTGCCAACAGCCACTCTGGAGAAGTGTATGGTGTTTCCTGAAACATCCAAAAAACAAAGCAACAGAGCCTAGGGCACTTCCACTTATGGTCCTATAGATTTGGGAAATTAAAATAAAAAAGACACAGCCACCCCAAAGTTTGGGACGGCTCTGTTTACAAGAACCTCGTTTACGGTACAAGTTCAATATCACAGAAAGCGAAAAATGGATAAAGAAGTTGTGGTACTTACGTACAATGCAATATCACTCAGCAATGAAATCTATGTCATCAGGCCCATAGCAGCATAATGAGTGGATTCAGGTACGATGATTCTAAGTGAAATAAGTCACACAGAAAAAGAAACATCATAACATATCACTAATACACGGAATGTAAACTTGGCTACACAGGAACTGAATTACAAAACAGAACAGGGTCTCAAATGTAGAAAACCAACTTATGCTTGCTTAAGGGGAAAGGTGAGTTGGGGTGCTGCATAAAACCAGAGATTGAAATTAGCACAGATACCGTTCCATAAGCCAAATATGTAATAGACAAGAGCTACTCCTTGCTCAACGAAGTGGACTCAACACCCCATATTAAACGCCTAAGAATATACCAGACTAGTAAGAATCTTAAAACCTATGGATTTATATGTCTCCGAAAGAGAATCAAGCGTGTGTACAGCGGCATAAACGCAGCAGTGATAGGATTGGTGAGGTTCGGTGAGCAAATGCAGAGCCTTTGAAGTCATATTGCATGGTACCCATTCCATGGGTCTCAACTCTCCAGGTTTAAGGGATTCTTCCTTCAGCTAAAACATGCATGTGGAACCCAGAGTATGATCCACCGTGTGATCGGGAAACGTGTTCAAATGTATCTCATTTTTCGTCCGCTGCTACTCGGTGCAACTTTCCAGACGCTTTACTAACACTCTCCCCACTTGGAGAGTCAGTGCCTTTTACCTCCTCTTTGGACCAGTTTGCAAGTTCTGCGTAAGATGAACAGGAATAAGGAGAAGCAATGGGAGACTATCTGTAGGTGTATGGACGGGCTAATTTAACTCTCATTTCCCACCAGGAAGACGAATGAACCAAAGGCTCTGCGTGCCGTGCTGGAACTAGATTAGGGCCTGAAGAGATCCTGCGGTTTTGCGGCCAGCTCACAGGAAAGCGAGTTGAAGAAAGGAGCTGAGGGGCACTGTAATTCACAAACCTGCGGAGTTATAAATGACAGCTATCGTCCAAAAATATATTGAAGTAAGGCTGCCAAGAGGACTTGAAATCGGGGCAGAATTGCAGGAAACCGATTACAGGAGGTAGACTGGAATTGCATGTAAAGCATAGGAAAAGAGGCAGAACGTCCACAATGATGCACTTGCCCAAAAAGGGCGTATGCGTTTTTTCCTGAAAATATTCAGGAAAAAACGCATACGCCCTTTTTGGCCAACCAAGCAAGCTTGCAAAGGAAATGTGCACTACAATGAAGTCTCACTGCCCCCCGGTCAAAAGGGCCATCTGAAAAAAGTGTAAAATCCAGAAAGGCAGGACAGGCCATGGAGAACAGGGAGCCTTGTTATGCTGATGGGCGGGATGTAAACTGCCAACAGCCACTCAGGAGAAGTGTATGGTGTTTCCTGAAACATCTACAAAACAAACATCTAGGAAACTTCCACTTATGGTCCTATAGCTTAGGGAAATTAAAATCAAAAAGACACAGCCACCCCAAATTTTGGGATGGCTCTGTTTACAAGAACTTCGTTTACGGTACAAGTTCAATATCACAGAAAGCGAAAAATGGATAAAGAAGTTGTGGTACTTACGTACAATGCAATATCACTCAGCAATGAAATCTATGTCATCAGGCCCGTAGCAGCATAATGAGTGGATTCAGGTACGATGATTCTAAGTGAAATAAGTCACACAGAAAAAGAAACATCATAAGATATCACTACTACACGGAATGTAAACTTGGCTACACAGGAACTGAATTACAAAACAGAACAGGGTCTCAAATGTAGAAAACCAACTTATGCTTGCTTAAGTGGAAAGGTAAGTTGGGGTGCTGCATAAAACCAGAGATTGAAATGAGCACAGATACCGTTCCATAAGCCAAATATGTAATAGACAAGAGCTACTCCTTGCTCAATGAAGGGGACTCAACACCCCATATTAAACGCCTAAGAATATACCTGACTAGCAAGAATCTTAAAACCTATGGATTTATATGTCTCCGAAAGACAATCAAGCATGTGTATAGCGGCATAAACGCAGCAGTGATAGGATTGGTGAGGTTCCGTGAGCAAATGCAGACCCTTTGAAGTCATATTGCATGGTACCCATTTCATGGGTCTCAACTCTCCAGGTTTAAGGGATTCTTCCTTCAGCTAAAACATGCATGTGGAACCCAGAGTATGATCCACCGTGTGATCGGGAAACGTGTTCAAATGTGTCTCAGTTTTCGTCCCCTGGTACTCGGGTGCAACATTCCAGACGCTTTACTAACACTCTCCCCACTTGCAGAGTCAGTGCCTTTAAACTCCTGTTTGGCCCAGTATGCAATTTCTGCGGAAAATGAACAGGAATAGGGAGAACCAATGAGAGACTAGCTGGAGGTGTCTGGATGGGCAAATTTAACTCTCATTTCCCACCAGGAAGAGGAATTAACCAAAGGCTCAGCGTGCCGTGCCGGAACCACACTAGGGCCTGAAGCAATCCTGCGGTGTTGCGGCCTGCTCACAAGAAAGCGAGTTGAAGAAAGGAGCTCAGGGGCACTGTAATTCACAACCCTGCAGAGTTATAAATGACAGCTATCGTCCAAACATATATTGAAGTAAGGCTGCCAAGAGGACTTGAAAGTGGAGCAGAATTGCAGGAAACCGATTTCAGGAGGTAGACTGAAATTGCGTTTAAAGCATAGGAAAAGAGGCAGAATGTCCTCAATGATGCACTTGGCCAAAAAGGGCGTATGCGTTTTTTCCTGAATATATTCAGGAAAAAACGCATACGCCCTTTTTGGCCAACCAAGCAAGCTTGCAAAGTAAATCTGCACTACAATGAAGTCTCACTGCCCCCCCGGTCAAAAGGGACATATGGAAAAAGTGTAAAATCCAGAAAGGCAGGAAGGCCATGGAGAACAGGGAGCCTTGTTATGCTGATGGGCGGGATGTAAATTGCCAACAGCCACTCTGGAGAACTCTATGGTGTTTCCTGAAACATCTACAAAACAAAGCAACAGAGCCTAGGGCACTTCCACTTATGGTCCTACAGCTTAGGGAAATTAAAATCAAAAAGACACAGCCACCCCAAAGATTGGGACGGCTCTGTTTACAAGAACCTCGTTTACGGTACAAGTTCAATATCGCAGAAAGCAAAAAATGGATAAAGAAGTTGTGGTACTTACGTACAATGCAATATCACTCAGCAATGAAATCTATGTCATCAGGCCCGTAGCAGCATAATGAGTGGATTCAGGTACGATGATTCTAAGTGAAATAAGTCACACAGAAAAAGAAACATCATAAGATATCACTAATACACAGAATGTAAACTTGGCTACAGAGGAACTGAATTACAAAACAGAACAGGGTCTCAAATGTAGAAAACCAACTTATGCTTGCTTAAGGGGAAAGGTGAGTTGGGGTGCTGCATAAAACCAGAGATTGAAATTAGCACAGATACCGTTCCATAAGCCAAATATGTAATAGACAAGAGCTACTCCTTGCTCAACGAAGTGGACTCAACACCCCATATTAAACGCCTAAGAATATACCAGACTAGTAAGAATCTTAAAACCTATGGATTTATATGTCTCCGAAAGAGAATCAAGGGTGTGTACAGTAGCATAAACGCAGCAGTGATAGGATTGGTGAGGTTCGGTGAGCAAATGCAGAGCCTTTGAAGTCATATTGCATGGTACCCATTCCATGGATCTCAACTCTCCAGGTTTAAGGGATTCTTCCTTCAGCTAAAACATGCATGTGGAACCCAGAGTATGATCCACCATGTGATCGGGAAACGTGTTCAAATGTATCTCATTTTTCGTCCGCTGCTACTCGGTGCAACTTTCCAGACGCTTTACTAACACTCTCCCCACTTGGAGAGTCAGTGCCTTTAACCTCCTCTTTGGACCAGTTTGCAAGTTCTGCGTAAGATGAACAGGAATAAGGAGAAGCAATGGGAGACTATCTGTAGGTGTATGGACGGGCTAATTTAACTCTCATTTCCCACCAGGAAGACGAATGAACCAAAGGCTCTGCGTGCCGTGCTGGAACTAGATTAGGGCCTGAAGAGATCCTGCGGTTTTGCGGCCAGCTCACAGGAAAGCGAGTTGAAGAAAGGAGCTGAGGGGCACTGTAATTCACAAACCTGCGGAGTTATAAATGACAGCTATCGTCCAAAAATATATTGAAGTAAGGCTGCCAAGAGGACTTGAAATCGGGGCAGAATTGCAGGAAACCGATTACAGGAGGTAGACTGGAATTGCATGTAAAGCATAGGAAAAGAGGCAGAACGTCCACAATGATGCACTTGCCCAAAAAGGGCGTATGCGTTTTTTCCTGAAAATATTCAGGAAAAAACGCATACGCCCTTTTTGGCCAACCAAGCAAGCTTGCAAAGGAAATGTGCACTACAATGAAGTCTCACTGCCCCCCGGTCAAAAGGGCCATCTGAAAAAAGTGTAAAATCCAGAAAGGCAGGACAGGCCATGGAGAACAGGGAGCCTTGTTATGCTGATGGGCGGGATGTAAACTGCCAACAGCCACTCAGGAGAAGTGTATGGTGTTTCCTGAAACATCTACAAAACAAACATCTAGGAAACTTCCACTTATGGTCCTATAGCTTAGGGAAATTAAAATCAAAAAGACACAGCCACCCCAAATTTTGGGATGGCTCTGTTTACAAGAACTTCGTTTACGGTACAAGTTCAATATCACAGAAAGCGAAAAATGGATAAAGAAGTTGTGGTACTTACGTACAATGCAATATCACTCAGCAATGAAATCTATGTCATCAGGCCCGTAGCAGCATAATGAGTGGATTCAGGTACGATGATTCTAAGTGAAATAAGTCACACAGAAAAAGAAACATCATAAGATATCACTACTACACGGAATGTAAACTTGGCTACACAGGAACTGAATTACAAAACAGAACAGGGTCTCAAATGTAGAAAACCAACTTATGCTTGCTTAAGTGGAAAGGTAAGTTGGGGTGCTGCATAAAACCAGAGATTGAAATGAGCACAGATACCGTTCCATAAGCCAAATATGTAATAGACAAGAGCTACTCCTTGCTCAATGAAGGGGACTCAACACCCCATATTAAACGCCTAAGAATATACCTGACTAGCAAGAATCTTAAAACCTATGGATTTATATGTCTCCGAAAGACAATCAAGCATGTGTATAGCGGCATAAACGCAGCAGTGATAGGATTGGTGAGGTTCCGTGAGCAAATGCAGACCCTTTGAAGTCATATTGCATGGTACCCATTTCATGGGTCTCAACTCTCCAGGTTTAAGGGATTCTTCCTTCAGCTAAAACATGCATGTGGAACCCAGAGTATGATCCACCGTGTGATCGGGAAACGTGTTCAAATGTGTCTCAGTTTTCGTCCCCTGGTACTCGGGTGCAACATTCCAGACGCTTTACTAACACTCTCCCCACTTGCAGAGTCAGTGCCTTTAAACTCCTGTTTGGCCCAGTATGCAATTTCTGCGGAAAATGAACAGGAATAGGGAGAACCAATGAGAGACTAGCTGGAGGTGTCTGGATGGGCAAATTTAACTCTCATTTCCCACCAGGAAGAGGAATTAACCAAAGGCTCAGCGTGCCGTGCCGGAACCACACTAGGGCCTGAAGCAATCCTGCGGTGTTGCGGCCTGCTCACAAGAAAGCGAGTTGAAGAAAGGAGCTCAGGGGCACTGTAATTCACAACCCTGCAGAGTTATAAATGACAGCTATCGTCCAAACATATATTGAAGTAAGGCTGCCAAGAGGACTTGAAAGTGGAGCAGAATTGCAGGAAACCGATTTCAGGAGGTAGACTGAAATTGCGTTTAAAGCATAGGAAAAGAGGCAGAATGTCCTCAATGATGCACTTGGCCAAAAAGGGCGTATGCGTTTTTTCCTGAATATATTCAGGAAAAAACGCATACGCCCTTTTTGGCCAACCAAGCAAGCTTGCAAAGTAAATCTGCACTACAATGAAGTCTCACTGCCCCCCCGGTCAAAAGGGACATATGGAAAAAGTGTAAAATCCAGAAAGGCAGGAAGGCCATGGAGAACAGGGAGCCTTGTTATGCTGATGGGCGGGATGTAAATTGCCAACAGCCACTCTGGAGAACTCTATGGTGTTTCCTGAAACATCTACAAAACAAAGCAACAGAGCCTAGGGCACTTCCACTTATGGTCCTACAGCTTAGGGAAATTAAAATCAAAAAGACACAGCCACCCCAAAGATTGGGACGGCTCTGTTTACAAGAACCTCGTTTACGGTACAAGTTCAATATCGCAGAAAGCAAAAAATGGATAAAGAAGTTGTGGTACTTACGTACAATGCAATATCACTCAGCAATGAAATCTATGTCATCAGGCCCGTAGCAGCATAATGAGTGGATTCAGGTACGATGATTCTAAGTGAAATAAGTCACACAGAAAAAGAAACATCATAAGATATCACTAATACACAGAATGTAAACTTGGCTACAGAGGAACTGAATTACAAAACAGAACAGGGTCTCAAATGTAGAAAACCAACTTATGCTTGCTTAAGGGGAAAGGTGAGTTGGGGTGCTGCATAAAACCAGAGATTGAAATTAGCACAGATACCGTTCCATAAGCCAAATATGTAATAGACAAGAGCTACTCCTTGCTCAACGAAGTGGACTCAACACCCCATATTAAACGCCTAAGAATATACCAGACTAGTAAGAATCTTAAAACCTATGGATTTATATGTCTCCGAAAGAGAATCAAGGGTGTGTACAGTAGCATAAACGCAGCAGTGATAGGATTGGTGAGGTTCGGTGAGCAAATGCAGAGCCTTTGAAGTCATATTGCATGGTACCCATTCCATGGATCTCAACTCTCCAGGTTTAAGGGATTCTTCCTTCAGCTAAAACATGCATGTGGAACCCAGAGTATGATCCACCATGTGATCGGGAAACGTGTTCAAATGTATCTCATTTTTCGTCCGCTGCTACTCGGTGCAACTTTCCAGACGCTTTACTAACACTCTCCCCACTTGGAGAGTCAGTGCCTTTAACCTCCTCTTTGGACCAGTTTGCAAGTTCTGCGTAAGATGAACAGGAATAAGGAGAAGCAATGGGAGACTATCTGTAGGTGTATGGACGGGCTAATTTAACTCTCATTTCCCACCAGGAAGACGAATGAACCAAAGGCTCTGCGTGCCGTGCTGGAACTAGATTAGGGCCTGAAGAGATCCTGCGGTTTTGCGGCCAGCTCACAGGAAAGCGAGTTGAAGAAAGGAGCTGAGGGGCACTGTAATTCACAAACCTGCGGAGTTATAAATGACAGCTATCATCCAAAATTATACTGAAGTAAGGCTGCGAAGAGGACTTGAATGCGGGGCAGAATTGCTGGAAACCGATTTCAGAAGGTACACGGGAGTCGCTCTTAAAGCATAGGAAAAGAGAGAGAACTTGGAAAATAATGCACTTGGCAAAAATGGGCATATGTGTTTTATCCAGAGCTCTCATAACTGAGGGGAGGAGATTCCCAGCAGGCTCCAACTGCCACCTGAGGGCTCACATTGCCAAGGCAACGTGAGCAAGCCAGGCAGGAGTTACCTCACAGCAGAGGTCCCACCTCACAGAAGGGTGAGAAACCCCGCCAACATCAGACTCTCACCAGAGGGCCCACATCACCAAGGGGATGGGAACCAGGCAGGAGTGTCTTCACACCAGTGGGGCCACATCATCGAAAGGTGAGGTACTCAGCACATGTGTCCTCAAACCAGAGGACCCACATCACAAAGGGCCTCGGAGTGAGGCAGGCAGGAGTAGCCTCACAACACTGGGCCCATAGAATAAAAAAGTGAGGAATCCAGCAGTTGGAACCTCCCAGCAGGTGGCCCAGAGCACCGAGGCTATGGGATCCAGGCCACAGTGAACTTACAGAAGAGGGCCCATGTCATGAAACTGAGCAACCCAGCCATTGGGACTTCAGAGCAGGAGGCCCACATCCCCATGGGGATGGAAATCTGGTAGGAGTGTCCTCGCACCACTGAGAACGTATCAGAAAATTTTGGGCGACCAGCAGTTAGGGCCTGACGCCAGAGGACCCTCATCACCAAGGGAAGGAGGCTCCCAGCAGGCTCCAACTGCCACCAGAAGGCTGACGTCGCCAAGGCGATGTGTGCCAACCAGGCACGAATGACCTCACAGCAGAGGGTCCACCTCAGAAGTGTGACAAACCCAGTCACGATCAGACTCGCACCAGAGGACCCTATCACCAAATGGATTGGAACCAGGCAGGAGTGTCCTCACATGAGTAGGGCCACATCATCTAAAGGTGAGGAACCCAGAACATGTGGCTTCAAACCATAGGACACCCATCACCAAGAGGCTGGGAGTGAGGCAGGCAGGAGGAGCCTCATAACAGAGGGCCCAAAAATAAGAAAGGTGAGGAATCCAGCAGTTGGAACCTCCCAGCAGGCGGCCCAGAGCACAGAGGCTAGGGGATCCAGGCCGGAGTGAACTAACACCAGACAGCCCACATCATGAAACTGTGAGCAACCCAGACATTGGGACCTCAGAGCAGAAGGCCCACATCCCCATGGTGATGGGAACATGACAGGAGTGTCCTGGCATCACTGGGCTCACATCAGAAAAAGTGGGGTGCTCAGAAGTTAGGGCCTGACGCTAGAGGGCACTCATCACCGAGAGGAGGAGGCTCCCAGCTGGCTCCAGCTGCCACCAGAGGGCCAACGTCGCCAAGGCGATGTGTGCCAGCCCGGCAGGAGTGACCTCACAGCAGAGGGCCCACCTCACAGAAGGGTGAGGAACACAGCCAGGATCAGACTCTCACCAGAGGGCGCACATCACCAAGGGGATGGGAAACGGGTAGGAGTGTCCCCACACCAGTGGGACAACATCATCGAAAGGTGAGGATCCCAGCACATGTAGCCTCAAACCACAGGAACCACATCACCAAGGGGTTCGGAATGAGGCTGGCAGGACCGGCCTCACAACACAGGGTCCATAGAATATAAAACTTGAGGAATCCAGCAGTTGGAACCTCCCAGCAAGTGGCCCAGAGCACCGAGGCTATGGGATCCAGGCTGCAGTGAACTCACAGCAGAGGGCCCACATCATGAACCTGTGAGCAGCCCAGCCGTTGGGACCTCAGAACAGAAGGCCCACATCCCCATTGGGATGGGAACCTGGCAGGAGTGGCTTCGCACCACTTAGCACATATCAGAAAATGTTAGGAGCCCAGCAGTTAGGGCCTGACGCCAGGGGGCCCTCATAACTGAGGGGAGGAGACTCCCAGCAGGTTCCAACTGCCAACAGAGGGCCCACGTCTACAAGGTGGCATGCGCCAGCCAGGCAGTAGTGACCTCACAGCAGAGGGCCTATCTCACAGAAGGGTGAGGAACCGAGGCAGGATGAGACTCTCGCCAGAGGGCCCACAACACCAAGGGGATGGGAACCAGTCAGGACTGTTCTCGCACCAGTGGGGCCACATCATCGAAAGGAGAGGAACCCAGCACATGTGGCCTCATATCAGAGGACATACATCACAAAGGGGATGGGAGTGAGGCAGGTAGGAGTAGCCTAAAAACAGAGGGCCCAAAGAATAAAAAAGGTGAGGAATCCAGCAGTTGGAACCTCCCAGCAGGTGGCCGAGAGCACAGAAGCTATGGGATTCAGGCAGGAGTGAACTAACACCAGAGAGCCCACATCATGAAACTGTGAGCAACCCAGGCGTTGGGACCTCAGAGCAGAAAGCCCACATCCCCATGGGGATGGGAACCTGACAGGAGTGTCCTGGCATCACTGGGCTCACATCAGAAAACGTGGGGAGCCCAGCAGTTAGAGCCTGATGCTAGAGGGCCATCATCACCGAGGGCAGGAGGCTCCCAGCAGGTTCCATGTGCCAACAGAGGGCCCACATCGCCAAGGTGATGTGTGTAAGTCAGGCAGGATTGACCTCACAGCAGAGGGCCTACCTCACAGAAGAGTGAGGAACCCAACCAGGATAAGACTGTCACCAGAAGGCCCACATCACCAAGGGGATGGGAACCAGGCAGGAGTGTCCTCACACCAGTGGGGCCACATCATTGAAAGTTGCGGAACCCAGCACATGTGGCCTCAAACCAGAAGACCCACATCACGAAGGGGTTGCGAGTGAGGCAGGCAGGAGGAGCATCACAACACAGGACCCATAGAATACAAAAGTTGAGGAATCGAGCAGCTGGAACCTCCCAGCAGGTGGCCAAGAGCACAGAGGCTATGGGATCCAGGCCACAGTGAACTAACACCAGAGAGCCCACATCATGAAATTGTGATCAACCCAGCCGTTGGAACCTCAGAGCAGAAGGCCCACATCCCCGTGGAGATGGGAACCTAAGAGGAGTGCCCGAGCATCACTGGGCTCACTAAGAAAAGTTGGGGAGCCCAGCAGTTAGGGCCTGACGTCAGAGGGCCCTCATCACAGAGGTGAGGAGGCTCCCAGCAGGGTCCAAGTGCCACCAGAGGGCTCATGTCAACAAGGCGAGGTGAGCAAGCCAGGCAAGAGTTACCTGATAGTAGAGGGCCCACCTCACAGATGGGTGAGGAACCCAGCCAGGATCAGACTCTCACCAGAGGGCCCACATCACAAAGGGGATGGGAACCGGTCAGGATTATCCTCACACCAGTGGGGCCTCATCATCTTAAGGTGAGGAACCCAGCACATGTGTCCTCAAACCAGAGGACCCACATCACCAAGGGCCTTGGAGTGAGGCAGGCAGGAGTAGCCTCACAACACAGGGCACATAATATAAAAAACGTGAGGATTCCAGCATTTAGACCTTCCAGCAGGCGGCCCAGAACACCGAGGCTATGGGATCCAGGCCACAGTGAACTCACAGCAGAGGGCCCACATCATAAAACTGTGAGCAACCCAGGCGTTGGGACCTCAGCGCAGAAGGCCCACATCCCCATGGGAATGGGAACCTGGCTGGAGTGTCCTCGCACCACTGGGCACACATCAGAAAATGTGGGGAGCCCACCATTTAGGGCCTGACGCAAGAGGGCCGTCATCACCGAGAGGAGGAGGCACCCTGCATGCTCCAACTGCCACCAGAGGGCTCACGTCTCCAAGGTGATGTGTGCCAGCCAGGCAGGAGTGACCTCACAGCAGAGGGCCTACCTCACAGAACGTTGAGGAACCCAGCCAGGATTAGACTCTCACCAGAGGGCCCACCTCACCAAGGGGATGGGAACCAGGCAGGAGTGTCCTCACATGAGTGGGGCCACATCATCGAAAGGTGAGGAACGCAGCACATGTGGCCTCAAGCCATAGGACAGTCATCACCAAGGGGCTGGCAGTGAGGCAGGCAGGAGGAGCCTCACAACAGAGGGCACATAGAATAAAAAAGTTGAGGAATCCAGCAGTTGGAACCTCCCAGCAGGCGGCTCAGAGCACCGATGATAAGGGATCCTTGCCAGAGTGAACTCACAGCAGAGGGCCCACATCATGGTACTGTGAGCAAGCCAGCCGTTTTGACCTCAGAGCAGAAGGCCCATATCCCCATGGGGGTGGGAACCTGGCAAGAGTGTCCTCACTCACTTGGCGCACATCAGAAAATGTGGGGAGCCCAGCAGTTATGGCCTAAGGCAAGAGGGCCCTCATCACCGAGGGGAGGAGGATCCCAGCACACTCCAACTGCCACCAGAGGGCCCACGTCGCCAAGGTGATGTGTGCCAGACAGGCATGATTGACCTCACAGCAGAGGGCCCACCTCACAGAAGGGTGAGGAACCCAGCCAGGATCAGACTCTCACCTGAGGGCCCACATCAGCAAGGGGATGGGAACCAGTCAGGACTGTCTTCCCTCCAGTGGGGCCACATCATCGAAAGGTGCGGAACCCAGCACATGTGGCCTCAAATCAGAGGACACATATCACAAAGGGAATGGGAGTGAGGCAGGCAGGAGTAGCCTAAAAACAGAGGGCCCAAAGAATAAGAAAGGTGAGGAATCCAGCAGTTGGAACCTCCCAGCAGGCGGCCGAGAGCACAGATGCTATGGGATGCAGGCAGGAGTGAACTAACAGCAGAGAGCCCACATCATGAAACTGTGAGCAACCCAGGCGTTGGGACATCAGAGCAGAAGGCCCACATCCCAATGGGGATGTGAACCTGGCTGGAGTGTCCTCACACCACTGGGCGTACATCACAAAATGTGGGGAGCCCAGCAGTTAGGGCCTGACGCCAGAGGGCCCTCATCACTGAGGGGAGGAGGCTCCCAGCAGGCTCCAAGTGCCACCAGAGGGCTCATGTCCACAAGGCGAGGTGAGCAAGCCAGGCAGGAGTGACCTCACAGCAGACGGCCCACCTCACAGATGGGTGAGGAACCCAGCCAGGATCAGACTCTCAACAGAGGACCCACATCACCAAGGGGATGTGAACCAGGCAGGAGTCTCCTAAGACCATTGGTCCCACATCATCGAAAGGTGAGGAACCCAGCACATGTGGCCTCAAACCAGACGACACACATCACGAAGGGGCTGGGAGTGAGGCAGGCAGGAGGATCCTCACAACAGAGGGCGCAAAAAATTAAAAAAGTGAGGAATCCGGCAGTTGGAACCTCCCAGCAGGCGGCCAAGAGCACAGAGGCTATGGGATCCAGGCCTCTGTGAACTAACACCAGAGAGCCCACATCACGAAAATGTGAACAACCCAGCCGTTGGGACCTCAGAGCACAAGGCCCACATCCCCATGGAGATGGGATCCTAAGAGGAGTGCCAAAGCATCACTGGGCTCACTAAGAAAAGTTGGTGAGCCCAGCAGTTATGCCCTGACGCAAGAGGGCCCTCATCACCGAGGGGAGGAGGCTCCCAGGAGGCTCCAAGTGCCACCAGAGGGCTCATGTCCACAAGGCGAGGTGAGCAAGCCAGGCAGGAGTGACCTCACAGCAGACGGCCCACCTCACAGAAGGGTGAGGAACCCAGCCAGGAACAGACTCTCACCAGGGGGTCCACATAACCACGTGGATGAGAACCAGGCAGGAGTGTCCTCACACTAGTGGGGCCACATCATCGAAAGGTGAGGAACCCAGCAAAGGTGGCCACAAACCAGAGGACCCACATCACCAAGGGGTTGAGAGTGAGGTAGGTGTCTGGACAGGCATATTTAACACTCATTTCCCACCAGGAAGAGGAATTAACCAAAGGCTCAGCGTGCCCTGCCAGAAGCAGATTAGGGCCTGAAGCAGTCTTGCGGGTTTGCGGCCAGCTCACAAGAAAGCGAGTTGAAGGAAGGAGCTCAGGGGCCCTGTAATTCACAAACCTGCAGAGTTATAAATGACAGATAACGTCCAAAAATATATTGAAGTAAGGCTGCGAAGAGGACTTGAAAGCGGGGCAGAATTTCAGGAAACCGATTTCAGGAGGTAGACTGGATTTGCATTTAAAGCATAGGAAAAGAGGCAGAATATCGAAAATGATGCACTTGGCAAAAAAGGGCGTATGAGTTTGTTCCTGAATATATTCAGGAAAAAACACATACGCCCTTTTTGGCAAACCAAGGAAGCTTGCAATGGAAATCCGAACTACTATGAAGTGTCACTTCCCCCCGGTCTAAAGGGCCATCTGAGAAAAGTGTAAAATCCAGAAAGGCAGGACAGGCCATGGAGAACTGGGAGCCTTGTTATGCTGATGGTCGGGATGTAAATTGCCAACAGCCACTCTGGAGAAGTGTATGGTGTTTCCTGATACATCTGAAAAACAAAGCAACAGAGTCTAGGGCATTTCCACTTATGGTCTTATAGCTTAGGGAAATTAAAATCAAAAAGACACAGCCACCCCAAAATTTGGGACGGCTCTGTTTACAGGAACCTCTTCTACAGTACAAGTTAAATACCCCAGAGAACAAATAATTGATAAAGAAGTTGCGGTACGTACGTACAACAGAATACCACTCAGCAATGAAATCTGTGTCACCAGGCCTGTACTAGCATAATGAGTGGATTGAGGCACGGTGATTCTAAGTGAAATAAGTCACACAGAAAAAGAAACATCATAAGGTATCACTAATGCACGGAATGTAAACTTGGCTACACATGAACTGAATTACAAAACAGAACAGGGTCTCAAGTTTAGAAAACCAACTTATGCTTGCTTAAGGGGAAAGGTGAGTTGGGGTGCTGCATAAAACCAGAGTTTGAAATTAGCACAGATAGCGTTCCATAAGCCAAATATGTAATATACAAGACCTACCCCTTGCTCAACGAAATGGACTCAACAATGACTCAACCTCACACCTGTTAGAATGGGCATCATCTGAAAATCTACAAACAACAAATGCTGGAAAGGGTGTGGAGAAAAGGAACCCTCTTCCACTATTGTTGGGAATATAAATTGATACAGTCACTATGGAGAACAATATGGAGTTTCTTAAGAAACTAATAATAGAATTACCATATGATACAACAATCCCAGTACTGGACATATACCCAGACAAAACCATAAATCAAAAAGAGACATTCACTGCAATGTTCATTGCATCACTATTTACAATATCGAGGTAATGGAAGCAACCTAAATGCCCAGAGACAGACGAATGCATAAAGATGTGGTACATATATAAAATGGAATATTACTAAGCCATGAAAGGAATGAAATTGGGTCATTTGTAGAGACGTCGATGGATCTAGAGACTGTCATACAGAGTGAAGTAAGTCAGAAAGAGAAGAACAAATCTTGTATATTCATGCATATATGTGGAACCTAGAAAAACTGTACAGATTAACCGTTTTGCAAGGCATAAATAGAGCAACAGATGTAGACAACAATCGTATGGACAACAAGGGGGGAAAGCTCTTGGGGGGGTGGTGGTGGGAGGAGTTGAGAAATTGGGATTGGCATGTAAACATTTATATGTATAAAATAGATAACCAATAAGAACCTGCTGTATAAAAATATAAAATAAAATTCAAAATTAAAAAGAAATAAAATTTAAAAAATAAAACAGAAAAAACAATTATTCCCTTCACATACATGTATTTATATGAATAAATTATTTCCATGCTTATATCTGTAAATACAAAAAAGAGGAATAAAATCTACCTTGAACCAAAAACGAAAAAGAGAAAAAAAAAAAACAGAACCCACCAGTTACTCAGAGGAAAACCGTATCAGGGCACTTGCTCCAGTTGTAAACAATTCTGAAGTTGGTCAGTGGTGGGGAATCGTCTCCCATTCAGCCAGCAGCCCCCACACAACAAGCGTCCTCATTGCAAAGCTGGGGCACCGTGCCGAGGCATCTGTGAGTAAACGTGAGCTGAGCCCCAGGCCAGTTGCTGCTGAACTGTTCCCACCCTTCCCAGGTAAAACACCTGAATATATACAAGGACTTGAAAGCCTAGAGGAAGGGCCATGGAGCCACACGAGTGACAGCATGCCAGCTGACTTGGTGCCTGCAGGCCAGCCAGGATGGTCCTGGCCCTGGGTGCTCTTCTGGAAGATTTCCATTTCCCTGCCTGAGATACCCGTCCTGTCCCTGCCCCCACTGCTTTTTTCCTTCCTCACCTCTGCCCAGGGAGAAATTCCAGCAGCAGGTATGGGTGACACATCCTCTTCTTTAGCAGGTGGCAGCCTGGCAACTGCTGCAGAAAGTCCAGCAGAGCCCCACTCACACTGGGCCACCCACAAAGCTGTGGCCTCTCACTCCCTCCCACCAGCCCAGCCCCGAGACTGCTGACAGGGCAGAGAAAATGGCGTCAGGCACAGCTGCAGGGGCTCTTGCTGCCTGGAGTGGGATTTATATTGATCTCAACCCAGGCACACCTGGGGAGGGCTGGCCGGCAGTAAGGCTGCCCAGGTCAGCCAATCATCACCCCTCAGGGGCTCACAGTTGCAGAAAATGGAACTTGCTGAACCGGCCAGGTCCAAGGAACAGGTGTGGGCTCCTGAGAGTCAGGATAGACAAGGGGCTGCAGCTTTGGCTTGTTTTCTAATCATTTTATCTGGCCCATGAGTGGGAGACAACTTCAAGAAAACCCTCTCCTAATGAGAGGAACCCAGGAGTCAGGGAGAGGAGGGGGTGGGTGGTGGTTGGAGACAGAGGCCTGGTGCCCTGGGTGCAGTGGAAGTCTCTGGAAGACCAGGTGGAGGGAGGCCACACAGAGTGATGCCCAGGGTCACAGACCTGTCGGAGCTGCTGTTTGTTAGTTCAAGTCCTGCTCTGAGGTGCTCTGTGTCAGCTCTGAGCGACAGGTGAGCTGGGGGTGCTCTTCAATGAGGGCTATGTGCACGGTTCCTGTGTGCCCAGCCCTGCCACGGTACCTGCAAGGGTAGCTCTGTATCCTGGGAGGGGCCTGACCATGAGAGCCCCGTGGGCTGGGTTGGGGGTGGGGTACCTGCCCAGGAGAGCTCCATATCCTGGGATTGGCCTGACCACGAGAGCCCCATGGGCTGCTGGGGACCTGGTAAAGGATGTCAGGACAGTCAGTGAAGCCACCGAGGATATACCTCCAGTTGCTCCTGATTCCTACACCCTGCTGGTCATTCTACCAACCACCAGGACATGGTATTCTGTATTAGTCTTCAATGATGCCTTCTTTTGTATTCCATTAGTCCCAGAGTCACAAGAAATTTTGGCTTGTGAGTGGCAGGACTCAACATACGACTAAAACAATACTTCCGGGCCGTCTTGCCCCAAGGGTTCAAAAATTCCCACACCATCTTTGGGGAAAGCTTAGCTAGAGACCGAAAAGTTCTACCTCTGGAAAAGGAAACCCTCCTTCAATATGCAGATGACATTCTGATCGCCAGCCCTACTAAGGAGGACTCTGAACTACCAAGCCAATAAAGGATAGAAGTTGTCCAAGAAAAAGCTCAAATATCACAGACTGCGGTGACCTGCCTGGGCTTCATTCTCACACAAGGTCAGAGAAGCCCATCCCAGGAAACGGAAGAAACCATTTGCAGCCTTACCCCTTTCTAAAACTAGAAGACAGCTTAGGGGTTCCTGGGGAGGCCAGGGTTTGCTGCTTCTGGATCCCTAACTACAGTCTACTAGCTGGGCCTCTATATGAAACACTGAAAGGAAAAGATGATGATCCTTTTGAACAGAATCCAGAAGTGGCCTTTCAAGAATGGAAAGAGCAGTCAATTCAGACCCTTGCCCTGGAACTCCCTAATTGAGCTAAACCCTTTGACCTTTCCATTCCCGGTGAAAGGTGAATCGCCATTGGAGAATTAGTGCAAAAACTGGGACCACTTGAAATGGAACAACGCAAGAATGCCATCCAGGTAGGATAAACTACAGTCACCAAGGGGCTTGGCCCACTGCCACATCTGGCCAAGATACTGGCGGTATCTAAAAACCTGGAAATCAGCAGCCCAAAAGGCCACCTCCCTCCTAAGGGAAATGGACCGCACGTGGTGATCCTAATCACCTACCATGCCCTGAAGTTGCAGGGTTCACTCCGTGGGCACACCGACCTCGAGTGAGGAGGCCCTCCAACTCCAACATCCAGAGAGATAACCGGGGGCAACAGGACACCATGACGACTCGTGTGAACATCACTTGACCTGGAGTTTCTCTCATAAAACAACAATAGTGTGTCCCGAAGGAGTAGACTACTGCTTGCAGGACTTACTGCACCCGGAGGGGAGCTAATAATCTTGGCGGGGGAACCGTATATCACACTGTCACCATAGAAAAGCCTACAGACACCGTGATGATGGTGGCCAATAAGACCGGCTGGACTCCTGTTTACTTCAAAAGGCTGTTGACTCAGTGGCCATCATGGTCCTTGATCACCACTGACCCTGGACTGTCTGGGAGTTGAGCGGGCAGAGCTCTGACACCTGGTGCTGTTTTTACGTTAATTCAGGGGCCTAATTGAAGAAAGAGCAGACTACTGGTCAGAGCATCAGGCTGGCAGAAACGGTCAGCCTAAGGTGGCCGAACAAATGTGGGGCGGGGTGAAATCGGCCCCCACAGCGTCTCTGCACATCTCTTTCCTGGACCCTTAAAGGTCATTAGAATCTATAACACTTCCAATGCTGGTGCTCAGGCGGACGAGCAGGGAGGCAGGGGTCCTGGGGCCAATCAACGTCACCTGGAGGCTGCTGGGGAGAAGTTCTGACCCTCGTCCCCTGGTATGAGGGCTCCCAACTCAGCACTCAGCAGTTACAGAAGAAGGGTCTGCACCCTCAGCACTCCAAGAATGAGGAACGGGACAAAAGGCAGAGGAGGGGTTTGTCCCCAGCAAAGCCCATTAAAAATCCCTGGGAGATAAAAATAGAATCTGGGCAATAAAGTCAAGTCTGACCTTTTTTATCCTTTGTGCTTTGTCTAATTTCACGTGCTCCTAGGGTCCCGCATGCAGAGGTTCCACACCCGGCACTTCAGACCAGATTTCCTAGTGCAGAATGGCTGGGTCGACACCTCAGCTCCTGGAGCCCAGTGCAGACTCTGAGATATAGAGCCTGAGCTGCAGCCAACCCGGCCCTCGAGAGCTCCGCCCCCTCCCTCCCACTGACTCTGACAGGATCTCTACACAGCAGCCCAGCCCACAGCCCACGGGGTAGTGCATGCTCTCACCTCTCCATTCTCTGATCAAAATATAAAGTTTCCTTTGCTTGGGAACCAAACTCAGTCTCGATCTGTTGGCCCCAATGACACTGGGCAGGGGGACACTTGTTGGGGTCCACTCTGGAGGATCAGTAACAGAAATTGAGACTATTGTAACTTCAATGAACAGATGTGTGAGCCAAACTGTAGTTAACATAGTACAGTTTATAAGGTTCGGGTAAAATAAGATGTTTCTAACACTTCCATTTGATATTTCCATCACTTTATTATAAGCAAGTTCAGTGAAAAGGTTTGTCTTATTTGTCAGGTCAATATTAGAGAAATGAAGTGATTTCTTTCCAAGGATGTACATCTAATAATCTTGGTTAAAGCTTCAATCTTGTTTTAAATGCTTTTCCATTGAAAATGATACCTCTCTTTCAGCTCCCCCATTTCTGAGAAGTATAAAATCTTATAATTTATTATTACCAAAGGGGAAAGGTGGGAGGAGGGATAAATTAACAGTTTGGAATTAACACATACACACTGCTATGTATAAAATAGATCATCAACAAGGAACTACTGTATAGCACAGGGAACTACACTCAATATTTTGCAATAACCTATAAGGGGAAATAATCGGAAAAAGAATACATATTTTTATTGACATCATCTATCAATGACAGTTAAAGTGTAACCTAAGGGAAGCCGGTGGTGAGTGCTTCTGACCCTGAAGACTTCAATCATCTAAAGTTTGGACTCTGCCTACTTCCCAAGGCCCTTAATGAACATATGTGTAGCCGTAGCTTAAAAAACTCCCCAGTTTGGGTTTCGGGGAGACACTGATTTTGAAAAAGCCCTGGTGTTCTCCTTACATGAATGGGACTCTTCCTACTGCTAAAACATGTCTGTCACATCCAGAGGATGGTATACCGTCTGATCGGGAAGAGTTTGGAAAAGGCATCTCATCTCCTGGTGCTCGGGTTCACCCCTCCAGCGTCTTTACTAACAGTCTCCCCACTTGGAGATGTCAGCACTGTCAACATCCTGTTGCGTACAGTTTGGAATTTGTCCAGAGGATGAAGCGGAAGGATGAGGAACAATGAGAGACAAGTCCTAGGTGTTCAGACAGGCACATGTCACTCTAATTTCCAATCAGGAAGATGAATTGACCAAAGGCTAGGGTTGCCCATGGAAACAGTATAGGGCTTGAGGAAATCCCACTGCTTTGTGGCCAGTTCCCATAAACACAAGTTGAACAATGGAACTCAGGGGCAGTAAAATTCACAAAACTGCAGAGTTGAAAATATCTATCACTGAAAAATGTCTTGAGGAAAGTCAGAGAAAAGGATTGGTAAGCAAGGGAGAATGGCAGGAAAGGGATTTGAGGAGGTAGAAAGGACTCGCCATTAAGCACAAGAAAAGTGGCTGAACATTGCCAACATTGCAGTTGGCCAAAAAGGCTGTATGCGTTTCTTTCTGTATATATTCAAGAAAAGGGCATACACTTTTTTAGCCAACCAAACAGGTGGGCACTGGAAATCAATACTACAAAAGATATCACTTCGCATCAGTCAGAAGAGCCATCCTCATAAAGTGTAAACACCAGAAATGCAGGACAGGGCAAGGAGAAGAGGGAGCCCTGTGAGGCTTATAGTGGAAATGTATATTGCCAACGGCCATTCTGGAGAAGTGTATTGTGTTTACTAAAGCATCTAAAAAATGAGCTACAGAGCATAGGGCACTTGCACTCATGGGCGTATATCTTGGGAAAAACAAAAATCGAGAGGACACAGGCACCCCAATGTTTACTGCCTCTCTGTTTAAAAGATCCTCGACTAGGATAGAACTTCAATGTCTCTGGAGGGAAAAAATGGATAGAGATGTGGTACTTATGTAGAGTGGAATATTACTCAGCCTGGAAATCAATGAAATATGGCCAGTTGTAACAACTCCGGAGGAGTTACGTATGATCGTTCTAAGTGACATAATTCAAAAAGAAAAAGACACGTATCATAAGATATCACTTAAAGGTGGAATCCAAAATGGCTACACATGAAATAAATTACAAAACAAAAACATAGTCAAATATGTAGAAAACACGCGTAAGGCTGCTAAACAGGAAAGGTGGGGAGGGGTGAGGCATCATCCAGGAGGTTGAAATTAGCAAAGATACCATTCCAAATACTAAACTGATAATCAACAAGGTCTACACGGTAGCTAAAAGAACTGCACTCAGCACACTCAAGTCACCGGAAAAGAATATCTATGACTGGTAAGAATCTGAAAAAGAATTTATTGATGTCTCTCTGTACGTGAATCAAGTGGATGTAGAGCAGCAAGAAACAGAGCTTTGAAAATCAGCTGTAACCAATATAGTAATAAATTGAAAAAAATAAACGACAGAGAGACAGAGAAAACCTCTTACAACTTTTCCTCAGGGACGGTGATGCAACATGGATTGAACACATCTAGACCCACAGCAGGATGAGACATAAGGCTGGAAACTGTTCGCGCTAAGAGAAATGTGAGGTTGGGTAAGGAAATGCACACCCTTGAAAGTAATACTACCTGGTACCCATTCAATGGGTCCCAAATCTGCAGGTTCAAGGAATCTTCCTACAGCTAAAACATGCATGGAAAACCCAGAGGACTGTACACCATGTGATCGGGAGATGTGTCTAAAATGCACCTCATTTATCCTCTCCTGGTACTCCTGTTCATCATTCCAGCCACGTTACTTAGAATCTCCCCACTTAGAGAATCAGCACATTTAAACTTCTGTTTCACACATTTTGCAAATTGTGAGGAGGATGAACGGGAAGAGGGGGAACCAATGAGAGAATAGTTGTCGGGGTTTGGACGGGCACATGTCACTCTAATTTCCCATTAAGAATAAGAATTAAAAAAAGGCTCAGCCCGCCTCGCCAGAGCCAAAATAGGGCCTGAAGCAATCCTGCGGCTTTGAGGCCAGCTCACAAAAGAGCAACTTAAAAAATGGAGCTCAGGGTCACTGCAATTCACAAACCTGCAGAGTTATAAATGAAAACTAACGTCCAAAAATATGTTGAGGTAAGGCAAAGAAGAGGATCTGAATGCAAGACAGAATTGCAAGAAACAGATTTCAAGAGATAGATTGGACTCGTCTTTAAAGCACATGAAAAGCGGCAGAATTTCGACAATGATGCAGTTGGCCCAAAAGGGAGTATGCGTTTTTTCCTGAATATATCCAGGAAAAAACGCATACGCACTTTATGGGCAACCAAGCAAGCAAGCAATGCAAATGTGCACAACAAAGAAGTCTCATTTCCCACCGGACAAAAGGGCCATCCGAAAAAATTGTAAAAACCAGAAATGCAGGACAGGCCATGGAGAACAGGGAGCCTTTATACGCTGATGGACAGTGTGTGAACTGCCGAGAGCCACTCTGGAGAAGTGTATGGTGGTTCCTAAATCATCTAAAAAACAGAGCTACAGAGCATTGGGCACTTCCAATCACGGGAGTATATCTAGGGAAGTCTAAAAATCAACAAGACACAAGCACACCGCAGTTTAGGGCTACTCTGTTTACAAGAACCTCAACTTCAGTACACCTTAAATATCCCAGGAAAGAGAACAATGGATAAAGAAAATGTGGTTGAAGTCATATTGCATGGTACCCATTCCATGGGTCTCAACTCTCCAGGTTTAAGGGATTCTTCCTTCAGCTAAAACATGCATGTGGAACCAAGAGTATGATCCACCGTGTGATTGGGAAACGTGTTCAAATGTGTCTCAGTTTTCGTCCCCTGGTATTCGGGTGCAACATTCCAGATGCTTTACCAACACTCTCCCCACTTGCAGAGTCAGTGCCTTTAACCTCCTGTTTGGCCCAGTTTGCAATTTCTGCGTAAGATGAACAGGAATAGGGATAACCAATGAGAGACTATCTGCAAGTGTCTGGACGGGCAAATTTAACTCTCGTTTCCCACCAGGAAGAGGAATTAACCAAAAGCTCAGCATGCTGTGCCGGAACCACACTAGGACCTGAAGCAATCCTGCGGTGTTGCGGCCAGCTCACAAGTAAACGAGTTGAAGAAAGGAGCTCAGGGGCACTGTAATTCACAAACCTGCAGAGTTATAAATGACAGCTATTGTCCAAAAATATATTGAACTAAGGCTGTCAAGAGGACTTGAAAGCGGGGCAGAATTGCAGGAAACCGATTTCAGGAGGTAGACTGGAATTGCAAGTAAAGCATAGGAAAAGCAGAACGTCCACAATGATGCACTTGGCCAAAAAGGGTGTATGCGTTTTTTCGTGAATATATTCAGGAAAAAACGCATACGCCCTTTTTGGCCAACCAAGCAAGCTTGCAAAGGAAATCTGCACTACAATGAAGTATCACTTCCCCCCGTCAAAAGGGCCATCTGAAAAAAGTGTAAAATCCAGAAAGGCAGGACAGGCCATGGAGAACTGGGAGCCTTGTTATGCTGATCGGCGGGATGTAAATTGCCAACAGCCACTCTGGAGAAGTGTATGGTGTTTCCTGAAACATCTAAAAAACAAAGCAACAGAGCCTAGGGCACTTCCACTTATGGTCCTATAGCTTAGGAAAATTAAAATCAAAAAGACACAGCCACCCCAAAGTTTGGGACGGGTCTGTTTACAAGAACCTAGTTTACGGTACAAGTTCAATATCACAGAAAGCGAAAAATGGATAAAGAAGTTGTGGTACTTACGTACAATGCAATATCACTCAGCAATGGAATCTATGTCATCAGGTCCGTAGCAGCATATTGAGTGGATTCAGGTAGGATGATTCTAAGTGAAATAAGTCACACAGAAAAAGAAACATCATAAGATATCACTAATACACGGAATGTAAACTTGGCTACACAGGAACTGAATTACAAGACAGAACAGGGTCTCAAATGTAGAAAACCAACTTATGCTTGCTTAACGGGAAAGGTGAGTTGGGGTGCTGCATAAAACCAGAGATTGAAATTAGCACAGATACTGTTCCATAAGCCAAATATGTAATAGACAAGAGCTACTCCTTGCTCAACGAAGTGGACTCAACACCCCATATTAAACGCCTAAGAATATACCTGACTAGTAAGAATCTTAAAACCTATGGATTTCTATGTCTCCGAAAGAGAATCAAGCGTGTGTACAGTGGCATAAACGCAGCAGTGATAGGATTGGTGAGGTTCGGTGAGCAAATGCAGACCCTTTGAAGTCATATTGCATGGTACCCTTTCCATGGGTCTCAACTCTCCAGAATTAAGGGATTCTTCCTTCAGCTAAAACATGCATGTGGAACCCAGAGTATGATCCACCGTGTGATCGGGAAACGTGTTCAAATGTGTCTCAGTTTTCGTCCCCTGGTACTCGGGTGCAACATTCCAGACGCATTACTAGCACTCTCCCCACTTGGAGAGTCAGTGCCTTTAACCTCCTGTTTGGCCCAGTTTGCAATTTCTGCGGAAGATGAACAGGAATAGGGAGAACCAATGAGAGACTAGCTGGAGGTGTCTGGACGGGCAAATTTAACTCTCATTTCCCACCAGGAAGAGGAATTAACCAAAGGCTCAGCATGCCGTGCCGGAACCACACTAGGGCCTGAAGCAATCCTGCGGTGTTGCAGCCTGCTCACAAGAAAGCGAGTTGAAGAAAGGAGCTCAGGGGCACTGTAATTCACAAACCTGCAGAGTTATCAATGACAGCTATCGTCCAAAAATATATTGAAGTAAGGCTGCCAAGAAGACTTGAAAGTGGGGCAGAATTGCTGGAAACCGATTTCAGAAGGTACACGGGAGTCGCTCTTAAAGCATAGGAAAAGAGACAGAACTTGGAAAATAATGCACTTGGCAAAAAAGGGCATATGTGTTTTATCCAGAGCTCTCATAACTGAGGGGAGGAGATTCCCAGCAGGTTCCAACTGCCACCTGAGGGCTCACATTGCCAAGGCAACGTGAGCAAGCCAGGCAGGAGTTACCTCACAGCAGAGGTCCCACCTCACAGAAGGGTGAGAAACCCAGCCAACATCAGACTCTCACCAGAGGGCCCACATCACCAAGGGGATGGGAAACAGGCAGGAGTGTCTTCACACCAGTGGGGCCACATCATCGAAAGGTGAGGTACTCAGCACATGTGTCCTCAAACCAGAGGACCCACATCACCAAGGGCCTCGGAGTGAGGCAGGCAGGAGTAGCCTCACAACACTGGGCCCATAGAATAAAAAAGTGAGGAATCCAGCAGTTGGAACCTCCCAGTAGGTGGCCCAGAGCACTGAGGCTATGGGATCCAGGCCACAGTGAACTCACAGAAGAGGGCCCATGTCATGAAACTGAGCAACCCAGCCATTGGGACCTCAGAGCAGGAGGTCCACATCCCCATGGGGATGGAAATCTGGTAGGAGTGTCCTTGCACCACTGAGAACATATCAGAAAATTTTGGGCGACCAGCACTTAGGGCCTGACGCCAGAGGACCCTCATCACCAAGGGAAGGAGGCTCCCAGCAGGCTCCAACTGCCACCAGAGGGCTGACGTCACCAAGGCGACGTGTGCCAACCAGGCACGAATGACTTCACAGCAGAGGGCCCACCTCAGAGAAGTGTGACGAACCCAGTCAGGATCAGACTCGCAGCAGAGGGCCCACATCAGCAAATGGATTGGAACCAGGCAGGAGTGTCCTCACATGAGTAGGGCCACATCATCTAAAGGTGAGGAACCCAGAACATGTGGCTTCAAACCATAGGACACCCATCACCAAGGGGCTGGGAGTGAGGCAGGCAGGAGGAGCCTCATAACAGAGGGCCCAAAAATAAGAAAGGTGAGGAATCCAGCAGTTGGAACCTCCCAGGCGGCCCAGAGCACAGAGGCTAGGGGATCCAGGCCAGAGTGAACTAACACCAGACAGCCCATATCATGAAACTGTGAGCAACCCAGACATTGGGACCTCAGAGCAGAAGGCCCACATCCCCATGGTGATGGGAACATGACAGGAGTGTCCTGGCATCACTGGGCTCACATCAGAAAACGTGGGGTGCTCAGAAGTTAGGGCCTGACGCTAGAGGGCACTCATCACCGAGAGGAGGAGGCTCCCAGCAGGCTCCATCTGCCACCAGAGGGCCAACGTCGCCAAGGCGATGTGTGCCAGCCCGGCAGGAGTGACCTCACAGCATAAGGCCCACCTCAAAGAAGGGTGAGGAACACAGCCAGGATCAGACTCTCACCAGAGGGCCCACATCACCAAGGGGATGGGAACCAGGCAGGAGTGTCCCCACACCAGTGGGACAACATCATCGAAAGGTGAGGATCCCAGCACATGTAGCCTCAAACCACAGGAACCACACCACCAAGGGGTTCAGAATGAGGCTGGCAGGACCGGCCTCACAACACAGGGTCCATAGAATATAAAAGTTGAGGAATCTAGCAGTTGGAACCTCCCAGCAAGTGGCCCAGAGCACCGAGGCTATGGGATCCAGGCCGCAGTGAACTCACAGCAGAGGGCCCACATCATGAACCTGTGAGCAGCCCAGCCATTGGGACCTCAGAACAGAAGGCCCACATCCCCACTGGGATGAGAACCTGGCTGGAGTGGCTTTGCACCACTTAGCACATATCAGAAAATGTTAGGAGCCCAGCAGTTAGGGCCTGACGCCAGGGGGCCCTCATAACTGAGGGGAGGAGACTCCCAGCAGGTCCAACTGCCAACAGAGGGCCCACGTCTACAAGGTGGCATGCGCCAGCCAGGCAGTAGTGACCTCACAGCAGAGGGCCTATCTCACAGAATGGTGAGGAACTGAGGCAGGATGAGACTCTCGCCAGAGGGCCCACAACACCAAGGGGATGGGAACCAGTCAGGACTGTCCTCCCACCAGTGGGGCCACATCATCGAAAGGTGAGGAACCCAGCACATGTGGCCTCAAGCCATAGGACAGTCATCACCAAGGGGCTGGCAGTGAGGCAGGCAGGAGGAGCCTCACAACAGAGGGCACATAGAATAAAAAAGTTGAGGAATCCAGCAGTTGGAACCCCCCAGCAGGCGGCTCAGAGCACCGATGATAAGGGATCCTTGACAGAGTGAACTCACAACAGAGGGCCCACATCATGGTACTGTGAGCAAGCCAGCCGTTTTGACCTCAGAGCAGAAGGCCCATATCCCCATGGGGATGGGAACCTGGCAAGAGTGTCCTCACTCACTTGGCGCACATCAGAAAATGTGGGGAGCCCAGCAGTTATGGCCTAAGGCAAGAGGGCCCTCATCACCGAGGGGAGGAGGATCCCAGCACACTCCAACTGCCACCAGAGGGCCCACGTCGCCAAGGTGATGTGTGCCAGACAGGCATGATTGACCTCACAGCAGAGGGCCCACCTCACAGAAGGGTGAGGAACCCAGCCAGGATCAGACTCTCACCTGAGGGCCCACATCAGCAAGGGGATGGGAACCAGTCAGGACTGTCTTCCCTCCAGTGGGGCCACATCATCGAAAGGTGCGGAACCCAGCACATGTGGCCTCAAATCAGAGGACACATATCACAAAGGGAATGGGAGTGAGGCAGGCAGGAGTAGCCTAAAAACAGAGGGCCCAAAGAATAAGAAAGGTGAGGAATCCAGCAGTTGGAACCTCCCAGCAGGCGGCTGAGAGCACAGAAGCTATGGGATGCAGGCAGGAGTGAACTAACAGCAGAGAGCCCACATCATGAAACTGTGAGCAACCCAGGCGTTGGGACCTCAGAGCAGAAGGCCCACATCCCAATGAGGATGTGAACCTGGCTGGAGTGTCCTCGCACCACTGGGCGCACGTCACAAAATGTGGGGAGCCCAGCAGTTAGGGCCTGATGCCAGAGGGCCCTCATCACCGAGGGGAGGAGGCTCCCAGCAGGCTCCATGTGCCACCAGAGGGCTCATGTCCACAAGGCGAGGTGAGCAAGCCAGGCAGGAGTGACCTCACAGCAGACGGCCCACCTCACAGATGGGTGAGGAACCCAGCCAGGATCAGACTCTCAACAGAGGGCCCACATCACCAAGGGGATGGGAACCAGGCAGGAGTCTCCTAAGACCATTGGTCCCACATCATCGAAAGGTGAGGAACCCAGCACATGTGGCCTCAAACCAGATGACACACATCACGAAGGGGCTGGGAGTGAGGCAGGCAGGAGGATCCTCACAACAGAGGGCCCAAAAAATTAAAAAAGTGAGGAATCCAGCAGTTGGAACCTCCCAGCAGGCGGCCAAGAGCACAGAGGCTATGGGATCCAGGCCTCTGTGAACTAACACCAGAGAGCCCACATCATGAAAATGTGAACAACCCAGCCGTTGGGACCTCAGAGCAGAAGGCCCACATCCCCATGGAGATGGGATCCTAAGAGGAGTGCCAAAGCATCACTGGGCTCACTAAGAAAAGTTGGTGAGCCCAGCAGTTAGGGCCTGACCCAAGAGGGCCCTCATCACCGGGGGGAGCAGATTCCTAGCACGCTCCAACTGCCACCACACGGCTGACTTCACCAAGGCAATGTGTGCCAGCCATGCAGGAGTGACCTATCAGCAGAGGGTCTCCCTCACAGAAGGGTGAGGAACACAGCCAGGAACAGACCCTCACCAGGGGGTCCACATAACCACGTGGATGAGAACCAGGCAGGAGTGTCCTCACACTAGTGGGGCCACATCATCAAAAGGTGAGGAACCCAGCAAAGGTGGCCACAAACCAGAGGACCCACATCACCAAGGGGTTGAGAGTGAGGTAGGTGTCTGGACGGGCATATTTAACACTCATTTACCACCAGGAAGAGGAATTAACCAAAGGCTCAGCGTGCCCTGCCAGAAGCAGATTAGGGCCTGAAGCAGTCTTGCAGGATTGCGGCCAGCTCACAAGAAAGCGAGTTGAAGGAAGGAGCTCAGGGGCCCTGTAATTCACAAACCTGCAGAGTTATAAATGACAGATAACGTCCAAAAATATATTGAAGTAAGGCTGCCAAGAGGACTTGAAAGCGGGGCAGAATTGCAGGAAACCGATTTCAGGAAGTAAACTGGATTTGCATTTAAAGCATAGGAAAAGAGGCAGAACATCGAAAATGATGCACTTGGCAAAAAAGGGCGTATGAGTTTGTTCCTGAATATATTCAGGAAAAAACACATACGCCCTTTTTGGCAAACCAAGCAAGCTTGCAATGGAAATCCGAACTACTATGAAGTGTCACTTCCCCCCGGTCTAAAGGGCCATCTGAGAAAAGTGTAAAATCCAGAAAGGCAAGACAGGCCATGGGGAAAAAGGAGCCTTGTTATGCTGATGGGCGGGATGTAAATTGCCAACAGCCACTCTGGAGAAGTGTATGGTGTTTCCTGAAACATCCAAAAAACAAAGCAACAGAGCCTAGGGCACTTCCACTTATGGTCCTATAGATTTGGGAAATTAAAATAAAAAAGACACAGCCACCCCAAAGTTTGGGACGGCTCTGTTTACAAGAACCTCGTTTACGGTACAAGTTCAATATCACAGAAAGCGAAAAATGGATAAAGAAGTTGTGGTACTTACGTACAATGCAATATCACTCAGCAATGAAATCTATGTCATCAGGCCCATAGCAGCATAATGAGTGGATTCAGGTACGATGATTCTAAGTGAAATAAGTCACACAGAAAAAGAAACATCATAACATATCACTAATACACGGAATGTAAACTTGGCTACACAGGAACTGAATTACAAAACAGAACAGGGTCTCAAATGTAGAAAACCAACTTATGCTTGCTGAAGGGGAAAGGTGAGTTGGGGTGCTGCATAAGACCAGAGATTGAAATAGCACAGATACCGTTCCATAAGCCAAATATGTAATAGACAAGAGCTACTCCTTGCTCAAAGAAGTGGACTCAACACCCCATATTAAACGCCTAAGAATATACCTGACTAGCAATAATCTTAAAAGCTATGGATTTATATGTCTCCGAAAGAGAATCAAGCGTGTGTACAGTGGCATAAACACAGCAGGGATAGGATTGGTGAGGTTCGGTGAGCAAATGCAGACCCTTTGAAGTCATATTGCATGGTACCCATTCCATGGGTCTCAACTCTCCAGGTTTAAGGGATTCTTCCTTCAGCTGAAACATGCATGTGGAACCCAGAGTATGATCCACCGTGTGATCGGGAAACGTGTTCAAATGTATCTCAGTTTTTGTCCCCTGGTACTCGGGTGCAACATTCCAGACGCTTTACTAACACTCTCCCCACTTGGAGAGTCAGTGCCTTTAACCTCCTGTTTGGCCCAGTTTGCAATTTCTGCGGAAAATGAACAGGAATAGGGAGAACCCATGAGAGACTAGCTGGAGGTGTCTGGACGGGCAAATTTAACTCTCTTTTCCCACCAGGAAGAGGAATTGCCAAAGGCTCAGCGTGCCATGCCAGAATCACACTAGGGACTGAAGCAATCCTGCGGTGTTGCGGCCAGCTCACAAGAAAGCGAGTTGAAGAAAGGACCTCAGGGGCACTGGAATTCACAAACATGCAGAGTTATAAATGACAGCTATCGTCCAAAAATATATTGAAGTAAGTCTGCCAAGAGGACTTGAAAGCAGGGCAGAATTGCAGGAAACCGATTTCAGGAGGTAGACTGGAATTGCATTTAAAAGATAGGAAAAGAGGCAGAACGTCCACAACGATGCACTTGGCCAAAGAGAGCATATGCGTTTCTTCCTGAATATATTCAGGAAAAAACGCATACGCCCTTTCTGGCCAACCATGCAAGCTTGCAAAGGAAATCTGCACTACAATGAAGTCTTACTTCCCCCATGTCAAAAGGGCCATCTGAAAAAAGTGTAAAATCCAGAAAGGCAGGACAGGCCACGGAGATCTGGGAGCCATGTTATGCTGATGGTCGGGATGTTAATTGCCAACAGCCACTCTGGAGAAGTGTATGGTGTTTCCTGAAACATCCAAAAAACAAAGCAACAGAGCCTAGGGCACTTCCACTTATGGTCCTATAGCTTAGGGAAATTAAAATCAAAAAGACACAGCCACCCCAAAGTTTGGAATGGCTCTGTTTACAAGAACCTCATTTATGGGAAAAGTTCAATATCACAGAAAACGAAAAATGGATAAAGAAGTTGTGGTACTTACGTACAATGCAATATCACTCAGCAATGAAATCTATGTCATCAGGCCCGTAGCAGCATAATGAGTGGATTCAGGTACGATGATTCTAAGTGAAATAAGTCACACAGAAAAAGAAACATAATAAGATATCACTAATACACGGAATGTAAACTTGGCTACACAGGAACTGAGTTACAAAACAGAACAGGGTCTCAAATGTAGAAAACCGACTTATACTTTCTTATCGGGAAAGGTGAGTTGGGGTGCTGCATAAAACCAGAGATTGAAATTAACACAGATACCATTCCATAAGCCAAATATGTAATAGAGAAGAGCTACTCCTTGCTCAACGAAGTGGACTCAACACCCCATATTAAACGCCTAAGAATATACCTGACTAGTAAGAATCTTAAAACCTATGGATTTATATATCTCCGAAAGAGAATCAAGCGTGTGTACAGCTACATAAATGCAGCAGTGATAGAATTGGTGAGGTTCGGTGAGCAAATGCAGACCCTTTGAAGTCATATTTCATGGTACTCATTCCATGGATCACAACTCTCCAGGTTTAAGGGATTCTTCCTTCAGCTAAAACATGCATGTGGAACCCAGAGTATGGTCCACCGTGTGATCGGGAAACGTGTTCAAATGTGTCTCAGTCTTCGTCGCCTTGTACTCGGATGCAACATACCAGATGCTTTACTAACACTCCCCACTTGGAGGGTCAGTGCCTTTAACCTCCTGTTTGGCCCAGTTTGCAATTTCTGCGGAAGATGAACAGCAATAGGGAGAACCAATGAGAGACTAGCTGGAGGTGTTTGCACGCGCAAATTTAACTCTCACTTCCCACCAGGAAGAGGAATTAACCAAAGGCTCAGCGTGCCAAGCTGGAACCACACTAGGGCCTGAAGCAATCCTGTGGTGTTGCGGCCAGCTCACAAGAAAGCGAGTTGAATAAAGGAGCTCAGGGGCACTGTGATTCACAAACCTGCAGAGTTATAAATGACAGCAATCGTCCAAAAATATATTGAAGTAAGGCTGCCAAGAGGACTTGATAGCGGGGCAGAATTGCAGGAAACCAATTTCAGGAAGTAGACTGGAATTGCATTTAAAGCATAGGAAAAGAGGCAGAACGTCCACAATGATGCACTTGGCCAAAAAGAGCGTATGTGTTTTTTCCTGAATATATTCAGGAAAAAACGCATACGCCCTTTTTGGCCAACCAAGCAAGCTTGCAAAGGAAATCTGCACTACAATGAAGTCTCACTGCCCCCCGGTCAAAGGGTCATCTGAAAAAAGTGTAAAATCCAGAAAGTCAGGACAGGCCATGGAGAACTGGGATCCTTGTTATGCTGTTGGGCGGGATGTAAATTGCCAACAGCCACTCTGGAGAAGTGTATGGTGTTTCCTGAAACATCTAAAAAACAAAGCAACAGAGCCTAGGGCACTTCCACTTACGGTCCTATAGCTTAGGGAAATTAAAATAAAAAAGACACAGCCACCCTAAAGTTTGGGACGGCTCTGTTTACAAGAACCTCGTTTACGGTACAAGTTCAATATCGCAGAAAGCGAAAAACGTATAAAGAAGTTGTGGTAGTTACATACAATGCAGTATCACTAAGCAATGAAATCTATGTCATCAGTCCTGTAGCAGCATAATGAGTGGATTCAGGTACGATGATTCTAAGTGAAATAAGTCACACAGAAAAAGAAACATCATAAGATATCATTAATACACGGAATGTAAACTTGGCTACACAGGTACTGAATTACAAATCAGAAGAGCGTCTCAAATTTAGAAAACCAACTTATGCTTGCTTAAGGGGAAAGGTGAGTTATGGCGCTGCATAAAACCAGAGATTGAAATGAGCACAGATACCGTTCCATAAGCCAAATATGTAATAGATAAGAGCTACTCCTTGCTCAACGAAATGGACTCAACACCCCATAATAAATGCCTAAGTATATACCTGACTAGTAAGAATCTTAAAACCTATGGATTGATATGTCTCCGAAAGAGAATCAAGCATATGTACAGCGGCATAAACACAGCAGGGATAGGATTGGTGAGGTTCGGTGAGCAAATGCAGACACTTTGACGTCATATTGCATGGTACCGATTCCATGGGTCTCTACTCTCCAGGGTTAAGGGATTCTTCCTTCAGTTAAAACATGCATGTGGAGCCCAGGGTATGGTCCACCGTGTGATCGGGAATCGTGTTCAAATGTGTCTCAGTTTCTGTACCCTGGTACTCGGGTGCAACGTTCCAGACGCAGTACTAACACTCTCCCCACTTGAAGAGTCAGGGCCTTTAACCTCCTGTTTGGCCCAGTTTGCAATTTCTGCGGAAGATGAACAGGAACAGGGAGAACAAATGAGAGACTAGCTGGAGGTGTCTGGACGGGCAAAATTAATTCTCATTTCCCACCAGGAAGAGGAATTAACCAATGGCTCAGCGAGCTGTGCCAGAACCACACTAGGGCCTGAAGCAATCCTGCGGTGTTGCGGCCAGCTCAGAAGAAAGCGAGTAGAAGAAAGGAGCTCAGGGGCACTGTCATTCACAAACCTGCAGAGTTATAAATGACAGCTATCGTTCAAAAATATATTGAAGTAAGGCTGCCAAGAGGACTTGAAAGCGGGGCAGAATTGCAGGAAAAAGATTTCAGGAGGTAGACTGTAATTGCATGTAAAGCATAGGAAAAGAGGCAGAACGTCCACAATGATGCACTTGGCCAAAAAGGGCTTATGTTTGTTTTCCTGAATATATTCAGGAAAAAACGCATACGACCTTTTTGGCCAATCAAGCAAGCTTGCAAAGGAAATCTGCACTACAATGAAGTCTCACTTCTCCCCAATCAAAATGGCCATCTGAAAAAAGTGTGAAATCCATAAAGGCAGGACAGGCCATGGAGAACTGGGAGCCTTGTTATGCTGATGGTCGACATATAAATTGCCAACAGCCACTCTGGAGAAGTGTATGGTGTTTCCTGAAACATCTAAAAAACAGAGCAACAGAGCCTAGGCCACTTCCTCTTATGGTCTTATAGCTTAGGGAAATTAAAATCAAAGAGACACAGCCACCCCAAAATTTGGGACGGCTCTGTTTACAAGAACCTCGTTTACGGTACAAGTTCAATATCGCAGAAAGCGAAAAACCGATAAAGAAGTTGTGGTACTTACGTACAATGCAATATCACTCAGCAATGAAATCTAGGTCATAAGGCCCATAGCAGCATAATGAGTGGATTCAGGTACGATGATTCTAAGTAAAATAAGTCACACAGAAAAAGAAACATCATAAGATATCACTAATACACGAAATGTAAACTTGGCTACACAGGAACTGAATTACAAAACAGAACAGGGTCTCTAATGTAGAAAACCAACATATGCTTGCTCAAGGGGAAAGGTGAGTTGGGCTGCAGCATAAAACCAGAGATTGAAATTAGCACAGATACCGTTCCATAAGCCAAATATGTAATAGACAAGAGCTACTCCTTGCTCAACTAAGTGGACTCAAAACCCCATATTAAATCCCTAAGAATATACCTGACTAGTAAGAATCTTAAAACCTATGGATTTATATGTCTCCGAAAGAGAATCAAGCGTGTGTACAGCGGTATAAATGCAGCAGTGATAGGATTGGTGAGGTTTGGTGAGCAAATGCACACCCTTTGAAGTCATATTGCATGGTACCCATTCCCTGGGTCTCAACTCTCCAGGTTTAAGGGATTCTTCCTTCACCTAAAACATGCATGTGGAACCCAGAGTATGATCCACCATGTGATCGGGAAACGTGTTCAAATGTGTCTCAGTTTTCGTCCCCTGGTACTCGGGTGCAACATTCCAGATGCTTTACTAACACTCTCCCCACTTGGAGAGTCAGTGCCTTTAACCTCCTGTTTGGCCCAGTTTGCAATTTCTGCGGAAGATGAACAGGAATAGGGAGAACCAATGAGAGACGAGCTGGAGGTGTCTGGACGGGCAAATTTAACTCTCATTTCCCACCAGGAAGAGGAATTAACCAAAGGCTCAACGTGCCATGCCGGAACCACACTAGGGCCTGAAGCAATCTTGCGGTGTTGCGGCCAGCTCACAAGAAAGCGAGTTGAAGAAAGGAGCTCAGGGGCACTGTAATTCACAAACCTGCAGAGTTATAAATGACAGCTATCGTCCAAAAATATATTGAAATAAGGCTGCCAAGAGGAATTGAATGCGGGGCAGAATTGCAGGAAACCAATTTCAGGAGGTAGATTGGAATTTCATGTAAAGCATAGGAAGAGGCAGAACGTCCACAATGATGCACTTGGCCAAAAAGGGCGTATGCCTTTTTTCCTGAATATATGCAGGAAAAAACGCATACACACTTTTTGGCCAACCAAGCAAGCTTGCAAAGGAAATATACACTTCAATGAAGTCTCACTTCCCTGTGGTCTAAAGGGCCATCTGAACAAAGTATGAAATCCAGAAAGGCAGGACAGGCCATGGAGAACTGGGAGCCAGGTTATGCTGATGGGCGGGATGTAAATTGCCAACAGCCACTCTGGAGAAGTGTATGGTGTTTCCTGAAACATCCAAAAAACAAAGCAACAGAGCCTAGGGCAATTCCACTTATGGTCCTATAGCTTAGGGAAATTAAAATCAAAAAGACACAGCCACCCCAAAGTTTGGGACGGCTCTGTTTACAAGAACCTCGTTTACGGGACAAGTTCAATATCGCAGAAAGCGAAAAATGGATAAAGAAGTTGTGCTACTTACGTACAATGCAATATCACTCAGCAATGAAATCTATGTCATCAGGCCCGTAGCAGCATAATGAGTGGATTCAGGTACGATGATTCTAAGTGAAATAAGTCACACAGAAAAAGAAACATCATAAGATATCACTACTACACGGAATGTAAACTTGGCTACACAGGAACTGAATTACAAAACAGAACAGGGTCTCAAATGTAGAAAACCAACTTATGCTTGCTTAAGGGGAAAGGTGAGTTGGGGTGCTGCATAAAACCAGAGATTGAAATTAGCACAGATACCGTTCCATAAGCCAAATATGTAATAAAAAGAGCTACTCCTTGCTCATCGAAGACGACACAACACCCCATATTAAATGCCTAAGAATATACCAGACTAGTAAGAATCTTAAAACCTATGGATTTATATGTCTCTGAAAGAAAATGAAGCGTGTGTACAGCGGCATAAACGCAGCAGTGATAAGATTGGTGAGGTTCGGTGAGCAAATGCAGACCCTTTGAAGTCATATTGCGTGGTACCCATTCCATGGGTCTCAACTCTCCAGGTTTAAGGGATTCTTCCTTCAGCTAAAACATGCATGTGGAACCCAGAGTATGATCCACCGTGTGATCGGGAAACGTGTTCAAATGTTTCTCAGTTTTCGTCCCCTGGTACTCGGGTGCAACATTCCAGACGCTTTACTAACACTCTCCCCACTTGGAGAGTCAGTGCCTTTAACCTCCTGTTTGGCCCAGTTTGCAATTTCTGCAGAAGATGAACAGGAATCAGGAGAACCAATGAGAGACTAGCTGGAGGTGTCTGGATGGGCAAATTTAATTCTCATTTCCCACCAGGAAGAGGAATTAACCAAAGGCTCAGCGAGCCGTGCCGGAACCACACTAGGGCCTGAAGCAATCCTGCGGTGTTGCGGCCAGCTCAGAAGAAAGCGAGTAGAAGAAAGGAGCTAAGGGGCACTGTCATTCACAAACCTGCAGAGTTATAAATGACAGCTATCGTCCAAAAATATATTGAAGTAAGGCTGCCAAGAGGACTTGAAAGCGGGGCAGAATTGCAGGAAACCAATTTCAGGAGGTAGACTGGAATTGCATGTAAAGCATAGGAAAAGAGGCAGAACGTCCACAATGATGCACTTGGCCAAAAAGGGCTTATGTTTGTTTTCCTGAATATATTCAGGAAAAAACGCATACGCCCTTTTTGGCCAACCAAGCAAGCTTGCAAAGGAAATCTGCACTACAATGAAGTCTCACTTCTCCCCAATCAAAAGGGCCATCTGAAAAAAGTGTAAAATCCATAAAGGCAGGACAGGCCATGGAGAACTGGGAGCCTTGTTATGCTGATGGGCGACATATAAATTGCAAACAGCCACTCTGGAGAAGTGTATGGTGTTTCCTGAAACATCTAAAAAACAGAGCAACAGAGCCTAGGCCACTTCCACTTATGGTCTTATAGCTTAGGGAAATTAAAATCAAAGAGACACAGCCACCCCAAAATTTGGGACGGGTCTGTTTACAAGAACCTCGTTTACGGTACAAGTTCAATATCGCAGAAAGCGAAAAACCGATAAAGAAGTTGTGGTACTTACGTACAATGCAATATCACTCAGCAATGAAATCTAGGTCATAAGGCCCATAGCAGCATAATGAGTGGATTCAGGTACGATGATTCTAAGTAAAATAAGTCACACAGAAAAAGAAACATCATAAGATATCACTAATACACGAAATGTAAACTTGGCTACACAGGAACTGAATTACAAAACAGAACAGGGTCTCAAATGTAGAAAACCAACTTATTCTTGCTTAAGGGGAAAGGTGAGTTGGGGTGCTGCATAAAACCAGAGATTGAAATTAGCACAGATACCGTTCCATAAGCCAAATATGTAATAGACAAGAGCTACTCCTTGCTCAACGAAGTGGACACAAGACGCCATATTAAACGCCTAAGAATATACCTGACTAGTAAGAATCTTAAAACCTATGGATTTATATGTCTCCGAAAGAGAATCAAGCGTGTGTACAGTGGCATAAACGCAGCATTGATAGGATTGGTGTGGTTCGGTGAGCAAATGCAGACCCTTTGAAGTCATATTGCATGGTACCCATTCCATGGGTCTCAACTCTCCAGGTTTAAGGGATTCTTCCTTCAGCTAAAACATGCATGTGGAACCCAGAGTATGATCCACCGTGTGATCGGGAAACGTGTTCAAATGTGTCTCAGTTTTCGTCCCCTGGTACTCGGGTGCAACATTCCAGATGCTTTACTAACACTCTCCCCAATTTGAGAGTTAGTGCCTTTAAACTCCTGTTTGGCCCAGTTTGCAATTTCTGCGGAAAATGAACAGGAATAGGGAGAACCAATGAGAGACTAGCTGGAGGTGTCTGGACGGGCAAATTTAACTCTCATTTCCCACCAGGAATAGGAATTAACCAAAGGCTCAGCGTGCCGTGCCGGAACCACACTAGGGCCTGAAGCAATCATGCGATGTTGCGGCCAGCTGACAAGAAAGTGAGTTGATGAAAGGAGCTCAGGGGCACTGTAATTCACAAACCTGCAGAGTTATAAAAGACAGCTATCGTCCAAAAATATATTGAAGTAAGGCTGCCAAGAGGAGTTGAATGCGGGGCAGAATTGCAGGAAACCGATTTCAGGAGGTAGACTGGAATTGCATGTAAAGCATAGGAAAAGAGGCAGAACGTCCACAATGATGCACTTGGCCAAAAAGGGCGTATGCGTTTTTTCCTGAATATATTCAGGAACAAACTCATACGCACTTTTTGGGAAACCAAGCAGGCTTGCAAAGGAAATCTGCACTACAATGAAGTCTCACTGCCCACCAGTCAAAAGGGCCATCTGAAAAAAGTGTAAAATCCAGAAACACAGGACAGGCCATGGAGAACTGGGAGCCTTGTTATTATGATGGGTGGGATGTAAATTGCCAACAGCCACTCTGGAGAAGTGTATGTTATTTCCTGAAACATCTAAAAAACAAAGCAACAGAGCCTAGGGCACTTCCACTTATGGTCCTATAGCTTAGGGAAATTAAAATCAAAACGACACAGCCACCCCAAAGTTTGGGACGGCTCTGTTTACAAGAACCTCATTTACGGGACAAGTTCAATATCGCAGAAAGCGAAAAATGGATAAAGAAGTTGTGGTACTTACATACAATGCAATATCACTCAGCAATGAAATGTATGTCATCAGGCCCGTAGCAGCATAATGAGTGGATTCAGGTACGATGATTCTAAGTGAAATAATTCACACAGAAAAAGAAACATCATAAGATATGACTACTACACGGAATGTAAACTTGGCTACACAGGAACTGAATTACAAAACAGAACAGGGTCTCAAATGTAGAAAACCAACTTATGCTTGCTTAAGGGGAAAGGTGAGTTGGGGTGCTGCATAAAACCAGAGATTGAAATTAGCACAGATACCGTTCCATAAGCCAAATATGTAACAGACAAGAGCTACTCCTTGCTCAACGAAGTGGACTCAACACCCCATATTAAACGACTAAGAATATACCTGACTAGTAAGAATCTTAAAACCTATGGATTTATATGTCTCCGAAAGAGAATCAAGCGTGTGTACAGTGGCATTAACACAGCAGTGATAGGATTGCTGAGGTTCGGTGAGCAAATGCAGACCCTTTGAAGTCATATTGCATGGTACCCATTCCATGGGTGTCAACTCTCCGAGTTTAAGGGATTCTTCCTTCAGCTAAAACATGCATGTGGAACCCGATGTATGATCCACCATGTGATCGGGAAACGTGTTCAAATGTGTCTCAGTTTTCGTCCCCTGGTACTCGGGTGCAACATTCCAGACGCTTTACTAACACTCTCCCAACTTGGAGAGTCAGTGCCTTTAACCTCCTGTTTGGCCCAGTTTGCAATTTCTGCGTAAGATGAACAGGAATAGGTAGAACCAATGAGAGAGTAGCTGGAGGTATCTGGACGGGCAAATTTAACTCTCATTTCCAACCAGGAAGAGGAATTAACCAAAGGCTCAGCGTGTCGTCCCAGAACCAGATTAGGGCCTGAAGCAATCCTGCGGTGTCGCGGCCAGCTCACAAGAAAGCGAGTTGAAGAAAGGAGCTCAGGGGCACTGTAATTCACAAAGCTGCAGAGTTATAAATGACAGCTATCGTCCAAAAATATATTGAAGTAAGGCTGCCAAGAGGACTTGAAAGCGGGGCAGAATTGCAGGAAACCGATTTCAGGAGGTAGACTGGAATTGCATGTAAAGCATAGGAAAAGAGGCAGAATGTCCACAATGATGCACTTGGCCAAAAAGGGCGTATGCGTTTTTTCCTGAATATATTCAGGAAAAATTGCATAGGCACTTTTTGGCCAACCAAGCAAGCTTGCATAGGAAATCCGCACTACCATGAAGTCTCACTGCCCCCCAGTCAAAAGGGCCATCTGAAAAAAGTGTAAAATCCAGAAAGGCAGGACAGGCCATGGAGAACTGGGAGCCTTGTTATGCTGATGGGTGGGATGTAAATTGCCAACAGCCACTCTGGAGAAGTGTATGGTGTTTCCTGAAACATCTAAAAAACAAAGCAACAGAGCCTAGGGCACTTCCACTTATGGTCCTATAGCTTAAGGAAATTAAAATAAAAAAGACACAGCCACCCAAATGTTTGGGATGGCTCTGTTTACAAGAACCTCTTTTATGGTACAAGTTCAATATCACAGAAAGCGAAAAATGGATAAAGAAGTTGTGCCACTTACGTACAATGCAATATCACTCAGCAATGAAATCTATGTCATCAGGTTCTTAGCAGAATAATGAGTGGATTCAGATACGAAGACTCTAAGTGAAATAAGTCACACAGAAGAAGAAACATCATAAGATATCACTCCTACACGGAATGTAAACTTGGCTACACAGGAACTGAATTACAAAACAGAACAGGGTCTCAAATGTAGAAAACCAACTTATGCTTGCTTAAGGGGAAAGGTGAGTTGGGGTGCTGCATAAAACCAGAGATTGAAATTAGCACAGATACCATTCCATAAGGCAAATATGTAATAGACAAGAGCTACTCCTTGCTCAACGAAGTGGACTCAACACCCCATATTAAACGCCTAAGAATATACCTGACTAGTAAGAATCTTAAAACCTATGGATTTATATGTCTCCGAAAGAGAATCAAGCGTGTGTACAGCGGCATAAACGCAGCAGTGATTGGATTGGTGCGGTTTGGTGAGCAAATGCAGACCCTTTGAAGTCATATTGCATGGTACCCATTCCACGGGTCTCAACTCTCCAGGTTTAAGGGATTCTTCCTTCATCTAAAACATGCATGTGGAACCCAGAGTATGATCCACCGTGTGATCGGGAAACGTGTTCAAATCTGTCTCAGTTTTCGTCCACTGGTACTAGGGTGCAACATCCCAGACTCTTTACTAACACTCTCCCCACTTGGAGAGTCAGGGCCTTTAACCTCCAGTTTGGCCCAGTTTGCAATTTCTGCAGAAGATGAACAGGAATAGGGAGAACCAATGAGAGACTAGCTGGAGGTGTCTGGACGGGCAAATTTAACTCTCATTTCCCACCAGGAAGAGGAATTAACCAAAGGCACAGCGTGCCGTCCGCAACCACATTAGAGCCTGAAGCAATCCTGCAGTGTTGCGGCCAGCGCACAAGAAAGCGAGTTGAAGAAAGGAGCTCAGGGGCTCTGTAATTCACAAACCTGCAGAGTTATTAATGACAGCTATCGTCCAAAAATATATTGAAGTAAGGCTGCTAAGAGGACTGAAAGCGGGGCAGAATTGCAGGGAACCGATTTCAGGAGGTAGACTGGAATTGCATTTAAAGCATAGAAAAAGAGGCAGAACATCTACAATGATGCACTTGGCCAAAAATGGCGTATGCGTTTTTCCCTGAATATATTCAGGAAAAAACGAATAAACCCTTTTTGGCCAACAAACCAAGCTTGCAAATGAAATCTGCACTACAATGAAGTCTCACTTCCCCCGGGTCAAAAGGTCAATCTTAAAAAGTGTAAAATCCAGAAAGGCAGGAGAGGCCATGGAGAACTGGGAGCCTTGTTATGCTGATGGGCGTGATATAAATTGCCAACAGCCACTCTGGAGAAGTGTATGGTGTTTCCTGAAACATCTAAAAAACAAAGCAACAGAGCCTAGGGCACCTCCACTTATGGTCCTATAGCTTAGGGAAATTAAAATCAAAAAGACACAGCCACCCCAAAGTTTGGGACGGCTCTGTTTACAAGAACATCGTTTACGGTACAAGTACAATATCCAGAAAGCGAAAAATGGATAAAGAAGTTGTGGTACTTACGTACAATGCAGTAATACTCAGCAATGAAATCTATGTCTTCAGGCCCATAGCAGCATAACGGGTGGATTCAGGTATGATGATTCTAAGTGAAATAAGTCACACAGAAAAAGAAACATCATAAGATATCACTAATACATGGAATGTAAACTTGGCTACACAGGAACTGAATTACAAAACAGAACAGGGTCTCAAATGTGGAAAACCAACTTATGCTTGCTTAAGGGGAAAGGTGAGTTGGGGCGCTGCATGAAACCGAAGATTGAAATGAGCAGAGATACCGTTCCAGAAGCCAAATATGTAATAGACAAGAGCTACTCCTTGCTCAACGAAGTGGACTCAACACCCCATATTAAACGCCTAAGAATATAACTGACTAGTAAGAATCTTAAAACCTATGGATTTATATGTCTCCGAAAGAGAATCAAGCGTGTTTACAGCGGCCCAAATGCAGGAGTGATTGGATTGGTGAGGTTTGGTGAGCAAATGCAGACCCTTTGAAGTCATATTGCATGGTACCCATTCCACGGGTCTCAACTCTCCAGGTTTAACGGATTCTTCCTTCAGCTATAACATGCATGTGGAACCCAGAGTATGATCCACCGTGGGATCGGGAAACGTGTTCAAATGTGTCTCAGTTTTCATGACCCATGGTACTTGGGTGCAACATTCCAGAAGATTTACTAACACTCTCCCCACTTGGAGAGTCAGTGCCTTTAACCTCCTGCTTGGCCCAGTTTGCAATTTCTGCGTAAGATGAACAGGAATAGGGGGAACCAATGAGAGACTAGCTGGAGGTGTCTGGATGGGTAAATTTAACTCTCATTTCCCACCAGGAAGAGGAATTAACCAAAGGCTCAGTGTGCCATGCCGGAAACACACTAGGGCCTAAAGAAATGCTGCGATGTTGTGGCCAGCTCACAAGAAAGTGAGTTGAAGAAAGGAGGTCAGGGGCACTGTCATTCACAAACCTGCAGAGTTATAAATGACAGCTATCGTCCAAAAATATATTGAAGTAAGGCTGCCAAGAGGACTTGAAAGCGGGGCAGAATTGCAGGAAACCGATTTCAGGAGGTAGCCTGGAATTGCATGTAAAGCATACGAAAAGAGGCAGAACGTCCACAATGATGCACTTGGCCAAAAAGGGCGTATGCGTTTTTTCCTGACGCATACGCCCTTTTTGGCCAACCAAGCAAGCTTGCAAAGGAAATCTGCACTACAATGAAGTCTCCCTGCCCCCCGGTCAAAAGGGCCATCTGAAAAAAGTGTAAAATCTAGAAAGGCAGGACAGGCCATGGAGAACTGGGAGCCTTGTTATGCTGATGGGCGGGATGTAAATTGCCAACAGCTACTCTGGAGAAGTGTATGGTGTTTCCTGAAACATCTAAAAAACAAAGCAACAGAGCCTAGGGCACTTCCACTTATGGTCCTATAGCTTAGGGAAATTAAAATCAAAAAGACACAGCCACCGCAAAGTTTGGGATGGCTCTGTTTACAAGAACCTCGTTTACGGTACAAGTTCAATATCGCAGAAAGCGAAAAATGGATAAAGAAGTTGTGGTACTTACGTACAATGCAATATCACTTAGCAATGAAATCTATGTCATCAGGCCCATAGCAGCATAATGAGTGGATTCAGGTACGATGATTCTAAGAGAAAAAAGTCACACAGAAAAAGAAGCATCATAAGTTATCACTAATACACGGAATGTAAACTTGGCTACACAGGAACTGAATTACAAAACAGAACAGGGTCTCAAATGTAGAAAACCAACTTATGCTTGCTTAAGGGGAAAGGTGAGTTGGGGTGCTGCATAAAACCAGAGATTGAAATTAGCACAGATACCGTTCCATAAGCCAAATATGTAATAGACAAGAGCTACTCCTTGCTCAACGAAGTGGACTCAACACCCCATATTAAACGACTAAGAATATACCTGACTAGTAAGAATCTTAAAACCTATGGATTTATATGTCTCCGAAAGAGAATCAAGCGTGTGTACAGCGGCATCAACACAGCAGTGATAGGATTGCTGAGGTTCGGTGAGCAAATGCAGACCCTTTGAAGTCATATTGCATGGTACCCATTCCATGGGTGTCAACTCTCCGAGTTTAAGGGATTCTTCCTTCAGCTAAAACATGCATGTGGAACCCAATGTATGATCCACCATGTGATCGGGAAACGTGTTCAAATGTGTCTCAGTTTTCGTCCCCTGGTACTCGGGTGCAACATTCCAGACGCTTTACTAACACTCTCCCAACTTGGAGAGTCAGTGCCTTTAACCTCCTGTTTGGCCCAGTTTGCAATTTCTGCGTAAGATGAACAGGAATAGGTAGAACCAATGAGAGAGTAGCTGGAGGTATCTGGACGGGCAAATTTAACTCTCATTTCCCACCAGGAAGAGGAATTAACCAAAGGCTCAGCGTGTCGTCCCGGAACCACACTAGGGCCTGAAGCAATCCTGCGGTGTTGCGGCCAGCTCACAAGAAAGCGAGTTGAAGAAAGGAGCTCAGGGGCACTGTAATTCACAAAACTGCAGAGTTATAAATGACAGCTATCGTCCAAAAATATATTGAAGTAAGGCTCCCAAGAGGACTTGAAAGCGGGGCAGAATTGCAGGAAACCAATTTCAGGAGGTAGACTGGAATTGCATGTAAAGCATAGGAAAAGAGGCAGAACGTCCACAATGATGCACTTGGCCAAAAAGGGCGTATACATTTTTTCCTGAATATATTCAGGAAAAAACGCATACACACTTTTCGGCCAACCAAGCAAGCTTGCAAAGGAAATCTGCACTACAATGAAGTCTCAGTGCCCCACGGAAGAAAGGGCCATCTGAAAAAAGTATAAAATCCAGAAAGGCAGGACAGGCCATGGAGAACTGGGAGCCTTGTTATGCTGATGGGCGGGATGTAAATTGCCAACAGCCACTCTGGAGAAGTGTATGGTGTTTCCTGAAACATCTAAAAAACAAAGCAACAGAGCCTAGGGCACTTCCACTTATGGTCCTATAGCTTAGGGAAATTAAAATCAAAAAGACACAGCCACCCCAAAGTTTGGGACGGCTCTGTTTACAAGAACCTCGTTTACGGGACAAGTTCAATATCACAGAAAGCAAAAAATGGATAAAGAAGTTGTGGTACTTACGTACAATGCAATATCACTCAGCAATGAAATCTATGTTATCAGGCCCGTAGCAGCATAATGAGTGGATTCAGGTACGATGATTCTAAGTGAAATAAGTCACACAGAAAAAGAAACATCATAAGATATCACTAATACACGGAATGTAAACTTGGCTACACAGGAACTGAATTACAAAACAGAACAGGGTCTCAAATGTAGAACACCAACTTATGCTTGCTTAAGGGGAAAGGTGAGTTGGGGTGCTGCATAAAACCAGAGATTGAAATGAGCACAGATACCGTTCCATAAGCCAAATATGTAATAGACAAGAGCTACTCCTTGCTCAACGAAGTGGACTCAACACCCCATATTAAACGACTAAGAATATACCTGACTAGTAAGAATCTTAAAACCTGTAGATTTATATGTCTCCGAAAGGGAATCCAGCATGTGTACAGTGGCATAAACGCAGCAGTGATAGGATTGGTGAGGTTCGGTGAGCAAAGGCAGACCCTTTGAAGTCATATTGCATGGTACCCATTCCATGGGTCTCAACTGTCCAGTTTTAAGGAATTCTTCCTTCAGCTAAAACATGCATGTGGAACCCAGAGTATGATCCACCATGTGATTGGGCAGCGTGTTGAAATGTGTCTCAGTTTTCGTCCAATGGTACTCGGGTGCAACATTCCATACACTTTACTAACACTCTACCCACTTGGAGAGTCAGTGCCTTTAACCTCCTGTTTGGCCCAGTATGCAATTTCTGCGGAAGATGAACAGGAATAGGGAGAACCAATGAGAGACTAGCTGGAGGTGTCTGGACGGGAAATTTAACTCTCATTTCCCACCAGGAAGAGGAATTAACCAAAGGCTCAGCGTGCCATGCCGGAGCCACACTAGGGCCTGAAGCAATCTTGTGGTGCTGCGGCCAGCTCACAAGAAAACGAGTTGAAGAAAGGAGCTCAGAGGCACTGTCATTCACAAACCTGCAGAGTTATAAATGACAGCTATCGTCCAAAAATATATTGAAGTAAGGCTGCCATGAGGACTTGAAAACGGGGCAGAATTGCAGGAAACCGATTTCAGGATGTAGACTGGAATTGCATGTAAAGCATAGGAAAAGAGGCAGAACGTCCACAATGATGCACTTGGCCAAAAACGGCGTATGCCTTTTTTCCTGAATATATTCAGGAAAAAACGCATACGCACTTTTTGGCCAACCAAGCAAGCTTGCAAAGGAAATCTGCACTACAATGAAGTCTCACTGCCCCCAGGTCAAAAGGGCCATCTGAAAAAAGTGTAAATTCCAGAAAGGCAGGACAGGCCATGGAGAACTGGGAGCCTTGTTATGCTGCTAGGCGGGATGTAAATTGCCAACAGCCACTCTGGAGAAGTGTATGGTGTTTCCTGAAACATCGAAAAAACAAAGCAACAGAGCCTAGGGCACTTCCACTTATGGTCCTATAGCTTAGGGAAATTAAAATCAAAAAGACACAGCCACCCCAAAGTTTGGGATGGCTCTGTTAACAAGAACCTCATTTACGGTACAAGTTCAATATCACAGAAAGTGAAAAATGGATAAAGACCTTGTGGTACTTACGTACAATGGAATATCACTCAGCAATGAAATCTATGTCATCAGGCCCGTAGCAGCATAATGAGTGGATTCAGGTACGATGATTCTAAGTGAAATAAGTCACGCAGAAAAAGAAACATCATAAGATATCACTAATACACGGAATGTAAACTTGGCTGCACAGGAGCTGAATTACAAAACAGAACAGGGTCTCAAATGTAGAAAACCAACTTATGCTTGCTTAAGGGGAAAGGTGAGTTGGGGTGCTGCATAAAACCAGAGATTGAAATTAGCACAGATACCGTTCCATAAGCCAAATATGTAATAGACAAGAGCTACTCCTTGTTCAACGAAGTGGACTCAACACCCCATATTAAACGACTAAGACTATACCTGACTAGTAAGAATCTTAAAACCTATGGATTTATATGTTTCCGAAGGAGAATCAAGCGTGTGTACAACGACATAAACGCAGCAGTGATAGGATTGGTGAGGTTCGGTGAGCAAATCCAGACCCTTTGAAATCATATTGCATGGCACCCATTCCATGTGTCTCAACTCTCCAGGTTTAAGGGATTCTTCCTCAGCTAAAACATGCATGTGGAACCCAGAGTATGATCCACTGTGTGATAGGGAAACGTGTTCAAATGTATCTCATTTTTCGTGCCCTGCTACTCGGTGCAACTTTCCAGACGCTTTACTAACACTCTCCCCACTTGGAGAGTCAGTGCCTTTAACCTCCTGTTTGGCCCAGTTTACAATTTCTTTGGAAGATGAACAGGAATAAGGAGAAGCAATGGGAGACTATCTGTAGGTGTCTGGACGGGCAAATTTAACTGATATTTCCCACCAGAAAGACGAATGAACCAAAGGCTCATGTGCCGTGCTGGAACTAGATTAGGGCCTGAAGAGATCCTGCGGTTTTGCGGCCAGCTCACAAGGAAGCCAGTTGAAGAAAGGAGCTGAGGTGCACTGTAATTCACAAACCTGCATAGTTATAAATGACAGCTATCATCCAAAATTATACTGAAGTTAGGCTGCGAAGAGGACTTGAATGCGGAGCAGTATTGCTGGAAACCGATTTCAGAAGGTACACGGGAGTCGCTCTTAAAGCATAGGAAAAGAGACAGAACTTGGAAAATAATGCACTTGGCAAAAAAGGGCATATGTGTTTTATCCAGAGCTCTCATAACTGAGTGGAGGAGATTCCCAGAGCACCGAGGCTATGGGATCCAGGCTGCAGTGAACTCACAGCAGGCTCCAACTGCCACCTGAGGGCTCACATTGCCAAGGCAACGTGAGCAAGCCAGGCAGGAGTTACCTCACAGCAGAGGTCCCACCTCACAGAAGGGTGAAAAACCCAGCCAACATCAGACTCTCACCAGAGGGCCCACATCACCAAGGGGATGGGAACCAGGCAGGAGTGTCTTCACACCAGTGGGGCCACATCATCGAAAGGTGAGGTACTCAGCACATGTGTCCTCAAACCAGAGGACCCACATCACCAAGGGCCTCGGAGTGAGGCAGGCAGGAGTAGCCTCACAACACTGGGCCCATAGAATAAAAAAGTGAGGAATCCAGCAGTTGGAACCTCCCAGCAGGCGGCCCAGAGCACCGAGGCTATGGGATCCAGGCCACAGTGAACTCACAGAAGAGGGCCCATGTCATGAAACTGAGCAACCCAGACATTGGGACCTCAGAGCAGGAGGCCCACATCCTCATGGGGATGGAAATCTGGTAGGAGTGTCCTCGCACCACTGAGAACGTATCAGAAAATTTTGGGCGACCAACAGTTAGGGCCTGACGCCAGAGGACCCTCATCACCAAGGGAAGGAGGCTCCCAGCAGGCTCCAACTGCCACCAGAGGGCTGACGTCGCCAAGGCGATGTGTGCCAACCAGGCACGAATGACCTCACAGCAGAGGGCCCACCTCAGAGAAGTGTGACGAACCCAGTCAGAATCAGACTCGCACCAGAGGGCCCACATCACCAAATGGATTGGAACCAGGCAGGAGTGTCCTCACATGAGTAGGGCCACATCATCTAAAGGTGAGGAACCCAGAACATGTGGCTTCAAACCATAGGACACCCATCACCAAGGGGCTGGGAGTGAGGCAGGCAGGAGGAGCCTCATAACAGAGGGCCCAAAAATAAGAAAGATGAGGAATCCAGCAGTTGGAACCTCCCAGCAGGCGGCCCAGAGCACAGAGGCTAGGGGATCCAGGCCGGAGTGAACTAACACCAGACAGCCCACATCATGAAACTGTGAGCAACCCAGACATTGGGACCTCAGAGCAGAAGGCCCACATCCCCATGGTGATGGGAACATGACAGGAGTGTCCTGGCATCACTGGGCTCACATCAGAAAACGTGGGGTGCTCAGAAGTTAGGGCCTGATGCTAGAGGGCACTCATCACCGAGAGGAGGAGGCTCCCAGCAGGCTCCAGCTGCCACCAGAGGGCCAACGTCGCCAAGGAGATGTGTGCCAGCCCGGCAGGAGTGACCTCACAGCAGAGGGCCCACCTCACAGAAGGATGAGGAACACAGCCAGATCAGACTCTCACCAGAGGGCCCACATCACCAAAAGGATGGGAACCAGGCAGGAGTGTCCCCACACCAGTGGGACAACATCATCGAAAGGTGAGGATCCCAGCACATGTGTCCTCAAACCAGAGGAACCACATCACCAAGGGGTTCGGAATGAGGCTGGCAGGACCGGCCTCACAACACAGGGTCCATAGAATATAAAACTTGAGGAATCCAGCAGTTGGAACCTCCCAGCAAGTGGCCCAGAGCACCGAGGCTATGGGATCCAGGCTGCAGTGAACTCACAGCAGAGGGCCCACATCATGAACCTGTGAGCAGCCCAGCCATTGGGACCTGAGAACAGAAGGCCCACATCCCCATTGGGATGGGAACCTGGCAGGAGTGGCTTCGCACCACTTAGCACATATCAGAAAATGTTAGGAGCCCAGCAGTTAGGGCCTGACGCCAGGGGGCCCTCATAACTGAGGGGAGGAGACTCCCAGCAGGTTCCAACTGCCAACAGAGGGCCCACGTCTACAAGGTGGCATGCGCCAGCCAGGCAGTAGTGACCTCACAGCAGAGGGCCTATCTCACAGAAGGTTGAGGAACTGAGGCAGGATGAGACTCTCACCAGAGGGCCCACAACACCAAGGGGATGGGAACCAGTCAGGACTGTCCTCCCACCAGTGGGGCCACATCATCGAAAGCTGAGGAACCCAGCACATGTGGCCTCATATCAGAGGACATACATCACAAAGGGGATGGGAGTGAGGCAGGTAGGAGTAGCCTAAAAACAGAGGGCCCAAAGAATAAAAAAGGTGAGGAATCCAGCATTTGGAACCTCCCAGCAGGTGGCCGAGAGCACAGAAGCTATGGGATGCAGGCAGGAATGAACTAACACCAGAGAGCCCACATCATGAAACTGTGAGCAACCCAGGCGTTGGGACCTCAGAGCAGAAAGCCCACATCCGCATGGGGATGGGAACCTGACAGGAGTGTCCTGGCATCACTGGGCTCACATCAGAAAACGTGGGGAGCCCAGCAGTTAGGGCCTGATGCTAGAGGGCCGTCATCACTGAGGGCAGGAGGCTCCCAGCAGGTTCCATGTGCCAAGAGAGGGTCCACGTCGCCAAGGTGATGTGTGCAAGTCAGGCAAGATTGACCTCACAGCAGAGGGCCTACCTCACAGAAGAGTGAGGAACCCAGCCAGGATAAGACTGTCACCAGAAGGCCCACATCACCAAGGGGATGGGAACCAGGCAGGAGTGTCCTCACACCAGTGGGGCCACATCATTGAAAGTTGCAGAACCCAGCACATGGGGCCTCAAACTAGAAGACCCACATCACGAAGGGGTTGCGAGTGAGGCAGGCAGGAGGAGCATCACAACACAGGACCCATAGAATACAAAAGTTGAGGAATCGAGCAGTTGGAACCTCCCAGCAGGCAGCCAAGAGCACAGAGGCTATGGGATCCAGGCCTCGGTGAACCAGCACCAGAGAGCCCACATCATGAAATTGTGATCAACCCAGCCGTTGGAACCTCAGAGCAGAAGTCCCACATCCCCATGGAGATGGGAACCTAAGAGGAGTGCCCGAGCATCACTGGGCTCACTAAGAAAAGTTGGGGAGCCCAGCAGTTAGGGCCTGACGTCAGAGGGCCCTCATCACAGAGGTGAGGAGGCTCCCAGCAGGGTCCAAGTGCCACCAGAGGGCTCATGTCAACAAGGCGAGGTGAGCAAGCCAGGCAAGAGTTACCTGATAGTAGAGGGCCCACCTCACAGATGGGTGAGGAACCCAGCCAGGATCAGACTCTCACCAGAGGGCCCACATCACAAAGGGGATGGGAACCAGTCAGGATTATCTTCACACCAGTGGGGCCTCATCATCTTAAGGTGAGGAACCCAGCACATGTGTCCTCAAACCAGAGGACCCACATCACCAAGGGCCTTGGAGTGAGGCAGGCAGGAGTAGCCTCACAACACAGGGCACATAATATAAAAAACGTGAGGATTCCAGCATTTAGACCTTCCAGCAGGCGGCCCAGAACACCGAGGCTATGGGATCCACGCCACAGTGAACTCACAGCAGAGGGCCCGCATCATAAAACTGTGAGCAACCCTGGCGTTGGGACCACAGCACAGAAGGCCCACATCCCCATGGGAATGGGAACCTGGCTGGAGTGTCCTCGCACCACTGGGCGCACATCAGAAAATGTGGGGAGCCCACCATTTAGGGCCTGACGCCAGAGGGCCGTCATCACCGAGAGGAGGAGGCACCCTGCACGCTCCAACTGCCACCAGAGAGCTCACGTCTCCAAGGTGACGTGTGCCAGCCAGGCAGGAGTGACCTCACAGCAGAGGGCCTACCTCACAGAACGTTGAGGAACCCAGCCAGGATTAGACTCTCGCCAGAGGGCCCACCTCACCAAGGGGATGGGAACCAGGCAGGAGTGTCCTCACACGAGTGGGACCACATCATCGAAAGGTGAGGAACGCAGCACATGTGGCCTCAAGCCATAGGACAGTCATCACCAAGGGGCTGGCAGTGAGGCAGGCAGGAGGAGCCTCACAACAGAGGGCACATAGAATAAAAAAGTTGAGGAATCCAGCAGTTGGAACCTCCCAGCAGGTGGCTCAGAGCACCGATGATAAGGGATCCTTGACAGAGTGAACTCACAGCAGAGGGCCCACATCATGGTACTGTGAGCAAGCCAGCCGTTTTGACCTCAGAGCAGAAGGCCCATATCCCCATGGGGATGGGAACCTGGCAAGAGTGTCCTCACTCACTTGGCGCACATCAGAAAATGTGGGGAGCCCAGCAGTTATGGCTTAAGGCAAGAGGGCCCTCATCACCGAGGGGAGGAGGATCCCAGCACACTCCAACTGCCACCAGAGGGCCCACGTCGCCAAGGTGACGTGTGCCAGACAGGCATGATTGACCTCACAGCAGAGGGCCCACCTCATAGAAGGGTGAGGAACCCAGCCAGGATCAGACTCTCACCTGAGGTCCCACATCAGCAAGGGGATGGGAACCAGTCAGGACTGTCTTCCCTCCAGTGGGGTCACATCATCGAAAGGTGCGGAACCCAGCACATGTGGCCTCAAATCAGAGGACACATATCACTAAGGGAATGGGAGTGAAGCAGGCAGGAGTAGCCTAAAAACAGAGGGCCCAAAGAATAAGAAAGGTGAGGAATCCAGCAGTTGGAACCTCCCAGCAGGCGGCTGAGAGCACAGAAGCTATGGGATGCAGGCAGGAGTGAACTAACAGCAGAGAGCCCACATCATGAAACTGTGAGCAACCCAGGCGTTGGGACCTCAGAGCAGAAGGTCCACATCCCAATGGGGATGTGAACCTGGCTGGAGTGTCCTCGCACCACTGGGCGCACATCACAAAATGTGGGGAGCCCAGCAGTTAGGGCCTGACGCCAGAGGGCCTTCAATACCGAGGGGAGGAGGCTCCCAGCAGGCTCCAAGTGCCACCAGAGGGCTCATGTCCACAAGGCGAGGTGAGCAAGCCAGGCAGGAGTGACCTCACAGCAGACGGCCCACCTCACAGATGGGTGAGGAACCCAGCCAGGATCAGACTCTCAACAGAGGGCCCACATCACCAAGGGGATGTGAACCAGGCAGGAGTCTCCTAAGACCATTGGTCCCACATCATCGAAAGGTGAGGAACCCAGCACATGTGGCCTCAAACCAGACGACACACATCACGAAGGGGCTGGGAGTGAGGCAGGCAGGAGGATCCTCACAACAGAGGGCCCAAAAAATTAAAAAAGTGAGGAATCCAGCAGTTGGAACCTCCCAGCAGGCGGCCAAGAGCACAGAGGCTATGGGATCCAGGCCTCTGTGAATTAACACCAGAGAGCCCACATCATGAAAATGTGAACAACCCAGCCGTTGGGACCTCAGAGCAGAAGGCCCACATCCCCATGGAGATGGGATCCTAAGAGGAGTGCCAAAGCATCACTGGGCTCACTAAGAAAAGTTGGTGAGCCCAGCAGTTAGGGCCTGACCCAAGAGGGCCCTCATCACCGGGGGGAGCAGATTCCCAGCACGCTCCAACTGCCACCACACGGCTGACTTCACCAAGGCAATGTGTTCCAGCCATGCAGGAGTGACCTATCAGCAGAGGGTCTCCCTCACAGGTGGGTGAGGAACACAGCCAGGAACAGACTCTCACCAGGGGGTCCACATAACCACGTGGATGAGAACCAGGCAGGAGTGTCCTCACACTAGTGGGGCCACATCATCGAAAGGTGAGGAACCCAGCAAAGGTGGCCACAAACCAGAGGACCCACATCACCAAGGGGTTGAGAGTGAGGTAGGTGTCTGGACGGGCATATTTAACACTCATTTCCCACCAGGAAGAGGAATTAACCAAAGGCTCAGCATGCCCTGCCAGAAGCAGATTAGGGCCTGAAGCAGTCTTGCGGGTTTGCGGCCAGCTCACAAGAAAGCGAGTTGAAGAAAGGAGCTCAGGGGCACTGTCATTCACAAACCTGCAGAGTTATAAATGACAGCTATCGTCCAAAAATATATTGAAGTAAGGCTGCGAAGAGGACTTGAAAGCGGGGCAGAATTTCAGGAAACCGATTTCAGGAGGTAGACTGGATTTGCATTTAAAGCATAGGAAAAGAGGCAGAACATCGACAATGATGCACTTGGCAAAAAAGGGCGTATGAGTTTGTTCCTGAATATATTCAGGAAAAAACACATACGCCCTTTTTGGCCAACCAAGCAAGCTTGCAATAGAAATCCGAACTACTATGAAGTGTCACTTCCCCCCGGTCTAAAGGGCCATCTGTGAAAAGTGTAAAATCCAGAAAGGCAAGACAGGCCATGGGGAAAAAGGAGCCTTTTATGCTGATGGGTGGGATGTAAATTGCCAACAGCCACTCTGGAGAAGTGTATGGTGTTTCCTGATACATCCAAAAAACAAAGCAACAGAGTCTAGGGCATTTCCACTTATGGTCCAATAGCTTAGGGAAATTAAAATCAAAAAGACACAGCCACCCCAAAATTTGGGATGGCTCTGTTTACAGGAACCTCTTCGACAGTACAAGTTAAATATCCCAGAGAACAAATAATTGATAAAGAAGTTGCGGTACTTACGTACAACAGAATACCACTCAGCAATGAAATCTGCGTCACCAGGCCTGTACCAGCATAATGAGTGGATTGAGGCACGATGATTCTAAGTGAAATAAGTCACACAGAAAAAGAAACATCATAAGGTATCACTAATGCACGGAATGTAAACTTGGCTACACATGAACTGAATTACAAAACAGAACAGGGTCTGAAGTTTAGAAAACCAACTTATGCTTGCTTAAGGGGAAAGGTGAGTTGGGGTGCTGCATAAAACCAGAGTTTGAAATTAGCACAGATACCGTTCCATAAGCCAAATATGTAATAGACAAGACCTACCCCTTGCTCAATGAAATGGACTCAACAATGAGGTATCACCTCACACCTGTTAGAATGGGCATCATCTGAAAATCTACAAACAACAAATGCTGGAAAGGGTGTGGAGAAAAGGAACCCTCTTCCACTATTGTTGGGAATATAAACTGATACAGTCACTATGAGAACAATATGGAGTTTCTTAAAAACTAATAATAGAATTACCATATGATACAGCAATCCCAGTACTGGACATATACCCAGACAAAACCATAAATCAAAAAGAGACATTCACCGCAATGTTCATTGCATCACTATTTACAATATCGAGGTAATGGAAGCAACCTAAATGCCCACAGACAGACGAATGCATAAAGATGTGGTACATATATAAAATGGAATATTACTAAGCCATGAAAGGAATGAAATTGGGTCATTTGTAGAGACATTGATGGATCTAGAGACTGTCATACAGAGTGAAGTAAGTCAGAAAGAGAAAAACAAATCTTGTATATTCATGCATATATGTGGAACCTAGAAAAACTGTACAGATTAACCGTTTTGCAAGGCATAAATAGAGCAACAGATGTAGACAACAATCTTATGGACAACAAGGGGGGAAAGCTCTTGGGGGGGTGGTGGTGGGAGGAGTTGAGAGATTGGGATTGGCATGTAAACATTTATATGTATAAAATAGATAACCAATAAGAACCTGCTGTATAAAAATATAAAATAAAATTCAAAATTAAAAAGAAATAAAATTTAAAAAATAAAACAGAAAAAACAATTATTCCCTTCACATACATGTATTTATATGAATAAATTATTTCCATGCTTATATCTGTAAATACAAAAAAGAGGAATAAAATCTACCTTGAACCAAAAGCGAAAAAGAGAAAAAAAAAAACAGAACCCACCAGTTACTCAGAGGAAAACCGTATCAGGGCACTTGCTCCAGTTGTAAACAATTCTGAAGTTGGTCAGTGGTGGGGAATCGTCTCCCATTCAGCCAGCAGCCCCCACACAGCAAGCGTACTCATTGCAAAGCTGGGGCACCGTGCCGAGGCATCTGTGAGTAAACGTGAGCTGAGCCCCAGGCCAGTTGCTGCTGAACTGTTCCCACCCTTCCCAGGTAAAACACCTGAATATATACAAGGACTTGAAAGCCTAGAGGAAGGGCCATGGAGCCACACGAGTGACAGCATGCCAGCTGACTTGGTGCCTGCAGGCCAGCCAGGATGGTCCTGGCCCTGGGTGCTCTTCTGGAAGATTTCCATTTCCCTGCCTGAGATACCCGTCCTGTCCCTGCCCCCACTGCTTTTTTCCTTCCTCACCTCTGCCCAGGGAGAAATTCCAGCAGCAGGTATGGGTGACACATCCTCTTCTTTAGCAGGTGGCAGCCTGGCAACTGCTGCAGAAAGTCCAGCAGAGCCCCACTCACACTGGGCCACCCACAAAGCCGTGGCCTCTCACTCCCTCCCACCAGCCCAGCCCCGAGACTGCTGACAGGGCAGAGAAAATGGCGTCAGGCACAGCTGCAGGGGCTCTTGCTGCCTGGAGTGGGATTTATATTGATCTCAACCCAGGCACACCTGGGGAGGGCTGGCCGGCACGGTAAGGCTGCCCTGGTCAGCCAATCATCACCCTTCAGGGGCTCACAGTTGCAGAAAATGGAACTTGCTGAACCGGCCAGGTCCAAGGAACAGGTGTGGGCTCCTGAGAGTCAGGATAGACAAGGGGCTGCAGCTTTGGCTTGTTTTCTAATCATTTTATCTGGCCCATGAGTGGGAGACAACTTCAAGAAAACCCTCTCCTAATGAGAGGAACCCAGGAGTCAGGGAGAGGAGGGGTGGGTGGTGGTTGGAGACAGAGGCCTGGTGCCCTGGGTGCAGTGGAAGTCTCTGGAAGACCAGGTGGAGGGAGGCCACACAGAGTGATGCCCAGGGTCACAGACCTGTCGGAGCTGCTGTTTGTTAGTTCAAGTCCTGCTCTGAGGTGCTCTGTGTCAGCTCTGAGCGACAGGTGAGCTGGGGGTGCTCTTCAATGAGGGCTATGTGCACGGTTCCTGTGTGCCCAGCCCTGCCACGGTACCTGCAAGGGTAGTTCTGTATCCTGGGAGAGGCCTGACCATGAGAGCCCCGTAGGCTGGGTTGGGGGTGGGGTACCTGCCCAGGAGAGCTCCATATCCTGGGATTGGCCTGACCACGAGAGCCCCATGGGCTGCTGGGGACCTGGTAAAGGATGTCAGGACAGTCAGTGAAGCCACCGAGGATATACCTCCAGTTGCTCCTGATTCCTACACCCTGCTGGTCATTCTACCAACCACCAGGACATGGTATTCTGTATTAGTCTTCAATGATGCCTTCTTTTGTATTCCATTAGTCCCAGAGTCACAAGAAATTTTGGCTTGTGAGTGGCAGGACTCAACATACAACTAAAACAATACTTCCGGGCCGTCTTGCCCCAAGGGTTCAAAAATTCCCACACCATCTTTGGGGAAAGCTTAGCTAAAGACCGAAAAGTTCTACCTCTGGAAAAGGAAACCCTCCTTCAATATGCAGACGACATTCTGATCGCCAGCCCTACTAAGGAGGCCTCTGAACTACCAAGCCAATAAAGGATAGAAGTTGTCCAAGAAAAAGCTCAAATATCACAGACTGCGGTGACCTGCCTGGGCTTCATTCTCACACAAGGTCAGAGAAGCCCATCCCAGGAAAGGGAAGAAACCATTTGCAGCCTTACCCCTTTCTAAAACTAGAAGACAGCTTAGGGGTTCCTGGGGAGGCCAGGGTTTGCTGCTTCTGGATCCCTAACTACAGTCTACTAGCTGGGCCTCTACATGAAACACTGAAAGGAAAAGATGATGATCCTTTTGAACAGAATCCAGAAGTGGCCTTTCAAGAATGGAAAGAGCAGTCAATTCAGACCCTTGCCCTGGAACTCCCTAATTGAGCTAAACCCTTTGACCTTTACATTCCTGGTGAAAGGTGAATCGCCATTGGAGAATTAGTGTAAAAACTGGGACCACTTGAAATGGAACAACGCAAGAATGCCATCCAGGTAGGATAAACTACAGTCACCAAGGGGCTTGGCCCACTGCCACATCTGGCCAAGATACTGGCGGTATCTAAAAACCTGGAAATCAGCAGCCCAAAAGGCCACCTCCCTCCTAAGGGAAAAGGACCCCACGTGGTGATCCTAATCACCAACCATGCCCTGAAGTTGCAGGGTTCGCTCCGTGGGCACACCGACCTCGAGTGAGGAGGCCCTCCAACTCCAACATCCAGAGAGATAACCGGGGGCAACAGGGCACCATGACGACTCGTGTGAACATCACTTGACCTGGAGTTTCTCTCATAAAACAACAATAGTGTGTCCCGAAGGAGTAGACTACTGCTTGCAGGACTTACTGCACCCGGAGGGGAGCTAATAATCTTGGCGGGGGAACCGTATATCACACTGTCACCATAGAAAAGCCTACAGACACCGTGATGATGGTGGCCAATAAGACCGGCTGGACTCCTGTTTACTTCAAAAGGCTGTTGACTCAGTGGCCACCATGGTCCTTGATCACCACTGACCCTGGACTGTCTGGGAGTTGAGCGGGCAGGGCTCTGACACCTGGTGCTGTTTTTACGTTAATTCAGGGGCCTAATTGAAGAAAAAGCAGACTACTGGTCAGAGCATCTAGGCTGGCAGAAACGGTCAGCCTAAGGTGGCCGAACAAATGTGGGGCGGGGTGAAATCGGCCCCCACAGCGTCTCTGCACATCTCTTTCCTGGACCCTTAAAGGTCATTAGAATCTATAACACTTCCAATGCTGGTGCTCAGGCGGACGAGCAGGGAGGCAGGGGTCCTGGGGCCAATCAACGTCACCTGGAGGCTGCTGGGGAGAAGTTCTGACCCTCGTCCCCTGGTATGAGGGCTCCCAACTCAGCACTCAGCAGTTACAGAAGAAGGGTCTGCACCCTCAGCACTCCAAGAATGAGGAACGGGACAAAAGGCAGAGGAGGGGTTTGTCCCCAGCAAAGCCCATTAAAAATCCCTGGGAGATAAAAATAGAATCTGGGCAATAAAGTCAAGTCTGACCGTTTTTATCCTTTGCGCTTTGTCTAATTTCACGTGCTCCTAGGGTCCCACATGCAGAGGTTCCACACCCGGCACTTCAGACCAGATTTCCTAGTGCAGAATGGCTGGGTCGACACCTCAGCTCCTGGGGCCCAGTGCAGACTCCGAGATATAGAGCCTGAGCTGCAGCCAACCCGGCCCTCGAGAGCTCCGCCCCCTCCCTCCCACTGACTCTCACAGGATCTCTACACAGCAGCCCAGCCCACAGCCCACGCAGTAGTGTATGCTCTCACCTCTCCATTCTCTGATCAAAATATAAAATTTCCTTTGCTTGTGAACCAAACTCAGTCTCGATCTCTTGGCCCCAATGACACTGGGCAGGGGGACACTTGTTGGGGTCCACTCTGGAGGATCAGTAACAGAAATTGAGACTATTGTAACTTCAATGAACAGATGTGTGAGCCAAACTGTAGTTAACATAGAACAGTTTATAAGGCTCGGGTAAAATAAGATGTTTCTAACACTTCCATTTGATATTTCCATCACTTTATTATAAGCAAGTTCAGTGAAAAGGTTTGTCTTATTTGTCAGGTCAATATTAGAGAAATGAAGTGATTTCTTTCCAAGGATGTACATCTAATAATCTTGGTTAAAGCTTCAATCTTGTTTTAAATGCTTTTCCATTGAAAATGATACCTCTCTTTCAGCTCCCCCATTTCTGAGAAGTATAAAATCTTGTAATTTATTATTATCAAAGGGGAAAGGTGGGAGGAGGGATAAATTAACAGTTTGGAATTAACACATACACACTGCTATGTATAAAATAGATCATCAACAAGGAACTACTGTATAGCACAGGGAACTACACTCAATATTTTGCAATAACCTATAAGGGGAAATAATCGGAAAAAGAATAGATATTTTTATTGACATCATCTATCAATGACAGTTAAAGTGTAACGTAAGGGAAGCCGGTGGTGAGTGCTTCTGACCCTGAAGACTTCAATCATCTAAAGTTTGGACTCTGCCTACTTCCCAAGGCCCTTAATGAACATATGTGTAGCCGTAGCTTAAAAAACTCCCCAGTTTGGGTTTCGGGGAGACACTGATTTTGAAAAAGCCCTGGTGTTCTCCTTACATGAATGGGACTCTTCCTACTGCTAAAACATGTCTGTCACACCCAGAGGATGGTATACCGTCTGATCGGGAAGAGTTTGGAAAAGGCATCTCATCTCCTCATCTCCTGGTGCTCGGGTTCACCCCTCCAGCGTCTTTACTAACAGTCTCCCCACTTGGAGATGTCAGCACTGTCAACATCCTGTTGCGTACAGTTTGGAATTTGTCCAGAGGATGAAGCGGAAGGATGAGGAACAATGAGAGACAAGTCCTAGGTGTTCAGACAGGCACATGTCACTCTAATTTCCAATCAGGAAGATGAATTGACCAAAGGCTAGGGTTGCCCATGGAAAGAGTATAGGGCTTGAGGAAATCCCACTGCTTTGTGCCCAGTTCCCATAAACACAAGTTGAACAATGGAACTCAGGGGCAGTAAAATTCACGAAACTGCAGAGTTGAAAATATCTATCACTGAAAAATGTCTTGAGGAAAGTCAGAGAAAAGGATTGGTAAGCAAGGGAGAATGGCAGGAAAGGGATTTGAGGAGGTAGAAAGGACTCGCCATTAAGCACAAGAAAAGGGGCTGAACATTGTCAACATTGCAGTTGGCCAAAAAGGCTGTATGCGTTTTTTTCTGTATATGTTCAAGAAAAGGGCATACACTTTTTTAGCCAACCAAACAGGTGGGCACTGGAAATCAATACTACAAAAGATATCACTTCGCATCAGTCAGAAGAGCCATCCTCATAAAGTGTAAACACCAGAAATGCAGGACAGGGCAAGGAGAAGAGGGAGCCCTGTGAGGCTTATAGTGGAAATGTATATTGCCAACGGCCATTCTGGGGAAGTGTATTGTGTTTACTAAAGCATCTAAAAAATGAGCTACAGAGCATAGGGCACTTGCACTCATGGGCGTATATCTTGGGAAAAACAAAAATCGAGAGGACACAGGCACCCCAATGTTTACTGCCTCTCTGTTTAAAAGATCCTCGACTAGGATATAACTTAAATGTCCCTGGAGGGAAAAAATGGATAGAGATGTGGTACTTATGTAGAGTGGAATATTACTCAGCCTGGAAATCAATGAAATATGCCCAGTTGTAACAACTCAGGAGGAGTTACGTATGATCATTCTAAGTGACATAATTCAAAAAGAAAAAGACACATATCATAAGATATCACTTAAAGGTGGAATCCAAAATGGCTACACATGAAATAAATTACAAAACAAAAACATAGTCAAATATGTAGAAAACACGCGTAAGGCTGCTAAACGGGAAAGGTGGGGAGGGGTGAGGCATCATCCAGGAGGTTGAAATTAGCAAAGATACCATTCCAAATACCAAACTGATAATCAACAAGGCCTACACGGTAGCTAAAAGAACTGCACTCAGCACACTCAAGTCACCGGAAAAGAATATCTATGACTGGTAAGAATCTGAAAAAGAATTTATTGATGTCTCTCTGTACGTGAATCAAGTGGATGTACAGCAGCAAGAAACAGAGCTTTGAAAATCAGCTGTAACCAATATAGTAATAAATTGAAAAAAATAAACGACAGAGAGACAGAGAAAACCTCTTACAACTTTTCCTCAGGGACGGTGATGCAACATGGATTGAACACATCTAGACCCACAGCAGGATGAGACATAAGGCTGGAAACTGTTCGCGCTAAGAGAAATGTGAGGTTGGGTGAGGAAATGCACACCCTTGAATGTAATACTACCTGGTACCCATTCAATGGGTCCCAAATCTGCAGGTTCAAGGAATCTTCCTACAGCTAAAACATGCATGGAAAACCCAGAGGACTGTACACCATGTGATCGGGAGATGTGTCTAAAATGCACCTCATTTATCCTCTCCTGGTGCTCCTGTTCATCATTCCAGCCACGTTACTTAGAATCTCCCCACTTAGAGAATCAGCACATTTAAACTTCTGTTTCACACATTTTGCAAATTGTGAGGAGGATGAACGGGAAGAGGGGGAACCAATGAGAGAATAGTTGTAGGGGTTTGGACGGGCACATGTCACTCTAATTTCCCATTAAGAATAAGAATTAAAAAAAGGCTCAGCCCGCCTCGCCGGAGCCAAAATAGGGCCTGAAGCAATCCTGCGGCTTTGAGGCCAGCTCACAAAAGAGCAACTTCAAAACTGGAGCTCAGGGTCACTGCAATTCACAAACCTGCAGAGTTATAAATGAAAACTAACGTCCAAAAATATGTTGAGGTAAGGCAAAGAAGAGGATCTGAATGCAAGACAGAATTGCAAGAAACAGATTTCAAGAGATAGATTGGACTCGTCTTTAAAGCACATGAAAAGCGGCAGAATTTCGACAATGATGCAGTTGGCCCAAAAGGGAGTATGCGTTTTTTCCTGAATATATCCAGGAAAAAACGCATACGCACTTTATGGGTAACCAAGCAAGCAAGCAATGCAAATGTGCACAACAAAGAAGTCTCATTTCCCACCGGTCAAAAGGGCCATCCGAAAAAGTTGTAAAAACCAGAAATGCAGGACAGGCCATGGAGAACAGGGAGCCTTTATACGCTGATGGACAGTGTGTGAGAGCTGCCGAGAGCCACTCCAGAGAAGTGTATGGTGGTTCCTAAATCATCTAAAAAACAGAGCTACAGAGCATAGGGCACTTCCAATCACGGGAGTATATCTAGGCAAGTCTAAAAATCAACAAGACACAAGCACACCACAGTTTAGGACTACTCTGTTTACAAGAACCTCAACTTCAGTACACCTTAAATATCCCAGGAAAGAGAACAATGGATAAAGAAAATGTGGTACTTATGTACAATGGAATATCTCTTCACCATGAAATCAATGTAATAAGGCTAGTAGAAGGATAAAGAGTGGATTTAGGTCCGATAATACTACTTGAAATAAGTCAAACAGAAAAAGAAACATATAAGATATCACTTATAGAGGGAGGATAAATATGGCTGCACAAAAAATGAATTACAAAACAGAACAGTGTCTCACATTTAGAAAACACACTTATGTCAGCTTAAGGGGAAAGGAGAGGTGGGGTGATGCATAAAACCAAAGTTTGAAATTAGCACAGATACCGTTCAATAAACCAAATAGGTATTAGACAAGATCTACACCTTGCTCAATGAACTGGCCTCAACACACCTCATACACCGCAGAGAACTATATCTGAGTAATAAGAATCTTAAAACCCATGTATTGATATATCTCCATAAGGGAATCAAGTGTGCGCAGAGTGGCACAAACACAGCAGTGAAAATGAGCTAAACCCCATTATAGAAATAAATTTTAAAACCAAAACGCAGAAACAATGAAAGAGAGAAAAATTCTTACAAAATTCGCTCAGGGGCTGTGATGCAACCTGGAATGACCACATATAAACCCACAGCTGGATAAGACATAAGGCTGGACACTTGGGGCTGAGAGGATTGGTGAGCTTTGGTGAGCAACTGCCGAAAGTTTAATGCAATACTTCATGCTACTCATTCCAAGGGTCCCAACACTCCAGGTTGAAGGGAATCTTCCTACAGCTAAACCATGCATGGGAAATCCAGCAGATGGTATACCGTATGATCGGGAAAGGTTTCTAAAACGCACCTCATTTTCCTCTCCTGGGGCTCCGGATCAACATTCCAGACACTTTACTAACAACATCCCCACATGGAGAGTCAATGCCTTTAAGTTCCGGTATCGCACAGTCTGCAGTTAGTGCGGAGGATGAATGGGAATAGGGGGAACCAGTGAGAAAATAGCTGTAGCAGTTTCAATGGCCACATGTTACTCTAATTTCACATAGGAAGAAGAATTAACCAAAGGCACAGCAAGGCGCCCCAGAAGAAGAATAGGGCCTGAAGAAATCCTGTGGATATGAGGCAAGATCACAAAAATAAGAGCTGAAAAATGGAACTAAGGGCAGCTGCAATTCAAAAACCTGCAGAGTTATAAAGGCCAACTATTTTCCAAAAGTATATTGAGGTAAGGCTATGAAGAGGCACTGACAGCAAGGCAGATGTGCAGGAAACCTATTTCAGGAGGTAGACTGGAATTGCATCAAAAACATATGAAAAGACTCAGAACATCGACAATCATGCACTTGGCCAGAAAGGGCGTATGCGTTTTTTCCTGAATATATTCAGGAAAAAACGCATACACACTTTCTGGCCAACCAAGCAAGCTTGCAAAGGAAATCTGCACTACAATGAAGTCTCACTGCCCCCCAGTCAAAAGGGCCATCTGAAAAAAGTGTAAAATCCAGAAAGGCAGGACAGGCCATGGAGAACTGGGAGCCTTGTTATGCTGACGGGTGCGATGTAAATTGCAAACAGCCACTCTGGAGAAGTGTATGGTGTTTCCTGAAACATCTAAAAAACAAAGCAACAGAGCCTAGGGCACTTCCACTTATGGTCCTATAGCTGAGGGAAATTAAAATCAAAAAGACACAGCCACCCCAAAATTTGGGACGGCTCTGTTTACAAGAAACTCATTTACAGTACAAGTTCAATATGACAGAAAGCAAAAAATGGATAAAGAAGTTGTGGTACTTACGTCCAGTGCAATATCACTCAGCAATGAAATCTATGTCATCAGGCCCGTAGCAGCATAATGAGTGGATTCAGGTACGATGATTCTAAGTGAAATAAGTCACACAGAAAAAGAAACATCATAAGATATCACTAATACACGGAATGTAAACTTGGCTGCACAGGAGCTGAATTACAAAACAGAACAGGGTCTCAAATGTAGAAAACCAACTTATGCTTGCTTAAGGGGAAAGGTGAGTTGGGGTGCTGCATAAAACCAGAGATTGAAATTAGCACAGATACCGTTCCATAAGCCAAATATGTAATAGACAAGAGCTACTCCTTGTTCAACGAAGTGGACTCAACACCCCATATTAAACGACTAAGACTATACCTGACTAGTAAGAATCTTAAAACCTATGGATTTATATGTTTCCGAAGGAGAATCAAGCGTGTGTACAACGACATAAACGCAGCAGTGATAGGATTGGTGAGGTTCGGTGAGCAAATCCAGACCCTTTGAAATCATATTGCATGGCACCCATTCCATGTGTCTCAACTCTCCAGGTTTAAGGGATTCTTCCTCAGCTAAAACATGCATGTGGAACCCAGAGTATGATCCACTGTGTGATAGGGAAACGTGTTCAAATGTATCTCATTTTTCGTGCCCTGCTACTCGGTGCAACTTTCCAGACGCTTTACTAACACTCTCCCCACTTGGAGAGTCAGTGCCTTTAACCTCCTGTTTGGCCCAGTTTACAATTTCTTCGGAAGATGAACAGGAATAAGGAGAAGCAATGGGAGACTATATGTAGGTGTCTGGACGGGCAAATTTAACTGATATTTCCCACCAGAAAGACGAATGAACCAAAGGCTCATGTGCCGTGCTGGAACTAGATTAGGGCCTGAAGAGATCCTGCGGTTTTGCGGCCAGCTCACAAGGAAGCCAGTTGAAGAAAGGAGCTGAGGTGCACTGTAATTCACAAACCTGCATAGTTATAAATGACAGCTATCATCCAAAATTATACTGAAGTTAGGCTGCGAAGAGGACTTGAATGCGGAGCAGTATTGCTGGAAACCGATTTCAGAAGGTACACGGGAGTCGCTCTTAAAGCATAGGAAAAGAGACAGAACTTGGAAAATAATGCACTTGGCAAAAAAGGGCATATGTGTTTTATCCAGAGCTCTCATAACTGAGTGGAGGAGATTCCCAGAGCACCGAGGCTATGGGATCCAGGCTGCAGTGAACTCACAGCAGGCTCCAACTGCCACCTGAGGGCTCACATTGCCAAGGCAACGTGAGCAAGCCAGGCAGGAGTTACCTCACAGCAGAGGTCCCACCTCACAGAAGGGTGCAAAACCCAGCCAACATCAGACTCTCACCAGAGGGCCCACATCACCAAGGGGATGGGAACCAGGCAGGAGTGTCTTCACACCAGTGGGGCCACATCATCGAAAGGTGAGGTACTCAGCACATGTGTCCTCAAACCAGAGGACCCACATCACCAAGGGCCTCGGAGTGAGGCAGGCAGGAGTAGCCTCACAACACTGGGCCCATAGAATAAAAAAGTGAGGAATCCAGCAGTTGGAACCTCCCAGCAGGCGGCCCAGAGCACCGAGGCTATGGGATCCAGGCCACAGTGAACTCACAGAAGAGGGCCCATGTCATGAAACTGAGCAACCCAGCCATTGGGACCTCAGAGCAGGAGGCCCACATCCTCATGGGGATGGAAATCTGGTAGGAGTGTCCTCGCACCACTGAGAACGTATCAGAAAATTTTGGGCGACCAACAGTTAGGGCCTGACGCCAGAGGACCCTCATCACCAAGGGAAGGAGGCTCCCAGCAGGCTCCAACTGCCACCAGAGGGCTGACGTCGCCAAGGCGATGTGTGCCAACCAGGCACGAATGACCTCACAGCAGAGGGCCCACCTCAGAGAAGTGTGACGAACCCAGTCAGAATCAGACTCGCACCAGAGGGCCCACATCACCAAATGGATTGGAACCAGGCAGGAGTGTCCTCACATGAGTAGGGCCACATCATCTAAAGGTGAGGAACCCAGAACATGTGGCTTCAAACCATAGGACACCCATCACCAAGGGGCTGGGAGTGAGGCAGGCAGGAGGAGCCTCATAACAGAGGGCCCAAAAATAAGAAAGATGAGGAATCCAGCAGTTGGAACCTCCCAGCAGGCGGCCCAGAGCACAGAGGCTAGGGGATCCAGGCCGGAGTGAACTAACACCAGACAGCCCACATCATGAAACTGTGAGCAACCCAGACATTGGGACCTCAGAGCAGAAGGCCCACATCCCCATGGTGATGGGAACATGACAGGAGTGTCCTGGCATCACTGGGCTCACATCAGAAAACGTGGGGTGCTCAGAAGTTAGGGCCTGACGCTAGAGGGCACTCATCACCGAGAGGAGGAGGCTCCCAGCAGGCTCCAGCTGCCACCAGAGGGCCAACGTCGCCAAGGAGATGTGTGCCAGCCCGGCAGGAGTGACCTCACAGCAGAGGGCCCACCTCACAGAAGGATGAGGAACACAGCCAGATCAGACTCTCACCAGAGGGCCCACATCACCAAAGGGATGGGAACCAGGCAGGAGTGTCCCCACACCAGTGGGACAACATCATCGAAAGGTGAGGATCCCAGCACATGTGTCCTCAAACCAGAGGAACCACATCACCAAGGGGTTCGGAATGAGGCTGGCAGGACCGGCCTCACAACACAGGGTCCATAGAATATAAAACTTGAGGAATCCAGCAGTTGGAACCTCCCAGCAAGTGGCCCAGAGCACCGAGGCTATGGGATCCAGGCTGCAGTGAACTCACAGCAGAGGGCCCACATCATGAACCTGTGAGCAGCCCAGCCATTGGGACCTGAGAACAGAAGGCCCACATCCCCATTGGGATGGGAACCTGGCAGGAGTGGCTTCGCACCACTTAGCACATATCAGAAAATGTTAGGAGCCCAGCAGTTAGGGCCTGACGCCAGGGGGCCCTCATAACTGAGGGGAGGAGACTCCCAGCAGGTTCCAACTGCCAACAGAGGGCCCACGTCTACAAGGTGGCATGCGCCAGCCAGGCAGTAGTGACCTCACAGCAGAGGGCCTATCTCACAGAAGGTTGAGGAACTGAGGCAGGATGAGACTCTCACCAGAGGGCCCACAACACCAAGGGGATGGGAACCAGTCAGGACTGTCCTCCCACCAGTGGGGCCACATCATCGAAAGCTGAGGAACCCAGCACATGTGGCCTCATATCAGAGGACATACATCACAAAGGGGATGGGAGTGAGGCAGGTAGGAGTAGCCTAAAAACAGAGGGCCCAAAGAATAAAAAAGGTGAGGAATCCAGCATTTGGAACCTCCCAGCAGGTGGCCGAGAGCACAGAAGCTATGGGATGCAGGCAGGAATGAACTAACACCAGAGAGCCCACATCATGAAACTGTGAGCAACCCAGGCGTTGGGACCTCAGAGCAGAAAGCCCACATCCGCATGGGGATGGGAACCTGACAGGAGTGTCCTGGCATCACTGGGCTCACATCAGAAAACGTGGGGAGCCCAGCAGTTAGGGCCTGATGCTAGAGGGCCGTCATCACCGAGGGCAGGAGGCTCCCAGCAGGTTCCATGTGCCAAGAGAGGGTCCACGTCGCCAAGGTGATGTGTGCAAGTCAGGCAAGATTGACCTCACAGCAGAGGGCCTACCTCACAGAAGAGTGAGGAACCCAGCCAGGATAAGACTGTCACCAGAAGGCCCACATCACCAAGGGGATGGGAACCAGGCAGGAGTGTCCTCACACCAGTGGGGCCACATCATTGAAAGTTGCAGAACCCAGCACATGGGGCCTCAAACTAGAAGACCCACATCACGAAGGGGTTGCGAGTGAGGCAGGCAGGAGGAGCATCACAACACAGGACCCATAGAATACAAAAGTTGAGGAATCGAGCAGTTGGAACCTCCCAGCAGGCAGCCAAGAGCACAGAGGCTATGGGATCCAGGCCTCGGTGAACCAGCACCAGAGAGCCCACATCATGAAATTGTGATCAACCCAGCCGTTGGAACCTCAGAGCAGAAGTCCCACATCCCCATGGAGATGGGAACCTAAGAGGAGTGCCCGAGCATCACTGGGCTCACTAAGAAAAGTTGGGGAGCCCAGCAGTTAGGGCCTGACGTCAGAGGGCCCTCATCACAGAGGTGAGGAGGCTCCCAGCAGGGTCCAAGTGCCACCAGAGGGCTCATGTCAACAAGGCGAGGTGAGCAAGCCAGGCAAGAGTTACCTGATAGTAGAGGGCCCACCTCACAGATGGGTGAGGAACCCAGCCAGGATCAGACTCTCACCAGAGGGCCCACATCACAAAGGGGATGGGAACCAGTCAGGATTATCTTCACACCAGTGGGGCCTCATCATCTTAAGGTGAGGAACCCAGCACATGTGTCCTCAAACCAGAGGACCCACATCACCAAGGGCCTTGGAGTGAGGCAGGCAGGAGTAGCCTCACAACACAGGGCACATAATATAAAAAACGTGAGGATTCCAGCATTTAGACCTTCCAGCAGGCGGCCCAGAACACCGAGGCTATGGGATCCACGCCACAGTGAACTCACAGCAGAGGGCCCGCATCATAAAACTGTGAGCAACCCTGGCGTTGGGACCACAGCACAGAAGGCCCACATCCCCATGGGAATGGGAACCTGGCTGGAGTGTCCTCGCACCACTGGGCGCACATCAGAAAATGTGGGGAGCCCACCATTTAGGGCCTGACGCCAGAGGGCCGTCATCACCGAGAGGAGGAGGCACCCTGCATGCTCCAACTGCCACCAGAGAGCTCACGTCTCCAAGGTGACGTGTGCCAGCCAGGCAGGAGTGACCTCACAGCAGAGGGCCTACCTCACAGAACGTTGAGGAACCCAGCCAGGATTAGACTCTCGCCAGAGGGCCCACCTCACCAAGGGGATGGGAACCAGGCAGGAGTGTCCTCACACGAGTGGGACCACATCATCGAAAGGTGAGGAACGCAGCACATGTGGCCTCAAGCCATAGGACAGTCATCACCAAGGGGCTGGCAGTGAGGCAGGCAGGAGGAGCCTCACAACAGAGGGCACATAGAATAAAAAAGTTGAGGAATCCAGCAGTTGGAACCTCCCAGCAGGTGGCTCAGAGCACCGATGATAAGGGATCCTTGCCGGAGTGAACTCACAGCAGAGGGCCCACATCATGGTACTGTGAGCAAGCCAGCCGTTTTGACCTCAGAGCAGAAGGCCCATATCCCCATGGGGATGGGAACCTGGCAAGAGTGTCCTCACTCACTTGGCGCACATCAGAAAATGTGGGGAGCCCAGCAGTTATGGCTTAAGGCAAGAGGGCCCTCATCACCGAGGGGAGGAGGATCCCAGCACACTCCAACTGCCACCAGAGGGCCCACGTCGCCAAGGTGACGTGTGCCAGACAGGCATGATTGACCTCACAGCAGAGGGCCCACCTCATAGAAGGGTGAGGAACCCAGCCAGGATCAGACTCTCACCTGAGGTCCCACATCAGCAAGGGGATGGGAACCAGTCAGGACTGTCTTCCCTCCAGTGGGGTCACATCATCGAAAGGTGCGGAACCCAGCACATGTGGCCTCAAATCAGAGGACACATATCACTAAGGGAATGGGAGTGAAGCAGGCAGGAGTAGCCTAAAAACAGAGGGCCCAAAGAATAAGAAAGGTGAGGAATCCAGCAGTTGGAACCTCCCAGCAGGCGGCTGAGAGCACAGAAGCTATGGGATGCAGGCAGGAGTGAACTAACAGCAGAGAGCCCACATCATGAAACTGTGAGCAACCCAGGCGTTGGGACCTCAGAGCAGAAGGTCCACATCCCAATGGGGATGTGAACCTGGCTGGAGTGTCCTCGCACCACTGGGCGCACATCACAAAATGTGGGGAGCCCAGCAGTTAGGGCCTGACGCCAGAGGGCCTTCAATACCGAGGGGAGGAGGCTCCCAGCAGGCTCCAAGTGCCACCAGAGGGCTCATGTCCACAAGGCGAGGTGAGCAAGCCAGGCAGGAGTGACCTCACAGCAGACGGCCCACCTCACAGATGGGTGAGGAACCCAGCCAGGATCAGACTCTCAACAGAGGGCCCACATCACCAAGGGGATGTGAACCAGGCAGGAGTCTCCTAAGACCATTGGTCCCACATCATCGAAAGGTGAGGAACCCAGCACATGTGGCCTCAAACCAGACGACACACATCACGAAGGGGCTGGGAGTGAGGCAGGCAGGAGGATCCTCACAACAGAGGGCCCAAAAAATTAAAAAAGTGAGGAATCCAGCAGTTGGAACCTCCCAGCAGGCGGCCAAGAGCACAGAGGCTATGGGATCCAGGCCTCTGTGAATTAACACCAGAGAGCCCACATCATGAAAATGTGAACAACCCAGCCGTTGGGACCTCAGAGCAGAAGGCCCACATCCCCATGGAGATGGGATCCTAAGAGGAGTGCCAAAGCATCACTGGGCTCACTAAGAAAAGTTGGTGAGCCCAGCAGTTAGGGCCTGACCCAAGAGGGCCCTCATCACCGGGGGGAGCAGATTCCCAGCACGCTCCAACTGCCACCACACGGCTGACTTCACCAAGGCAATGTGTTCCAGCCATGCAGGAGTGACCTATCAGCAGAGGGTCTCCCTCACAGGTGGGTGAGGAACACAGCCAGGAACAGACTCTCACCAGGGGATCCACATAACCACGTGGATGAGAACCAGGCAGGAGTGTCCTCACACTAGTGGGGCCACATCATCGAAAGGTGAGGAACCCAGCAAAGGTGGCCACAAACCAGAGGACCCACATCACCAAGGGGTTGAGAGTGAGGTAGGTGTCTGGACGGGCATATTTAACACTCATTTCCCACCAGGAAGAGGAATTAACCAAAGGCTCAGCATGCCCTGCCAGAAGCAGATTAGGGCCTGAAGCAGTCTTGCGGGTTTGCGGCCAGCTCACAAGAAAGCGAGTTGAAGAAAGGAGCTCAGGGGCACTGTCATTCACAAACCTGCAGAGTTATAAATGACAGCTATCGTCCAAAAATATATTGAAGTAAGGCTGCGAAGAGGACTTGAAAGCGGGGCAGAATTTCAGGAAACCGATTTCAGGAGGTAGACTGGATTTGCATTTAAAGCATAGGAAAAGAGGCAGAACATCGACAATGATGCACTTGGCAAAAAAGGGCGTATGAGTTTGTTCCTGAATATATTCAGGAAAAAACACATACGCCCTTTTTGGCCAACCAAGCAAGCTTGCAATAGAAATCCGAACTACTATGAAGTGTCACTTCCCCCCGGTCTAAAGGGCCATCTGTGAAAAGTGTAAAATCCAGAAAGGCAAGACAGGCCATGGGGAAAAAGGAGCCTTTTATGCTGATGGGTGGGATGTAAATTGCCAACAGCCACTCTGGAGAAGTGTATGGTGTTTCCTGATACATCCAAAAAACAAAGCAACAGAGTCTAGGGCATTTCCACTTATGGTCCAATAGCTTAGGGAAATTAAAATCAAAAAGACACAGCCACCCCAAAATTTGGGATGGCTCTGTTTACAGGAACCTCTTCGACAGTACAAGTTAAATATCCCAGAGAACAAATAATTGATAAAGAAGTTGCGGTACTTACGTACAACAGAATACCACTCAGCAATGAAATCTGCGTCACCAGGCCTGTACCAGCATAATGAGTGGATTGAGGCACGATGATTCTAAGTGAAATAAGTCACACAGAAAAAGAAACATCATAAGGTATCACTAATGCACGGAATGTAAACTTGGCTACACATGAACTGAATTACAAAACAGAACAGGGTCTGAAGTTTAGAAAACCAACTTATGCTTGCTTAAGGGGAAAGGTGAGTTGGGGTGCTGCATAAAACCAGAGTTTGAAATTAGCACAGATACCGTTCCATAAGCCAAATATGTAATAGACAAGACCTACCCCTTGCTCAATGAAATGGACTCAACAATGAGGTATCACCTCACACCTGTTAGAATGGGCATCATCTGAAAATCTACAAACAACAAATGCTGGAAAGGGTGTGGAGAAAAGGAACCCTCTTCCACTATTGTTGGGAATATAAACTGATACAGTCACTATGAGAACAATATGGAGTTTCTTAAAAACTAATAATAGAATTACCATATGATACAGCAATCCCAGTACTGGACATATACCCAGACAAAACCATAAATCAAAAAGAGACATTCACCGCAATGTTCATTGCATCACTATTTACAATATCGAGGTAATGGAAGCAACCTAAATGCCCACAGACAGACGAATGCATAAAGATGTGGTACATATATAAAATGGAATATTACTAAGCCATGAAAGGAATGAAATTGGGTCATTTGTAGAGACATTGATGGATCTAGAGACTGTCATACAGAGTGAAGTAAGTCAGAAAGAGAAAAACAAATCTTGTATATTCATGCATATATGTGGAACCTAGAAAAACTGTACAGATTAACCGTTTTGCAAGGCATAAATAGAGCAACAGATGTAGACAACAATCTTATGGACAACAAGGGGGGAAAGCTCTTGGGGGGGTGGTGGTGGGAGGAGTTGAGAGATTGGGATTGGCATGTAAACATTTATATGTATAAAATAGATAACCAATAAGAACCTGCTGTATAAAAATATAAAATAAAATTCAAAATTAAAAAGAAATAAAATTTAAAAAATAAAACAGAAAAAACAATTATTCCCTTCACATACATGTATTTATATGAATAAATTATTTCCATGCTTATATCTGTAAATACAAAAAAGAGGAATAAAATCTACCTTGAACCAAAAGCGAAAAAGAGAAAAAAAAAAAACAGAACCCACCAGTTACTCAGAGGAAAACCGTATCAGGGCACTTGCTCCAGTTGTAAACAATTCTGAAGTTGGTCAGTGGTGGGGAATCGTCTCCCATTCAGCCAGCAGCCCCCACACAGCAAGCGTACTCATTGCAAAGCTGGGGCACCGTGCCGAGGCATCTGTGAGTAAACGTGAGCTGAGCCCCAGGCCAGTTGCTGCTGAACTGTTCCCACCCTTCCCAGGTAAAACACCTGAATATATACAAGGACTTGAAAGCCTAGAGGAAGGGCCATGGAGCCACACGAGTGACAGCATGCCAGCTGACTTGGTGCCTGCAGGCCAGCCAGGATGGTCCTGGCCCTGGGTGCTCTTCTGGAAGATTTCCATTTCCCTGCCTGAGATACCCGTCCTGTCCCTGCCCCCACTGCTTTTTTCCTTCCTCACCTCTGCCCAGGGAGAAATTTCAGCAGCAGGTATGGGTGACACATCCTCTTCTTTAGCAGGTGGCAGCCTGGCAACTGCTGCAGAAAGTCCAGCAGAGCCCCACTCACACTGGGCCACCCACAAAGCCGTGGCCTCTCACTCCCTCCCACCAGCCCAGCCCCGAGACTGCTGACAGGGCAGAGAAAATGGCGTCAGGCACAGCTGCAGGGGCTCTTGCTGCCTGGAGTGGGATTTATATTGATCTCAACCCAGGCACACCTGGGGAGGGCTGGCCGGCACGGTAAGGCTGCCCTGGTCAGCCAATCATCACCCTTCAGGGGCTCACAGTTGCAGAAAATGGAACTTGCTGAACCGGCCAGGTCCAAGGAACAGGTGTGGGCTCCTGAGAGTCAGGATAGACAAGGGGCTGCAGCTTTGGCTTGTTTTCTAATCATTTTATCTGGCCCATGAGTGGGAGACAACTTCAAGAAAACCCTCTCCTAATGAGAGGAACCCAGGAGTCAGGGAGAGGAGGGGTGGGTGGTGGTTGGAGACAGAGGCCTGGTGCCCTGGGTGCAGTGGAAGTCTCTGGAAGACCAGGTGGAGGGAGGCCACACAGAGTGATGCCCAGGGTCACAGACCTGTCGGAGCTGCTGTTTGTTAGTTCAAGTCCTGCTCTGAGGTGCTCTGTGTCAGCTCTGAGCGACAGGTGAGCTGGGGGTGCTCTTCAATGAGGGCTATGTGCACGGTTCCTGTGTGCCCAGCCCTGCCACGGTACCTGCAAGGGTAGTTCTGTATCCTGGGAGAGGCCTGACCATGAGAGCCCCGTAGGCTGGGTTGGGGGTGGGGTACCTGCCCAGGAGAGCTCCATATCCTGGGATTGGCCTGACCACGAGAGCCCCATGGGCTGCTGGGGACCTGGTAAAGGATGTCAGGACAGTCAGTGAAGCCACCGAGGATATACCTCCACTTGCTCCTGATTCCTACACCCTGCTGGTCATTCTACCAACCACCAGGACATGGTATTCTGTATTAGTCTTCAATGATGCCTTCTTTTGTATTCCATTAGTCCCAGAGTCACAAGAAATTTTGGCTTGTGAGTGGCAGGACTCAACATACAACTAAAACAATACTTCCGGGCCGTCTTGCCCCAAGGGTTCAAAAATTCCCACACCATCTTTGGGGAAAGCTTAGCTAAAGACCGAAAAGTTCTACCTCTGGAAAAGGAAACCCTCCTTCAATATGCAGACGACATTCTGATCGCCAGCCCTACTAAGGAGGCCTCTGAACTACCAAGCCAATAAAGGATAGAAGTTGTCCAAGAAAAAGCTCAAATATCACAGACTGCGGTGACCTGCCTGGGCTTCATTCTCACACAAGGTCAGAGAAGCCCATCCCAGGAAAGGGAAGAAACCATTTGCAGCCTTACCCCTTTCTAAAACTAGAAGACAGCTTAGGGGTTCCTGGGGAGGCCAGGGTTTGCTGCTTCTGGATCCCTAACTACAGTCTACTAGCTGGGCCTCTACATGAAACACTGAAAGGAAAAGATGATGATCCTTTTGAACAGAATCCAGAAGTGGCCTTTCAAGAATGGAAAGAGCAGTCAATTCAGACCCTTGCCCTGGAACTCCCTAATTGAGCTAAACCCTTTGACCTTTACATTCCCGGTGAAAGGTGAATCGCCATTGGAGAATTAGTGTAAAAACTGGGACCACTTGAAATGGAACAACGCAAGAATGCCATCCAGGTAGGATAAACTACAGTCACCAAGGGGCTTGGCCCACTGCCACATCTGGCCAAGATACTGGCGGTATCTAAAAACCTGGAAATCAGCAGCCCAAAAGGCCACCTCCCTCCTAAGGGAAAAGGACCCCACGTGGTGATCCTAATCACCAACCATGCCCTGAAGTTGCAGGGTTCGCTCCGTGGGCACACCGACCTCGAGTGAGGAGGCCCTCCAACTCCAACATCCAGAGAGATAACCGGGGGCAACAGGGCACCATGACGACTCGTGTGAACATCACTTGACCTGGAGTTTCTCTCATAAAACAACAATAGTGTGTCCCGAAGGAGTAGACTACAGCTTGCAGGACTTACTGCACCCGGAGGGGAGCTAATAATCTTGGCGGGGGAACCGTATATCACACTGTCACCATAGAAAAGCCTACAGACACCGTGATGATGGTGGCCAATAAGACCGGCTGGACTCCTGTTTACTTCAAAAGGCTGTTGACTCAGTGGCCACCATGGTCCTTGATCACCACTGACCCTGGACTGTCTGGGAGTTGAGCGGGCAGGGCTCTGACACCTGGTGCTGTTTTTACGTTAATTCAGGGGCCTAATTGAAGAAAAAGCAGACTACTGGTCAGAGCATCTAGGCTGGCAGAAACGGTCAGCCTAAGGTGGCCGAACAAATGTGGGGCGGGGTGAAATCGGCCCCCACAGCGTCTCTGCACATCTCTTTCCTGGACCCTTAAAGGTCATTAGAATCTATAACACTTCCAATGCTGGTGCTCAGGCGGACGAGCAGGGAGGCAGGGGTCCTGGGGCCAATCAACGTCACCTGGAGGCTGCTGGGGAGAAGTTCTGACCCTCGTCCCCTGGTATGAGGGCTCCCAACTCAGCACTCAGCAGTTACAGAAGAAGGGTCTGCACCCTCAGCACTCCAAGAATGAGGAACGGGACAAAAGGCAGAGGAGGGGTTTGTCCCCAGCAAAGCCCATTAAAAATCCCTGGGAGATAAAAATAGAATCTGGGCAATAAAGTCAAGTCTGACCGTTTTTATCCTTTGCGCTTTGTCTAATTTCACGTGCTCCTAGGGTCCCACATGCAGAGGTTCCACACCCGGCACTTCAGACCAGATTTCCTAGTGCAGAATGGCTGGGTCGACACCTCAGCTCCTGGGGCCCAGTGCAGACTCCGAGATATAGAGCCTGAGCTGCAGCCAACCCGGCCCTCGAGAGCTCCGCCCCCTCCCTCCCACTGACTCTCACAGGATCTCTACACAGCAGCCCAGCCCACAGCCCACGCAGTAGTGTATGCTCTCACCTCTCCATTCTCTGATCAAAATATAAAATTTCCTTTGCTTGTGAACCAAACTCAGTCTCGATCTCTTGGCCCCAATGACACTGGGCAGGGGGACACTTGTTGGGGTCCACTCTGGAGGATCAGTAACAGAAATTGAGACTATTGTAACTTCAATGAACAGATGTGTGAGCCAAACTGTAGTTAACATAGAACAGTTTATAAGGCTCGGGTAAAATAAGATGTTTCTAACACTTCCATTTGATATTTCCATCACTTTATTATAAGCAAGTTCAGTGAAAAGGTTTGTCTTATTTGTCAGGTCAATATTAGAGAAATGAAGTGATTTCTTTCCAAGGATGTACATCTAATAATCTTGGTTAAAGCTTCAATCTTGTTTTAAATGCTTTTCCATTGAAAATGATACCTCTCTTTCAGCTCCCCCATTTCTGAGAAGTATAAAATCTTGTAATTTATTATTATCAAAGGGGAAAGGTGGGAGGAGGGATAAATTAACAGTTTGGAATTAACACATACACACTGCTATGTATAAAATAGATCATCAACAAGGAACTACTGTATAGCACAGGGAACTACACTCAATATTTTGCAATAACCTATAAGGGGAAATAATCGGAAAAAGAATAGATATTTTTATTGACATCATCTATCAATGACAGTTAAAGTGTAACGTAAGGGAAGCCGGTGGTGAGTGCTTCTGACCCTGAAGACTTCAATCATCTAAAGTTTGGACTCTGCCTACTTCCCAAGGCCCTTAATGAACATATGTGTAGCCGTAGCTTAAAAAACTCCCCAGTTTGGGTTTCGGGGAGACACTGATTTTGAAAAAGCCCTGGTGTTCTCCTTACATGAATGGGACTCTTCCTACTGCTAAAACATGTCTGTCACACCCAGAGGATGGTATACCGTCTGATCGGGAAGAGTTTGGAAAAGGCATCTCATCTCCTCATCTCCTGGTGCTTGGGTTCACCCCTCCAGCGTCTTTACTAACAGTCTCCCCACTTGGAGATGTCAGCACTGTCAACATCCTGTTGCGTACAGTTTGGAATTTGTCCAGAGGATGAAGCGGAAGGATGAGGAACAATGAGAGACAAGTCCTAGGTGTTCAGACAGGCACATGTCACTCTAATTTCCAATCAGGAAGATGAATTGACCAAAGGCTAGGGTTGCCCATGGAAAGAGTATAGGGCTTGAGGAAATCCCACTGCTTTGTGCCCAGTTCCCATAAACACAAGTTGAACAATGGAACTCAGGGGCAGTAAAATTCACGAAACTGCAGAGTTGAAAATATCTATCACTGAAAAATGTCTTGAGGAAAGTCAGAGAAAAGGATTGGTAAGCAAGGGAGAATGGCAGGAAAGGGATTTGAGGAGGTAGAAAGGACTCGCCATTAAGCACAAGAAAAGGGGCTGAACATTGTCAACATTGCAGTTGGCCAAAAAGGCTGTATGCGTTTTTTTCTGTATATGTTCAAGAAAAGGGCATACACTTTTTTAGCCAACCAAACAGGTGGGCACTGGAAATCAATACTACAAAAGATATCACTTCGCATCAGTCAGAAGAGCCATCCTCATAAAGTGTAAACACCAGAAATGCAGGACAGGGCAAGGAGAAGAGGGAGCCCTGTGAGGCTTATAGTGGAAATGTATATTGCCAACGGCCATTCTGGAGAAGTGTATTGTGTTTACTAAAGCATCTAAAAAATGAGCTACAGAGCATAGGGCACTTGCACTCATGGGCGTATATCTTGGGAAAAACAAAAATCGAGAGGACACAGGCACCCCAATGTTTACTGCCTCTCTGTTTAAAAGATCCTCGACTAGGATATAACTTAAATGTCCCTGGAGGGAAAAAATGGATAGAGATGTGGTACTTATGTAGAGTGGAATATTACTCAGCCTGGAAATCAATGAAATATGCCCAGTTGTAACAACTCAGGAGGAGTTACGTATGATCATTCTAAGTGACATAATTCAAAAAGAAAAAGACACATATCATAAGATATCACTTAAAGGTGGAATCCAAAATGGCTACACATGAAATAAATTACAAAACAAAAACATAGTCAAATATGTAGAAAACACGCGTAAGGCTGCTAAACGGGAAAGGTGGGGAGGGGTGAGGCATCATCCAGGAGGTTGAAATTAGCAAAGATACCATTCCAAATACCAAACTGATAATCAACAAGGCCTACACGGTAGCTAAAAGAACTGCACTCAGCACACTCAAGTCACCGGAAAAGAATATCTATGACTGGTAAGAATCTGAAAAAGAATTTATTGATGTCTCTCTGTACGTGAATCAAGTGGATGTACAGCAGCAAGAAACAGAGCTTTGAAAATCAGCTGTAACCAATATAGTAATAAATTGAAAAAAATAAACGACAGAGAGACAGAGAAAACCTCTTACAACTTTTCCTCAGGGACGGTGATGCAACATGGATTGAACACATCTAGACCCACAGCAGGATGAGACATAAGGCTGGAAACTGTTCGCGCTAAGAGAAATGTGAGGTTGGGTGAGGAAATGCACACCCTTTAAAGTAATACTACCTGGTACCCATTCAATGGGTCCCAAATCTGCAGGTTCAAGGAATCTTCCTACAGCTAAAACATGCATGGAAAACCCAGAGGACTGTACACCATGTGATCGGGAGATGTGTCTAAAATGCACCTCATTTATCCTCTCCTGGTGCTCCTGTTCATCATTCCAGCCACGTTACTTAGAATCTCCCCACTTAGAGAATCAGCACATTTAAACTTCTGTTTCACACATTTTGCAAATTGTGAGGAGGATGAACGGGAAGAGGGGGAACCAATGAGAGAATAGTTGTAGGGGTTTGGACGGGCACATGTCACTCTAATTTCCCATTAAGAATAAGAATTAAAAAAAGGCTCAGCCCGCCTCGCCGGAGCCAAAATAGGGCCTGAAGCAATCCTGCGGCTTTGAGGCCAGCTCACAAAAGAGCAACTTCAAAACTGGAGCTCAGGGTCACTGCAATTCACAAACCTGCAGAGTTATAAATGAAAACTAACGTCCAAAAATATGTTGAGGTAAGGCAAAGAAGAGGATCTGAATGCAAGACAGAATTGCAAGAAACAGATTTCAAGAGATAGATTGGACTCGTCTTTAAAGCACATGAAAAGCGGCAGAATTTCGACAATGATGCAGTTGGCCCAAAAGGGAGTATGCGTTTTTTCCTGAATATATCCAGGAAAAAACGCATACGCACTTTATGGGTAACCAAGCAAGCAAGCAATGCAAATGTGCACAACAAAGAAGTCTCATTTCCCACCGGTCAAAAGGGCCATCCGAAAAAGTTGTAAAAACCAGAAATGCAGGACAGGCCATGGAGAACAGGGAGCCTTTATACGCTGATGGACAGTGTGTGAGAGCTGCCGAGAGCCACTCCAGAGAAGTGTATGGTGGTTCCTAAATCATCTAAAAAACAGAGCTACAGAGCATAGGGCACTTCCAATCACGGGAGTATATCTAGGCAAGTCTAAAAATCAACAAGACACAAGCACACCACAGTTTAGGACTACTCTGTTTACAAGAACCTCAACTTCAGTACACCTTAAATATCCCAGGAAAGAGAACAATGGATAAAGAAAATGTGGTACTTATGTACAATGGAATATCTCTTCACCATGAAATCAATGTAATAAGGCTAGTAGAAGGATAAAGAGTGGATTTAGGTCCGATAATACTACTTGAAATAAGTCAAACAGAAAAAGAAACATATAAGATATCACTTATAGAGGGAGGATAAATATGGCTGCACAAAAAATGAATTACAAAACAGAACAGTGTCTCACATTTAGAAAACACACTTATGTCAGCTTAAGGGGAAAGGAGAGGTGGGGTGATGCATAAAACCAAAGTTTGAAATTAGCACAGATACCGTTCAATAAACCAAATAGGTATTAGACAAGATCTACACCTTGCTCAATGAACTGGCCTCAACACACCTCATACACCGCAGAGAACTATATCTGAGTAATAAGAATCTTAAAACCCATGTATTGATATATCTCCATAAGGGAATCAAGTGTGCGCAGAGTGGCACAAACACAGCAGTGAAAATGAGCTAAACCCCATTATAGAAATAAATTTTAAAACCAAAACGCAGAAACAATGAAAGAGAGAAAAATTCTTACAAAATTCGCTCAGGGGCTGTGATGCAACCTGGAATGACCACATATAAACCCACAGCTGGATAAGACATAAGGCTGGACACTTGGGGCTGAGAGGATTGGTGAGCTTTGGTGAGCAACTGCCGAAAGTTTAATGCAATACTTCATGCTACTCATTCCAAGGGTCCCAACACTCCAGGTTGAAGGGAATCTTCCTACAGCTAAACCATGCATGGGAAATCCAGCAGATGGTATACCGTATGATCGGGAAAGGTTTCTAAAACGCACCTCATTTTCCTCTCCTGGGGCTCCGGATCAACATTCCAGACACTTTACTAACAACATCCCCACATGGAGAGTCAATGCCTTTAAGTTCCGGTATCGCACAGTCTGCAGTTAGTGCGGAGGATGAATGGGAATAGGGGGAACCAGTGAGAAAATAGCTGTAGCAGTTTCAATGGCCACATGTTACTCTAATTTCACATAGGAAGAAGAATTAACCAAAGGCACAGCAAGGCGCCCCAGAAGAAGAATAGGGCCTGAAGAAATCCTGTGGATATGAGGCAAGATCACAAAAATAAGAGCTGAAAAATGGAACTAAGGGCAGCTGCAATTCAAAAACCTGCAGAGTTATAAAGGCCAACTATTTTCCAAAAGTATATTGAGGTAAGGCTATGAAGAGGCACTGACAGCAAGGCAGATGTGCAGGAAACCTATTTCAGGAGGTAGACTGGAATTGCATCGAAAACATATGAAAAGACTCAGAACATCGACAATCATGCACTTGGCCAAAAAGGGCGTATGCGTTTTTTCCTGAATATATTCAGGAAAAAACGCATACACACTTTCTGGCCAACCAAGCAAGCTTGCAAAGGAAATCTGCACTACAATGAAGTCTCACTGCCCCCCAGTCAAAAGGGCCATCTGAAAAAAGTGTAAAATCCAGAAAGGCAGGACAGGCCATGGAGAACTGGGAGCCTTGTTATGCTGACGGGTGCGATGTAAATTGCAAACAGCCACTCTGGAGAAGTGTATGGTGTTTCCTGAAACATCTAAAAAACAAAGCAACAGAGCCTAGGGCACTTCCACTTATGGTCCTATAGCTTAGGGTAATTAAAATGAAAAAGACACAGCCACCCGGAAGTTTGGGACAGCTCTGTTTACAAGAACCTTGTTTACGGTACAAGTTAAATATCACAGAAAGCGAAAAATGGATAAAGAAGTTGTGGTACTTACGTACAATGGAATATCACTCAGCAATGAAATCTATGTCATCAGGCCCGTAGCAGCATAATGAGTGGATTCACGTACGATGATTCTAAGTGAAATAAGTCACACAGAAAAAGAAACATCATAAGATATCACTACTACACGGAATGTAAACTTGGCTACACAGGATCTGAATTACAAAACAGAACAGGGTCTCAAATGTAGAAAACCAACTTATGCTTGCTTAAGGCGAAAGGTGAGTTGGGGTGCTGCATAAAAACAGAGATTGAAATTAGCACAGATACCGTTCCATAAGCCAAATATGTAATAGACAAGAGCTACTCCTTGCTCAACGAAGTGGACTCAACACGCCATATTAAACGCCTAATAATATACCTGACTAGTAAGAATTTAAAACCTATGGATTTATATGTCTCCGAAAGAGAATTAAGTGTGTGTACAGCAGCATAAATGTAGCAGTGATAGGATTGGTGAGGTTCAGTGAGGAAATGCAGACCCTTTGAAGTCATATTGCATGGTACCCATTCCATGGGTCTCAACTCTCCAGTTTTAAGGGATTCTTCCTTCAGCTAAAACATGCATGTGGAACCCAGAGTATGATCCACCGTGTGATCGGGAAACGTGTTCAAATGTATCTCATTTTTTGTCCCCTGCTACTCGGTGCAACTTTCCAGACACTTTACTAACACTCTCCCCACTTGGAGAGTCAGTGCCTTTAACCTCCTGTTTGGCCCAGTTTGCAATTTCATCGGAAGATGAACAGGAATAAGGAGAAGCAATGGGAGACTATCTCTAGGTGTCTGGAAGGGCAAATTTAACTCTCATTTCCCACGAGGAAGACGAATGAACCAAAGGCTCCGTGTGCCGTACTGGAACTAGATTAGGGCCTGAAGAGATCCTGCGGTTTTGCGGCCAGCTCACAAGAAAGCGAGTTGAAGAAAGGAGCTAAGGTGCACTGTAGTTCACAAACCTGCGGAGTTATAAATGACAGCTATCATCCAATATTATACTGAAGTAAGGCTGCGAAGACGACTTGAATGCGGGGCAGAATTGCTGGAAACCGATTTCAGAAGGTACACGGGAGTCGCTCTTAAAGCATAGGAAACGAGACAGAACTTGGAAAGTAATGCACTTGGCAAAAAAGGGCATATGTGTTTTATCCACAGCTCTCATAACTGAGGGGAGGAGATTCCCAGCAGGCTCCAACTGCCACCTGAGGGCTCACATTGGCAAGGCAACGTGAGCAAGTCAGGCAGGAGTTACCTCACAGCAGAGGTCCCACCTCACAGAAGGGTGAGAAACCCAGCCAACATCAGACTCTCACCAGAGGGCCCACATCACCAAGGGGATGGGAACCAGGCAGGAGTGTCTTCACACCAGTGGGGCCACATTATCGAAAGGTGAGGTACTCAGCACATGTGTCCTCAAACCAGAGGACCCACATCACCAAGGGCCTCGGAGTGAGGCAGGCAGGAGTAGCCTCACAACACTGGGCCCATAGAATAAAAAAGTGAGGAATCCAGCAGTTGGAACCTCCCAGTAGGTGGCCCAGAGCACCGAGGCTATGGGATCCAGGCCACAGTGAACTCACAGAAGAGGGCCCATGTCATGAAACTGAGCAACCCAGACATTGGGACCTCAGAGCAGGAGGCCCACATCACCATGGGGATGGAAATCTGGTAGGAGTGTCCTCGCACCACTGAGAACGTATCAGAAAATTTTCGGCAACCAGCAGTTAGGGCCTGATGCCAGAGGACCCTCATCACCAAGGGAAGGAGGCTCCCAGCAGGCTCCAACTGCCACCAGAGGGCTGACGTCGCCAAGGCGATGTGTGCCAACCAGGCACGAATGACCTCACAGCAGAGGGCCCACCTCAGAGAAGTGTGACGAACCCAGTCAGGATCAGACTCGCACCAGAGGGCCCACATCACCAAATGGATTGGAACCAGGCAGGAGTGTCCTCACATGAGTAGGGCCACATCATCTAAAGGTGAGGAACCCAGAACATGTGGCTTCAAACCATAGGACACCCATCACCAAGGGGCTGGGAGTGAGGCAGGCAGGAGGAGCCTCATAACAGAGGGCCCAAAAATAAGAAAGGTGAGGAATCCAGCAGTTGGAACCTCCCAGCAGGCGGCCCAGAGCACAGAGGCTAGGGGATCCAGGCCGGAGTGAACTAACACCAGACAGCCCACATCATGAAACTGTGAGCAACCCAGACATTGGGACCTCAGAGCAGAAGGCCCACATCCCCATGGTGATGGGAACATGACAGGAGTGTCCTGGCATCACTGGGCTCACATCAGAAAACGTGGGGTGCTCAGAAGTTAGGGCCTGACGCTAGAGGGCACTCATCACCGAGGGGAGGAGGCTCCCAGCAGGCTCCAGCTGCCACCAGAGGGCCAACGTCGCCAAGGCGATGTGTGCCAGCCCGGCAGGAGTGACCTCACAGCAGAGGGCCCACCTCACAGAAGGGTGAGGAACACAGCCAGGATCAGACTCTCACCAGAGGGCCCACATCACCAAGGGGATGGGAACCAGGCAGGAGTGACCCCACACCAGTGGGACAACATCATCGAAAGGTGAGGATCCCAGCACATGTAGCCTCAAACCACAGGAACCACATCACCAAGGGGTTCGGAATGAGGCTGGCAGGACTGGCCTCACAACACACAGTCCATAGAATATAAAAGTTGAGGAATCCAGCAGTTGGAACCTCCCAGCAAGTGGCCCAGAGCACCGAGGCTATGGGATCCAGGCCGCAGTGAACTCACAGCAGAGGGCCCACATCATGAACCTGTGAGCAGCCCAGCCGTTGGGACCTCAGAACAGAAGGCCCACATCCCCATTGGGATGGGAACCTGGCAGGAGTGGCTTCGCACAACTTAGCACATATCAGAAAATGTTAGGAGCCCAGCAGTTAGGGCCTGACGCCAGGGGGCCCTCATAACTGAGGGGAGGAGACTCCCAGCAGGTTCCAACTGCCAACAGAGGGCCCACGTCTACAAGGTGGCATGCACCAGCCAGGCAGTAGTGACCTCACAGCAGAGGGCCTATCTCACAGAAGGGTGAGGAACCGAGGCAGGATGAGACTCTCGCCAGAGGACCCACATCACAAAGGGGATGGGAACCAGTCAGGATTATCCTCACACCAGTGGGACCTCATCATCTTAAGGTGAGGAACCCAGCACATGTGTCCTCAAACCAGAGGACCCACATCATCAAGGGCCTTGGAGTGAGGCAGGCAGGAGTAGCCTCACATCACAGGGCACATAATATGAAAAACGTGAGGATTCCAGCATTTAGACCTTCCAGCAGGCGGCCCAGAACACCGAGGCTATGGGATCCAGGCCACAGTGAACTCACAGCAGAGGGCCCGCATCAAAAACTGTGAGCAACCCAGGCGTTGGGACCTCAGCGCAGAAGGCCCACATCCCCATGGGAATGGGAACCTTGCTGGAGTGTCCTCGCACCACTGGGTACACATCAGAAAATGTGGGGAGCCCACCATTTAGGGCCTGACGCCAGAGGGCCGTCATCAACGAGAGGAGGAGGCACCCTGCATGCTCCAACTGCCACCAGAGGGCTCACGTCTCCAAGGTGACGTGTGCCAGCCAGGCAGGAGTGACCTCACAGCAGAGGGCCTACCTCACAGAACATTGAGGAACCCAGTCAGGATTAGACTCTCGCCAGAGGGCCCACCTCACCAAGGGGATGGGAACCAGGCAGGAGTGTCCTCACACGAGTGGGGCCACATCATCGAAAGGTGAGGAACGCAGCACATGTGGCCTCAAGCCATAGGACAGTCATCACCAAGGGGCTGGCAGTGAGGCAGGCAGGAGGAGCCTCACAACAGAGGGCACATAGAATAACATGTTGAGCAATCCAGCAGTTGGAACCTCCCAGCAGGCGGCTAAGAGCACCGATGATAAGGGATCCTTGCCGGAGTGAACTCACAGCAGAGGGCCCACATCATGGTACTGTGAGCAAGCCAGCCGTTTTGACCTCAGAGCAGAAGGCCCATATCCCCATGGGGATGGGAACCTGGCAAGAGTGTCCTCACTCACTTGGCGAACATCAGAAAATGTGAGGAGTCCAGCAGTTATGGCCTAAGGCAAGAGGGCCCTCATCACCGAGGGGAGGAGGGTCCCAGCACATTCCAACTGCCACCAGAGGGCACACATCGCCAAGGTGACGTGTGCCAGACAGGCATTATTGACCTCACAGCAGAGGGCCCACCTCACAGAAGGGTGAGGAACCCAGCCAGGATCAGACTCTCACCTGAGGGCCCACATCAGCAAGGGGATGGGAACCAGTCAGGACTGTCTTCCCTCCAGTGGGGCCACATCATCGAAAGGTGCGGAACCCAGCACATGTGGCCTCAAATCAGAGGACACATATCACAAAGGGAATGGGAGTGAGGCAGGCAGGAGTAGCCTAAAAACAGAGGGCCCAAAGAATAAGAAAGGTGAGGAATCCAGCAGTTGGAACCTCCCAGCAGGCGGCCGAGAGCACAGAAGCTATGGGATGCAGGCAGGAGTGAACTAACAGCAGAGAGCCCACATCTTGAAACTGTGAGCAACCCAGGCGTTGGGACCTCAGAGCAGAAGGCCCACATCCCAATGGGGATGTGAACCTGGCTGGAGTGTCCTCGCACCACTGGGCGCACATCACAAAACGTGGGGATCCCAGCAGTTAGGGCCTGACGCCAGAGGGCCCTCATCACCGAGGGGAGGAGGCTCCCAGCAGGCTCCAAGTGCCACCAGAGGGCTCATGTCCACAAGGCGAGGTGAGCAAGCCAGGCAGGAGTGACCTCACAGCAAACGGCCCACCTCACAGATGGGTGAGGAACCCAGCCAGGATCAGACTCTCAACAGAGGGCCCACATCACCAAGGGGATGTGAACCAGGCAGGAGTCTCCTAGGACCATTGGTCCCACATCATCGAAAGGTGAGGAACCCAGCACATGTGGCCTCAAACCAGACAACACACATCATGAAGGGGCTGGGAGTGAGGCAGGCAGGAGGATCCTCACAACAGAGGGCCCAAAAAATTAAAAAAGTGAGGAATCCAGCAGTTGGAACCTCCCAGCAGGCAGCCAAGAGCACAGAGGCTATGGGATCCAGGCCTCTGCGAATTAACACCAGAGAGCCCACATCATGAAAATGTGAACAACCCAGCCGTTGGGACCTCAGAGCAGAAGGCCCACATCCCCATGGAGATGGGATCCTAAGAGGAGTGCCAAAGCATCACTGGGCTCACTAAGAAAAGTTGGTGAGGCCAGCAGTTAAGGCCTGACCCAAGAGGGCCCTCAGCACCGGGGGGAGCAGATTCCCAGCACGCTCCAAATGCCACCACACGGCTGACTTCACCAAGGCAATGTGTGCCAGCCATGCAGGAGTGACCTATCAGCAGAGGGTCTCCCTCACAGGTGGGTGAGGAACACAGCCAGGAACAGACTCTCACCAGGGTGTCCACATAACCACGTGGATGAGAACCAGGCAGGAGTGTCCTCACACTAGTGGGGCCACATCATCGAAAGGTGAGGAACCCAGCAAAGGTGGCCACAAACCAGAGGACCCACATCACCAAGGGGTTGAGAGTGAGGTAGGTGTCTGGACGGGCATATTTAACACTCATTTCCCACCAGGAAGAGGAATTAACCAAAGGCTCAGCGTGCCCTGCCAGAAGCAGATTAGGGCCTGAAGCAGTCTTGTGGGTTTGCGGCCAGCTCACAAGAAAGCGAGTTGAAGAAAGGAGCTCAGGGGCCCTGTAATTCACACACCTGCAGAGTTATAAATGACAGCTATCGTCCAAAAATATATTGAAGTAAGGCTGCCAAGAGGACTTGAAAGCGGGGCAGAATTGCAGGAAACCGATTTCAGGAGGTAGAGTGGATTTGCATTTAAAGCATAGGAAAAGAGGCAGAACATCGACAATGATGCACTTGGCAAAAAAGGGCGTATGAGTTTGTTCCTGAATATATTCAGGAAAAAACACATACGCCCTTTTTGGCCAACCAAGCAAGCTTGCAATGGAAATCCAAACTACTATGAAGTGTCACTTCCCCCCGGTCTAAAGGGCCATCTGAGAAAAGTGTAAAATCCAGAAAGGCAAGACAGGCCATGGGGAAAAAGGAGCCTTGTTATGCTGATGGGCGGGATGTAAATTGCCAACAGCCACTCTGGAGAAGTGTATGGTGTTTCCTGATACATCTGAAAAACAAAGCAACAGAGTCTAGGGCATTTCCACTTATGGTCCCATAGCTTAGGGAAATTAAAATCAAAAAGACACAGCCACCCCAAAATTTGGGACGGCTCTGTTTACAGGAACCTCTTCTACAGTACAAGTTAAATATCCCAGAGAACAAATAATTGATAAAGAAGTTGCGGTACTTACGTACAACAGAATACCACTCAGCAATGAAATCTGCGTCACCAGGCCTGTACCAGCATAATGAGTGGATTGAGGCACGATGATTCTAAGTGAAATAAGTCACACAGAAAAAGAAACATCATAAGGTATCACTAATGCACGGAATGTAAACTTGGCTACACATGAACTGAATTACAAAACAGAACAGGGTCTCAAGTTTAGAAAACCAACTTATGCTTGCTTAAGGGGAAAGGTGAGTTGGGGTGCTGCATAAATCCAGAGTTTGAAATTAGCACAGATACCGTTCCATAAGCCAAATATGTAATAGACAAGACCTACCCCTTGCTCAACGAAATGGACTCAACAATGAGGTATCACCTCACACCTGTTAGAATGGGCATCATCTGAAAATCTACAAACAACAAATGCTGGAAAGGGTGTGGAGAAAAGGAAGCCTCTTCCACTATTGTTGGGAATATAAATTGATACAGTCACTATGGAGAACAATATGGAGTTTCTTAAGAAACTAATAATAGAATTACCATATGATACAGCAATCCCAGTACTGGACATATACCCAGACAGAACCATAAGTCAAAAAGAGACATTCACCGCAATGTTCATTGCATCACTATTTACAATATCGAGGTAATGGAAGCAACCTAAATGCCCACAGACAGACGAATGCATAAAGATGTGGTACATATATAAAATGGAATATTACTAAGCCATGAAAGGAATGAAATTGGGTCATTTGTAGAGACGTCGATGGATCTAGAGACTGTCATACAGAGTGAAGTAAGTCAGAAAGAGAAAAACAAATCTTGTATATTCATGCATATATGTGGAACCTAGAAAAACTGTACAGATTAACCATTTTGCAAGGCATAAATAGAGCAACAGATGTAGACAACAATCGTATGGACAACAAGGGGGGAAAGCTCTTGGGGGGGTGGTGGTGGGAGGAGTTGAGAGATTGGGATTGGCATGTAAACATTTATATGTATAAAATAGATAACCAATAAGAACCTACTGTATAAAAATATAAAATAAAATTCAAAATTAAAAAGAAATAAATTTAAAAAATAAAACAGAAAAAACAATTATTCCCTTCACGTACATGTATTTATATGAATAAATTATTTCCATGCTTATATCTGTAAATACAAAAAAGAGGAATAAAATCTACCTTGAACCAAAAACGAAAAAGAGAAAAAAAAAAAACAGAACCCACCAGTTACTCAGAGGAAAACCGTATCAGGGCACTTGCTCCAGTTGTAAACAATTCTGAAGTTGGTCAGTGGTGGGGAATCGTCTCCCATTCAGCCAGCAGGCCCCACACAACAAGCGTCCTCATTGCAAAGCTGGGGCACCGTGCCGAGGCATCTGTGAGTAAACGTGAGCTGAGCCCCAGGCCAGTTGCTGCTGAACTGTTCCCACCCTTCCCAGGTAAAACACCTGAATATATACAAGGACTTGAAAGCCTAGAGGAAGGGCCATGGAGCCACACGAGTGACAGCATGCCAGCTGACTTGGTGCCTGCAGGCCAGCCAGGATGGTCCTGGCCCTGGGTGCTCTTCTGGAAGATTTCCATTTCCCTGCCTGAGATACCCGTCCTGTCCCTGCCTCCACTGCTTTTTTCCTTCCTCACCTCTGCCCAGGGAGAAATTCCAGCAGCAGGTATGGGTGACACATCCTCTTCTTTAGCAGGTGGCAGCCTGGCAACTGCTGCAGAAAGTCCAGCAGAGCCCCACTCACACTGGGCCACCCACAAAGCCGTGGCCTCTCCCTCCCTCCCACCAGCCCAGCCCCGAGACTGCTGACAGGGCAGAGAAAATGGCGTCAGGCACAGCTGCAGGGGCTCTTGCTGCCTGGAGTGGGATTTATATTGATCTCAACCCAGGCACACCTGGGGAGGGCTGGCCGGCACGGTAAGGCTGCCCAGGTCAGCCAATCATCACCCCTCAGGGGCTCACAGTTGCAGAAAATGGAACTTGCTGAACCGGCCAGGTCCAAGGAACAGGTGTGGGCTCCTGAGAGTCAGGATAGACAAGGGGCTGCAGCTTTGGCTTGTTTTCTAATCATTTTATCTGGCCCATGAGTGGGAGACAACTTCAAGAAAACCCTCTCCTAATGAGAGGAACCCAGGAGTCACGGAGAGGAGGGGGTGGGTGGTGGTTGGAGACAGAGGCCTGGTGCCCTGGGTGCAGTGGAAGTCTCTGGAAGACCAGGTGGAGGGAGGCCACACAGAGTGATGCCCAGGGTCACAGACCTGTCGGAGCTGCTGTTTGTTAGTTCAAATCCTGCTCTGAGGTGCTCTGTGTCAGCTCTGAGCGACAGGTGAGCTGGGGGTGCTCTTCAATGAGGGCTATGTGCACGGTTCCTGTGTGCCCAGCCCTGCCACGGTACCTGCAAGGGTAGCTCTGTATCCTGGGAGGGGCCTGACCATGAGAGCCCCGTGGGCTGGGTTGGGGGTGGGGTACCTGCCCAGGAGAGCTCCATATCCTGGGATTGGCCTGACCACGAGAGCCCCATGGGCTGCTGGGGACCTGGTAAAGGATGTCAGGACAGTCAGTGAAGCCACCGAGGATATACCTCCAGTTGCTCCTGATTCCTACACCCTGCTGGTCATTCTACCAACCACCAGGACATGGTATTCTGTATTAGTCTTCAATGATGCCTTCTTTTGTATTCCATTAGTCCCAGAGTCACAAGAAATTTTGGCTTGTGAGTGGCAGGACTCAACATACAATTAAAACAATACTTCCGGGCCGTCTTGCCCCAAGGGTTCAAAAATTCCCACACCATCTTTGGGGAAAGCTTAGCTAAAGACAGAAAAGTTCTACCTCTGGAAAAGGAAACCCTCCTTCAATATGCAGACGACATTCTGATCGCCAGCCCTACTAAGGAGGCCTCTGAACTACCAAGCCAATAAAGGATAGAAGTTGTCCAAGAAAAAGCTCAAATATCACAGACTGCGGTGACCTGCCTGGGCTTCATTCTCACACAAGGTCGGAGAAGCCCATCCCAGGAAAGGGAAGAAACCATTTGCAGCCTTACCCCTTTCTAAAACTAGAAGACAGCTTAGGGGTTCCTGGGGAGGCCAGGGTTTGCTGCTTCTGGATCCCTAACTACAGTCTACTAGCTGGGCCTCTATATGAAACACTGAAAGGAAAAGATGATGATCCTTTTGAACAGAATCCAGAAGTGGCCTTTCAAGAATGGAAAGAGCAGTCAATTCAGACCCTTGCCCTGGAACTCCCTAATTGAGCTAAACCCTTTGACCTTTCCATTCCCGGTGAAAGGTGAATCGCCATTGGAGAATTAGTGCAAAAACTGGGACCACTTGAAATGGAACAACGCAAGAATGCCATCCAGGTAGGATAAACTACAGTCACCAAGGGGCTTGGCCCACTGCCACATCTGGCCAAGATACTGGCGGTATCTAAAAACCTGGAAATCAGCAGCCCAAAAGGCCACCTCCCTCCTAAGGGAAAAGGACCCCACGTGGTGATCCTAATCACCAACCATGCCCTGAAGTTGCAGGGTTCGCTCCGTGGGCACACCGACCTCGAGTGAGGAGGCCCTCCAACTCCAACATCCAGAGAGATAACCGGGGGCAACAGGGCACCATGACGACTCGTGTGAACATCACTTGACCTGGAGTTTCTCTCATAAAACAACAATAGTGTGTCCCGAAGGAGTAGACTACTGCTTGCAGGACTTACTGCACCCGGAGGGGAGCTAATAATCTTGGCGGGGGAACCGTATATCACACTGTCACCATAGAAAAGCCTACAGACACCGTGATGATGGTGGCCAATAAGACCGGCTGGACTCCTGTTTACTTCAAAAGGCTGTTGACTCAGTGGCCACCATGGTCCTTGATCACCACTGACCCTGGACTGTCTGGGAGTTGAGCGGGCAGGGCTCTGACACCTGGTGCTGTTTTTACGTTAATTCAGGGGCCTAATTGAAGAAAAAGCAGACTACTGGTCAGAGCATCTAGGCTGGCAGAAACGGTCAGCCTAAGGTGGCCGAACAAATGTGGGGCGGGGTGAAATCGGCCCCCACAGCGTCTCTGCACATCTCTTTCCTGGACCCTTAAAGGTCATTAGAATCTATAACACTTCCAATGCTGGTGCTCAGGCGGACGAGCAGGGAGGCAGGGGTCCTGGGGCCAATCAACGTCACCTGGAGGCTGCTGGGGAGAAGTTCTGACCCTCGTCCCCTGGTATGAGGGCTCCCAACTCAGCACTCAGCAGTTACAGAAGAAGGGTCTGCACCCTCAGCACTCCAAGAATGAGGAACGGGACAAAAGGCAGAGGAGCGGTTTGTCCCCAGCAAAGCCCATTAAAAATCCCTGGGAGATAAAAATAGAATCTGGGCAATAAAGTCAAGTCTGACCGTTTTTATCCTTTGCGCTTTGTCTAATTTCACGTGCTCCTAGGGTCCCGCATGCAGAGGTTCCACACCCGGCACTTCAGACCAGATTTCCTAGTGCAGAATGGCTGGGTCGACACCTCAGCTCCTGGGGCCCAGTGCAGACTCCGAGATATAGAGCCTGAGCTGCAGCCAACCCGGCCCTCGAGAGCTCCGCCCCCTCCCTCCCACTGACTCCCACAGGATCTCTACACAGCAGCCCAGCCCACAGCCCACGCAGTAGTGTATGCTCTCACCTCTCCATTCTCTGATCAAAATATAAAATTTCCTTTGCTTGTGAACCAAACTCAGTCTCGATCTCTTGGCCCCAATGACACTGGGCAGGGGGACACTTGTTGGGGTCCACTCTGGAGGATCAGTAACAGAAATTGAGACTATTGTAACTTCAATGAACAGATGTGTGAGCCAAACTGTAGTTAACATAGAACAGTTTATAAGGCTCGGGTAAAATAAGATGTTTCTAACACTTCCATTTGATATTTCCATCACTTTATTATAAGCAAGTTCAGTGAAAAGGTTTGTCTTATTTGTCAGGTCAATATTAGAGAAATGAAGTGATTTCTTTCCAAGGATGTACATCTAATAATCTTGGTTAAAGCTTCAATCTTGTTTTAAATGCTTTTCCATTGAAAATGATACCTCTCTTTCAGCTCCCCCATTTCTGAGAAGTATAAAATCTTGTAATTTATTATTATCAAAGGGGAAAGGTGGGAGGAGGGATAAATTAACAGTTTGGAATTAACACATACACACTGCTATGTATAAAATAGATCATCAACAAGGAACTACTGTATAGCACAGGGAACTACACTCAATATTTTGCAATAACCTATAAGGGGAAATAATCGGAAAAAGAATAGATATTTTTATTGACATCATCTATCAATGACAGTTAAAGTGTAACGTAAGGGAAGCCGGTGGTGAGTGCTTCTGACCCTGAAGACTTCAATCATCTAAAGTTTGGACTCTGCCTACTTCCCAAGGCCCTTAATGAACATATGTGTAGCCGTAGCTTAAAAAACTCCCCAGTTTGGGTTTCGGGGAGACACTGATTTTGAAAAAGCCCTGGTGTTCTCCTTACATGAATGGGACTCTTCCTACTGCTAAAACATGTCTGTCACACCCAGAGGATGGTATACCGTCTGATCGGGAAGAGTTTGGAAAAGGCATCTCATCTCCTCATCTCCTGGTGCTCGGGTTCACCCCTCCAGCGTCTTTACTAACAGTCTCCCCACTTGGAGATGTCAGCACTGTCAACATCCTGTTGCGTACAGTTTGGAATTTGTCCAGAGGATGAAGCGGAAGGATGAGGAACAATGAGAGACAAGTCCTAGGTGTTCAGACAGGCACATGTCACTCTAATTTCCAATCAGGAAGATGAATTGACCAAAGGCTAGGGTTGCCCATGGAAACAGTATAGGGCTTGAGGAAATCCCACTGCTTTGTGCCCAGTTCCCATAAACACAAGTTGAACAATGGAACTCAGGGGCAGTAAAATTCACGAAACTGCAGAGTTGAAAATATCTATCACTGAAAAATGTCTTGAGGAAAGTCAGAGAAAAGGATTGGTAAGCAAGGGAGAATGGCAGGAAAGGGATTTGAGGAGGTAGAAAGGACTCGCCATTAAGCACAAGAAAAGGGGCTGAACATTGTCAACATTGCAGTTGGCCAAAAAGGCTGTATGCGTTTTTTTCTGTATATGTTCAAGAAAAGGGCATACACTTTTTTAGCCAACCAAACAGGTGGGCACTGGAAATCAATACTACAAAAGATATCACTTCGCATCAGTCAGAAGAGCCATCCTCATAAAGTGTAAACACCAGAAATGCAGGACAGGGCAAGGAGAAGAGGGAGCCCTGTGAGGCTTATAGTGGAAATGTATATTGCCAACGGCCATTCTGGGGAAGTGTATTGTGTTTACTAAAGCATCTAAAAAATGAGCTACAGAGCATAGGGCACTTGCACTCATGGGCGTATATCTTGGGAAAAACAAAAATCGAGAGGACACAGGCACCCCAATGTTTACTGCCTCTCTGTTTAAAAGATCCTCGACTAGGATATAACTTAAATGTCCCTGGAGGGAAAAAATGGATAGAGATGTGGTACTTATGTAGAGTGGAATATTACTCAGCCTGGAAATCAATGAAATATGGCCAGTTGTAACAACTCCGGAGGAGTTACGTATGATCATTCTAAGTGACATAATTCAAAAAGAAAAAGACACATATCATAAGATATCACTTAAAGGTGGAATCCAAAATGGCTACACATGAAATAAATTACAAAACAAAAACATAGTCAAATATGTAGAAAACACGCGTAAGGCTGCTAAACGGGAAAGGTGGGGAGGGGTGAGGCATCATCCAGGAGGTTGAAATTAGCAAAGATACCATTCCAAATACCAAACTGATAATCAACAAGGCCTACACGGTAGCTAAAAGAACTGCACTCAGCACACTCAAGTCACCGGAAAAGAATATCTATGACTGGTAAGAATCTGAAAAAGAATTTATTGATGTCTCTCTGTACGTGAATCAAGTGGATGTACAGCAGCAAGAAACAGAGCTTTGAAAATCAGCTGTAACCAATATAGTAATAAATTGAAAAAAATAAACGACAGAGAGACAGAGAAAACCTCTTACAACTTTTCCTCAGGGACGGTGATGCAACATGGATTGAACACATCTAGACCCACAGCAGGATGAGACATAAGGCTGGAAACTGTTCGCGCTAAGAGAAATGTGAGGTTGGGTGAGGAAATACACACCCTTTAAAGTAATACTACCTGGTACCCATTCAATGGGTCCCAAATCTGCAGGTTCAAGGAATCTTCCTACAGCTAAAACATGCATGGAAAACCCAGAGGACTGTACACCATGTGATCGGGAGATGTGTCTAAAATGCACCTCATTTATCCTCTCCTGGTGCTCCTGTTCATCATTCCAGCCACGTTACTTAGAATCTCCCCACTTAGAGAATCAGCACATTTAAACTTCTGTTTCACACATTTTGCAAATTGTGAGGAGGATGAACGGGAAGAGGGGGAACCAATGAGAGAATAGTTGTAGGGGTTTGGACGGGCACATGTCACTCTAATTTCCCATTAACAATAAGAATTAAAAAAAGGCTCAGCCCGCCTCGCCGGAGCCAAAATAGGGCCTGAAGCAATCCTGCGGCTTTGAGGCCAGCTCACAAAAGAGCAACTTCAAAACTGGAGCTCAGGGTCACTGCAATTCACAAACCTGCAGAGTTATAAATGAAAACTAACGTCCAAAAATATGTTGAGGTAAGGCAAAGAAGAGGATCTGAATGCAAGACAGAATTGCAAGAAACAGATTTCAAGAGATAGATTGGACTCGTCTTTAAAGCACATGAAAAGCGGCAGAATTTCGACAATGATGCAGTTGGCCCAAAAGGGAGTATGCGTTTTTTCCTGAATATATCCAGGAAAAAACGCATACGCACTTTATGGGCAACCAAGCAAGCAAGCAATGCAAATGTGCACAACAAAGAAGTCTCATTTCCCACCGGTCAAAAGGGCCATCCGAAAAAGTTGTAAAAACCAGAAATGCAGGACAGGCCATGGAGAACAGGGAGCCTTTATACGCTGATGGACAGTATGTGAGAGCTGCCGAGAGCCACTCCAGAGAAGTGTATGGTGGTTCCTAAATCATCTAAAAAACAGAGCTACAGAGCATAGGGCACTTCCAATCACGGGAGTATATCTAGGGAAGTCTAAAAATCAACAAGACACAAGCACACCACAGTTTAGGACTACTCTGTTTACAAGAACCTCAACTTCAGTACACCTTAAATATCCCAGGAAAGAGAACAATGGATAAAGAAAATGTGGTACTTATGTACAATGGAATATCTCTTCACCATGAAATCAATGTAATAAGGCTAGTAGAAGGATAAAGAGTGGATTTAGGTCCGATAATACTACTTGAAATAAGTCAAACAGAAAAAGAAACATATAAGATATCACTTATAGAGGGAGGATAAATATGGCTGCACAAAAAATGAATTACAAAACAGAACAGTGTCTCACATTTAGAAAACACACTTATGTCAGCTTAAGGGGAAAGGAGAGGTGGGGTGATGCATAAAACCAAAGTTTGAAATTAGCACAGATACCGTTCAATAAACCAAATAGGTATTAGACAAGATCTACACCTTGCTCAATGAACTGGCCTCAACACACCTCATACACCGCAGAGAACTATATCTGAGTAATAAGAATCTTAAAACCCATGTATTGATATATCTCCATAAGGGAATCAAGTGTGCGCAGAGTGGCACAAACACAGCAGTGAAAATGAGCTAAACCCCATTATAGAAATAAATTTTAAAACCAAAACGCAGAAACAATGAAAGAGAGAAAAATTCTTACAAAATTCGCTCAGGGGCTGTGATGCAACCTGGAATGACCACATATAAACCCACAGCTGGATAAGACATAAGGCTGGACACTTGGGGCTGAGAGGATTGGTGAGCTTTGGTGAGCAACTGCCGAAAGTTTAATGCAATACTTCATGCTACTCATTCCAAGGGTCCCAACACTCCAGGTTGAAGGGAATCTTCCTACAGCTAAAGCATGCATGGGAAATCCAGCAGATGGTATACCGTATGATCGGGAAAGGTTTCTAAAACGCACCTCATTTTCCTCTCCTGGGGCTCCGGATCAACATTCCAGACACTTTACTAACAACATCCCCACATGGAGAGTCAATGCCTTTAAGTTCCGGTATCGCACAGTCTGCAGTTAGTGCGGAGGATGAATGGGAATAGGGGGAACCAGTGAGAAAATAGCTGTAGCGGTTTCAATGGCCACATGTTACGCTAATTTCACATAGGAAGAAGGATTAACCAAAGGCACAACAAGGCGCCCCAGAAGAAGAATAGGGCCTGAAGAAATCCTGTGGATATGAGGCAAGATCACAAAAATAAGAGCTGAAAAATGGAACTAAGGGCAGCTGCAATTCAAAAACTTGCAGAGTTATAAAGGCCAACTATTTTCCAAAAGTATATTGAGGTAAGGCTATGAAGAGGCACTGACAGCAAGGCAGATGTGCAGGAAACCTATTTCAGGAGGTAGACTGGAATTGCATCGAAAACATATGAAAAGACTCAGAACATCGACAATCATGCACTTGGCCAAAAAGGGCGTATGCGTTTTTTCCTGAATATATTCAGGAAAAAACGCATACGCACTTTCTGGCCAACCAAGCAAGCTTGCAAAGGAAATCTGCACTACAATGAAGTCTCACTGCCCCCCAGTCAAAAGGGCCATCTGAAAAAAGTGTAAAATCCAGAAAGGCAGGACAGGCCATGGAGAACTGGGAGCCTTGTTATGCTGACGGGTGTGATGTAAATTGCAAACAGCCACTCTGGAGAAGTGTATGGTGTTTCCTGAAACATCTAAAAAACAAAGCAACAGAGCCTAGGGCACTTCCACTTATGGTCCTATAGCTTAGGGAAATTAAAATCAAAAAGACACAGCTACCCCAAAATTTGGGATGGCTTTGTTTACAAGAAACTCATTTACGGTACAAGTTCAATATGGCAGAAAGCGAAAAATGGATAAAGAAGTTGTGGTACTTACGTCTAATGCAATATCACTCAGCAATGAAATCTATGTAATCAGGCCCGTAGCAGCATAATGAGTGGATTCAGGTACGATGATTGTAAGTGAAATAAATCACACAGAAAAGGAAACATCATAAGATATCAGTAATACAGAGAATGTAAAATTGGCTACACAGGAACTGAATTACAAAAAAGAACAGGGTCTCAAATGTAGAAAACCAACTTATGCTTGCTTAAGGGGAAAGGTGAGTTGGGGTGCTGCATAAAACCAGAGATTGAAATGAGCACAGATACCATTCCATAAGCCAAATATGTAATAGACAAGAGCTACTCCTTGCTCAACGAAGTGGACTCAACAGCCCATATTAAACGCCTAAGAATATACCTGACTAGTAAGAATCTTAAAACCTATGGATTTATATGTCACCAAAAGAGAATCAAGCGTGTGTACAGCGGCATAAACGCAGCAGTGATAGGATTGGTGAGGTTCGGTGAGCAAATGCAGACCCTTTGAAGTCATATTCCATGGTACCCATTCCATGGGTCTCAACTTTCCAGGTTTAAGTGATTCTTCCTTCAGCTAAAACATGCATGTGGAACCCAGAGTATGATCCACTGTGTGATCGGAAACGTGTTCAAATGTGTCTCAGTTTTCGTCCCCTGGTACTCGGGTGCAACATTCCAGACGGTTTACTAACACTCTCCCCACTTGGAGAGTCAGTGCCTTTAACCTCCTGTTTGGCCCAGTTTGCAATTTCTGCGTAAGGTGAACAGGAATAGGGAGAACCAATGAGAGACTAGCTGGAGGTGTCTGGACGGGCAAATTTAACTCTCATTTCCCACCAGGAAGAGGAATTAACCAAAGGCTCAGCGTGCAATGCCGTAACCACACTAGGGCCTGAAGCAATCCTGCGGTGTTGCAGCCAGCTCACAAGAAAACGAGTTGAAGAAAGGAGCTCAGAGGCACTGTAATTCACAAACCTGCAGAGTTATAAATGACAGCTATCGTCCAAAAATATATAGAAGTAAGGCTGCCAAGAGGACTTGAAAGCGGGGCAGAATTGCAGGAAACCGATTTCAGGAGGTAGACGGGAATTGCATGTAAAGCATAGGAAAAGAGGCAGAACGTCCACAATGATGCACTTGGCCAAAAAGGGCATATGCGTTTTTTCCTGAATATATTCAGGAAAAAATGCATACGCTCTTTATGGCCAACAAAGCAAGCGTGCAAAGGAAATCTGCACTACAATGAAGTCTCTCTGCCCCCCGGTCAAAAGGGCCATCTTAAAAAAGTGTAAAATCCAGACAGGCAGGACAGGCCATGGAGAACTGGGAGCCTTGTTATGCTGATGGGTGGGATGTAAATTGCCAACAGCCACTCTGGAGAAGTGTATGGTGTTTCCTGAAACATCTAAAAAACAAAGCAACAGAGCCTAGGGCACTTCCACTTATGGTCCTATAGCTTAGGGAAATTAAAATCAAAAAGACACAGCCACCCCAAAATTTGGGATGGCTTTGTTTACAAGAAACTCATTTACGGTACAAGTTCAATATGGCAGAAAGCGAAAAATGGATAAAGAAGTTGTGGTACTTACGTCTAATGCAATATCACTCAGCAATGAAATCTATGTAATCAGGCCCGTAGCAGCATAATGAGTGGATTCAGGTACGATGATTGTAAGTGAAATAAATCACACAGAAAAGGAAACATCATAAGATATCAGTAATACAGAGAATGTAAAATTGGCTACACAGGAACTGAATTACAAAAAAGAACAGGGTCTCAAATGTAGAAAACCAACTTATGCTTGCTTAAGGGGAAAGGTGAGTTGGGGTGCTGCATAAAACCAGAGATTGAAATGAGCACAGATACCATTCCATAAGCCAAATATGTAATAGACAAGAGCTACTCCTTGCTCAACGAAGTGGACTCAACAGCCCATATTAAACGCCTAAGAATATACCTGACTAGTAAGAATCTTAAAACCTATGGATTTATATGTCTCCAAAAGAGAATCAAGCGTGTGTACAGCGGCATAAACGCAGCAGTGATAGGATTGGTGAGGTTCGGTGAGCAAATGCAGACCCTTTGAAGTCATATTCCATGGTACCCATTCCATGGGTCTCAACTTTCCAGGTTTAAGTGATTCTTCCTTCAGCTAAAACATGCATGTGGAACCCAGAGTATGATCCACTGTGTGATCGGAAACGTGTTCAAATGTGTCTCAGTTTTCGTCCCCTGGTACTCGGGTGCAACATTCCAGACGGTTTACTAACACTCTCCCCACTTGGAGAGTCAGTGCCTTTAACCTCCTGTTTGGCCCAGTTTGCAATTTCTGCGTAAGGTGAACAGGAATAGGGAGAACCAATGAGAGACTAGCTGGAGGTGTCTGGACGGGCAAATTTAACTCTCATTTCCCACCAGGAAGAGGAATTAACCAAAGGCTCAGCGTGCAATGCCGTAACCACACTAGGGCCTGAAGCAATCCTGCGGTGTTGCAGCCAGCTCACAAGAAAACGAGTTGAAGAAAGGAGCTCAGAGGCACTGTAATTCACAAACCTGCAGAGTTATAAATGACAGCTATCGTCCAAAAATATATAGAAGTAAGGCTGCCAAGAGGACTTGAAAGCGGGGCAGAATTGCAGGAAACCGATTTCAGGAGGTAGACGGGAATTGCATGTAAAGCATAGCAAAAGAGGCAGAACGTCCACAATGATGCACTTGGCCAAAAAGGGCATATGCGTTTTTTCCTGAATATATTCAGGAAAAAATGCATACGCTCTTTATGGCCAACAAAGCAAGCTTGCAAAGGAAATCTGCACTACAATGAAGTCTCTCTGCCCCCCGGTCAAAAGGGCCATCTTAAAAAAGTGTAAAATCCAGAAAGGCAGGACAGGCCATGGAGAACTGGGAGCCTTGTTATGCTGATGGGTGGGATGTAAATTGCCAACAGCCACTCTGGAGAAGTGTATGGTGTTTCCTGAAACATCTAAAAAACAAAGCAACAGAGCCTAGGGCACTTCCACTTATGGTCCTATAGCTTAGGGAAATTAAAATCAACAATACACAGCCACCCCAAAGTTTGGGACGGCTCTGTTTACAAGAACCTCGTTTACAGTACAAGTTCAATATCGCAGAAAGCAAAAAATGGATAAAGAAGTTGTGGTACTTACGTACAATGCTATATCACTCAGCAATGAAATCTATGTCATCAGGCCCGTAGCAGCATAATGAGTGGATTCAGGTACGATGATTCTAAGTGAAATAATTCACAGAGAAAAAGAAACATCATAAGATATCACTACTACACGGAATGTAAACTTGGCTACACAGGAACTGAATTACAAAACAGAACAGGGTCTCAAATGTAGAAAACCAACTTATGCTTGCTTAAGGGGAAAGGTGAGTTAGGGTGCTGCATAAAACCAGAGATTGAAATTAGCACAGATATCGTTCCATAAGCCAAATATGTAATAGACAAGAGCTACTCCTTGCTCAACGAAGTGGACTCAACACCCCATATTAAACGCCTAAGAATATACCTGACTAGTAAGAATCTTAAAACCTATGGATTTATATGTCTCCGAAAGAGAATCAAGCGTATGTACAGCGGCATAAATGCAGCAGTGATATGATTGGTGAGGTTCTGTGAGCAAATGCAGACCCTTTGAAGTCATATTGCATGGTACCCATTCCATGGGTCTCCACTCTCCAGGTTTAAGGGATTCTTCCTTCAGCTAAAACATGCATGTGGAACCCAGAGTATGATCCACCGTGTGCTTGGGAAACGTGTTCAAATGTGTCTCAGTTTTCGTACCCTGGTACTCGGGTGCAACATTCCAGATTCTTTACTAAAACTCTCCCCACTTGGAGAGTCAGTGCCTTTAACCTCCTGTTTGGCCCAGTTTGCAATTTCTGCGGATAATGAACAGGAATAGGGAGAACCAATGAGAGACTACCTGGAGGTGTCTGGACGGGCAAATTTAACTCTCATTATCCACCAGGAAGAGGAATTTACCAAAGTCTCAGCGTGCCATGCCGGAACCACACTAGGGCCTGAAGCAATCCTGCGGTGTTGCGGCCAGCTCACAATAAAGCGAGTTGAAGAAAGGAGCTCAGGGGCACTGTCATTCACAAACCTGCAGAGTTATAAATGAGAGCTATCGTCCAAAAATATATTGAAGTAAGGCTGCCAAGAGGACTTGAAAGTGGGGCAGAATTGCAGGAAACCGATTTCAGGAGGTAGACTGGAATTGCATGTAAAGCATAGGAAAAGAGGCAGAACGTCCACAATGATGCACTTGGCCAAAAAGGGCGTATGCGTTTTTTCCTGAATATATTCAGGAAAAAACGCATACGCCCTTTTTGGCCAACCAAGCAAGCTTGCAAAGGAAATCTGCACTACAATGAAGTCTCACTGCCCCCCGGTCAAAAGGGCCATCTGAAAAAATTGTAAAATCCAGAGAGACAGGACAGGCCATGGAGAACTGGGAGCCTTGTTATGCTGATGGGCGGGATGTAAATTGCCAACAGCCACTCTGGAGAAATGTATGGTGTTTCCTGAAACATCTAAAAAACAAAGCAACAGAGCCTAGGGCACTTCCACTTATGGTCCTATAGCTTAGGGAAATTTAAATCAAAAAGACACAGCCACCCCAAAGTTTGGGACGGCTCTGTTTACAAGAACCTCGTTTACGGTACAAGTTCAATATCACAGAAAGCGAAAAATGGATAAAGAAGTTGTGGTACTTACGTACAATGCAATATCACTCAGCAATGAAATCTATGTCATCAGGCTCATAGCAGCATAATGAGTAGATTCAGGTTCGATGATTCTAAGTGAAATAAATCACAGAGAAAAAGTAACATCATAACGTATCACTACTACACGGAATGTAAACTTGGCTACACAGGAACTGAATTATAAAACAGAACACGGTCTCAAATGTAGAAAACCAACTTATGCTTGCTTAAGGGGAAAGGTGGGTTGGGGTGCTGCATAAAACCAGAGATTGAAATTAGCACAGATACCATTCCATAAGCCAAATATGTAATAGACAAGAGCTACTCCTTGCTCAACGAAGTGGACTCAACACCCCATATTAAACGCCTAAGAATATACCTGACTAGAAAGAATCTTAAAACCTATGGATTTATATGTCTGCAAAAGAGAATCAAGCGTGTGTACAGCGGCATAAATGCAGCAGTGATAGGATTGGTGAGATTCGGTGAGCAAATGCAGACCCTTTGAAGTCATATTGCATGGTACCCATTCCATGGGTCTCAACTCTCCAGGTTTAAGGGATTCTTCCTTCAGCTAAAACATGCATGTGGAACCAAGAGTATGATCCACCGTGTGATCGGGAAATGTGTTCAAATCTGTCTCAGTTTTCGTCCCCTGGTACTCGGGTGCAACATTCCAGACGTTTTACTAACACTCTCCCTACTTGGAGAGTCAGTGCCTTTAACCTCCTGTTTGGCCCAGTTTGCAATTTCTGCGGAAAATGAACAGGAATTGGGAGAACCAATGAGAGACTAGCTGGAGGTGTCTGGACGGGCAAATTTAACTCTCATTTCCCACCAGGAAGAGGAATTAACCAAAGGCAGAGTGTGACATGCCGGAACCACACTAGGGCCTGAAGCAATCCTGCGGTGTTGCGGCCAGCTCACAAGAAACGAGTGAAGAAAGGAGCTCAGGGGCACTGTCATTCACAAACCTGCAGAGTTATAAATGACAGCTATCGTCCAAAAATATATTGAAGTAAGGCTGCCAAGAGGACTTGAAAGCGGGGCAGAATTGCAGGAAACCGATTTCAGGGTGTAGACTGGAATTACATTTAAAGCATAGGAAAAGAGGCAGAACGTCCACAATGATGCACTTGGCCAAAAAGGGCGTATGCGTTTTTTCCTGAATATATTCAGGAAAAAACGCATACGCCCTTTTTGGCCAACCTAGCAAGCTTGCAAAGGAAATCTGCACTACAATGAATTCTCACTTCCCCTGATCAAAAGGGACATCTGAAAAAAGTGTATAATCCAGAAAGGCAACACAGGCCATGGAGAACTGGGAGCCTTGTTATGCTGATGGGTGGGATGTAAATTGCCAACAGCCACTCTGGAGAAGAGTATGGTGTTTCCTGAAACATCTAAAAAACAAAGCAACAGAGCCTAGGGCACTTCCACTTATGGTCCTATAGCTTAGGGTAATTAAAATCAAAAAGACACAGCCACCCCAAAGTTTGGGACGGCTCTGTTTACAAGAACCTCGTTTACGGTACAAGTTCAATATCACAGAAAGCGAAAAATGGATAAAGATGTTGTGGTACTTACGTACAATGAAATATCACTCAGCAATGAAATCTTTGTCATCAGGCCCGTAGCAGCAAAATGAGTGGATTCAGGTACGATGATTCTAAGTGAAATAAGTTACACACAGAAAGAAATATCATAAGATATCACTACTACACGGAATGTAAACTTGGCTACACAGGAACTGAATTACAAAACAGAACAGGGTCTCAAATGTCGAAAACCGACTTATGCTTACTTAAGGGGAAAGGTGAGTTTGGGTGCTGCATAAAACCAGAGATTGAAATTAGCACAGATACCGTTCCATAAGCCAAATATGTAATAGACAAGAGCTACTCCTTGCTCAACGAAGTGGACTCAACACCCCATTTTAAACGCCAAAAATATACCTGACTAATAAGAATCTTAAAACCTATGGATTTATATGTCTCCGAAAGACAATCAAGCGTGTGTACAGCGGCATAAACGCAGCAGTGATAGGATAGGTGAGGTTCGGTGAGCAAATGCAGACCCTTTGAAGTCATATTGCATGGTACCCATTCCATTGGTCTCAACTCTCCAGGTTTAAGGGATTCTTTCTTAAGCTAAATCATGCATGTGGAACCCAGATTATGGTCCACCGTGTGATCAGGAAAGGTGTTCAAATGTGTCTCAGTTTTCGTCCCCTGGTACTCGGGTGCAACATTCCAGACGTTTTACTAACACTCTCCCCACTTGGAGAGTCAGTGCCTTTAACCTCCTGTTTGGCCCAGTGTGCAATTTCTGCGGAAAATGAACAGGAATAGGGAGAACCAATGAGAGACTAGCTGGAGGTGTCTGGACGGGCAAATTTAACTCTCATTTCCCACCAGGAAGAGGAATTAACCAAAGGCAGAGAGTGCCATGCCGGAACCACACTAGGGCCTTAAGCAATCCTGCGGTGTTGCGGCCAGCTCACAAGAAACGAGTGAAGAAAGGAGCTCAGGGGCACTGTCATTCACAAACCTGCAGAGTTATAAATGACAGCTATCGTCCAAAAATATATTGAAGTAAGGCTGCCAAGAGGACTTGAAACCGGGGCAGAATTGCAGGAAACCGATTTCAGGAGGTAGACTGGAATTGCATGTAAAGCATAGGAAAAGAGGCAGAACGTCCACAATGATGCACTTGGCCAAAAAGGGCGTATGCGTTTTTTCCTGAATATATTCAGGAAAAAACGCATACGCCCTGTTTGGCCAACCAAGCAAGCTTGCAAAGGAAATCTGCACTACAATGAAGTCTCACTGCCCCCCGGTCAAAAGGGCCATCTGAAAAAAGTGTAAAATACAGAAAGGCAGGACAGGCCATGGAGAACTGGGAGCCTTGTTATGCTGATGGGTGGGATGTAAATTGCCAACAGCCACTCTGGAGAAGAGTATGGTGTTTCCTGAAACATCTACAAAACAAAGCAACAGAGCCTAGGGCACTTCCACTTATGGTCCTATAGCTTAGGGAAATTAAAATCAAAAAGACACAGCCACCCCAAAGTTTGGGACGGCTCTGTTTACAAGAACCTCGTTTACGGTACAAGTTCAATATCGCAGAAAGCGAAAAATGGATAAAGAAGTTGTGGTACTTATGTACAATGCAATATCACTCAGCAATGAAATCTATGTCATCAGGCCCATAGCAGCAAAATGAGTGGATTCAGGTACGATGATTCTAAGTGAAATAAGTCACACAGAAAAAGAAACATCATAAGATATCACTACTACACGGAATGTAAACTTGGCTACACAGGAACTGAATAACAAAACAGAACAGGGTCTCAAGTGTAGAAAGCCAACTTATGTTTGCTTAAGTGGAAAGGTGAGTTGGGGTGCTGCATAAAACCAGAGATTGAAATTAGCACAGATACCGTTCCATAATCCAAATATGTAATAGACAAGAGCTACTCCTTGCTCAACGAAGTGGACTCAACACCCCATATTAAACGCCTAAGAATATACCTGACAAGTAAGAATCTTAAAACCTATGGATTTATATGTCTCCAAAAGAGAATCAAGCGTGTGTACAGCGGCATAAACGCAGCAGTGATAGGATTGGTGAGGTTCGGCGAGCAAATGCAGACCCTTTGAAGTCATATTGCCTGGTACCCATTCCATCGGTCTCAACTCTCCAGGTTTAAGGGATTCTTCCTTCAGCTAAAACATGCATGTGGAACCCAGAGTATGATCCACCGTGTGATCGGGAAATGTGTTCAAATGTGTCTCAGTTTTCGCCCCCTGCTACTCGGGTGCAACATTCCAGACGCTTTACTAACACTCTCCCCACTTGGAGAGTCAGTGCCTTTAACCTCCTGTTTGGCCCAATTTGCAATTTCTGCGGAAAATAAACAGGAATAGGGAGAACCAATGAGAGACTAGCTGGAGGTGTCTGGACGGGCAAATTTAACTCTCATTTCCCAACAGGAAGAGGAATTAACCAAAGGCTCAGCGTGCCCTGCCAGAACCACATTAAGGCCTGAAGCAATCCTGCGGTGTTGCGGACAGCTCACAAGAAAGCGAGTTGAAGAAAGGAGCTCAGGGGCACTGTAATTCACAAACCTGCAGAGTTATAAATGACAGCTATCGTCCAAAAATATATTGAAATGAGGCTGCCAAGAGGACTTGAAAGTGGGGCAGAATTGCAGGAAACCGATTTCAGGAGGTAGACTGGAATTGCATGTAAAGCATAGGAAAAGAGGCAGAACGTCCACAATGATGCAGTTGGCCAAAAAGGGCGTATGCGTTTTTTCCTGAATATATTCAGGAAAAAAGGCATACGCCCTTTTTTGGCCAACCAAGCAAGCTTGCAAAGGAAATCTGCACTACAATGAAGTCTCACTGCCCCCCGGTCAAAAGGGCCATCTGAACAAAGTGTAAAATCCAGAAAGGCAGGACATGCCATGGAGAACTGGGAGCCTTGTTATGCTGATGGGCGGGATGTAAATTGCCAACAGCCACTCTGGAGAAGTGTATGGTGTTTCCTGAAATATCTAAAAAACAAAGCAAGAGAGCCTAGGGCACTTCCACTTATGGTCCTATAGATTAGGGAAATTAAAATCAAAAAGACACAGCCACCCCAAAGTTTGGGACGGCTCTGTTTACAAGAACCTCATTTACGGTACAAGTTCAATATCACAGAAAGCGAAAAATGGATAAAGAAGTTGTGGTACTTACGTACAATGCAATATCACTCCGCAATGAAATCTATGTCATCAGGCCCATAGCAGCATAATGAGTGGATTCAGGTATGATGATTCTAAGTGAAATAAGTCACAGAGAAATAAAAAAATCATAAGATATCACTACTACACGGAATGTAAACTTGGCTACACAGGAACTGAATTACAAAACAGAACAGGGTCTCAAATGTAGAAAACCAACTTCTGCTTGCTTAAGGGGAAAGGTGAGTTGGGGTGCTGCATAAAACCAGAGATTGAAATTAGCACAGATACCGTTCCATAAGCCAAATATGTAATAGACAAGAGCTCCTCCTTGCTCAACGAAGTGGACTCAACACCCCATATTAAACGCCTAAGAATATACCTGACTAGTAAGAATCTTAAAACCTATGGATTTATATGTCTCCGAAAGAGAATCAAGCGTGTGTACAGTGGCATAAACGCAGCAGTGATAGGATTGGTGAGGTTCGGTGAGAAATGCAGACCCTTTGAAGTCATATTGCATGGTACCCATTCCATGGGTCTCAAATCTCAAGGTTTAAGGGATTCTTCCTTCAGCTAAAACATGCATGTGGAACCCAGAGTATGATCCACCATGTGATCGGGAAACGTGTTCAAATGTGTCGCAGCTTTCGTCCCCTGGTACTCGGGTGCAACATTCCAGACGCTTTACTAACACTCTCCCTACTTGGAGAGTCAGTGCCTTTAACCTCCTGTTTGGCCCAGTTTGCAATTTCTGCTCAAAATGAACAGGAATAGGGAGAACCAATGAGACACTAGCTGGAGGTGTCTGGACGGGCAAATTTAACTCTCATTTCCTACCAGGAAGAGGAATTAACCAAAGGCTTAGCGTGCAGTGCCAGAACCACACTAGGGCCTGAAGCAATCCTGCGGTGTTGCGGCCACCTCACAAGAAAGCGAGTTGAAGAAAGGAGCTCAGGGGCACTGTAATTCACAAACCTGCAGAGTTATAAATGACAGCTATCGTCCAAAAATATATTGAAGTAAGGCTGCCAAGAGGACTTGAAAGCGGGGCAGAATTGCAGGAAACCGATTTCAGGAGGTAGACTGGAATTGCATGTAAAGCATAGGAAAAGAGGCAGAACGTCCACAATGATGCACTTGGCCAAAAAGGGAGTATGCGTTTTTTCCTGAATATATTCAGGAAAAAAAGCATACGCACTCTTTGACACCCAAGCAAGCTTGCAAAGGAAATCTGCACTACAATGAAGTCTCACTGCCCCCAGATCAAAAGGGCCATCTGAAAAAAGTGTAAAATACAGAAAGGCAGGACAGGCAATGGAGAACTGGGAGCCTTGTTATGCTGATGGGCAGGATGTAAATTGCCAACAGCCACTCTGGAGAAGTGTATGGTGTTTCCTGAAACATCTAAAAAACAAAGCAACAGAGCCTAGGGCACTTCCACTTATGGTCCTATAGATTAGGGAAATTAAAATCAAAAAGGCACAGCCACTCCAAATTTTGGGACGGCTCTGTTAACAAGAACCTCGTTTACGGTACAAGTTCAATATCACAGAAAGCAAAAAGTGGATAAAGAAGTTGTGGTACTTACGTACAATGCAATATCACTCAGCAATGAAATCTATGTCATCAGGCCCGTAGCAGCATAATGAGAGATACAGGTACGATGATTCTAAGTGAAATAAGTCACACAGAAAAAGAAACATCATAAGATATCACTACTACACGGAATGTAAACTTGGCTACACAGGAACTGAATTACAAAACAGAACAGGGTCTCAAATGTAGAAAACCAACTTATTCTTGCTTAAGGGGAAAGGTGAGTTGGGGTGCTGCATAAAACCAGAGATTGAAATGAGCACAGATACCGTTCCATAAGCCAAATATGTAATAGCCAAGAGCTACTCCTTGCTCAGCGAAGTGGACTCAACATCCCATATTAAATGCGTAACAATATACGTGACTAGTAAGAATCATAAAACCTATGGATTTATATGTCTCCGAAAGAGAATCAAGCGTGTGTACAGCACCATAAACGCAGCAGTGATAGGACTGGTGAGGTTCGGTGAGCAAATGCAGACCCTTTGAAGTCATATTGCATGGTACCCATTCGATGGGTCTCAACTCGCCTGGTTTAAGGGATTCTTCCTTCAGCTAAAACATGCATGTGGAACCCAGAGTATGATCCACCGTGTGTTCGGGAAACGTGTTCAAATGTGTCTCATTTTCCGTCCCCTGGTACTCAGGTGCAACCTTCCAGACGCTTTAGTAACACTCTCCCCACTTGGAGAGTCAGTGCCTTTAACCTCCTGTTTGGCCCAGTTTGCAATTTCTGCGGAAAATGAACAGGAATAGGGAGAACCAATTAGAGACAAGCTGGAGGTGTCTGGACGGGCAAATTTAACTCTCATTTCCCACCAGGAATAGGAATTAACCAAAGGCTCAGCGTGCCGTGCCGGAACCACACTAGGGCCTGAAGCAATCCTGCAGTGTTGCGGCCTGCTCACAACAAAGCGAGTTGAAGAAAGGAGCTCAGGGGCACTGTCATTCACAAACCTGCAGAGTTATAAATGACAGCTATCGTCCAAAAATATATTGAAGTAAGGCTGCCAAGAGGACTTGAAAGCGGGGCAGAATTGCAGGAAACCGATTTCAGGAGGTAGACTGGAATTGCATGTAAAGCATAGGAAAAGAGGCAGAACGTCCACAATGATGCACTTGGCCAAAAAGGGCGTATGCGTTTTTTCCTGAATATATTCAGGAAAAAACGCATACGCCCTTTTTGGCCAACCAAGCAAGCTTGCAAAGGTAATCTGCACTACAATGAAGTCTCACTGCCCCCCGGTCCAAAGGGCCATCTGAAAAAAGTGTAAAATCCAGAAAGTCAGGAGAGGCCATGGGGAACTGGGAGCCTTGTTATGCTGATGGGTGGGATGTAAATTGCCAACAGCCACTCTGGAGAAGTGTATGGTGTTTCCTGGTACATCTAAAAAACAAAGCAACAGAGCCTAGGGCACTTCCACTTATGGTCCTATAGCTTAGGGAAATTAAAATCAAAAAGACACAGCCACCTCAAAATTTGGGACGGCTCAGTTTACAAGAACCTCGTTTACGGTAAAAGTTCAATATCACAGAAAGTGAAAAATGGATAAAGAAGTTGTGGTACTTACGTACAATGCAATCTCACTCAGCAATGAAATCTATGTCATCAGGCCCGTAGCAGCATAATGAGTGGATTCAGGTACGATGATTCTAAGTGAAATAAGTCACACAGAAAAAGAAATATCATAAGATATCACTACTACACGAAATGTAAACTTGGCTACACAGGAACTGAATTACAAAACAGAACAGGGTCTCAAATGTAGAAAACCAACTTATGCTTGCTTAAGGGGAAAGGTGAGTTGGGGTGCTGCATAAAACCAGAGATAGAAATGAGCACAGATACCGTTCCATAAGCCAAATATGTAATAGACAAGAGCTACTCCTTGCTCAACGAAGTGGACTCAACACCCCATTTTAAACGCCTAAGAATATACCTGACTAGTAAGAATCTTAAAACCTATGGATTTATATGTCTCCAAAAGAGAATCAGGCGTGTGTACAGCTGCATAAACGTAGCAGTGATAGGATTGGTGAGGTTCGGTGAGCAAATGCAGACCCTTTGAAATCATATTGCATGGTACCCATTCCATGGGTCTCAACTCTCCAGGTTTAAGGGATTCTTCCTTCAGCTAAAACATGCATGTGGAACCCAGAGTATGATCCACCGTGTGATCGGGAAACGTGTTCAAATGTGTCTCAGTTTTTGTCCCCTGGTACTCAGGTGCAACATTCCAGACGCTTTACTAACACTCTCCAAACTTGGAGAGTCAGTGCCTTTAAACTCCTGTTTGGCCCAGTTTGCAATTTCTGCGTAAGATGAACAGGAATAGGGAGAACCAATGAGAGACTAGCTGCAGGTGTCTGGACGGGCAAATTTAACTCTCATTTCCCACCAGGAAGAGGAATTAACCAAAGGCTCAGCGTGCCATGCCGGAACCACACTAGGGCCTGAAGCAATCCTGCGGTGTTGCGGCCAGCTCACAAGAAAGCGAGTTGAAGAAAGGAGCTCAGGGGCACTGTAAGTCACAAACCTGCAGAGTTATAAATGACAGCTATCGTCCAAAAATATATTGAAGTAAGTCTGCCAAGAGGACTTGAAAGTGGGGCAGAATTGCAGGAAACCGATTTCAGGAGGTAGACTGGAATTCCATGTAAAGCATAGGAAAAGAGGCAGAACGTCCACAATGATGCACATGGGCAAAAAGTGCGTATGCGTTTTTTTCTGAATACATTCAGGAAAAAACGCATAAGCACTTTTTGGCCAGCCAAGCAAGCTTGCAAAGGAAATCTGCACTACAATGAAGTCTCACTGCCCCCCCAGTCAAAAGGGCCATCTGAAAAAAGTGTAAAATCCAGAAAGTCAGGACAGGCCATGCAGAACTGGGAGCCTTGTTATGCTGATGGGCGGGATGTAAATTGCCAACAGCCACTCTGGAGAAGTGTATGGTGTTTCCTGGTACATCTAAAAAACAAAGCAATAGAGCCTAGGGCACTTCCACTTATGGTCCTATAGCTGATGGAAATTAAAATCAAAAAGACACAGCAACCCCAAAGTTTGGGACGGCTCCGGTTACAAGAACCTCGTTTACGGTACAAGTTCATTATCACAGAAAGCGAAAAATGGATAAAGAAGTTGTGCTACTTACATACAATGCAATATCACTCAGCAACGAAATCTATGTCATCAGGCCCGTAGCAGCATAATGAGTGGATTCAGGTACGATGATTCTAAGTGAAATAAGTCACACAGAAAAAGAAACATCATAAGATATCACTACTACACGGAATGGAAACTTGGCTACACAGGAACTGAATTACAAAACAGAACAGGGTTTCAAATGTAGAAAACCAACTTATGCTTGCTTAAGGGGAAAGGTGAGTTGGGGTGTTGCATAAAACCAGAGATTGAAATGAGCACAGATACCGTTCCATAAGCCAAATATGTAATAGACAAGAACTACTCCTTGCTCAATGAAGTGGATTCAACACCCCATATTAAACGCCTAAGAATATACCTGACTAGTAAGAATCTTAAAACCTATGTATTTATATGTCTCCGAAAGAGAATCAAGCATGTTTACAGCGGCATAAACGCAGCAGTGATAGGATTGGTGAGGTTCGGTGAGCAAATGCAGACCCTTTGAAGTCATATTGCATGGTACCCATTCCATGGGTCTCAACTCTCCAGGTTTAAGGGATTCTTCCTTCAGCTAAAACATGCATGTGGAACCCAGAGTATGATCCACCGTGTGATCGGGAAACGTGTTCAAATGTGTCTCAGTTTTCGTCCCCTGGAACTCAGGTGCAACATTCCAGACGCTTTACTAACACTCTCCAAACTTGGAGAGTCAGTGCCTTTAACCTCCTTTTTGGCCCAGTTTGCAATTTCTGCGTAAAATGAACAGGAATAGGGAGAACCAATGAGAGACTAGCTGGAGGTGTCTGGACGGGCAAATTTAACTCTCATTTCCCACCAGGAAGAGGAATTAACCAAAGGCTCAGCGTACCATGCCGGAACAACACTAGGGCCTGAAGCAATCCTGCAGTGTTGCAGCCAGCTCACAAGAAAGCGAGTTGAAGAAAGGAGCTCAGGGGCACTGTAATTCACAAACCTGCAGAGTTATAAATGACAGCTATCGTCCAAAAATATATTGAAGTAAGGCTGCCAAGAGGACTTGAAAGTGGGGCAGAATTGCAGGAAACCGATTTCACGAGGTAGACTGGAATTCCATGTAAAACATAGGAAAAGAGGCAGAACGTCCACAATGATGCACTTGGGCAAAAAGTGCGTATGCGTTTTTATCTGAATATATTCAGGAAAAAATGCATACGCACTTTTTGGCCAGCCAAGCAAGATTGCAAAGGAAATCTGCACTACAATGAAGTCTCACTGCCCCCCCCCCCCGTCAAAAGGGCCATATGAAAAAATTTTAAAATCCAGAAAGGCAGGACAGGCCATGGAGAACTGGGAGCCTTGTTATGCTGATGGGCGGGATGTAAATTGCCAACAGCCACTCTGGAGAAGTGTATGGTGTTTCCTGAAACATCTAAAAAACAAAGCAACAGAGCCAAGGGCACTTCCACTTATGGTCCTATAGCTTAGGGAAATTAAAATCAAAAAGACATAGCCACTCCAAAGTTTGGGACGGCTCTGTTTACAAGAACCTCTTTTACGGTACAAGTGCAATATCGCAGAAAGTGAAAAATGGATAAAGAAGTTGTGGTACTTACGTACAATGCAATATCACTCAGCAATGAAATCTATGTCATCAGGCCCGTAGCAGCATAATGAGTGGATTCAGGTACAATGATTCTAAGTGAAATAAGTCACACAGAAAAAGGAACATCATAAGATATCACTACTACACGGAATGTAAACTTGGGTACACAAGAACTGAATTACAAAACAGAACAGGGTCTCAAATGTAGAAAACCAAGTTATGCTTGCTTAAGGGGAAAGGTGAGTTGGGGTGCTGCATAAAACCAGAGATTGAAATTACACAGATCCCGTTACATAAGGCAAATATGTAATAGACAAGAGCTACTCCTTGCTCAACGAAGTGGACACAACACACCATATTAAACGCCTAAGAATATACATGACTAGTAAAAAATTTAAAACCTATGGATTTATATGTCTCCAAAAGAGAATCAAGCATGTGTACAGTGGCATAAACGCAGCAGTGATAGGATCGGTTAGGTTCGGTGAGCAAATGCAGACCCTTTGAACTCATATTGCATGGTACCCATTCCATGGGTCTCAACTCTCCAGGTTTAAGGGATTCTTCCTTCAACTAAAACATACATGTGGAACCCAGAGTATGATCCACCATGTGATCAGGAAATGTGTTCAAATGTGTCTCAGTTTTCGTCCCCTGGTACTCGGGTGCAACATTCCAGACGCTTTACTAACACTCTCCCCACTTGGAGAGTCACTGCCTTTAACCTCCTGTTTGGCCCAGTTTGCAATTTCTGCGGAAAATGAACAGGAATAGCGAGAACCCATGAGAGACAATCTGGAGGTGTCTGAACAGGCAAATTTAACTCTCATTTCCCACCAGGAAGAGGAATTAACCAAAGGCTCAGCATGCTGTGCCGGAACCACACTAGGGTATGAAGCAATCCTGCGGTGTTGCGGCCACCTCACAAGAAAGCGAGTTGAAGAAAGGAGCTCAGGGGCACTGTAATTCACAAACCTGCAGAGTTATAAATGACAGCTATCGTCCAAAAATATATTGAAGTAAGGCTGCCAAGAGGACTTGAAAGCGGGGCAGAATTGCAGGAAACGGATTTCAGGAGGTAGACTGGAATTGCATGTAAAGCATTGGAAAAGAGGCAGAACGTCCACAATGATGCACTTGACCAAAAAGGGCGTATGCGTTTTCTCCTGAATATATTCAGGAGAAAACGCATACGCAATTTTTGGCCAAACAAGCAAGCTTGCAATAGAAATCTGCACTACAATGAAGTCTCACTTCCCCCCCGGTCAAAAGGGCCATCTGAAAAAAGTGTAAAATCCAGAAAGGCAGGACAGGCCATGGAGAACTGGGAGCCTTGTTATGCTGATGGGCGGGATGTAAATTGCCAACAGCCACTCTGGAGAAGTGTGTGGTGTTTCCTGATACATCCAAAAATCAAACCAACAGAGCCTACGGCACTTCCACTTATGGTCCTATAGCTTAGGGCAATTAAAATCAAAACGACACAGCCACCCCAAAGTTTGGGACGGCTCTGTTTACAAGAACCGCATTTACGGTACAAGTTCAATATCACAGAAAGCGAAAAATGGATAAAGAAGTTGTGCTACTTACATACAATGCAATATCACTCAGCAACAAAATCTATGTCATCAGGCCCGCAGCAGCATAATGAGTGGATTCAGGTACGATGATTCTAAGTGAAATAAGTCACACAGAAAAAGAAACATCATAAGATATCACTACTACACAGAATGGAAACTTGGCTACACAGGAACTGAATTACAAAACAGAACAGGGTTTCAAATGTAGAAAACCAACTTATGCTTGCTTAAGGGGAAAGGTGAGTTGGGGTGCTGCATAAAACCAGAGATTGAAATGAGCACAGATACCGTTCCATAAGCCAAATATGTAATAGACAAGAGCTACTCCTTGCTCAACGAAGTGGACTCAACACCCCATATTAAACGACTAAGAATATACCTGACTAGTAAGAATCTTAAAACCTATGGATTTATATGTCTCCGAAAGAGAATCAAGCGTGTGTACAGCGGCACAAATGCAGCAGTGATTCGATTGGTGAGGTTTGGTGAGCAAATGCAGACCCTTTGAAGTCATATTGCATGGTACCCATTCCACGGTTCTCAACTCTCCAGGTTTAAGGGATTCTTCCTTCAGCTAAAACATGCATGTGGAACCAAGAGTATGATCCACCGTGTGATCGGGAAATGTGTTCAAATGTGTCTCAGTTTTCATCCCCTGGTACTCGGGTGCAACATTCCAGACGTTTTACTAACACTCTCCCTACTTGGAGAGTCACTGCCTTTAACCTCCTGTTTGGCCCAGTTTGCAATTTCTGCGGAAAATGAACAGGAATAGGGAGAACCAATGAGAGACTAGCTGGAGGTGTCTGGACGGGCAAGTTTAACTCTCACTTCCCACCAGGAAGAGGAATTAACCAAAAGCTTAGCGTGCCATTCTGGAACCACACTAAGGCCTGAAGCAATCCTGCGGTGTTGCGGCCAGCTCACAAGAATGCGGGTTGAAGAAAGGAGCTCAGGGGCACTGTCATTCACAAACCTGCAGAGTTATAAATGACAGCTATCGTCCAAAAATATATTGAAGTAACGCTGCCAAGAGGACTTGAAAGCGGGGCAGAATTGCAGGAAACCAATTTCAGGAGGTAGAGGGGAATTGCATGTAAAGCATAGGAAAAGAGGCAGAATGTCCACAATGATGCACTTGGCCAAAGAGGGCGTATGTGTTTTTTCCTGAATATATTCAGGAAAAAACGCATACGCCCTTTTTGGCCAACCAAGCAAGCTTGCAAAGGAAATCTGCACTACAATGAAGTCTCACTGCCCCCCGGTCAAAAGGGCCATCTGAAAAAAGTGTAAAATCCACAAAGGCAGGACAGGCCATGGATAACTCGGAGCCTTGTTATGCTGATGGGCAGGATGTAAATTGCCAAAAGCCACTCTGGAGAAGTGTATGGTGTTTCCTGGTACATCTAAAAAACAAAGCAACAGAGCCTAGGGCACTTCCACTTTTGGTCCTATAGCTTACGGAAATTAAAATCAAAAAGACACAGCCACCCGAAATTTTGGGACGGCTCTGTTTACAAGAACCTCGTTTACGGTACAAGGTCAATATCACAGAAAGTGAAAAATGGATAAAGAAGTTGTGGTACTTACGTACAATGCAATATCACTCAGCAATGAAATCTATGTCATCAGGCCCGTAGAAGCATAATGAGTGGATTCAGGTACGATGATTCTAAGTGAAATAAGTCACACAGAAAAAGAAACATCATAAGATATCACTACTACACGGAATGTAAACTTGGCTACACAGGAACTGAATTACAAAACAGAACAGGGTCTCAAATGTAGAAAACCAACTTATGCTTGCTTAAGGGGAAAGGTGAGTTGGGGTGCTGCATAAAACCAGAGATTGAAATTAGCACAGATAGTGTTCCATAAGCCAAATATGTAATAGACAAGAGCTACTCCTTGCTCATCGAAGTGGACACAACATCCCATATTAAACGCCTAATAATATACCTGACTAGTAAGAATCTTAACACCTATGGATTTATATGTCTCCAAAAGAGAATCAAGCGTGTGTACAGCGGCATAAACGCAGCAGTGATAGGATTGGTGAGGTTCGGTGAGTAAATGCAGACCCTTTGAAGTCATATAGCATGGTACCCATTCCATGGGTCTCAAATCTCCAGATTTAAGGGAGTCTTCTTTCAGCTAAAACATGCATGTGGAACCCAGAGTATGATCCACCTTGTGATCTGGAAACGTGTTCAAATGTGTCTCAGTTTTCGTCCCCTTGTACTCGGGTGTAACATTCCAGATGCTTTAGTAACACTCTCCCCACTTGGAGAGTCAGTGCCTTTAACCTCCTGTTTGGCCCAGTTTGCAATTTCTGCGGAAAATGAAGAGGAATAGGGAGAACCAATGAGAGACTAGCTGGAGGTGTCTGGACGGGCAAATTTAACTCTCATTTCCCACCAGGAAGAGGAATTAACCAAAGGCTCAGTGTGCCGTGCCGGAACCACACTAGGGCCTGAAGCAATTCTGCGGTGTTGCGGCCAGCTCACCGAAAGCGAGTTGAAGAAAGGAGCTCAGGGACACTGTCATTCACAAACCTGCAGAGTTATAAATGACAGCTATGGTCCAAAAATATATTGAAGTAAGGCTGCCAAGAGGACTTGAAAGTGGGGCAGAATTGCAGGAAACCGATTTCAGAAGGTACACGGGAGTCCCTCTTAAAGCATAGGAAAAGAGACAGACTTGGAAAATAATGCACTTGGCAAAAAAGTGCATATGTGTTTTATCCAGAGCTCTTATAACTGAGGGGAGGAGATTCCCAGCAGGCTCCAGCTGCCACCTGAGGGCTCACGTCGCCAAGGCAACGTGAGCAAGCCAGGCAGGAATTACCTCACAGCAGAGGTCCCACCTCACAGAACGGTGAGAAACCCAGCCAACATCAGACTCTCACCAGAGGGCCCACATCACCAAGGAATGGGAACCAGGCAGGAGTGTCTTCACACCAGTGGGGCCACATCATCGAAAGGTGAGGTACTCAGCACATGTGTCCTCAAACCAGAGGACCCACATCACCAAGGGCCTCGGAGTGAGGCAGGCAGGAGTAGCCTCACAACACTGGGCCCATAGAATAAAATGTGAGGAATCCAGCAGTTGGAACCTCCCAGCAGGCGGCCCAGAGCACCGAGGCTATGGGATTCAGGCCAAAGTGAACTCACAGAAGAGGGCCCATGTCATGAAACTGAGCAACCCAACCATTGGGACCTCAGAGCATGAGGCCCACATCCCCATGGGGATGGAAATCTCGTAGGTGTGTCCTTGCACCACTGAGAACGTATCAGAAAATTTTGGGAGACCAGCAGTTAGGGCCTGACGCCAGAGGACCCTCATCACCAAGGGAAGTAGGCACCCAGCAGGCTCCAACTGCCACCAGAGGGCTGACGTCGCCAAGGTGATGTGTGCCAACCAGGCACGAATGACCTCACAGCAGATGGCCCACCTCAGAGAAGTGTGAGGAACTCAGTCAGGATCAGACTCGCACCAGAGGGCCCACATCACCAAGGGGATGGGAACCAGGCAGGAGTGTCCCCACACCAGTGGGACAACATCATCGTAAGGTGAGGATCCCAGCACATGTAGCCTCAAACCAGAGGAACCACATCACCAAGGGGTTCAGAATTAGGCTGGCAGGACCGGCCTCACAACACAGGGTCCATAGAATATAAAAGTTGAGGAATCCAGCAGTTGGAACCTCCCAGCAAGTGACCCAGAGCACCGAGGCTATGGAATCCAGGCCGCAGTGAACTCACAGCAGAGGGCCCACATCATGAACCTGTGAGCAGCCCAGCCGTTGGGACCTCAGAACAGAAGGCCCACATCCCCATTTGGATGGGAACCTGGCAGGAGTGGCCTTGCACCACTTAGCACATATCAGAAAATGTTAGGAGCCCAGCAGTTAGGGCCTGACGCCAGGGGGCCCTCATAACTGAGGGGAGGAGACTCCCAGCAGGTTCCAACTGCCAACAGAGGGCCCACGTCTACAAGGTGGCATGCGCCAGCCAGGCAGTAGTGACCTCACAGCAGAGGGCCTATCTCACAGAAGGGTGAGGAACCGAGGCAGGATGAGACTCTCGCCAGAGGGCTCACAACACCAAGGGGAAGGGAACCAGTCAGGACTGTCCTCCCACCAGTGGGGCCACATCATCGAAAGGTGAGGAACCCAGCACATGCGGCCTCATATCAGAGAACATACATCACAAATGGGATGGGAGTGAGGCAGGTAGGAGTAGCCTAAAAACAGAGGGCCCAAAGAATAAAAAAGGTGAGGAATCCAGCATTTGGAACCTCCCAGCAGGCGGCCGAGAGCACAGAAGCTATGGGATGCAGGCAGCAGTGAACTAACACCAGAGAGCCCACATCATGAAACTGTGAGCAACCCAGGCGTTGGGACCTCAGAGCAGAAAGCCCACATCCCCATGGGGATGGGAACCTGACAGGAGTGTCCTGGCATCACTGGGCTCACATCAGAAAACGTGGGGAGCCCAGCAGTTAGGGCCTGATGCTAGAGGGCCGTCATCACCAAGGGCAGGAGGCTCCCAGCAGGTTCCATGTGCCAACAGAGGGCCCACGTCGCCAAGGTGATGTGTGCAAGTCAGGCAGGATTGACCTCGCAGCAGAGGGTCTACCTCACAGAAGAGTGAGGAACCCAGCCAGGATAAGACTGTCACCAGAAGGCCCACATCACCAAGGGGATGGGAACCAGGCAGGAGTGTCCTCACACCAGTGGGGCCACATCATTGAAAGTTGCGGAACCCAGCACATGTGGCCTCAAACCAGAGGACCCACATCACGAAGGGGTTGCGAGTGAGGCAGGCAGGAGGAGCATCGCAACACAGGACCCATAGAATACAAAAGTTGAGGAATCGAGCAGTTGGAACCTCCCAGCAGGCAGCCCAGAGCACAGAGGCTATGGCTTCCAGGCCAGAGTGAACTAACAGCAGAGAGCCCACATCATGAAACTGTGAACAACCCAGCCATTGGGACCTCAGAGCAGAAGGCCCACATCCCAATGGGGATGTGAACCTGGATGGAGTGTCCTCGAACCACTGGGCACACATCACAAAATGTGCGGAGCCCAGCAGTTAGGGCCTGACGCCAGAGGGCCCTCATCACCGAGGGGAGGAGGCTCCCAGCAGGCTCCAAGTCCCACCAGAGGGCTCATGTCCACAAGGCTAGGTGAGCAAGCCAGGCAGGAGTGACCTCACAGCAGACGGCCCACCTCACAGAAGGGTGAGGAACCCAGCCACGATGACTCTCAACAGAGGGCCCACATCACCAAGGGGATGTGAACCAGGCAGGAGTCTCCTAAGACCATTGGTCCCACATCATCGAAAGGTGAGGAACCCAGCACATGTGGCCTCAAACCAGACGACACACATCACGAAGGGGCTGGGAGTGAGGCAGGCAGGAGGATCCTCACAACAGAGGGCCTAAAAAATTAAAAAAGTGAGGAATCCAGCAGTTGGAACCTCCTAGCAGGCGGCCAAGAGCACAGAGGCTATGGGATCCAGGCCACAGTGAACTAACACCAGAGAGCCCACATCATGAAATTGTGATCAGCCCAGCCGTTGGAACCTCAGAGCAGAAGGCCCACTTCCCCATGGAGATGGGAACCTAAGAGGAGTGCCCGAGCATCACTGGGCTCACTAAGAAAATTTGGGGAGCCCAGCAGTTAGGGCCTGACGTCAGAGGGCCCTCATCACAGAGGTGAGGAGGCTCCCAGCAGGGTCCAAGTGCCACCAGAGGGCTCATGTCAACAAGGCGAGGTGAGCAAGCCAGGCAAGAGTTACCTGATAGTAGAGGGCCCACCTCACAGATGGGTGAGGAACCCAGCCAGGATCAGACTCTCACCAGAGGACCCACATCACAAAGGGGATGGGAACCAGTCAGGTTTATCCTCACACCAGTGGGGCCTCATCATCTTAAGGTGAGGAACCCAGCACATGTGTCCTCAAACCAGAGGACCCACATCACCAAGGGCCTTGGAGTGAGGCAGGCAGGAGTAGCCTCACAACACAGGGCACATAATATAAAAAACGTGAGGATTCCAGCATTTAGACCTTCCAGCAGGCGGCCCAGAACACTGAGGCTATGGAATCCAGGCCGCAGTGAACTCACAGCAGAGGGCCCACATCATAAAACTGTGAGCAACCCAGGCGTTGGGACCTCAGCGCAGAAGGCCCACATCCCCATGGGAATGGGAACCTGGCTGGAGTGTCCTCGCACCACTGGGCGCACATCAGAAAATGTGGGGAGCCCACCATTTAGGGCCTGACGCCAGAGGGCCGTCATCACCGAGAGGAGGAGGCACCCTGCATGCTCCAACTGCCACCAGAGGGCTCACGTCTCCAAGGTGACGTGTGCCAGCTAGGCAGGAGTGACCTCACAGCAGAGGGCCTACCTCACAGAACGTTGAGGAACCCAGCCAGGATTAGACTCTCGCCAGAGGGCCTACCTCACCAAGGGGATGGGAACCAGGCAGGAGTGTCCTCACACGAGTTGGGCCACATCATCGAAAGGTGAGGAACGCAGCACATGTGGCCTCAAGCAATAGGACAGTCATCACCAAGGGGCTGGGAGTGAGGCAGGCAGGAGGAGCCTCACAACAGAGGGCACATAGGATAAAAAAGTTGAGGAATCCAGCAGTTGGAAGCTCCCAGCAGGCGGCTCAGAGCACCGATGATAAGGGATCCTTGCCAGAGTGAACTCACAGCAGAGGGCCCACATCATGGTACTGTGAGCAAGCCAGCCGTTTTGACCTCAGAGCAGAAGGCCCATATCCCCATGGGGATGGGAACATGGCAAGAGTGTCCTCACTCACTTGGCGCACATCAGATAATGTGGGGAGCCCAGCAGTTATGGCCTAAGGCAAGAGGGCCCTCATCACCGAGGGGAGGAGGATCCCAGCACACTCCAACTGCCACCAGAGGGCCCACGTCGCCAAGGTGACGTGTGCCAGACAGGCATGATTGACCTCACAGCAGAGGGCCCACCTCACAGAAGGGTGAGGAACCCAGCCACGATCAGACTCTCACCTGAGGGCCCACATCAGCAAGGGGATGGGAGCCAGTCAGGACTGTCTTCCCTCCAGTGGGGCCACATCATCGAAAGGAGCGGAACCCAGCACATGTGGCCTCAAATCAGAGGACACATATCACAAAGGGAATGGGAGTGAGGCAGGCAGGAGTAGCCTAAAAACAGAGGGCCCAAAGAATAAGAAACGTGAGGAATCCAGCAGTTGGAACCTCCCAGCAGGTGACCGAGAGCACAGAGTTATGGCATGCAGGCAGGAGTGAACTAACAGCAGAGAGCCCACATCATGAAACTGTGAGCAACCCAGGCGTTGGGACTTCAGAGCAGAAGGCCCACATCCCAATGGGGATGTGAACCTGGCTGGAGTGTCCTCGCACCACTGGGCGCACATCACAAAATGTGGGGAGCCCAGCAGTTAGGGCCTGACGCCAGAGGGCCCTCATCACCGAGGGGAGGAGGCTCCCAGCAGGCTCCAAGTCCCACCAGAGGGCTCATGTCCACAAGGCGAGGTGAGCAAGCCAGGCAGGAGTGACCTCACAGCAGACGGCCCACCTCACAGATGGGTGAGGAACCCAGCCAGGATCAGACTCTCAACAGAGGACCCACATCACCAAGGGGATGTGAACCAGGCAGGAGTCTCCTAAGACCATTTGTCCCACATCATCGATAGGTGAGGAACCCAGCACATGTGGCCTCAAACCAGACGACACACATCACGAAGGGGCTGGGAGTGAGGCAGGCAGGAGGATCCTCACAACAGAGGGCCCAAACAATTAAAAAAGTGAGGAATCCAGCAGTTGGAACCTCCCAGCAGGCGGCCAAGAGCACAGAGGCTATGGGATCCAGGCCTCTGTGAACTAACACCAGAGAGCCCACATCATGAAAATGTGAACAACCCAGCCGTTGGAACCTCAGAGCAGAAGGCCCACATCCCCATGGAGATGGGATCCTAAGAGGAGTGCCCAAGCATCATTGGGCTCACTAAGAAAAGTTGGTGAGCCCAGCAGTTAGGGCCTGACGCAAGAGGGCCCTCATCACCGGTGGGAGGAGATTCCCAGCACGCTCCAACTGCCACCACATGGCTGACTTCACCAAGGCAATGTGTGCCAGCCATGCAGGAGTGACCTATCAGCAGAGGGTTTCCCTCACAGAAGGGTGAGGAACACAGCCAGGAACAGACTTTCACTAGGGCGTCCACATAACCACGTGGATGAGAACCAGGCAGGAGTGTCCTCACACTAGTGGGGCCACATCATCAAAAGGTGAGGAACCCAGCAAAGGTGGCCACAAACCAGAGGACCCACATCACCAAGGGGTTGAGAGTGAGGTAGGTGTCTGGACGGGCATATTTAACACTCATTTCCCACCAGGAAGAGGAATTAACCAAAGGCTCAGCATGCCCTGCCAGAAGCAGATTAGGGCCTGAAGCAGTCTTGCGGGTTTGCGGCCAGCTCACAAGAAAGCGAGTTGAAGAAAGGAGCTCAGGGGCCCTGTAATTCACAAACCTGCAGAGTTATAAATGACAGATAACATCCAAAAATATATTGAAGTAAGGCTGCGAAGAGGACTTGAAAGCGGGGCAGAATTTCAGGAAACCGATTTCAGGAGGTAGACTGGATTTGCATTTAAAGCATAAGAAAAGAGGCAGAACATCGACAATGATGCACTTGGCAAAAAAGGGCGTATGAGTTTGTTCCTGAATATATTCAGGAATAAACCCATACGCCCTTTTTGGCAAACCAAGCAAGCTTGCAATGGAAATCCGAACTACTATGAAGTGTCACTTCCCCCCGGTCTAAAGGGCCATCTGAAAAAAGTGTAAAATCCAGAAAGGCAAGATAGGCCATGGGGGAAAAGGAGCCTTGTTATGCTGATGGGCGGGATATAAACTGCAAACAGCCACTCTGGAGAAGTGTATGGTGTTTCCTGATACATCTGAAAAACAAAACAACAGAGTCTAGGGCATTTCCACTTATGGTCCTATAGCTTAGGGAAATTAAAATCAAAAAGACACAGCCAAAAAAAAAAAAAGACACAGCCACCCCAAAATTTGGGACGGCTCTGTTTAGAAGAACCTCTTCTACCGTACAAGTTAAATATCCCAGAGAACAAATAATTGATAAAGAAGTTGCAGTACTTACGTACAACAGAATAGCACTCAGCAATGAAATCTGTGTCACCAGGCCTGTACCAGCATAATGAGTGGATTGAGGCACGATGATTCTAAGTGAAATAAGTCACACAGAAAAAGAAACATCATAAGGTATCACTAATACACGCAATGTAAACTTGGCTACACATGAACTGAATTACAAAACAGAACAGGGTCTCAAGTTTAGAAAACCAACTTATGCTTGCTTAAGGCGAAAGGTGAGTTGGGGTGCTGCATAAAACCAGAGTTTGAAATTAGCACAGATACCGTTCCATAAGGCAAATATGTAACAGACAAAACCTACCCCTTGCTCAACGAAATGGACTCAGAAATGAGGTATCACCTCACACCTGTTAGAATGGGCATCATCTGAAAATCTACAAACAACAAATGCTGGAAAGGGTGTGGAGAAAAGGAACCCTCTTCCACTATTGTTGGGAATATAAATTGATACAGTCACTATGGAGAACAATATGGAGTTTCTTAAAAAACTAATAATAGAATTACCATATGATACAGCAATCCCAGTACTGGACATATACCCAGACAAAACCATAAATCGAAAAGAGACATTCACCGCAATGTTCATTGCATCACTATTTACAATATCGAGGTAATGGAAGCAACCTAAATGCCCACAGACAGACGAATGCATAAAGATGTGGTACATATATAAAATGGAATATTACTAAGCCATGAAAGGAATGAAATTGGGTCATTTGTAGAGACGTCGATGGATCTAGAGACTGTCATACAGAGTGAAGTAAGTCAGAAAGAGAAAAACAAATCTTGTATATTCATGCATATATGTGGAACCTAGAAAAACTGTACAGATTAACCATTTTGCAAGGCATAAATAGAGCAACAGATGTAGACAACAAACGTATGGACAACAAGGGGGGAAAGCTCTTGGGGGGGTGGTGGTGGGAGGAGTTGAGAGATTGGGATTGGCATGTAAACATTTATATGTATAAAATAGATAACCAATAAGAACCTGCTGTATAAAAATATAAAATAAAATTCAAAATTAAAAAGAAATAAAATTTAAAAAATAAAACAGAAAAAACAATTATTCCCTTCACATACATGTATTTATATGAATAAATTATTTCCATGCTTATATCTGTAAATACGAAAAAGAGGAATAAAATCTACCTTGAACCAAAAATGAAAAAGAGAAAAAAAAAAACAGAACCCACCAGTTACACAGAGGAAAACTGTAGCAGGGCACTTGCTCCAGTTGTAAACAATTCTGAAGTTGGTCAGTGGTGGGGAATCGTCTCCCATTCAGCCAGCAGCCCCCACACAACAAGCGTCCTCATTGCAAGGCTGGGGCACCGTGCCGAGGCATCTGTGAGTAAACGTGAGCTGAGCCCCAGGCCAGTTGCTGCTGAACTGTTCCCACCCTTCCCAGGTAAAACACCTGAATATATACAAGGACTTGAAAGCCTAGAGGAAGGGCCATGGAGCCACACGAGTGACAGCATGCCAGCTGACTTGGTGCCTGCAGGCCAACCAGGATGGTCCTGGCCCTGGGTGCTCTTCTGGAAGATTTCCATTTCCCTGCCTGAGATACTCGTCCTGTCCCTGCCCCCACTGTTTTTTTCCTTCCTCACCTCTGCCCAGGGAGAAATTCCAGCAGCAGGTATGGGTGACACATCCTCTTCTTTAGCAGGTGGCAGCCTGGCAACTGCTGCAGAAAGTCCAGCAGAGCCCCACTCACACTGGGCCACCCACAAAGCCGTGGCCTCTCCCTCCCTCCCACCAGCCCAGCCCCGAGACTGCTGACAGGGCAGAGAAAATGGCGTCAGGCACAGCTGCAGGGGCTCTTGCTGCCTGGAGTGGTATTTATATTGATCTCAACCCAGGCACACCTGGGGAGGGCTGGCCAGCACGATAAGGCTGCCCAGGTCAGCCAATCATCACCCCTCAGGGGCTCACAGTTGCAGAAAATGGAACTTGCTGAACCGGCCAGGTCCAAGGAAGAGGTGTGGGCTCCTGAGAGTCAGGATAGACAAGGGGCTGCAGCTTTGGCTTGTTTTCTAATCATTTTATCTGGCCCATGAGTGGGAGACAACTTCAAGAAAACCCTCTCCTAATGAGAGGAACCCAGGAGTCAGGGAGAGGAGGGGTGGGTGGTGGTTGGAGACAGAGTCCTGCTGCCCCGGGTGCAGTGGAAGTCTCTGGAAGACCAGGTGGAGGGAGGCCACACAGAGTGATGCCCAGTGTCACAGACCTGTCGGAGCTGCTGTTTGTTAGTTCAAGTCCTGCTCTGAGGTGCTCTGTGTCAGCTCTGAGCGACAGGTGAGCTGGGGGTGCTCTTCAATGAGGGCTATGTGTACGGTTCCTGTGTGCCCAGCCCTGCCATGGTACCTGCAAGGGTAGCTCTGTATCCTGGGAGAGGCCTGACCACGAGAGCCCCGTGGGCTGGGTTGGGGGTGGGGTACCTGCCCAGGAGAGCTCCATATCCTGGGATTGGCCTGACCACGAGAGCCCCATGGGCTGCTGGGGACCTGGTAAAGGATGTGAGGACAGTCAGTGAAGCCACCGAGGATATACCTCCAGTTGCTCCTGATTCCTACACCCTGCTGGTCATTCTATCAACCAGCAGGACATGGTATTCTGTATTAGTCTTCAATGATGCCTTCTTTTGTATTCCATTAGTCCCAGAGTCACAAGAAATTTTGGCTTGTGAGTGGCAGGACTCAACATACAACTAAAACAATACTTCCGGGCCGTCTTGCCCCAAGGGTTCAAAAATTCCCACACCATCTTTGGGGAAAGCTTAGCTAAAGACCGAAAAGTTCTACCTCTGGAAAAGGAAAACCTCCTTCAATATGCAGACGACATTCTGATCGCCAGCCCTACTAAGGAGGCCTCTGAACTACCAAGCCAATAAAGGATAGAAGTTGTCCAAGAAAAAGCTCAAATATCACAGACTGCGGTGACCTGCCTGGGCTTCATTCTCACACAAGGTCGGAGAAGCCCATCCCAGGAAAAGGAAGAAACCATTTGCAGCCTTACCCCTTTCTAAAACTAGAAGACAGCTTAGGGGTTCCTGGGGAGGCCAGGGTTTGCTGCTTCTGGATCCCTAACTACAGTCTACTAGCTGGGCCTCTATATGAAACACTGAAAGGAAAAGATGATGATCCTTTTGAACAGAATCCAGAAGTGGCCTTTCAAGAATGGAAAGAGCAGTCAATTCAGACCCTTGCCCTGGAACTCTCTAATTGAGCTAAACCCTTTGACCTTTCCATTCCCGGTGAAAGGTGAATCGCCATTGGAGAATTAGTGCAAAAACTGGGACCACTTGAAATGGAACAATGCAAGAATGCCATCCAGGTAGGATAAACTACAGTCACCAAGGGGCTTGGCCCACTGCCACATCTGGCCAAGATACTGGCGGTATCTAAAAACCTGGAAATCAGCAGCCCAAAAGGCCACCTCCCTCCTAAGGGAAAAGGAACCCACGTGGTGATCCTAATCACCAACCATGCCCTGAAGTTGCAGGGTTCGCTCCGTGGGCACACCGACCTCGAGTGAGGAGGCCCTCCAACTCCAACATCCAGAGAGATAACCGGGGGCAACAGGGCACCATGACGACTCGTGTGAACATCACTTGACCTGGAGTTTCTCTCATAAAACAACAATAGTGTGTCCCGAAGGAGTAGACTACGGCTTGCAGAACTTACTGCACCCGGAGGGGAGCTAATAATCTTGGCGGGGGAACCGTATATCACACTGTCACCATAGAAAAGCCTACAGACACCGTGATGATGGTGGCCAATAAGACCGGCTGGACTCCTGTTTACTTCAAAAGGCTGTTGACTCAGTGGCCATCATGGTCCTTGATCACCACTGACCCTGGACTGTCTGGGAGTTGAGCGGGCAGGGCTCTGACACCTGGTGCTGTTTCTACGTTAATTCAGGGGCCTAATTGAAGAAAGAGCAGGCTACTGGTCAGAGCATCTAGGCTGGCAGAAACGGTCAGCCTAAGGTGGCCGAACAAATTTGGGGCGGGGTGAAACCGGCCCCCACAGCATCTCTGCACATTTCTTTCCTGGACCCTTAAAGGTCATTAGAATCTATAACACTTCCAATGCTGGTGCTCAGGCGGACGAGCAGGGAGACAGGGGTCCTGGGGCCAATCAACGTCACCTGGAGGCTGCTGGGGAGAAGTTCTGACCCTCATCCCCTGGTATGAGGGCTCCCAACTCAGCACTCAGCAGTTACAGAAGAAGGGTCTGCACCCTCAGCACTCCAAGAATGAGGAACAGGACAAAAGGCAGAGGAGGGTTTTGTCCCCAGCAAAGCCCATTAAAAATCTCTGGGAGATAAAAATAGAATCTGGGCAATAAAGTCAAGTCTGACCTTTTTTATCCTTTGTGCTTTGTCTAATTTCACGTGCTCCTAGGGTCCCGCATGCAGAGGTTCCACACCCGGCACTTCAGACCAGATTTCCTAGTGCAGAATGGCTGGGTCGACACCTCAGCTCCTGGAGCCCAGTGCAGACTTCGAGATATAGAGCCTGAGCTGCAGCCAACCCGGCCCTTGAGAGCTCCGCCCCCTCCCTCCCACTGACTCTGACAGGATCTCTACACAGCAGCCCAGCCCACAGCCCACGGGGTAGTGCATGCTCTCACCTCTCCATTCTCTGATCAAAATATAAAGTTTCCTTTGCTTGGGAACCAAACTCAGTCTCGATCTGTTGGCCCCAATGACACTGGGCAGGGGGACACTTGTTGGGGTCCACTCTGGAGGATCAGTAACAGAAATTGAGACTATTGTAACTTCAATGAACAGATGTGTGAGCCAAACTGTAGTTAACATAGAACAGTTTATAAGGCTCGGGTAAAATAAGATGTTTCTAACACTTCCATTTGATATTTCCATCACTTTATTATAAGCAAGTTCAGTGAAAAGGTTTGTCTTATTTGTCAGGTCAATATTAGAGAAATGAAGTGATTTCTTTCCAAGGATGTACATCTAATAATCTTGGTTAAAGCTTCAATCTTGTTTTAAATGCTTTTCCATTGAAAATGATACCTCTCTTTCAGCTCCCCCATTTCTGAGAAGTATAAAATCTTATAATTTATTATTACCAAAGGGGAAAGGTGGGAGGAGGGATAAATTAACAGTTTGGAATTAACACATACACACTGCTATGTATAAAATAGATCATCAACAAGGAACTACTGTATAGCACAGGGAACTACACTCAATATTTTGCAATAACCTATAAGGGGAAATAATCGGAAAAAGAATAGATATTTTTATTGACATCATCTCTCAATGACAGTTAAAGTGTAACGTAAGGGAAGCCGGTGGTGAGTGCTTCTGACCCTGAAGACTTCAATCATCTAAAGTTTGGACTCTGCCTACTTCCCAAGGCCCTTAATGAACATATGTGTAGCCGTAGCTTAAAAAATTCCCCAGTTTGGGTTTCGGGGAGACACTGATTTTGAAAAAGCCCTGGTGTTCTCCTTACATGAATGGGACTCTTCCTACTGCTAAAACATGTCTGTCACACCCAGAGGATGGTATACCGTCAGATCGGCAAGAGTTTGGAAAAGGCATCTCATCTCCTCATCTCCTGGTGCTCGGGTTCACCCCTCCAGCGTCTTTACTAACAGTCTCCCCACTTGGAGATGTCAGCACTGTCAACATCCTGTTGCGTACAGTTTGGAATTTGTCCAGAGGATGAAGCGGAAGGGTGAGGAACAATGAGAGACAAGTCCTAGGTGTTCAGACAGGCACATGTCACTCTAATTTCCAATCAGGAAGACGAATTGACCAAAGGCTAGGGTTGCCCATGGAAAGAGTATAGGGCTTGAGGAAACCCCACTGCTTTGTGGCCAGTTCCCATAAACACAAGTTGAACAATGGAACTCAGGGGCAGTAAAATTCACGAAACTGCAGAGTTGAAAATATCTATCACTGAAAAATGTCTTGAGGAAAGTCAGAGAAAAGGATTGGTAAGCAAGGGAGAATGGCAGGAAAGGGATTTGAGGAGGTAGAAAGGACTCGCCATTACGCACAAGAAAAGGGGCTGAACATTGCCAACATTGCAGTTGGCCAAAAAGGCTGTATGCGTTTTTTTCTGTATATATTCAAGAAAAGAGCATACACTTTTTTAGCCAACCAAACAGGTGGGCACTGGAAATCAATACTACAAAAGATATCACTTCGCATCGGTCAGAAGAGCCATCCTCATAAAGTGTAAACACCAGAAATGCAGGACAGGGCAAGGAGAAGAGGGAGCCCTGTGAGGCTTATAGTGGAAATGTATATTGCCAACGGCCATTCTGGAGAAGTGTATTGTGTTTACTAAAGCATCTAAAAAATGAGCTACAGAGCATAGGGCACTTGCACTCATGGGCGTATATCTTGGGAAAAACAAAAATCGAGAGGACACAGGCACCCCAATGTTCACTGCCTCTCTGTTTAAAAGATCCTCGACTAGGATATAACTTAAATGTCCCTGGAGGGAAAAAATGGATAGAGATGTGGTACTTATGTAGAGTGGAATATTACTCAGCCTGGAAATCAATGAAATATGCCCAGTTGTAACAACTCCGGAGGAGTTACGTATGATCATTCTAAGTGACATAATTCAAAAAGAAAAAGACACATATCATAAGATATCACTTAAAGGTGGAATCCAAAATGGCTACACATGAAATAAATTACAAAACAAAAACATAGTCAAATATGTAGAAAACACGCGTAAGGCTGCTAAACGGGAAAGGTGGGGAGGGGTGAGGCATCATCCAGGAGGTTGAAATTAGCAAAGATACCATTCCAAATACCAAACTGATAATCAACAAGGCCTACACGGTAGCTAAAAGAACTGCACTCAGCACACTCAAGTCACCGGAAAAGAATATCTATGACTGGTAAGAATCTGAAAAAGAATTTATTGATGTCTCTCTGTACGTGAATCAAGTGGATGTACAGCAGCAAGAAACAGAGCTTTGAAAATCAGCTGTAACCAATATAGTAATAAATTGAAAAAAATAAACGACAGAGAGACAGAGAAAACCTCTTACAACTTTTCCTCAGGGACGGTGATGCAACATGGATTGAACACATCTAGACCCACAGCAGGATGAGACATAAGGCTGGAAACTGTTCGCGCTAAGAGAAATGTGAGGTTGGGTGAGGAAATGCACACCCTTTAAAGTAATACTACCTGGTACCCATTCAATGGGTCCCAAATCTGCAGGTTCAAGGAATCTTCCTACAGCTAAAACATGCATGCAAAACCCAGAGGACTGTACACCATGTGATCGGGAGATGTGTCTAAAATGCACCTCATTTATCCTCTCCTGGTGCTCCTGTTCATCATTCCAGCCACGTTACTTAGAATCTCCCCACTTAGAGAATCAGCACATTTAAACTTCTGTTTCACACATTTTGCAAATTGTGAGGAGGATGAACGGGAAGAGGGGGAACCAATGAGAGAATAGTTGTAGGGGTTTGGACGGGCACATGTCACTCTAATTTCCCATTAAGAATAAGAATTAAAAAAAGGCTCAGCCCGCCTCGCCGGAGCCAAAATAGGGCCTGAAGCAATCCTGCGGCTTTGAGGCCAGCTCACAAAAGAGCAACTTCAAAAATGGAGCTCAGGGTCACTGCAATTCACAAACCTGCAGAGTTATAAATGAAAACTAACGTCCAAAAATATGTTGAGGTAAGGCAAAGAAGAGGATCTGAATGCAAGACAGAATTGCAAGAAACAGATTTCAAGAGATAGATTGGACTCGTCTTTAAAGCACATGAAAAGCGGCAGAATTTCGACAATGATGCAGTTGGCCCAAAAGGGAGTATGCGTTTTTTCCTGAATATATCCAGGAAAAAACGCATACGCACTTTATGGGCAACCAAGCAAGCAAGCAATGCAAATGTGCACAACAAAGAAGTCTCATTTCCCACCGGTCAAAAGGGCCATCCGAAAAAATTGTAAAAACCAGAAATGCAGGACAGGCCATGGAGAACAGGGAGCCTTTATACGCTGATGGAGAGTGTGTGAACTGCCGAGAGCCACTCTGGAGAAGTGTATGGTGGTTCCTAAATCATCTAAAAAACAGAGCTACAGAGCATAGGGCACTTCCAATCATGGAAGTATATCTAGGGAAGTCTAAAAATCAACAAGACACAAACACACCACAGTTTAGGGCTACTCTGTTTACAAGAACCTCAACTTCAGTACACCTTAAATATCCCAGGAAAGAGAACAATGGATAAAGAAAATGTGGTACTTATGTACAATGGAATATCTCTTCACCATGAAATCAATGTAATAAGGCTAGTAGAAGGATAAAGAGTGGATTTAGGTCCGATAATACTACTTGAAATAAGTCAAACAGAAAAAGAAACATATCATAAGATATCACTTATAGAGGGAGGATAAATATGGCTGCACAAAAAATGAATTATAAAACAGAACAGTGTCTCACATTTAGAAAACACACTTATGTCAGCCTAAGGGGAAAGGAGAGGTGGGGTGATGCATAAAACCAGAGTTTGAAATTAGCACAGATACCGTTCAATAAACCAAATAGGTATTAGACAAGATCTACACCTTGCTCAATGAACTGGCCTCAACACACCCTATACATCGCAGAGAACTATATCTGAGTAATAAGAATCTTAAAACCCATGTATTGATATATCTCCATAAGGGAATCAAGTGTGTGCAGAGTGGCACAAACACAGCAGTGAAAATGAGCTAAACCCCATTATAGAAATAAATTTTAAAACCAAAACGCAGAAACAATGAAAGAGAGAAAAATTCTTACAAAATTCGCTCAGGGGCTGTGATGCAACATGGAATGACCACATATAAACCCACAGCTGGATAAGACATAAGGCTGGACACTTGGGGCTGAGAGGATTGGTGAGCTTTGGTGAGCAACTGCCGAAAGTTTAATGCAATACTTCATGCTACTCATTCCAAGGGTCCCAACACTCCAGGTTGAAGGGAATCTTCCTACAGCTAAACCATGCATGGGAAATCCAGCGGATGGTATACCATATGATTGGGAAAGGTTTCTAAAACGCACCTCATTTTCCTCTCCTGGGGCTCCGGATCAACATTCCAGCCACTTTACTAACAACATCTCCACATGGAGAGTCAATGCCTTTAAGTTCCGGTATCGCACAGTCTGCAGTTAGAGCGGAGGATGAATGGAAATAGGGGGAACCAGTGAGAAAATAGCTGTAGCGGTTTCAATGGGCACATGTCACTCTAATTTCACATCAGGAAGAAGAATTAACCAAAGGCAGAGCAAGGCGCCCCAGAAGAAGAATAGGGCCTGAAGAACTCCTGTGGATATGAGGAAAGATCACAAAAATAAGAACTGAAAAATTGAGCTAAGGGCCACTGCAATTCAAAAACCTGCAGAGTTATAAAGGCCAACTATTTTCCAAAAGTATACTGAGGTAAGGCTATGAAGAGGCACTGACAGCAAGGCAGAATTGCAGGAAACTGATTTCAGGCGGAAGACTGGAATTGCATGTAAAGCATAGGAAAAGAGGAAGAACGTCCACAATGATGCACTTGGCCAAAAAGGGCGTATGCATTTTTTCCTGAATATATTCAGGAAGAAACGCATACGCCGTTTTTGGCAAACCAAGCAAGCTTGCAAAGGAAATCTGCACTACAATGAAGTCTCACTGCCCCCCGGTCAAAAGGGCCATCTGAAAAAAGTGTAAAATCCAGAAAGGCAGGACAGGCCATGCAGAACTGGGAGCCTTGTTATGCTGATGGGCGGGATGTACATTGCCAACAGCCACTCTGGAGAAGTGTATGGTGTTTCCCGAAATATCTAAAAAGCAAAGCAACAGAGCCTAGGGCACTTCCACTTATGGTCCTATAGCTTAGGGAAATTAAAATCAAAAAGACACAGCCACCCCAAAGTTTGGGACGGCTCTGTTTACAAGAACCTCATTTACGGTACAAGTTCAATATCGCAGAAAGCGAAAAATGGATAAAGAAGTTGTGGTACTTACGTACAATGCAATATCACTCAGCAATGAAATCTATGTCATCAGGCCCGTAGCAGCATAAAGAGTGGATTCAGGTACGATGATTCTAAGTGAAATAAGTCACACAGAAAAAGAAACATCATAAGATATCATTAATACACGGAATGTAAACTTGGCTACACAGGAACTGAATTACAAAACAGAACAGGGTCTCAAATGTGGAAAACCAACTTATGCTTGCTTAAGGGGAAAGGTGGGTTGGGGTGCTACATAAAACAAGAGATTGAAATTAGCACAGATACCGTTCCATAAGCCAAATATGTAATAGACAAGAGCTACTCCTTGCTCAGCGAAGTGGACTGAACACACCATATTAAACGCCTAAGAATATACCTGACTAGTAAGGATCTTAAAACCTATGGATTTATATGTCTCCAAAAGAGAATCAAGTGTGTGTACAGCGGTATAAACGCAGCAGTGATAGGATTGGTGAGGTTCAGTGAGCAAATGCAGACCCTTTGAAGTCATATTGCATGGTACCCATTCCATGGGTCTCAACTCTTCAGGTTTAAGGGATTCTTCCTTCATCTAAAACATGCATGTGGAACCCAAAGTATGATCCACCATGTGATCGGGAAACATGTTCAAATGTGTCTCAGTTTTTGTCCTCTGGTACTTGGGTGCAACATTTCAGATGCTTTACTAACACTCCGCCCACTTGGAGAGTCAGTGCCTTTAACCTCCTGTTTGGCCCAGTTGCAATTTCTGCGGAAGATGAACAGGAATAGGGAGAACCAATGAGAGACTAGCTGGAGGTGTCTGGACGGGCAAATTTAACTCTCATTTCCCACCAGGAAGAGGAATTAAACAAAGGCTCAGCGTGCCGTGCCGGAACCACACTAGGGCCTGAAGCAATCCTGCGGTGTTGCGGCCAGCTCACAAGAAAGCGAGTTGAAGAAAGGAGCTCAGGGGCACTGTAATTCACAAACCTGCAGAGTTATAAATGACAGCTATCGTCCAAAAATATACTGAAGTAAGGCTGCCAAGAGGACTTGAAAGCGGGGCAGAATTGCAGGAAACCGATTTCAGGAGGTAGACGGGAATTGCATGTAAAGCATAGGAAAAGAGGCAGAACGTCCACAATGATGCACTTGGCCAAAAAGGGCATATTCATTTTTTCCTGAATATATTCAGGAAAAAAACGCATACGCCCTTTTTGGCCAACCAAGCAAGCTTGCAAAGGAAATCTGCACTACAATGAAGTCTCACTGCCCCCCGGAAAAAAGGGCCATCTGAAAAAAGTATAAAATCCAGAAAGGCAGGACAGGCCATGGAGAACTGGGAGCCTTGTTATGCTGATGGGTGGGATGTAAATTGCCAACAGCCACTCTGGAGAAGTGTATGGTGTTTCCTGAAACATCTAAAAAACAAAGCAAGAGAGCGTAGGGCACATCCACTTATGGTACTATAGCTTAGGGAAATTAAAATCAAAAAGACACAGCCACCCCAAAGTTTGGGACGGCTCTGTTTACAAGAACCTCGTTTACGGTACAAGTTCAATATCACAGAAAGCGAAAAATGGATAAAGAAGTTGTGGCACTTACATACAATGCAATATCACTCCGCAATGAAATGTATGTCATCAGGCCCGTAGCAGCATAATGAGTGGATTGAGGTACGATGATTCTAAGTGAAATAAGTCACACAGAAAAAGAAACATCATAAGATATCACTACTACACGGAATGTAAACTTGGCTACACAGGAACTGAATTAGAAAACAGAACAGGGTGTCAAATGTAGAAAACCAACTTATGCTTGCTTAAGGGGAAAGGTGAGTTGGGGTGCTGCATAAAACTAGAGATTGAAATAAGCACAGATACCATTCCATAAGCCAAATATATAATAGAAAAGAACTACTCCTTGCTCAACGAAGTGGACTCAACAACACATATTAAACACCTAAGAATATACCTGACTAGTAAGAACCTTAAAACCTATGGATTTATGTGTCTCCGAAAGAGAATCAAGCGTGTGTACAGCGGCATAAACGCAGCATTGATAGGATTGGTGTGGTTCGGTGAGCAAATGCAGACCCTTTGAAGTCATATTGCATGGTACCCATTCCATGGGTCTCAAATCTCAAGGTTTAAGGGATTCTTCCTTCAGCTAAAACATGCATGTGGAACCCAGAGTATGATCCACCATGTGATCGGGAAACGTGTTCAAATGTGTCGCAGCTTTCGTCCCCTGGTACTCGGGTGAAACATTCCAGACGCTTTACTAACACTCTCCCTACTTGGAGAGTCAGTGCCTTTAACCTCCTGTTTGGCCCAGTTTGCAATTTCTGCTCAAAATGAACAGGAATACGGAGAACCAATGAGACACTAGCTGGAGGTGTTTGGACGGGCAAATTTAACTCTCATTTCCCACCAGGAAGAGGAATTAACCAAAGGCTTAGCGTGCAGTGCCAGAACCACACTAGGGCCTGAAGCAATCCTGCGGTGTTGCGGCCACCTCAAAACAAAGCGAGTTGAAGAAAGGAGCTCAGGGGCACTGTAATTCACAAACCTGCAGAGTTATAAATGACAGCTATCGTCCAAAAATATATTGAAGTAAGGCTGCCAAGAGGACTTGAAAGTGGGGCAGAATTGCAGGAAACCGATTTCAGGAGGTAGACTGGAATTGCATGTAAAGCATAGGAAAAGAGGCAGAACGTCCACAATGATGCACTTGGCCAAAAAGGGCGTATGCGTTTTTTCCTGAATATATTCAGGAAAAAAAGCATACGCACTCTTTGCCACCCAAGCAAGCTTGCAAAGGAAATCTGCACTACAATGAAGTCTCACTGCCCCCAGATCAAAAGGGCCATCTGAAAAAAGTGTAAAATACAGAAAGGCAGGACAGGCAATGGAGAAATGGGAGCCTTGTTATGCTGATGGGCGGGATGTAAATTGCCAACAGCCACTCTGGAGAAGTGTATGGTGTATCATGAAACATCTAAAAAACAAAGCAACAGAGCCTAGGGCACTTCCACTTATGGTCCTATAGATTAGGGAAATTAAAATCAAAAAGACACAGCCACTCCAAATTTTGGGACGGCTCTGTTAACAAGAACCTCGTTTACGGTACAAGTTCAATATCACAGAAAGCAAAAAATGGATAAAGAAGTTGTGGTACTTACGTACAATGCAATATCACTCAGCAATGAAATCTATGTCATCAGGCCCGTAGCAGCATAATGAGAGATACAGGTACGATGATTCTAAGTGAAATAAGTCACACAGAAAAAGAAATATCATAAGATATCACTACTACACGGAATGTAAACTTGGCTACACAGGAACTGAATTACAAAAGAGAACATGGTCTCAAATGTAGAAAACCAACTTATTCTTGCTTAAGGGGAAAGGTGAGTTGGGGTGCTGCATAAAACCAGAGATTGAAATGAGCACAGATACCGTTCCATAAGCCAAATATGTAATAGCCAAGAGCTACTCCTTGCTCAGCGAAGTGGACTCAACATCCCATATTAAATGCGTAAGATATACCTGACTAGTAAGAATCTTAAAACCTATGGATTTATATGTCTCCGAAAGAGAATCAAGCGTGTGTACAGCAGCATAAACGCAGCAGTGATAGGATTGGTGAGGTTCGGTGAGCAAATGCAGACCCTTTGAAGTCATATTGCATGGTACCCATTCGATGGGTCTCAACTCGCCAGGTTTAAGGGATTCTTCCTTCAGCTAAAACATGCATGTGGAACCCAGAGTATGATCCACCATGTGTTCGGGAAACGTGTTCAAATGTGTATCATTTTGCGTCCCCTGGTACTCGGGTGCAACCTTCCAGACGCTTTACTAACAATCTCCCCACTTGGAGAGTCAGTGCCTTTAATCTCCTGTTTGGCCCAGTTTGCAATTTCTGCGGAAAATGAACAGGAATAGGGAGAACCAATTAGAGACAAGCTGGAGGTGTCTGGACGGGCAAATTTAACTCTCATTTCCCACCAGGAATAGGAATTAACCAAAGGCTCAGCGTGACGTGCCGGAACCACACTAGGGCCTGAAGCAATCCTGCAGTGTTGCGGCCAGCTCACAAGAAAGCGAGTTGAAGAAAGGAGCTCAGGGGCACTGTCATTCACAAACCTGCAGAGTTATAAATGACAGCTATCGTCCAAAAATATATTGAAGTAAGGCTGCCAAGAGGACTTGAAAGCGGGGCAGAATTGCAGGAAACCGATTTCAGGAGGTAGACTGGAATTGCATGTAAAGCATAGGAAAAGAGGCAGAACGTCCACAATGATGCACTTGGCCAAAGAGGGCGTATGCGTTTTTTCCTGAATATATTCAGGAAAAAACGTATACGCCCTGTTTGACCAACCAAGCAAGCTTGCAAAGGTAATCTGCACTACAATGAAGTCTCACTGCCCCCCGGTCCAAAGGGCCATCTAAAAAAAGTGTAAAATCCAGAAAGGCAGGACAGGCCATGGGGAACTGGGAGCCTTGTTATGCTGATGGGTGGGATGTAAATTGCCAACAGCCACTCTGGAGAAGTGTATGGTGTTTCCTTGTACATCTAAAAAACAAAGCAACAGAGCCTAGGGCACTTCCACTTATGGTCCTATAGCTTAGGGAAATTAAAATCAAAAAGACACAGCCACCTCAAAATTTGGGACGGCTCAGTTTACAAGAACCTCGTTTACGGTAAAAGTTCAATATCACAGAAAGCGAAAAATGGATAAAGAAGTTGTGGTACTTACGTACAATGCAATCTCACTCAGCAATGAAATCTATGTCATCAGGCCCGTAGCAGCATAATGAGTGGATTCAGGTACGATGATTCTAAGTGAAATAAGTCACACAGAAAAAGAAATATCATAAGATATCACTACTACACGAAATGTAAACTTGGCTACACAGGAACTGCATTACAAAACAGAACAGGGTCTCAAATGTAGAAAACCAACTTATGCTTGCTTAAGGGGAAAGATGAGTTGGGGTGCTGCATAAAACCAGAGATAGAAATGAGCACAGATACCGTTCCTTAAGCCAAATATATAATAGAAAAGAGCTACTCCTTGCTCAACGAAGTGGACTCAACACCCCATATTAAACGCCTAAGAATATACCTGACTAGTAAGAATCTTAAAACCTATGGATTTATATGTCTCCGAAAGAGAATCAAGCATGTTTACAGCGGCATAAACGCAGCAGTGATAGAATTGGTGAGGTTCGGTGAGCAAATGCAGACCCTTTGAACTCATATTGCATGGTACCCATTCCATGGGTCTCAACTCTCCAGGTTTAAGGGATTCTTCCTTCAACTAAAACATACATGTGGAACCCAGAGTATGATCCACCATGTGATCGGGAAATGTGTTCAAATGTGTCTCAGTTTTCGTCCCCTGGTACTCGGGTGCAACATTCCAGACGCTTTACTAACACTCTCCCCACTTGGAGAGTCACTGCCTTTAACCTCCTGTTTGGCCCAGTTTGCAATTTCTGCGGAAAATGAACAGGAATAGCGAGAACCCATGAGAGACTATCTGGAGGTGTCTGAACGGGCAAATTTAACTCTCATTTCCCACCAGGAAGAGGAATTAACCAAAGGCTCAGCGTGCTGTGCCAGAACCACACTAGGGTATGAAGCAATCCTGCGGTGTTGCGGCCAGCTCACAAGAAAGCGAGTTGAAGAAAGGAGCTCAGGGGCACTGTAATTCACAAACCTGCAGAGTTATAAATGACAGCTATCGTCCAAAAATATATTGAAGTAAGGCTGCCAAGAGGACTTGAAAGCGGGGCAGAATTGCAGGAAACGGATTTCAGGAGGTAGACTGGAATTGCATGTAAAGCATTGGAAAAGAGGCAGAACGTCCACAATGATGCACTTGACCAAAAAGGGCGTATGCGTTTTTTCCTGAATATATTCAGGAGAAAACGCATACGCACTTTTTGGCCAAACAAGCAAGCTTGCAATAGAAATCTGCACTACAATGAAGTCTCACTTCCCCCCCGGTCAAAAGGGCCATCTGAAAAAAGTGTAAAATCCAGAAAGGCAGGACAGGCCATGGAGAAATGGGAGCCTTGTTATGCTGATGGGCGGGATGTAAATTGCCAACAGCCACTATGGAGAAGTGTGTGGTGTTTCCTGATACATCCAAAAAACAAAGCAACAGAGCCTAGGGCACTTCCACTTATGGTCCTATAGCTTAGGGCAATTAAAATCAAAATGACACAGCCACCCCAAAGTTTGGGACGGCTCTGTTTACAAGAACCGCATTTACGGTACAAGTTCAATATCACAGAAAGCGAAAAATGGATAAAGAAGTTGTGCTACTTACATACAATGCAATATCACTCAGCAACAAAATCTATGTCATCAGGCCCGAAGCAGCATAATGAGTGGTTTCAGGTACGATGATTCTAAGTGAAATAAGTCACACAGAAAAAGAAACATCATAAGATATCACTACTACACAGAATGGAAACTTGGCTACAGAGGAACTGAATTACAAAACAGAACAGGGTTTCAACTGTAGAAAACCAACTTATGCTTGCTTAAGGGGAAAGGTGAGTTGGGGTGCTGCATAAAACCAGAGATTGAAATGAGCACAGATACAGTTCCATAAGCCAAATATGTAATAGACAACAGCTACTCCTTGTTCAACGAAGTGGACTCAACACCCCATATTAAACGACTAAGAATATACCTGACTAGTAAGAATCTTAAAACCTATGGATTTATATGTCTCCGAAAGAGAATCAAGCGTGTGTACAGCGGCACAAATGCAGCAGTGATTCGATTGGTGAGGTTTGGTGAGCAAATGAAGACCCTTTGAAGTCATATTGCATGGTACCCATTCCACGGTTCTCATCTCTCCAGGTTTAAGGGATTCTTCCTTCAGCTATAACATGCATGTGGAACCCAGAGTATGATCCACCATGTGATCGGGCAGCGTGTTCAAATGTGTCTCAGTTTTCGTCCCCTGGTACTCGGGTGCAACATTCCAGACGCTTTACTAACACTCTCCAAACTTGGAGAGTCAGTGCCTTTAACCTCCTGTTTGGCCCAGTTTGCAATTTCTGCGTAAGATGAACAAGAATAGGGAGAACCAATCAGAGACTAGTTGGAGGTGTCTGGACGGGCAAATTTAACTCTCATTTCCCACCAGGAAGAGGAATTAACCAAAGGCTAAGCGTGCCGTGTCGGAATCACACTAGGGCCTGAAGCAATCCTGCGGTGTTGCGGCCAGCTCACAAGAAAGGGAGTTGAAGAAAGGAGCTCAGGGGCACTGTAATTCACAAACCTGCAGAGTTATAAATGACAGCTATTGTCCAAAAATATATTGAAGTAAGGCTGCCAAGAGGACTTGAAAGTGGGGCAGAATTGCAGGAAACCGATTTCAGGAGGTAGACTGGAATTCCATGTAAAGCATAGGAAAAGAGGCAGAACGTCCACAATGATGCACTTGGCCAAAAAGGGCGTATGCGTTTTTTCCTGAATATATTCAGGAAAAAAAGCATACGCACTCTTTGCCACCCAAGCAAGCTTGCAAAGGAAATCTGCACTACAATGAAGTCTCACTGCCCCCAGATCAAAAGGGCCATCTGAAAAAAGTGTAAAATACAGAAAGACAGGACAGGCAAATGGAGAACTGGGAGCCTTGTTATGCTGATGGGCGGGATGTAAATTGCCAACAGCCACTCTGGACAAGTGTATGGTGCTTCCTGAAACATCTAAAAAACAAAGCAACAGAGCCTAGGTCACTTCCACTTATGGTCCTATAGCTGAGGGAAATTAAAATCAAAAAGACACAGCAACCCCAAAGTTTGGGACGGCTCGGTTTACAAGAACCTCGTTTACGGTACAAGTTCAATATCACAGAAAGCGAAAAATGGATAAAGAAGTTGTGCTACTTACATACAATGCAATATCACTCAGCAACGAAATCTATGTCATCAGGCCCGTAGCAGCATAATGAGTGGATTCAGGTACGATGATTCTAAGTGAAATAAGTCACACAGAAAAAGAAACATCATAAGATATCACTACTGCACGGAATGGAAACTTGGCTACACAGGAACTGAATTACAAACCAGAACAGGGTCTCAAATGTAGAAAACCAACTTATGTTTTCTTAAGGGGAAAGGTGAGTTGGGGTGCTGCATAAAACCAGAGATTGAAATGAGCACAGATACCGTTCCATAAGCCAAATATGTAATAGACAAGAGCTACTCCTTGCTCAATGAAGTGGATTCAACACCCCATATTAAACGCCTAAGAATATACCTGACTAGTAAGAATCATAAAACCTATGGATTTATATGTCTCCGAAAGAGAATCAAGCATGTTTACAGCGGCATAAACGCAGCAGTGATAGGATTGGTGAGGTTCGGTGAGCAAATGCAGACCCTTTGAAGTCATATTGCATGGTACCCATTCCATGGGTCTCAACTCTCCAGGTTTAAGGGATTCTTCCTTCAGCTAAAACATGCATGTGGAACCCAGAGTATGATCCACCGTGTGATCGGGAAACGTGTTCAAATGTGTCTCATTTTCCGTCCCCTGGAACTCAGGTGCAACATTCCAGACGCTTTACTAACACTCTCCAAACTTGGAGAGTCAGTGCCTTTAACCTCCTGTTTGGCCCAGTTTGCAATTTCTGCGTAAGATGAACAGGAATAGGGAGAACCAATGAGAGACTAGCTGGAGGTGTCTGGACGGGCAAATTTAACTCTCATTTCCCACCAGGAAGAGGAATTAACCAAAGGCTCAGCGTGCCATGCCGGAACAACACTAGGGCCTGAAGCAATCCTGCAGTGTTGCAGCCAGCTCACAAGAAAGCGAGTTGAAGAAAGGAGCTCAGGGGCACTGTAATTCACAAACCTGCAGAGTTATAAATGACAGCTATCGTCCAAAAATATATTGAAGTAAGGCTGCCAAGAGGACTTGAAAGTGGGGCAGAATTGCAGGAAACCGATTTCACGAGGTAGACTGGAATTCCATGTAAAGCATAGGAAAAGAGGCAGAACGTCCACAATGATGCACTTGGGCAAAAAGTGCGTATGCGTTTTTTTCTGAATATATTCAGGAAAAAATGCATACGCACATTTTTGCCAGCCAAGCAAGCTTGCAAAGGAAATCTGCACTACAATGAAGTCTCACTGCCCCCCCCCCCCGGTCAAAAGGGCCATCTGAAAAAATTGTAAAATCCAGAAAGGCAGGACAGGCCATGGAGAACTGGGAGCCTTGTTATGCTGATGAGCGGGATGTAAATTGCCAACAGCCACTCTGGAGAAGTGTATGGTGTTTCCTGAAACATCTAAAAAACAAAGCAACAGAGCCAAGGGCATTTCCACTTATGGTCCTATAGCTTAGGGAAATTAAAATCAAAAAGACATAGCCACTCCAAAGTTTGGGATGGCTCTGTTTACAAGAACCTCGTTTACGGTACAAGTGCAATATCGCAGAAAGTGAAAAATGGATAAAGAAGTTGTGGTACTTACGTACAATGCAATATCACTCAGCAATGAAATCTATGTCATCAGGTCCGTAGCAGCATAATGAGTGGATTCAGGTACAATGATTCTAAGTGAAATAAGTCACACAGAAAAAGAAACATCATAAGATATCACTACTACACGGAATGTAAACTTGGCTACACAGGAACTGAATTACAAAACAGAACAGGGTCTCAAATGTAGAAAACCAAGTTATGCTTGCTTAAGGGGAAAGGTGAGTTGGGGTGCTGCATAAAGCCAGAGATTGAAATTACACAGATACCGTTACATAAGGCAAATATGTAATAGAAAAGAGCTACTCCTTGCTCAACGAAGTGGACTCAACACCCCATATTAAACGCCTAAGAATATACCTGAATAGTAAAAATTTTAAAACCTATGGATTTATATGTCTCCAAAAGAGAATCAAGCGTGTGTACAGTGACATAAACGCAGCAGTGATAGGATCGGTTAGGTTCGGTGAGCAAATGCAGACCCTTTGAACTCATATTGCATGCTACCCATTCCATGGGTCTCAACTCTCCAGGTTTAAGGGATTCTTCCTTCAACTTAAACATACATGTGGAACACAGAGTATGATCCACCATGTGATCGGGAAATGTGTTAAAATGTGTCTCAGTTTTCGTCTCCTGGTACTCTGGTGCAACATTCCAGACGCTTTACTAACACTCTCCCCACTTGGAGAGTCACTGCCTTTAACCTCCTGTTTGGCCCAGTTTGCAATTTCTGCGGAAAATGAACAGGAATAGCGAGAACCCATGAGAGACTATCTGGAGGTGTCTGAACGGGCAAATTTAACTCTCATTTCCCACCAGGAAGAGGAATTAACCAAAGGCTCAGCGTGCTGTGCCAGAACCACACTAGGGTAAGAAGCAATCCTGCGGTGTTGCGGCCAGCTCACAAGAAAGCGAGTTGAAGAAAGGAGCTCAGGGGCACTGTAATTCACAAACCTGCAGAGTTATAAATGACAGCTATCGTCCAAAAATATATTGAAGTAAGGCTGCCAAGAGGACTTGAAAGCGGGGCAGAATTGCAGGAAACGGATTTCAGGAGGTAGACTGGAATTGCATGTAAAGCATTGGAAAAGAGGCAGAACGTCCACAATGATGCACTTGACCAAAAAGGCCGTATGCGTTTTTTCCTGAATATATTCAGGAGAAAACGCATACGCACTTTTTGGCCAAACAAGCAAGCTTGCAATAGAAATCTGCACTACAATGAAGTCTCACTTCCCCCCCGGTCAAAAGGGCCATCTGAAAAAAGTGTAAAATCCAGAAAGGCAGGACAGGCCATGGAGAACTGGGAGCCTTGTTATGCTGATGGGCGGGATGTAAATTGCCAACAGCCACTCTGGAGAAGTGTGTGGTGTTTCCTGATACATCCAAAAAACAAAGCAACAGAGCCTAGGGCACTTCCACTTATGGTCCTATAGCTTAGGGCAATTAAAATCAAAACGACACAGCCACCCCAAAGTTTGGGACGGCTCTGTTTACAAGAACCTCATTTACAGGACAAGTTCAATATTGCAGAAAGTGAAAAATGGATAAAGAAGATGTGGTACTTACGTACAATGCAATATCCCTCAGCAATGAAATCTATGTCATCAGGCCCATAGCAGCATAAAGAGTGGATTCAGGCATGATGATTCTAAGTGAAAAAAGCCACAGAGAAAAAGAAACATAATAAGATATCACTAATACACGAAATGTAAACTTGGCTACACAGCAACTGAATTACAAAACAGAACAGGGTCTCAAATGTAGAAAACCAACTTATGCTTGCTTAAGGGAAACGGTGAGTTGGGGTGCTGCATAAAACCAGAGATTGAAATGAGCACAGATACCGTTCCATAAGCCAAATATGTAATAGACAAGAGCTACTCCTTGCTCAACGAAGTGGACTCAACACCCCATATTAAACGCCTAAGAATATATCTGACTAGTATGAATCTTAAAACCTATGGATTGATATGGCTCCGAAAGAGAATCAAGCATGTGTACAGCGACATAAACGCAGCAGTGATAGGACTGGTGAGGTTCGGTGAGCAAATGCAGACCCTTTGAAGTCACATTGCATGGTACCCATTCCATGGGTCTCAACTCTCCAGGTTTAAGGGATTCTTCCTTCAGCTAAAACATGCATGTGGAACCCAGAGTATGATCCACCGTGTGATCGGGAAACGTGTTCAAATGTGTCTCAGTTTTCATCCCCTGGTACTCGGGTGCAACATTCCAGACGCTTTACTAACACTCTCCCCACTTGGAGAGTCAGTGCCTTTAACCTCCTGTTTGGCCAAGTTTGCAATTTCTGCGGAAAATGAACAGGAATAGGGAGAACCAATGAGAGACTAGCTGGAGGTGTCTGGACGGGCAAATTTAACTCTCATTTCCCACCAGGAAGAGGAATAAAACAAAGGCTCAGCGTGCCATGCCGGAACCACACTAGGGCCTGAAGCAATCTTGTGGTGTTGCGGCCAGCTCACAAGAAAGCGAGTTGAAGAAAGGAGCTCAGGGGCACTGTCATTCACAAAACTGCAGAGTTATAAATGACAGCTATCGTCCAAAAATATATTGAAGTAAGGCTGCCAAGAGGACTTGAAAGTGGATCAGAATTGCAGGAAACCGATTTCAGGTGGTAGACTGGAATTGCATGTAAAGCATAGGAAAAGAGGCAGAACGTCCACAATGATGCACTTGGCCAAAAAGGGCGTATGCTTTTTTTCCTGAATATTCAGGAAAAAACGCATACGCACTTTTTGGCCAACCAAGCAAGCTTGCAAAGGAAATCTGCACTACAATGAAGTCTCACTGCCCAACCCCGCCGGTCAAAAGGGCCATCTGAAAAAAGTGTAAAATCCAGAAAGCCAGGACAGGCCATGGAGAACTGGGAGCCTTGTTATGCTGATGAGCGGGATGTAAATGGCCAACAGCCACTCTGGAGAAGTGTATGGTGTTTCCTCAAACATCCAAAAAACAAAGCAACAGAGCCTAGGGCACTTCCACTTATGGTCCTCTAGCTTAGGGAAATTAAAATCAAGAAGACACAGCCAGCCCAAAGTTTGGGACGGCTCTGTTTACAAGAACCTCGTTTACGGTACAAGTTCAATATCACAGAAAGTGAAAAATGGATAAAGAAGTTGTGGTACTTACGTACAATGCAATATCACTCAGCAATGAAATCTATGTCATCAGGCCCGTAGCAGCATAATGAGTGCATTCAGGTACGATGATTCTAAGTGAAATAAGTCACACAGAAAAAGAAACATCATACGATATCACTAATACACGGAATGTAAACTTGGCTACACAGGAACTGAATTACAAAACAGAACAGGGTCTCAAATGCAGAAAACCAACTTATGCTTGCTTAAGGGGAAAGGTGAGTTGGGGTGCTGCATAAAACCAGAGATTGAAATGAGCACAGATACCGTTCCATAAGCAAATTATGTAATAGACAAGAGCTACTCCTTGCTCAACGAAGTGGATTCAACACCCCATATTAAACGCCTAAGAATATACCTGACTAGTAAGAATCTTAAAACCTATGGATTTATATGTCTCTGAAAGAGAATCAAGCGTGTGTACAGCGGCATAAACACAGCAGTGATAGGATTGGTGAGGTTCGGTGAGGAAATGCAGACCCTTTGAAGTCATATTGCATGGTACCCATTCCATGGGTCTCAACTCTCCAGGTTTAAGGGATTCTTCCTTCAGCTAAAACATGCATGTGGAACCCAGAGTATGATCCACCATGTGATCGGGAAACGTGTTCAAATATGTCTCAGTTTTCGTCCCCTGGTACTCGGGTACAACATTCCAGACGCTTTACTAACACTCTCCCCACTTGGAGAGTCAGTGCCTTTAACCTCCTGTTTGGCCCAGTTTGCAATTTCTGCGGAAAATGAACAGGAATAGGGAGAACCAATGAGAGACTAGCTGGAGGTGTCTGGACGGGCAAATTTAACTCTCATTTCCCACCAGGAAGAGGAATTAACCAAAGGCTCAGCGTGCCATGCCGGAACCACAATAGTACCTGAAGCAATCCTGCAGTGTTGCGTCCAGCTCACAAGAAAGCGAGTTGAAGAAAGGAGCTCAGGGGCACTCTCATTCACAAACCTGCAGAGTTATAAATGACAGCTATCGTCCAAAAATATATTGAAGTAAGTCTGCCAAGAGGACTTGAAAGCGGGGCAGAATTGCAGGAAACCGATTTCAGGAGGTAGACTGGAATTGCATTTAAAGCATAGGAAAAGCGGCAGAACGTGGACAATGATGCACTTGGCCAAAAAGGGCGTATGCGTTTTTTCCTGAATATATTCATGAAAAAACGCATACGCCCTTTTTGGCCAACCAAGCAAGCTTGCAAAGGAAATCTGCACTACAATGAAGTCTCACTGCCCCCCGGTCAAAAGGGCCATCTGAAAAAAGTGTAAAATCCAGAAAGGCAGGACAGGCCATGAAGAACTGGGAGCATTTTTATGCTGATGGGCGGGATGTAAATTGCCAACAGCCACTCTGGAGTAGTGTATGGTGTTTCCAGAAACATCCAAAAAACAGAGCAACAGAGCCTAGGGAACTTCCACTTATGGTCCTATAGATTAGGGAAATTAAAATCAAAAATACAAAGCCGCCCCAAAGTTTGGGACGGCTCTGTTTACAAGAACCTCATTTACGGTACACGTTCAATATCACAGAAAGCGAAAAATGGATAAAGAAGTTATGGTACTTACGTACAATGCAATATCACTCAGCAATGAAATCTATGTCATCAGGCCCATAGCAGCATAAAGAGTGGATTCAGTTACGATGATTCTAAGTGAATAAGTCACACAGAAAAAGAAACATCATAAGATATCACTAATACACAGAATGTAAACTTGGCTACACAGGAACTGAATTATAAAACAGAACAGGGTCTCAAATGTAGAAAACCAACTTATGCTTGCTTAAGGGGAAAGGTGAGTTGGGGTGCTGCATAAAGCCAGAGATTGAAATTAGCACAGATACCGTTCCATAAGCCAAATATGTAATAGACAAGAGCTACTCCTTGCTCAACGAAGTGGACTCAACACCCCATATTAAACGCCTAAGAATATACCTGACTAGTAAGACTCTTAAAACCTATGGATTGATATGTCTCCGAAAGAGAATCAAGGGTGTGTACATCAGCATAAACGCAGCAGTGATAGGATTGGTGAGGTTCGGTGAGCAAATGCAGACCCTTTGAAGTCATATTGCATGGTACCCATTCCATGGGTCTCAACTCTTCAGGTTTAAGGGATTCTTCCTTCAGCTAAAACATGCATGTGGAACCCAGAGTATGATCCACCGTGTGATCGGGAAACGTGTTCAAATGTGTCTCAGTTTTCGTCCCCTGGTACTCGGGTGCAACATTCCAGATGCTTTACTAACACTCTCCCCACTTGGAGAGTCAGTGCCTTTAACCTCCTGTTTGGCCCAGTTTGCAATTTCTTCGGAAGATGAACAGGAATAAGGAGAAGCAATGGGAGACTGTCTGTAGGTGTTTGGACGGGCAAATTTAACTCTCATTTCCCACCGGGAAGACGAATGAACCAAAGGCTCCGTGTGCCGTGCTGGAACTAGATTAGGGCCTGAAGAGATCCTGTGGTTTTGCGGCCAGCTCACAAGAAATCGAGTTGAAGAAAGGAGCTGAGGGGCACTGTAATTCACAAACCTGCGGAGTTATAAATGACAGCTATCATCCAAAATTTTACTGAAGTAAGGCTGCGAGGAGGACTTGAATGCGGGGCAGAATTTCTGGAAACCGATTTCAGAAGGTACACGGGAGTCACTCTTAAAGCATAGGAAAAGAGACAGAACTTGAAAAATAAAGCACTTGGCAAAAAAGGGCATATGTGTTTTATCCAGAGCTCTCATAACTGAGGGGAGGAGATTCCCAGCAGGCTCTAACTGCCACCTGAGGGCTCACATTGCCAAGGCAACGTGAGCAAGCCAGGCAGGAGTTACCTCACAGCAGAGGTCCCACCTCACAGAAGGTTGAAAAACCCAGCCAACATCAGACTCTCACCAGAGGCCCCACATCACCAAGGGGATGGGAACCAGGCAGGAGTGTCTTCACATCAGTGGGGCCACATCATCGAAAGGTGAGGTACTCAGCACATGTGTCCTCAAACCAGAGGACCCACATCACCAAGGGCCTCGGAGTGAGGCAGGCAGGAGTAGCCTCACAACACTGGGCCCATAGAATAAGAAAGTGAGGAATCCAGCAGTTGGAACCTCCCAGCAGGCGGCCCAGAGCACCGAGGCTATGGGATCCAGGCCACAGTGAACTCACAGAAGAGGGCCCATGTCATGAAACTGAGCAACCCAGACATTGGGACCTCAGAGCAGGAGGCCCACATCCCCATGGGGATGGAAATCTGGTAGGAGTGTCCTCGCACCACTGAGAACGTATCAGAAACTTTTGGGCGACCAGCAGTTAGGGCCTGACGCCAGAGGACCCTCATCACCAAGGGAAGGAGGCTCCCAGCAGGCTCCAACTGCCACCAGAGGGCTGACGTCGCCAAGGCGATGTGTGCCAACCAGGCACGAATGACCTCACAGCAGAGGGCCCACCTCAGAGAAGTGTGACGAACCCAGTCAGGATCAGACTCGCACCAGAGGGCCCACATCACCAAATGGATTGGAACCAGGCAGGAGTGTCCTCACATGAGTAGGGCCACATCATCTAAAGATGAGGAACCGAGAACATGTGGCTTCAAACCATAGGACACCCATCACCAAGGGGCTGGGAGTGAGGCAGGCAGGAGGAGCCTCATAACAGAGGACCCAAAAATAAGAAAGGTGAGGAATCCAGCATTTGGAACCTCCCAGCAGGCGGCCCAGAGCACAGAGGCTAGGGGATCCAGGCCAGAGTGAACTAACACCAGACAGCCCACATCATGAAACTGTGAGCAACCCAGACATTGGGACCTCAGAGCAGAAGGCCCACATCCCCATGGTGATGGGAACATGACACGAGTGTCCTGGCATCACTGGGCTCACATCAGAAAACGTGGGGTGCTCAGAAGTTAGGGCCTGACGCTAGAGGGCACTCATCACCGAGGGGAGGAGGCTCCCAGCAGGCTCCAGCTGCCACCAGAGGGCCAACGTCGCCAAGGCGATGTGTGCCAGCCCGGCAGGAGTGACCTCACAGCAGAGGGCCCACCTCACAGAAAGGTGAGGAACAGAGCCAGGATCAGACTCTCACCAGAGGGCCCACATCACCAAGGGGATGGGAACCAGGCAGGAGTGTCCCCACACCAGTGGGACAACATCATCGAAAGGTGAGGATCCCAGCACATGTAGCCTCAAACCAGAGGAACCACATCACCAAGGGGTTCGGAATGAGGCTGGCAGGACCGGCCTCACAACACAGGGTCCATAGAATATAAAAGTTGAGGAATCCAGCAGTTGGAACCTCCCAGCAAGTGGCCCAGAGCACTAAGGCTATGGGATCCAGGCCGCAGTGAACTCACAGCAGAGGGCCCACATCATGAACCTGTGAGCAGCCCAGCCGTTGGGACCTCAGAACAGAAGGCCCACATCCCCACTGGGATGGGAACCTGGCAGGAGTGGCTTCGCACCACTTAGCACATATCAGAAAATGTTAGGAGCCCAGCAGTTAGGGCCTGACGCCAGGGGGCCCTCATAACTGAGGGGAGGAGACTCCCAGCAAGTTCCAACTGCCAACAGAGGGCCCACGTCTACAAGGTGGCATGCGCCAGCCAGGCAGTAGTGACCTCACAGCAGAGGGCCTATCTCACAGAAGGGTGAGGAACCGAGGCAGGATGAGACTCTCGCCAGAGGGCCCACAACACCAAGGGGATGGGAACCAGTCAGGACTGTCCTCCCACCAGTGGGGCCACATCATCGAAAGGTGAGGAACCCAGCACATGTGGCCTCATATCAGACGACATACATCACAAAGGGGATGGGAGTGAGGCAGGTAGGAGTAGCCTAAAAACAGAGGGTCCAAAGAATAAAAAAGCTGAAGAATCCAGCATTTGGAACCTCCCAGCAGGCGGCTGAGAGCACAGAAGCTATGGGATGCAGGCAGGAGTGAACTAACACCAGAGAGCCCACATCATGAAACTGTGAGCAACCCAGGCGTTGGGACCTCAGAGCAGAAAGCCCACATCCCCATGGGGATGGGAACCTGACAGGAGTGTCCTGGCATCACTGGGCTCACATCAGAAAACGTGGGGAGCCCAGAAGTTAGGGCCTGATGCTAGAGGGCCGTCATCACCGAGGGCAGGAGGCTCCCAGCATGTTCCATGTGCCAAGAGAGGGCCCACGTCGCCAAGGTGATGTGTGCAAGTCAGGCAGGATTGATCTCACAGCAGAGGGCCTACCTCACAGAAGAGTGAGGAACCCAGCCAGGATAAGACTGTCACCAGAAGGCCCACATCACCAAGGGGATGGGAACCAGGCAGGAGTGTCCTCACACCAGTGGGGCCACATCATTGAAAGTTGTGGAACCCAGCACATGTGGCCTCAAACCAGAAGACCCACATCACGAAGGGGTTGCGAGTGAGGCAGGCAGGAGGAGCATCACAACACAGGACCCATAGAATACAAAAGTTGAGGAATCGAGCAGTTGGAACCTCCCAGCAGGCGGTCAAGAGCACAGAGGCTATGGGATCCAGGCCACAGTGAACTAACACCAGAGAGCCCACATCATGAAATTGTGATCAACCCAGCCGTTGGGACCTCAGAGCAGAAGGCCCACATCCCCATTGAGATGGGAACCTAAGAGGAGTGCCCGAGCATCACTGGGCTCACTAAGAAAAGTTGGGGAGCCCAGCAGTTAGGGCCTGACGTCAGAGGGCCCTCATCACAGAGGTGAGGAGGCTCCCAGCAGGGTCCAAGTGCCACCAGAGGGCTCATGTCAACAAGGCGAGGTGAGCAAGCCAGGCAAGAGTTACCTGATAGTAGAGGGCCCACCTCACAGATGGGTGAGGAACCCAGCCAGGATCAGACTCTCACCAGAGGGCCCACATCACAAAGGGGATGGGAACCAGTCAGGATTATCCTCACACCAGTGGGGCCTCATCATCTTAAGGTGAGGAACCCAGCACATGTGTCCTCAAACCAGAGGACCCACATCACCAAGGGCCTTGGAGTGAGGCAGGCAGGAGTAGCCTCACAACACAGGGCACATAATATAAAAAACGTGAGGATTCCAGCATTTAGACCTTCCAGCAGGTGGCTCAGAACACCGAGGCTATGGGATCCAGGCCACAGTGAACTCACAGCAGAGGGCCCACATCATAAAACTGTGAGCAACCCAGGCGTTGGGACCTCAGCGCAGAAGGCCCACATCCCCATGGGAATGGGAACCTGGCTGGAGTGTCCTCGCACCACTGGGCGCACATCAGAAAATGTGGGGAGCCCACCATTTAGGGCCTGACGCCAGAGGGCCGTCATCACCGAGAGGAGGAGGCACCCTGCACGCTCCAACTGCCACCAGAGGGCTCACGTCTCCAAGGTGACGTGTGCCAGCTAGGCAGGAGTGACCTCACAGCAGAGGGCCTACCTCAGAGAACGTTGAGGAACCCAGCCAGGATTAGACTCTCGCCAGAGGGCCCACCTCACCAAGGGGATGGGAACCAGGCAGGAGTGTCCTCACACGAGTGGGGCCACATCATTGAAAGGTGAGGAACGCAGCACATGTGGCCTCAAGCCATAGGACAGTCATCACCAAGGGGCTGGCAGTGAGGCAGGCAGGAGGAGCCTCACAACAGAGGGCACATAGAATAAAAAAGTTGAGGAATGCAGCAGTTGGAACCTCCCAGCAGGCGGCTCAGAGCACCGATGATAAGGGATCCTTGCCGGAGTGAACTCACAGCAGAGGGCCCACATCATGGTACTGTGAGCAAGCCAGCCGTTTTGACCTCAGAGCAGAAGGCCCATATCCCCATGGGGATGGGAACCTGGCAAGAGTGTCCTCACTCACTTGGCGCACATCAGAACATGTGGGGAGCCCAGCAGTTATGGCCTAAGGCAAGAGGGCCCTCATCACCGAGGGGAGGAGGATCCCAGCACACTCCAACTGCCACCAGAGGGCCCACGTCGTCAAGGTGACGTGTGCCAGACAGGCATGATTGACCTCACAGCAGAGGGCCCACCTCACAGAAGGGTGAGGAACTCAGCCAGGATCAGACTCTCACCTGAGGGCCCACATCAGCAAGGGGATGGGAACCAGTCAGGACTGTCTTCCCTCCAGTGGGGCCACATCATCGAAAGGTGCGGAACCCAGCACATGTGGCCTCAAATCAGAGGACACATATCACAAAGGGAATGGGAGTGAGGCAGGCAGGAGTAGCCTAAAAACAGAGGGCCCAAAGAATAAGAAAGGTGAGGAATCCAGCAGTTGGAACCTCCCAGCAGGCGGCCGAGAGCACAGAAGCTATGGGATGCAGGCAGGAGTGAACTAACAGCAGAGAGCCCACATCATGAAACTGTGAGCAACCCAGGCGTTGGGACCTCAGAGCAGAAGGCCCACATCCCAATGGGGATGTGAACCTGGCTGGAGTGTCCTCGCACCACTGGGCGCACATCACAAAATGTGGGGAGCCCAGCAGTTAGGGCCTGACGCCAGAGGGCCCTCATCACCGAGGGGAGGAGGCTCCCAGCAGGCTCCAAGTGCCACCAGAGGGCTCATGTCCACAAGGCGAGGTGAGCAAGCCAGGCAGGAGTGACCTCACAGCAGACGGCCCACCTCACAGATGGGTGAGGAACCCAGCCAGGATCAGACGCTCAACAGAGGGCCCACATCACCAAGGGGATGTGAACCAGGCAGGAGTCTCCTAAGACCATTGGTCCCACATCATCGAAAGGTGAGGAACCCAGCACATGTGGCCTCAAACCAGACGACACACATCACGAAGGGCCTGGGAGTGAGGCAGGCAGGAGGATCCTCACAACAGAGGGCCCAAAAAATTAAAAAAATGAGGAATCCAGCAGTTGGAACCTCCCAGCAGGCGGCCAAGAGCACAGAGGCTATGGGATCCAGGCCTCTGTGAACTAACACCAGAGAGCCCACATCATGAAAATGTGAACAACCCAGCCGTTGGGACCTCAGAGCAGAAGGCCCACATCCCCATGGAGATGGGATCCTAAGAGGAGTGCCAAAGCATCACTGGGCTCACTAAGAAAAGTTGGTGAGCCCAGCAGTTAGGGCCTGACCCAAGAGGGCCCTCATCACCGGGGGGAGGAGATTCCCAGCACGCTCCAACTGCCACCACACGGCTGACTTCACCAAGGCAATGTGTGCCAGCCATGCAGGAGTGACCTATCAGCAGAGGGTCTCCCCTCTGCTGATAGGAACACAGCCAGGAACAGACTCTCACCAGGGGGTCCACATAACCACGTGGATGAGAACCAGGCAGGAGTGTCCTCACACTAGTGGGGCCACATCATCGAAAGGTGAGGAACCCAGCAAAGGTGGCCACAAACCAGAGGACCCACATCACCAAGGGGTTGAGAGTGAGGTAGGTGTCTGGACGGGCATATTTAACACTCATTTCCCACCAGGAAGAGGAATTAACCAAAGGCTCAGCGTGCCCTGCCAGAAGCAGATTAGGGCCTGAAGCAGTCTTGCGGGTTTGCGGCCAGCTCACAAGGAAGCGAGTTGAAGAAAGGAGCTCAGGGACCCTGTAATTCACAAACCTGCAGAGTTATAAATGACAGCTATCGTCCAAAAATATATTGAAGTAAGGCTGCGAAGAGGACTTGAAAGCGGGGCAGAATTGCAGGAAACCGATTTCAGGAGGTAGACTGGATTTGCATTTAAAGCATAGGAAAAGAGGCAGAACATCGACAATGATGCACTTGGCAAAAAAGGGCGTATGAGTTTGTTCCTGAATATATTCAGGAAAAAACACATACGCCCTTTTTGGCAAACCAAGCAAGCTTGCAATGGAAATCCGAACTACTATGAAGTGTCACTTCCCCCCGGTCTAAAGGGCCATCTGAGAAAAGTGTAAAATCCAGAAAGGCAAGACAGGCCATGGGGAAAAAGGAGCCTTGTTATGCTGATGGGCGGGATGTAAATTGCCAACAGCCACTCTGGAGAAGTGTATGGTGTTTCCTGATACATCTGAAAAACAAAGCAACAGAGTCTAGGGCATTTCCACTTATGGTCCTATAGCTTAGGGAAATTAAAATCAAAAAGACACAGCCACCCCAAAATTTGGGACAGCTCTGTTTACAGGAACCTCTTCTACGGTACAAGATAAATATCCCAGAGAACAAATAATTGATAAAGAAGTTGCTGTACTTACGTACAACAGAATACCACTCAGCAATGAAATCTGTGTCACCAGGCCTGTACCAGCATAATGAGTGGATTGAGGCACGATGATTCTAAGTGAAATAAGTCACACAGAAAAAGAAACATCATAAGGTATCACTAATGCACGGAATGTAAACTTGGCTACACATGAACTGAATTACAAAACAGAACAGGGTCTCAAGTTTAGAAAACCAACTTATGCTTGCTTAAGGCGAAAGGTGAGTTGGGGTGCTGCATAAAACCAGAGTTTGAAATTAGCACAGATACCGTTCCATAAGCCAAATATGTAATAGACAAGACCTACCCCTTGCTCAACGAAATGGACTCAACAATGAGGTATCACCTCACACCTGTTAGAATGGGCATCATCTGAAAATCTACAAACAACAAATGCTGGAAAGGGTGTGGAGAAAAGGAAGCCTCTTCCACTATTGTTGGGAATATAAATTGATACAGTCACTATGGAGAACAATATGGAGTTTCTTAAGAAACTAATAATAGAATTACCATATGATACAGCAATCCCAGTACTGGACATATACCCAGACAGAACCATAAGTCAAAAAGAGACATTCACCGCAATGTTCATTGCATCACTATTTACAATATCGAGGTAATGGAAGCAACCTAAATGCCCACAGACAGACGAATGCATAAAGATGTGGTACATATATAAAATGGAATATTACTAAGCCATGAAAGGAATGAAATTGGGTCATTTGTAGAGACGTCGATGGATCTAGAGACTGTCATACAGAGTGAAGTAAGTCAGAAAGAGAAAAACAAATCTTGTATATTCATGCATATATGTGGAACCTAGAAAAACTGTACAGATTAACCATTTTGCAAGGCATAAATAGAGCCACAGATGTAGACAACAATCGTATGGACAACAAGGGGGGAAAGCTCTTGGGGGGGTGGTGGTGGGAGGAGTTGAGAGATTGGGATTGGCATGTAAACATTTATATGTATAAAATAGATAACCAATAAGAACCTGCTGTATAAAAATATAAAATAAAATTCAAAATTAAAAAGAAATAAAATTTAAAAAATAAAACAGAAAAAACAATTATTCCCTTCACATACATGTATTTATATGAATAAATTATTTCCATGCTTATATCTGTAAATACAAAAAAGAGGAATAAAATCTACCTTGAACCAAAAACGAAAAAGAGAAAAAAAAAAACAGAACCCACCAGTTACTCAGAGGAAAACCGTATCAGGGCACTTGCTCCAGTTGTAAACAATTCTGAAGTTGGTCAGTGGTGGGGAATCGTCTCCCATTCAGCCAGCAGCCCCCACACAGCAAGCGTCCTCATTGCAAAGCTGGGGCACCGTGCCGAGGCATCTGTGAGTAAACGTGAGCTGAGCCCCAGGCCAGTTGCTGCTGAACTGTTCCCACCCTTCCCAGGTAAAACACCTGAATATATACAAGGACTTGAAAGCCTAGAGGAAGGGCCATGGAGCCACACGAGTGACAGCATGCCAGCTGACTTGGTGCCTGCAGGCCAGCCAGGATGGTCCTGGCCCTGGGTGCTCTTCTGGAAGATTTCCATTTCCCTGCCTGAGATACCCGTCCTGTCCCTGCCCCCACTGCTTTTTTCCTTCCTCACCTCTGCCCAGGGAGAAATTCCAGCAGCAGGTATGGGTGACACATCCTCTTCTTTAGCAGGTGGCAGCCTGGCAACTGCTGCAGAAAGTCCAGCAGAGCCCCACTCACACTGGGCCACCCACAAAGCCGTGGCCTCTCACTCCCTCCCACCAGCCCAGCCCCGAGACTGCTGACAGGGCAGAGAAAATGGCGTCAGGCACAGCTGCAGGGGCTCTTGCTGCCTGGAGTGGTATTTATATTGATCTCAACCCAGGCACACCTGGGGAGGGCTGGCCGGCACGGTAAGGCTGCCCAGGTCAGCCAATCATCACCCCTCAGGGGCTCACAGTTGCAGAATATGGAACTTGCTGAACCGGCCAGGTCCAAGGAATAGGTGTGGGCTCCTGAGAGTCAGGATAGACAAGGGGCTGCAGCTTTGGCTTGTTTTCTAATCATTTTATCTGGCCCATGAGTGGGAGACAACTTCAAGAAAACCCTCTCCTAATGAGAGGAACCCAGGAGTCAGGGAGAGGAGGGGGTGGGTGGTGGTTGGAGACAGAGGCCTGGTGCCCTGGGTGCAGTGGAAGTCTCTGGAAGACCAGGTGGAGGGAGGCCACACAGAGTGATGCCCAGGGTCACAGACCTGTCGGAGCGGCTGTTTGTTAGTTCAAGTCCTGCTCTGAGGTGCTCTGTGTCAGCTCTGAGCGACAGGTGAGCTGGGGGTGCTCTTCAATGAGGGCTATGTGCACGGTTCCTGTGTGCCCAGCCCTGCCACGGTACCTGCGAGGGTAGCTCTGTATCCTGGGAGGGACCTGACCATGAGAGCCCCGTGGGCTGGTTTGGGGGTGGGGTACCTGCCCAGGAGAGCTCCATATCCTGGGATTGGCCTGACCACGAGAGCCCCATGGGCTGCTGGGGACCTGGTAAAAGATGTCAGGACAGTCAGTGAAGCCACCGAGGATATACCTCCAGTTGCTCCTGATTCCTACACCCTGCTGGTCATTCTACCAACCACCAGGACATGGTATTCTGTATTAGTCTTCAATGATGCCTTCTTTTGTATTCCATTAGTCCCAGAGTCACAAGAAATTTTGGCTTGTGAGTGGCAGGACTCAACATACAACTAAAACAATACTTCCGGGCCGTCTTGCCCCAAGGGTTCAAAAATTCCCACACCATCTTTGGGGAAAGCTTAGCTAAAGACCGAAAAGTTCTACCTCTGGAAAAGGAAACCCTCCTTCAATATGCAGATGACATTCTGATCGCCAGCCCTACTAAGGAGGCCTCTGAACTACCAAGCCAATAAAGGATAGAAGTTGTCCAAGAAAAAGCTCAAATATCACAGACTGCGGTGACCTGCCTGGGCTTCATTCTCACACAAGGTCAGAGAAGCCCATCCCAGGAAAGGGAAGAAACCATTTGCAGCCTTACCCCTTTCTAAAACTAGAAGACAGCTTAGGGGTTCCTGGGGAGGCCAGGGTTTGCTGCTTCTGGATCCCTAACTACAGTCTACTAGCTGGGCCTCTATATGAAACACTGAAAGGAAAAGATGATGATCCTTTTGAACAGAATCCAGAAGTGGCCTTTCAAGAATGGAAAGAGCAGTCAATTCAGACCCTTGCCCTGGAACTCCCTAATTGAGCTAAACCCTTTGACCTTTACATTCCCGGTGAAAGGTGAATCGCCATTGGAGAATTAGTGCAAAAACTGGGACCACTTGAAATGGAACAACGCAAGAATGCCATCCAGGTAGGATAAACTACAGTCACCAAGGGGCTTGGCCCACTGCCACATCTGGCCAAGATACTGGCGGTATCTAAAAACCTGGAAATCAGCAGCCCAAAAGGCCACCTCCCTCCTAAGGGAAAAGGACCCCACGTGGTGATCCTAATCACCAACCATGCCCTGAAGTTGCAGGGTTCGCTCCATGGGCACACCGACCTCGAGTGAGGAGGCCCTCCAACTCCAACATCCAGAGAGATAACCGGGGGCAACAGGGCACCATGACGACTCATGTGAACATCACTTGACCTGGAGTTTCTCTCATAAAACAACAATAGTGTGTCCCGAAGGAGTAGACTACTGCTTGCAGGACTTACTGCACCCGGAGGGGAGCTAATAATCTTGGCGGGGGAACCATATATCACACTGTCACCATAGAAAAGCCTACAGACACCGTGATGATGGTGGCCAATAAGACTGGCTGGACTCCTGTTTACTTCAAAAGGCTGTTGACTCAGTGGCCATCATGGTCCTTGATCACCACTGACCCTGGACTGTCTGGGAGCTGAGCGGGCAGGGCTCTGACACCTGGTGCTGTTTTTACATTAATTCAGGGGCCTAATTGAAGAAAGAGCAGACTACTGGTCAGAGCATCTAGGCTGGCAGAAACGGTCAGCCTAAGGTGGCCGAACAAATGTGGGGCGGGGTGAAATCGGCCCCCACAGCGTCTCTGCACATCTCTTTCCTGGACCCTTAAAGGTCATTAGAATCTATAACACTTCCAATGCTGGTGCTCAGGCGGACGAGCAGGGAGGCAGGGGTCCTGGGGCCAATCAACGTCACCTGGAGGCTGCTGGGGAGAAGTTCTGACCCTCGTCCCCTGGTATGAGGGCTCCCAACTCAGCACTCCGCAGTTACAGAAGAAGGGTCTGCACCCTCAGCACTCCAAGAATGAGGAACGGGACAAAAGGCAGAGGAGGGGTTTGTCCCCAGCAAAGCCCATTAAAAATCCCTGGGAGATAAAAATAGAATCTGGGCAATAAAGTCAAGTCTGACCGTTTTTATCCTTTGTGCTTTGTCTAATTTCACGTGCTCCTAGGGTCCCGCATGCAGAGGTTCCACACCTGGCACTTCAGACCAGATTTCCTAGTGCAGAATGGCTGGGTCGACACCTCAGCTCCTGGGGCCCAGTGCAGACTCCGAGATATAGAGCCTGAGCTGCAGCCAACCCGGCCCTCGAGAGCTCCGCCCCCTCCCTCCCACTGACTCTCACAGGATCTCTACACAGCAGCCCAGCCCACAGCCCACGGGGTAGTGCATGCTCTCACCTCTCCATTCTCTGATCAAAATATAAAGTTTCCTTTGCTTGGGAACCAAACTCAGTCTCGATCTGTTGGCCCCAATGACACTGGGCAGGGGGACACTTGTTGGGGTCCACTCTGGAGGATCAGTAACAGAAATTGAGACTATTGTAACTTCAATGAACAGATGTGTGAGCCAAACTGTAGTTAACATAGAACAGTTTATAAGGCTCGGGTAAAATAAGATGTTTCTAACACTTCCATTTGATATTTCCATCACTTTATTATAAGCAAGTTCAGTGAAAAGGTTTGTCTTATTTGTCAGGTCAATATTAGAGAAATGAAGTGATTTCTTTCCAAGGATGTACATCTAATAATCTTGGTTAAAGCTTCAATCTTGTTTTAAATGCTTTTTCATTGAAAATGATACCTCTCTTTCAGCTCCCCCATTTCTGAGAAGTATAAAATCTTATAATTTATTATTACCAAAGGGGAAAGGTGGGAGGAGGGATAAATTAACAGTTTGGAATTAACACATACACACTGCTATATATAAAATAGATCATCAACAAGGAACTACTGTATAGCACAGGGAACTACACTCAATATTTTGCAATAACCTATAAGGGGAAATAATCGGAAAAAGAATACATATTTTTATTGACATCATCTATCAATGACAGTTAAAGTGCAACCTAAGGGAAGCCGGTGGTGAGTGCTTCTGACCCTGAAGACTTCAATCATCTAAAGTTTGGACTCTGCCTACTTCCCGAGGCCCTTAATGAACATATGTGTAGCCGTAGCTTAAAAAATTCCCCAGTTTGGGTTTTGGGGAGACACTGATTTTGAAAAAGCCCTGGTGTTCTCCTTACATGAATGGGACTCTTCCTACTGCTAAAACATGTCTGTCACATCCAGAGGATGGTATACCGTCTGATCGGGAAGAGTTTGGAAAAGTCATCTCATCTCCTCATCTCCTGGTGCTCGGGTTCACCCCTCCAGCGTCTTTACTAACAGTCTCCCCACTTGGAGATGTCAGCACTGTCAACATCCTGTTGTGTACAGTTTGGAATTTGTCCAGAGGATGAAGCGGAAGGATGAGGAACAATGAGAGACAAGTCCTAGGTGTTCAGACAGGCACATGTCACTCTAATTTCCAATCAGGAAGACGAATTGACCAAAGGCTAGGGTTGCCCATGGAAACAGTATAGGGCTTGAGGAAATCCCACTGCTTTGTGGCCAGTTCCCATAAACACAAGTTGAACAATGGAACTCAGGGGCAGTAAAATTCATGAAACTGCAGAGTTGAAAATATCTATCACTGAAAAATGTCTTGAGGAAAGTCAGAGAAAAGGATTGGTAAGCAAGGGAGAATGGCAGGAAAGGGATTTGAGGAGGTAGAAAGGACTCGCCATTAAGCACAAGAAAAGGGGCTGAACATTGCCAACATTGCAGTTGGCCAAAAAGGCTGTATGCGTTTTCTTCTGTATATATTCAAGAAAAGGGCATACACTTTTTTAGCCAACCAAACAGGTGGGCACTGGAAATCAATACTACAAAAGATATCACTTCGCATCAGTCAGAAGAGCCATCCTCATAAAGTGTAAACACCAGAAATGCAGGACAGGGCAAGGAGAAGAGGGAGCCCTGTGAGGCTTATAGTGGAAATGTATATTGCCAACGGCCATTCTGGAGAAGTGTATTGTGTTTACTAAAGCATCTAAAAAATGAGCTACAGAGCATAGGGCACTTGCACTCATGGGCGTATATCTTGGGAAAAACAAAAATCGAGAGGACACAGGCACCCCAATGTTTACTGCCTCTCTGTTTAAAAGATCCTCGACTAGGATATAACTTAAATGTCTCTGGAGGGAAAAAATGGATAGAGATGTGGTACTTATGTAGAGTGGAATATTACTCAGCCTGGAAATCAATGAAATATGGCCAGTTGTAACAACTCCGGAGGATTACGTATGATCGTTCTAAGTGACATAATTCAAAAAGAAAAAGACACATATCATAAGATATCACTTAAAGGTGGAATCCAAAATGGCTACACATGAAATAAATTACAAAACAAAAACATAGCCAAATATGTAGAAAACACACGTACGGCTGCTAAACGGGAAAGGTGGGGAGGGGTGAGGCATCATCCAGGAGGTTGAAATTAGCAAAGATACCATTCCAAATACCAAACTGATAATCAACAAGGCCTACACGGTAGCTAAAAGAACTGCACTCAGCACACTCAAGTCACCGGAAAAGAATATCTATGACTGGTAAGAATCTGAAAAAGAATTTATTGATGTCTCTCTGTACGTGAATCAAGTAGATGTACAGCAGCAAGAAACAGAGCTTTGAAAATCAGCTGTAACCAATATAGTAATAAATTGAAAAAAATAAACGACAGAGAGACAGAGAAAACCTCTTACAACTTTTCCTCAGGGACGGTGATGCAACGTGGATTGAACACATCTAGACCCACAGCAGGATGAGACATAAGGCTGGAAACTGTTTGCGCTAAGAGAAATGTGAGGTTGGGTGAGGAAATGCACACCCTTTAAAGTAATACTACCTGGTACCCATTCAATGGGTCCCAAATCTGCAGGTTCAAGGAATCTTCCTACAGCTAAAACATGCATGCAAAACCCAGAGGACTGTACACCATGTGATCGGGAGATGTGTCTAAAATGCACCTCATTTATCCTCTCCTGGTGCTCCTGTTCATCATTCCAGCCACGTTACTTAGAATCTCCCCACTTAGAGAATCAGCACATTTAAACTTCTGTTTCACACATTTTGCAAATTGTGAGGAGGATGAACGGGAAGAGGGGGAACCAATGAGAGAATAGTTGTAGGGGTTTGGACGGGCACATGTCACTCTAATTTCCCATTAAGAATAAGAATTAAAAAAGGCTCAGCCCGCCTCGCCGGAGCCAAAATAGGGCCTGAAGCAATCCTGCGGCTTTGAGGCCAGCTCACAAAAGAGCAACTTCAAAAATGGAGCTCAGGGTCACTGCAATTCACAAACCTGCAGAGTTATAAATGAAAACTAACGTCCAAAAATATGTTGAGGTAAGGCAAAGAAGAGGATCTGAATGCAAGACAGAATTGCAAGAAACAGATTTCAAGAGATAGATTGGACTCGTCTTTAAAGCACATGAAAAGCGGCAGAATTTCGACAATGATGCAGTTGGCCCAAAAGGGAGTATGCGTTTTTTCCTGAATATATCCAGGGAAAAACGCATACGAACTTTATGGGCAACCAAGCAAGCAAGCAATGCAAATGTGCACAACAAAGAAGTCTCATTTCCCACCGGTCAAAAGGGCCATCCGAAAAAGTTGTAAAAACCAGAAATGCAGGACAGGCCATGGAGAACAGGGAGCCTTTATACGCTGATGGACAGTGTGTGAGAGCTGCCGAGAGCCACTCTGGAGAAGTGTATGGTGGTTCCTAAATCATCTAAAAAACAGAGCTACAGAACATAGGGCACTTCCAATCACGGGAGTATATCTAGGGAAGTCTAAAAATCAACAAGACACAAGCACACCACAGTTTAGGACTACTCTGTTTACAAGAACCTCAACTTCAGTACACCTTAAATATCCCAGGAAAGAGAACAATGGATAAAGAAAATGTGGTACTTATGTACAATGGAATATCTCTTCACCATGAAATCAATGTAATAAGGCTAGTAGAAGGATAAAGAGTGGATTTAGGTCCGATAATACTACTTGAAATAAGTCAAACAGAAAAAGAAACATATAAGATATCACTTATAGAGGGAGGATAAATATGGCTGCACAAAAAATGAATTACAAAACAGAACAGTGTCTCACATTTAGAAAACACACTTATGTCAGCTTAAGGGGAAAGGAGAGGTGGGGTGATGCATAAAACCAGAGTTTGAAATTAGCACAGATACCGTTCAATAAACCAAATAGGTATTAGACAAGATCTACACCTTGCTCAATGAACTGACCTCAACACACCTCATACACCGCAGAGAACTATATCTGAGTAATAAGAATCTTAAAACCCATGTATTGATATATCTCCATAAGGGAATCAAGTGTGTGCAGAGTGGCACAAACACAGCAGTGAAAATGAGCTAAACCCCATTATAGAAATAAATTTTAAAACCAAAACGCAGAAACAATGAAAGAGAGAAAAATTCTTACAAAATTCGCTCAGGGGCTGTGATGCAACCTGGAATGACCACATATAAACCCACAGCTGGATAAGACATAAGGCTGGACACTTGGGGCTGAGAGGATTGGTGAGCTTTGGTGAGCAACTGCCGAAAGTTTAATGCAATACTTCATGCTACTCATTCCAAGGGTCCCAACACTCCAGGTTGAAGGGAATCTTCCTACAGCTAAACCATGCATGGGAAATCCAGCAGATGGTATACCGTATGATCGGGAAAGGTTTCTAAAACGCACCTCATTTTCCTCTCCTGGGGCTCCGGATCAACATTCCAGACACTTTACTAACAACATCCCCACATGGAGAGTCAATGCCTTTAAGTTCCGGTATCGCACAGTCTGCAGTTAGTGCGGAGGATGAATGGGAATAGGGGGAACCAGTGAGAAAATAGCTGTAGCGGTTTCAATGGCCACATGTTACTCTAATTTCACATAGGAAGAAGAATTAACCAAAGGCACAGCAAGGCGCCCCAGAAGAATAGGGCCTGAAGAAATCCTGTGGATATGAGGCAAGATCACAAAAATAAGAGTTGAAAAATGGAACTAAGGGCAGCTGCAATTCAAAAACCTGCAGAGTTATAAAGGCCAACTATTTTCCAAAAGTATATTGAGGTAAGGCTATGAAGAGGCACTGACAGCAAGGCAGATGTGCAGGAAACCTATTTCAGGAGGTAGACTGGAATTGCATAGAAAACATATGAAAAGACTCAGAACATCGACAATCATGCACTTGGCCAAAAAGGGCGTATGCGTTTTTCCCTGAATATATTCAGGAAAAAACGCATATGCACTTTCTGGCCAACCAAGCAAGCTTGCAAAGGAAATCTGCACTACAATGAAGTCTCACTGCCCCCCAGTCAAAAGGGCCATCTGAAAAAAGTGTAAAATCCAGAAAGGCAGGACAGGCCATGGAGAACTGGGAGCCTTGTTATGCTGACGGGTGCGATGTAAATTGCAAACAGCCACTCTGGAGAAGTGTATGGTGTTTCCTGATACATCTAAATAACAAAGCAACAGAGCCTAGGGCACTTCCACTTATGGTCCTATAGCTTAGGGAAATTAAAATCAAAAAGACACAGCCACCCCAAAATTTGGGACGGCTCTGTTTACAAGAAACTCATTTACGGTACAAGTTCAATATCACAGAAAGTGAAAAATGGATAAAGAAGTTGTGGTACTTACGTCCAATGCAATATCACCCAGCAATGAAATCTATGTCATCAGGCCCATAGCAGAATACTGAGTGGATTCAGGTACGATGATTGTAAGTGAAATAAATCACACAGAAAAAGAAACATCATAAGATATCACTAATACACAGAATGTAAACTTGGCTACACAGGAACTGAATTACAAAACAGAACAGGGTCTCAAATGTAGAAAACCAACTTATGCTTGCTTAAGCGGAAAGGTGAGTTGGGGTGCTGCATAAAACCAGTGACTGAAATTAGCAGATACCGTTCCATAAGCCAAATATATAACAGACAAGAGCTACTCCTTGCTCAACGAAGTGGACTCAACACTCCATATTAAATGCCTTAGAATATACCTGACTAGGAAGAATCTTAAAACCTATGGATTTATATGTCTCCGAAAGAGAATCAAGCGTGTGTACAGCGGCATAAGCACAGCAGTGATAGGATTGGTGAGGTTCGGTGAGCAAATGCAGACCCTTTGAAGTCATATTGCATGGTACCCATTCCATGGGTCTCAACTCTCCAGGTTTAAGGGATTCTTCCTTCAGCAAAAACATACATGTGGAACCCAGAGTATGATCCACCGAGTGATCGGGAAACGTGTTCAAATGTGTCTCAGTTTTCGTCCCCTGGTACTCGGGTGCAACATTCCAGATGCTTTACTAACACTCTCCCCACTTGGAGAGTCAGTGCCTTTAACCTCCTGTTTGGCCCAGTTTGCAATTTCTTCGGAAGATGAACAGGAATAAGGAGAAGCAATGGGAGACTGTCTGTAGGTGTTTGGACGGGCAAATTTAACTCTCATTTCCCACCAGGAAGACGAATGAACCAAAGGCTCCGTGTGCCGTGCTGGAACTAGATTAGGGCCTGAAGAGATCCTGCGGTTTTGCGGCCAGCTCACAAGAAATCGAGTTGAAGAAAGGAGCTGAGGGGCACTGTAATTCACAAACCTGCGGAGTTATAAATGACAGCTATCATCCAAAATTTTACTGAAGTAAGGCTGCGAAGAGGACTTGAATGCGGGGCAGAATTTCTGGAAACCGATTTCAGAAGGTACACGGGAGTCACTCTTAAAGCATAGGAAAAGAGACAGAACTTGAAAAATAAAGCACTTGGCAAAAAAGGGCATATGTGTTTTATCCAGAGCTCTCATAACTGAGGGGAGGAGATTCCCAGCAGGCTCTAACTGCCACCTGAGGGCTCACATTGCCAAGGCAACGTGAGCAAGCCAGGCAGGAGTTACCTCACAGCAGAGGTCCCACCTCACAGAAGGTTGAAAAACCCAGCCAACATCAGACTCTCACCAGAGGCCCCACATCACCAAGGGGATGGGAACCAGGCAGGAGTGTCTTCACACCAGTGGGGCCACATCATCGAAAGGTGAGGTACTCAGCACATGTGTCCTCAAACCAGAGGACCCACATCACCAAGGGCCTCGGAGTGAGGCAGGCAGGAGTAGCCTCACAACACTGGGCCCATAGAATAAGAAAGTGAGGAATCCAGCAGTTGGAACCTCCCAGCAGGCGGCCCAGAGCACCGAGGCTATGGGATCCAGGCCACAGTGAACTCACAGAAGAGGGCCCATGTCATGAAACTGAGCAACCCAGACATTGGGACCTCAGAGCAGGAGGCCCACATCCCCATGGGGATGGAAATCTGGTAGGAGTGTCCTCGCACCACTGAGAACGTATCAGAAACTTTTGGGCGACCAGCAGTTAGGGCCTGACGCCAGAGGACCCTCATCACCAAGGGAAGGAGGCTCCCAGCAGGCTCCAACTGCCACCAGAGGGCTGACGTCGCCAAGGCGATGTGTGCCAACCAGGCACGAATGACCTCACAGCAGAGGGCCCACCTCAGAGAAGTGTGATGAACCCAGTCAGGATCAGACTCGCACCAGAGGGCCCACATCACCAAATGGATTGGAACCAGGCAGGAGTGTCCTCACATGAGTAGGGCCACATCATCTAAAGATGAGGAACCGAGAACATGTGGCTTCAAACCATAGGACACCCATCACCAAGGGGCTGGGAGTGAGGCAGGCAGGAGGAGCCTCATAACAGAGGACCCAAAAATAAGAAAGGTGAGGAATCCAGCATTTGGAACCTCCCAGCAGGCGGCCCAGAGCACAGAGGCTAGGGGATCCAGGCCAGAGTGAACTAACACCAGACAGCCCACATCATGAAACTGTGAGCAACCCAGACATTGGGACCTCAGAGCAGAAGGCCCACATCCCCATGGTGATGGGAACATGACACGAGTGTCCTGGCATCACTGGGCTCACATCAGAAAACGTGGGGTGCTCAGAAGTTAGGGCCTGACGCTAGAGGGCACTCATCACCGAGGGGAGGAGGCTCCCAGCAGGCTCCAGCTGCCACCAGAGGGCCAACGTCGCCAAGGCAATGTGTGCCAGCCCGGCAGGAGTGACCTCACAGCAGAGGGCCCACCTCACAGAAAGGTGAGGAACAGAGCCAGGATCAGACTCTCACCAGAGGGCCCACATCACCAAGGGGATGGGAACCAGGCAGGAGTGTCCCCACACCAGTGGGACAACATCATCGAAAGGTGAGGATCCCAGCACATGTAGCCTCAAACCAGAGGAACCACATCACCAAGGGGTTCGGAATGAGGCTGGCAGGACCGGCCTCACAACACAGGGTCCATAGAATATAAAAGTTGAGGAATCCAGCAGTTGGAACCTCCCAGCAAGTGGCCCAGAGCACTAAGGCTATGGGATCCAGGCCGCAGTGAACTCACAGCAGAGGGCCCACATCATGAACCTGTGAGCAGCCCAGCCGTTGGGACCTCAGAACAGAAGGCCCACATCCCCACTGGGATGGGAACCTGGCAGGAGTGGCTTCGCACCACTTAGCACATATCAGAAAATGTTAGGAGCCCAGCAGTTAGGGCCTGACGCCAGGGGGCCCTCATAACTGAGGGGAGGAGACTCCCAGCAAGTTCCAACTGCCAACAGAGGGCCCACGTCTACAAGGTGGCATGCGCCAGCCAGGCAGTAGTGACCTCACAGCAGAGGGCCTATCTCACAGAAGGGTGAGGAACCGAGGCAGGATGAGACTCTCGCCAGAGGGCCCACAACACCAAGGGGATGGGAACCAGTCAGGACTGTCCTCCCACCAGTGGGGCCACATCATCGAAAGGTGAGGAACCCAGCACATGTGGCCTCATATCAGACGACATACATCACAAAGGGGATGGGAGTGAGGCAGGTAGGAGTAGCCTAAAAACAGAGGGTCCAAAGAATAAAAAAGGTGAAGAATCCAGCATTTGGAACCTCCCAGCAGGCGGCCGAGAGCACAGAAGCTATGGGATGCAGGCAGGAGTGAACTAACACCAGAGAGCCCACATCATGAAACTGTGAGCAACCCAGGCGTTGGGACCTCAGAGCAGAAAGCCCACATCCCCATGGGGATGGGAACCTGACAGGAGTGTCCTGGCATCACTGGGCTCACATCAGAAAACGTGGGGAGCCCAGAAGTTAGGGCCTGATGCTAGAGGGCCGTCATCACTGAGGGCAGGAGGCTCCCAGCATGTTCCATGTGCCAAGAGAGGGCCCACGTCACCAAGGTGATGTGTGCAAGTCAGGCAGGATTGACCTCACAGCAGAGGGCCTACCTCACAGAAGAGTGAGGAACCCAGCCAGGATAAGACTGTCACCAGAAGGCCCACATCACCAAGGGGATGGGAACCAGGCAGGAGTGTCCTCACACCAGTGGGGCCACATCATTGAAAGTTGTGGAACCCAGCACATGTGGCCTCAAACCAGAAGACCCACATCACGAAGGGGTTGCGAGTGAGGCAGGCAGGAGGAGCATCACAACACAGGACCCATAGAATACAAAAGTTGAGGAATCGAGCAGTTGGAACCTCCCAGCAGGCGGTCAAGAGCACAGAGGCTATGGGATCCAGGCCACAGTGAACTAACACCAGAGAGCCCACATCATGAAATTGTGATCAACCCAGCCGTTGGGACCTCAGAGCAGAAGGCCCACATCCCCATTGAGATGGGAACCTAAGAGGAGTGCCCGAGCATCACTGGGCTCACTAAGAAAAGTTGGGGAGCCCAGCAGTTAGGGCCTGATGTCAGAGGGCCCTCATCACAGAGGTGAGGAGGCTCCCAGCAGTGTCTAAGTGCCACCAGAGGGCTCATGTCAACAAGGCGAGGTGAGCAAGCCAGGCAAGAGTTACCTGATAGTAGAGGGCCCACCTCACAGATGGGTGAGGAACCCAGCCAGGATCAGACTCTCACCAGAGGGCCCACATCACAAAGGGGATGGGAACCAGTCAGGATTATCCTCACACCAGTGGGGCCTCATCATCTTAAGGTGAGGAACCCAGCACATGTGTCCTCAAACCAGAGGACCCACATCACCAAGGGCCTTGGAGTGAGGCAGGCAGGAGTAGCCTCACAACACAGGGCACATAATATAAAAAACGTGAGGATTCCAGCATTTAGACCTTCCAGCAGGCGGCTCAGAACACCGAGGCTATGGGATCCAGGCCACAGTGAACTCACAGCAGAGGGCCCACATCATAAAACTGTGAGCAACCCAGGCGTTGGGACCTCAGCGCAGAAGGCCCACATCCCCATGGGAATGGGAACCTGGCTGGAGTGTCCTCGCACCACTGGGCGCACATCAGAAAATGTGGGGAGCCCACCATTTAGGGCCTGACGCCAGAGGGCCGTCATCACCGAGAGGAGGAGGCACCCTGCACGCTCCAACTGCCACCAGAGGGCTCACGTCTCCAAGGTGACGTGTGCCATCCAGGCAGGAGTGACCTCACAGGAGAGGGCCTACCTCACAGAACGTTGAGGAACCCAGCCAGGATTAGACTCTCGCCAGAGGGCCCACCTCACCAAGGGGATGGGAACCAGGCAGGAGTGTCCTCACACGAGTGGGGCCACATCATTGAAAGGTGAGGAACGCAGCACATGTGGCCTCAAGCCATAGGACAGTCATCACCAAGGGGCTGGCAGTGAGGCAGGCAGGAGGAGCCTCACAACAGAGGGCACATAGAATAAAAAAGTTGAGGAATGCAGCAGTTGGAACCTCCCAGCAGGCGGCTCAGAGCACCGATGATAAGGGATCCTTGCCGGAGTGAACTCACAGCAGAGGGCCCACATCATGGTACTGTGAGCAAGCCAGCCGTTTTGACCTCAGAGCAGAAGGCCCATATCCCCATGGGGATGGGAACCTGGCAAGAGTGTCCTCACTCACTTGGCGCACATCAGAACATGTGGGGAGCCCAGCAGTTATGGCCTAAGGCAAGAGGGCCCTCATCACCGAGGGGAGGAGGATCCCAGCACACTCCAACTGCCACCAGAGGGCCCACATCGTCAAGGTGACGTGTGCCAGACAGGCATGATTGACCTCACAGCAGAGGGCCCACCTCACAGAAGGGTGAGGAACTCAGCCAGGATCAGACTCTCACCTGAGGGCCCACATCAGCAAGGGGATGGGAACCAGTCAGGACTGTCTTCCCTCCAGTGGGGCCACATCATCGAAAGGTGCGGAACCCAGCACATGTGGCCTCAAATCAGAGGACACATATCACAAAGGGAATGGGAGTGAGGCAGGCAGGAGTAGCCTAAAAACAGAGGGCCCAAAGAATAAGAAAGGTGAGGAATCCAGCAGTTGGAACCTCCCAGCAGGCGGCCGAGAGCACAGAAGCTATGGGATGCAGGCAGGAGTGAACTAACAGCAGAGAGCCCACATCATGAAACTGTGAGCAACCCAGGCGTTGGGACCTCAGAGCAGAAGGCCCACATCCCAATGGGGATGTGAACCTGGCTGGAGTGTCCTCGCACCACTGGGCGCACATCACAAAATGTGGGGAGCCCAGCAGTTAGGGCCTGACGCCAGAGGGCCCTCATCACCGAGGGGAGGAGGCTCCCAGCAGGCTCCAAGTGCCACCAGAGGGCTCATGTCCACAAGGCGAGGTGAGCAAGCCAGGCAGGAGTGACCTCACAGCAGACGGCCCACCTCACAGATGGGTGAGGAACCCAGCCAGGATCAGACGCTCAACAGAGGGCCCACATCACCAAGGGGATGTGAACCAGGCAGGAGTCTCCTAAGACCATTGGTCCCACATCATCGAAAGGTGAGGAACCCAGCACATGTGGCCTCAAACCAGACGACACACATCACGAAGGGCCTGGGAGTGAGGCAGGCAGGAGGATCCTCACAACAGAGGGCCCAAAAAATTAAAAAAATGAGGAATCCAGCAGTTGGAACCTCCCAGCAGGCGGCCAAGAGCACAGAGGCTATGGGATCCAGGCCTCTGTGAACTAACACCAGAGAGCCCACATCATGAAAATGTGAACAACCCAGCCGTTGGGACCTCAGAGCAGAAGGCCCACATCCCCATGGAGATGGGATCCTAAGAGGAGTGCCAAAGCATCACTGGGCTCACTAAGAAAAGTTGGTGAGCCCAGCAGTTAGGGCCTGACCCAAGAGGGCCCTCATCACCGGGGGGAGGAGATTCCCAGCACGCTCCAACTGCCACCACACGGCTGACTTCACCAAGGCAATGTGTGCCAGCCATGCAGGAGTGACCTATCAGCAGAGGGTCTCCCCTCTGCTGATAGGAACACAGCCAGGAACAGACTCTCACCAGGGGGTCCACATAACCACGTGGATGAGAACCAGGCAGGAGTGTCCTCACACTAGTGGGGCCACATCATCGAAAGGTGAGGAACCCAGCAAAGGTGGCCACAAACCAGAGGACCCACATCACCAAGGGGTTGAGAGTGAGGTAGGTGTCTGGACGGGCATATTTAACACTCATTTCCCACCAGGAAGAGGAATTAACCAAAGGCTCAGCGTGCCCTGCCAGAAGCAGATTAGGGCCTGAAGCAGTCTTGTGGGTTTGCGGCCAGCTCACAAGGAAGCGAGTTGAAGAAAGGAGCTCAGGGACCCTGTAATTCACAAACCTGCAGAGTTATAAATGACAGCTATCGTCCAAAAATATATTGAAGTAAGGCTGCGAAGAGGACTTGAAAGCGGGGCAGAATTGCAGGAAACCGATTTCAGGAGGTAGACTGGATTTGCATTTAAAGCATAGGAAAAGAGGCAGAACATCGACAATGATGCACTTGGCAAAAAAGGGCGTATGAGTTTGTTCCTGAATATATTCAGGAAAAAACACATACGCCCTTTTTGGCAAACCAAGCAAGCTTGCAATGGAAATCCGAACTACTATGAAGTGTCACTTCCCCCCGGTCTAAAGGGCCATCTGAGAAAAGTGTAAAATCCAGAAAGGCAAGACAGGCCATGGGGAAAAAGGAGCCTTGTTATGCTGATGGGCGGGATGTAAATTGCCAACAGCCACTCTGGAGAAGTGTATGGTGTTTCCTGATACATCTGAAAAACAAAGCAACAGAGTCTAGGGCATTTCCACTTATGGTCCTATAGCTTAGGGAAATTAAAATCAAAAAGACACAGCCACCCCAAAATTTGGGACAGCTCTGTTTACAGGAACCTCTTCTACGGTACAAGATAAATATCCCAGAGAACAAATAATTGATAAAGAAGTTGCTGTACTTACGTACAACAGAATACCACTCAGCAATGAAATCTGTGTCACCAGGCCTGTACCAGCATAATGAGTGGATTGAGCCACGATGATTCTAAGTGAAATAAGTCACACAGAAAAAGAAACATCATAAGGTATCACTAATGCACGGAATGTAAACTTGGCTACACATGAACTGAATTACAAAACAGAACAGGGTCTCAAGTTTAGAAAACCAACTTATGCTTGCTTAAGGCGAAAGGTGAGTTGGGGTGCTGCATAAAACCAGAGTTTGAAATTAGCACAGATACCGTTCCATAAGCCAAATATGTAATAGACAAGACCTACCCCTTGCTCAACGAAATGGACTCAACAATGAGGTATCACCTCACACCTGTTAGAATGGGCATCATCTGAAAATCTACAAACAACAAATGCTGGAAAGGGTGTGGAGAAAAGGAAGCCTCTTCCACTATTGTTGGGAATATAAATTGATACAGTCACTATGGAGAACAATATGGAGTTTCTTAAGAAACTAATAATAGAATTACCATATGATACAGCAATCCCAGTACTGGACATATACCCAGACAGAACCATAAGTCAAAAAGAGACATTCACCGCAATGTTCATTGCATCACTATTTACAATATCGAGGTAATGGAAGCAACCTAAATGCCCACAGACAGACGAATGCATAAAGATGTGGTACATATATAAAATGGAATATTACTAAGCCATGAAAGGAATGAAATTGGGTCATTTGTAGAGACGTCGATGGATCTAGAGACTGTCATACAGAGTGAAGTAAGTCAGAAAGAGAAAAACAAATCTTGTATATTCATGCATATATGTGGAACCTAGAAAAACTGTACAGATTAACCATTTTGCAAGGCATAAATAGAGCCACAGATGTAGACAACAATCGTATGGACAACAAGGGGGGAAAGCTCTTGGGGGGGTGGTGGTGGGAGGAGTTGAGAGATTGGGATTGGCATGTAAACATTTATATGTATAAAATAGATAACCAATAAGAACCTGCTGTATAAAAATATAAAATAAAATTCAAAATTAAAAAGAAATAAAATTTAAAAAATAAAACAGAAAAAACAATTATTCCCTTCACATACATGTATTTATATGAATAAATTATTTCCATGCTTATATCTGTAAATACAAAAAAGAGGAATAAAATCTACCTTGAACCAAAAACGAAAAAGAGAAAAAAAAAAACAGAACCCACCAGTTACTCAGAGGAAAACCGTATCAGGGCACTTGCTCCAGTTGTAAACAATTCTGAAGTTGGTCAGTGGTGGGGAATCGTCTCCCATTCAGCCAGCAGCCCCCACACAGCAAGCGTCCTCATTGCAAAGCTGGGGCACCGTGCCGAGGCATCTGTGAGTAAACGTGAGCTGAGCCCCAGGCCAGTTGCTGCTGAACTGTTCCCACCCTTCCCAGGTAAAACACCTGAATATATACAAGGACTTGAAAGCCTAGAGGAAGGGCCATGGAGCCACACGAGTGACAGCATGCCAGCTGACTTGGTGCCTGCAGGCCAGCCAGGATGGTCCTGGCCCTGGGTGCTCTTCTGGAAGATTTCCATTTCCCTGCCTGAGATACCCGTCCTGTCCCTGCCCCCACTGCTTTTTTCCTTCCTCACCTCTGCCCAGGGAGAAATTCCAGCAGCAGGTATGGGTGACACATCCTCTTCTTTAGCAGGTGGCAGCCTGGCAACTGCTGCAGAAAGTCCAGCAGAGCCCCACTCACACTGGGCCACCCACAAAGCCGTGGCCTCTCACTCCCTCCCACCAGCCCAGCCCCGAGACTGCTGACAGGGCAGAGAAAATGGCGTCAGGCACAGCTGCAGGGGCTCTTGCTGCCTGGAGTGGTATTTATATTGATCTCAACCCAGGCACACCTGGGGAGGGCTGGCCGGCACGGTAAGGCTGCCCAGGTCAGCCAATCATCACCCCTCAGGGGCTCACAGTTGCAGAATATGGAACTTGCTGAACCGGCCAGGTCCAAGGAATAAGTGTGGGCTCCTGAGAGTCAGGATAGACAAGGGGCTGCAGCTTTGGCTTGTTTTCTAATCATTTTATCTGGCCCATGAGTGGGAGACAACTTCAAGAAAACCCTCTCCTAATGAGAGGAACCCAGGAGTCAGGGAGAGGAGGGGGTGGGTGGTGGTTGGAGACAGAGGCCTGGTGCCCTGGGTGCAGTGGAAGTCTCTGGAAGACCAGGTGGAGGGAGGCCACACAGAGTGATGCCCAGGGTCACAGACCTGTCGGAGCGGCTGTTTGTTAGTTCAAGTCCTGCTCTGAGGTGCTCTGTGTCAGCTCTGAGCGACAGGTGAGCTGGGGGTGCTCTTCAATGAGGGCTATGTGCACGGTTCCTGTGTGCCCAGCCCTGCCACGGTACCTGCGAGGGTAGCTCTGTATCCTGGGAGGGACCTGACCATGAGAGCCCCGTGGGCTGGTTTGGGGGTGGGGTACCTGCCCAGGAGAGCTCCATATCCTGGGATTGGCCTGACCACGAGAGCCCCATGGGCTGCTGGGGACCTGGTAAAAGATGTCAGGACAGTCAGTGAAGCCACCGAGGATATACCTCCAGTTGCTCCTGATTCCTACACCCTGCTGGTCATTCTACCAACCACCAGGACATGGTATTCTGTATTAGTCTTCAATGATGCCTTCTTTTGTATTCCATTAGTCCCAGAGTCACAAGAAATTTTGGCTTGTGAGTGGCAGGACTCAACATACAACTAAAACAATACTTCCGGGCCGTCTTGCCCCAAGGGTTCAAAAATTCCCACACCATCTTTGGGGAAAGCTTAGCTAAAGACCGAAAAGTTCTACCTCTGGAAAAGGAAACCCTCCTTCAATATGCAGATGACATTCTGATCGCCAGCCCTACTAAGGAGGCCTCTGAACTACCAAGCCAATAAAGGATAGAAGTTGTCCAAGAAAAAGCTCAAATATCACAGACTGCGGTGACCTGCCTGGGCTTCATTCTCACACAAGGTCAGAGAAGCCCATCCCAGGAAAGGGAAGAAACCATTTGCAGCCTTACCCCTTTCTAAAACTAGAAGACAGCTTAGGGGTTCCTGGGGAGGCCAGGGTTTGCTGCTTCTGGATCCCTAACTACAGTCTACTAGCTGGGCCTCTATATGAAACACTGAAAGGAAAAGATGATGATCCTTTTGAACAGAATCCAGAAGTGGCCTTTCAAGAATGGAAAGAGCAGTCAATTCAGACCCTTGCCCTGGAACTCCCTAATTGAGCTAAACCCTTTGACCTTTACATTCCCGGTGAAAGGTGAATCGCCATTGGAGAATTAGTGCAAAAACTGGGACCACTTGAAATGGAACAACGCAAGAATGCCATCCAGGTAGGATAAACTACAGTCACCAAGGGGCTTGGCCCACTGCCACATCTGGCCAAGATACTGGCGGTATCTAAAAACCTGGAAATCAGCAGCCCAAAAGGCCACCTCCCTCCTAAGGGAAAAGGACCCCACGTGGTGATCCTAATCACCAACCATGCCCTGAAGTTGCAGGGTTCGCTCCGTGGGCACACCGACCTCGAGTGAGGAGGCCCTCCAACTCCAACATCCAGAGAGATAACCGGGGGCAACAGGGCACCATGACGACTCGTGTGAACATCACTTGACCTGGAGTTTCTCTCATAAAACAACAATAGTGTGTCCCGAAGGAGTAGACTACTGCTTGCAGGACTTACTGCACCCGGAGGGGAGCTAATAATCTTGGCGGGGGAACCGTATATCACACTGTCACCATAGAAAAGCCTACAGACACCGTGATGATGGTGGCCAATAAGACTGGCTGGACTCCTGTTTACTTCAAAAGGCTGTTGACTCAGTGGCCATCATGGTCCTTGATCACCACTGACCCTGGACTGTCTGGGAGCTGAGCGGGCAGGGCTCTGACACCTGGTGCTGTTTTTACATTAATTCAGGGGCCTAATTGAAGAAAGAGCAGACTACTGGTCAGAGCATCTAGGCTGGCAGAAACGGTCAGCCTAAGGTGGCCGAACAAATGTGGGGCGGGGTGAAATCGGCCCCCACAGCGTCTCTGCACATCTCTTTCCTGGACCCTTAAAGGTCATTAGAATCTATAACACTTCCAATGCTGGTGCTCAGGCGGACGAGCAGGGAGGCAGGGGTCCTGGGGCCAATCAACGTCACCTGGAGGCTGCTGGGGAGAAGTTCTGACCCTCGTCCCCTGGTATGAGGGCTCCCAACTCAGCACTCCGCAGTTACAGAAGAAGGGTCTGCACCCTCAGCACTCCAAGAATGAGGAACGGGACAAAAGGCAGAGGAGGGGTTTGTCCCCAGCAAAGCCCATTAAAAATCCCTGGGAGATAAAAATAGAATCTGGGCAATAAAGTCAAGTCTGACCGTTTTTATCCTTTGTGCTTTGTCTAATTTCACGTGCTCCTAGGGTCCCGCATGCAGAGGTTCCACACCTGGCACTTCAGACCAGATTTCCTAGTGCAGAATGGCTGGGTCGACACCTCAGCTCCTGGGGCCCAGTGCAGACTCCGAGATATAGAGCCTGAGCTGCAGCCAACCCGGCCCTCGAGAGCTCCGCCCCCTCCCTCCCACTGACTCTCACAGGATCTCTACACAGCAGCCCAGCCCACAGCCCACGGGGTAGTGCATGCTCTCACCTCTCCATTCTCTGATCAAAATATAAAGTTTCCTTTGCTTGGGAACCAAACTCAGTCTCGATCTGTTGGCCCCAATGACACTGGGCAGGGGGACACTTGTTGGGGTCCACTCTGGAGGATCAGTAACAGAAATTGAGACTATTGTAACTTCAATGAACAGATGTGTGAGCCAAACTGTAGTTAACATAGAACAGTTTATAAGGCTCGGGTAAAATAAGATGTTTCTAACACTTCCATTTGATATTTCCATCACTTTATTATAAGCAAGTTCAGTGAAAAGGTTTGTCTTATTTGTCAGGTCAATATTAGAGAAATGAAGTGATTTCTTTCCAAGGATGTACATCTAATAATCTTGGTTAAAGCTTCAATCTTGTTTTAAATGCTTTTTCATTGAAAATGATACCTCTCTTTCAGCTCCCCCATTTCTGAGAAGTATAAAATCTTATAATTTATTATTACCAAAGGGGAAAGGTGGGAGGAGGGATAAATTAACAGTTTGGAATTAACACATACACACTGCTATATATAAAATAGATCATCAACAAGGAACTACTGTATAGCACAGGGAACTACACTCAATATTTTGCAATAACCTATAAGGGGAAATAATCGGAAAAAGAATACATATTTTTATTGACATCATCTATCAATGACAGTTAAAGTGCAACCTAAGGGAAGCCGGTGGTGAGTGCTTCTGACCCTGAAGACTTCAATCATCTAAAGTTTGGACTCTGCCTACTTCCCGAGGCCCTTAATGAACATATGTGTAGCCGTAGCTTAAAAAATTCCCCAGTTTGGGTTTTGGGGAGACACTGATTTTGAAAAAGCCCTGGTGTTCTCCTTACATGAATGGGACTCTTCCTACTGCTAAAACATGTCTGTCACATCCAGAGGATGGTATACCGTCTGATCGGGAAGAGTTTGGAAAAGTCATCTCATCTCCTCATCTCCTGGTGCTCGGGTTCACCCCTCCAGCGTCTTTACTAACAGTCTCCCCACTTGGAGATGTCAGCACTGTCAACATCCTGTTGTGTACAGTTTGGAATTTGTCCAGAGGATGAAGCGGAAGGATGAGGAACAATGAGAGACAAGTCCTAGGTGTTCAGACAGGCACATGTCACTCTAATTTCCAATCAGGAAGACGAATTGACCAAAGGCTAGGGTTGCCCATGGAAACAGTATAGGGCTTGAGGAAATCCCACTGCTTTGTGGCCAGTTCCCATAAACACAAGTTGAACAATGGAACTCAGGGGCAGTAAAATTCATGAAACTGCAGAGTTGAAAATATCTATCACTGAAAAATGTCTTGAGGAAAGTCAGAGAAAAGGATTGGTAAGCAAGGGAGAATGGCAGGAAAGGGATTTGAGGAGGTAGAAAGGACTCGCCATTAAGCACAAGAAAAGGGGCTGAACATTGCCAACATTGCAGTTGGCCAAAAAGGCTGTATGCGTTTTCTTCTGTATATATTCAAGAAAAGGGCATACACTTTTTTAGCCAACCAAACAGGTGGGCACTGGAAATCAATACTACAAAAGATATCACTTCGCATCAGTCAGAAGAGCCATCCTCATAAAGTGTAAACACCAGAAATGCAGGACAGGGCAAGGAGAAGAGGGAGCCCTGTGAGGCTTATAGTGGAAATGTATATTGCCAACGGCCATTCTGGAGAAGTGTATTGTGTTTACTAAAGCATCTAAAAAATGAGCTACAGAGCATAGGGCACTTGCACTCATGGGCGTATATCTTGGGAAAAACAAAAATCGAGAGGACACAGGCACCCCAATGTTTACTGCCTCTCTGTTTAAAAGATCCTCGACTAGGATATAACTTAAATGTCTCTGGAGGGAAAAAATGGATAGAGATGTGGTACTTATGTAGAGTGGAATATTACTCAGCCTGGAAATCAATGAAATATGGCCAGTTGTAACAACTCCGGAGGATTACGTATGATCGTTCTAAGTGACATAATTCAAAAAGAAAAAGACACATATCATAAGATATCACTTAAAGGTGGAATCCAAAATGGCTACACATGAAATAAATTACAAAACAAAAACATAGCCAAATATGTAGAAAACACACGTACGGCTGCTAAACGGGAAAGGTGGGGAGGGGTGAGGCATCATCCAGGAGGTTGAAATTAGCAAAGATACCATTCCAAATACCAAACTGATAATCAACAAGGCCTACACGGTAGCTAAAAGAACGGCACTCAGCACACTCAAGTCACCGGAAAAGAATATCTATGACTGGTAAGAATCTGAAAAAGAATTTATTGATGTCTCTCTGTACGTGAATCAAGTAGATGTACAGCAGCAAGAAACAGAGCTTTGAAAATCAGCTGTAACCAATATAGTAATAAATTGAAAAAAATAAACGACAGAGAGACAGAGAAAACCTCTTACAACTTTTCCTCAGGGACGGTGATGCAACGTGGATTGAACACATCTAGACCCACAGCAGGATGAGACATAAGGCTGGAAACTGTTTGCGCTAAGAGAAATGTGAGGTTGGGTGAGGAAATGCACACCCTTTAAAGTAATACTACCTGGTACCCATTCAATGGGTCCCAAATCTGCAGGTTCAAGGAATCTTCCTACAGCTAAAACATGCATGCAAAACCCAGAGGACTGTACACCATGTGATCGGGAGATGTGTCTAAAATGCACCTCATTTATCCTCTCCTGGTGCTCCTGTTCATCATTCCAGCCACATTACTTAGAATCTCCCCACTTAGAGAATCAGCACATTTAAACTTCTGTTTCACACATTTTGCAAATTGTGAGGAGGATGAACGGGAAGAGGGGGAACCAATGAGAGAATAGTTGTAGGGGTTTGGACGGGCACATGTCACTCTAATTTCCCATTAAGAATAAGAATTAAAAAAGGCTCAGCCCGCCTCGCCGGAGCCAAAATAGGGCCTGAAGCAATCCTGCGGCTTTGAGGCCAGCTCACAAAAGAGCAACTTCAAAAATGGAGCTCAGGGTCACTGCAATTCACAAACCTGCAGAGTTATAAATGAAAACTAACGTCCAAAAATATGTTGAGGTAAGGCAAAGAAGAGGATCTGAATGCAAGACAGAATTGCAAGAAACAGATTTCAAGAGATAGATTGGACTCGTCTTTAAAGCACATGAAAAGCGGCAGAATTTCGACAATGATGCAGTTGGCCCAAAAGGGAGTATGCGTTTTTTCCTGAATATATCCAGGAAAAAACGCATACGAACTTTATGGGCAACCAAGCAAGCAAGCAATGCAAATGTGCACAACAAATAAGTCTCATTTCCCACCGGTCAAAAGGGCCATCCGAAAAAGTTGTAAAAACCAGAAATGCAGGACAGGCCATGGAGAACAGGGAGCCTTTATACGCTGATGGACAGTGTGTGAGAGCTGCCGAGAGCCACTCTGGAGAAGTGTATGGTGGTTCCTAAATCATCTAAAAAACAGAGCTACAGAACATAGGGCACTTCCAATCACGGGAGTATATCTAGGGAAGTCTAAAAATCAACAAGACACAAGCACACCACAGTTTAGGACTACTCTGTTTACAAGAACCTCAACTTCAGTACACCTTAAATATCCCAGGAAAGAGAACAATGGATAAAGAAAATGTGGTACTTATGTACAATGGAATATCTCTTCACCATGAAATCAATGTAATAAGGCTAGTAGAAGGATAAAGAGTGGATTTAGGTCCGATAATACTACTTGAAATAAGTCAAACAGAAAAAGAAACATATAAGATATCACTTATAGAGGGAGGATAAATATGGCTGCACAAAAAATGAATTACAAAACAGAACAGTGTCTCACATTTAGAAAACACACTTATGTCAGCTTAAGGGGAAAGGAGAGGTGGGGTGATGCATAAAACCAGAGTTTGAAATTAGCACAGATACCGTTCAATAAACCAAATAGGTATTAGACAAGATCTACACCTTGCTCAATGAACTGACCTCAACACACCTCATACACCGCAGAGAACTATATCTGAGTAATAAGAATCTTAAAACCCATGTATTGATATATCTCCATAAGGGAATCAAGTGTGTGCAGAGTGGCACAAACACAGCAGTGAAAATGAGCTAAACCCCATTATAGAAATAAATTTTAAAACCAAAACGCAGAAACAATGAAAGAGAGAAAAATTCTTACAAAATTCGCTCAGGGGCTGTGATGCAACCTGGAATGACCACATATAAACCCACAGCTGGATAAGACATAAGGCTGGACACTTGGGGCTGAGAGGATTGGTGAGCTTTGGTGAGCAACTGCCGAAAGTTTAATGCAATACTTCATGCTACTCATTCCAAGGGTCCCAACACTCCAGGTTGAAGGGAATCTTCCTACAGCTAAACCATGCATGGGAAATCCAGCAGATGGTATACCGTATGATCGGGAAAGGTTTCTAAAACGCACCTCATTTTCCTCTCCTGGGGCTCCGGATCAACATTCCAGACACTTTACTAACAACATCCCCACATGGAGAGTCAATGCCTTTAAGTTCCGGTATCGCACAGTCTGCAGTTAGTGCGGAGGATGAATGGGAATAGGGGGAACCAGTGAGAAAATAGCTGTAGCGGTTTCAATGGCCACATGTTACTCTAATTTCACATAGGAAGAAGAATTAACCAAAGGCACAGCAAGGCGCCCCAGAAGAATAGGGCCTGAAGAAATCCTGTGGATATGAGGCAAGATCACAAAAATAAGAGTTGAAAAATGGAACTAAGGGCAGCTGCAATTCAAAAACCTGCAGAGTTATAAAGGCCAACTATTTTCCAAAAGTATATTGAGGTAAGGCTATGAAGAGGCACTGACAGCAAGGCAGATGTGCAGGAAACCTATTTCAGGAGGTAGACTGGAATTGCATAGAAAACATATGAAAAGACTCAGAACATCGACAATCATGCACTTGGCCAAAAAGGGCGTATGCGTTTTTCCCTGAATATATTCAGGAAAAAACGCATATGCACTTTCTGGCCAACCAAGCAAGCTTGCAAAGGAAATCTGCACTACAATGAAGTCTCACTGCCCCCCAGTCAAAAGGGCCATCTGAAAAAAGTGTAAAATCCAGAAAGGCAGGACAGGCCATGGAGAACTGGGAGCCTTGTTATGCTGACGGGTGCGATGTAAATTGCAAACAGCCACTCTGGAGAAGTGTATGGTGTTTCCTGATACATCTAAATAACAAAGCAACAGAGCCTAGGGCACTTCCACTTATGGTCCTATAGCTTAGGGAAATTAAAATCAAAAAGACACAGCCACCCCAAAATTTGGGACAGCTCTGTTTACAAGAAACTCATTTACGGTACAAGTTCAATATCGCAGAAAGTGAAAAATGGATAAAGAAGTTGTGGTACTTACGTCCAATGCAATATCACCCAGCAATGAAATCTATGTCATCAGGCCCATAGCAGAATACTGAGTGGATTCAGGTACGATGATTGTAAGTGAAATAAATCACACAGAAAAAGAAACATCATAAGATATCACTAATACACAGAATGTAAACTTGGCTACACAGGAACTGAATTACAAAACAGAACAGGGTCTCAAATGTAGAAAACCAACTTATGCTTGCTTAAGCGGAAAGGTGAGTTGGGGTGCTGCATAAAACCAGTGACTGAAATTAGCAGATACCGTTCCATAAGCCAAATATATAACAGACAAGAGCTACTCCTTGCTCAACGAAGTGGACTCAACACTCCATATTAAATGCCTTAGAATATACCTGACTAGTAAGAATCTTAAAACCTATGGATTTATATGTCTCCGAAAGAGAATCAAGCGTGTGTACAGCGGCATAAGCACAGCAGTGATAGGATTGGTGAGGTTCGGTGAGCAAATGCAGACCCTTTGAAGTCATATTGCATGGTACCCATTCCATGGGTCTCAACTCTCCAGGTTTAAGGGATTCTTCCTTCAGCAAAAACATACATGTGGAACCCAGAGTATGATCCACCGAGTGATCGGGAAATGTGTTCAAATGTGTCTCAGTTTTCGTCCCCTGGTACTCGGGTGCAACATTCCAGATGCTTTACTAACACTCTCCCCACTTGGAGAGTCAGTGCCTTTAACCTCCTGTTTGGCCCAGTTTGCAATTTCTTCGGAAGATGAACAGGAATAAGGAGAAGCAATGGGAGACTGTCTGTAGGTGTTTGGACGGGCAAATTTAACTCTCATTTCCCACCGGGAAGACGAATGAACCAAAGGCTCCGTGTGCCGTGCTGGAACTAGATTAGGGCCTGAAGAGATCCTGTGGTTTTGCGGCCAGCTCACAAGAAATCGAGTTGAAGAAAGGAGCTGAGGGGCACTGTAATTCACAAACCTGCGGAGTTATAAATGACAGCTATCATCCAAAATTTTACTGAAGTAAGGCTGCGAAGAGGACTTGAATGCGGGGCAGAATTTCTGGAAACCGATTTCAGAAGGTACACGGGAGTCACTCTTAAAGCATAGGAAAAGAGACAGAACTTGAAAAATAAAGCACTTGGCAAAAAAGGGCATATGTGTTTTATCCAGAGCTCTCATAACTGAGGGGAGGAGATTCCCAGCAGGCTCTAACTGCCACCTGAGGGCTCACATTGCCAAGGCAACGTGAGCAAGCCAGGCAGGAGTTACCTCACAGCAGAGGTCCCACCTCACAGAAGGTTGAAAAACCCAGCCAACATCAGACCAGAGGCCCCACATCACCAAGGGGATGGGAACCAGGCAGGAGTGTCTTCACACCAGTGGGGCCACATCATCGAAAGGTGAGGTACTCAGCACATGTGTCCTCAAACCAGAGGACCCACATCACCAAGGGCCTCGGAGTGAGGCAGGCAGGAGTAGCCTCACAACACTGGGCCCATAGAATAAGAAAGTGAGGAATCCAGCAGTTGGAACCTCCCAGCAGGCGGCCCAGAGCACCGAGGCTATGGGATCCAGGCCACAGTGAACTCACAGAAGAGGGCCCATGTCATGAAACTGAGCAACCCAGACATTGGGACCTCAGAGCAGGAGGCCCACATCCCCATGGGGATGGAAATCTGGTAGGAGTGTCCTCGCACCACTGAGAACGTATCAGAAACTTTTGGGCGACCAGCAGTTAGGGCCTGACGCCAGAGGACCCTCATCACCAAGGGAAGGAGGCTCCCAGCAGGCTCCAACTGCCACCAGAGGGCTGACGTCGCCAAGGCGATGTGTGCCAACCAGGCACGAATGACCTCACAGCAGAGGGCCCACCTCAGAGAAGTGTGACGAACCCAGTCAGGATCAGACTCGCACCAGAGGGCCCACATCACCAAATGGATTGGAACCAGGCAGGAGTGTCCTCACATGAGTAGGGCCACATCATCTAAAGATGAGGAACCGAGAACATGTGGCTTCAAACCATAGGACACCCATCACCAAGGGGCTGGGAGTGAGGCAGGCAGGAGGAGCCTCATAACAGAGGACCCAAAAATAAGAAAGGTGAGGAATCCAGCATTTGGAACCTCCCAGCAGGCGGCCCAGAGCACAGAGGCTAGGGGATCCAGGCCAGAGTGAACTAACACCAGACAGCCCACATCATGAAACTGTGAGCAACCCAGACATTGGGACCTCAGAGCAGAAGGCCCACATCCCCATGGTGATGGGAACATGACACGAGTGTCCTGGCATCACTGGGCTCACATCAGAAAACGTGGGGTGCTCAGAAGTTAGGGCCTGACGCTAGAGGGCACTCATCACCGAGGGGAGGAGGCTCCCAGCAGGCTCCAGCTGCCACCAGAGGGCCAAGTCGCCAAGGCGATGTGTGCCAGCCCGGCAGGAGTGACCTCACAGCAGAGGGCCCACCTCACAGAAAGGTGAGGAACAGAGCCAGGATCAGACTCTCACCAGAGGGCCCACATCACCAAGGGGATGGGAACCAGGCAGGAGTGTCCCCACACCAGTGGGACAACATCATCGAAAGGTGAGGATCCCAGCACATGTAGCCTCAAACCAGAGGAACCACATCACCAAGGGGTTCGGAATGAGGCTGGCAGGACCGGCCTCACAACACAGGGTCCATAGAATATAAAAGTTGAGGAATCCAGCAGTTGGAACCTCCCAGCAAGTGGCCCAGAGCACTAAGGCTATGGGATCCAGGCCGCAGTGAACTCACAGCAGAGGGCCCACATCATGAACCTGTGAGCAGCCCAGCCGTTGGGACCTCAGAACAGAAGGCCCACATCCCCACTGGGATGGGAACCTGGCAGGAGTGGCTTCGCACCACTTAGCACATATCAGAAAATGTTAGGAGCCCAGCAGTTAGGGCCTGACGCCAGGGGGCCCTCATAACTGAGGGGAGGAGACTCCCAGCAAGTTCCAACTGCCAACAGAGGGCCCACGTCTACAAGGTGGCATGCGCCAGCCAGGCAGTAGTGACCTCACAGCAGAGGGCCTATCTCACAGAAGGGTGAGGAACCGAGGCAGGATGAGACTCTCGCCAGAGGGCCCACAACACCAAGGGGATGGGAACCAGTCAGGACTGTCCTCCCACCAGTGGGGCCACATCATCGAAAGGTGAGGAACCCAGCACATGTGGCCTCATATCAGACGACATACATCACAAAGGGGATGGGAGTGAGGCAGGTAAGAGTAGCCTAAAAACAGAGGTTCCAAAGAATAAAAAAGCTGAAGAATCCAGCATTTGGAACCTCCCAGCAGGCGGCCGAGAGCACAGAAGCTATGGGATGCAGGCAGGAGTGAACTAACACCAGAGAGCCCACATCATGAAACTGTGAGCAACCCAGGCGTTGGGACCTCAGAGCAGAAAGCCCACATCCCCATGGGGATGGGAACCTGACAGGAGTGTCCTGGCATCACTGGGCTCACATCAGAAAACGTGGGGAGCCCAGAAGTTAGGGCCTGATGCTAGAGGGCCGTCATCACCGAGGGCAGGAGGCTCCCAGCATGTTCCATGTGCCAAGAGAGGGCCCACGTCGCCAAGGTGATGTGTGCAAGTCAGGCAGGATTGATCTCACAGCAGAGGGCCTACCTCACAGAAGAGTGAGGAACCCAGCCAGGATAAGACTGTCACCAGAAGGCCCACATCACCAAGGGGATGGGAACCAGGCAGGAGTGTCCTCACACCAGTGGGGCCACATCATTGAAAGTTGTGGAACCCAGCACATGTGGCCTCAAACCAGAAGACCCACATCACGAAGGGGTTGCGAGTGAGGCAGGCAGGAGGAGCATCACAACACAGGACCCATAGAATACAAAAGTTGAGGAATCGAGCAGTTGGAACCTCCCAGCAGGCGGTCAAGAGCACAGAGGCTATGGGATCCAGGCCACAGTGAACTAACACCAGAGAGCCCACATCATGAAATTGTGATCAACCCAGCCGTTGGGACCTCAGAGCAGAAGGCCCACATCCCCATTGAGATGGGAACTTAAGAGGAGTGCCCGAGCATCACTGGGCTCACTAAGAAAAGTTGGGGAGCCCAGCAGTTAGGGCCTGACGTCAGAGGGCCCTCATCACAGAGGTGAGGAGGCTCCCAGCAGGGTCCAAGTGCCACCAGAGGGCTCATGTCAACAAGGCGAGGTGAGCAAGCCAGGCAAGAGTTACCTGATAGTAGAGGGCCCACCTCACAGATGGGTGAGGAACCCAGCCAGGATCAGACTCTCACCAGAGGGCCCACATCACAAAGGGGATGGGAACCAGTCAGGATTATCCTCACACCAGTGGGGCCTCATCATCTTAAGGTGAGGAACCCAGCACATGTGTCCTCAAACCAGAGGACCCACATCACCAAGGGCCTTGGAGTGAGGCAGGCAGGAGTAGCCTCACAACACAGGGCACATAATATAAAAAACGTGAGGATTCCAGCATTTAGACCTTCCAGCAGGTGGCTCAGAACACCGAGGCTATGGGATCCAGGCCACAGTGAACTCACAGCAGAGGGCCCACATCATAAAACTGTGAGCAACCCAGGCGTTGGGACCTCAGCGCAGAAGGCCCACATCCCCATGGGAATGGGAACCTGGCTGGAGTGTCCTCGCACCACTGGGCGCACATCAGAAAATGTGGGGAGCCCACCATTTAGGGCCTGACGCCAGAGGGCCGTCATCACCGAGAGGAGGAGGCACCCTGCACGCTCCAACTGCCACCAGAGGGCTCACGTCTCCAAGGTGACGTGTGCCAGCTAGGCAGGAGTGACCTCACAGCAGAGGGCCTACCTCAGAGAACGTTGAGGAACCCAGCCAGGATTAGACTCTCGCCAGAGGGCCCACCTCACCAAGGGGATGGGAACCAGGCAGGAGTGTCCTCACACGAGTGGGGCCACATCATTGAAAGGTGAGGAACGCAGCACATGTGGCCTCAAGCCATAGGACAGTCATCACCAAGGGGCTGGCAGTGAGGCAGGCAGGAGGAGCCTCACAACAGAGGGCACATAGAATAAAAAAGTTGAGGAATGCAGCAGTTGGAACCTCCCAGCAGGCGGCTCAGAGCACCGATGATAAGGGATCCTTGCCGGAGTGAACTCACAGCAGAGGGCCCACATCATGGTACTGTGAGCAAGCCAGCCGTTTTGACCTCAGAGCAGAAGGCCCATATCCCCATGGGGATGGGAACCTGGCAAGAGTGTCCTCACTCACTTGGCGCACATCAGAACATGTGGGGAGCCCAGCAGTTATGGCCTAAGGCAAGAGGGCCCTCATCACCGAGGGGAGGAGGATCCCAGCACACTCCAACTGCCACCAGAGGGCCCACATCGTCAAGGTGACGTGTGCCAGACAGGCATGATTGACCTCACAGCAGAGGGCCCACCTCACAGAAGGGTGAGGAACTCAGCCAGGATCAGACTCTCACCTGAGGGCCCACATCAGCAAGGGGATGGGAACCAGTCAGGACTGTCTTCCCTCCAGTGGGGCCACATCATCGAAAGGTGCGGAACCCAGCACATGTGGCCTCAAATCAGAGGACACATATCACAAAGGGAATGGGAGTGAGGCAGGCAGGAGTAGCCTAAAAACAGAGGGCCCAAAGAATAAGAAAGGTGAGGAATCCAGCAGTTGGAACCTCCCAGCAGGCGGCCGAGAGCACAGAAGCTATGGGATGCAGGCAGGAGTGAACTAACAGCAGAGAGCCCACATCATGAAACTGTGAGCAACCCAGGCGTTGGGACCTCAGAGCAGAAGGCCCACATCCCAATGGGGATGTGAACCTGGCTGGAGTGTCCTCGCACCACTGGGCGCACATCACAAAATGTGGGGAGCCCAGCAGTTAGGGCCTGACGCCAGAGGGCCCTCATCACCGAGGGGAGGAGGCTCCCAGCAGGCTCCAAGTGCCACCAGAGGGCTCATGTCCACAAGGCGAGGTGAGCAAGCCAGGCAGGAGTGACCTCACAGCAGACGGCCCACCTCACAGATGGGTGAGGAACCCAGCCAGGATCAGACGCTCAACAGAGGGCCCACATCACCAAGGGGATGTGAACCAGGCAGGAGTCTCCTAAGACCATTGGTCCCACATCATCGAAAGGTGAGGAACCCAGCACATGTGGCCTCAAACCAGACGACACACATCACGAAGGGCCTGGGAGTGAGGCAGGCAGGAGGATCCTCACAACAGAGGGCCCAAAAAATTAAAAAAATGAGGAATCCAGCAGTTGGAACCTCCCAGCAGGCGGCCAAGAGCACAGAGGCTATGGGATCCAGGCCTCTGTGAACTAACACCAGAGAGCCCACATCATGAAAATGTGAACAACCCAGCCGTTGGGACCTCAGAGCAGAAGGCCCACATCCCCATGGAGATGGGATCCTAAGAGGAGTGCCAAAGCATCACTGGGCTCACTAAGAAAAGTTGGTGAGCCCAGCAGTTAGGGCCTGACCCAAGAGGGCCCTCATCACCGGGGGGAGGAGATTCCCAGCACGCTCCAACTGCCACCACACGGCTGACTTCACCAAGGCAATGTGTGCCAGCCATGCAGGAGTGACCTATCAGCAGAGGGTCTCCCCTCTGCTGATAGGAACACAGCCAGGAACAGACTCTCACCAGGGGGTCCACATAACCACGTGGATGAGAACCAGGCAGGAGTGTCCTCACACTAGTGGGGCCACATCATCGAAAGGTGAGGAACCCAGCAAAGGTGGCCACAAACCAGAGGACCCACATCACCAAGGGGTTGAGAGTGAGGTAGGTGTCTGGACGGGCATATTTAACACTCATTTCCCACCAGGAAGAGGAATTAACCAAAGGCTCAGCGTGCCCTGCCAGAAGCAGATTAGGGCCTGAAGCAGTCTTGTGGGTTTGCGGCCAGCTCACAAGGAAGCGAGTTGAAGAAAGGAGCTCAGGGACCCTGTAATTCACAAACCTGCAGAGTTATAAATGACAGCTATCGTCCAAAAATATATTGAAGTAAGGCTGCGAAGAGGACTTGAAAGCGGGGCAGAATTGCAGGAAACCGATTTCAGGAGGTAGACTGGATTTGCATTTAAAGCATAGGAAAAGAGGCAGAACATCGACAATGATGCACTTGGCAAAAAAGGGCGTATGAGTTTGTTCCTGAATATATTCAGGAAAAAACACATACGCCCTTTTTGGCAAACCAAGCAAGCTTGCAATGGAAATCCGAACTACTATGAAGTGTCACTTCCCCCCGGTCTAAAGGGCCATCTGAGAAAAGTGTAAAATCCAGAAAGGCAAGACAGGCCATGGGGAAAAAGGAGCCTTGTTATGCTGATGGGCGGGATGTAAATTGCCAACAGCCACTCTGGAGAAGTGTATGGTGTTTCCTGATACATCTGAAAAACAAAGCAACAGAGTCTAGGGCATTTCCACTTATGGTCCTATAGCTTAGGGAAATTAAAATCAAAAAGACACAGCCACCCCAAAATTTGGGACAGCTCTGTTTACAGGAACCTCTTCTACGGTACAAGATAAATATCCCAGAGAACAAATAATTGATAAAGAAGTTGCTGTACTTACGTACAACAGAATACCACTCAGCAATGAAATCTGTGTCACCAGGCCTGTACCAGCATAATGAGTGGATTGAGCCACGATGATTCTAAGTGAAATAAGTCACACAGAAAAAGAAACATCATAAGGTATCACTAATGCACGGAATGTAAACTTGGCTACACATGAACTGAATTACAAAACAGAACAGGGTCTCAAGTTTAGAAAACCAACTTATGCTTGCTTAAGGCGAAAGGTGAGTTGGGGTGCTGCATAAAACCAGAGTTTGAAATTAGCACAGATACCGTTCCATAAGCCAAATATGTAATAGACAAGACCTACCCCTTGCTCAACGAAATGGACTCAACAATGAGGTATCACCTCACACCTGTTAGAATGGGCATCATCTGAAAATCTACAAACAACAAATGCTGGAAAGGGTGTGGAGAAAAGGAAGCCTCTTCCACTATTGTTGGGAATATAAATTGATACAGTCACTATGGAGAACAATATGGAGTTTCTTAAGAAACTAATAATAGAATTACCATATGATACAGCAATCCCAGTACTGGACATATACCCAGACAGAACCATAAGTCAAAAAGAGACATTCACCGCAATGTTCATTGCATCACTATTTACAATATCGAGGTAATGGAAGCAACCTAAATGCCCACAGACAGACGAATGCATAAAGATGTGGTACATATATAAAATGGAATATTACTAAGCCATGAAAGGAATGAAATTGGGTCATTTGTAGAGACGTCGATGGATCTAGAGACTGTCATACAGAGTGAAGTAAGTCAGAAAGAGAAAAACAAATCTTGTATATTCATGCATATATGTGGAACCTAGAAAAACTGTACAGATTAACCATTTTGCAAGGCATAAATAGAGCCACAGATGTAGACAACAGTCGTATGGACAACAAGGGGGGAAAGCTCTTGGGGGGGTGGTGGTGGGAGGAGTTGAGAGATTGGGATTGGCATGTAAACATTTATATGTATAAAATAGATAACCAATAAGAACCTGCTGTATAAAAATATAAAATAAAATTCAAAATTAAAAAGAAATAAAATTTAAAAAATAAAACAGAAAAAACAATTATTCCCTTCACATACATGTATTTATATGAATAAATTATTTCCATGCTTATATCTGTAAATACAAAAAAGAGGAATAAAATCTACCTTGAACCAAAAACGAAAAAGAGAAAAAAAAAAACAGAACCCACCAGTTACTCAGAGGAAAACCGTATCAGGGCACTTGCTCCAGTTGTAAACAATTCTGAAGTTGGTCAGTGGTGGGGAATCGTCTCCCATTCAGCCAGCAGCCCCCACACAGCAAGCGTCCTCATTGCAAAGCTGGGGCACCGTGCCGAGGCATCTGTGAGTAAACGTGAGCTGAGCCCCAGGCCAGTTGCTGCTGAACTGTTCCCACCCTTCCCAGGTAAAACACCTGAATATATACAAGGACTTGAAAGCCTAGAGGAAGGGCCATGGAGCCACACGAGTGACAGCATGCCAGCTGACTTGGTGCCTGCAGGCCAGCCAGGATGGTCCTGGCCCTGGGTGCTCTTCTGGAAGATTTCCATTTCCCTGCCTGAGATACCCGTCCTGTCCCTGCCCCCACTGCTTTTTTCCTTCCTCACCTCTGCCCAGGGAGAAATTCCAGCAGCAGGTATGGGTGACACATCCTCTTCTTTAGCAGGTGGCAGCCTGGCAACTGCTGCAGAAAGTCCAGCAGAGCCCCACTCACACTGGGCCACCCACAAAGCCGTGGCCTCTCACTCCCTCCCACCAGCCCAGCCCCGAGACTGCTGACAGGGCAGAGAAAATGGCGTCAGGCACAGCTGCAGGGGCTCTTGCTGCCTGGAGTGGTATTTATATTGATCTCAACCCAGGCACACCTGGGGAGGGCTGGCCGGCACGGTAAGGCTGCCCAGGTCAGCCAATCATCACCCCTCAGGGGCTCACAGTTGCAGAAAATGGAACTTGCTGAACCGGCCAGGTCCAAGGAATAGGTGTGGGCTCCTGAGAGTCAGGATAGACAAGGGGCTGCAGCTTTGGCTTGTTTTCTAATCATTTTATCTGGCCCATGAGTGGGAGACAACTTCAAGAAAACCCTCTCCTAATGAGAGGAACCCAGGAGTCAGGGAGAGGAGGGGGTGGGTGGTGGTTGGAGACAGAGGCCTGGTGCCCTGGGTGCAGTGGAAGTCTCTGGAAGACCAGGTGGAGGGAGGCCACACAGAGTGATGCCCAGGGTCACAGACCTGTCGGAGCGGCTGTTTGTTAGTTCAAGTCCTGCTCTGAGGTGCTCTGTGTCAGCTCTGAGCGACAGGTGAGCTGGGGGTGCTCTTCAATGAGGGCTATGTGCACGGTTCCTGTGTGCCCAGCCCTGCCACGGTACCTGCGAGGGTAGCTCTGTATCCTGGGAGGGACCTGACCATGAGAGCCCCGTGGGCTGGTTTGGGGGTGGGGTACCTGCCCAGGAGAGCTCCATATCCTGGGATTGGCCTGACCACGAGAGCCCCATGGGCTGCTGGGGACCTGGTAAAAGATGTCAGGACAGTCAGTGAAGCCACCGAGGATATACCTCCAGTTGCTCCTGATTCCTACACCCTGCTGGTCATTCTACCAACCACCAGGACATGGTATTCTGTATTAGTCTTCAATGATGCCTTCTTTTGTATTCCATTAGTCCCAGAGTCACAAGAAATTTTGGCTTGTGAGTGGCAGGACTCAACATACAACTAAAACAATACTTCCGGGCCGTCTTGCCCCAAGGGTTCAAAAATTCCCACACCATCTTTGGGGAAAGCTTAGCTAAAGACCGAAAAGTTCTACCTCTGGAAAAGGAAACCCTCCTTCAATATGCAGATGACATTCTGATCGCCAGCCCTACTAAGGAGGCCTCTGAACTACCAAGCCAATAAAGGATAGAAGTTGTCCAAGAAAAAGCTCAAATATCACAGACTGCGGTGACCTGCCTGGGCTTCATTCTCACACAAGGTCAGAGAAGCCCATCCCAGGAAAGGGAAGAAACCATTTGCAGCCTTACCCCTTTCTAAAACTAGAAGACAGCTTAGGGGTTCCTGGGGAGGCCAGGGTTTGCTGCTTCTGGATCCCTAACTACAGTCTACTAGCTGGGCCTCTATATGAAACACTGAAAGGAAAAGATGATGATCCTTTTGAACAGAATCCAGAAGTGGCCTTTCAAGAATGGAAAGAGCAGTCAATTCAGACCCTTGCCCTGGAACTCCCTAATTGAGCTAAACCCTTTGACCTTTACATTCCCGGTGAAAGGTGAATCGCCATTGGAGAATTAGTGCAAAAACTGGGACCACTTGAAATGGAACAACGCAAGAATGCCATCCAGGTAGGATAAACTACAGTCACCAAGGGGCTTGGCCCACTGCCACATCTGGCCAAGATACTGGCGGTATCTAAAAACCTGGAAATCAGCAGCCCAAAAGGCCACCTCCCTCCTAAGGGAAAAGGACCCCACGTGGTGATCCTAATCACCAACCATGCCCTGAAGTTGCAGGGTTCGCTCCATGGGCACACCGACCTCGAGTGAGGAGGCCCTCCAACTCCAACATCCAGAGAGATAACCGGGGGCAACAGGGCACCATGACGACTCGTGTGAACATCACTTGACCTGGAGTTTCTCTCATAAAACAACAATAGTGTGTCCCGAAGGAGTAGACTACTGCTTGCAGGACTTACTGCACCCGGAGGGGAGCTAATAATCTTGGCGGGGGAACCATATATCACACTGTCACCATAGAAAAGCCTACAGACACCGTGATGATGGTGGCCAATAAGACTGGCTGGACTCCTGTTTACTTCAAAAGGCTGTTGACTCAGTGGCCATCATGGTCCTTGATCACCACTGACCCTGGACTGTCTGGGAGCTGAGCGGGCAGGGCTCTGACACCTGGTGCTGTTTTTACATTAATTCAGGGGCCTAATTGAAGAAAGAGCAGACTACTGGTCAGAGCATCTAGGCTGGCAGAAACGGTCAGCCTAAGGTGGCCGAACAAATGTGGGGCGGGGTGAAATCGGCCCCCACAGCGTCTCTGCACATCTCTTTCCTGGACCCTTAAAGGTCATTAGAATCTATAACACTTCCAATGCTGGTGCTCAGGCGGACGAGCAGGGAGGCAGGGGTCCTGGGGCCAATCAACGTCACCTGGAGGCTGCTGGGGAGAAGTTCTGACCCTCGTCCCCTGGTATGAGGGCTCCCAACTCAGCACTCCGCAGTTACAGAAGAAGGGTCTGCACCCTCAGCACTCCAAGAATGAGGAACGGGACAAAAGGCAGAGGAGGGGTTTGTCCCCAGCAAAGCCCATTAAAAATCCCTGGGAGATAAAAATAGAATCTGGGCAATAAAGTCAAGTCTGACCGTTTTTATCCTTTGTGCTTTGTCTAATTTCACGTGCTCCTAGGGTCCCGCATGCAGAGGTTCCACACCTGGCACTTCAGACCAGATTTCCTAGTGCAGAATGGCTGGGTCGACACCTCAGCTCCTGGGGCCCAGTGCAGACTCCGAGATATAGAGCCTGAGCTGCAGCCAACCCGGCCCTCGAGAGCTCCGCCCCCTCCCTCCCACTGACTCTCACAGGATCTCTACACAGCAGCCCAGCCCACAGCCCACGGGGTAGTGCATGCTCTCACCTCTCCATTCTCTGATCAAAATATAAAGTTTCCTTTGCTTGGGAACCAAACTCAGTCTCGATCTGTTGGCCCCAATGACACTGGGCAGGGGGACACTTGTTGGGGTCCACTCTGGAGGATCAGTAACAGAAATTGAGACTATTGTAACTTCAATGAACAGATGTGTGAGCCAAACTGTAGTTAACATAGAACAGTTTATAAGGCTCGGGTAAAATAAGATGTTTCTAACACTTCCATTTGATATTTCCATCACTTTATTATAAGCAAGTTCAGTGAAAAGGTTTGTCTTATTTGTCAGGTCAATATTAGAGAAATGAAGTGATTTCTTTCCAAGGATGTACATCTAATAATCTTGGTTAAAGCTTCAATCTTGTTTTAAATGCTTTTTCATTGAAAATGATACCTCTCTTTCAGCTCCCCCATTTCTGAGAACTATAAAATCTTATAATTTATTATTACCAAAGGGGAAAGGTGGGAGGAGGGATAAATTAACAGTTTGGAATTAACACATACACACTGCTATATATAAAATAGATCATCAACAAGGAACTACTGTATAGCACAGGGAACTACACTCAATATTTTGCAATAACCTATAAGGGGAAATAATCGGAAAAAGAATACATATTTTTATTGACATCATCTATCAATGACAGTTAAAGTGCAACCTAAGGGAAGCCGGTGGTGAGTGCTTCTGACCCTGAAGACTTCAATCATCTAAAGTTTGGACTCTGCCTACTTCCCGAGGCCCTTAATGAACATATGTGTAGCCGTAGCTTAAAAAATTCCCCAGTTTGGGTTTTGGGGAGACACTGATTTTGAAAAAGCCCTGGTGTTCTCCTTACATGAATGGGACTCTTCCTACTGCTAAAACATGTCTGTCACATCCAGAGGATGGTATACCGTCTGATCGGGAAGAGTTTGGAAAAGTCATCTCATCTCCTCATCTCCTGGTGCTCGGGTTCACCCCTCCAGCGTCTTTACTAACAGTCTCCCCACTTGGAGATGTCAGCACTGTCAACATCCTGTTGTGTACAGTTTGGAATTTGTCCAGAGGATGAAGCGGAAGGATGAGGAACAATGAGAGACAAGTCCTAGGTGTTCAGACAGGCACATGTCACTCTAATTTCCAATCAGGAAGACGAATTGACCAAAGGCTAGGGTTGCCCATGGAAACAGTATAGGGCTTGAGGAAATCCCACTGCTTTGTGGCCAGTTCCCATAAACACAAGTTGAACAATGGAACTCAGGGGCAGTAAAATTCATGAAACTGCAGAGTTGAAAATATCTATCACTGAAAAATGTCTTGAGGAAAGTCAGAGAAAAGGATTGGTAAGCAAGGGAGAATGGCAGGAAAGGGATTTGAGGAGGTAGAAAGGACTCGCCATTAAGCACAAGAAAAGGGGCTGAACATTGCCAACATTGCAGTTGGCCAAAAAGGCTGTATGCGTTTTCTTCTGTATATATTCAAGAAAAGGGCATACACTTTTTTAGCCAACCAAACAGGTGGGCACTGGAAATCAATACTACAAAAGATATCACTTCGCATCAGTCAGAAGAGCCATCCTCATAAAGTGTAAACACCAGAAATGCAGGACAGGGCAAGGAGAAGAGGGAGCCCTGTGAGGCTTATAGTGGAAATGTATATTGCCAACGGCCATTCTGGAGAAGTGTATTGTGTTTACTAAAGCATCTAAAAAATGAGCTACAGAGCATAGGGCACTTGCACTCATGGGCGTATATCTTGGGAAAAACAAAAATCGAGAGGACACAGGCACCCCAATGTTTACTGCCTCTCTGTTTAAAAGATCCTCGACTAGGATATAACTTAAATGTCTCTGGAGGGAAAAAATGGATAGAGATGTGGTACTTATGTAGAGTGGAATATTACTCAGCCTGGAAATCAATGAAATATGGCCAGTTGTAACAACTCCGGAGGATTACGTATGATCGTTCTAAGTGACATAATTCAAAAAGAAAAAGACACATATCATAAGATATCACTTAAAGGTGGAATCCAAAATGGCTACACATGAAATAAATTACAAAACAAAAACATAGCCAAATATGTAGAAAACACACGTACGGCTGCTAAACGGGAAAGGTGGGGAGGGGTGAGGCATCATCCAGGAGGTTGAAATTAGCAAAGATACCATTCCAAATACCAAACTGATAATCAACAAGGCCTACACGGTAGCTAAAAGAACTGCACTCAGCACACTCAAGTCACCGGAAAAGAATATCTATGACTGGTAAGAATCTGAAAAAGAATTTATTGATGTCTCTCTGTACGTGAATCAAGTAGATGTACAGCAGCAAGAAACAGAGCTTTGAAAATCAGCTGTAACCAATATAGTAATAAATTGAAAAAAATAAACGACAGAGAGACAGAGAAAACCTCTTACAACTTTTCCTCAGGGACGGTGATGCAACGTGGATTGAACACATCTAGACCCACAGCAGGATGAGACATAAGGCTGGAAACTGTTTGCGCTAAGAGAAATGTGAGGTTGGGTGAGGAAATGCACACCCTTTAAAGTAATACTACCTGGTACCCATTCAATGGGTCCCAAATCTGCAGGTTCAAGGAATCTTCCTACAGCTAAAACATGCATGCAAAACCCAGAGGACTGTACACCATGTGATCGGGAGATGTGTCTAAAATGCACCTCATTTATCCTCTCCTGGTGCTCCTGTTCATCATTCCAGCCACGTTACTTAGAATCTCCCCACTTAGAGAATCAGCACATTTAAACTTCTGTTTCACACATTTTGCAAATTGTGAGGAGGATGAACGGGAAGAGGGGGAACCAATGAGAGAATAGTTGTAGGGGTTTGGACGGGCACATGTCACTCTAATTTCCCATTAAGAATAAGAATTAAAAAAAAGGCTCAGCCCGCCTCGCCGGAGCCAAAATAGGGCCTGAAGCAATCCTGTGGCTTTGAGGCCAGCTCACAAAAGAGCAACTTAAAAAATGGAGCTCAGGGTCACTGCAATTCACAAACCTGCAGAGTTATAAATGAAAACTAACGTCCAAAAATATGTTGAGGTAAGGCAAAGAAGAGGATCTGAATGCAAGACAGAATTGCAAGAAACAGATTTCAAGAGATAGATTGGACTCGTATTTAAAGCGCATGAAAAGCGGCAGAATTTTGACAATGATGCAGTTGGCCCAAAAGGGAGTATGCGTTTTTTCCTGAATATATCCAGGAAAAAACGCATACGCGCTTTATGGGCAACCAAGCAAGCAAGCAATGCAAATGTGCACAACAAAGAAGTCTCATTTCCCACTGGTCAAAAGGACCATCCGAAATAATTGTAAAAACCAGAAATGCAGGACAGGCCATGGAGAACAGGGAGCCTTTATACGCTGATGGACAGTGTGTGAGAGCTGCCGAGAGCCACTCCAGAGAAGTGTATGGTGGTTCCTAAATCATCTAAAAAACAGAGCTACAGAGCATAGGGCACTTCCAATCACGGGAGTATATCTAGGGAAGTCTAAAAATCAACAAGACACAAGCACACCACAGTTTAGGACTACTCTGTTTACAAGAACCTCAACTTCAGTACACCTTAAATATCCCAGGAAAGAGAACAATGGATAAAGAAAATGTGGTACTTATGTACAATGGAATATCTCTTCACCATGAAATCAATGTAATAAGGCTAGTAGAAGGATAAAGAGTGGATTTAGGTCCGATAATACTACTTGAAATAAGTCAAACAGAAAAAGAAACATATAAGATATCACTTATAGAGGGAGGATAAATATGGCTGCACAAAAAATGAATTACAAAACAGAACAGTGTCTCACATTTAGAAAACACACTTATGTCAGCTTAAGGGGAAAGGAGAGGTGAGGTGATGCATAAAACCAGAGTTTGAAATTAGCACAGATACCGTTCAATAAACCAAATAGGTATTAGACAAGATCTACACCTTGCTCAATGAACTGGCCTCAACACACCCTATACACCGCAGAGAACTATATCTGAGTAATAAGAATCTTAAAACCCATGTATTGATATATCTCCATAAGGGAATCAAGTGTGTGCAGAGTGGCACAAACACAGCAGTGAAAATGAGCTAAACCCCATTATAGAAATAAATTTTAAAACCAAAACGCAGAAACAATGAAAGAGAGAAAAATTCTTACAAAATTCGCTCAGGGGCTGTGATGCAACCTGGAATGACCACATATAAACCCACAGCTGGATAAAACATAAGGCTGGACACTTGGGGCTGAGAGGATTGGTGAGCTTTGGTGAGCAACTGCCGAAAGTTTAATGCAATACTTCATGCTACTCATTCCAAGGGTCCCAACACTCCAGGTTGAAGGGAATCTTCCTACAGCTAAACCATGCATGGGAAATCCAGCAGATGGTATACCATATGATCGGGAAAGGTTACTAAAACACACCTCATTTTCCTCTCCTGGGGCTCCGGATCAACATTCCAACCACTTTAATAACAACATCCCCACATGGAGAGTCAATGCCTTTAAGTTCCGGTATCGCACAGTCTGCAGTTAGTGCAGAGGATGAATGGGAATAGGGGGAACCAGTGAGAAAATAGCTGTAGCGGTTTCAATGGCCACATGTCACTCTAATTTCACATAGGAAGAAGAATTAACCAAACGCACAGCAAGGCGCCCCAGAAGAAGAATAGGGCCTGAAGATATCCTGTGGATATGAGGAAAGATCACAAAAATAAGAGTTGAAAAATGGAACTAAGGGCAGCTGCAATTCAAAAACCTGCAGAGTTATACAGGCCAACTATTTTCCAAAAGTATATTGAGGTAAGGCTATGAAGAGGCACTGACAGCAAGGCAGAATTGCAGGAAACCGATTTCAGGAGGTGGACTGGAATTGCATTGAAAACATATGAAAAGACTCAGAACATCGACAATCACGGACTTGGCCAAAAAGGGCGTATGCATTTTTTCCTGAATATATTCAGCAAGAAACGCATACGCCCTTTCTGGCCAACCAAGCAAGCTTGCAAATTAAATCTGCACTACAATGAAGTCTCACTGCGCCCCGGTCAAAAGGGCCATCTGAAAAAAGTGTAAAATCCAGAAAGGAAGGACAGGCCACAAAGAACTGGGAGCCTTGTTATGCTGATGGGTGGGATGTAAATTGCCAACAGCCACTCTGGAGAAGTGTATGGTGTTTCCTGAAACATCCAAAAAACAAAGCAACAGAGCCTAGGGCACTTCCACTTATGGTCCTATAGCTTAGGGAAATTAAAATCAAAAAGACACAGGCACCCCAATGTTTGGGACGGCTCTGTTTACAAGAACCTCGTTTCCGGTTCAAGTTCAATATCGCAGAAAGCGAAAAAAGGATAAAGAAGTTGTGGTACATACGTACAATGCAATATCACTCAGCAATGAAATCTATGTCATCAGGCCCATAGCAGAATAATGAGTGGATTCAGGTACGATGATTCTAAGTGAAATAAGTCACACAGAAAAAGAAACATCATAAGATATCACTAATATATGGAATGTAAACTTGGCTACACAGGAACTGAATTACAAAACAGAACAGGGTCTCAAATGTAGAAAACCGACTTATGCTTGCTTAAGGGGAAAGGTGAGTTGGGGTGCTGCATAAAACCAGAGATTGAAATTAGCACAGATACTGCTCCATAAGCCAAATATGTAATAGACAAGAGCTACTCCTTGCTCAACGAAGTGGACTCAACACCCCATATTAAACGCCTAAGAATATACCTGACTAGTAAGAATCTTAAAACCTATGGATTTATATGCCTCCGAAAGAGAATCAAGCGTGTGTACAGCGGCATAAACGCAGCAGTGATAGGATTGTTGAGGTTCGGTGAGCAAATGCAGACCCTTTGAAGTCATATTGCATGGCACCCATTCCATGGGTCTCAACTCTCCAGGTTTAAGGGATTCTTCCTTCAGCTAAAACATGCATGTGGAACCCAGAGTATGATCCACCGTGTGATTGGGAAACGTGTTCAAATGTGTCTCAGTTTTCATCCCCTGGTACTCGGGTGCAACATTCCAGACGCTTTACTAACAGTCTCCCCACTTGGAGAGTCAGTGCCTTTAACCTCCTGTGTGGCCCAGTTTGCAATTTCTGCGGAAAATGAACAGGAATAGGGAGAACCCATGAGAGACTAGCTGGAGGTGTCTGGACGGGCAAATTTAACTCTCATTTCCCACCAGGAAGAGGAATTAAGCAAAGGCTCATTGTGCCATGCCGGAACCACACTAGGGCCTGAAGCAATCCTGCGGTGTTACGGCCAGCTCACAAGAGAGCGAGTTGAAGAAAGGAGCTCAGGGGCACTGTCATTCACAAACCTGCAGAGTTATAAATGACAGCTATCGTCCAAAAATATATTGAAGTAAGGCTGCCAAGACAACTTGAAAGCGGGGCAGAATTGCAGGAAACCGATTTCAGGAGGTAGACTGGAATTGCATGTAAAGCATAGGAAAAGAGGCAGAACGTCCACAATGATGCACTTGGCCAAGAAGGGCGTATGCGTGTTTTCATGAATATATTCAGGAAAACACGCATACGCACTTTTTGGCCAAACAAACAAGCTTGCAAAGGAAATCTGCACTACAATGAAGTCTCACTGCCCCCCGGTCAAAAGGGCCATCTGAACAATGTGTAAATTCCAGAAAGGCAGGACAGGCCATGGAGAACTGGGAGCCTTGTTATGCTGATGGGTGGGATGTAAATTGCCAACAGCCACTCTGGAGAAGTGTATGGTGTTTCCTGAAACATCCAAAAAACAAAGAAACAGAGCTTAGGTAACTCCCACTTATGGTCCTATAGCTTAAGGAAATCAAAATCAAAAAGACACAGCCACTCCAAAGTTTTGGATGGCTCTGTTTACAAGAACCTCGTTTACGGTACAAGTTCAATATCGCAGAAAGCGAAAAATGGATTACGAAGTTGTGGTACTTACGTACAATGCAATATCACTCAGCAATGAAATCAATGTCATCAGGCCCATAGCAGCATAAAGAGTGGATTCAGGTACCTGACTAGTAAGAATCTTAAAACCAATGGATTTATATGTCTCCGAAGGAAAATCAAGCATATGTACAGAGGCATAAACGCAGCAGTGATAGGATGGGTGAGGTTTGGTGAGCAAAAGCAGACCCTTTGAAGTCATATTGCATGGTACCCATTCCATGGGTCTCAACTCTCCAGGTTTAAGGGATTCTTCCTTCAGCTAAAACATGCATGTGGAACCCAGAGTATGATCCACCATGTGATCGGGAAACGTGTTCAAATGTGTCTCAGTTTTCCTCCCCTGGTACACGGGTGCAACATTCCAGACCCTTTACTAACACTCTCCCCACTTGGAGAGTCAGTGCCTTTAACCTCCTGTTTGGCCCAGTTTGCAATTTCTGCGGAAAATGAACAGGAATAGGGAGAACCAATGAGAGAGTATGTAGAGGTGTCTGGACGGGCAAATTTAACTCTCATTTCCCACCAGGAAGAGGAATTAACCACAGTCTCAGAGTGCCATGCCGGAACCACACTAGGGCCTGAAGCAATCCTGCAGTGTTGCGGCCAGCTCACAAGAAATCGAGTTGAAGAAAGGAGCTCAGGGGCACTGTCATTCACAAACCTGCAGAGTTTTAAATGACATCTATCGTCCAAAAATATATTGAAGTAAGGCTGCCAAGAGGACTGGAAAGCGGGGCAGAATTGCAGGAAACCGATTTCAGGAGGTAGACTGGAATTGCATGTAAAGCATAGGAAAAGAGGCAGAATGTCCACAATGATGCACTTGGCCAAAAAGGGCGTATGCGTTTTTTCCTGAGGAAAAAACGCATACGTACTTTTTGGCCAACCAAGCAAGCTTGCAAAGGAAATCTGCAGTACAATGAAGTCTCACTGCCCCACGGTCAAAAGGGCCATCTGAAAAAAGTGTAAAATCCAGAAAGGCAGGACAGGCCATGGAGAACTGGAAGCCTTGTTATGCTGATGGGCGGGATGTAAATTGCCAACAGCCACGCTGGAGAAGTGTATGGTGTTTCCTGAAACATCTAAAAAACAAAGCAACAGAGCCTAGGGCACTTCCACTTATGGTCCTATAGCTTAGGGAAATTAAAATAAAAAAGACACAGCCACCCCAAAGTTTGGGAAGGCTCTGTTTACAAGAACCTCGTTTACGGTACAAGTTCAATATCACAGAAAGCGAAAAATGGATAAAGAAGTTGTGGCACTTACGAACAATGCAATATCACTCAGCAATGAAATCTATGTCATCAGGGCCGTAGCAGCATAATGAGTGGATTCAGGTACGATGATTCTAAGTGAAATAAGTCACACAGAAAAAGAAACATCATAAGATATCACTACTACACGGAATGTAAACTTGGCTACACAGGAACTGAATTACAAAACAGAACAGGGTCTCAAATGCAGAAAACCAACTTAGGCTTGCTTAAGGGGAAAGGTGAGTTGGGGTGCTGCATAAAACCAGAGATTGAAATTAGCACAGATACCATTCCATAAGCCAAATATGTAATAGACAAGAGCTACTCCTTGCTCAACGAAGTGGACTCAACACCCCATATTAAACGCCTAAGAATATACCTGACTAGTGAGAATCTTAAAACCTATGGATTTATATGTCTCCGAAAGAGAATCAAGCGTGTGTACAGTGGCATAAATGCAGCAGTGATAGGATTGGTGAGGTTCGGTGAGCAAATGCAGACGCTTTGAAGTCATATTGCATGGTACCCATTCCATGGGTCTCAACTCTCCAGGTTTAAGGGATTCTTCCTTCAGCTAAAACATGCATGTGGAACCCAGAGTATGATCCACCGTGTGATCGGGAAACGTGTTCAAATGTGTCTCAGTTTTCGTCCCCTGGTACTCGGGTGCAACATTCCAGACGCTTTACTAACACTCTCCCCACTTGGAGAGTCAGTGCCTTTAACCTCCTGTTTGGCCCAGTTTGCAATTTCTGCGGAAAATGAACAGGAATAGGGAAAACCAATGAGAGCCTAGCTGGAGGTGTCTGGACTGGCAAATTTAACTCTCATTTCCCACCAGGAAGAGGAATTAACCAAAGGTTCAGTGTGCCATACCGGAACCACACTAGGGCTTGAAGCAATCCTGCGGTATTGCGTCCAGCTCAGAAGAAAGCAAGATGAAGAAAGGAACTCAGGGGCACTGTCACTCACATACCTGCAGAGTTATAAATGACAGCTATCGTCCAAAAATATATTGAAGTAAGGCTGCCAAGAGGACTTGAAAGCGGGGCAGAATTGCAGGAAACCGATTTCAGGACGTAGACTGGAATTGCATGTAAAGCATAGGAAAAGAGGCAGAACGTCCACAATGATGCACTTGGCCAAAAAGGGCGTATGCATTTTTTCCTGAATATATTCAGGAAAAAACGCATACGCCCTTTTTGGCCAACCAAGCAAGCTTGCAAAGGAAATCTGCACTACAATGAAGTCTCACTGCCCCCCGGTCAAAAGGGCCATCTGAAAAAACTGTAAAATCCAGAAAGGCAGGACAGGCCATGGAGAAATGGGAGCCTTGTTATGCTGATGGGCGGGATGTAAATTGCCAACAGCCACTATGGAGAAGTGTATGGTGTTTCCGGAAACATCCAAAAAACAAAGCAACAGAGCCTAGGGCACTTCCACTTATGGTCCTATAGCTTAGGAAAATTAAAATCAAAATGACACAGCCACCCCAAAGTTTGGGACGGCTCTGTTTACAAGAACCTCGTTTACGGTACAAGTTCAATATCACAGAAAGCGAAAAATGGATAAAGAAGTTGTAGTACTTACGTACAATGCAATATCACTCAACAATGAAATCTATGTCATCAGGCCCGTAGCAGCATAATGAGTGGATTCAGGTACGATTATTCTAAGTGAAATAAGTCACACAGAAAAAGAAACATCATAAGATATCACTAATACACGGAATGTAAACTAGGCTACACAGGAACTGAATTACAAAACAGAACAGGGTCTCAAATGCAGAAAACCAACTTATGCTTGCATAAGGGGAAAGGTGAGTTGGGGTGCTGCATAAAACCAGAGATTGAAATTAACACAGATACCGTTCCATAAGCCAAATATGTAATAGACAAGAGCTACTCCTTGCTCAAAGAAGTGGACTCAACACCCCATATTAAACGCCTAAGAATATACCTGACTAGTAAGAATCTTAAAACCTATGCATTTATATGTCTCCGAAAGACAATCAATCATGTGTACAGTGGCATATACGCAGCAGTGATAGGATAGGTGAGGTTCGGTGAGCAAATGCAGAACCTTTGAAGTCATATTGCATGGTACCCATTCCATTGGTCTCAACTCTACAGGTTTAAGGGATTCTTCCTTCAGCTAAATCATGCATGTGGAACCCAGAGTATGATCCACCGTGTGATCGGGAAACGTGTTCAAATATGTCTCAGTTTTCATCCCCTGGTACTCAGGTGCAACATTCCAGACGCTTTACTAACACTCTCCCCACTTGGAGAGTCAGTGCCTTTAACTTCTTGTTTGGCCCAGTTTGCAATTTCTGCGGAAGATGAACAGGAGTAGGGAGAACCAATGAGAGACTAGCTGGAGGTGTCTGGACCGGCAAATTTAACTCTCATTTCACACCAGGAAAAGGAATTAACCAAAGGCTCAGCGTGCCGTGTCGGAACCATATTAGGGCCTGAAGCAATCCTGCGGTGTTGCGGCCAGCTCACAAGAAAGCGAGTTGAAGAAAGGAGCTCAGGGGCACTATCATTCACAAACCTGCAGAGTTATAAATGACAGTTATCGTCCAAAAATATATTGAAGTAAGGCTGCCAAGAGGACTTGAAAGCGGGGCAGAATTGCAGGAAACCGATTTCAGGAGGTAGACTGGAATTGCATGTAAAGCATAGGAAAAGAGGCAGAACGTCCACAGTGATGCACTTGGCCAAAAAGGGCGTATGCGTTTTTTCCTGAATATATTCAGGAAAAAACGCATACGCCGTTTTTGGCCAACCAAGCAAGCTTGCAAAGGAAATCTGCACTACAATGAAGTCTCACTGCCCCCCGGTCAAAAGGGCCATCTGAAAAAAGTGTAAAATCCAGAAAGGCAGGACAGGCCATGGAGAACTGGGAGCCTTGTTATGCTGATGGGCGGGATGTAAATTGCCAACAGCCACTCTGGAGAAGTGTATGGTGTTTCCTGAAACATCTAAAAAACAAAGCAACAGAGCCTAGGGCACTTTCACTTATGGTCCTATAGCTTAGGGAAATTAAAATCAAAAAGACACAGCCACCCCAAAGTTTGGGACGGCTCTGTTTACAAGAACCTCATTTACGGTACAAGTTCAATATCACAGAAAGCGAAAAATGGATAAAGAAGTTGTGGTACTTACGTATAATGCAAGATAACTCAGCAATGAAATCTATGTCATCAGGCCCGTAGCAGCATAATGAGTTGATTCACATACGATGATTCTAAGTGAAATAAGTCACACAGAAAAAGAAACATCGTAAGATATCACTAATACACGGCATGTAAACTTGGCTACACAGGAACTGAATTACAAAACAGAACAGGGTCTCAAATAAAGAAAACCAACTTAGGCTTGCTTAAGGGGAAAGGTGAGTTGGGGTGCTGCATAAAACCAGAGATTGAAATGAGCACAGATACCGTTCCATAAGCCAAATATGTAATAGACAAGAGCTACTCCTTGCTCAATGATGTGGACTCAACACCCCATATTAAACGCCTAAGAATATACCTGACTAGTAAGAATCTTAAAACCTATGGATTGATATGTCTCCAAAAGAGAATCAAGCGTGTTTACAGCAGCATAAACGCAGCAGTGATAGGATTGGTGAGGTTCGGTGAGCAAATGCAGACCCTTTGAAGTCATATTGCATGGTACCCATTCCATGGGTCTCAACTCTCCAGGTTTAAGGGATTCTTCCTTCATCTAAAACATGCATGTGGAACCCAGAGTATGATCCACCGTGTGATCGGGAAATTTGTTCAAATGTGTCTCAGTTTTAGTCCCCTGGTACTCGGGTGCAACATTCCAGAGGCTTTACTAACAGTCTCCCCACTTGGAGAGTCAGTGTCTTTAACCTCCTGTTTGGCCCACTTTGCAATTTCTGCGTAAGATGAACAGGAATAGGGAGAACCCATGAGAGACTAGCTGGAGGTGTCTGGACGGGTAAATTTAACTCTCATTTCCCACCAGGAAGAGGAATTAACCAAAGGCTCAGCGTGCCATGCCGGAACCACACTAGGGCCTGAAGCAATCCTGCGGTGTTGCGGCCAGCTCACAAGAGAGCCAGTTGAAGAAAGGAGCTCAGGGGCACTGTAATTCACAAACCTGCAGAGTTATAAATGACAGCTATCCTCCAAAAATATATTGAAGTAAGGCTGCCAAGAGGACTTGAAAGCGGGGCAGAATTGCAGGAAACCGATTTCAGGAGGTAGACTGGAATTGCATGTAAAGCATAGGAAAAGAGGCAGAACGTCCACAATGATGCACTTGGCCAAAAAGGGCGTATGCGTTTTTTCCTGAATATATTCAGGAAAAAACGCATACGCCCTTTTTGGCCAACCAAGCAAGCTTGCAAAGGAAATCTGCACTACAATGAAGTCTCACTGCCCCCCTGTCAAAAGGGCCATCTGAAAAAAGTGTAAAATCCAGAAAGGCAGGACAGGCCATGGAGAACTGGGAGCCTTGTTATGCTGATGGGTGGGATGTAAATTACCAACAGCCACTCTGGAGAAGTGTATGGTGTTTCCTGAAACATCTAAAAAACAAAGCAACAGAGCCTAAGGCACTTCCACTTATAGTCCTATAGCTTAGGGTAATTAAAATAAAAAAGACACAGCCACCCCGAAGTTTGGGACAGCTCTGTTTACAAGAACCTTGTTTACAGTACAAGTTCAATATCACAGAAAGAGAAAAATGGATAAAGAAGTTGTGGTACTTACGTACAATGCAATATCACTCAGCAATGAAATCTATGTCATCAGGCCCGTAACAGCATAATGAGTGGATTCAGGTACGATGATTCTAAGTGAAATAAGTCACACAGAAAAAGAAACATTATAAGGTATCACTAATGCACGGAATGTAAACTTGGCTACACAGGAACTGAATTACAAAACAGAACAGGGTCTCAAGTTTAGAAAACCAACTTATGCTTGCTTAAGGGGAAAGGTGAGTTGGGGTGCTGCATAAAACCAGAGTTTGAAATTAGCACAGATACCGTTCCATAAGCCAAATATGTAATAGACAAGACCTACCCCTTGCTCAACAAAATTGACTCAACAATGAGGTATCACCTCACACCTGTTAGAATGGGCATCATCTGAAAATCTACAAACAACAAATGCTGGAAAGGGTGTGGAGAAAAGGAACCCTCTTCCACTATTGTTGGGAATATAAATTGATACAGTCACTATGGAGAACAATATGGAGTTTCTTAAGAAACTAATAATAGAATTACCATATGATACAGCAATCCCAGTACTGGACATATACCCAGACAAAACCATAAATCAAAAAGAGACATTCACCGCAATGTTCATTGCATCACTATTTACAATATCGAGGTAATGGAAGCAACCTAAATGCCCACAGACAGACGAATGCATAAAGATGTTGTACATATATAAAATGGAATATTACTAAGCCACGAATGGAATGAAATTGGGTCATTTGTAGAGACGTCAATGGATCTAGAGACTGTCATACAGAGTGAAGTAAGTCAGAAAGAGAAAAACAAATCTTGTATATTCATGCATATATGTGGAACCTAGAAAAACTGTACAGATTAACCGTTTTGCAAGGCATAAATAGAGCAACAGATGTAGACAACAATCGTATGGACAACTAGGGGGGAAAGCTCTTGGAGGGGTGGTGGTGGGAGGAGTTGAGAGATTGGGATTGGCATGTAAACATTTATATGTATAAAATAGATAACCAATAAGAACCTGCTGTATAAAAATATAAAATAAAATTCAAAATTAAAAAGAAATAAAATTTAAAAAATAAAACAGAAAAAACAATTATTCCCTTCACATACATGTATTTATATGAATAAATTATTTCCATGCTTATATCTGTAAATACAAAAAAGAGGAATAAATCTACCTTGAACCAAAAACGTAAAAGAGAAAAAAAAAACAGAACCCACCAGTTACTCAGAGGAAAACCGTATCAGGGCACTTGCTCCAGTTGTAATCAATTCTGAAGTTGGTCAATGGTGGGGAATCGTCTCCCATTCAGCCAGCAGCCCCCACACAGCAAGCGTCCTCATTGCAAAGCTGGGGCACCGTGCCGAGGCATCTGTGAGTAAACGTGAGCTGAGCCCCAGGCCAGTTGCTGCTGAACTGTTCCCACCCTTCCCAGGTAAAACACCTGAATATATACAAGGACTTGAAAGCCTAGAGGAAGGGCCATGGAGCCACACGAGTGACAGCATGCCAGCTGACTTGGTGCCTGCAGGCCAGCCAGGATGGTCCTGGCCCTGGGTGCTCTTCTGGAAGATTTCCATTTCCCTGCCTGAGATACCCGTCCTGTCCCTGCCCCCACTGCTTTTTTCCTTCCTCACCTCTGCCCAGGGAGAAATTCCAGCAGCAGGTATGGGTGACACATCCTCTTCTTTAGCAGGTGGCAGCCTGGCAACTGCTGCAGAAAGTCCAGCAGAGCCCCACTCACACTGGGCCACCCACAAAGCCGTGGCCTCTCACTCCCTCCCACCAGCCCAGCCCCGAGACTGCTGACAGGGCAGAGAAAATGGCGTCAGGCACAGCTGCAGGGGCTCTTGCTGCCTGGAGTGGTATTTATATTGATCTCAACCCAGGCACACCTGGGGAGGGCTGGCCGGCACGGTAAGGCTGCTCAGGTCAGCCAATCATCACCCCTCAGGGGCTCACAGTTGCAGAAAATGGAACTTGCTGAACTGGCCAGGTCCAAGGAACAGGTGTGGGCTCCTGAGAGTCAGGATAGACAAGGGGCTGCAGCTTTGGCTTGTTTTCTAATCATTTTATCTGGCCCATGAGTGGGAGACAACTTCAAGAAAACCCTCTCCTAATGAGAGGAACCCAGGAGTCAGGGAGAGGAGGGGTGGGTGGTGGTTGGAGACAGAGGCCTGGTGCCCTGGGTGCAGTGGAAATCTCTGGAAGACCAGGTGGAGGGAGGCCACACAGAGTGATGCCCAGGGTCACAGACCTGTCGGCGCTGCTGTTTGTTAGTTCAAGTCCTGCTCTGAGGTGCTCTGTGTCAGCTCTGAGTGACAGGTGAGCTGGGTGTGCTCTTCAATGAGGGCTATGTGCACGGTTCCTGTGTGCCCAGCCCTGCCACGGTACCTGCAAGGGTAGCTCTGTATCCTGGGAGGGGCCTGACCATGAGAGCCCCGTGGGCTCGGTTGGGGGTGGGGTGCCTGCCTAGGAGAGCTCCATATCCTGGGATTGGCCTGACCACGAGAGCCCAATGGGCTGCTGGGGTCCTGGTAAAGGATGTCAGGACAGTCAGTGAAGCCACCGAGGATATACCTCCAGTTGCTCCTAATTCCTATACCCTGCTGGTCATTCTACCAACCACCAGGACATGGTATTCTGTATTAGTCTTCAATGATGCCTTCTTTTGTATTCCATTAGTCCCAGAGTCAGAAGAAATTTTGGCTTGTGAGTGGCAGGACTCAACATACAACTAAAACAATACTTCTGGGCCGTCTTGCCCCAAGGGTTCAAAAATTCCCACACCATCTTTGGGGAAAGCTTAGGTAAAGACTGAAAAGTTCTACCTCTGGAAAAGGAAACCCTCCTTCAATATGCAGATGACATTCTGATCGCCAGCCCTACTAAGGAGGCCTCTGAACTACCAAGCCAATAAAGGATAGAAGTTGTCCAAGAAAAAGCTCAAATATCACAGACTGCGGTGACCTGCCTGGGCTTCATTCTCACACAAGGTCAGAGAAGCCCATCCCAGGAAAGGGAAGAAACCATTTGCAGCCTTACCCCTTTCTAAAACTAGAAGACAGCTTAGGGGTTCCTGGGGAGGCCAGGGTTTGCTGCTTCTGGATCCCTAACTACAGTCTACTAGCTGGGCCTCTATATGAAACACTGAAAGGAAAAGATGATGATCCTTTTGAACAGAATCCAGAAGTGGCCTTTCAAGAATGGAAAGAGCAGTCAATTCAGACCCTTGCCCTGGAACTCCCTAATTGAGCTAAACCCTTTGACCTTTCCATTCCCAGTGAAAGGTGAATCGCCATTGGAGAATTAGTGCAAAAACTGGAACCACTTGAAATGGAACAACGCAAGAATGCCATCCAGGTAGGATAAACTACAGTCACCAAGGGGCTTGGCCCACTGCCACATCTGGCCAAGATACTGGCGGTATCTAAAAACCTGGAAATCAGCAGCCCAAAAGGCCACCTCCCTCCTAAGGGAAAAGGACCCCACGTGGCGATCCTAATCACCAACCATGCCCTGAAGTTGCAGGGTTCGCTCCGTGGACACACCGACCTCGAGTGAGGAGGCCCTCCAACTCCAACATCCAGAGAGATAACCGGGGGCAACAGGGCACCATGACGACTCGTGTGAACATCACTTGACCTGGAGTTTCTCTCATAAAACAACAATAGTGTGTCCCGAAGGAGTAGACTACAGCTTGCAGGACTTACTGCACCCGGAGGGGAGCTAATAATCTTGGCGGGGGAACCGTATATCACACTGTCACCATAGAAAAGCCTACAGACACCGTGATGATGGTGGCCAATAAGACCGGCTGGACTCCTGTTTACTTCAAAAGGCTGTTGACTCAGTGGCCATCATGGTCCTTGATCACCACTGACCCTGGACTGTCTGGGAGTTGAGCGGGCAGGGCTCTGACACCTGGTGCTGTTTTTACATTAATTCAGGGGCCTAATTGAAGAAAGAGCAGACTACTGGTCAGAGCATCTAGGCTGGCAGAAACGGTCAGCCTAAGGTGGCCGAACAAATTTGGGGCTGGGTTAAATCGGCCCCCACAGCGTCTCTGCACATCTCTTTCCTGGACCCTTAAAGGTCATTAGAATCTATAACACTTCCAATGCTGGTGCTCAGGCGGACGAGCAGGGAGGCAGGGGTCCTGGGGCCAATCAACGTCACCTGGAGGCTGCTGGGGAGAAGTTCTGACCCTCGTCCCCTGGTATCAGGGCTCCCAACTCAGCACTCAGCAGTTACAGAAGAAGGGTCTGCACCCTCAGCACTCCAAGAATGAGGAACGGGACAAAAGGCAGAGGAGGGGTTTGTCCCCAGCAAAGCCCATTAAAAATCCCTGGGAGATAAAAATAGAATCTGGGCAATAAAGTCAAGTCTGACCTTTTTTATCCTTTGTGCTTTGTCTAATTTCACGTGCTCCTAGGGTCCCGCATGCAGAGGTTCCACACCCGGCACTTCAGACCAGATTTCCTAGTGCAGAATGGCTGGGTCGACACCTCAGCTCCTGGGGCCCAGTGCAGACTCCGAGATATAGAGCCTGAGCTGCATCCAACCCGGCCCTCGAGAGCTCCGCCCCCTCTCTCCCACTGACTCTGACAGGATCTCTACACAGCAGCCCAGCCCACAGCCCACGGGGTAGTGCATGCTCTCACCTCTCCATTCTCTGATCAAAATATAAAGTTTCCTTTGCTTGTGAACCAAACTCAGTCTCGATCTGTTGGCCCCAATGACACTGGGCAGGGGGACCCTTGTTGGGGTCCACTCTGGAGGATCAGTAACAGAAATTGAGACTATTGTAACTTCAATGAACAGATGTGTGAGCCAAACTGTAGTTAACATAGAACAGTTTGTAAGGCTCGGGTAAAATAAGATGTTTCTAACACTTCCATTTGATATTTCCATCACTTTATTATAAGCAAGTTCAGTGAAAAGGTTTGTCTTATTTGTCAGGTCAATATTAGAGAAATGAAGTGATTTCTTTCCAAGGATGTACATCTAATAATCTTGGTTAAAGCTTCAATCTTGTTTTAAATGCTTTTCCATTGAAAATGATACCTCTCTTTCAGCTCCCCCATTTCTGAGAAGTATAAAATCTTATAATTTATTATTACCAAAGGGGAAAGGTGGGAGGAGGGATAAATTAACAGTTTGGAATTAACACATACACACTGCTATGTATAAAATAGATCATCAACAAGGAACTACTGTATAGCACAGGGAACTACACTCAATATTTTGCAATAACCTATAAGGGGAAATAATCGGAAAAAGAATAGATATTTTTATTGACATCATCTATCAATGACAGTTAAAGTGTAACCTAAGGGAAGCCGGTGGTGAGTGCTTCTGACCCTGAAGACTTCAATCATCTAAAGTTTGGACTCTGCCTACTTCCCAAGGCCCTTAATGAACATATGTGTAGCCGTAGCTTAAAAAACTCCCCAGTTTGGGTTTTGGGGACACACTGATTTTGAAAAAGCCCTGGTGTTCTCCTTACATGAATGGGACTCTTCCTACTGCTAAAACATGTCTGTCACACCCAGAGGATGGTATACCGTCAGATCGGCAAGAGTTTGGAAAAGGCATCTCATCTCCTCATCTCCTGGTGCTCGGGTTCACCCCTCCAGCGTCTTTACTAACAGTCTCCCCACTTGGAGATGTCAGCACTGTCAACATCCTGTTGCGTACAGTTTGGAATTTGTCCAGAGGATGAAGCGGAAGGGTGAGGAACAATGAGAGACAAGTCCTAGGTGTTCAGACAGGCACATGTCACTCTAATTTCCAATCAGGAAGATGAATTGACCAAAGGCTAGGGTTGCCCATGGAAACAGTATAGGGCTTGAGGAAATCCCACTGCTTTGTGGCCAGTTCCCATAAACACAAGTTGAACAATGGAACTCAGGGGCAGTAAAATTCACGAAACTGCAGAGTTGAAAATATCTATCACTGAAAAATGTCTTGAGGAAAGTCAGAGAAAAGGATTGGTAAGCAAGGGAGAATGGCAGGAAAGGGATTTGAGGAGGTAGAAAGGACTCGCCATTAAGCACAAGAAAAGGGGCTGAACATTGCCAACATTGCAGTTGGCCAAAAAGGCTGTATGCGTTTTTTTCTGTATATATTCAAGAAAAGGGCATACACTTTTTTAGCCAACCAAACAGGTGGGCACTGGAAATCAATACTACAAAAGATATCACTTCGCATCAGTCAGAAGAGCCATCCTCATAAAGTGTAAACACCAGAAATGCAGGACACGGCAAGGAGAAGAGGGAGCCCTGTGAGGCTTATAGTGGAAATGTATATTGCCAACGGCCATTCTGGAGAAGTGTATTGTGTTTACTAAAGCATCTAAAAAATGAGCTACAGAGCATAGGGCACTTGCACTCATGGGCGTATATCTTGGGAAAAACAAAAATCGAGAGGACACAGGCACCCCAATGTTTACCGCCTCTCTGTTTAAAAGATCCTCGACTAGGATATAACTTAAATGTCTCTGGAGGGAAAAAATGGATAGAGATGTGGTACTTATGTAGAGTGGAATATTACTCAGCCTGGAAATCAATGAAATATGCCCAGTTGTAACAGCTCCGGAGGAGTTACGTATGATCATTCTAAGTGACATAATTCAAAAAGAAAAAGACACATATCATAAGATATCACTTAAAGGTGGAATCCAAAATGGCTACACATGAAATAAATTACAAAACAAAAACATAGTCAAATATGTAGAAAACACGCGTAAGGCTGCTAAACGGGAAAGGTGGGGAGGGGTGAGGCATCATCCAGGAGGTTGAAATTAGCAAAGATACCATTCCAAATACCAAACTGATAATCAACAAGGCCTACACGGTAGCTAAAAGAACTGCACTCAGCACACTCAAGTCACCGGAAAAGAATATCTATGACTGGTAAGAATCTGAAAAAGAATTTATTGATGTCTCTCTGTATGTGAATCAAGTGGATGTACAGCAGCAAGAAACAGAGCTTTGAAAATCAGCTGTAACCAATATAGTAATAAATTGAAAAAAATAAACGACAGAGAGACAGAGAAAACCTCTTACAACTTTTCCTCAGGGACGGTGATGCAACATGGATTGAACACATCTAGACCCACAGCAGGATGAGACATAAGGCTGGAAACTGTTCGCGCTAAGAGAAATGTGAGGTTGGGTGAGGAAATGCACACCCTTTAAAGTAATACTACCTGGTACCCATTCAATGGGTCCCAAATCTGCAGGTTCAAGGAATCTTCCTACAGCTAAAACATGCATGCAAAACCCAGAGGACTGTACACCATGTGATCGGGAGATGTGTCTAAAATGCACCTCATTTATCCTCTCCTGGTGCTCCTGTTCATCATTCCAGCCACGTTACTTAGAATCTCTCCACTTAGAGAATCAGCACATTTAAACTTCTGTTTCACACATTTTGCAAATTGTGAGGAGGATGAACGGGAAGAGGGGGAACCAATGAGAGAATAGTTGTAGGGGTTTGGACGGGCACATGTCACTCTAATTTCCCATTAAGAATAAGAATTAAAAAAAGGCTCAGCCCGCCTCGCCGGAGCCAAAATAGGGCCTGAGGCAATCCTGCGGCTTTGAGGCCAGCTCACAAAAGAGCAACTTCAAAAATGGAGCTCAGGGTCACTGCAATTCACAAACCTGCAGAGTTATAAATGAAAACTAACGTCCAAAAATATGTTGAGGTAAGGCAAAGAAGAGGATCTGAATGCAAGACAGAATTGCAAGAAACAGATTTCAAGAGATAGATTGGACTCGTCTTTAAAGCACATGAAAAGCCGCAGAATTTTGACAATGATGCAGTTGGCCCAAAAGGGAGTATGCGTTTTTTCCTGAATATATCCAGGAAAAAACGCATACGCGCTTTATGGGCAACCAAGCAAGCAAGCAATGCAAATGTGCACAACAAAGAAGTCTCATTTCCCACCGGTCAAAAGGGCCATCCGAAAAATTTGTAAAAACCAGAAATGCAGGACAGGCCATGGAGAACAGGGAGCCTTTATACGCTGATGGACAGTGTGTGAACTGCCGAGAGCCACTCTGGAGAAGTGTATGGTGGTTCCTAAATCATCTAAAAAACAGAGCTACAGAGCATAGGGCACTTCCAATCATGGAAGTATATCTAGGGAAGTCTAAAAATCAACAAGACACAAGCACACCACAGTTTAGGGCTACTCTGTTTACAAGAACCTCAACTTCAGTACACCTTAAATATCCCAGGAAAGAGAACAATGGATAAAGAAAATGTGGTACTTATGTACAATGGAATATCTCTTCACCATGAAATCAATGTAATAAGGCTAGTAGAAGGATAAAGAGTGGATTTAGGTCTGTTAATACTACTTGAAATAAGTCAAACAGAAAAAGAAACATATCATAAGATATCACTTATAGAGGGAGGATAAATATGGCTGCACAAAAAATGAATTATAAAACAGAACAGTGTCTCACATTTAGAAAACACACTTATGTCAGCATAAGGGGAAAGGAGAGGTGGGGTGATGCATAAAACCAGAGTTTGAAATTAGCACAGATACCGTTCAATAAACCAAATAGGTATTAGACAAGATCTACACCTTGCTCAATAAACTGGCCTCAACACACCCTATACATCGCAGAGAAATATATCTGAGTAATAAGAATCTTAAAACCCATGTATTGATATATCTCCATAAGGGAATCAAGTGTGCGCAGAGCGGCACAAACACAGCAGTGAAAATGAGCTAAACCCCATTATAGAAATAAATTTTAAAACCAAAACGCAGAAACAATGAAAGAGAGAAAAATTCTTACAAAATTCGCTCAGGGGCTGTGATGCAACCTGGAATGACCACATATAAACCCACAGATGGATAAGACATAATGCTGGATACTTGGGGCTGAGAGGATTGGTGAGCTTTGGTGAGCAACTGCCGAAAGTTTAATGCAATACTTCATGCTACTCATTCCAAGGGTCCCAACACTCCAGGTTGAAGGGAATCTTCCTACAGCTAAACCATGCATGGGAAATCCAGCAGATGGTATACCATATGATCGGGAAAGGTTTCTAAAACGCACCTCATTTTCCTCTCCTGGGGCTCCGGATCAACATTCCAGCCACTTTACTGACAACATCTCCACATGGAGAGTCAATGCCTTTAAGTTCCGGTATCGCACAGTCTGCAGTTAGTGCGGAGGATGAATGGGAATAGGGGGAACCAGTGAGAAAATAGCTGTAGCGGTTTCAATGGGCACATGTCACTCTAATTTCACATAGGAAGAATAATTAACCAAAGTCACAGCAAGGCACCCCAGAAGAAGAAAAGGGACTGAACATATCCTGTGGATATGAGGCAAGATCACAAAAATAAGAGCTGAAAAATGGAACTAAGGGCAACTGCAATTCGAAAACCTGCAGAGTTATAAAGGCCAACTATTTTCCAAAAGTATATTGATATAAGGCTATGAAAAGGCACTGACAGCAAGGCAGAATTGCAGGAAACCGATTTCAGGAGGGAGACTGGAATTGCATGTAAAGCATAGGAAAAGAGGCAGAACGTCCACAATGATGCACTTGGCCAAAAAGGGCGTATGCGTTTTTTCCTGAATATATTCAGGAAAAAACGCATACGCCATTTTTGGCCAACCAAGCAAGCTTGCAAAGGAAATCTGCACTACAATGAAGCCTCACTTCCCGCCGGTCAAGAGGGCCATCTGAAAAAAGTGTAAAATCCAGAAAGGCAGGACAGGCCATGGAGAACTGGGAGCCTTGTTATGCTGATGGGCGGGATGTAAATTGCCAACAGCCACTCTGGAGAAGTGTATGGTGTTCCTAAAACATCTAAAAAACAAAGCAACAGAGCCTAGGGCACTTCCACGTATGGTCCTATAGCTTAGGGAAATTAAAATCAAAAAGACACAGCCACCCCAAAGTTTGGGACGGCTCTGTTTAGAAGAACCTCGTTTACGGTACAAGTTCAATATCGCAGAAAGCGAAAAATGGATAAAGAAGTTGTGGTACTTACGTATAATGTAATAACTCTCAGCAATGAAATCTATGTCATTAGGCCGATAGCAGCATAATGAGTGGATTCAGGTACGATGATTCTAAGTGAAATAAGTAACACAGAAAAAGAAACATCATAAGATACCACTACTATACGGAATTTAAACTTGGCTACAGAGGAACTAAATTACAAAACACAACAGAGGATCAAATGTAGAAAACCAACGTATGGATGCTTGAGGGGAAAGGTGAGTTGGGGTGCTGCATAAAACCAGAGATTGAAATTAGCACAGATACCGTTCCATAAGCCAAATATGTAATAGAAAAGAGCAACTCCTTGCTCAACCAAGTGGACTAAACACACCATATTAAACGCCTAAGAATATACCTGACTAGTAAGAATCTTAAAACCTATGGATTTATATGTCTCTGAAAGAGAATCAAGGGTGTGTACAGCGGTATAAACGCAGCAGTGATAGGATTTGTGAGGTTCGGTGAGCAAATGCAGACCCTTTGAAGTCATATTGCATGGTACCCATTCCATGGGTCTCAACTCTCCAGGTTTAAGGGATTCTTCCTTCAGCTAAAACATGCATGTGGAACCCAGAGTATGATCCACTGTGTGATCGGGAAACGTGTTCAAATGTGTCTCAGTTTTCGTCCCCTGGTACTCGGGTGTAACATTCCAGATGCTTTACTAACACTCTCTCCACTTGGAGAGTCAGTGCCTTTAACCTCCTGTTTGGTCCAGTTTGCAACTTCTGCGGAAGACAAACAGCAATAGGGAGAACCAATGAGAGACTAGCTGGAGGTGTCTGGACGGGCAAATTTAACTCTCCTTTCCCACCAGGAAGAGGAATTAACCAAAGGATCAGCGTGCCGTGCCGGAACCACACTAGGGCCTGAAGCAATCCTGCGGTGTTTCGGCCAGCTCACAAGAAAGCGAGTTGAAGAAAGGAGCTCAGGGGCACTGTAATTCACAAACGTGCAGAGTTATAAAGGACAGCTATCGTCCAAAAATATATTAAAGTGAGGCTGCCAAGAGGACTTGAAAGCGGGGCAGAATTGCAGGTGACCGATTTCAGGAGGTAGACTGGAATTGCATGTAAAGCATAGGAAAAGAGGCAGAACTTCCACAATGATGCACTTGGCCAAAAAGTGCGTTTGCGTTTTTTCCTGAATATATTCAGGAAAAAACGCATACACCCTTTTTGGCCAACCAAGCAAGCTTGCAAAGGAAATCTTCACTACAATGAAGTCTCACTTCCCCCCGGTCAAAAGGGCCATCTGACAATAGTGTAAAATGCAGAATGTCAGGACAGGCCATAGAGAACTGGGAGCCTTGTTATGCTGATGGGCGGGATGTAAATTGCCAACAGCCACTCTGGAGAAGTGTATGGTGTTTCCTGAAACATCCAAAAAAGAGAGCAACAGAGCCTAGGGCACTTCCACTTATGGTCCTATAGCTTAGGGAAATTAAAATCAAAAAGACACAGCCACCCCAAAGTTTGGGACGGCTCTGTTTACAAGAACCTCGTTTACGGTACAAGTTCAATATCGCAGAAAGCGAAAATGGATAAAGAAGTTGTGGTACTTACGTACAATGCAATATCACTCAGCAATGAAATCTATGTCATCAGGCCCATAGCAGCATAACGAGTGGATTCAGGTACGATGATTCTAAGTGAAATAAGTCACACACAAAAAGAAACACCATAAGATAACTCTAATACACGGAATGAAAACTTGGCTACACAGGAACTGAATTACAAAACAGAACAGGGTCTCAAATGTAGAAAACCAACTTATGCTTGCTTAAGGAGAAGGGTGAGTTGGGGTGCTGCATAAAACCAGAGACTGAAATTAGCACAGATACCGTTCCATAAGCCAAATATGTAACAGACAAGAGCTACTCCTTGCTCAATGAAGTGGACACAACATCCCATATTAAACGCCTAACAATATACCTGACTAGTAAGAATCTTAAAACCTACGGATTTATATGTCTCCAAAGGAGAATCAAGCGTGTGTACAGCGGCATAAGCACAGCAGTGATGGGGTTGGTGAGGTTCGGTGAGCAAATGCAGACCCTTTGAAGTCATATTGCATGGTACCCATTCCATGGGTCTCAACTCTCCAGGTTTAAGGGATTCTTCCTTCAGCTAAAACATGCATGTGGAACCCAGAGTATGATCCACCATGTGATCGGGAAATGTGTTCAAATGTGTCTCAGGTTTCGTCCCCTGGTACTCGGGTGCAACATTCCAGACCCTTTACTAACACTCTCCCCACTTGGAGAGTCAGTGCCTTTAACCTCCTATTTGACACACTTTGCAATTTCTGCGGAAGATGAACAGGAATAGGGAGAACCAATGAGAGACTAGCTGGAGGTGTCTGGACGGGCAAATTTAACTATCATTTCCCACCAGGAAGAGGAATTAACCAAAAGCTCAGCATGCCGTGCCGGAACCACACTAGGGCCTGAAGCAATCCTGCAGTGTTGCGGCCAGCTCACAAGAAAGCGAGTTGAAGAAAGGAGCTCAGGGGCACTGTAATTCACAAACCTGCAGAGTTATAAATGACAGCTATCATCCAAAATTATACTGAAGTAAGGCTGCGAAGAAGACTTGAATGCGGGGCAGAATTGCTGGAAGCCGATTTCAGAAGGTACACGGGAGTCACTCTTAAAGCATAGGAAAAGAGATAGAACTTGGAAAATAATGCACTTGGCAAAAAAGGGCATATGTGTTTTATCCAGAGCTCTCATAACCGAGGGGAGGAGGCTCCCAGCAGGCTCCAAGTGCCACCAGAGGGCTCATGTCCACAAGGTGAGGTGAGCAAGCCACGCAGGAGTTACCTCACAGCAGAGGTCCCACCTCACAGAAGGGTGAGAAACCCAGCCAACATCAGACTCTCCCCAGAGGGCCCACATCACCAAGGGGATGGGAACCAGGCAGGAGTGTCTTCACACCAGTGGGGCCACATCATCAAAATGTGAGGTACTCAGCACATGTGTCCTCAAACCAGAGGACCCACATCACCAAGGGCCTCGGAGTGAGGCAGGCTGGAGTAGCCTCACAACACTGGGCCCATAGAATAAAAAAGTGAGGAATCCAGCATTTGGAACCTCCCAGCAGGCGGCCCAGAGCACCGAGGCTATGGGATCCAGGCCACAGTGAACTCACAGAAGAGGGCCCATGTCATGAAACTGAGCAACCCAGCCATTGGGACCTCAGAGCAGGAGGCTCACATCCCCATGGGGATATAAATCTGGTAGGAGTGTCCTCGCACCACTGAGAACGTATCAGAAAATTTTGGGAGACGAGCAGTTAGGGCCTGACGCCAGGGGGCCCTCATAACTGAGGGGAGGAGACTCCCAGCAGGTTCCAACTGCCAACAGAGGGCCCACGTCTACAAGGTGGCATGCGCCAGCCAGGCAGTAGTGACCTCACAGCAGAGGGCCTATCTTACAGAAGGGTGAGAAACCGAGGCAAGATTGGACTCGCCAGAGGGCTCACAACACCAAGGGGATGGGAACCAGTCAGGACTGTCCTCCCACCAGTGGGGCCACATCATCGAAAGGTGAGGAACCCAGCACATGCGGCCTCATATCAGAGGACATACATCACAAAGGGGATGGGAGTGAGGCAGGTAGGAGTAGCCTAAAAACAGAGGGCCCAAAGAATAAAAAAGGTGAGGAATCCAGCACTTGGAACCTCCCAGCAGGTGGCCGAGAGCACAGAAGCTATGGGATGCAGGCAGGAGTGAACTAACACCAGAGAGCCCACATCATGAAACTGTGAGCAACCCAGGCGTTGGGACCTCAGAGCAGAAAGCCCACATCCCCATGGGGATGGGAACCTGACAGGAGTGTCCTGGCATCACTGGGCTCACATCAGAAAACGTGGGGAGCCCAGCACTTAGGGCCTGATGCTAGAGGGCCATCATCACCGAGGGCAGGAGGCTCCCAGCAGGTTCCATGTGCCAACAGAGGGCCCACGTCGCCAAGGTGATGTGTGCAAGTCAGGCAGGATTGACCTCACAGCAGAGGACCTACCTCACAGAAGAGTGAGGAACCCAGCCAGGATATGACTGTCACCAGAAGGCCCACATCACCAAGGGGATGGTAACCAGGCAGGAGTGTCCTCACACCAGTGGGGCCACATCATTGTAAGGTGAGGAACCCAGCACATGTGGCCTCAAACCAGAGGACCCACATCACGAAGGGGTTGCGAGTGAGGCAGGCAGGAGGAGCATCACAACACAGGACCCATAGAATACAAAAGTTGAGGAATCGAGCAGTTGGAACCTCCCAGCAGGCGGCCAAGAGCACAGAGGCTATGGGATCCAGGCCACAGTAAACTAACACCAGAGAGCCCACATCATGAAATTGTGATCAACCCAGCTGTTGGAACCTCAGAGCAGAAGGCCCACATCCCCATGGAGATGGGAACCTAAGAGGAGTGCCCAAGCATCACTGGGCTCACTAAGAAAAGTTGGGGAGCCCAGCAGTTAGGGCCTGACGTCAGAGGGCCTTCATCACAGAGGTGAGGAGGCTCCCAGCAGTGTCCAAGTGCCACCAGAAGGCTCATGTCAACAAGGCGAGGTGAGCAAGCCAGGCAAGAGTTACCTGATAGTAGAGGGCCCACCTCACAGATGGGTGAGGAACCCAGCCAGGATTAGACTCTCGCCAGAGGACCCACCTCACCAAGGGGATGGGAACCAAGCAGGAGTGTCCTCACATGAGTGGGGCCACATCATCGAAAGGTGAGGAACGCAGCACATGTGGCCTCAAGCCACAGGACAGTCATCACCAAGGGGCTCGCAGTGAGGCAGGCAGGAGGAGCCTCACAACAGATGGCACATAGAATAAAAATGTTGAGGAATCCAGCAGTTGGAACCTCCCAGCAGGCGGCTCAGAGCACCGATGATAAGGGATACTTGCCGGAGTGAACTCACAGCAGAGGGCCCACATCATGGTACTGTGAGCAAGCCAGCCGTTTTGACCTCAGAGCAGAAGGCCCATATCCCCATGGGGGTGGGAACATGGCAAGAGTGTCCTCACTCACTTGGCGCACATCAGAAAATGTGGGGAGCCCAGCAGTTATGGCCTAAGGCAAGAGGGCCCTCATCACCGAGGGGAGGAGGATCCCAGCACACTCCAACTGCCACCAGAGGACCCACGTTGCCAAGGTGACGTGTGCCAGACAGGCATGATAGACCTCACAGCAGAGGGCCCACCTCACAGAAGGGTGAGGAACCCAGCCAGGATCAGACTCTCACCTGAGGGCCCACATCAGCAAGGGGATGGGAACCAGTCAGGACTGTCTTCCCTCCAGTGGGGCCACATCATCGAAAGGTGAGGAACCCAGCACATGTGGCCTCAAATCAGAGGACACATATCACAAAGGGAATGGGAGTGAGGCAGGCAGGAGTAGCCTAAAAACAGAGGGCCCAAAGAATAAGAAAGGTGAGGAATCCAGCAGTTGGAACCTCCCAGCAGGCGGCCCAGAGCACAGAAGCTATGGGATGCAGGCAGGAGTGAACTAACAGCAGAGAGCCCACATCATGAAACTGTGAGCAACCCAGGCGTTGGGACCTCAGAGCAGAAGGTCCACATCCCAATGGGGATGTGAACCTGGCTGGATTGTCCTCACACCACTGGGCGCACGTCACAAAATGTGGGGAGCCCAGCAGTTAGGGCCTGACGCCAGAGGGCCCTCATCACCGAGGGGAGGAGGCTCCCAGCAGGCTCCAAGTGCCACCAGAGGGCTCATGTCCACAGGGCGAGGTGAGCAAGCCAGGCAGGAGTGACCTCACAGCAGACGGCCCACCTCACAGATGGGTGAGGAACCCAGCCAGGATCAGACTCTCAACAGAGGGCCCACATCACCAAGGGGATGTGAACCAGGCAGGAGTCTCCTAAGACCATTGGTCCCACATCATCGAAAGGTGAGGAACCCAGCACATGTGGCCTCAAACCAGACGACACACATCACGAAGGGGCTGGGAGTGAGGCAGGCAGGAGGATCCTCACAACGGAGGGCCCAAAAAATTAAAAAAGTGAGGAATCCAGCAGTTGGAACCTCTCAGCAGGCGGCCAAGAGCACAGAGGCTATCGGATCCAGGCCTCTGTGAACTAACACCAGAGAGCCCACATCATGAAAATGTGAACAACCCAGCCGTTGGGACCTCAGAGCAGAAGGCCCACATCCCCATGGAGATGGGATCCTAAGAGGCGTGCCCAAGCATCATTGGGCTCACTAAGAAAAGTTGGTGAGCCCAGCAGTTAGGGCCTGACGCAACAGGGCCCTCATCACCGGGGGGAGCAGATACCCAGCACGTTCCAACTGCCACCACACGGCTGACTTCACCAAGGCAATGTGTGCCAGCCATGCAGGAGTGACCTATCAGCAGAGGGTCTCCCTCACAGAAGGTGAGGAACACAGCCAGGAACAGACTCTCACCAGGGGGTCCACATAGCCACGTGGATGAGAACCAGGCAGGAGTGTCCTCACACTAGTGGGGCCACATCATCGAAAGGTGAGGAACCCAGCAAAGGTGGCCACAAACCAGAGGACCCACATCACCAAGGGGTTGAGAGTGAGGTAGGTGTCTGGACGGGCATATTTAACTCTCATTTCCCACCAGGAAGAGGAACTAACCAAAGGCTCAGCGTGCCGTGCCGGAACCACACTGGGGCCTGAAGCAGTCCTGCGGTGTTGCGGCCAGCTCACAAGAAAGCGAGTTGAAGAAAGGGGCACTGTAATTCACAAACCTGCAGAGTTATAAATGACAGCTATCATCCAAAAATATATTGAAGTAAGGCTGCCAAGAGGACTTGAAGGCGGGGCAGAATTGCAGGAAACCGATTTCAGGAGGTAGACTGGAATTGCATTTAAAGCATAGGAAAAGAGGCAGAACGTCCACAATGATGCACTTGGCCAAAAAGGGCGTATGCGTTTTTTCCTGAATATATTCAGGAAAAAACGCATACGCCGTTTTTGGCCAACCAAGCAAGCTTGCAAAGGAAATCTGCACTACAATGAAGTCTCACTTCCCCCCAGTCAAAAGGGCCATCTGAAAAAAGTGTAAAATCCAGAAAGGCAGGACAGGCCATGGAGAACTGGGAGCCTTGTTATGCTGATGGGCGGGATGTAAATTGCCAACAGCCACTCTGGAGAAGTGTATGGTGTTTCCTGAAACATCTAAAAAACAAAGCAACAGAGCCTAGGGCACTTCCACTTATGGTCCTATAGCTTAGGGAAATTAAAATCAAAAACACACAGCCACCCAAATATTTGGGACGGCTCTGTTTACAAGAACCTCGTTTACGGTACAAGTTCAATATCGCAGAGAGCGAAAAATGGATAAAGAAGTTGTGGTACTTACGTACAATGCAATATCACTCAGCAATGAAATCTATGTCATCAGGCCCATAGCAACATAATTAGTGGATTCAGCTACGATGATTCTAAGTGAAATAAGTCACACAAAAAAAGAAACGTCATTAGATATCACTAATACACGGAATGTAAACTGGGCTACACAGGAACTGAATTACAAAACAGAACAGGGTCTCAAATGTAGAAAACCAACTTATGCTTGCTTAAGGGGAAAGGTGAGTTGGGGTGCTGCATAAAACCAGAGATTGAAATGAGCACAGATACCGTTCCATAAGCCAAATATGTAATAGACAAGAGCTACTCCTTGCTCAACGAAGTGGACACAACACCCCATATTAAAGGCATAAGAATATACGTGACTAGTAAGAATCTTAAAACCTATGGATTTATATGTCTCCGAAAGAGAATCAAGCGTGTGTACAGCGGCATAAACGCAGCAGTGATAGGATTGGTGAGGTTCGGTGAGCAAATGCAGACCCTTTGAAGTCATATTGCATGGTACCCATTCCATGGGTCTCAACTCTCCAGTTTTAAGGGATTCTTCCTTCAACTAAAACATGCATGTGGAACCCAGAGTATGATCCACCGTGTGATCGGGAAACGTGTTCAAATGTGTCTCAGTTTTCGTCCCCTGGTACTCGGGTGCAACATTCCAGACGCTTTGCTAACACTCTCCCCACTTGGAGAGTCAGTGCCTTTAACCTCCTGTTTGGCCCAGTTTGCAATTTCCGTGGAAGATGAACAGCAATAGGGAGAACCAATGAGAGACTAGCTGGAGGTGTCTGGACGGGCAAATTTAACTCTCATTTCCCACCAGGAAGAGGAATTAACCAAAGGCTCAGCGTGCCGTGCCGGAACCACACTAGGGCCTGAAGCAATCCTGTGGTGTTGCGGCCACCTAACAAAAAAGCGAGTTGAAGAAAGGAGCTCAGGGGCACTGTAATTCACAAACCTGAAGAGTTATAAATGAAAGACTATCGTCCAAAAATATATTGAAATAAGGCTGCCAAGAGGACTTGAAAGCGGGGCAGAATTGCAGGAAACCAATTTCAGGAGGTAGACTGGCGTTGCATGTAAAGCATAGGAAAAGAGGCAGAACGTCCACAATGATGCACTTGGCCAAAAAGGGCGTATGCGTTTTTTCCTGAATATATTCAGGAAAAAACGCATACGCACTTTTTGGCCAACCAAGCAAGCTTACAAAGGAAATCTGCACTACAATGTAGTCTCACTGCCCCCAGGTCAAAAGGGCCATCTGAAAAAAGTGTAAAATCCAGAAAGGCAGGACAGGCCATGGAGAACTGGGAGCCTTGTTATGCTGATGGGCAGGATGTAAATTGCCAACAGCCACTCTGGAGAAGTGTATGGTGTTTCCTGAAACATCTAAAAAACAAAGCAACAGAGGCTAGGGCACATGCACATATGGTCCTATAGCTTAGGGAAATTAAAATCAAAAAGACACAGCCACCGCAAAGTTTGGGATGGCTCTGTTTACAAGAACCTCGTTTACGGTACAAGTTCAATATCACAGAAAGCGAAAAATGGATAAAGAAGTTGTGGTACTTACTAACAATGCAATATCTCTCAGCAATGAAATCTATGTCATCAGGCCCGTAGCATCATAATGAGTGGATTCAGGTACGATAATTCTAAGTGAAATAAGTCACACAGAAAAAGAAACATCATAAGATATCACTAATACACGGAATGTAAACTTGGCTACACAGGAACTGAATTACAAAAGAGAACAGGGTCTCAAATGTAGAAAACCAACTTATGCTTGCTTAAGGGGAAAGGTGAGTTGGGGTGCTGCATAAAACCAGAGATTGAAATTAGCACAGATACCGTTCCATAAGCCAAATATGTAATAGACAAGAGCTACTCCTTGCTCAACGAAGTGGACTCAACACCCCATATTAAACGCCTAAGAATATACCTGACTAGTAACAATCTTAAAACCTATGGATTTATATGTCTCCGAAAGAGAATCAAGCGTGTGTACAGTGGCATAAACGCAGCAGTGATAGGATTGGGGAGGTTCGGTGAGCAAATGCAGACCCTTTGAAGTCATATTGCATGGTACCCATTCCATGGGTCTCAACTCTCCAGGTTTAAGGGATTCTTCCTTCAGCTAAAACATGCATGTGGAACCCAGAGTATGATCCACCGTGTGATCGAGAAACGTGTTCAAATGTGTCTCAGTTTTCGTCCCCTGGTACTTGGGTGCAACATTCCAGACGCTTTACTAACACTCTCCCCACTTGGAGAGTCAGTGTCTTTAACCTCCTGTTTGGCCGAGTTTGCAATTTCTGCGGAAAATGAACAGGAATAGGGAGAACAAATGAGAGACTAGCTGGAGGTGTCTGGACGGGCAAATTTAACTCTCATTTCCCACCAGGAAGAGGAATTATCCAAAGGCTCAGTGTGCCATGCCGGAACCACACTAAGGCCTGAAGCAATCCTGCGGTGTTGCGGCCAGCACACAAGAAAGCGAGTTGAAGAAAGGAGCTCAGGGGCACTGTAGTCCACAAACCTGCAGAGTTATAAATGACAGCTATCGTCCAAAAATATATTGAAGTAAGGCTGCCACGAGGACTTGAAAGAGGGGCAGAATTGCAGGAAACCAATTTCAGGCGGTAGACTGGAATTGCATGTAAAGCATAGGAAAAGAGGCAGAACGTCCACAATGATGCACTTGGCCAAAAGGGGCGTATACGTTTTTTCTGAATATATTCACGAAAAAACGCATGCGCACTTTTTAGCCAACCAAGCAAGCTTGCAAAGGAAATCTGCACTACAATGAAGTCTCACTGCCCCCCGGTCAAAACGGCCATCTGAAAAAAGTGTAAAATCCACAAAGTCAGGATAGGCCATGGAGAACTGGGAGCCTTGTTATGCTGATGGGCGGGATGTAAATTGCCAACAGCCACTCTGGAGAACTCTATGGTGTTTCCTGAAACATCCAAAAAACAAAGCAACAGAGCCTAGGGCACTTCCACTTATGGTCCTATAGCTTAGGGAAATTAAAATAAAAAAGACACAGCCACCCCAAAGTTTGGAACGGCTCTGTTTACAAGAACCTCGTTTACAGTACAAGTTCAATATCACAGAAAGCGAAAAATGGATAAAGATGTTGTGGTACTTACGTACAATGCAATATCACTCAGCAATGAAATCTATGTCATCAGGCCCATAGCAGCATAATGAGTGGATTCAGGTACGATGATTCTAAGTGAAATAAGTCACACAGAAAAAGAAACATCATAAGATATCACTAATACACGGAATGTAAACTTGGCTACACAGGAACTGAATTACAAAACAGAACAGGTTCTCAAATGTAGAAAACCAACTTATACTTGCTTAAGGGGAAAGGTGAGCTAGGGTGCTGCATAAAACAAGAGATTGAAATTAACACAGATACCGTTCCATAAGCCAAATATGTAATAGACAAGAGCTACTCCTTGCTCAACGAAGTGGACTCAACACCCCATATTAAACGCCTAAGAATATACCTGACTAGTAAGAATCTTAAAACCTATGGATTTATATGTCTCCGAAAGAGAATCAAGCGTGTGTACGGCGGCATAAACGCAGCAGTGATAGGATTGGTGAGGTTTGGTGAGCAAATGCAGACCCTTTGAAGTCATATTGCATGGTACCCATTCCATGGGTCTCAACTCTCCAGGTTTAAGGGATTCTTCCTTCACCTAAAACATGCATGTGGAACCCACAGTATGATCCAGCGTGTGATTGGAAAACTTGTTCAAATGTGTCTCAGTTTTCGTCCCCTGGTACTCGGGTGCAGCATTCCAGACGCTTTACTAACACTCTCCCCACTTGGAGAGTCAGTGCCTTTAACCTCCTGTTTGGCCCAGTTTGCAATTTCTGTGGAAGATGAACAGGAATAGGGAGAACCCATGAGCGACTAGCTGGAGGTGTCTAGACGGGCAAATTTAACTCTCATTTCCCACCAGCAAGATGAATTAACCAAAGGCTCAACGTGCCATGCCGGAAGAACACTAGGGCTTGAAGCAATCATGTGGTGTTGCGGCCAGGTCACAAGAAAGCGAGTTGAAGGAAGGAGCTCATGGGCACTGTAATTCAGAAACCTGCAGAGATATAAATGACAGCTATCGTCTAAAAATATATTGAAGTAAGGCTGCCAAGAGGACTTGAAGGCGGGGCAGAATTGCAGGAAACCGATTTCAGGAGGTAGACTGGAATTGCATGTAAAGCATAGGAAAAGAGGCAGAACTTGCACAATGATGCACTTGGCCAAAAAGGGCATATGCGTTTTTTCCTGAATATATTCAGGAAAAAACGCATACGCTCTTTTTGGCCAACCAAGCAAGCTTGCAAAGGAAATCTGCACTACAATGAAGTCTCACTGCCCCCCGGTCAAAAGGGCCATCTGAAAAAAGTGTAAAATCCACAAAGGCAGGACAGGCCATGGAGAACTGGGAGCCTTGTTATGCTGATGGGCGGGATGTAAATTGCCAACAGCCACTCTGGAGAAGTGTATGGTGTTTCCTGAAACATCTAAAAAACAAAGCAACAGAGCCTAGGGCACTTCCACTTATGGTCCTATAGCTTAGGGAAATTAAAATCAAAACCACACAGCCACCCCAAAATTTGGGCCACCTCTGTTTACAAGAACCTCGTTTACGGCACAAGTTCAATATCGCAGAAAGCGAAAAATGGATAAAGACGTTGTGGTACTTACGTACAATGCAATAAAACTCTGCAATGAAATCTATGTCATCAGGCCCCTAGCAGCATAATGAGTGGATTCAGGTACGATGATTCTAAGTGAAATAAGTCACACAGAAAAAGAAACATCATAAGATATCACTAATACACGGAATGTAAACTTGGCTACACAGGAACTGAATTACAAAACAGAACAGGGTCTCAAATGTAAAAAACCAACTTATGCTTGTTTAAGGGGTAGGTGAGTAGGGTGGTGCATAAAACCAGAGATTGAAATTAGCACACATACCGTTCCATAAGCCAAATATGTAACAGACAAGAGCTACTCCTTGCTCAACGAAGTGGACTCAACAACCCATATTAAACGTCTAAATATATACCAGACTAGTAAGAATCTTAAAACCTATGGATATATATGTCTCCGAAAGAGAATCAAACGTGTGTATAGCGGCATATACACAGCAGTGATAGGATTGGTGAGGTTCAGTGACCAAATGCAGACCCTTTGAAGTCATACTGCATGGTACCCATTCCATGGGTCTCAACTCTCCAGGTTTAAGGGATTCTTCCTTCACCTAAAACATGCATGTGGAACCCAGAGTATGATCCACCGTGTGATCGGGTAACGTGTTCAAATGTGTCTCAGTTTTCGTCCCCTGGTACTCGGGTGCAACATTCCAGACGCTTTACTAACACTCTCCCCACTTGGAGAGTCAGGGCCTTTAACCTCCTTTTTGGCCCACTTTGCAATTTCTGCAGAAAATGAACACGAATAGGAGTACCCATGAGCAACTAGCTGGAGGTGTCTGGACGGGCAAATTTAACTCTCATTTCCCACCAGGAAGAGGAATTAACCAAAGGCTCAGCCTGCCATGCCGGAACCACACTAGGGCCTGAAGCAATCCGGCGGTGTTGCGGCCAGCTCACAAGGAAGCGAGATGAAGAAAGGAGCTCAGGGGCACTGTTATTCACAAACCTGCAGAGTTATAAATGACAGCTATCGTCCAAAAATATATTGAAGTAAGGCTGCCAAGAGGACTTGAAAGCGGGACAGAATTGCAGGAAACCGATTTCAGAAGGTAGACTGGAATTGCATGTAAAGCATAGGAAAAGAAGCAGAACGTCCACAATGATGCACTTGGCCAAAAAGGGCGTATGCGTTTTTTCCTGAATATATTCAGGAAAAAACGGATATGCCCTTTTTGGACATCCAAGCAAGCTTGCAAAGGAAATCTGCACTAAAATGAAGTCTCACTGCCCCCCCAGTCAAAAGGGCCATCTGAAAAATGTGTAAACTCCAGAAAAGCAGGACAGGCCATGGAGAACTGGGAGCCTTGTTATGCTGATGGGTGGGATGTAAATTGCCAACAGCCACTGTGGAGAAGTGTATGGTGTTTCCTGAAACATCTACAAAACAAAGCAACAGAGCCTAGGGCACTGCCACTTATGGTCCTATAGCTTAGGGAAATTAAAATCAAAAAGACACAGCCACCCCAAAGTTTGCGACGGTTCCGTTTACAAGAACCTCGTTTACGGTACAAGTTCAATATCACAGAAAGCGAAAAATGGATAAAGACGTTGTGGTACTTACGTACAATGCAATATCACTGAGCAATGAAATCTATGTCATCAGGCCCATAGCAGCATAATGAGTGGATTCAGGTATGATGATTCTAAGTGAAATAAGTCACACAGAAAAAGAAACATCATAAGATATCACTACTACACGGAATGTAAACTTGGCTACACAGGAACTGAATTACAAAACAGAACAGGGTCTCAAATGCAGAAAACCAACTTATGCTTGCTTAAGTGGAAAGGTGAGTTGGGGTGCTGCATAAAACCAGAGATTGAAATGAGCACAGATACCGTTCCATAAGCCAAATATGTAATAGACAAGAGCTACTCCTTGCTCAACGAAGTGGACTCAACACCCCATATTAAACGCATAACAATATACCTGACTAGCAAGAATCTTAAAACCTATGGATTTATATGTCTCCAAAAGAGAATCAAGCGTGTGTACAGCAGCATAAATGCAGCAGTGATAGGATTGGTGAAGTTCGCTGAGCAAATGCAGACCCTTTGAAGTCATAATACATGGTACCCATTCCATGGGTCTCAACTCTCCAGGTTTAAGGGATTCTTCCTTCAGCTAAAACATGCATGTGGAACCCAGAGTATGATCCACCGTGTGATCGGGAAACGTGTTCAAATGTGTCTCAGTTTTCGTACCCTGGTACTCGGGTGCAACATTCCAGATGCTTTACTAACACATTCCCCATTTGGAAAGTCAGTTCCTTTAAACTCCTGTTTGGCCCAGTTTGCAATTTCTGCGGAAAATGAACAGGAATAGGGAGAACCCATGAGAGAATAGCTGGAGGTGTCTGGACGGGCAAATTTAACTCTCATTTCCCACCAGGAAGAAGAATTAACCAAAGGCTCAGCGTGTTATGCCAGAACCACACTAGGGCCTGAAGCACTCCTGCGGTGTTTCGGCAGCTCACAAGAAAGCGAGTTGAAGGAAGGAGCTCAGGGGCACTGTAATTCACAAACCTGCAGAGTTATAAATGACAGCTATCGTCCAAAAATATATTGAAGTAAGGCTGCGAAGCGGACTTGAAAGCGGGGCAGAACTGCAGGAAACCGATTTCAGGAGGTAGACTAGAATTGCATGTAAAGCATAGGAAAAGAGGCAGAACTTCCACAATGATGCACTTGGCCAAAAAGGGCGTATGCGTTTTTTCCTGAATATATTCAGGAAGAAACGCATACACACTTTTTGGTCAACCAAGCAAGCTTGCAAAAGAAATCTGCACTACAATGAAGTCTCACTGCCCCCCGGTCTAAGGGGCCATCTGAAAAAAGTGTAAAATCCTGAAAGGCAGGACAGGCCATGCAGAACTGGGAGCCTTGTTATGCTGATGGGCGGGATGTAAATTGCCAACAGCCACTCTGGAGAAGTGTATGGTGTTTCCAGAAACATCTAAAAAACAAAGCAACAGAGCCTAGGGCACTTCCACTTATGGTCCTATAGCTTAGGGAAATTAAAATAAAAAAAAAAAACAGCCACCCCAAAGTCTGGGACAGCTGTGTTTACAAGAACCTCATTTACGGTACAAGTTCAATATGGCAGAAAGCGAAAAATGGATAAAGAAGTTGTGGTACTTACGTACAATGCAATATCACTCAGCAATGAAATCTATGTCATCAGACCCGTAACAGCATAATGAGTGGATTCAGGTACGATGATTCTAAGTGAAATAAGTCACACAGAAAAAGAAACATCATAAGATATCACTACTACACGCAATGTAAACTTGGCTACACAGGAACTGAATTACAAAACAGAACAGGGTCTCAAATGTAGAAAACCAACTTATGCTTGCTTAAGGGGAAAGGTGAGTTGGGGTGCTGCATAAAACCAGAGATTGAAATTAGCACAGATACCGTTCCATAAGCCAAATATGTAATAGACAAGAGCTACTCCTTGCTCAACAAAGTGGACTCAACACCCCATATTAAACGCCTAAGAATATACCTGACTAGGAAGAATCTTAAAACCTATGGATTTATATGTCTCCGAAAGAGAATAAAGGGTGTGTGCAGTGGCATAAACGCAGCAGTGATAGGATTGGTGAGGTTCGGTGAGCAAACGCAGACCCTTTGAAGTCATAATGCATCGTACCCATTCCATGGGTCTCAACCCTCCAGGTTTAAGGGATTCTTCCTTCAGCTAAAACATGCATGTGGAACCCAGAGTATGATCCACCATGTGATCGGGAAACATGTTCAAATGTGTCTTAGTTTTCATCATCTGGTACTCGGGTGCAACAATCCAGACGCTTTACTAACACTCTCCCCACTTGGAGAGTCAGTGCCTTTAATCTCCTGTTTGGCCCAGTTTGCAAATTCTGTGGAAGATGAACAGGAATAGGGAGAACCCATGAGAGACTAGCTGGAGGTGTCTGGACGGGCAAATTTAACTCTCATTTCCCACCAGGAAGAGGAATTAACCAAAGGCTCATCATGCCGCGCTGGAACCGCACTAGGGCCTGAAGCAATCCTGCGGTGTTGCGGCCAGCTCACAAGAAAGCGAGTTGAAGAAAGGAGCTCAGGGGCCCTATCATTCACAAACCTGCAGAGATATAAATGACAGCTATCGTCCAAAAATATATTGAAGTAAGGCTGCCAAGAGGACCTGAAAGCGGGGCAGAATTGCAGGAATCCGATTTCAGGAGGTAGACTGGAATTGCATGTAAAGCATAGGAAAAGAGGCAGAACGTCCACAATGATACACTTGGCCAAAAAGGGCTTATGCGTTTTTTCCTGAATATATTCAGGAAAAAACACATACGCTCTTTTTGGCCAACCAAGCAAGCTTGCAAAGGAAATCTGCACTACAATGAAGTCTCACTGCCCCCCGGTCAAAAGGGCCATCTGAAAAAAGTGTAAAATCCACAAAGGCAGGACAGGCCATGGAGAACTGGGAGCCTTGTTATGCTGATGGGCGGGATGTAAATTGCCAACAGCCACTCTGGAGAAGTGTATGGTGTTTCCTGAAACACCCAAAAAACAAAGCAACAGAGCCTAGGGCACTTCCACTTATGGTCCTATAGCTTAGGGAAATTAAAATCAAAAAGACACAGCCACCCCAAAGTTTGGGACGGCTCTGTTTACAAGAACCTCCTTTACGGTACAAGTTTAATATCGCAGAAAGTGAAAAATGGATAACGAAGTTGTGGTACTTACGTACAATGCAATATCACTCAGCAATGAAATCTGTGTCATCAGACCCGTAGCAGCATAATGAGTGGATTCAGGTATGATGATTCTAAGTGAAATAAGTCACACAGAAAAAGGAACATCATAAGATATCACTAATACACGGAATGTAAACTTGGCTACACAGGATCTGAATTACAAAACAGAACAGTGTCTCAAATGTAGAACACCAACTTATGCTTGCTTAAGGGGAAAGGTGAGTTGGGGTGCTGCATAAAACCAGAGATTGAAATTAGCACAGATACCGTTCCATAAGCCAAATATGTAATAGACAAGAGCTACTCCTTGCTCAACGAAGTGGACTCAACACCCCGTATTAAACGCCTAAGAATATACCTGACTAGTAAGAATCTTAAAACCTATGGATTTATATGTCTCCGAAAGAGAATCAAGCGTGTGTACAGTGGCATAAACGCAGCAGTGATAGGATTGGTGAGGTTCGGTGAGCAAATGCAGACCCTTTGAAGTCATATTGCATGGTACCCATTCCATGGGTCTCAAATCTCCAGGTTTAAGGGATTCTTCCTTCAGCTAAAACATGCATGTGGAACCCAGAGTATGATCCACCGTGTGATCGGGAAACGTGTTCAAATGTGTCTTAGTTTTTGTTCCCTGGTACTCGGGTGCAAAATTCCAGACGCTTTACTAACACTCTCCCCACTTGGAGAGTCAGTGCCTTTAAACTCCTGTTTGGCCCAGTTTGCAATATCTGCGGAAAATGAACAGCAATAGGGAGAACCCATGAAAGACTAGCTGGAGGTGTCTGGACGGGCAAATTTAACTCTCATTTCCCACCAGGAAGAGGAATTAACCAAAGGCTCAACGTGCCATGCCGGAACCACACTAGGGCCTGAAGCAATCCTGCGGTGTTGCGGCCAGCTCAAAAGAAAGCGAGTTGAAGAAAGGAGCTCAGGGACACTGTCATTCACAAACCTGCAGAGTTATAAATGACAGCTATCGTCCAAAATTATATTGAAGTAAGGCTGCCAAGAGGACTTGAAAGTGGGGCAGAATTGCAGGAAACCAATTTCAGGAGGTAGACTGGAATTGCATGTAAAGCATAGGAAAAGAGGCAGAACGTCCACAATGATTCACTTGGCCAAAAAGGGCTTATGCGTTTTTTCCTGCATATATTCAGGAAAAAACGCATATGCACTTTTTAGCCAACCAAGCAAGCTTGCAAAGGAAATCTGCACTACAATGAAGTCTCACTGCCCCCCGGTCAAAAGGGCCATCTGAAAAAAGTGTAAAATCCACAAAGGCAGGACAGGCCATGGAGAACTGGGAGCCTTGTTATGCTGATGGGCGGGATGTAAATTGCCAACAGCCTCTCTGGAGAAGTGTATGGTGTTGCCTGAAACATCCAAAAAACAAAGCAACAGAGCCTAGGCCACTTCCACTTATGGTCCTATAGCTTAGGGAAATTAAAATCAAAAAGCCACAGCTACCCCAGAGTTTGGGACAGCTCTGTTTACAAGAACCTCGTTTATGGTACAAGTTCAATATCACAGAAAGCGAAAAATGGATAAAGAAGTTGTGGTACTTACGTAAAATGCAATATCACTCAGCAATGAAATCTATGTCATCAGGCCCGTAGCAGCATAATGAGTGGATTCAGGTACGATGATTCTAAGTGAAATAAGTCACACAGAAAAAGAAACATCATAAGATATCACTAATACACGGAATGTACACTTGGCTACACAGGAACTGAATTACAAAACAGAACAGGGTATCAAATGTAGAACACCAACTTATGCTTTCTTAAGGGGAAAGGTGAGTTGGGGTGCTGCATAAAACCAGAGATTGAAATGAGCACAGATACCGTTCCATAAGCCAAATATGTAATAGACAACAGCTACTCCTTGCTCAACGAAGTGGACTCAACACCCCATATTAAACGCCTAAGAATATACCTGACTAGTAAGAATCTTAACACCTATGGATTTATATGTCTCCGAAAGAGAATCAAGTGTGTGTACAGTGGCATAAACGCAGCAGTGATAGGATTGGTGAGGTTCGGTGAGCAAATGCAGACCCTTTGAAGTCATATTGCATGGTACCCATTCCATGCGTGTCATCTCTCCAGGTTTAAGTATTCTTCCTTCAGCTAAAACATGCATGTGGATCCCAGAGTATGATCCACCGTGTGATCGGGAAACGTGTTCAAATGTGTCTCAGTTTTCGACCCCTGGTATTTCAGTGCAACATTCCAGAAGCTTTACTAACACTCTCCCCACTTGGAGAGTCAATGCCTTTAACCTCCTGTTTGTCCCAGTTTGCAATTTCTGCGTAAGATGAACAGGAATAGGGAGAACCAATGAGAGACTAGCTGGAGGTGTCTGGACGGGAAAATTTAACTCTCATTTCCCACCAGGAAGAGGAATTAACCAATGGCTCAGCGTGCCATGCCAGAACCACACTAGGGCCTGAAGCAATCCTTCGGTGTTGCGGCCAGCTCATAAGAAAGAGAGTTGAAGAAAGGAGCTCAGGGGCACTGTAATTCACAAACATGCAGAGTTATAAATGACAGCTATCGTCCAAAAATATATTGAACTAAGGCTGCCAAGAGGACTTGAAAGTGGGGCAGAATTGCAGGAAACCGATTTCAGGAGGTAGACAGGAATTGCACGTAAAGCATAGGAAAAGAGGCAGAACGTCCACAATGATGCACTTGGCCAAAAAGGGTGTATTCGTTTTTTCCTAAATATATTCAGGAAAAAACGCATACACACTTTTTGGTCAACCAAGGAAGATTGCAAAGGAAATCTGCACTACAATGAAGTCTCACTGTCCCCCGGTCAAAAGGGCCATCTGAGAAAAGTCTAAAATCCAGAAAGGCAGGACAGGCCATGGAGAACTGGGAGCCTTGTTATGCTGATGGGCGGGATGTAAATTGCCAACAGCCACTCTGGAGAAGTGTATGGTGTTTCCTGAAACACCCAAAAAACAAAGCAACAGAGCCTAGGGCACTTCCACTTATGGTCCTATAGCATAGGGAAATTAAAATCAAAAAGACACAGCCACCCCAAAGTTTGGGACGGCTCTGTTTACAAGAACCTCCTTTACGATACAAGTTTAATATCGCAGAAAGCGAAAAATGGATAACGAAGTTGTGGTACTTACGTACAATGCAATATCACTCAGCAATGAAATCTGTGTCATCAGACCCGTAGCAGCATAATGAGTGGATTCAGGTATGATGATTCTAAGTGAAATAAGTCACACAGAAAAAGGAACATCATAAGATATCACTAATACACGGAATGTAAACTTGGCTACACAGGATCTGAATTACAAAACAGAACAGTGTCTCAAATGTAGAACACCAACTTATGCTTGCTTAAGGGGAAAGGTGAGTTGGGGTGCTGCATAAAACCAGAGATTGAAATTAGCACAGATACCGTTCCATAAGCCAAATATGTAATAGACAAGAGCTACTCCTTGCTCAACGAAGTGGACTCAACACCCCGTATTAAACGCCTAAGAATATACCTGACTAGTAAGAATCTTAAAACCTATGGATTTATATGTCTCCGAAAGAGAATCAAGCGTGTGTACAGTGGCATAAACGCAGCAGTGATAGGATTGGTGAGGTTCGGTGAGCAAATGCAGACCCTTTGAAGTCATATTGCATGGTACCCATTCCATGGGTCTCAAATCTCCAGGTTTAAGGGATTCTTCCTTCAGCTAAAACATGCATGTGGAACCCAGAGTATGATCCACCGTGTGATCGGGAAACGTGTTCAAATGTGTCTTAGTTTTTGTTCCCTGGTACTCGGGTGCAAAATTCCAGACGCTTTACTAACACTCTCCCCACTTGGAGAGTCAGTGCCTTTAAACTCCTGTTTGGCCCAGTTTGCAATATCTGCGGAAAATGAACAGCAATAGGGAGAACCCATGAAAGACTAGCTGGAGGTGTCTGGACGGGCAAATTTAACTCTCATTTCCCACCAGGAAGAGGAATTAACCAAAGGCTCAACGTGCCATGCCGGAACCACACTAGGGCCTGAAGCAATCCTGCGGTGTTGCGGCCAGCTCAAAAGAAAGCGAGTTGAAGAAAGGAGCTCAGGGACACTGTCATTCACAAACCTGCAGAGTTATAAATGACAGCTATCGTCCAAAATTATATTGAAGTAAGGCTGCCAAGAGGACTTGAAAGTGGGGCAGAATTGCAGGAAACCAATTTCAGGAGGTAGACTGGAATTGCATATAAAGCATAGGAAAAGAGGCAGAACGTCCACAATGATTCACTTGGCCAAAAAGGGCTTATGCGTTTTTTCCTGCATATATTCAGGAAAAAACGCATATGCACTTTTTGGCCAACCAAGCAAGCTTGCAAAGGAAATCTGCACTACAATGAAGTCTCACTGCCCCCCGGTCAAAAGGGCCATCTGAAAAAAGTGTAAAATCCACAAAGGCAGGACAGGCCATGGAGAACTGGGAGCCTTGTTATGCTGATGGGCGGGATGTAAATTGCCAACAGCCACTCTGGAGAAGTGTATGGTGTTTCCTGAAACATCCAAAAAACAAAGCAACAGAGCCTAGGCCACTTCCACTTATGGTCCTATAGCTTAGGGAAATTAAAATCAAAAAGCCACAGCTACCCCAGAGTTTGGGACAGCTCTGTTTACAAGAACCTCGTTTACGGTACAACTTCAATATCACAGAAAGCGAAAAATGGATAAAGAAGTTGTGGTACTTACGTAAAATGCAATATCACTCAGCAATGAAATCTATGTCATCAGGCCCATAGCAGCATAATGAGTGGATTCAGGTACGATGATTCTAAGTGAAATAAGTCACACAGAAAAAGAAACATCATAAGATATGACTAATACACGGAATGTACACTTGGCTACACAGGAACTGAATTACAAAACAGAACAGGGTCTCAAATGTAGAACACCAACTTATGCTTTCTTAAGGGGAAAGGTGAGTTGGGGTGCTGCATAAAACCAGAGATTGAAATGAGCACAGATACCGTTCCATAAGCCAAATATGTAATAGACAAGAGCTACTCCTTGCTCAACGAAGTGGACTCAACACCCCATATTAAACGCCTAAGAATATACCTGACTAGTAAGAATCTTAACACCTATGGATTTATATGTCTCCGAAAGAGAATCAAGTGTGTGTACAGTGGCATAAACGCAGCAGTGATAGGATTGGTGAGGTTCGGTGAGCAAATGCAGACCCTTTGAAGTCATATTGCATGGTACCCATTCCATGCGTGTCATCTCTCCAGGTTTAAGTATTCTTCCTTCAGCTAAAACATGCATGTGGATCCCAGAGTATGATCCACCGTGTGATCGGGAAACGTGTTCAAATGTGTCTCAGTTTTCGACCCCTGGTATTTCAGTGCAACATTCCAGAAGCTTTACTAACACTCTCCCCACTTGGAGAGTCAATGCCTTTAACCTCCTGTTTGTCCCAGTTTGCAATTTCTGCGTAAGATGAACAGGAATAGGGAGAACCAATGAGAGACTAGCTGGAGGTGTCTGGACGGGCAAATTTAACTCTCATTTCCCACCAGGAAGAGGAATTAACCAATGGCTCAGCGTGCCATGCCAGAACCACACTAGGGCCTGAAGCAATTCTTCGGTGTTGCGGCCAGCTCATAAGAAAGAGAGTTGAAGAAAGGAGCTCAGGGGCACTGTAATTCACAAACATGCAGAGTTATAAATGACAGCTATCGTCCAAAAATATATTGAACTAAGGCTGCCAAGAGGACTTGAAAGTGGGGCAGAATTGCAGGAAACCGATTTCAGGAGGTAGACAGGAATTGCACGTAAAGCATAGGAAAAGAGGCAGAACGTCCACAATGATGCACTTGGCCAAAAAGGGCGTATGCGTTTTTTCCTGAATATATTCAGGAAAAAACGCATACGCACTTTTTGGCCAACCAAGCAAGCTTGCAAAGGAAATCTGCACTACAATGAAGTCTCACTGCCCCCCTGTCAAAAGGGCCATCTGATAAAAGTCTAAAATCCAGAAAGGCAGGACAGGCTATGGAGAACTGGGAGCCTTGTTATGCTGATGGGCGGGATGTAAATTGTCAACAGCCACTCTGGAGAAGTGTATGGTGTTTCCTGAAACATACAAAAAACAAAGCAACAGAGCCTAGGGCACTTCCACTTATGGTCCTATAGCTTAGGGAAATTAAAATCAAAAAGACACAGCCACCCCAAAGTTTGGGACGGCTCTGTTTACAAGAACCTCCTTTACGGTACAAGTTTAATATCGCAGAAAGCGAAAAATGGATAACGAAGTTGTGGTACTTACGTACAATGCAATATCACTCAGCAATGAAATCTGTGTCATCAGACCCGTAGCAGCATAATGAGTGGATTCAGGTATGATGATTCTAAGTGAAATAAGTCACACAGAAAAAGGAACATCATAAGATATCACTAATACACGGAATGTAAACTTGGCTACACAGGATCTGAATTACAAAACAGAACAGTGTCTCAAATGTAGAACACCAACTTATGCTTGCTTAAGGGGAAAGGTGAGTTGGGGTGCTGCATAAAACCAGAGATTGAAATTAGCACAGATACCATTCCATAAGCCAAATATGTAATAGACAAGAGCTACTCCTTGCTCAACGAAGTGGACTCAACACCCCGTATTAAACGCCTAAGAATATACCTGACTAGTAAGAATCTTAAAACCTATGGATTTATATGTCTCTGAAAGAGAATCAAGCGTGTGTACAGTGGCATAAACGCAGCAGTGATAGGATTGGTGAGGTTCGGTGAGCAAATGCAGACCCTTTGAAGTCATATTGCATGGTACCCATTCCATGGGTCTCAAATCTCCAGGTTTAAGGGATTCTTCCTTCAGCTAAAACATGCATGTGGAACCCAGAGTATGATCCACCGTGTGATCGGGAAACGTGTTCAAATGTGTCTTAGTTTTTGTTCCCTGGTACTCGGGTGCAAAATTCCAGACGCTTTACTAACACTCTCCCCACTTGGAGAGTCAGTGCCTTTAAACTCCTGTTTGGCCCAGTTTGCAATATCTGCGGAAAATGAACAGCAATAGGGAGAACCCATGAAAGACTAGCTGGAGGTGTCTGGACGGGCAAATTTAACTCTCATTTCCCACCAGGAAGAGGAATTAACCAAAGGCTCAACGTGCCATGCCGGAACCACACTAGGGCCTGAAGCAATCCTGCGGTGTTGCGGCCAGCTCAAAAGAAAGCGAGTTGAAGAAAGGAGCTCAGGGACACTGTCATTCACAAACCTGCAGAGTTATAAATGACAGCTATCGTCCAAAATTATATTGAAGTAAGGCTGCCAAGAGGACTTGAAAGTGGGGCAGAATTGCAGGAAACCAATTTCAGGAGGTAGACTGGAATTGCATATAAAGCATAGGAAAAGAGGCAGAACGTCCACAATGATTCACTTGGCCAAAAAGGGCTTATGCATTTTTTCCTGCATATATTCAGGAAAAAACGCATATGCACTTTTTGGCCAACCAAGCAAGCTTGCAAAGGAAATCTGCACTACAATGAAGTCTCACTGCCCCCCGGTCAAAAGGGCCATCTGAAAAAAGTGTAAAATCCACAAAGGCAGGACAGGCCATGGAGAACTGGGAGCCTTGTTATGCTGATGGGCGGGATGTAAATTGCCAACAGCCACTCTGGAGAAGTGTATGGTGTTTCCTGAAACATCCAAAAAACAAAGCAACAGAGCCTAGGCCACTTCCACTTATGGTCCTATAGCTTAGGGAAATTAAAATCAAAAAGCCACAGCTACCCCAGAGTTTGGGACAGCTCTGTTTACAAGAACCTCGTTTACGGTACAACTTCAATATCACAGAAAGCGAAAAATGGATAAAGAAGTTGTGGTACTTACGTAAAATGCAATATCACTCAGCAATGAAATCTATGTCATCAGGCCCATAGCAGCATAATGAGTGGATTCAGGTACGATGATTCTAAGTGAAATAAGTCACACAGAAAAAGAAACATCATAAGATATGACTAATACACGGAATGTACACTTGGCTACACAGGAACTGAATTACAAAACAGAACAGGGTCTCAAATGTAGAACACCAACTTATGCTTTCTTAAGGGGAAAGGTGAGTTGGGGTGCTGCATAAAACCAGAGATTGAAATGAGCACAGATACCGTTCCATAAGCCAAATATGTAATAGACAAGAGCTACTCCTTGCTCAACGAAGTGGACTCAACACCCCATATTAAACGCCTAAGAATATACCTGACTAGTAAGAATCTTAACACCTATGGATTTATATGTCTCCGAAAGAGAATCAAGTGTGTGTACAGTGGCATAAACGCAGCAGTGATAGGATTGGTGAGGTTCGGTGAGCAAATGCAGACCCTTTGAAGTCATATTGCATGGTACCCATTCCATGTGTGTCATCTCTCCAGGTTTAAGTATTCTTCCTTCAGCTAAAACATGCATGTGGATCCCAGAGTATGATCCACCGTGTGATCGGGAAACGTGTTCAAATGTGTCTCAGTTTTCGTACCCTGGTACTCGGGTGCAACATTCCAGATGCTTTACTAACACATTCCCCATTTGGAGAGTCAGTTCCTTTAAACTCCGGTTTGGCCCAGTTTGCAATTTCTGCGGAAAATGAACAGGAATAGGGAGAACCAATGAGAGAATAGCTGGAGGTGTCTGGACGGGAAAATTTAACTCTCATTTCCCACCAGGAAGAGGAATTAACCAAAGGCTCAGCGTGTTATGCCAGAACCACACTAGGGCCTGAAGCAATCCTGCGGTTTTGCGGCCAGCTCACAAGAAAGCGAGTTGAAGAAAGGAGCTCAGGGGCACTGTAATTCACAAACCTGCAGAGTTATGAATGACAGCTATCGTCCAAAAATATATTGAAGTAAGGCTGCCAAGAGGACTTGAAAGCGGGACAGAATTGCAGGAAACCGATTTCAGAAGGTAGACTGGAATTGCATGTAAAGCATAGGAAAAGAAGCAGAACGTCCACAATGATGCACTTGGCCAAAAAGGGCGTATGCGTTTTTTCCTGAATATATTCAGGAAAAAACGGATATGCCCTTTTTGGACAACCAAGCAAGCTTGCAAAGGAAATCTGCACTAAAATGAAGTCTCACTGCCCCCCCAGTCAAAAGGGCCATCTGAAAAATGTGTAAAATCCAGAAAAGCAGGACAGGCCATGGAGAACTGGGAGCCTTGTTATGCTGATGGGTGGGATGTAAATTGCCAACAGCCACTGTGGAGAAGTGTATGGTGTTTCCTGAAACATCTACAAAACAAAGCAACAGAGCCTAGGGCACTGCCACTTATGGTCCTATAGCTTAGGGAAATTAAAATCAAAAAGACACAGCCACCCCAAAGTTTGCGACGGTTCCGTTTACAAGAACCTCATTTACGGTACAAGTTCAATATCACAGAAAGCGAAAAATGGATAAAGAAGTTGTGGTACTTACGTACAATGCAATATCACTGAGCAATGAAATCTATGTCATCAGGCCCATAGCAGCATAATGAGTGGATTCAGGTATGATGATTCTAAGTGAAATAACTCACACAGAAAAAGAAACATCATAAGATATCACTACTACACGGAATGTAAACTTGGCTACACAGGAACTGAATTACAAAACAGAACAGGGTCTCAAATGCAGAAAACCAACTTATGCTTGCTTAAGTGGAAAGGTGAGTTGGGGTGCTGCATAAAACCAGAGATTGAAATGAGCACAGATACCGTTCCATAAGCCAAATATGTAATAGACAAGAGCTACTCCTTGCTCAACGAAGTGGACTCAACACCCCATATTAAACGCATAACAATATACCTGACTAGTAAGAATCTTAAAACCTATGGATTTATATGTCTCCAAAAGAGAATCAAGCGTGTGTACAGCAGCATAAATGCAGCAGTGATAGGATTGGTGAAGTTCGCTGAGCAAATGCAGACCCTTTGAAGTCATAATACATGGTACCCATTCCATGGGTCTCAACTCTCCAGGTTTAAGGGATACTTCCTTCAGCTAAAACATGCATGTGGAACCCAGAGTATGATCCACCGTGTGATCGGGAAACGTGTTCAAATGTGTCTCAGTTTTCGTACCCTGGTACTCGGGTGCAACATTCCAGATGCTTTACTAACACATTCCCCATTTGGAGAGTCAGTGCCTTTAAACTCCTGTTTGGCCCAGTTTGCAATTTCTGCGGAAAATGAACAGGAATAGGGAGAACCAATGAGAGAATAGCTGGAGGTGTCTGGACGGGCAAATTTAACTCTCATTTCCCACCAGGAAGAAGAATTAACCAAAGGCTCAGCGTGTTATGCCAGAACCACACTAGGGCCTGAAGCACTCCTGCGGTGTTTCGGCAGCTCACAAGAAAGCGAGTTGAAGGAAGGAGCTCAGGGGCACTGTAATTCACAAACCTGCAGAGTTATAAATGACAGCTATCGTCCAAAAATATATTGAAGTAAGGCTGCCAAGCGGACTTGAAAGCGGGGCAGAACTGCAGGAAACCGATTTCAGGAGGTAGACTAGAATTGCATGTAAAGCATAGGAAAAGAGGCAGAACTTCCACAATGATGCACTTGGCCAAAAAGGGCGTATGCGTTTTTTCCTGAATATATTCAGGAAGAAACGCATACACCCTTTTTGGCCAACCAAGCAAGCTTGCAAAAGAAATCTGCACTACAATGAAGTCTCACTGCCCCCCGGTCTAAGGGGCCATCTGAAAAAAGTGTAAAATCCTGAAAGGCAGGACAGGCCATGCAGAACTGGGAGCCTTGTTATGCTGATGGGCGGGATGTAAATTGCCAACAGCCACTCTGGAGAAGTGTATGGTGTTTCCAGAAACATCTAAAAAACAAAGCAACAGAGCCTAGGGCACTTCCACTTATGGTCCTATAGCTTAGGGAAATTAAAATAATAAAAAAAAACAGCCACCCCAAAGTCTGGGACAGCTGTGTTTACAAGAACCTCGTTTACGGTACAAGTTCAATATGGCAGAAAGCGAAAAATGGATAAAGAAGTTGTGGTACTTACGTACAATGCAATATCACTCAGCAATGAAATCTATGTCTTCAGACCCGTAACAGCATAATGAGTGGATTCAGGTACGATGATTCTAAGTGAAATAAGTCACACAGAAAAAGAAACATCATAAGATATCACTACTACGCAGAATGTAAACTTGGCTACACAGGAACTGAATTACAAAACAGAACAGGGTTTCAAATGTAGAAAACCAACTTATGCTTGCTTAAGGGGAAAGGTGAGTTGGGGTGCTGCATAAAACCAGAGATTGAAATTAGCACAGATACCGTTCCATAAGCCAAATATGTAATAGACAAGAGCTACTCCTTGCTCAACGAAGTGGACTCAACACCCCATATTAAACGCCTAAGAATATACCTGACTAGGAAGAAAATTAAAACCAATGGATTTATATGTCTCCGAAAGAGAATAAAGGGTGTATACAGTGGCATAAACGCAGCAGTGATAGGATTGGTGAGGTTCGGTGAGCAAACGCAGACCCTTTGAAGTCATAATGCATCGTACCCATTCCATGGGTCTCAACCTTCCAGGTTTAAGGGATTCTTCCTTCAGCTAAAACATGCATGTGGAACCCAGAGTATGATCCACCGTGTGATCGGGAAACATGTTCAAATGTGTCTTAGTTTTCATCATCTGGTACTCGGGTGCAACAATCCAGACGCTTTACTAACACTCTCCCCACTTGGAGAGTCAGTGCCTTTAATCTCCTGTTTGGCCCAGTTTGCAAATTCTGTGGAAGATGAACAGGAATAGGGAGAACCCATGAGAGACTAGCTGGAGGTGTCTGGACGGGCAAATTTAACTCTCATTTTCCACCAGGAAGAGTAATTAACCAAAGGCTCAGCGTGCCATGCCAGAACCACAGTAGGGCCAGAATAATCCTGCGGTGTTGCGGCCAGCTCACAAGAAAGCGAGTTGAAGAAAGGAGCTCAGTGGCACTGTAATTCAGAAACATGCAGCGTTATAAATGACACCTATCGTCCAAAAATATATTGAAGTAAGGCTGCCAAGAGGACTTCAAAGTGGGGCGTAATTGCATGAAACCGATTTCAGGAGTTAGACTGGAATTGCATGTAAAGCATAGGAAAAGAGGCAGAACGTCCACAATGATGCACTTGGCCAAAAAGGGTGTATTCGTTTTTTCCTAAATATATTCAGGAAAAAACGCATACGCACTTTTTGGTCAACCAAGGAAGATTGCAAAGGAAATCTGCACTACAATGAAGTCTCACTGTCCCCCGGTCAAAAGGGCCATCTGAGAAAAGTCTAAAATCCAGAAAGGCAGGACAGGCCATGGAGAACTGGGAGCCTTGTTATGCTGATGGGCGGGATGTAAATTGCCAACAGCCAGTCTGGAGAAGTGTATGGTGTTTCCTGAAACACCCAAAAAACAAAGCAACAGAGCCTAGGGCACTTCCACTTATGGTCCTATAGCTTAGGGAAATTAAAATCAAAAAGACACAGCCACCCCAAAATTTGGGACGGCTCTGTTTACAAGAACCTCCTTTACAGTACAAGTTTAATATCGCAGAAAGCGAAAAATGGATAACGAAGTTGTGGTACTTACGTACAATGCAATATCACTCAGCAATGAAATCAGTGTCATCAGGCCCGTAGCAGCATAATGAGTGGATTCAGGTACGATGATTCTAAGTGAAATAAGTCACAGAGAAAAAGAAACATCATAAGATATCACTAATACACGGAATGTAAACTTGGCTACACAGGAACTGAATTACAAAACAGAATAGGGTCTCAAATGTAGAAAACCAACTTATGCTTGTTTAAGGGGAAAGGTGAGTTGGGGTGCTGCATAAAACCAGAGATTGAAATGTGCACAGATACCATTCTATAAGCCAAATATGTAATAGACAAGAGCTACTCCTTGCTCAACGAAGTGGACTCAACACCCCATATTAAACTCCTAACAATATACCTGACTAGTAAGAATCTTAAAAGCTATGGATTTCTATGTCTCCGAAAGAGAATCAAGTGTGTGTACATCGGCATAAACGCAGCAGTGATAGGATTGGTGAGGTTCGGTGAGCAAATGCAAACCCTTTGAAGTCATATTGCATGGTACCCATTCCATGGGTCTCAACTCTCCAGGTTTAAGGGATTCTTCTTTCAGCTAAAACATGCATGTGGATCCCAGAGTATGAAGTCATATTGCATGGTACCTATTCCATGGGTCTCAACTCTCCAGTTTTAAGGGATTCTTCCTTCAGCAAATACATGCATGTGGAACCCAGAGTATGATCCACCGTGTCATCGGGAAACGTGTTCAAATGTGTCTCAGTTTTCGTCCCCTGGTACTCGGGTGCAACTTTCCAGACGCTTTACTAACACACTCAGCACTTGGAGAGTCAGTGCCTTTAACCTCCTGTTTGGCCCAGTTTGCAATTTCTGCGGAAAATGAACAGGAATAGGGAGAACCCATGAGAGACTAGCTGGAGGTGTCTGGACGGGCAAATTTAACTCTCATTTCCCACCAGGAAGAGGAATTAACCAAAGGCTCAGCGTGCCATGCCGGAACCACACTAGGGCCTGTAGCAATCCTGCAGTGTTGCGGCCAGCTGACAAGAAAGCGAGTTGAAGAAAGGAGCTCAGGGGCACTGTCATTCACAAACCTGCAGAGATATAAATGACAGCTATCGTCCAAAAATATATTGAAGTAAGGCTGCCAAGAGGACTTGAAAGCGGGGCAGAATTGCAGGAAACCGATTTCAGGAGGTAGACTGGAATTGCATGTAAAGCATAGGAAAAGAGGCAGAACGTCCACAGTGATGCACTTGGCAAAAAAGGGCGTATGCGTTCTTTCCTGAATATATTTAGGAAAAAACGCATACACCCTTTTTGGCCAACCAAGCAAGCTTGCAAAGAAATCTGCACTATAATGAAGTCTCACTGTCCCCCGGTCAAAAGGGCCATCTGAAAAAAGTGTATAATCCAGAAAGACAGGACAGGCCACGGAGAACTGGGAGCCTTGTTATGCTGCTGGGCAGCATGTAAATTGCCAACAGCCACTCTGGAGAAGTGTATGGTGTTTCCTGAAACATCTAAAAATCAAAGCAACAGAGCCTAGGTCACTTCCACTTATGGTCCTATAGCTTAGGGAAATTAAAATCAAAAAGACACAGCCACCCCAAAGTTTGGGATGGCTCTGTTTACAAGAACCTCGTTTACGGTACAAGTTCAATATCACAGAAAGCGAAAAATGGATAAAGAAGTTGTGGTACTTACGTACAATGCAATATCACTCAGCAATGAAATCTATGTCATCAGGCACGTAGCAGCATAATGAGTGGACTCAGGTACGATGATTCTAAGTGAAATAAGTCACACAGAAAAAGAAACATCATAAGATATCACTAATACACGGAATGTAAACTTGGCTACACAGGAACTGAATTACAAAACAGAACAGGGTCTCAAATGTAGAAAACCAACTTATGCTTGCTTAAGGGGAAAGGTGAGTTGGGGTGCTGCATAAAACCAGAGAATGAAATGAGCACAGATACCGTTCCATAAGCCAAATATGTAATAGACAAGAGCTACTCCTTGCTCAACGAAGTGGACTCAACACCCCATATTAAACGCCTAAGAATATACCTGACTAGAAAGAATCTGAAAACCTATGGATTTATATGTCTCCGAAAGAGAATCAAGCGTGTGTACAGCGGCCTAAACGCAGCAGTGATAGGATTGGTGAGGTTCGGTGAGCAAATGCAGACCCTTTGAAGTCATATTGCATGGTACCGATTCCATGGGTCTCAACTCTCCAGGTTTAAGGGATTCTTCCTTCAGCTAAAACATGCATGTGGAACCCAGAGTATGATCCACCGTGTGATCGGGAAACGTGTTCAAATGTGTCTCAGTTTTCGTCCCCTGGTACTCGGGTGCAACATTCCAGACGCTTTACTAACAGTCTCCCCACTTGGAGAGTCAGTGCCTTGAACCTCCTGTTTGGCCCAGTTTGCAATTTCTGCGTAAGATGAACAGGAATAGGGAGAACCAATGAGAGACTAGCTGGAGGTGTCTGGACGGGCAAATTTAACTCTCATTTCCCACCAGGAAGAGGAATTAACCAAAGGCTCAAAGTGTCATGCCGGAACCACACTAGGGCCTGTAGCAATCGTGCAGTGTTGCGGCCAGCTCACAAGAAAGCGAGTTGAAGTAAGGAGCTCAGGGGCAGTGTAATTCACAAGCCTGCAGACTTATAAATGACATCTATCCTCCAAAAATATATTCAAGTAAGGCTGCCAAGAGGACTTCAAAGCGGGGCAGAATTGCAGGAAACCGATTTCAGGAGGTAGACTGGAATTGTATGTAAAGCATAGGAAAAGAGGCAGAACGTCCACAATGATGCACTTGGCCAGAAAGTGTGTATGCGTTTTTTCCTGAATATATTCAGGAAAAACGCATACGTCCTTTTTGGCCAACCAAGCAAGCTTGCAAAGGAAATCTGCACTACAATGAAGTCTCACTGGCCCCCGGTCAAAAGGACCATCTGAAAAAAGTGTAAAATCCAGAGAGGCAGGACAGACCATGGAGAACTGGGAGCCTTGTTATGCTGATGGGCGGGATGTAAATTGCCAACAGCCACTCTGGAGAAGTGTATGGTGTTTCCTGAAACATCTAGAAAACAAAGCAACAGAGCCTAGGGCACTTCCAATTATGGTCCTATAGCTTAGGGAAATTAAAATCAAAAAGAAACAGCCACCCCAAAGTTTGGGACAGCTCTGTTTACAAGAACCTCGTTTACGGTACAAGTTCAATATCACAGAAAGCGAAAAATGGATAAAGAAGTTGTGGTACTTACGTACAATGCAATATAACTCAGCAATGAAATCTATGTTATCAGGCACGTAGCAGCATAATGAGTGGATTCAGGTACGATGATTCTAAGTGAAATAAGTCACACAGAAAAAGAAACATCATAAGATATCACTACTACACGGAATGTAAACTTGGCTACACAGGAACTGAATTAGAAAACAGAACAGGGTCTCAAATGTAGAAAACCAACTTATGCTTGCTTAAGGGGAAAGGTGAGTTGGGGTGCTGCATAAAACCAGAGATTGAAATGAGCACAGATACCGTTCCATAAGCCAAATATGTAATAGACAAGAGCTACTACTTGCTCAACGAAGTGGAATCAACACCCTATATTAAACGCCTAAGAATATACCTGACTAGTAAGTATCTAAAAACCTATGGATTTCTATGTCTCCGAAGGAGAATCTAGCGTGTGTACAGCAGCATAAACGCAGCAGTGATAGGATTGGTAAGGTTCGGTGAGCAAATGCAGACCCTTTGAAGTCATATTGCATGGTACCGATTCCATGGGTCTCAACTCTCCAGGTTTAAGGGATTCTTCCTTCAGCTAAAACATGCATGTGGAACCCAGAGTATGATCCACCGTGTGATCGGGAAACATGTTCAAATGTGTTTCAGTTTTTATCCCCTGGTACTCGGGTGCAACATTCCAGACACTTTACTAACACTCTCCCCACTTGGAGAGTCAGTGCCTTTAACCTCCTGTTTGGCCCAGTTTGCAATTTCTGCGTAAGATGAACAGGAATAGGAAGAACCAATGAGAGACTAGCTGGAGGTGTCTGGACGGGCAAATTTAACTCTCATTTCCCACCAGGAAGAGGAATTAACCAAAGCCTCAGCGTGCCGTGCTGGAACCACACTAGGGCCTGTAGCAATCCTGCAGTGTTGCGGCCAGCTCACAAGAAAGCGAGTTGAAGAAAGGAGCTCAGGGACACTGTAATTCAAAAACCTGCAGAGTTATAAATGACAGCTATCGTCCAAAAATATATTCAAGTAAGGCTGCCAAGAGGACTTGAAAGCGGGGCAGAATTGCACGAAACCGATTTCAGGAGGTAGACTGGAATTGCATGTAAAGCATAGGAAAAGAGGCAGAACGTCCACAATGATGCACTTGGCCAAAGGGGTGTATGCGTTTTTTCCTGAATATTATCAGAAAAAAACGTATACGCACGTTTTGGCCAACCAAGCAAGCTTGCGAAGGAAATCTGCACTACAATGAAGTCTCAGTGCCCCCCGGTCAAAAGGGCCATCTGAAAAATGTGTAAAATCCAGAAAGTCAGGACAGGCCACGGAGAACTGGGAGCCTTGTTATGCTGATGGGCGGGATGTAAATTGCCAACAGCCACTCTGGGGAAGTGTATGGTGTTTCCTGAAACATCTAAAAAACAATGCAACAGAGCCTAGGCCACTTCCACATATGGTCCTATAGCTTAGGGAAATTAAAATCAAAAAGACACAGCGACCCCAAAGTTTGGGACGGCTCTGTTTAAAAGAACCTCATTTACGGTAGAAGTTCAATATCACAGAAAGCGAAATATGGATAAAGAAGTTGTGGTACTTACGTACAATGCAATATCACGCAGCAATGAAATCTATGTCATCAGTCCCATAGCAGCGTAATGAGTGGATTCAGGTACGATGATTCTAAGTGAAATAAGTCACACAGAAAAAGAAACATCATAAGATATCACTAATACACGGAATGTAAACTTGGCTACACAGGAACTGAATTACAAAACAGAACAGGGTCTCAACTGTAGAAAACCAACTTATGCTTGCTTAAGGGGAAAGGTGAGTTGGGGTGCTGCATAAAACCAGAGATTGAAATGAGCACAGATACCGTTCCATAAGCCAAATATGTAATAGACAAGAGCTACTCCTTGCTCAACGAAGTGGACACAACACCCCATATTAAACGCCTAAGAATATACCTGACTAGTAAGAATCTTAAAACCTATGGATTTATATGTCTCTGAAAGAGATTCAAGCGTGTGTAGAGCGGTATAAACGAAGCAGTGACAGGATTGGTGAGGTTTGGTGAGTAAATGCAGACCCTTTGAAGTCATATTGCATGGTACCCATTCCATGGGTGTCAACTCTCCAGGTTTAAGGGATTCTTCCTTCAGCTAAAACATGCATGTGGAACCCAGAGTATGATCCAGCGTGTGATCGGGAAATGTGTTCAAATGTGTCTCAGTTTTCGTCCCCTGGTACTCGGGTGCAACATTCCAGACGCTTTACTAACACTCTCCCTACTTGGAGAGTCAGTACCTTTAACCTCCTGTTTGGCCAAGTTTCAATTTCTGCGGAAGATGAACAGGTATAGGGAGAACCAATGAGAGACTAGATTGAGGTGTCTGGACGGGCAAATTTAACTCTCATTTCCCACCAGGAAGAGGAATTAACCAAAGGCTCAGCATGCCGTGCCGGAACCACACTAGGGCCTGAAGCAATCCTGCGGTGTTCCGGCCAGCTAACAAGAAAGCGCGTTGAAGAAAGGAGCTCAGGGGCACTGTAATTCCCAAACCTGCAGAGTTATAAATGACAGCTATCGTCCAAAAATATATTGAAGTTAGGCTGCCAAGAGGACTTGAAAGCGGGGCAGAATTGCAGGAATCCGATTTCAGGAGGTAGACTGGAATTGCATATAAAGCATAGGAAAAGAGGCAGAACGTCGACAATGATGCACTTGGCCAAAAAGGGCGTATGCGTTTTTTCCTGAATATATTCAGGAAAAAACGCATACGCCCTTTTTGGCCAACCAAGCAAGCTTGCAAAGGAAATCTGCACTACAATGAAGTCTCACTGCCCCCCGGTCAAAAGGGCCATCTGAAAAAAGTGTAAAATCCAGAAAGACAGGACAGGCCATGGAGAACTGGGAGCCTTGTTATGCTGATGGGCGGGATGTAAATTGCCAACAGCCACTCTGGAGAAGTGTATGGTGTTTCCTGAAACATCTAAAAAACAAAGCAACAGAGCCTAGGCCACTTCCACTTATGGTCCTATAGCTTAGGGAAATTAAAATCAAAAAGACGCAGCCACCCCAAAGTTTGGGATGGCTCTGTTTACAAGAACCTCGTTTACGGTTCAAGTTCAGTATCACAGAAAGCGAAAAATGGATAAAGAATTTGTGATACTTACGTACAATACAATATCACTCAGCAATGAAATCTATGTCCTCAGGCCCGTAGCAGCATAATGAGTGGATTCAGCTACGATGATTCTAAGTGAAATAAGTCACACAGAAAAAGAAACGTCATAAGATATCACTAATACACGGAATGTAAACTTGGCTACACAGGAACTGAATTACAAAACAGAACAGGGTCTCAAATGTAGAAAACCAACTTATGCTTGCTTAAGGGGAAAGGTGAGTTGGGGTGCTGCATAAAACCAGAGATTGAAATGAGCACAGATACCGTTCCATAAGCCAAATATGTAATAGACAAGAGCTACTCCTTGCTCAACGAAGTGGAATCAACACCCCATATTAAACGCCTAAGAATATACCTGACTAGTAAGAATCTTAAACCTATGGATTTATATGTCTCCGAAAGAGAATCAAGCGTGTGTACAGCGGCATAAACGCAGCAGTGATAGGATTGGTGAGGTTCGTTGAGCAAATGCAGACCCTTTGAAGTCATATTGCATGGTACCCATTCCATGGGTCTCAACTCTCCAGGTTTAAGGGATTCTTCCTTCAGCTAAAACATGCATGTGGAACCCAGAGTATGATCCACCGTGTGATCGGGAAACGTGTTCAAATGTGTCTCAGTTTTCGTCCCCTGGTACTCGGGTGCAACATTCCAGACGCTTTACTAACACTCTCCCCACTTGGAGAGTCAGTGCCTTTAACCTCCGGTTTGGCCCAGTTTCAATTTCTGCGGAAGATGAACAGGAATAGGGAGAACCAATGAGAGACTAGCTGGAGGTGTCTGGACGGGCAAATTTAACTCTCATTTCCCACCAGGAAGAGGAATTAACCAAAGAATCATCGTGCCGTGCCGGAACCACACTAGGGCCTGAAGCAATCCTGCGGTGTTGCGGCCAGCTCACAAGAAAGTGCGTTGAAGAAAGTAGCTCAGGGGCACTGTCGTTCACAAACCTGCAGAGTTATAAATGACAGCTATCGTCCAAAAATATATTGAAGTAAGGCTGCCAAGAGGACTTGAAAGCGGGGCAGAATTGCAGGAAACCAATTTCAGGAAGTAGACTGGAATTGCATGTAAAGCATAGGAAAAGAGGCAGAACGTCCACAATGATGCACTTGGCCAAAAAGGGCGTATGCGTTTTTTCCTGAATATATACAGGAAAAAACGCATACGCCCTTTTTGTCCAACCAAGCAAGCTTGCAAAGGAAATCTGCACTACAATGAAGTCTCACTGCCCCCCGGTAAAAAGGGCCATCTGAAAAAAGTGTAAAATCCAGAAAGGCAGGACAGGCCATGGAGAACTGGGAGCCTTGTTATGCTGATGGGCGGGATGTAAATTGCCAACAGCCACTCTGGAGAAGTGTATGGTGTTTCCTGAAACATCTAAAAAACAAAGCAACAGAGCCTAGGCCACTTCCACTTATGGTCCTATAGCTTAGGGAAATTAAAATCAAAAAGACACAGCCACCCCAAAGTTTGGGATGGCTCTGTTTACAAGAACCTCGTTTACGGTTCAAGTTCAATATCGCAGAAAGCGAAAAATGGATAAAGAAGTTGTGGTACTTACGTACAATGCAATATAACTCAGCAATGAAATCTATGTCATCAGGCCCATAGCAGCATAATGAGTGGACTCAGGTACGATGATTCTAAGTGAAATAAGTCACACAGAAAAAGAAACATCATAAGATATCACTAATACATGGAATGTAAATTTGGCTACACAGGAACTGAATTAGAAAACAGAACAGGGTCTCAAATGTAGAAAACCAACTTATGCTTGCTTAAGGGGAAAGGTGAGTTGGGGTGCTGCATAAAGCCAGAGATGGAAATGAGCACAGATACCGTTCCATAAGCCAAATATGTAATAGACAAGAGCTACTCCTTGCTCAACGAAGTGGACTCAACACCCCATATTAAACGCCTAAGAATATACCTGACTAGTAAGTATGTTAAAACCTATGGATTTCTATGTCTCCGAAAGAGAATCAAGCGTGTGTACAGCGGCATAAACGCAGCAGTGATAGGATTGGTTAGGTTCGGTGAGCAAATGCAGACCCTTTGAAGTCATATTGCATGGTACCCATTCCATGGGTCTCAACTCTCCAGGTTTAACGGATTCTTCCTTCAGCTAAAACATGCATGTGGAACCCAGAGTATGATCCACAGTGTGATCGGGAAACGTGTTCAAATGTGTCTCAGTTTTCGTCCCCTGGTACTCGGGTGCAACATTCCAGACGCTTTACTAACACTCTCCCCACTTGCAGAGTCAGTGCCTTTAACCTCCTGTTTGGCCCAGTTTGCAATTTCTGCGTAAGATGAACAGGAATAGGGAGAACCAATGAGAGACTAGCTGGAGGTGTCTGGACGGGCAAATTTAACTCTCATTTCCCAACAGGAAGAGGAATTAACCAAAGGCTCATTGTGCCATGCCGGAACCACACTAGGGCCTGAAGCAATCCTGCGGTGTTGCGGCCAGCTCACAAGAAAGCGAGTTGAAGAAAGGAGCTCAGGGGCACTGTAATTCACAAACCTGCAGAGTTATAAATGACAGCTATCGTCCAAAAATATATTGAAGTAAGGCTGCCAAGAAGACTTGAAAGCGGGGCAGAATTGCAGGAAACCGATTTCAGGAGGTAGACTGGAATTGCATGTAAAGCATAGGAAAAGAGGCAGAACGTCCACAATGATGCACTTGGCCAAAGGGGCGTATGCGTTTTTTCCTGAATATATTCAGAAAAAAACGCATACGCCCTTTTTGGCCAACCAAGCAAGCTTGCGAAGGAAATCTGCACTACAATGAAGTCTCACTGCCCCCTGGTCAAAAGGGACATCTGAAAAAAGTGTAAAATCCAGAAAGTTAGGACAGGCCACGGAGAACTGGGAGCCTTGTTATGCTGCTGGGCGGGATGTAAATTGCCAACAGCCACTCTGGAGAAGTGTATGGTGTTTCCTGAAACATCTAAAAAACAAAGCAACAGAGCCTAGGCCACTTCCACTTATGGTCCTATACCTTAGGGAAATTAAAATCAAAAAGACACAGCCACCCCAAAGTTTCAGATGGCTCTGTTTACAAGAACCTCGTTTACGGTACAAGTTCAATATTGCAGAAAGCGAAAAATGGATAAAGAAGTTGTGGTACTTACGTACAATGCAATATCACTCAGCAATGAAATCTATGTCATCAGGCCCGTAGCAGCATAATGAGTGGATTCAGCTACGATGATTCTAAGTGAAATAAGTCACACAGAAAAAGAAACATCATAAGATATCACTAATACACGGAATGTAAACTTGGCTACACAGGAACTGAATTACAAAACAGAACAGGGTCTCAAATGTAGAAAACCAAGTTATGCTTGCTTAAGGGGAAAGGTGAGTTGGGGTGCTGCATAAAACCAGAGATTGAAATTAGCACAAATACCATTCCATAAGCCAAATATGTAATAGACAAGAGCTACTCCTTGCTCAACGAAGTGGACACAACACCCCATATTAAACGCCTAAGAACATATCTGACTAGTAAGAATGTTAAAACCTACGGATTTATATGTCTCTGAAAGAGAATCAAGCGTGTGTAGAGCGGCATAAACGCAGCAGTGATAGGATTGGTGAGGTTCGGTGAGCAAATGCAGACCCTTTGAAGTCATATTGCATGGTACCCATTCCATGGGTCTCAACTCTCCAGGTGTAAGGGATTATTCCTTCAGCTAAAACATGCATGTGGAACCTAGAGTATGATTCACAGTGTGATTGGGAAACGTGTTCAAATGTGTCTCAGTTTTCGTCCCCTGGTACTCGGGTGCAACATTCCAGACGCTTTACTATCACTCTCCCCACTTGGAGAGTCAGTGCCTTTAACCTCCTGTTGGCCCAGTTTGCTATTTCTGCGGAAGATGAACAGGAATACGGAGAACCAATGAGAGACTAGCTGGAGGTGTCTGGACGGGCAAATTTAACTCTCATTTCCCACCAGGAAGAGGAATTAACCAAAGGCTCAGCGTGCCGTGCCGGAACCACACTAGGGCCTGAAGCAATCCTGCGGTGTTGCAACCAGCTCACAAGAAAGCGCGTTGAAGAAAGGAGCTCAGGGGCACTGTCATTCACAAATCTGCAGAGTTATAAATGACAGCTATCGTCCAAAAATATATTGAAGTAAGGCTGCCAAGAGGACTCGAAAGCAGGGCAGAATTGCAGGAAACCGATTTCAGGAGGTAGACTTGAATTGCATTTAAAGCATAGGAAAAGAGGCAGAACGTCCACAATGATGCACTTGGCCAAAAAGGGCGTACGCGTTTTTTCCTGAATATATTCAGGAAAAAACGCATACGTCCTTTTTGGCCAACCAAGCAAGTTTGCAAAGGAAATCTGCACTACAATGAAGTCTCACTGTCCCCCGGTCAAAAGGGCCATCTGAAAAAAGTGTAAAATCCAGAAAGGCAGGACAGGCCATGGAGAACTGGGAGCCTTGTTATGCTGATGGGCGGGATGTAAATTGCCAACAGCCACTCTGGAGAAGTGTATGGTGTTTCCTGAAACATCTAAAAAACAAAGCAACAGAGCCTAGGGCACTTCCACTTATGGTCCTATAGCTTAGGGAAATTAAAATCAAAAAGACACAGCCTCCCCAATGTTTGGCACGCCTCTGTTTACAAAAACCTCGTTTATGGTACAAGTTCAATATCGCAGAAAGCGAAAAATGGATAAAGAAGTTGTGGTACTTACGTACAATGCAATATCACTCAGCAATGAAATCTATGTCATCAGACCCATAGCAGCATAATGAGTGGATTCAGCTATGATGATTCTAAGTGAAATAAGTCACACAGAAAAAGAAACATCATAAGATATCACTAATACACGGAATGTAAACTTGGCTACACAGGAACTGAATTACAAAACAGAACAGGTTCTCAAATGTAGAAAACCAACTTACGCTTGCTTAAGGGGAAAGGTGAGTTGGGGTGCTGCATAAAACCAGAGATTGAAATTAGCACAGATACTGTTCCATAAGCCAAATATGTAACAGACAATAGCTACTCCTTGCTCAACGAAATGGACTCAACACCTCATATTAAACGCCTAAGAATATACCTGATTAGTAAGAATCATAAAACCTATGGATTTATATGTCTCCAAAAGAGAATAAAGCGTTTGTGTAGCGGCATAAATGCAGCACTGATACGATTGGTGAGGTTCGGTGAGCAAATGCAGACCCTTTGAAGTCATATTGCATGGTACCCATTCCATGGGTCTCAACTCTCCAGGTTTAAGGGATTCTTCCTTCAGCTAAAACATGCATGTGGTACCCAGAGTATGATCCACCGTGTGATCGGGAAACGTGTTCAAATGTGTCTCAGTTTTCGTCCCCTGGTACTCGGGTGCAACATTCCAGACGCTTTACTAACACTCTCCCCACTTGGAGAGTCAGAGCCTTTAACCTCCTGTTTGGACCAGTTTGTAATTTCTTCGGAAGATGAACAGGAATACGGAGAACCAATGAGAGACTAGCTGGAGGTGTTTGGACGGGCAAATTTAACTCTCCTTTCCCACCAGGAAGAGGAATTAACCAAACGCACAGCGTGCCATGCTGCAACCACACTAGGGCCTGAAGCAATCCTGCGGTGTTGCGGCCAGCTCACAAGAAAGCGAGTTGAAGAAAGGAGCTCAGGGGCACTGTCATTCACAAACCTGCAGAGTTATAAATGACAGCTATCGTCCAAAAATATATTGAAGTAAGGCTGCCAAGAGGACTTGAAAGCGGGGCAGAATTGCAGGAAACCGATTTCAGGAGGTAGACTGGAATTGCATTTAAAGCATAGGAAAAGAGGCAGAACGTCCCCAATGATGCACTTGGCCAGAAAGGGCGTTTGCGTTTTTTCCTGAATATATTGAGAAAAAACTCATGCGCCCTTTTTGGCCAACCAAGCAAGCTTGCAAAGGAAATCTGCACTACAATGAAGTCTCACTTCCCCCCAGTCAAAAGGGCCATCTGAAAAAAGTGTAAAATCCAGAAAGGCCGGACAGGCCATTGAGAACTGGGAGCCTTGTTATGCTGATGGGCGGGATGTAAACTGCCAACAGCCACTCTGGGGAAGTGTATGGTGTTTCCTGAAACATCTAAAAAACAAAGCAACAGAGCCTAGGGCACTTCCACTTATGGTCCTATAGCTTAGGGAAATTAAAATCAAAAAGACGCAGCCACCCCAAAGTTTGGGATGGCTCTGTTTACAAGAACCTCGTTTACGGTTCAAGTTCAGTATCACAGAAAGCGAAAAATGGATAAAGAATTTGTGATACTTACGTACAATACAATATCACTCAGCAATGAAATCTATGTCCTCAGGCCCGTAGCAGCATAATGAGTGGATTCAGCTACGATGATTCTAAGTGAAATAAGTCACACAGAAAAAGAAACGTCATAAGATATCACTAATACACGGAATGTAAACTTGGCTACACAGGAACTGAATTACAAAACAGAACAGGGTCTCAAATGTAGAAAACCAACTTATGCTTGCTTAAGGGGAAAGGTGAGTTGGGGTGCTGCATAAAACCAGAGATTGAAATGAGCACAGATACCGTTCCATAAGCCAAATATGTAATAGACAAGAGCTACTCCTTGCTCAACGAAGTGGAATCAACACCCCATATTAAACGCCTAAGAATATACCTGACTAGTAAGAATCTTAAACCTATGGATTTATATGTCTCCGAAAGAGAATCAAGCGTGTGTACAGCGGCATAAACGCAGCAGTGATAGGATTGGTGAGGTTCGTTGAGCAAATGCAGACCCTTTGAAGTCATATTGCATGGTACCCATTCCATGGGTCTCAACTCTCCAGGTTTAAGGGATTCTTCCTTCAGCTAAAACATGCATGTGGAACCCAGAGTATGATCCACCGTGTGATCGGGAAACGTGTTCAAATGTGTCTCAGTTTTCGTCCCCTGGTACTCGGGTGCAACATTCCAGACGCTTTACTAACACTCTCCCCACTTGGAGAGTCAGTGCCTTTAACCTCCGGTTTGGCCCAGTTTCAATTTCTGCGGAAGATGAACAGGAATAGGGAGAACCAATGAGAGACTAGCTGGAGGTGTCTGGACGGGCAAATTTAACTCTCATTTCCCACCAGGAAGAGGAATTAACCAAAGAATCATCGTGCCGTGCCGGAACCACACTAGGGCCTGAAGCAATCCTGCGGTGTTGCGGCCAGCTCACAAGAAAGTGCGTTGAAGAAAGTAGCTCAGGGGCACTGTCGTTCACAAACCTGCAGAGTTATAAATGACAGCTATCGTCCAAAAATATATTGAAGTAAGGCTGCCAAGAGGACTTGAAAGCGGGGCAGAATTGCAGGAAACCAATTTCAGGAAGTAGACTGGAATTGCATGTAAAGCATAGGAAAAGAGGCAGAACGTCCACAATGATGCACTTGGCCAAAAAGGGCGTATGCGTTTTTTCCTGAATATATACAGGAAAAAACGCATACGCCCTTTTTGTCCAACCAAGCAAGCTTGCAAAGGAAATCTGCACTACAATGAAGTCTCACTGCCCCCCGGTAAAAAGGGCCATCTGAAAAAAGTGTAAAATCCAGAAAGGCAGGACAGGCCATGGAGAACTGGGAGCCTTGTTATGCTGATGGGCGGGATGTAAATTGCCAACAGCCACTCTGGAGAAGTGTATGGTGTTTCCTGAAACATCTAAAAAACAAAGCAACAGAGCCTAGGCCACTTCCACTTATGGTCCTATAGCTTAGGGAAATTAAAATCAAAAAGACACAGCCACCCCAAAGTTTGGGATGGCTCTGTTTACAAGAACCTCGTTTACGGTTCAAGTTCAATATCGCAGAAAGCGAAAAATGGATAAAGAAGTTGTGGTACTTACGTACAATGCAATATAACTCAGCAATGAAATCTATGTCATCAGGCCCATAGCAGCATAATGAGTGGACTCAGGTACGATGATTCTAAGTGAAATAAGTCACACAGAAAAAGAAACATCATAAGATATCACTAATACATGGAATGTAAATTTGGCTACACAGGAACTGAATTAGAAAACAGAACAGGGTCTCAAATGTAGAAAACCAACTTATGCTTGCTTAAGGGGAAAGGTGAGTTGGGGTGCTGCATAAAGCCAGAGATTGAAATGAGCACAGATACCGTTCCATAAGCCAAATATGTAATAGACAAGAGCTACTCCTTGCTCAACGAAGTGGACTCAACACCCCATATTAAACGCCTAAGAATATACCTGACTAGTAAGTATGTTAAAACCTATGGATTTCTATGTCTCCGAAAGAGAATCAAGCGTGTGTACAGCGGCATAAACGCAGCAGTGATAGGATTGGTTAGGTTCGGTGAGCAAATGCAGACCCTTTGAAGTCATATTGCATGGTACCCATTCCATGGGTCTCAACTCTCCAGGTTTAACGGATTCTTCCTTCAGCTAAAACATGCATGTGGAACCCAGAGTATGATCCACAGTGTGATCGGGAAACGTGTTCAAATGTGTCTCAGTTTTCGTCCCCTGGTACTCGGGTGCAACATTCCAGACGCTTTACTAACACTCTCCCCACTTGCAGAGTCAGTGCCTTTAACCTCCTGTTTGGCCCAGTTTGCAATTTCTGCGTAAGATGAACAGGAATAGGGAGAACCAATGAGAGACTAGCTGGAGGTGTCTGGACGGGCAAATTTAACTCTCATTTCCCAACAGGAAGAGGAATTAACCAAAGGCTCATTGTGCCATGCCGGAACCACACTAGGGCCTGAAGCAATCCTGCGGTGTTGCGGCCAGCTCACAAGAAAGCGAGTTGAAGAAAGGAGCTCAGGGGCACTGTAATTCACAAACCTGCAGAGTTATAAATGACAGCTATCGTCCAAAAATATATTGAAGTAAGGCTGCCAAGAAGACTTGAAAGCGGGGCAGAATTGCAGGAAACCGATTTCAGGAGGTAGACTGGAATTGCATGTAAAGCATAGGAAAAGAGGCAGAACGTCCACAATGATGCACTTGGCCAAAGGGGCGTATGCGTTTTTTCCTGAATATATTCAGAAAAAAACGCATACGCCCTTTTTGGCCAACCAAGCAAGCTTGCGAAGGAAATCTGCACTACAATGAAGTCTCACTGCCCCCTGGTCAAAAGGGACATCTGAAAAAAGTGTAAAATCCAGAAAGTTAGGACAGGCCACGGAGAACTGGGAGCCTTGTTATGCTGCTGGGCGGGATGTAAATTGCCAACAGCCACTCTGGAGAAGTGTATGGTGTTTCCTGAAACATCTAAAAAACAAAGCAACAGAGCCTAGGGCACTTCCACTTATGGTCCTATAGCTTAGGGAAATTAAAATCAAAAAGACACAGCCTCCCCAATGTTTGGCACGCCTCTGTTTACAAAAACCTCGTTTATGGTACAAGTTCAATATCGCAGAAAGCGAAAAATGGATAAAGAAGTTGTGGTACTTACGTACAATGCAATATCACTCAGCAATGAAATCTATGTCATCAGACCCATAGCAGCATAATGAGTGGATTCAGCTATGATGATTCTAAGTGAAATAAGTCACACAGAAAAAGAAACATCATAAGATATCACTAATACACGGAATGTAAACTTGGCTACACAGGAACTGAATTACAAAACAGAACAGGTTCTCAAATGTAGAAAACCAACTTACGCTTGCTTAAGGGGAAAGGTGAGTTGGGGTGCTGCATAAAACCAGAGATTGAAATTAGCACAGATACTGTTCCATAAGCCAAATATGTAACAGACAATAGCTACTCCTTGCTCAACGAAATGGACTCAACACCTCATATTAAACGCCTAAGAATATACCTGATTAGTAAGAATCATAAAACCTATGGATTTATATGTCTCCAAAAGAGAATAAAGCGTTTGTGTAGCGGCATAAATGCAGCACTGATACGATTGGTGAGGTTCGGTGAGCAAATGCAGACCCTTTGAAGTCATATTGCATGGTACCCATTCCATGGGTCTCAACTCTCCAGGTTTAAGGGATTCTTCCTTCAGCTAAAACATGCATGTGGTACCCAGAGTATGATCCACCGTGTGATCGGGAAACGTGTTCAAATGTGTCTCAGTTTTCGTCCCCTGGTACTCGGGTGCAACATTCCAGACGCTTTACTAACACTCTCCCCACTTGGAGAGTCAGAGCCTTTAACCTCCTGTTTGGACCAGTTTGTAATTTCTTCGGAAGATGAACAGGAATACGGAGAACCAATGAGAGACTAGCTGGAGGTGTTTGGACGGGCAAATTTAACTCTCCTTTCCCACCAGGAAGAGGAATTAACCAAACGCACAACGTGCCATGCTGCAACCACACTAGGGCCTGAAGCAATCCTGCGGTGTTGCGGCCAGCTCACAAGAAAGCGAGTTGAAGAAAGGAGCTCAGGGGCACTGTCATTCACAAACCTGCAGAGTTATAAATGACAGCTATCGTCCAAAAATATATTGAAGTAAGGCTGCCAAGAGGACTTGAAAGCGGGGCAGAATTGCAGGAAACCGATTTCAGGAGGTAGACTGGAATTGCATTTAAAGCATAGGAAAAGAGGCAGAACGTCCCCAATGATGCACTTGGCCAGAAAGGGCGTTTGCGTTTTTTCCTGAATATATTGAGAAAAAACTCATGCGCCCTTTTTGGCCAACCAAGCAAGCTTGCAAAGGAAATCTGCACTACAATGAAGTCTCACTTCCCCCCAGTCAAAAGGGCCATCTGAAAAAAGTGTAAAATCCAGAAAGGCCGGACAGGCCATTGAGAACTGGGAGCCTTGTTATGCTGATGGGCGGGATGTAAACTGCCAACAGCCACTCTGGGGAAGTGTATGGTGTTTCCTGAAACATCTAAAAAACAAAGCAACAGAGCCTAGGGCACTTCCACTTATGGTCCTATAGCTTAGGGAAATTAAAATCAAAAAGACGCAGCCACCCCAAAGTTTGGGATGGCTCTGTTTACAAGAACCTCGTTTACGGTTCAAGTTCAGTATCACAGAAAGCGAAAAATGGATAAAGAATTTGTGATACTTACGTACAATACAATATCACTCAGCAATGAAATCTATGTCCTCAGGCCCGTAGCAGCATAATGAGTGGATTCAGCTACGATGATTCTAAGTGAAATAAGTCACACAGAAAAAGAAACGTCATAAGATATCACTAATACACGGAATGTAAACTTGGCTACACAGGAACTGAATTACAAAACAGAACAGGGTCTCAAATGTAGAAAACCAACTTATGCTTGCTTAAGGGGAAAGGTGAGTTGGGGTGCTGCATAAAACCAGAGATTGAAATGAGCACAGATACCGTTCCATAAGCCAAATATGTAATAGACAAGAGCTACTCCTTGCTCAACGAAGTGGAATCAACACCCCATATTAAACGCCTAAGAATATACCTGACTAGTAAGAATCTTAAACCTATGGATTTATATGTCTCCGAAAGAGAATCAAGCGTGTGTACAGCGGCATAAACGCAGCAGTGATAGGATTGGTGAGGTTCGTTGAGCAAATGCAGACCCTTTGAAGTCATATTGCATGGTACCCATTCCATGGGTCTCAACTCTCCAGGTTTAAGGGATTCTTCCTTCAGCTAAAACATGCATGTGGAACCCAGAGTATGATCCACCGTGTGATCGGGAAACGTGTTCAAATGTGTCTCAGTTTTCGTCCCCTGGTACTCGGGTGCAACATTCCAGACGCTTTACTAACACTCTCCCCACTTGGAGAGTCAGTGCCTTTAACCTCCGGTTTGGCCCAGTTTCAATTTCTGCGGAAGATGAACAGGAATAGGGAGAACCAATGAGAGACTAGCTGGAGGTGTCTGGACGGGCAAATTTAACTCTCATTTCCCACCAGGAAGAGGAATTAACCAAAGAATCATCGTGCCGTGCCGGAACCACACTAGGGCCTGAAGCAATCCTGCGGTGTTGCGGCCAGCTCACAAGAAAGTGCGTTGAAGAAAGTAGCTCAGGGGCACTGTCGTTCACAAACCTGCAGAGTTATAAATGACAGCTATCGTCCAAAAATATATTGAAGTAAGGCTGCCAAGAGGACTTGAAAGCGGGGCAGAATTGCAGGAAACCAATTTCAGGAAGTAGACTGGAATTGCATGTAAAGCATAGGAAAAGAGGCAGAACGTCCACAATGATGCACTTGGCCAAAAAGGGCGTATGCGTTTTTTCCTGAATATATACAGGAAAAAACGCATACGCCCTTTTTGTCCAACCAAGCAAGCTTGCAAAGGAAATCTGCACTACAATGAAGTCTCACTGCCCCCCGGTAAAAAGGGCCATCTGAAAAAAGTGTAAAATCCAGAAAGGCAGGACAGGCCATGGAGAACTGGGAGCCTTGTTATGCTGATGGGCGGGATGTAAATTGCCAACAGCCACTCTGGAGAAGTGTATGGTGTTTCCTGAAACATCTAAAAAACAAAGCAACAGAGCCTAGGCCACTTCCACTTATGGTCCTATAGCTTAGGGAAATTAAAATCAAAAAGACACAGCCACCCCAAAGTTTGGGATGGCTCTGTTTACAAGAACCTCGTTTACGGTTCAAGTTCAATATCGCAGAAAGCGAAAAATGGATAAAGAAGTTGTTGCAGTTACGTACAATGCAATATAACTCAGCAATGAAATCTATGTCATCAGGCCCATAGCAGCATAATGAGTGGACTCAGGTACGATGATTCTAAGTGAAATAAGTCACACAGAAAAAGAAACATCATAAGATATCACTAATACATGGAATGTAAATTTGGCTACACAGGAACTGAATTAGAAAACAGAACAGGGTCTCAAATGTAGAAAACCAACTTATGCTTGCTTAAGGGGAAAGGTGAGTTGGGGTGCTGCATAAAGCCAGAGATTGAAATGAGCACAGATACCGTTCCATAAGCCAAATATGTAATAGACAAGAGCTACTCCTTGCTCAACGAAGTGGACTCAACACCCCATATTAAACGCCTAAGAATATACCTGACTAGTAAGTATGTTAAAACCTATGGATTTCTATGTCTCCGAAAGAGAATCAAGCGTGTGTACAGCGGCATAAACGCAGCAGTGATAGGATTGGTTAGGTTCGGTGAGCAAATGCAGACCCTTTGAAGTCATATTGCATGGTACCCATTCCATGGGTCTCAACTCTCCAGGTTTAACGGATTCTTCCTTCAGCTAAAACATGCATGTGGAACCCAGAGTATGATCCACAGTGTGATCGGGAAACGTGTTCAAATGTGTCTCAGTTTTCGTCCCCTGGTACTCGGGTGCAACATTCCAGACGCTTTACTAACACTCTCCCCACTTGCAGAGTCAGTGCCTTTAACCTCCTGTTTGGCCCAGTTTGCAATTTCTGCGGAAGATGAACAGGAATAGGGAGAACCAATGAGAGACTAGCTGGAGGTGTCTGGACGGGCAAATTTAACTCTCATTTCCCAACAGGAAGAGGAATTAACCAAAGGCTCATTGTGCCATGCCGGAACCACACTAGGGCCTGAAGCAATCCTGCGGTGTTGCGGCCAGCTCACAAGAAAGCGAGTTGAAGAAAGGAGCTCAGGGGCACTGTAATTCACAAACCTGCAGAGTTATAAATGACAGCTATCGTCCAAAAATATATTGAAGTAAGGCTGCCAAGAAGACTTGAAAGCGGGGCAGAATTGCAGGAAACCGATTTCAGGAGGTAGACTGGAATTGCATGTAAAGCATAGGAAAAGAGGCAGAACGTCCACAATGATGCACTTGGCCAAAGGGGCGTATGCGTTTTTTCCTGAATATATTCAGAAAAAAACGCATACGCCCTTTTTGGCCAACCAAGCAAGCTTGCGAAGGAAATCTGCACTACAATGAAGTCTCACTGCCCCCTGGTCAAAAGGGACATCTGAAAAAAGTGTAAAATCCAGAAAGTTAGGACAGGCCACGGAGAACTGGGAGCCTTGTTATGCTGCTGGGCGGGATGTAAATTGCCAACAGCCACTCTGGAGAAGTGTATGGTGTTTCCTGAAACATCTAAAAAACAAAGCAACAGAGCCTAGGCCACTTCCACTTATGGTCCTATACCTTAGGGAAATTAAAATCAAAAAGACACAGCCACCCCAAAGTTTCGGATGGCTCTGTTTACAAGAACCTCGTTTACGGTACAAGTTCAATATTGCAGAAAGCGAAAAATGGATAAAGAAGTTGTGGTACTTACGTACAATGCAATATCACTCAGCAATGAAATCTATGTCATCAGGCCCGTAGCAGCATAATGAGTGGATTCAGCTACGATGATTCTAAGTGAAATAAGTCACACAGAAAAAGAAACATCATAAGATATCACTAATACACGGAATGTAAACTTGGCTACACAGGAACTGAATTACAAAACAGAACAGGGTCTCAAATGTAGAAAACCAAGTTATGCTTGCTTAAGGGGAAAGGTGAGTTGGGGTGCTGCATAAAACCAGAGATTGAAATTAGCACAAATACCATTCCATAAGCCAAATATGTAATAGACAAGAGCTACTCCTTGCTCAACGAAGTGGACACAACACCCCATATTAAACGCCTAAGAACATATCTGACTAGTAAGAATGTTAAAACCTACGGATTTATATGTCTCTGAAAGAGAATCAAGCGTGTGTAGAGCGGCATAAACGCAGCAGTGATAGGATTGGTGAGGTTCGGTGAGCAAATGCAGACCCTTTGAAGTCATATTGCATGGTACCCATTCCATGGGTCTCAACTCTCCAGGTGTAAGGGATTATTCCTTCAGCTAAAACATGCATGTGGAACCTAGAGTATGATTCACAGTGTGATTGGGAAACGTGTTCAAATGTGTCTCAGTTTTCGTCCCCTGGTACTCGGGTGCAACATTCCAGACGCTTTACTATCACTCTCCCCACTTGGAGAGTCAGTGCCTTTAACCTCCTGTTGGCCCAGTTTGCTATTTCTGCGGAAGATGAACAGGAATACGGAGAACCAATGAGAGACTAGCTGGAGGTGTCTGGACGGGCAAATTTAACTCTCATTTCCCACCAGGAAGAGGAATTAACCAAAGGCTCAGCGTGCCGTGCCGGAACCACACTAGGGCCTGAAGCAATCCTGCGGTGTTGCAACCAGCTCACAAGAAAGCGCGTTGAAGAAAGGAGCTCAGGGGCACTGTCATTCACAAATCTGCAGAGTTATAAATGACAGCTATCGTCCAAAAATATATTGAAGTAAGGCTGCCAAGAGGACTCGAAAGCAGGGCAGAATTGCAGGAAACCGATTTCAGGAGGTAGACTTGAATTGCATTTAAAGCATAGGAAAAGAGGCAGAACGTCCACAATGATGCACTTGGCCAAAAAGGGCGTACGCGTTTTTTCCTGAATATATTCAGGAAAAAACGCATACGTCCTTTTTGGCCAACCAAGCAAGTTTGCAAAGGAAATCTGCACTACAATGAAGTCTCACTGTCCCCCGGTCAAAAGGGCCATCTGAAAAAAGTGTAAAATCCAGAAAGGCAGGACAGGCCATGGAGAACTGGGAGCCTTGTTATGCTGATGGGCGGGATGTAAATTGCCAACAGCCACTCTGGAGAAGTGTATGGTGTTTCCTGAAACATCTAAAAAACAAAGCAACAGAGCCTAGGGCACTTCCACTTATGGTCCTATAGCTTAGGGAAATTAAAATCAAAAAGACACAGCCTCCCCAATGTTTGGCACGCCTCTGTTTACAAAAACCTCGTTTATGGTACAAGTTCAATATCGCAGAAAGCGAAAAATGGATAAAGAAGTTGTGGTACTTACGTACAATGCAATATCACTCAGCAATGAAATCTATGTCATCAGACCCATAGCAGCATAATGAGTGGATTCAGCTATGATGATTCTAAGTGAAATAAGTCACACAGAAAAAGAAACATCATAAGATATCACTAATACACGGAATGTAAACTTGGCTACACAGGAACTGAATTACAAAACAGAACAGGTTCTCAAATGTAGAAAACCAACTTACGCTTGCTTAAGGGGAAAGGTGAGTTGGGGTGCTGCATAAAACCAGAGATTGAAATTAGCACAGATACTGTTCCATAAGCCAAATATGTAACAGACAATAGCTACTCCTTGCTCAACGAAATGGACTCAACACCTCATATTAAACGCCTAAGAATATACCTGATTAGTAAGAATCATAAAACCTATGGATTTATATGTCTCCAAAAGAGAATAAAGCGTTTGTGTAGCGGCATAAATGCAGCACTGATACGATTGGTGAGGTTCGGTGAGCAAATGCAGACCCTTTGAAGTCATATTGCATGGTACCCATTCCATGGGTCTCAACTCTCCAGGTTTAAGGGATTCTTCCTTCAGCTAAAACATGCATGTGGTACCCAGAGTATGATCCACCGTGTGATCGGGAAACGTGTTCAAATGTGTCTCAGTTTTCGTCCCCTGGTACTCGGGTGCAACATTCCAGACGCTTTACTAACACTCTCCCCACTTGGAGAGTCAGAGCCTTTAACCTCCTGTTTGGACCAGTTTGTAATTTCTTCGGAAGATGAACAGGAATACGGAGAACCAATGAGAGACTAGCTGGAGGTGTTTGGACGGGCAAATTTAACTCTCCTTTCCCACCAGGAAGAGGAATTAACCAAACGCACAGCGTGCCATGCTGCAACCACACTAGGGCCTGAAGCAATCCTGCGGTGTTGCGGCCAGCTCACAAGAAAGCGAGTTGAAGAAAGGAGCTCAGGGGCACTGTCATTCACAAACCTGCAGAGTTATAAATGACAGCTATCGTCCAAAAATATATTGAAGTAAGGCTGCCAAGAGGACTTGAAAGCGGGGCAGAATTGCAGGAAACCGATTTCAGGAGGTAGACTGGAATTGCATTTAAAGCATAGGAAAAGAGGCAGAACGTCCCCAATGATGCACTTGGCCAGAAAGGGCGTTTGCGTTTTTTCCTGAATATATTGAGAAAAAACTCATGCGCCCTTTTTGGCCAACCAAGCAAGCTTGCAAAGGAAATCTGCACTACAATGAAGTCTCACTTCCCCCCAGTCAAAAGGGCCATCTGAAAAAAGTGTAAAATCCAGAAAGGCCGGACAGGCCATTGAGAACTGGGAGCCTTGTTATGCTGATGGGCGGGATGTAAACTGCCAACAGCCACTCTGGGGAAGTGTATGGTGTTTCCTGAAACATCTAAAAAACAAAGCAACAGAGCCTAGGGCACTTCCACTTATGGTCCTATAGCTTAGGGAAATTAAAATAAAAAAGACACAGCCACCCCAATGTTTGGGACGGCTCTGTTTACACGAACTGCGTTTACGGTACAAGTTCAATATCGCAGAAAGTGAAAAATGGATAAAGAAGTTGTGGTACTTACGTACAATGGAATATCACTCAGCAATGAAATCTATGTCATCAGGCCCGTAGCAGCATAATGAGTGGATTCAGCTACGATGATTCTAAGTGAAATAAGTCACACAGAAAAAGAAACATCATAAGATATCACTAATACACGGAATGTAAACTTGGCTACACAGGAACTGAATTACAAAACAGAACAGGTTCTCAAATGTAGAAAACCAACTTACGCTTGCTTAAGGGGAAAGGTGAGTTGGGGTGCTGCATAAAACCAGAGATTGAAATTAGCACAGATACTGTTCCATAAGCCAAATATGTAACAGACAATAGCTACTCCTTGCTCAACGAAATGGACTCAACACCTCATATTAAACGCCTAAGAATATACCTGATTAGTAAGAATCATAAAACCTATGGATTTATATGTCTCCAAAAGAGAATAAAGCGTTTGTGTAGCGGCATAAATGCAGCACTGATACGATTGGTGAGGTTCGGTGAGCAAATGCAGACCCTTTGAAGTCATATTGCATGGTACCCATTCCATGGGTCTCAACTCTCCAGGTTTAAGGGATTCTTCCTTCAGCTAAAACATGCATGTGGTACCCAGAGTATGATCCACCGTGTGATCGGGAAACGTGTTCAAATGTGTCTCAGTTTTCGTCCCCTGGTACTCGGGTGCAACATTCCAGACGCTTTACTAACACTCTCCCCACTTGGAGAGTCAGAGCCTTTAACCCTGTTTGGACCAGTTTGTAATTTCTGCGGAAGATGAACAGGAATACGGAGAACCAATGAGAGACTAGCTGGAGGTGTTTGGACGGGCAAATTTAACTCTCCTTTCCCACCAGGAAGAGGAATTAACCAAACGCACAGCGTGCCATGCTGCAAACACACTAGGGCCTGAAGCAATCCTGCGGTGTTGCGGCCAGCTCACAAGAAAGCGAGTTGAAGAAAGGAGCTCAGGGGCACTGTCATTCACAAAACTGCAGAGTTATAAATGACAGCTATCGTCCAAAAATATATTGAAGTAAGGCTGCCAAGAGGACTTGAAAGCGGGGCAGAATTGCAGGAAACCGATTTCAGGAGGTAGACTGGAATTGCATTTAAAGCATAGGAAAAGAGGCAGAACGTCCCCAATGATGCACTTGGCCAGAAAGGGCGTTTGCGTTTTTTCCTGAATATATTGAGAAAAAACTCATGCGCCCTTTTTGGCCAACCAAGCAAGCTTGCAAAGGAAATCTGCACTACAATGAAGTCTCACTTCCCCCCAGTCAAAAGGGCCATCTGAAAAAAGTGTAAAATCCAGAAAGGCCGGACAGGCCATTGAGAACTGGGAGCCTTGTTATGCTGATGGGCGGGATGTAAACTGCCAACAGCCACTCTGGGGAAGTGTATGGTGTTTCCTGAAACATCTAAAAAACAAAGCAACAGAGCCTAGGGCACATCCACTTATGGTCCTATAGCTTAGGGAAATTAAAATAAAAAAGACACAGCCACCCCAATGTTTGGGACGGCTCTGTTTACACGAACTGCGTTTACGGTACAAGTTCAATATCGCAGAAAGTGAAAAATGGATAAAGAATTTGTGGTACTTACGTACAATGGAATATCACTCAGCAATGAAATCTATGTCATCAGGCCCGTAGCAGCATAATGAGTGGATTCAGCTACGATGATTCTAAGTGAAATAAGTCACACAGAAAAAGAAACATCATAAGATATCACTAATACACGGAATGTAAACTTGGCTGCACAAGAACTGAATTACAAAACAGAACAGGTTCTCAAAAGCAGAAAACCAACTTATGCTTGTTTAAGAGGAAAGGTGAGTTGGGGTGCTGCATAAAACCAGAGTTTGAAATTAGCACAGATACCGTTCCATAAGCCAAATATGTAATAGACAAGAGCTACTCCTTGCTCAACGAAGTGGACACAACACCCCATATTAAACGCCTAAGAATATACCTGACTAGCAAGAATCTTAAAAGCTATGGATTTATATGTCTCCGAAAGAGAATCAAGCTTTTGTACAGCGGCATAAACGTAGCAGTGATAGGATTGGTGAGGTTCGGTGAGCAAATGCAGACCCTTTGAAGTCCTATTGCATGGTACCCATTCCATGGGTCTCAACTCTCCAGGTTTAAGGGATTCTTCCTTCAGCTAAAACATGCATGTGGAACCCAGAGTATGATCCACCATTTGATCGGGATATGTGTTCAAATGTGTCTCAGTTTTCGTCCCATGGTACTCGGGTGCAACATTCCAGAAGCTTTACTAAAACTCTCCCCACTTGGAGAGTCAGTGCCTTTAACCTCCTGTTTGGCCCAGTTTGCAATTTCTGTGGAAGATGAACAGGAATAGGGAGAACCAATGAGAGACTAGCTGGAGATGTCTAGACGGGCAAATTTAACTCTCATTTCCCACCAGGAAGAGGAATTAACCAAAGGCACAGCGTGCCGTGCCGGAACCACACTAGGGCCTGAAGCAATCTTGCGGTGTTGCGGCCAGCTCACAAGAAAGCGAGTTAGAAGAAAGGAGCTCAGGAGCACTGTAATTCACAAACCTGCAGAGTTATAAATGACAGCTATCGTCCAAAAATATATTGAAGTAAGGCTGCCAAGAGGACTTGAAAGTGGGGCAGAATTGCAGGAAACCGATTTCAGGAGGTAGACTAGAATTGCATTTAAAGCATAGGAAAAGAGGCAGAACGTCCACAATGATGCACTTGGCCAAAAAGTGCGTATGCGTTTTTTCCTGAATATATTCAGGAAAAAACGCATATGCCCTTTTTGGCCAAGGAAGCAAGCTTGCAAAGGTAATCTGCACTTCAATGAAGTCTCACTTCGCCCCAGTCAAAAGGGCCATCTGAAAAAAGTGTAAAATCCAGAAAGGCAGGACAGGCCGTGGAGAACTGGGAGCCTTGTTATGCTGATGGGCGGGATGTAAATTGCCAACAGCCACTCTGGAGAAGTGTATGGTGTTTCCTGAAACAACTAAAAAACAAAGCAACAGAGCCTAGGGCACTTCCACTTATGGTCCTATAGCTTAGGGAAATTAAAATCAAAAAGACACAGCCACCCCAAAGTTTGGGACGGCTCAGTTTACAAGAACCTCGTTTACGGTACAAGTTCAATATCGCAGAAAGCGAAAAATGGATAAAGAAGTTGTGGTACTTACGTACAATGCAATATCACTCAACAATGAAACCTATGTCATCAGGCTCGTAGCAGCATAATGAGTGGATTCAGCTACGATGATTCTAAGTGCAATAAGTCACACAGAAAAAGAAACATCATAAGATATCACTAATACACGGAATGTAAACTTGGCTACAGAGGAATTGAATTGCAAAACAGAACAGGGTCTCAAATGTAGAAAACCAACTTATGCTTGCTTAAGGGGAAAGGTGAGTTGGGGTGCTGCATAAAACCAGAGATTGAAATTAGCACAGATACCGTTCCATAAGCCAAATATGTAATAGACAAGAGCTCCTCCTTGCTCAACGAAGTGGACACAACACCCCATATTAAATGCCTAAGAATATACCTGACTAGTAAGAATCTAAAACCTATGGATTTATATGTGTCCGAAAGAGAATCAAGCGTGAGTACAGTGGCATAAATGCAGCACTGATACGATTGGTGAGGTTTGGTGAGCAAATGCAGACCCTTTGAAGTCATATTGCATGGTACCCATTCCATGGGTCTCAACTCTCCAGGTTTAAGGGATTCTTCCTTCAGCTAAAACATGCATGTGGTACCCAGAGTATGATCCACCATGTGATCGGGAAACGTGTTCAAATGTGTCTCAGTTTTCGTCCCCTGGTACTCAGGTGCAACATTCCACACGCTTTACTAACACTCTCCCCACTTGGAGAGTCAGTGCCTTTAACCTCCTGTTTGGCCCAGTTTGCAATTTCTGCGGAAGATGAACAGGAATAGGGAGAACCAATGAGAGACTAGCTGGAGGTGTCTGGACGGGCAAATTTAACTCTCCTTTCCCACCAGGAAGAGGAATTAACCAAAGGCTCAGCGTGCCGTGCCGGAACCACACTAGGGCCTGAAGCAATCCTGCGGTGTTGCAGCCAGCTCACAAGAAAGCGAGTTGAAGAAAGGAGCTCAGGGGCACTGTAATTCACAAACCTGCAGAGTTATAAATGACAGCTATCGTCCAAAAATATATTGAAGTAAGGCTGCCAAGAGGACTTGAAAGCGGGGCAGAATTGCAGGAAACCGATTTCAGGAGGTAGACTGGAATTGCATTTAAAGCATAGGAAAAGAGGCAGAACGTCCACAATGATGCACTTGGCCAAAAAGGGCGTATGCGTTTTTTCCTGAATATATTCAGAAAAAACTCATGCGCACTTTTTGGCCAACCAAGCAAGCTTGCAAAGGAAATCTGCACTACAATGAAGTCTCACTTCCCCCCAGTCAAAAGGGCCATCTGAAAAAAGTGTAAAATCCAGAAAGGCAGGACAGGCCATTGAGAACTGGGAGCCTTGTTATGCTGATGGGCGGGATGTAAACTGTCAACAGCCACTCTGGGGAAGTGTATGGTGTTTCCTGAAACATCTAAAAAACAAAGCAACAGAGCCTAGGGCACTTCCACTTATGGTCCTATAGCTTAGGGAAATTAAAATCAAAAAGACACAGCCACCCCAATGTTTGGGATGGCTCTGTTTACACGAACTGCGTTTACGGTACAAGTTCAATATCGCAGAAAGTGAAAAATGGATAAAGAATTTATGGTACTTACGTACAATGGAATATCACTCAGCAATGAAATCTATGTCATCAGGCCCGTAGCAGCATAATGAGTGGATTCAGCTACGATGATTCTAAGTGAAATAAGTCACACAGAAAAAGAAACATCATAAGATATCACTAATACACGGAATGTAAACTTGGCTACACAGGAACTGAATTACAAAACAGAACAGGGTCTCAACTGTAGAAAACCAACTTACACTTGCTTAACGGGAAAGGTGAGTTGGGGTGCTGCATAAAACCAGAGTTTGAAATTAGCACAGATACCGTTCCATAAGCCAAATATGTAATAGACAAGAGCTACTCCTTGCTCAACGAAGTGGACACAACACCCCATATTAAACGCCTAAGAATATACCTGACTAGTAAGAATCTTAAAACCTATGGATTTATATGTCTCCGAAAGAGAATCAAGCGTGTGTACAGCGGCATAAACGCAGCAGTGATAGGATTGGTGAGGTTCGGTGAGCAAATGCAGACCCTTTGAAGTCATATTGCATGGTACCCATTCCATGGGTCTCAACTCTCCAGGTTTAAGGGATTCTTCCTTCAGCTAAAACATGCATGTGGAACCCAGAGTATGAACCACCATGTGATCAGGAAAAATGTTCAAATGTGTCTCAGTTTTCGTCCCCTGGTACTCGGGTGCAACATTCCAGACGCTTTACTAACACTCTCCCCACTTGCAGAGTCAGTGCCTTTAAACTCCTGTTTGGCCCAGTTTGCAATTTCTGCGGAAAATGAACAGGAATAGGGAGAACCAATGAGAGACTAGCTGGAGGTGTCTGGATGGGCAAATTTAACTCTCATTTCCCACCAGGAAGAGGAATTAACCAAAGGCTCAGCGTGCCGTGCCGGAACCACACTAGGGCCTGAAGCAATCCTGCGGTGTTGCGGCCTGCTCACAAGAAAGCGAGTTGAAGAAAGGAGCTCAGGGGCACTGTAATTCACAACCCTGCAGAGTTATAAATGACAGCTATCGTCCAAACATATATTGAAGTAAGGCTGCCAAGAGGACTTGAAAGTGGAGCAGAATTGCAGGAAACCGATTTCAGGAGGTAGACTGAAATTGCATTTAAAGCATAGGAAAAGAGGCAGAATGTCCTCAATGATGCACTTGGCCAAAAAGGGCGTATGCGTTTTTCCTGAATATATTCAGGAAAAAACGCATACGCCCTTTTTGGCCAACCAAGCAAGCTTGCAAAGGAAATCTGCACTACAATGAAGTCTCACTGCCCCCCGGTCAAAAGGGCCATATGAAAAAAGTGTAAAATCCAGAAAGGCAGGAAGGCCATAGAGAACAGGGAGCCTTGTTATGCTGATGGTCGGGATGTAAATTGCCAACAGCCACTCTGGAGAAGTGTATGGTGTTTCCTGAAACATCTACAAAACAAAGCAACAGAGCCTAGGGCACTTCCACTTATGGTCCTATAGCTTAGGGAAATTAAAATCAAAAAGACACAGCCACCCCAAAGATTGGGATGGCTCGGTTTACAAGAACCTCGTTTACGGTACAAGTTCAATATCGCAGAAAGCAAAAAATGGATAAAGAAGTTGTGGTACTTACGTACAATGCAATATCACTCAGCAATGAAATCTATGTCATCAGGCCCGTAGCAGCATAATGAGTGGATTCAGGTACGATGATTCTAAGTGAAATAAGTCACACAGAAAAAGAAACATCATAAGATATCACTACTACACGGAATGTAAACTTGGCTACACAGGAACTGAATTACAAAACAGAACAGGGTCTCAAATGTAGAAAACCAACTTATGCTTGCTTAAGGGGAAAGGTGAGTTGCGGTGCTGCATAAAACCAGAGATTGAAATTAGCACAGATACCGTTCCATAAGCCAAATATGTAATAGACAAGAGCTACTCCTTGCTCAACGAAGTGGACTCAACACCCCATATTAAACGCCTAAGAATATACCAGACTAGTAAGAATCTTAAAACCTATGGATTTATATGTCTCCGAAAGAGAATCAAGCGTGTGTACAGTGGCATAAACGCAGCAGTGATAGGATTGGTGAGGTTCGGTGAGCAAATGCAGACCCTTTGAAGTCATATTGCATGGTACCCATTCCATGGGTCTCAACTCTCCAGGTTAAAGGGATTCTTCCTTCAGCTAAAACATGCATGTGGAACCCAGATTATGATCCACCGTGTGATCGGGAAACGTGTTCAAATGTATCTCATTTTTCGTCCGCTGCTACTCGGTGCAACTTTCCAGACGCTTTACTAACACTCTCCCCACTTGGAGAGTCAGTGCCTTTAACCTCCTCTTTGGACCAGTTTGCAAGTTCTGCGTAAGATGAACAGGAATAAGGAGAAGCAATGGGAGTCTATCTGTAGGTGTCTGGACGGGCTAATTTAACTCTCATTTCCCACCAGGAAGACGAATGAACCAAAGGCTCTGCGTGCCGTGCTGGAACTAGATTAGGGCCTGAAGAGATCCTGCAGTTTTGCGGCCAGCTCACAGGAAAGCGAGTTGAAGAAAGGAGCTGAGGGGCACTGTAATTCACAAACCTGCGGAGTTATAAATGACAGCTATCGTCCAAAAATATATTGAAGTAAGGCTGCCAAGAGGACTTGAAATCGGGGCAGAATTGCAGGAAACCGATTACAGGAGGTAGACTGGAATTGCATGTAAAGCATAGGAAAAGAGGCAGAACGTCCACAATGATGCACTTGCCCAAAAAGGGCGTATGCGTTTTTTCCTGAAAATATTCAGGAAAAAACGCATACGCCCTTTTTGGCCAACCAAGCAAGCTTGCAAAGGAAATGTGCACTACAATGAAGTCTCACTGCCCCCCGGTCAAAAGGGCCATCTGAAAAAAGTGTAAAATCCAGAAAGGCAGGACAGGCCATGGAGAACAGGGAGCATTGTTATGCTGATGGGCGGGATGTAAACTGCCAACAGCCACTCAGGAGAAGTGTATGGTGTTTCCTGAAACATCTACAAAACAAAGCAGCAGAGCCTAGGAAACTTCCACTTATGGTCCTATAGCTTAGGGAAATTAAAATCAAAAAGACACAGCCACCCCAAATTTTGGGACGGCTCTGTTTACAAGAACTTCTTTTACGGTACAAGTTCAATATCACAGAAAGCGAAAAATGGATAAAGAAGTTGTGGTACTTACGTACAATGCAATATCACTCAGCAATGAAATCTATGTCATCAGGCCTGTAGCAGCATAATGAGTGGATTCAGGTACGATGATTCTAAGTGAAATAAGTCACACAGAAAAAGAAACATCATAATATATCACTAATACACGGAATGTAAACTTGGCTACACAGGAACTGAATTACAAACAGAAGGGGGTCTCAAATGTAGAAAACCAACTTATGCTTGCTTAAGGGGAAAGGTGAGTTGGGGTGATGCATAAAACCAGAGATTGAAAGTAGCACAGATACCGTTCCATAAGCCAAATATGTAATAGACAAGAGCTACTCCTTGCTCAACGAAGGGGACTCAACACCCCATATTAAACGCCTAAGAATATACCTGACTAGCAAGAATCTTAAAACCTATGGATTTATATGTCTCCGAAAGACAATCAAGCGTGTGTATAGCGGCATAAACGCAGCAGTGATAGGATTGGTGAGGTTCGGTGAGCAAATGCAGACCCTTTGAAGTCATATTGCATGGTACCCATTCCATGGGTCTCAACTCTCCAGGTTTAAGGGATTCTTCCTTCAGCTAAAACATGCATGTGGAACCCAGAGTATGATCCACCGTGTGATCGGGAAACGTGTTCAAATGTGTCTCAGTTTTCGTCCCCTGGTACTCGGGTGCAACATTCCAGACGCTTTACTAACACTCTCCCCACTTGCAGAGTCAGTGCCTTTAAACTCCTGTTTGGCCCAGTTTGCAATTTCTGCGGAAAATGAACAGGAATAGGGAGAACCAATGAGAGACTAGCTGGAGGTGTCTGGATGGGCAAATTTAACTCTCATTTCCCACCAGGAAGAGGAATTAACCAAAGGCTCAGCGTGCCGTGCCGGAACCACACTAGGGCCTGAAGCAATCCTGCGGTGTTGCGGCCTGCTCACAAGAAAGCGAGTTGAAGAAAGGAGCTCAGGGGCACTGTAATTCACAACCCTGCAGAGTTATAAATGACAGCTATCGTCCAAACATATATTGAAGTAAGGCTGCCAAGAGGACTTGAAAGTGGAGCAGAATTGCAGGAAACCGATTTCAGGAGGTAGACTGAAATTGCATTTAAAGCATAGGAAAAGAGGCAGAATGTCCTCAATGATGCACTTGGCCAAAAAGGGCGTATGCGTTTTTCCTGAATATATTCAGGAAAAAACGCATACGCCCTTTTTGGCCAACCAAGCAAGCTTGCAAAGGAAATCTGCACTACAATGAAGTCTCACTGCCCCCCGGTCAAAAGGGCCATATGAAAAAAGTGTAAAATCCAGAAAGGCAGGAAGGCCATAGAGAACAGGGAGCCTTGTTATGCTGATGGTCGGGATGTAAATTGCCAACAGCCACTCTGGAGAAGTGTATGGTGTTTCCTGAAACATCTACAAAACAAAGCAACAGAGCCTAGGGCACTTCCACTTATGGTCCTATAGCTTAGGGAAATTAAAATCAAAAAGACACAGCCACCCCAAAGATTGGGATGGCTCGGTTTACAAGAACCTCGTTTACGGTACAAGTTCAATATCGCAGAAAGCAAAAAATGGATAAAGAAGTTGTGGTACTTACGTACAATGCAATATCACTCAGCAATGAAATCTATGTCATCAGGCCCGTAGCAGCATAATGAGTGGATTCAGGTACGATGATTCTAAGTGAAATAAGTCACACAGAAAAAGAAACATCATAAGATATCACTACTACACGGAATGTAAACTTGGCTACACAGGAACTGAATTACAAAACAGAACAGGGTCTCAAATGTAGAAAACCAACTTATGCTTGCTTAAGGGGAAAGGTGAGTTGCGGTGCTGCATAAAACCAGAGATTGAAATTAGCACAGATACCGTTCCATAAGCCAAATATGTAATAGACAAGAGCTACTCCTTGCTCAACGAAGTGGACTCAACACCCCATATTAAACGCCTAAGAATATACCAGACTAGTAAGAATCTTAAAACCTATGGATTTATATGTCTCCGAAAGAGAATCAAGCGTGTGTACAGTGGCATAAACGCAGCAGTGATAGGATTGGTGAGGTTCGGTGAGCAAATGCAGACCCTTTGAAGTCATATTGCATGGTACCCATTCCATGGGTCTCAACTCTCCAGGTTAAAGGGATTCTTCCTTCAGCTAAAACATGCATGTGGAACCCAGATTATGATCCACCGTGTGATCGGGAAACGTGTTCAAATGTATCTCATTTTTCGTCCGCTGCTACTCGGTGCAACTTTCCAGACGCTTTACTAACACTCTCCCCACTTGGAGAGTCAGTGCCTTTAACCTCCTCTTTGGACCAGTTTGCAAGTTCTGCGTAAGATGAACAGGAATAAGGAGAAGCAATGGGAGTCTATCTGTAGGTGTCTGGACGGGCTAATTTAACTCTCATTTCCCACCAGGAAGACGAATGAACCAAAGGCTCTGCGTGCCGTGCTGGAACTAGATTAGGGCCTGAAGAGATCCTGCAGTTTTGCGGCCAGCTCACAGGAAAGCGAGTTGAAGAAAGGAGCTGAGGGGCACTGTAATTCACAAACCTGCGGAGTTATAAATGACAGCTATCGTCCAAAAATATATTGAAGTAAGGCTGCCAAGAGGACTTGAAATCGGGGCAGAATTGCAGGAAACCGATTACAGGAGGTAGACTGGAATTGCATGTAAAGCATAGGAAAAGAGGCAGAACGTCCACAATGATGCACTTGCCCAAAAAGGGCGTATGCGTTTTTTCCTGAAAATATTCAGGAAAAAACGCATACGCCCTTTTTGGCCAACCAAGCAAGCTTGCAAAGGAAATGTGCACTACAATGAAGTCTCACTGCCCCCCGGTCAAAAGGGCCATCTGAAAAAAGTGTAAAATCCAGAAAGGCAGGACAGGCCATGGAGAACAGGGAGCATTGTTATGCTGATGGGCGGGATGTAAACTGCCAACAGCCACTCAGGAGAAGTGTATGGTGTTTCCTGAAACATCTACAAAACAAAGCAGCAGAGCCTAGGAAACTTCCACTTATGGTCCTATAGCTTAGGGAAATTAAAATCAAAAAGACACAGCCACCCCAAATTTTGGGACGGCTCTGTTTACAAGAACTTCTTTTACGGTACAAGTTCAATATCACAGAAAGCGAAAAATGGATAAAGAAGTTGTGGTACTTACGTACAATGCAATATCACTCAGCAATGAAATCTATGTCATCAGGCCTGTAGCAGCATAATGAGTGGATTCAGGTACGATGATTCTAAGTGAAATAAGTCACACAGAAAAAGAAACATCATAATATATCACTAATACACGGAATGTAAACTTGGCTACACAGGAACTGAATTACAAACAGAAGGGGGTCTCAAATGTAGAAAACCAACTTATGCTTGCTTAAGGGGAAAGGTGAGTTGGGGTGATGCATAAAACCAGAGATTGAAAGTAGCACAGATACCGTTCCATAAGCCAAATATGTAATAGACAAGAGCTACTCCTTGCTCAACGAAGGGGACTCAACACCCCATATTAAACGCCTAAGAATATACCTGACTAGCAAGAATCTTAAAACCTATGGATTTATATGTCTCCGAAAGACAATCAAGCGTGTGTATAGCGGCATAAACGCAGCAGTGATAGGATTGGTGAGGTTCGGTGAGCAAATGCAGACCCTTTGAAGTCATATTGCATGGTACCCATTCCATGGGTCTCAACTCTCCAGGTTTAAGGGATTCTTCCTTCAGCTAAAACATGCATGTGGAACCCAGAGTATGATCCACCGTGTGATCGGGAAACGTGTTCAAATGTGTCTCAGTTTTCGTCCCCTGGTACTCGGGTGCAACATTCCAGACGCTTTACTAACACTCTCCCCACTTGCAGAGTCAGTGCCTTTAAACTCCTGTTTGGCCCAGTTTGCAATTTCTGCGGAAAATGAACAGGAATAGGGAGAACCAATGAGAGACTAGCTGGAGGTGTCTGGATGGGCAAATTTAACTCTCATTTCCCACCAGGAAGAGGAATTAACCAAAGGCTCAGCGTGCCGTGCCGGAACCACACTAGGGCCTGAAGCAATCCTGCGGTGTTGCGGCCTGCTCACAAGAAAGCGAGTTGAAGAAAGGAGCTCAGGGGCACTGGAATTCACAACCCTGCAGAGTTATAAATGACAGCTATCGTCCAAACATATATTGAAGTAAGGCTGCCAAGCGGACTTGAAAGTGGAGCAGAATTGCAGGAAACCGATTTCAGGAGGTAGACTGAAATTGCATTTAAAGCATAGGAAAAGAGGCAGAATGTCCTCAATGATGCACTTGGCCAAAAAGGGCGTATGCGTTTTTCCTGAATATATTCAGGAAAAAATGCATACGCCCTTTTTGGCCAACCAAGCAAGCTTGCAAAGGAAATCTGCACTACAATGAAGTCTCACTGCCCCCCGGTCAAAAGGGCCATATGAAAAAAGTGTAAAATCCAGAAAGGCAGGAAGGCCATGGAGAACAGGGAGCCTTGTTATGCTGATGGGCGGGATGTAAATTGCCAACAGCCACTCTGGATAAGTGTATGGTGTTTCCTGAAACATCTACAAAACAAAGCAACAGAGCCTAGGGCACTTCCACTTATGGTCCTACAGCTTAGGGAAATTAAAATCAAAAAGACACCAAAGATTGGGATGGCTCTGTTTACAAGAACCTCGTTTACGGTACAAGTTCAATATAGCAGAAAGCAAAAAATGGATAAAGAAGTTGTGGTACTTATGTATAATGCAATATCACTCAGCAATGAAATCTATGTCATCAGGCCCGTAGCAGCATAATGAGTGGATTCAGCTACGATGATTCTAAGTGAAATAAGTCACACAGAAAAAGAAACATCATAAGATATCACTAATACACGGAATGTAAACTTGGCTACACAGGAACTGAATTACAAAACAGAACAGGGTCTCAAATGTAGAAAACCAACTTATGCTTGCTTAAGGGGAAAGGTGAGTTGGGGTGCTGCATAAAACCAGAGATTGAAATTAGCACAGATACCGTTCCATAAGCCAAATATGTAATAGACAAGAGCTACTCCTTGCTCAACGAAGTGGACTCAACACCCCATATTAAACGCCTAAGAATATACCAGACTAGTAAGAATCTTAAAACCTATGGATTTATATGTCTCCGAAAGAGAATCAAGTGTGTGTACAGTAGCATAAACGCAGCAGTGATAGGATTGGTGAGGTTCGGTGAGCAAATGCAGAGCCTTTGAAGTCATATTGCATGGTACCCATTCCATGGGTCTCAACTCTCCAGGTTTAAGGGATTCTTCCTTCAGCTAAAACATGCATGTGGAACCCAGAGTATGATCCACCATGTGATCGGGAAACGTGTTCAAATGTATCTTATTTTTCGTCCGCTGCTACTCGGTGCAACTTTCCAGACACTTTACTAACACTCTCCCCACTTGGAGAGTCAGTGCCTTTAACCTCCTCTTTGGACCAGTTTGCAATTTCTGCGTAAGATGAACAGGAATAAGGAGAAGCAATGGGAGACTATCTGTAGGTGTCTGGACAGGCTAATTCAACTCTCATTTCCCACCAGGAAGACGAATGCACCAAAGGCTCTGCATGCCGTGCTGGAACTAGATTAGGGCCTGAAGAGATCCTGCGGTTTTGCGGCCAGCTCACAGGAAAGCGAGTTGAAGAAAGGAGCTGAGGGGCACTGTAATTCACAAACCTGCGGAGTTATAAATGACAGCTATCATCCAAAATTATACTGAAGTAAGGCTGCGAAGAGGACTTGAATGCGGGGCAGAATTGCTGGAAACCGATTTCAGAAGGTACACGGGAGTCGCTCTTAAAGCATAGGAAAAGAGAGAGAACTTGGAAAATAATGCACTTGGCAAAAATGGGCATATGTGTTTTATCCAGAGCTCTCATAACTGAGGGGAAGAGATTCCCAGCAGGCTCCAACTGCCACCTGAGGGCTCACGTTGCCAAGGCAACGTGAGCAAGCCAGGCAGGAGTTACCTCACAGCAGAGGTCCCACCTCACAGAAGGGTGAGAAACCCCGCCAACATCAGACTCTCATCAGAGGGCCCACATTACCAAGGTGATGGGAACCAGGCAGGAGTGTCTTCACACCAGTGGGGCCACATCATCGAAAGGTGAGGTACTCAGCACATGTGTCCTCAAAACAGAGGACCCACATCACAAAGGGCCTCGGAGTGAGGCAGGCAGGAGTAGCCTCACAACACTGGGCCCATAGAATAAAAAAGTGAGGAATCCAGCAGTTGGAACCTCCCAGCAGGTGGCCCAGAGCACCGAGGCTATGGGATCCAGGCCACAGTGAACTTACAGAAGAGGGCCCATGTCATGAAACTGAGCAACCCAGCCATTGGGACTTCAGAGCAGGAGGCCCACATCCCCATGGGGATGGAAATCTGGTAGGAGTGTCCTCGCACCACTGAGAACGTATCAGAAAATTTTGGGCGACCAGCAGTTAGGGCCTGACGCCAGAGGACCCTCATCACCAAGGGAAGGAGGCTCCCAGCAGGCTCCAACTGCCACCAGAAGGCTGACGTCGCCAAGGCGATGTGTGCCAACCAGGCACGAATGACCTCACAGCAGAGGGCCCACCTCAGAAGTGTGACAAACCCAGTCACGATCAGACTCGCACCAGAGGACCCTATCACCAAATGGATTGGAACCAGGCAGGAGTGTCCTCACATGAGTAGGGCCACATCATCTAAAGGTGAGGAACCCAGAACATGTGGCTTCAAACCATAGGACACCCATCACCAAGGGGCTGGGAGTGAGGCAGGCAGGAGGAGCCTCATAACAGAGGGCCCAAAAATAAGAAAGGTGAGGAATCCAGCAGTTGGAACCTCCCAGCAGGCGGCCCAGAGCACAGAGGCTAGGGGATCCAGGCCGGAGTGAACTAACACCAGACAGCCCACATCATGAAACTGTGAGCAACCCAGACATTGGGACCTCAGAGCAGAAGGCCCACATCCCCATGGTGATGGGAACATGACAGGAGTGTCCTGGCATCACTGGGCTCACATCAGAAAACGTGGGGTGCTCAGAAGTTAGGGCCTGACGCTAGAGGGCACTCATCACCGAGAGGAGGAGGCACCCAGCAGGCTCCAGCTGCCACCAGAGGGCCAACGTCGCCAAGGCGATGTGTGCCAGCCCGGCAGGAGTGACCTCACAGCAGAGGGCCCACCTCACAGAAGGGTGAGGAACACAGCCAGGATCAGACTCTCACCAGAGGGCCCACATCACCAAGGGGATGGGAACCGGGTAAGAGTGTCCCCACACCAGTGGGACAACATCATCGAAAGGTGAGGATCCCAGCACATGTAGCCTCAAACCACAGGAACCACATCACCAAGGGGTTCGGAATGAGGCTGGCAGGACCGGCCTCACAACACAGGGTCCATAGAATATAAAAGTTGAGGAATCCAGCAGTTGGAACCTCCCAGCAAGTGGCCCAGAGCACCGAGGCTATGGGATCCAGGCCGCAGTGAACTCACAGCAGAGGGCCCACATCATGAACCTGTGAGCAGCCCAGCCGTTGGGACCTCAGAACAGAAGGCCCACATCCCCATTGGGATGGGAACCTGGCAGGAGTGGCTTCGCACCACTTAGCACATATCAGAAAATGTTAGGAGCCCAGCAGTTAGGGCCTGACGCCAGGGGGCCCTCATAACTGAGGGGAGGAGACTCCCAGCAGGTTCCAACTGCCAACAGAGGGCCCACGTCTACAAGGTGGCATGCGCCAGCCAGGCAGTAGTGACCTCACAGCAGAGGGCCTATCTCACAGAAGGGTGAGGAACCGAGGCAGGATGAGACTCTCGCCAGAGGGCCCACAACACCAAGGGGATGGGAACCAGTCAGGACTGTTCTCGCACCAGTGGGGCCACATCATCGAAAGGTGAGGAGCCCAGCACATGTGGCCTCATATCAGAGGACATACATCACAAAGGGGATGGGAGTGAGGCAGGTAGGAGTAGCCTAAAAACAGAGGGCCCAAAGAATAAAAAAGGTGAGGAATCCAGCAGTTGGAACCTCCCAGCAGGTGGCCGAGAGCACAGAAGCTATGGGATTCAGGCAGGAGTGAACTAACACCAGAGAGCCCACATCATGAAACTGTGAGCAACCCAGGCGTTGGGACCTCAGAGCAGAAAGCCCACATCCCCATGGGGATGGGAACCTGACAGGAGTGTCCTGGCATCACTGGGCTCACATCAGAAAACGTGGGGAGCCCAGCAGTTAGAGCCTGATGCTAGAGGGCCATCATCACCGAGGGCAGGAGGCTCCCAGCAGGTTCCATGTGCCAACAGAGGGCCCACATCGCCAAGGTGATGTGTGCAAGTCAGGCAGGATTGACCTCACAGCAGAGGGCCTACCTCACAGAAGAGTGAGGAACCCAGCCAGGATAAGACTGTCACCAGAAGGCCCACATCACCAAGGGGATGGGAACCAGGCAGGAGTGTCCTCACACCAGTGGGGCCACATCATTGAAAGTTGCGGAACCCAGCACATGTGGCCTCAAACCAGAAGACCCACATCACGAAGGGGTTGCGAGTGAGGCAGGCAGGAGGAGCATCACAACACAGGACCCATAGAATACAAAAGTTGAGGAATCGAGCAGCTGGAACCTCCCAGCAGGTGGCCAAGAGCACAGAGGCTATGGGATCCAGGCCACAGTGAACTAACACCAGAGAGCCCACATCATGAAATTGTGATCAACCCAGCCATTGGAACCTCAGAGCAGAAGGCCCACATCCCCGTGGAGATGGGAACCTAAGAGGAGTGCCCGAGCATCACTGGGCTCACTAAGAAAAGTTGGGGAGCCCAGCAGTTAGGGCCTGACGTCAGAGGGCCCTCATCACAGAGGTGAGGAGGCTCCCAGCAGGGTCCAAGTGCCACCAGAGGGCTCATGTCAACAAGGCGAGGTGAGCAAGCCAGGCAAGAGTTACCTGATAGTAGAGGGCCCACCTCACAGATGGGTGAGGAACCCAGCCAGGATCAGACTCTCACCAGAGGGCCCACATCACAAAGGGGATGGGAACCAGTCAGGATTATCCTCACACCAGTGGGGCCTCATCATCTTAAGGTGAGGAACCCAGCACATGTGTCCTCAAACCAGAGGACCCACATCACCAAGGGCCTTGGAGTGAGGCAGGCAGGAGTAGCCTCACAACACTGGGCACATAATATAAAAAACGTGAGGATTCCAGCATTTAGACCTTCCAGCAGGCGGCCCAGAACACCGAGGCTATGGGATCCAGGCCACAGTGAACTCACAGCAGAGGGCCCACATCATAAAACTGTGAGCAACCCAGGCGTTGGGACCTCAGCGCAGAAGGCCCACATCCCCATGGGAATGGGAACCTGGCTGGAGTGTCCTCGCACCACTGGGCACACATCAGAAAATGTGGGGAGCCCACCATTTAGGGCCTGACGCCAGAGGGCCGTCATCACCGAGAGGAGGAGGCACCCTGCATGCTCCAACTGCCACCAGAGGGCTCACGTCTCCAAGGTGACGTGTGCCAGCCAGGCAGGAGTGACCTCACAGCAGAGGGCCTACCTCACAGAACGTTGAGGAACCCAGCCAGGATTAGACTCTCGCCAGAGGGCCCACCTCACCAAGGGGATGGGAACCAGGCAGGAGTGTCCTCACACGAGTGGGGCCACATCATCGAAAGGTGAGGAACGCAGCACATGTGGCCTCAAGCCATAGGACAGTCATCACCAAGGGGCTGGCAGTGAGGCAGGCAGGAGGAGCCTCACAACAGAGGGCACATAGAATAAAAAAGTTGAGGAATCCAGCAGTTGGAACCTCCCAGCAGGCGGCTCAGAGCACCGATGATAAGGGATCCTTGCCAGAGTGAACTCACAGCAGAGGGCCCACATCATGGTACTGTGAGCAAGCCAGCCGTTTTGACCTCAGAGCAGAAGGCCCATATCCCCATGGGGGTGGGAACCTGGCAAGAGTGTCCTCACTCACTTGGCGCACATCAGAAAATGTGGGGAGCCCAGCAGTTATGGCCTAAGGCAAGAGGGCCCTCATCACCGAGGGGAGGAGGATCCCAGCACACTCCAACTGCCACCAGAGGGCCCACGTCACCAAGGTGACGTGTGCCAGACAGGCATGATTGACCTCACAGCAGAGGGCCCACCTCACAGAAGGGTGAGGAACCCAGCCAGGATCAGACTCTCACCTGAGGGCCCACATCAGCAAGGGGATGGGAACCAGTCAGGACTGTCTTCCCTCCAGTGGGGCCACATCATCGAAAGGTGAGGAACCCAGCACATGTGGCCTCAAATCAGAGGACACATATCACAAAGGGAATGGGAGTGAGGCAGGCAGGAGTAGCCTAAAAACAGAGGGCCCAAAGAATAAGAAAGGTGAGGAATCCAGCAGTTGGAACCTCCCAGCAAGCGGCCGAGAGCACAGATGCTATGGGATGCAGGCAGGAGTGAACTAACAGCAGAGAGCCCACATCATGAAACTGTGAGCAACCCAGGCGTTGGGACATCAGAGCAGAAGGCCCATATCCCAATGGGGATGTGAACCTGGCTGGAGTGTCCTCACACCACTGGGCGTACATCACAAAATGTGGGGAGCCCAGCAGTTAGGGCCTGACGCCAGAGGGCCCTCATCACCGAGGGGAGGAGGCTCCCAGCAGGCTCCAAGTGCCACCAGAGGGCTTATGTCCACAAGGCGAGGTGAGCAAGCCAGGCAGGAGTGACCTCACAGCAGACGGCCCACCTCACAGATGGGTGAGGAACCCAGCCAGGATCAGACTCTCAACAGAGGGCCCACATCACCAAGGGGATGTGAACCATGCAGGAGTCTCCTAAGACCATTGGTCCCACATCATCGAAAGGTGAGGAACCCAGCACATGTGGCCTCAAACCAGACAACACACATCACGAAGGGGCTGGGAGTGAGGCAGGCAGGAGGATCCTCACAACAGAGGGCCCAAAAAATTAAAAAAGTGAGGAATCCGGCAGTTGGAACCTCCCAGCAGGCGGCCAAGAGCACAGAGGCTATGGGATCCAGGCCTCTGTGAACTAACACCAGAGAGCCCACATCACGAAAATGTGAACAACCCAGCCGTTGGGACCTCAGAGCAGAAGGCCCACATCCCCATGGAGATGGGATCCTAAGAGGAGTGCCAAAGCATCACTGGGTTCACTAAGAAAAGTTGGTGAGCCCAGCAGTTATGGCCTGACGCAAGAGGGCCCTCATCACCGGGGGGAGGAGATTCCCAGCACGCTCCAACTGCCACCACACGGCTGACTTCACCAAGGCAATGTGTTCCAGCCATGCAGGAGTAACCTATCAGCAGAGGGTCTCCCTCACAGAAGGGTGAGGAACACAGCCAGGAACAGACTCTCACCAGGGGGTCCACATAACCACGTGGATGAGAACCAGGCAGGAGTGTCCTCACACTAGTGGGGCCACATCATCGAAAGGTGAGGAACCCAGCAAAGGTGGCCACAAACCAGAGGACCCACATCACCAAGGGGTTGAGAGTGAGGTAGGTGTCTGGACGGGCATATTTAACACTCATTTCCCACCAGGAAGAGGAATTAACCAAAGGCTCAGCGTGCCCTGCCAGAAGCAGATTAGGGCCTGAAGCAGTCTTGCGGGTTTGCGGCCAGCTCACAAGAAAGCGAGTTGAAGAAAGGAGCTCAGGGGCCCTGTAATTCACAAACCTGCAGAGTTATAAATGACAGATAACGTCCAAAAATATATTGAAGTAAGGCTGCGAAGAGGACTTGAAAGCGGGGCAGAATTTCAGGAAACCGATTTCAGGAGGTAGACTGGATTTGCATTTAAAGCATAGGAAAAGAGGCAGAACATCGACAATGATGCACTTGGCAAAAAAGGGCGTATGAGTTTGTTCCTGAATATATTCAGGAAAAAACACATACGCCCTTTTTGGCAAACCAAGCAAGCTTGCAATGGAAATCCGAACTACTATGAAGTGTCACTTCCCCCCGGTCTAAAGGGCCATCTGAGAAAAGTGTAAAATCCAGAAAGGCAGGACAGGCCATGGAGAACTGGGAGCCTTGTTATGCTGATGGGCGGGATGTAAATTGCCAACAGCCACTCTGGAGAAGTGTATGGTGTTTCCTGATACATCTGAAAAACAAAGCAACAGAGTCTAGGGCATTCCCACTTATGGTCTTATAGCTTAGGGAAATTAAAATCAAAAAGACACAGCCACCCCAAAATTTGGGACGGCTCTGTTTACAGGAACCTCTTCTACAGTACAAGTTAAATACCCCAGAGAACAAATAATTGATAAAGAAATTGCGGTACGTACGTACAACAGAATACCACTCAGCAATGAAAGCTGTGTCACCAGGCCTGTACCAGCATAATGAGTGGATTGAGGCACGATGATTCTAAGTGAAATAAGTCACACAGAAAAAGAAACATCATAAGGTGTCACTAATGCACGGAATGTAAACTTGGCTACACATGAACTGAATTACAAAACAGAACAGGGTCTCAAGTTTACAAAACCAACTTATGCTTGCTTAAGGGGAAAGGTGAGTTGGGGTGCTGCATAAAACCAGAGTTTGAAATTAGCACAGATACCGTTCCATAAGCCAAATATGTAATATACAAGACCTACCCCTTGCTCAACGAAATGGACTCAACAATGACTCAACCTCACACCTGTTAGAATGGGCATCATCTGAAAATCTACAAACAACAAATGCTGGAAAGGGTGTGGAGAAAAGGAACCCTCTTCCACTATTGTTGGGAATATAAATTGATACAGTCACTATGGAGAACAATATGGAGTTTCTTAAGAAACTAATAATAGAATTACCATATGATACAGCAATCCCAGTACTGGACATATACCCAGACAAAACCATAAATCAAAAAGAGACATTCACTGCAATGTTCATTGCATCACTATTTACAATATCGAGGTAATGGAAGCAACCTAAATGCCCACAGACAGACGAATGCATAAAGATGTGGTACATATATAAAATGGAATATTACTAAGCCATGAAAGGAATGAAATTGGGTCATTTGTAGAGACGTCGATGGATCTAGAGACTGTCATACAGAGTGAAGTAAGTCAGAAAGAGAAGAACAAATCTTGTATATTCATGCATATATGTGGAACCTAGAAAAACTGTACAGATTAACCATTTTGCAAGGCATAAATAGAGCAACAGATGTAGACAACAATCGTATGGACAACAAGGGGGGAAAGCTCTTGGGGGGGTGGTGGTGGGAGAAGTTGAGAGATTGGGATTGGCATGTAAACATTTATATGTATAAAATAGATAACCAATAAGAACCTGCTGTATAAAAATATAAAATAAAATTCAAAATTAAAAAGAAATAAAATTTAAAAAATAAAACAGAAAAAACAATTATTCCCTTCACATACATGTATTTATATGAATAAATTATTTCCATGCTTATATCTGTAAATACAAAAAAGAAGAATAAAATCTACCTTGAACCAAAAACGAAAAAGAGAAAAAAAAAAACAGAACCCACCAGTTACTCAGAGGAAAACCGTATCAGGGCACTTGCTCCAGTTGTAAACAATTCTGAAGTTGGTCAGTGGTGGGGAATCGTCTCCCATTCAGCCAGCAGCCCCCACACAACAAGCGTCCTCATTGCAAAGCTGGGGCACCGTGCCGAGGCATCTGTGAGTAAACGTGAGCTGAGCCCCAGGCCAGTTGCTGCTGAACTGTTCCCACCCTTCCCAGGTAAAACACCTGAATATATACAAGGACTTGAAAGCCTAGAGGAAGGGCCATGGAGCCACACGAGTGACAGCATGCCAGCTGACTTGGTGCCTGCAGGCCAGCCAGGATGGTCCTGGCCCTGGGTGCTCTTCTGGAAGATTTCCATTTCCCTGCCTGAGATACCCGTCCTGTCCCTGCCCCCACTGCTTTTTTCCTTCCTCACCTCTGCCCAGGGAGAAATTCCAGCAGCAGGTATGGGTGACACATCCTCTTCTTTAGCAGGTGGCAGCCTGGCAACTGCTGCAGAAAGTCCAGCAGAGCCCCACTCACACTGGGCCACCCACAAAGCCGTGGCCTCTCACTCCCTCCCACCAGCCCAGCCCCGAGACTGCTGACAGGGCAGAGAAAATGGCGTCAGGCACAGCTGCAGGGGCTCTTGCTGCCTGGAGTGGTATTTATATTGATCTCAACCCAGGCACACCTGGGGAGGGCTGGCCGGCAGTAAGGCTGCCCAGGTCAGCCAATCATCACCCCTCAGGGGCTCACAGTTGCAGAAAATGGAACTTGCTGAACCGGCCAGGTCCAAGGAACAGGTGTGGGCTCCTGAGAGTCAGGATAGACAAGGGGCTGCAGCTTTGGCTTGTTTTCTAATCATTTTATCTGGCCCATGAGTGGGAGACAACTTCAAGAAAACCCTCTCCTAATGAGAGGAACCCAGGAGTCAGGGAGAGGAGGGGGTGGGTGGTGGTTGGAGACAGAGGCCTGGTGCCCTGGGTGCAGTGGAAGTCTCTGGAAGACCAGGTGGAGGGAGGCCACACAGAGTGATGCCCAGGGTCACAGACCTGTCGGAGCTGCTGTTTGTTAGTTCAAGTCCTGCTCTGAGGTGCTCTGTGTCAGCTCTGAGCGACAGGTGAGCTGGGGGTGCTCTTCAATGAGGGCTATGTGCACGGTTCCTGTGTGCCCAGCCCTGCCACGGTACCTGCAAGGGTAGCTCTGTATCCTGGGAGGGGCCTGACCATGAGAGCCCCGTGGGCTGGGTTGGGGGTGGGGTACCTGCCCAGGAGAGCTCCATATCCTGGGATTGGCCTGACCACGAGAGCCCCATGGGCTGCTGGGGACCTGGTAAAGGATGTCAGGACAGTCAGTGAAGCCACCGAGGATATACCTCCAGTTGCTCCTGATTCCTACACCCTGCTGGTCATTCTACCAACCACCAGGACATGGTATTCTGTATTAGTCTTCAATGATGCCTTCTTTTGTATTCCATTAGTCCCAGAGTCACAAGAAATTTTGGCTTGTGAGTGGCAGGACTCAACATACGACTAAAACAATACTTCCGGGCCGTCTTGCCCCAAGGGTTCAAAAATTCCCACACCATCTTTGGGGAAAGCTTAGCTAGAGACTGAAAAGTTCTACCTCTGGAAAAGGAAACCCTCCTTCAATATGCAGATGACATTCTGATCGCCAGCCCTACTAAGGAGGACTCTGAACTACCAAGCCAATAAAGGATAGAAGTTGTCCAAAGCTCAAATATCACAGACTGCGGTGACCTGCCTGGGCTTCATTCTCACACAAGGTCAGAGAAGCCCATCCCAGGAAAGGGAAGAAACCATTTGCAGCCTTACCCCTTTCTAAAACTAGAAGACAGCTTAGGGGTTCCTGGGGAGGCCAGGGTTTGCTGCTTCTGGATCCCTAACTACAGTCTACTAGCTGGGCCTCTATATGAAACACTGAAAGGAAAAGATGATGATCCTTTTGAACAGAATCCAGAAGTGGCCTTTCAAGAATGGAAAGAGCAGTCAATTCAGACCCTTGCCCTGGAACTCCCTAATTGAGCTAAACCCTTTGACCTTTACATTCCCGGTGAAAGGTGAATCGCCATTGGAGAATTAGTGCAAAAACTGGGACCACTTGAAATGGAACAACGCAAGAATGCCATCCAGGTAGGATAAACTACAGTCACCAAGGGGCTTGGCCCACTGCCACATCTGGCCAAGATACTGGCGGTATCTAAAAACCTGGAAATCAGCAGCCCAAAAGGCCACCTCCCTCCTAAGGGAAAAGGACCCCACGTGGTGATCCTAATCACCAACCATGCCCTGAAGTTGCAGGGTTCGCTCCGTGGGCACACCGACCTCGAGTGAGGAGGCCCTCCAACTCCAACATCCAGAGAGATAACCGGGGGCAACAGGACACCATGACTACTCGTGTGAACATCACTTGACCTGGAGTTTCTCTCATAAAACAACAATAGTGTGTCCCGAAGGAGTAGACTACTGCTTGCAGGACTTACTGCACCCGGAGGGGAGCTAATAATCTTGGCGGGGGAACCGTATATCACACTGTCACCATAGAAAAGCCTACAGACACCGTGATGATGGTGGCCAATAAGACCGGCTGGACTCCTGTTTACTTCAAAAGGCTGTTGACTCAGTGGCCATCATGGTCCTTGATCACCACTGACCCTGGACTGTCTGGGAGTTGAGCGGGCAGAGCTCTGACACCTGGTGCTGTTTTTACGTTAATTCAGGGGCCTAATTGAAGAAAGAGCAGACTACTGGTCAGAGCATCTAGGCTGGCAGAAACGGTCAGCCTAAGGTGGCCGAACAAATGTGGGGCGGGGTGAAATCGGCCCCCACAGCGTCTCTGCACATCTCTTTCCTGGACCCTTAAAGGTCATTAGAATCTATAACACTTCCAATGCTGGTGCTCAGGCGGACGAGCAGGGAGGCAGGGGTCCTGGGGCCAATCAACGTCACCTGGAGGCTGCTGGGGAGAAGTTCTGACCCTCGTCCCCTGGTATGAGGGCTCCCAACTCAGCACTCAGCAGTTACAGAAGAAGGGTCTGCACCCTCAGCACTCCAAGAATGAGGAACGGGACAAAAGGCAGAGGAGGGGTTTGTCCCCAGCAAAGCCCATTAAAAATCCCTGGGAGATAAAAATAGAATCTGGGCAATAAAGTCAAGTCTGACCTTTTTTATCCTTTGTGCTTTGTCTAATTTCACGTGCTCCTAGGGTCCCGCATGCAGAGGTTCCACACCCGGCACTTCAGACCAGATTTCCTAGTGCAGAATGGCTGGGTCGACACCTCAGCTCCTGGGGCCCAGTGCAGACTCCGAGATATAGAGCCTGAGCTGCATCCAACCCGGCCCTCGAGAGCTCCGCCCCCTCCCTCCCACTGACTCTGACAGGATCTCTACACAGCAGCCCAGCCCACAGCCCACGGGGTAGTGCATGCTCTCACCTCTCCATTCTCTGATCAAAATATAAAGTTTCCTTTGCTTGTGAACCAAACTCAGTCTCGATCTGTTGGCCCCAATGACACTGGGCAGGGGGACACTTGTTGGGGTCCACTCTGGAGGATCAGTAACAGAAATTGAGACTACTGTAACTTCAATGAACAGATGTGTGAGCCAAACTGTAGTTAACATAGAACAGTTTATAAGGCTCGGGTAAAATAAGATGTTTCTAACACTTCCATTTGATATTTCCATCACTTTATTATAAGCAAGTTCAGTGAAAAGGTTTGTCTTATTTGTCAGGTCAATATTAGAGAAATGAAGTGATTTCTTTCCAAGGATGTACATCTAATAATCTTGGTTAAAGCTTCAATCTTGTTTTAAATGCTTTTCCATTGAAAATGATACCTCTCTTTCAGCTCCCCCATTACTGAGAAGTATAAAATCTTATAATTTATTATTACCAAAGGGGAAAGGTGGGAGGAGGGATAAATTAACAGTTTGGAATTAACACATACACACTGCTATGTATAAAATAGATCATCAACAAGGAACTACTGTATAGCACAGGGAACTACACTCAATATTTTGCAATAACCTATAAGGGGAAATAATCGGAAAAAGAATAGATATTTTTATTGACATCATCTATCAATGACAGTTAAAGTGTAACCTAAGGGAAGCCGGTGGTGAGTGCTTCTGACCCTGAAGACTTCAATCATCTAAAGTTTGGACTCTGCCTACTTCCCAAGGCCCTTAATGAACATATGTGTAGCCGTAGCTTAAAAAATTCCCCAGTTTGGGTTTTGGGGAGACACTGATTTTGAAAAAGCCCTGGTGTTCTCCTTATATGAATGGGACTCTTCCTACTGCTAAAACATGTCTGTCACACCCAGAGGATGGTATACCGTCTGATCGGGAAGAGTTTGGAAAAGGCATCTCATCTCCTCATCTCCTGATCTCCTGGTGCTCGGGTTCACCCCTCCAGCGTCTTTACTAACAGTCTCCCCACTTGGAGATGTCAGCACTGTCAACATCCTGTTGCGTACAGTTTGGAATTTGTCCAGAGGATGAAGCGGAAGGATGAGGAACAATGAGAGACAAGTCCTAGGTGTTCAGACAGGCACATGTCACTCTAATTTCCAATCAGGAAGATGAATTGACCAAAGGCTAGGGTTGCCCATGGAAACAGTATAGGGCTTGAGGAAATCCCACTGCTTTGTGGCCAGTTCCCATAAACACAAGTTGAACAATGGAACTCAGAGGCAGTAAAATTCACAAAACTGCAGAATTGAAAATATCTATCACTGAAAAATGTCTTGAGGAAAGTAAGAGAAAAGGATTGGTAAGCAAGGGAGAATGGCAGGAAAGGGATTTGAGGAGGTAGAAAGGACTCGCCATTAAGCACAAGAAAAGGGGCTGAACATTGCCAACATTGCAGTTGGCCAAAAAGGCTGTATGCATTTTTTCTGTATATATTCAAGAAAAGGGCATACACTTTTTTAGCCAACCAAACAGGTGGGCACTGGAAATCAATACTACAAAAGATATCACTTCGTATCAGTCAGAAGAGCCATCCTCATAAAGTGTAAACACCAGAAATGCAGGACAGGGCAAGGAGAAGAGGGAGCCCTGTGAGGCTTATAGTGGAAATGTATATTGCCAACGGCCATTCTGGAGAAGTGTATTGTGTTTACTAAAGCATCTAAAAAATGAGCTACAGAGCATAGGGCACTTGCACTCATGGGCGTATATCTTGGGAAAAACAAAAATCGAGAGGACACAGGCACCCCAATGTTTACTGCCTCTCTGTTTAAAAGATCCTCGACTAGGATATAAGTTAAATGTCTCTGGAGGGAAAAAAATGGATAGAGATGTGGTACTTATGTAGAGTGGAATATTACTCAGCCTGGAAATCAATGAAATATGGCCAGTTGTAACAACTCCGGAGGAGTTACGTATGATCATTCTAAGTGACATAATTCAAAAAGAAAAAGACACATATCATAAGATATCACGTAAAGGTGGAATCCAAAATGGCTACACATGAAATAAATTACAAAACAAAAACATAGGCAAATATGTAGAAAACACGCGTAAGGCTGCTAAACGGGAAAGGTGGGGAGGGGTGAGGCATCATCCAGGAGGTTGAAATTAGCAAAGATACCATTCCAAATACCAAACTGATAATCAACAAGGCCTACACGGTAGCTAAAAGAACTGCACTCAGCACACTCAAGTCACTGGAAAAGAATATCTATGACTGGTAAGAATCTGAAAAAGAATTTATTGATGTCTCTCTGTATGTGAATCAAGTGGATGTACAGCAGCAAGAAACAGAGCTTTGAAAATCAGCTGTAACCAATATAGTAATAAATTGAAAAAAATAAACGACAGAGAGACAGAGAAAACCTCTTACAACTTTTCCTCAGGGACGGTGATGCAACATGGATTGAACACATCTAGACCCACAGCAGGATGAGACATAAGGCTGGAAACTGTTCGTGCTAAGAGAAATGTGAGGTTGGGTGAGGAAATGCACACCTTTTAAAGTAATACTACCTGATACCCATTCAATGGGTCCCAAATCTGCAGGTTCAAGGAATCTTCCTACAGCTAAAACATGCATGGAAAACCCAGAGGACTGTACACCATGTGATCGGGAGATGTGTCTAAAATGCACCTCATTTATCCTCTCCTGGTGTTCCTGTTCATCATTCCAGCCACGTTACTTAGAATCTCCCCACTTAGAGAATCAGCACATTTAAATTTCTGTTTCACACATTTTGCAAATTGTGAGGAGGATGAACGGGAAGAGGGGGAACCAATGAGAGAATAGTTGTAGGGGTTTGGACGGGCACATGTCACTCTAATTTCCCATTAAGAATAAGAATTAAAAAAAGGCTCAGCCCGCCTCACCAGAGCCAAAATAGGGCCTGAAGCAATCCTGCGGCTTTGAGGCCAGCTCACAAAAGAGCAACTTAAAAAATGGAGCTCAGGGTCACTGCAATTCACAAACCTGCACAGTTATAAATGAAAACTAACGTCCAAAAATATGTTGAGGTAAGGCAAAGAAGAGGATCTAAATGCAAGACAGAATTGCAAGAAACAGATTTCAAAAGATAGATTGGACTCGACTTTAAAGCACATGAAAAGCGGCAGAATTTCGACAATGATGCAGTTGGCCCAAAAGGGAGTATGCGTTTTTTCCTGAATATATCCAGGAAAAAACGCATACGTACTTTATGGGCAACCAAACAAGCAAACAATGCAAATGTGCACAACAAAGAAGTCTCATTTCCCACCAGTCAAAAGGGCCATCCGAAAAAATTGTAAAAGCCAGAAATGCAGGACAGGCCATGGAGAACAGGGAGCCTTTATACGCTGATGGACAGTGTGTGAACTGCCGAGAGCCACTCTGGAGAAGTGTATGGTGGTTCCTAAATCATCTAAAAAACAGAGCTACAGAGCATAGGGCACTTCCAATCACGGGAGTATATCTAGGGAAGTCTAAAAATCAACAAGACACAAGCACACCACAGTTTAGGGCTACTCTGTTTACAAGAACCTCAACTTCAGTACACCTTAAATATCCCAGGAAAGAGAACAATGGATAAAGAAAATGTGGTACTTATGTACAATGGAATATCTCTTCACCATGAAATCAATGTAATAAGGCTAGTAGAAGGATAAAGAGTGGATTTAGGTCCGATAATACTACTTGAAATAAGTCAAACAGAAAAAGAAACATATCATAAGATATCACTTATAGAGGGAGGATAAATATGGCTGCACAAAAAATGAATTACAAAACAGAACAGTGTCTCACATTTAGAAAACACACTTATGTCAGCTTAAGGGGAAAGGAGAGGTGGGGTGATGCATAAATCCAGAGTTTGAAATTAGCACAGATACCATTCAATAAACCAAATAGGTATTAGACAAGATCTACACCTTGCTCAATGAACTGGCCTCAACACACCCTATACACCACAGAGAAATATATCTGAGGAATAAGAATCTTAAAACCCATGTATTGATATATCTCCATAAGGGAATCAAGTGTGTGCAGAGCGGCACAAACACAGCAGTGAAAATGAGCTAAACCCCATTATAGAAATAAATTTTAAAACCAAAACGCAGAAACAATGAAAGAGAGAAAAATTCTTACAAAATTCGCTCAGGGGCTGTGATGCAACCTGGAATGACCACATATAAACCCACAGCTGGATAAGACATAAGGCTGGACACTTGGGGCTGAGAGGATGGGTGAGCTTTGGTGAGCAACTGCCGAAAGTTTAATGCAATACTTCATGCTACTCATTCCAAGGGTCCCAACACTCCAGGTTGAAGGGAATCTTCCTACAGCTAAACCATGCATGGGAAATCCAGCAGATGGTATACCATATGATCGGGAAAGGTTTCTAAACCACACCTCATTTTCCTCTCCTGGGGCTCCGGATCAACATTCCAGCCACTTTACTAACAACATCCCCACATGGAGAGTCAATGACTTTAAGTTCCGGTATCGCACAGCCTGCAGTTAGTGCGGAGGATGAATGGGAATAGGGGGAACCAGTGAGAAAATAGCTGTAGCGGTTTCAATGGCCACATGTCACTCTAATTTCACATAGGAAGAAGAATTAACCAAAGGCACAACAAGGCGCCCCAGAAGAAGAATAGGGCCTGAAGAAATCCTGTGGATATGAGGCAAGATCACAAAAATAAGAGCTGAAAAATGGAACTAAGGGCAACTGCAATTCAAAAACCTGCAGAGTTATAAAGGCCAACTATTTTCCAAAAGTATATTGAGGTAAGGCTATGAAGAGGCACTGACAGCAAGGCAGAATTGCAGGAAACCGATTTCAGGAGGTAGACAGGAATTGCATTGTAAACATATGAAAAGACTGAGAACATCCACAATCATGCACTTGGCCAAAAAGACCGTATGCGTTTTTACCTGAATATATTCAGGAAGAAACGCATACGCCCTTTTTGGCCAACCAAGCAAGCTTGCAAAGGAAATCTGCACTACAATGAAGTCTCACTGCCCCCCGGTCAAAAGGGCCATCTGAAAAAAGTGTAAAATCCAGAAAGGCAGGACAGGCCATGGAGAACTGGGAGCCTTGTTATGCTGATGGGCGGGATGTAAATTGCCAACAGCCACTCTGGAGAAGTGTATGGTGTTTCCTGAAACATCTAAAAAACAAAGCAACAGAGCCTAGGGCACTCCCACTTATGGTCCTATAGCTTAGGGAAATTAAACTCAAAAAGACACAGCCACCCCAAAGTTTGGGATGGCTCTGTTTACAGGAACCTCGTTTATGGTACAAGTTCAATATCGCAGAAAGCGAAAAATGGATAAAGAAGTTGTGGTACTTACGTACAATGCAATATCACACAGCAATGAAATCTATGTCATCAGGCCCGTAGCAGCATAATGAGTGGATTCAGCTACGATGATTCTAAGTAAAATAAGTCACACAGAAAAAGAAACATCATAAGATATCACTACTACACGGAATGTAAACTTGGCAACACAGGAACTGAATTACAAAACAGAACAGGGTCTCAAATGTAGAAAACCAACTTACGCTTGCTGAAGGGGAAAGGTGAGTTGGGGTGCTGCATAAAACCAGAGATTGAAATTAGCACAGATACCGTTCCATAAGTCAAATATGTAATAGACAAGAGCTACTCCTTGCTCAACGAAGTGGACACAACACCCCATATTAAACGCCTAAGAATATACATGACTAGTAAGAATCTTAAAACCTATGGGTTTATATGTCTCCGAAAGAGAATGAAGCATGCGTACAGCAGCAATAAGCACAGCAGTGATAGCATTGGTGAGGTTCGGTGAGCAAATGCAGACCCTTTGAAGTCATATTGCATGGTACCCATTCAATGGGTCTCAGCTCTCCAGGTTTAAGGGATTCTTCCTTCAACTAAAACATGCATGTGGAACCCAGAGTATGATCCACCGTGTGATCGGGAAACGTGTTCAAATGTGTCTCACTTTTTGTCCCCTGGTACTCGGGTGCAACATTCCAGACACTTTACTAACACTCTCCCCACTTGGAGAGTCAGTGCCTTTAACATCCTGTTTGGCCCAGTTTGCAATTTCTGCGGAAAATGAATAGGAATAGGAAGAACCAATGAGAGACTAGCTGGAGGTGTCTGGACGGGCAAATTTAACTCTCATTTCACACCAGGAAGAGGAATTAACCACAGGCTCAGCGTGCCATGCTGGAACCACACTAGGCCCTGAAGCAATCCTGCCGTGTTGCGGCCAGCTCACAAGAAAGCGAGTTGAAGAAAGGAGCACAGGGGCACTGTAATTCACAAAACTGCAGAGTTATAAATGACAGCTATCGTCCAAAAATATATTGAAGTAAGTCTGCCAAGAGGACTTGAAAGCGGGGCAGAATTGCACGAAACCGATTTCAGGAGGTAGACTGGAATTGCATGTAAAGCATAGGAAAAGAGGCAGAACGTCCACAATCATGCACTTGGCCAAAAAGGACGTATGCGTTTTTTCCTGAATATATTCAGGAAAAAACGCATAAGCCCTTTTTGGCCAACCAGGCAAGCTTGCAAAGGAAATCTGCACTACAATGAAGTCTCACTGCCCCCCAGTCAAAAGGGCCATCTGAAAAAAGTGTAAAATCCAGAAAGGCAGGACAGGCCATGGAGAACTGGGAGCCTTGTTATGCTGATGGGCGGGATGTAAATTGCCAACAGCCACTGTGGAGAAGTGTATGGTGTTTCCTGAAACATCCAAAAAACAAAGCAACAGAGCCTAGGGCACTTCCACTTATGGTCCTATAGTTTAGGGAAATTAAATTCAAAAAGACACAGCCACCCCAAAGTTTGGGACGGCTCTGTTTACCAGAACCCCGTTTGCAGTACAAGTTCAATATCACAGAAAGCTAAAAATGGATAAAGAAGTTGTGGTACTTACGTACAATGCAATATCACTCAGCAATGAAATCTATGTCATCAGGCCTGTAGAAGCATAATGAGTGGATTCAGGTACGATGATTCTAAGTGAAATAAGTCACACAGAAAAAGAAACATCATAAGATATCTCTAATACACGGAATGTAAACTTGGCTACACAGGAACTGAATTACAAAACAGAACAGGGTCTCAAATGTAGAAAACCAACTTATGCTTGCTTATGGGGAAAGGTGAGTTGGGGTGCTGCATAAAACCACAGATTGAAATTAGCACAGATACCGTTCCATAAGCCAAATATGTAATAGACAAGAGCTACTCCTTGCTCAACGAAGTGGACTCAACACCCCATATTAAACGCCTAAGAATATACCTGACTAGTAAGAATCTTAAAACCTATGGATTTATATGTCTCCGAAAGAGAATCAAGCGTGTGTACAGTGGCATAAATGCAGCAGTGATAGGATTGGTGAGGTTCGGTGAGCAAATGCAGACCCTGTGAAGTCATATTGCATGGTACCCATTCCATGGGTCTCAACTCTCCAGGTTTAAGGGATTCTTCCTTTAGCTACAACATGCATGTGGATCCCAGAGTATGATCCACCGTGTGATCGGGAAACGTGTTCAAATGTGTCTCAGTTTTAGTCCCCTGGTACTCGGGTGCAACATTCCAGACGCTTTACTAACACTCTCCCCACTTGGAGAGTCAGTGCCTTTAACCTCCTGTTTGGCCCAGTTTGCAATTTCTGCGGAAAATGAACAGAAATAGGGAGAACCAAGGAGAGACTACCTGGAGGTGTCTGGACGGGCAAATTTAACTCTCATTTCCCACCAGGAAGAGGAATTAACCAAAGGCTCAGCGTGCCATGCCGGAACCACACTAGGGCCTCAAGAAATCCTGCGGTGTTGCGGCCAGCTCACAAGAAAGCGAGTTGAAGAAAGGAGCTCAGGGGCACTGTCATTCACAAACCTGCAGAGTTATAAATGACAGCTATCGTCGAAAAATATATTGAAGTAAGGCTCCCAAGAGGACTTGAAAGCGGGGCAGAATTGCACGAAACCGATTTCAGGAGGTAGACTGGAATTGCATGTAAAGCATAGGAAGAGGCAGAACGTCCACAATGATGCACTTGGCCAAAAAGGGCGTATGCGTTTTTTCCTGAATATATTCAGGAAAAAATGCATATGCCCTTTTTGGCCAACCAAGCAAGCTTGCAAAGGAAATCTGCACTACAATGAAGTCTCACTGCCCCGCGGTCAAAAGGGCCATCTGAAAAAAGTGTAAAATCCAGAAAGGCAGGACAGGCCATGGAGAACTGGGAGCCTTGTTATGCTGATGGGCGGGATGTAAATTGCCTACAGCCACTCTGGAGAAGTGTATGGTGTTTCCTGAAACATCTAAAAAACAAAGCAACAGAGTCTAGGGCACTTCCACTTATAGTCCTATAGCTTAGGGAAATTAAAATCAAAAAGACACAGCCACCCCAAAGTTTGGGACGGCTCTGTTTACAAGAACCTCGTTTACGGTACAAGTTCAATATCACAGAAAGCGAAAAATGGATAAAGAAGTTGTTGCAGTTACGTACAATGCAATATCACTCAGCAATGAAATCTATGTCATCAGGCCCATAGCAGCATAATGAGTGGACTCAGGCACGATGATTCTAAGTAAAATAAGTCACACAGAAAAAGAAACATAATAATATATCACTACTACACGGAATGTAAACTTGGCTACACAGGAACTGAATTACAAAACAGAACAGGGTCTCAAATGTAGAAAACCAACTTATGCTAGCTTAAGGGGAAAGGTGAGTTGGGGTGTTGCATAATACCAGAGATTAAAATTAGCACACATACCGTTCCATAATCCAAATATGTAATAGACAAGAGCTACTCTTTGCTCAACGATGTGGACACAACACCCTATATTAAACGCCTAAGAATATACCTGACTAGTAAGAATCTTAAAACTTATGGATGTATATATCTCCAAAAGAGAATCAAGCGTGTGTACAGCGGCATAAGCGCAGCAGTGATAGGATTGTTGAGGTTCGGTGAGCAAATGCAGACCCTTTGAAGCCATATTGCATGGTACCCATTCCATGGGTGTCAACTCTCCAGGTTTAAGGGATTCTTCCTTCAGCTAAAACATGCATGGGGAACCCAGAGTATGATCCACTGTGTGATCGGGAAACGTGTTCAAATGTGTCTCAGTTTTCGTCCCCTGGTATTCTGGTGCAACATTCCAGACGCTTTACTAACACTCTCCCCACTTGGAGAGTCAGTGCCTATAACCTCCTGTTTGGCGCAGTTTACAATTTCTGCAGAAGATGAACAGGAATCAGGAGAACCAATGAGAGACTAGCTGGAGGTGTCTGGACGGGCAAATTTAACTCTCATTTCCCACCAGGAAGAGGAATTAACCAAAGGCTCAGCGTGCCATGCCGGAACCACACTAGGGCCTGAAGCAATCATGCGGTGTTGCAGCCAGCTCACAAGAAAGCGAGTTGAAGAAAGGAGCTCAGGGGCACTGTAAATCACAAACCTGCAGAGTTATAAATGACAGCTATCGTCCAAAAATAAATTGAAGTAAGGTTACCAAGAGGACTTGAAAGTGGAGCAGAATTGCAGGAAACCGATTTCAGGAGGTAGACTGAAATTGCATTTAAAGCATAGGAAAAGAGGCAGAATGTCCTCAATGATGCACTTGGCCAAAAAGGGCGTATGCGTTTTTCCTGAATATATTCAGGAAAAAACGCATACGCCCTTTTTGGCCAACCAAGCAAGCTTGCAAAGGAAATCTGCACTACAATGAAGTCTCACTGCCCCCTGGTCAAAAGGGCCATCTGAAAAAAGTGTAAAATCCAGAAAGGCAGGACTGGCCATGGAGAACTGGGAGCCTTGTTATGCTGATGGGCGGGATGTAAATTGCCAACAGCCACTCTGTAGAAGTGTATGGTGTTTCCTGAAACATCTAAAAAACAAAGCAACAGAGCCTAGGGCACTTCCACTTATGGTCCTATAGCTTAGGGAAATTAAAATCAAAAAGACACAGAAACCCCAATGTTTGGGATGGCTCTGTTTACAAGAACCTCATTTACCGTACAAGTTCAATATCACAGAAAGCAAAGAATGGATACAGACGTTGTGGTACTTACGTACAATGCAATATCACTCAGCAATGAAATCTATGTCATCAGGCCCGTAGCAGCATAATGAGTGGATTCAGGTACGATGACTCTAAGTGAAATAAGTCACACAGAAAAAGAAACATCATAAGATATGACTAATACACGGAATGTAAACTTGGCTACACAGGAACTGAATTACAAAACAGAACAGGGTCTCAAATGTAGAAAACCAACTTATGCTTGCTTAACGGGAAAGGTGAGTTGGGGTGCTGCATAAAACCAGAGATTGAAATTAGCACAGATACTGTTCCATTAGCCAAATATGTAATAGACAAGAGCTACTCCTTGCTCAATGAAGTGGACTCAACACCCCATATTAAACGCCTAAGAATATACCTGACTAGTAAGAATCTTAAAACCTATGGATTTATATGTCTCCGAAAGAGAATCAAGCGTGTGTACAGCGGCATTAACGCAGCAGTGATAGGATTGGTGAGGTTCGGTGAGCAAATGCAGACCCTTTGAAGTCATATTGCATGGTACCCATTCCATGGGTCTCAACTCTCCAGGTTTAAGGGATTCTTCCTTCAGCTAAAACATGCATGTGGAACCCAGAGTATGATCCACCGTGTGATCGGGAAACGTGTTCAAATGTGTCTCAGTTTTCGCCCCTGGTACTCGGGTGCAACATTCCAGACGCTTTACTAACACTCTCCCCACTTGGAGAGTCAGTGCCTTTAACCTCCTGTTTGGCCCAGTTTGCAATTTCTGTGGAAGATGAACAGGAATAGGGAGAACCAATGAGAGACTAGCTGGAGGTGTCTGGACGGGCAAATTTAACTCTCATTTCCCACCAGGAAGAGGAATTAACCAAAGGCTCAGCGTGCCGTGCCGGAACCACACTAGGGCCTGAAGCAATCCTGCGGTGTTGCGGCCAGCTCACAAGACAGCGAGTTGAAGAAAGGAGCTCAGGGGCACTGTAATTCACAAACTTGCAGAGTTATAAATGACAGCTATCGTCCAAAAATATATTGAAGTAAGGCTGCCAAGAGGACTTGAAAGCGGGGCAGAATTGCAGGAAACCGATTTCAGGAGGTAGACTGGAATTGCATGTAAAGCATAGGAAAAGAGGCAGAACGTCCACAATGATGCACTTGGCCAAAAAGTGCGTATGCGTTTTTTCCTGCATATATTCAGGAAAAAACGCATACGCCCTTTTTGGCCAAGGAAGCAAGCTTGCAAATGAAATCTGCACTACAATGAAGTCTCACTGCCCCCAGGTCAAAAGGGCCATCTGAAAAAAGTGTAAAATCCAGAAAGGCAGGACAGGCCATGGAGAACTGGGAGCCTTGTTATGCTGATGGGCGGGATGTAAACTGCCAACAGCCACTCTGGAGAAATGTATGATGTTTCCTGAAACATCTACAAAACAAAGCAACAGAGCCTAGGGCACTTCCACTTATGGTCCTATAGCTTAGGGAAATTAAAATCAAAAAGACACAGCCACCCCAAACTTTGGGCTGGCTCTGTTTACAAGCACCTCGTTTACGGTACAAGTTCAATATCACAGAAAGTGAAAAATGGATAAAGACGTTGTGGTACTTACGTACAATGCAATATCACTCAGCAATGAAAACTATGTCATCTGGCCCATAGCAGCATAATGAGTGGATTCAGGTACGATGATTCTAAGTGAAATAAGTCACACAGAAAAAGAAACATCATAAGATATCACTACTAGACGGAATGTAAACTTGGCTACACAGGAACTGAATTACAAAACAGAAAGGGTCTCAAATGTAGAAAACCAACTTATGCTTGCTTAAGGGGAAAGGTGAGTTGCGGTGCTGCATAAAACCAGAGATTGAAATTAGCACAGATACCATTCCATAAGCCAAATATGTAATAGACAAGAGCTACTCCTTGCTCAACGAAGAGGACTCAACACCCCATATTAAACGCGAAAGAATATACCTGACTAGTAAGAATCTTATAACCTATGGATTTATATGTCTCCGAAAGAGAATCAAGCATGTGTACAGCGGCATAAATGCAGCAGTGATAGGATTGGGGAGGTTCAGTGAGGAAACGCAGACCCTTTAAAGTCATATTGCATGGTACCCGTTCCATGGGTCTCAACTCTCCAGGTTTAAGGGATTCTTCCTTCAGCTAAAACATGCATGTGGAACCCAGATTATGGTCCACCGTGTGATCAGGAAAGGTGTTCAAATGTGTCTCAGTTTTCGTCCCCTGGTACTCGGGTGCAACATTCCAGACGCTTTACTAACACTCTCCCCACTTGGAGAGTCAGTGCCTTTAACCTCCTGTTTGGCCCAGTTTGCAATTTCTGCGGAAGATGAACAGGAATAGGGAGAACCAATGAGAGACTAGCTGGAGGTGTCTGGACGGGCAAATTTAACTCTCATTCCCCACCAGGAAGAGGAATTAACCAAAGGCTCAGCGTGCCGTGCCGGAACCACACTAGGGCCTGAAGCAATCCTGTGGTGTTGCGGCCAGCTCACAAGGAAGCGAGTTGAAGAAAGGAGCTCAGGGGCACTGTAATTCACAAACCTGCAGAGTTATAAATGACAGCAATCGTCCAAAAATATATGGAAGTAAGGCTGCCATGAGGACTTGAAAGCGGGGCATAATTGCAGGAAACCGATTTCAGGAGGTAGACTGGAATTGCATGTATACCATAGGAAAAGACGCAGAACGTCCACATTGATGCACTTGGCCAAAAAGGGCGTATGCGTTTTTTCCTGAATATATTCAGGAAAAAACGCATACGCCCTTTTTGGCCAACCAAGCAAGCTTGCAAAGAAATCTGCACTACAATGATGTCTCACTGTCCCCGGTCAAAAGGGCCATATAAAAAAAGTGTAAAATCCAGAAAGGCAGGGCAGGCCATGGAGAACTGGGAGCCTTGTTATGCTGATGGGCGGGATGTAAATTGACAACAGCCACTCTGTAGAAGTGTATGGTGTTTCCTGAAACATCTAAAAAACAAAGCAACAGAGCCTAGGGCACTTCCACTTATGTTCCTATAGCTTAGGGAAATTAAAATCAAAAAGACACAGAAACCCCAATGTTTGGGATGGCTCTGTTTACAAGAACCTCATTTACCGTACAAGTTCAATATCACAGAAAGCAAAGAATGGATACAGACGTTGTGGTACTTACGTACAATGCAATATCACTCAGCAATGAAATCTATGTCATCAGGCCCGTAGCAGCATAATGAGTGGACTCAGGTACGATGACTCTAAGTGAAATAAGTCACACAGAAAAAGAAACATCATAAGGTATCACTAATACACGGAATGTAAACTTGGCTACACAGGAACTGAATTACAAAACAGAACAGGGTCTCAAATGTAGAAAACCAACTTATGCTTGCTTAAGGGGAAAGGTGAGTTGGGGTGCTACATAAAACCAGAGATTGAAATTAGCACAGATACTGTTCCATTAGCCAAATATGTAATAGACAAGAGCTACTCCTTGCTCAACGAAGTGGACTCAACACCCCATATTAAACGCCTAAGAATATACCTGACTAGTAAGAATCTTAAAACCTATGGATTTATATGTCTCCGAAAGAGAATCAAGCGTGTGTACAGCGGCATAAACGCAGCAGTGATAGGATTGGTGAGGTTCGGTGAGCAAATGCAGACCCTTTGAAGTCATATTGCATGGTACCCATTCCATGGGTCTCAACTCTCCAGGTTTAAGGGATTCTTCCTTCAGCTAAATCATGCATGTGGAACCCAGAGTATGATCCACCGTGTGATCGGGAAACGTGTTCAAATGTGTCTCAGTTTTCGTCCCCTGGTACTCGGGTGCAACATTCCATATGCTTTACTAACACTCTCCCCACTTGGAGAGTCAGTGCCTTTAACCTCCTGTTTGGCCCAGTTTGCAATTTCTGCGGAAGATGAACAGGAATAGGGAGAACGAATGAGAGACTAGCTGGAGGTGTCTGGACGGGCAAATTTAACTCTCATTTCCCACCAGGAAGAGGAATTAACCAAAGGCTCAGCGTGCCGTGCCGGAACCACACTAGGGCCTGAAGCAATCCTGCGGTGTTGCGGCCAGCTCACAAGAAAGCGAGTTGAAGAAAAGAGCTCAGGGACACTGTAATTCACGAACTTGCAGAGTTATAAATGACAGCTATCGTCCAAAAATATATTGAAGTAAGGCTGCCAAGAGGACTTGAATGCGGGGCAGAATTGCAGGAAACCGATTTCAGGAGGTAGACTGGAATTGCATGTAAAGCATAGGAAAAGAGGCAGAACGTCCACAAGGATGCACTTGGCCAAAAAGTGCGTATGCGTTTTTTCCTGCATATATTCAGGAAAAAACGCATACGCCCTTTTTGGCCAAGGAAGCAAGCTTGCAAAGGAAATCTGCACTACAATGAAGTCTCACTTCACCCCGGTCAAAAGGGCCATATGAAAAAAGTGTAAAATCCAGAAAGGCAGGAAGGCCATGGAGGACTGGGAGCCTTGTTATGCTGATGGGCGGGATGTAAATTGCCAACAGCCACTCTGTAGAAGTGTATGGTGTTTCCTGAAACATCTAAAAAACAAAGCAACAGAGCCTAGGGCACTTCCACTTATGGTCCTATAGCTTAGGGAAATTAAAATCAAAAAGACACAGCCACCCCAAAGATTGGGACGGCTCGGTTTACAAGAACCTCGTTTACGGTTCAAGTTCAATATCGCAGAAAGCAAAAAATGGATAAAGAAGTTGTGGTACTTACGTACAATGCAATATCACTCAGCAATGAAATCTATGTCATCAGGCCCGTAGCAGCATAATGAGTGGATTCAGGTACGATGATTCTAAGTGAAATAAGTCACACAGAAAAAGAAACATCATAAGATATCACTACTACACGGAATGTAAACTTGGCTACACAGGAACTGAATTACAAAACAGAACAGGGTCTCAAATGTAGAAAACCAACTTATGCTTGCTTAAGGGGAAAGGTGAGTTGCGGTGCTGCATAAAACCAGAGATTGAAATTAGCACAGATACCGTTCCATAAGCTAAATATGTAATAGACAAGAGCTACTCCTTGCTCAACGAAGTGGACTCAACACCCCATATTAAACGCCTAAGAACATACCTGACTAGTAAGAATCTTAAAACCTATGGATTTATATGTCTCCGAAAGAGAATCAAGCGTGTGTACAGTGGCATAAACGCAGCAGTGATAGGATTGGTGAGGTTCGGTGAGCAAATGCAGACCCTTTGAAGTCATATTGCATGGTACCCCTTCCATGGGTCTCAACTCTCCAGGTTTAAGGGATTCTTCCTTCAGCTAAAACATGCATGTGGAACCCAGAGTATGATCCACCGTGTGATCGGGAAACGTGTTCAAATGTATCTCATTTTTCGTCCCCTGCTACTCGGTGCAACTTTCCAGACGCTTTACTAACACTCTCCCCACTTGGAGAGTCAGTGCCTTTAACCTCCTCTTTGGACCAGTTTGCAATTTCTGCGTAAGATGAACAGGAATAAGGAGAAGCAATGGGAGACTATCTGTAGGCGTCTGGACGGGCTAATTTAACTCTCATTTCCCACCAGGAAGTCGAATGAACCAAAGGCTCTGCGTGCCGTGCTGGAACTAGATTAGGGCCTGAAGAGATCCTGCGGTTTTGTGGCCAGCTCACAGGAAAGCAAGTTGAAGAAAGGAGCTGAGGGGCACTGTAATTCACAAACCTGTGGAGTTATAAATGACAGCTATCATCCAAAATTATACTGAAGTAAGGCTGCGAAGAGGACTTGAATGCGGGGCAGAATTGCTGGAAACCGATTTCAGAAGGTACACGGGAGTCGCTCTTAAAGCATAGGAAAAGAGACAGAACTTGGAAAATAACGCACTTGGCAAAAATGGGCATATGTGTTTTATCCAGAGCTCTCATAACTGAGGGGAGGAGATTCCCAGCAGGCTCCAACTGCCACCTGAGGGCTCACATTGCCAAGGCAACGTGAGCAAGCCAGGCAGGAGTTACCTCACAGCAGAGGTCCCACCTCACAGAAGGGTGAGAAACCCCGCCAACATCAGACTCTCACCAGAGGGCCCACATCACCAAGGGGATGGGAACCAGGCAGGAGTTTCTTCACACCAGTAGGGCCACATCATCGAAAGGTGAGGTACTCAGCACATGTGTCCTCAAACCAGAGGACCCACATCACAAAGGGCCTCGGAGTGAGGCAGGCAGGAGTAGCCTCACAACACTGGGCCCATAGAATAAAAAAGCGAGGAATCCAGCAGTTGGAACCTCCCAGCAGGCGGCCCAGAGCACCGAGGCTATGGGATCCAGGCCACAGTGAACTCACAGAAGAGGGCCCATGTCACGAAACTGAGCAACCCAGCCATTGGGACTTCAGAGCAGGAGGCCCACATCCCCATGGGGATGGAAATCTGGTAGGAGTGTCCTCGCACCACTGAGAACGTATCAGAAAATTTTGGGCGACCAGCAGTTAGGGCCTGACGCCAGAGGACCCTCATCACCAAGGAAAGGAGGCTCCCAGCAGGCTCCAACTGCCACCAGAAGGCTGACGTCGCCAAGGCGATGTGTGCCAACCAGGCACGAATGACCTCACAGCAGAGGGCCCACCTCAGAAGTGTGACAAACCCAGTCACGATCAGACTCGCACCAGAGGATCCTATCACCAAATGGATTGGAACCAGGCAGGAGTGTCCTCACATGAGAAGGGCCACATCATCTAAAGGTGAGGAACCCAGAACATGTGGCTTCAAACCATAGGACACCCATCACCAAGGGGCTGGCAGTGAGGCAGGCAGGAGGAGCCTCATAACAGAGGGCCCAAAAATAAGAAAGGTGAGGAATCCAGCAGTTGGAACCTCCCAGCAGGCGGCCCAGACCACAGAGGCTAGGGGATCCAGGCCGGAGTGAACTAACACCAGACAGCCCACATCATGAAACTGTGAGCAACCCAGACATTGGGACCTCAGAGCAGAAGGCCCACATCCCCATGGTGATGGGAACATGACAGGAGTGTCCTGGCATCACTGGGCTCACATCAGAAAACGTGGGGTGCTCCGAAGTTAGGGCCTGACGCTAGAGGGCACTCATCACCGAGAGGAGGAGGCTCCCAGCAGGCTCCAGCTGCCACCAGAGGGGCAACGTCGCCAAGGCGATGTGTGCCAGCCCGGCAGGAGTGACCTCACAGCAGAGGGCCCACCTCACAGAAGGATGAGGAACACAGCCAGGATCAGACTCTCACCAGAGGGCCCACATCACCAAGGGGATGGGAACCGGGTAGGAGTGTCCCCACACCAGTGGGACAACATCATTGAAAGGTGAGGATCCCAGCACATGTAGCCTCAAACCACAGGAACCACATCACCAAGGGGTTCGGAATGAGGCTGGCAGGACCGGCCTCACAACACAGGGTCCATAGAATATAAAAGTTGAGGAATCCAGCAGTTGGAACCTCCCAGCAAGTGGCCCAGAGCACCGAGGCTATGGGATCCAGGCCGCAGTGAACTCACAGCAGAGGGCCCACATCATGAACCTGTGAGCAGCCCAGCCGTTGGGACCTCAGAACAGAAGGCCCACATCCCCATTGGGATGGGAACCTGGCAGGAGTGGCTTCACACCACTTAGCACATATCAGAAAATGTTAGGAGCCCAGCAGTTAGGGCCTGACGCCAGGGGGCCCTCATAACTGAGGGGAGGAGACTCCCAGCAGGTTCCAACTGCCAACAGAGGGCCCACGTCTACAAGGTGGCATGCGCCAGCCAGGCAGTAGTGACCTCACAGCAGAGGGCCTATCTCACAGAAGGGTGAGGAACCGAGGCAGGATGAGACTCTCGCCAGAGGGCCCACAACACCAAGGGGATGGGAACCAGTCAGGACTGTTCTCGCACCAGTGGGGCCACATCATCGAAAGGTGAGGAACCCAGCACATGTGGCCTCATATCAGAGGACATACATCACAAAGGGGATGGGAGTGAGGCAGGTAGGAGTAGCCTAAAAACAGAGGGCCCAAAGAATAAAAAAGGTGAGGAATCCAGCAGTTGGAACCTCCCAGCAGGTGGCCGAGAGCACAGAAGCTATGGGATTCAGGCAGGAGTGAACTAACACCAGAGAGCCCACATCATGAAACTGTGAGCAACCCAGGCGTTGGGACCTCAGAGCAGAAAGCCCACATCCCCATGGGGATGGGAACCTGACAGGAGTGTCCTGGCATCACTGGGCTCACATCAGAAAACGTGGGGAGCCCAGCAGTTAGAGCCTGATGCTAGAGGGCCATCATCACCGAGGGCAGGAGGCTCCCAGCAGGTTCCATGTGCCAACAGAGGGCCCACGTCGCCAAGGTGATGTGTGCAAGTCAGGCAGGATTGACCTCACAGCAGAGGGCCTACCTCACAGAAGAGTGAGGAACCCAGCCAGGATAAGACTGTCACCAGAAGGCCCACATCACCAAGGGGATGGGAACCAGGCAGGAGTGTCCTCACACCAGTGGGGCCACATCATTGAAAGTTGCGGAACCCAGCACATGTGGCCTCAAACCAGAAGACCCACATCACGAAGGGGTTGCGAGTGAGGCAGGCAGGAGGAGCATCACAACACAGGACCCATAGAATACAAAAGTTGAGGAATCGAGCAGCTGGAACCTCCCAGCAGGTGGCCAAGAGCACAGAGGCTATGGGATCCAGGCCACAGTGAACTAACACCAGAGAGCTCACATCATGAAATTGTGATCAACCCAGACGTTGGAACCTCAGAGCAGAAGACCCACATCCCCGTGGAGATGGGAACCTAAGAGGAGTGCCCGAGCATCACTGGGCTCACTAAGAAAAGTTGGGGAGCCCAGCAGTTAGGGCCTGACGTCAGAGGGCCCTCATCACAGAGGTGAGGAGGCTCCCAGCAGGGTCCAAGTGCCACCAGAGGGCTCATGTCAACAAGGCGAGGTGAGCAAGCCAGGCAAGAGTTACCTGATAGTAGAGGGCCCACCTCACAGATGGGTGAGGAACCCAGCCAGGATCAGACTCTCACCAGAGGGCCCACATCACAAAGGGGATGGGAACCGGTCAGGATTATCCTCACACCAGTGGGGCCTCATCATCTTAAGGTGAGGAACCCAGCACATGTGTCCTCAAACCAGAGGACCCACATCACCAAGGGCCTTGGAGTGAGGCAGGCAGGAGTAGCCTCACAACACAGGGCACATAATATAAAAAACGTGAGGATTCCAGCATTTAGACCTTCCAGCAGGCGGCCCAGAACACCGAGGCTATGGGATCCAGGCCGCAGTGAACTCACAGCAGAGGGCCCACATCATAAAACTGTGAGCAACCCAGGCGTTGGGACCTCAGCGCAGAAGGCCCACATCCCCATGGGAATGGGAACCTGGCTGGAGTGTCCTCGCACCACTGGGCACACATCAGAAAATGTGGGGAGCCCACCATTTAGGGCCTGACGCAAGAGGGCCGTCATCACCGAGAGGAGGAGGCACCCTGCATGCTCCAACTGCCACCAGAGGGCTCACGTCTCCAAGGTGACGTGCGCCAGCCAGGCAGGAGTGACCTCACAGCAGAGGGCCTACCTCACAGAACGTTGAGGAACCCAGCCAGGATGAGACTCTCGCCAGAGGGCCCACAACACCAAGGGGATGGGAACCAGGCAGGAGTGTCCTCACACGAGTGGGGCCACATCATCGAAAGGTGAGGAACGCAGCACATGTGGCCTCAAGCCATAGGACAGTCATCACCAAGGGGCTGGCAGTGAGGCAGGCAGGAGGAGCCTCACAACAGAGGGCACATAGAATAAAAAAGTTGAGGAATCCAGCAGTTGGAACCTCCCAGCAGGCGGCTCAGAGCACCGATGATAAGGGATCCTTGCCAGAGTGAACTCACAGCAGAGGGCCCACATCATGGTACTGTGAGCAAGCCAGCCGTTTTGACCTCAGAGCAGAAGGCCCATATCCCCATGGGGGTGGGAACCTGGCAAGAGTGTCCTCACTCACTTGGCGCACATCAGAAAATGTGGGGAGCCCAGCAGTTATGGCCTAAGGCAAGAGGGCCCTCATCACCGAGGGGAGGAGGATCCCAGCACACTCCAACTGCCACCAGAGGGCCCACGTCGCCAAGGTGATGTGTGCCAGACAGGCATGATTGACCTCACAGCAGAGGGCCCACCTCACAGAAGGGTGAGGAACCCAGCCAGGATCAGACTCTCACCTGAGGGCCCACATCAGCAAGGGGATGGGAACCAGTCAGGACTGTCTTCCCTCCAGTGGGGCCACATCATCGAAAGGTGCGGAACCCAGCACATGTGGCCTCAAATCAGAGGACACATATCACAAAGGGAATGGGAGTGAGGCAGGCAGGAGTAGCCTAAAAACAGAGGGCCCAAAGAATAAGAAAGGTGAGGAATCCAGCAGTTGGAACCTCCCAGCAGGCGGCCGAGAGCACAGATGCTATGGGATGCAGGCAGGAGTGAACTAACAGCAGAGAGCCCACATCATGAAACTGTGAGCAACCCAGGCGTTGGGACATCAGAGCAGAAGGCCCACATCCCAATGGGGATGTGAACCTGGCTGGAGTGTCCTCACACCACTGGGCGTACATCACAAAATGTGGGGAGCCCAGCAGTTAGGGCCTGACGCCAGAGGGCCCTCATCACTGAGGGGAGGAGGCTCCCAGCAGGCTCCAAGTGCCACCAGAGGGCTCATGTCCACAAGGCGAGGTGAGCAAGCCAGGCAGGAGTGACCTCACAGCAGACGGCCCACCTCACAGATGGGTGAGGAACCCAGCCAGGATCAGACTCTCAACAGAGGGCCCACATCACCAAGGGGATGTGAACCAGGCAGGAGTCTCCTAAGACCATTGGTCCCACATCATCGAAAGGTGAGGAACCCAGCACATGTGGCCTCAAACCAGACGACACACATCACGAAGGGGCTGGGAGTGAGGCAGGCAGGAGGATCCTCACAACAGAGGGCCCAAAAAATTAAAAAAGTGAGGAATCCGGCAGTTGGAACCTCCCAGCAGGCGGCCAAGAGCACAGAGGCTATGGGATCCAGGCCTCTGTGAACTAACACCAGAGAGCCCACATCACGAAAATGTGAACAACCCAGCCGTTGGGACCTCAGAGCACAAGGCCCACATCCCCATGGAGATGGGATCCTAAGAGGAGTGCCAAAGCATCACTGGGCTCACTAAGAAAAGTTGGTGAGCCCAGCAGTTATGCCCTGACGCAAGAGGGCCCTCATCACCGAGGGGAGGAGGCTCCCAGCAGGCTCCAAGTGCCACCAGAGGGCTCATGTCCACAAGGCGAGGTGAGCAAGCCAGGCAGGAGTGACCTCACAGCAGACGGCCCACCTCACAGATGGGTGAGGAACCCAGCCAGGAACAGACTCTCACCAGGGGGTCCACATAACCACGTGGATGAGAACCAGGCAGGAGTGTCCTCACACTAGTGGGGCCACATCATCGAAAGGTGAGGAACCCAGCAAAGGTGGCCACAAACCAGAGGACCCACATCACCAAGGGGTTGAGAGTGAGGTAGGTGTCTGGACGGGCATATTTAACACTCATTTCCCACCAGGAAGAGGAATTAACCAAAGGCTCAGCGTGCCCTGCCAGAAGCAGATTAGGGCCTGAAGCAGTCTTGCGGGTTTGCGGCCAGCTCACAAGAAAGCGAGTTGAAGAAAGGAGCTCAGGGGCCCTGTAATTCACAAACCTGCAGAGTTATAAATGACAGATAACGTCCAAAAATATATTGAAGTAAGGCTGCGAAGAGGACTTGAAAGCGGGGCAGAATTTCAGGAAACCGATTTCAGGAGGTAGACTGGATTTGCATTTAAAGCATAGGAAAAGAGGCAGAACATCGACAATGATGCACTTGGCAAAAAAGGGCGTATGAGTTTGTTCCTGAATATATTCAGGAAAAAACACATACGCCCTTTTTGGCAAACCAAGCAAGCTTGCAATGGAAATCCGAACTACTATGAAGTGTCACTTCCCCCCGGTCTAAAGGGCCATCTGAGAAAAGTGTAAAATCCAGAAAGGCAGGACAGGCCATGGAGAACTGGGAGCCTTGTTATGCTGATGGGCGGGATGTAAATTGCCAACAGCCACTCTGGAGAAGTGTATGGTGTTTCCTGATACATCTGAAAAACAAAGCAACAGAGTCTAGGGCATTTCCACTTATGGTCTTATAGCTTAGGGAATTTAAAATCAAAAAGACACAGCCACCCCAAAATTTGGGACGGCTCTGTTTACAGGAACCTCTTCTACAGTACAAGTTAAATACCCCAGAGAACAAATAATTGATAAAGAAGTTGCGGTACGTACGTACAACAGAATACCACTCAGCAATGAAATCTGTGTCACCAGGCCTGTACTAGCATAATGAGTGGATTGAGGCACGGTGATTCTAAGTGAAATAAGTCACACAGAAAAAGAAACATCATAAGGTGTCACTAATGCACGGAATGTAAACTTGGCTACACATGAACTGAATTACAAAACAGAACAGGGTCTCAAGTTTACAAAACCAACTTATGCTTGCTTAAGGGGAAAGGTGAGTTGGGGTGCTGCATAAAACCAGAGTTTGAAATTAGCACAGATAGCGTTCCATAAGCCAAATATGTAATATACAAGACCTACCCCTTGCTCAACGAAATGGACTCAACAATGACTCAACCTCACACCTGTTAGAATGGGCATCATCTGAAAATCTACAAACAACAAATGCTGGAAAGGGTGTGGAGAAAAGGAACCCTCTTCCACTATTGTTGGGAATATAAATTGATACAGTCACTATGGAGAACAATATGGAGTTTCTTAAGAAACTAATAATAGAATTACCATATGATACAGCAATCCCAGTACTGGACATATACCCAGACAAAACCATAAATCAAAAAGAGACATTCACTGCAATGTTCATTGCATCACTATTTACAATATCGAGGTAATGGAAGCAACCTAAATGCCCACAGACAGACGAATGCATAAAGATGTGGTACATATATAAAATGGAATATTACTAAGCCATGAAAGGAATGAAATTGGGTCATTTGTAGAGACGTCGATGGATCTAGAGACTGTCATACAGAGTGAAGTAAGTCAGAAAGAGAAGAACAAATCTTGTATATTCATGCATATATGTGGAACCTAGAAAAACTGTACAGATTAACCGTTTTGCAAGGCATAAATAGAGCAACAGATGTAGACAACAATCGTATGGACAACAAGGGGGGAAAGCTCTTGGGGGGGTGGTGGTGGGAGGAGTTGAGAGATTGGGATTGGCATGTAAACATTTATATGTATAAAATAGATAACCAATAAGAACCTGCTGTATAAAAATATAAAATAAAATTCAAAATTAAAAAGAAATAAAATTTAAAAAATAAAACAGAAAAAACAATTATTCCCTTCACATACATGTATTTATATGAATAAATTATTTCCATGCTTATATCTGTAAATACAAAAAAGAAGAATAAAATCTACCTTGAACCAAAAACGAAAAAGAGAAAAAAAAAAAACAGAACCCACCAGTTACTCAGAGGAAAACCGTATCAGGGCACTTGCTCCAGTTGTAAACAATTCTGAAGTTGGTCAGTGGTGGGGAATCGTCTCCCATTCAGCCAGCAGCCCCCACACAGCAAGCGTCCTCATTGCAAAGCTGGGGCACCGTGCCGAGGCATCTGTGAGTAAACGTGAGCTGAGCCCCAGGCCAGTTGCTGCTGAACTGTTCCCACCCTTCCCAGGTAAAACACCTGAATATATACAAGGACTTGAAAGCCTAGAGGAAGGGCCATGGAGCCACACGAGTGACAGCATGCCAGCTGACTTGGTGCCTGCAGGCCAGCCAGGATGGTCCTGGCCCTGGGTGCTCTTCTGGAAGATTTCCATTTTCCTGCCTGAGATACCCGTCCTGTCCCTGCCCCCACTGCTTTTTTCCTTCCTCACCTCTGCCCAGGGAGAAATTCCAGCAGCAGGTATGGGTGACACATCCTCTTCTTTAGCAGGTGGCAGCCTGGCAACTGCTGCAGAAAGTCCAGCAGAGCCCCACTCACACTGGGCCACCCACAAAGCTGTGGCCTCTCACTCCCTCCCACCAGCCCAGCCCCGAGACTGCTGACAGGGCAGAGAAAATGGCGTCAGGCACAGCTGCAGGGGCTCTTGCTGCCTGGAGTGGTATTTATATTGATCTCAACCCAGGCACACCTGGGGAGGGCTGGCCGGCAGTAAGGCTGCCCAGGTCAGCCAATCATCACCCCTCAGGGGCTCACAGTTGCAGAAAATGGAACTTGCTGAACCGGCCAGGTCCAAGGAACAGGTGTGGGCTCCTGAGAGTCAGGATAGACAAGGGGCTGAAGCTTTGGCTTGTTTTCTAATCATTTTATCTGGCCCATGAGTGGGAGACAACTTCAAGAAAACCCTCTCCTAATGAGAGGAACCCAGGAGTCAGGGAGAGGAGGGGGTGGGTGGTGGTTGGAGACAGAGGCCTCGTGCCCTGGGTGCAGTGGAAGTCTCTGGAAGACCAGGTGGAGGGAGGCCACACAGAGTGATGCCCAGGGTCACAGACCTGTCGGAGCTGCTGTTTGTTAGCTCAAGTCCTGCTCTGAGGTGCTCTGTGTCAGCTCTGAGTGACAGGTGAGCTGGGGGTGCTCTTCAATGAGGGCTATGTGCACGGTTCCTGTGTGCCCAGCCCTGCCACGGTACCTGCAAGGGTAGCTCTGTATCCTGGGAGGGGCCTGACCATGAGAGCCCCGTGGGCTGGGTTGGGGGTGGGGTACCTGCCCAGGAGAGCTCCATATCCTGGGATTGGCCTGACCACGAGAGCCCCATGGGCTGCTGGGGACCTGGTAAAGGATGTCAGGACAGTCAGTGAAGCCACCGAGGATATACCTCCAGTTGCTCCTGATTCCTACACCCTGCTGGTCATTCTACCAACCACCAGGACATGGTATTCTGTATTAGTCTTCAATGATGCCTTCTTTTGTATTCCATTAGTCCCAGAGTCACAAGAAATTTTGGCTTGTGAGTGGCAGGACTCAACATACGACTAAAACAATACTTCCGGGCCGTCTTGCCCCAAGGGTTCAAAAATTCCCACACCATCTTTGGGGAAAGCTTAGCTAGAGACCGAAAAGTTCTACCTCTGGAAAAGGAAACCCTCCTTCAATATGCAGATGACATTCTGATCGCCAGCCCTACTAAGGAGGACTCTGAACTACCAAGCCAATAAAGGATAGAAGTTGTCCAAAGCTCAAATATCACAGACTGCGGTGACCTGCCTGGGCTTCATTCTCACACAAGGTCAGAGAAGCCCATCCCAGGAAAGGGAAGAAACCATTTGCAGCCTTACCCCTTTCTAAAACTAGAAGACAGCTTAGGGGTTCCTGGGGAGGCCAGGGTTTGCTGCTTCTGGATCCCTAACTACAGTCTACTAGCTGGGCCTCTATATGAAACACTGAAAGGAAAAGATGATGATCCTTTTGAACAGAATCCAGAAGTGGCCTTTCAAGAATGGAAAGAGCAGTCAATTCAGACCCTTGCCCTGGAACTCCCTAATTGAGCTAAACCCTTTGACCTTTACATTCCCGGTGAAAGGTGAATCGCCATTGGAGAATTAGTGCAAAAACTGGGACCACTTGAAATGGAACAACGCAAGAATGCCATCCAGGTAGGATAAACTACAGTCACCAAGGGGCTTGGCCCACTGCCACATCTGGCCAAGATACTGGCGGTATCTAAAAACCTGGAAATCAGCAGCCCAAAAGGCCACCTCCCTCCTAAGGGAAAAGGACCCCACGTGGTGATCCTAATCACCTACCATGCCCTGAAGTTGCAGGGTTCGCTCCGTGGGCACACCGACCTCGAGTGAGGAGGCCCTCCAACTCCAACATCCAGAGAGATAACCGGGGGCAACAGGACACCATGACGACTCGTGTGAACATCACTTGACCTGGAGTTTCTCTCATAAAACAACAATAGTGTGTCCCGAAGGAGTAGACTACTGCTTGCAGGACTTACTGCACCCGGAGGGGAGCTAATAATCTTGGCGGGGGAACCGTATATCACACTGTCACCATAGAAAAGCCTACAGACACCGTGATGATGGTGGCCAATAAGACCGGCTGGACTCCTGTTTACTTCAAAAGGCTGTTGACTCAGTGGCCATCATGGTCCTTGATCACCACTGACCCTGGACTGTCTGGGAGTTGAGCGGGCAGAGCTCTGACACCTGGTGCTGTTTTTACGTTAATTCAGGGGCCTAATTGAAGAAAGAGCAGACTACTGGTCAGAGCATCAGGCTGGCAGAAACGGTCAGCCTAAGGTGGCCGAACAAATGTGGGGCGGGGTGAAATCGGCCCCCACAGCGTCTCTGCACATCTCTTTCCTGGACCCTTAAAGGTCATTAGAATCTATAACACTTCCAATGCTGGTGCTCAGGCGGACGAGCAGGGAGGCAGGGGTCCTGGGGCCAATCAACGTCACCTGGAGGCTGCTGGGGAGAAGTTCTGACCCTCGTCCCCTGGTATGAGGGCTCCCAACTCAGCACTCAGCAGTTACAGAAGAAGGGTCTGCACCCTCAGCACTCCAAGAATGAGGAACGGGACAAAAGGCAGAGGAGGGGTTTGTCCCCAGCAAAGCCCATTAAAAATCCCTGGGAGATAAAAATAGAATCTGGGCAATAAAGTCAAGTCTGACCTTTTTTATCCTTTGTGCTTTGTCTAATTTCACGTGCTCCTAGGGTCCCGCATGCAGAGGTTCCACACCCGGCACTTCAGACCAGATTTCCTAGTGCAGAATGGCTGGGTCGACACCTCAGCTCCTGGGGCCCAGTGCAGACTCTGAGATATAGAGCCTGAGCTGCAGCCAACCTGGCCCTCGAGAGCTCCGCCCCCTCCCTCCCACTGACTCTGACAGGATCTCTACACAGCAGCCCAGCCCACAGCCCACGGGGTAGTGCATGCTCTCACCTCTCCATTCTCTGATCAAAATATAAAGTTTCCTTTGCTTGGGAACCAAACTCAGTCTCGATCTGTTGGCCCCAATGACACTGGGCAGGGGGACACTTGTTGGGGTCCACTCTGGAGGATCAGTAACAGAAATTGAGACTATTGTAACTTCAATGAACAGATGTGTGAGCCAAACTGTACTTAACATAGAACAGTTTATAAGGCTCGGGTAAAATAAGATGTTTCTAACACTTCCATTTGATATTTCCATCACTTTATTATAAGCAAGTTCAGTGAAAAGGTTTGTCTTATTTGTCAGGTCAATATTAGAGAAATGAAGTGATTTCTTTCCAAGGATGTACATCTAATAATCTTGGTTAAAGCTTCAATCTTGTTTTAAATGCTTTTCCATTGAAAATGATACCTCTTTTTCAGCTCCCCCATTTCTGAGAAGTATAAAATCTTATAATTTATTATTACCAAAGGGGAAAGGTGGGAGGAGGGATAAATTAACAGTTTGGAATTAACACATACACACTGCTATGTATAAAATAGATCATCAACAAGGAACTACTGTATAGCACAGGGAACTACACTCAATATTTTGCAATAACCTATAAGGGGAAATAATCGGAAAAAGAATACATATTTTTATTGACATCATCTATCAATGACAGTTAAAGTGTAACCTAAGGGAAGCCGGTGGTGAGTGCTTCTGACCCTGAAGACTTCAATCATCTAAAGTTTGGACTCTGCCTACTTCCCAAGGCCCTTAATGAACATATGTGTAGCCGTAGCTTAAAAAACTCCCCAGTTTGGGTTTCGGGGAGACACTGATTTTGAAAAAGCCCTGGTGTTCTCCTTACATGAATGGGACTCTTCCTACTGCTAAAACATGTCTGTCACATCCAGAGGATAGTATACCGTCTGATCGGGAAGAGTTTGGAAAAGGCATCTCATCTCCTGGTGCTCGGGTTCACCCCTCCAGCATCTTTACTAACAGTCTCCCCACTTGGAGATGTCAGCACTGTCAACATCCTGTTGCGTACAGTTTGGAATTTGTCCAGAGGATGAAGCGGAAGGATGAGGAACAATGAGAGACAAGTCCTAGGTGTTCAGACAGGCACATGTCACTCTAATTTCCAATCAGGAAGATGAATTGACCAAAGGCTAGGGTTGCCCATGGAAACAGTATAGGGCTTGAGGAAATCCCACTGCTTTGTGGCCAGTTCCCATAAACACAAGTTGAACAATGGAACTCAGGGGCAGTAAAATTCACAAAACTGCAGAGTTGAAAATATCTATCACTGAAAAATGTCTTGAGGAAAGTCAGAGAAAAGGATTGGTAAGCAAGGGAGAATGGCAGGAAAGGGATTTGAGGAGGTAGAAAGGACTCGCCATTAAGCACAAGAAAAGGGGCTGAACATTGCCAACATTGCAGTTGGCCAAAAAGGCTGTATGCGTTTCTTTCTGTATATATTCAAGAAAAGGGCATACACTTTTTTAGCCAACCAAACAGGTGGGCACTGGAAATCAATACTACAAAAGATATCACTTCGCATCAGTCAGAAGAGCCATCCTCATAAAGTGTAAACACCAGAAATGCAGGACAGGGCAAGGAGAAGAGGGAGCCCTGTGAGGCTTATAGTGGAAATGTATATTGCCAACGGCCATTCTGGAGAAGTGTATTGTGTTTACTAAAGCATCTAAAAAATGAGCTACAGAGCATAGGGCACTTGCACTCATGGGCGTATATCTTGGGAAAAACAAAAATCGAGAGGACACAGGCACCCCAATGTTTACTGCCTCTCTGTTTAAAAGATCCTCGACTAGGATAGAACTTCAATGTCTCTGGAGGGAAAAAATGGATAGAGATGTGGTACTTATGTAGAGTGGAATATTACTCAGCCTGGAAATCAATGAAATATGGCCAGTTGTAACAACTCCGGAGGAGTTACGTATGATCGTTCTAAGTGACATAATTCAAAAAGAAAAAGACACGTATCATAAGATATCACTTAAAGGTGGAATCCAAAATGGCTACACATGAAATAAATTACAAAACAAAAACATAGTCAAATATGTAGAAAACACGCGTAAGGCTGCTAAACGGGAAAGGTGGGGAGGGGTGAGGCATCATCCAGGAGGTTGAAATTAGCAAAGATACCATTCCAAATACTAAACTGATAATCAACAAGGTCTACACGGTAGCTAAAAGAACTGCACTCAGCACACTCAAGTCACCGGAAAAGAATATCTATGACTGGTAAGAATCTGAAAAAGAATTTATTGATGTCTCTCTGTACGTGAATCAAGTGGATGTACAGCAGCAAGAAACAGAGCTTTGAAAATCAGCTGTAACCAATATAGTAATAAATTGAAAAAAATAAACGACAGAGAGACAGAGAAAACCTCTTACAACTTTTCCTCAGGGACGGTGATGCAACATGGATTGAACACATCTAGACCCACAGCAGGATGAGACATAAGGCTGGAAACTGTTCGCGCTAAGAAAAATGTGAGGTTGGGTAAGGAAATGCACACCCTTGAAAGTAATACTACCTGGTACCCATTCAATGGGTCCCAAATCTGCAGGTTCAAGGAATCTTCCTACAGCTAAAACATGCATGGAAAACCCAGAGGACTGTACACCATGTGATCGGGAGATGTGTCTAAAATGCACCTCATTTATCCTCTCCTGGTACTCCTGTTCATCATTCCAGCCACGTTACTTAGAATCTCCCCACTTAGAGAATCAGCACATTTAAACTTCTGTTTCACACATTTTGCAAATTGTGAGGAGGATGAACGGGAAGAGGGGGAACCAATGAGAGAATAGTTGTCGGGGTTTGGACGGGCACATGTCACTCTAATTTCCCATTAAGAATAAGAATTAAAAAAAGGCTCAGCCCGCCTCGCCAGAGCCAAAATAGGGCCTGAAGCAATCCTGCGGCTTTGAGGCCAGCTCACAAAAGAGCAACTTAAAAAATGGAGCTCAGGGTCACTGCAATTCACAAACCTGCAGAGTTATAAATGAAAACTAACGTCCAAAAATATGTTGAGGTAAGGCAAAGAAGAGGATCTGAATGCAAGACAGAATTGCAAGAAACAGTTTTCAAGAGATAGATTGGACTCGTCTTTAAAGCACATGAAAAGCGGCAGAATTTCGACAATGATGCAGTTGGCCCAAAAGGGAGTATGCGTTTTTTCCTGAATATATCCAGGAAAAAACGCATACGCACTTTATGGGCAACCAAGCAAGCAAGCAATGCAAATGTGCACAACAAAGAAGTCTCATTTCCCACCGGACAAAAGGGCCATCCGAAAAAATTGTAAAAACCAGAAATGCAGGACAGGCCATGGAGAACAGGGAGCCTTTATACGCTGATGGACAGTGTGTGAACTGCCGAGAGCCACTCTGGAGAAGTGTATGGTGGTTCATAAATCATCTAAAAAACAGAGCTACAGAGCATAGGGCACTTCCAATCACGGGAGTATATCTAGGGAAGTCTAAAAATCAACAAGACACAAGCACACCGCAGTTTAGGGCTACTCTGTTTACAAGAACCTCAACTTCAGTACACCTTAAATATCCCAGGAAAGAGAACAATGGATAAAGAAAATGTGGTTGAAGTCATATTGCATGGTACCCATTCCATGGGTCTCAACTCTCCAGGTTTAAGGGATTCTTCCTTCAGCTAAAACATGCATGTGGAACCAAGAGTATGATCCACCGTGTGATTGGGAAACGTGTTCAAATGTGTCTCAGTTCTCGTCCCCTGGTATTCGGGTGCAACATTCCAGATGCTTTACTAACACTCTCCCCACTTGCAGAGTCAGTGCCTTTAACCTCCTGTTTGGCCCAGTTTGCAATTTCTGCGTAAGATGAACAGGAATAGGGATAACCAATGAGAGACTATCTGCAAGTGTCTGGACGGGCAAATTTAACTCTCGTTTCCCACCAGGAAGAGGAATTAACCAAAAGCTCAGCATGCTGTGCCGGAACCACAATAGGACCTGAAGCAATCCTGCGGTGTTGCGGCCAGCTCACAAGTAAGCGAGTTGAAGAAAGGAGCTCAGGGGCACTGTAATTCACAAACCTGCAGAGTTATAACTGACAGCTATTGTCCAAAAATATATTGAACTAAGGCTGTCAAGAGGACTTGAAAGCGGGGCAGAATTGCAGGAAACCGATTTCAGGAGGTAGACTGGAATTACAAGTAAAGCATAGGAAAAGCAGAACGTCCACAATGATGCACTTGGCCAAAAAGGGCGTATGCGTTTTTTCGTGAATATATTCAGGAAAAAACGCATACGCCCTTTTTGGCCAACCAAGCAAGCTTGCAAAGGAAATCTGCACTACAATGAAGTATCACTTCCCCCCGTCAAAAGGGCCATCTGAAAAAAGTGTAAAATCCAGAAAGGCAGGACAGGCCATGGAGAACTGGGAGCCTTGTTATGCTGATCGGCGGGATGTAAATTGCCAACAGCCACTCTGGAGAAGTGTATGGTGTTTCCTGAAACATCTAAAAAACAAAGCAACAGAGCCTAGGGCACTTCCACTTATGGTCCTATAGCTTAGGAAAATTAAAATCAAAAAGACACAGCCACCCCAAAGTTTGGGACGGCTCTGTTTACAAGAACCTAGTTTACGGTACAAGTTCAATATCACAGAAAGCGAAAAATGGATAAAGAAGTTGTGGTACTTACGTACAATGCAATATCACTCAGCAATGGAATCTATGTCATCAGGTCCGTAGCAGCATATTGAGTGGATTCAGGTAGGATGATTCTAAGTGAAATAAGTCACACAGAAAAAGAAACATCATAAGATATCACTAATACACGGAATGTAAACTTGGCTACACAGGAACTGAATTACAAGACAGAACAGGGTCTCAAATGTAGAAAACCAACTTATGCTTGCTTAACGGGAAAGGTGAGTTGGGGTGCTGCATAAAACCAGAGATTGAAATTAGCACAGATACTGTTCCATAAGCCAAATATGTAATAGACAAGAGCTACTCCTTGCTCAACGAAGTGGACTCAACACCCCATATTAAACGCCTAAGAATATACCTGACTAGTAAGAATCTTAAAACCTATGGATTTCTATGTCTCCGAAAGAGAATCAAGCGTGTGTACAGTGGCATAAACGCAGCAGTGATAGGATTGGTGAGGTTCGGTGAGCAAATGCAGACCCTTTGAAGTCATATTGCATGGTACCCATTCCATGGGTCTCAACTCTCCAGAATTAAGGGATTCTTCCTTCAGCTAAAACATGCATGTGGAACCCAGAGTATGATTCACCGTGTGATCAGGAAACGTGTTCAAATGTGTCTCAGTTTTCATCCCCTGGTACTCGGGTGCAACATTCCAGACGCATTACTAGCACTCTCCCCACTTGGAGATTCAGTGCCTTTAACCTCCTGTTTGGCCCAGTTTGCAATTTCTGCGGAAGATGAACAGGAATAGGGAGAACCAATGAGAGACTAGCTGGAGGTGTCTGGACGGGCAAATTTAACTCTCATTTCCCACCAGGAAGAGGAATTAACCAAAGGCTCAGCATGCCGTGCCGGAACCACACTAGGGCCTGAAGCAATCCTGCGGTGTTGCAGCCTGCTCACAAGAAAGCGAGTTGAAGAAAGGAGCTCAGGGGCACTGTAATTCACAAACCTGCAGAGTTATCAATGACAGCTATCGTCCAAAAATATATTGAAGTAAGGCTGCCAAGAAGACTTGAAAGTGGGGCAGAATTGCTGGAAACCGATTTCAGAAGGTACACGGGAGTCGCTCTTAAAGCATAGGAAAAGAGACAGAACTTGGAAAATAATGCACTTGGCAAAAAAGGGCATATGTGTTTTATCCAGAGCTCTCATAACTGAGGGGAAGAGATTCCCAGCAGGTTCCAACTGCCACCTGAGGGCTCACATTGCCAAGGCAACGTGAGCAAGCCAGGCAGGAGTTACCTCACAGCAGAGGTCCCACCTCACAGAAGGGTGAGAAACCCAGCCAACATCAGACTCTCACCAGAGGGCCCACATCACCAAGGGGATGGGAACCAGGCAGGAGTGTCTTCACACCAGTGGGGCCACATCATCGAAAGGTGAGGTACTCAGCACATGTGTCCTCAAACCAGAGGACCCACATCACCAAGGGCCTCGGAGTGAGGCAGGCAGGAGTAGCCTCACAACACTGGGCCCATAGAATAAAAAAGTGAGGAATCCAGCAGTTGGAACCTCCCAGTAGGTGGCCCAGAGCACTGAGGCTATGGGATCCAGGCCACAGTGAACTCACAGAAGAGGGCCCATGTCATGAAACTGAGCAACCCAGCCATTGGGACCTCAGAGAAGGAGGTCCACATCCCCATGGGGATGGAAATCTGGTAGGAGTGTCCTTGCACCACTGAGAACATATCAGAAAATTTTGGGCGACCAGCACTTAGGGCCTGACGCCAGAGGACCCTCATCACCAAGGGAAGGAGGCTCCCAGCAGGCTCCAACTGCCACCAGAGGGCTGACGTCACCAAGGCGATGTGTGCCAACCAGGCACGAATGACCTCACAGCAGAGGGCCCACCTCAGAGAAGTGTGACGAACCCAGTCAGGATCAGACTCGCAGCAGAGGGCCCACATCAGCAAATGGATTGGAACCAGGCAGGAGTGTCCTCACATGAGTAGGGCCACATCATCTAAAGGTGAGGAACCCAGAACATGTGGCTTCAAACCATAGGACACCCATCACCAAGGGGCTGGGAGTGAGGCAGGCAGGAGGAGCCTCATAACAGAGGGCCCAAAAATAAGAAAGGTGAGGAATCCAGCAGTTGGAACCTCCCAGGTGGCCCAGACCACAGAGGCTAGGGGATCCAGGCCGGAGTGAACTAACACCAGACAGCCCATATCATGAAACTGTGAGCAACCCAGACATTGGGACCTCAGAGCAGAAGGCCCACATCCCCATGGTGATGGGAACATGACAGGAGAGTCCTGGCATCACTGGGCTCACATCAGAAAACGTGGGGTGCTCAGAAGTTAGGGCCTGACGCTAGAGGGCACTCATCACCGAGAGGAGGAGGCTCCCAGCAGGCTCCATCTGCCACCAGAGGGCCAACGTTGCCAAGGCGATGTGTGCCAGCCCGGCAGGAGTGACCTCACAGCAGAAGGCCCACCTCAAAGAAGGGTGAGGAACACAGCCAGGATCAGACTCTCACCAGAGGGCCCACATCACCAAGGGGATGGGAACCAGGCAGGAGTGTCCCCACACCAGTGGGACAACATCATCGAAAGGTGAGGATCCCAGCACATGTAGCCTCAAACCACAGGAACCACACCACCAAGGGGTTCAGAATGAGGCTGGCAGGACCGGCCTCACAACACAGGGTCCATAGAATATAAAAGTTGAGGAATCTAGCAGTTGGAACCTCCCAGCAAGTGGCCCAGAGCACCGAGGCTATGGGATCCAGGCCGCAGTGAACTCACAGCAGAGGGCCCACATCATGAACCTGTGAGCAGCCCAGCCATTGGGACCTCAGAACAGAAGGCCCACATCCCCACTGGGATGAGAACCTGGCTGGAGTGGCTTTGCACCACTTAGCACATATCAGAAAATGTTAGGAGCCCAGCAGTTAGGGCCTGACGCCAGGGGGCCCTCATAACTGAGGGGAGGAGACTCCCAGCAGGTCCAACTGCCAACAGAGGGCCCACGTCTACAAGGTGGCATGCGCCAGCCAGGCAGTAGTGACCTCACAGCAGAGGGCCTATCTCACAGAAGGGTGAGGAACTGAGGCAGGATGAGACTCTCGCCAGAGGGCCCACAACACCAAGGGGATGGGAACCAGTCAGGACTGTCCTCCCACCAGTGGGGCCACATCATCGAAAGGTGAGGAACCCAGCACATGTGGCCTCAAGCCACAGGACAGTCATCACCAAGGGGCTGGCAGTGAGGCAGGCAGGAGGAGCCTCACAACAGAGGGCACATAGAATAAAAAAGTTGAGGAATCCAGCAGTTGGAACCCCCCAGCAGGCGGCTCAGAGCACCGATGATAAGGGATCCTTGACAGAGTGAACTCACAACAGAGGGCCCACATCATGGTACTGTGAGCAAGCCAGCCGTTTTGACCTCAGAGCAGAAGGCCCATATCCCCATGGGGGTGGGAACCTGGCAAGAGTGTCCTCACTCACTTGGCGCACATCAGAAAATGTGGGGAGCCCAGCAGTTATGGCCTAAGGCAAGAGGGCCCTCATCACCGAGGGGAGGAGGATCCCAGCACACTCCAACTGCCACCAGAGGGCCCACGTCGCCAAGGTGACGTGTGCCAGACAGGCATGATTGACCTCACAGCAGAGGGCCCACCTCACAGAAGGGTGAGGAACCCAGCCAGGATCAGACTCTCACCTGAGGGCCCACATCAGCAAGGGGATGGGAACCAGTCAGGACTGTCTTCCCTCCAGTGGGGCCACATCATCGAAAGGTGCGGAACCCAGAACATGTGGCCTCAAATCAGAGGACACATATCACAAAGGGAATGGGAGTGAGGCAGGCAGGAGTAGCCTAAAAACAGAGGGCCCAAAGAATAAGAAAGGTGAGGAATCCAGCAGTTGGAACCTCCCAGCAGGCGGCCGAGAGCACAGAAGCTATGGGATGCAGGCAGGAGTGAACTAACAGCAGAGAGCCCACATCATGAAACTGTGAGCAACCCAGGCGTTGGGACCTCAGAGCAGAAGGCCCACATCCCAATGGGGATGTGAACCTGGCTGGAGTGTCCTCGCACCACTGGGCGCACGTCACAAAATGTGGGGAGCCCAGCAGTTAGGGCCTGACGCCAGAGGGCCCTCATCACCGAGGGGAGGAGGCTCCCAGCAGGCTCCATGTGCCACCAGAGGGCTCATGTCCACAAGGCGAGGTGAGCAAGCCAGGCAGGAGTGACCTCACAGCAGACGGCCCACCTCACAGATGGGTGAGGAACCCAGCCAGGATCAGACTCTCAACAGAGGGCCCACATCACCAAGGGGATGGGAACCAGGCAGGAGTCTCCTAAGACCATTGGTCCCACATCATCGAAAGGTGAGGAACCCAGCACATGTGGCCTCAAACCAGACGACACACATCACGAAGGGGCTGGGAGTGAGGCAGGCAGGAGGATCCTCACAACGGAGGGCCCAAAAAATTAAAAAAGTGAGGAATCCAGCAGTTGGAACCTCCCAGCAGGCGGCCAAGAGCACAGAGGCTATGGGATCCAGGCCTCTGTGAACTAACACCAGAGAGCCCACATCATGAAAATGTGAACAACCCGGCCGTTGGGACCTCAGAGCAGAAGGCCCACATCCCCATGGAGATGGGATCCTAAGAGGAGTGCCCAAGCATCACTGGGCTCACTAAGAAAAGTTGGTGAGCCCAGCAGTTAGGGCCTGACCCAAGAGGGCCCTCATCACCGGGGGGAGCAGATTCCCAGCACGCTCCAACTGCCACCACACGGCTGACTTCACCAAGGCAATGTGTGCCAGCCATGCAGGAGTGACCTATCAGCAGAGGGTCTCCCTCACAGAAGGGTGAGGAACACAGCCAGGAACAGACTCTCACCAGGGGGTCCACATAACCACGTGGATGAGAACCAGGCAGGAGTGTCCTCACACTAGTGGGGCCACATCATCGAAAGGTGAGGAACCCAGCAAAGGTGGCCACAAACCAGAGGACCCACATCACCAAGGGGTTGAGAGTGAGGTAGGTGTCTGGACGGGCATATTTAACTCTCATTTCCCACCAGGAAGAGGAACTAACCAAAGGCTCAGCGTGCCGTGCCGGAACCACACTGGGGCCTGAAGCAATCCTGCGGTGTTGCGGCCAGCTCACAAGAAAGCGAGTTGAAGAAAGGGGCACTGTAATTCACAAACCTGCAGAGTTATAAATGACAGCTATCATCCAAAAATATATTGAAGTAAGGCTGCCAAGAGGACTTGAAAGCGGGGCAGAATTGCAGGAAACCGATTTCAGGAGGTAGACTGGAACTGCATTTAAAGCATAGGAAAAGAGGCAGAACGTCCACAATGATGCACTTGGCCAAAAAGGGCATATGCGTTTTTTCCTGAATATATTCAGGAAAAAACGCATACGCCCTTTTTGGCCAACCAAGCAAGCTTGCAAATGAAATCTGCACTACAATGAAGTCTCACTTCCCCCCAGTCAAAAGGGCCATCTGAAAAAAGTGTAAAATCCAGAAAGGCAGGACAGGCCATGGAGAACTGGGAGCCTTGTTATGCTGATGGGCGGGATGTAAATTGCCAACAGCCACTCTGGAGAAGTGTATGGTGTTTCCTGAAACATCTAAAAAACAAAGCAACAGAGCCTAGGGCACTTCCACTTATGGTCCTATAGCTTAGGGAAATTAAAATCAAAAACACACAGCCACCCAAATATTTGGGACGGCTCTGTTTACAAGAACCTCGTTTACGGTACAAGTTCAATATCGCAGAGAGCGAAAAATGGATAAAGAACTTGTGATACTTACGTACAATGCAATATCACTCAGCAATGAAATCTATGTCATCAGGCCCATAGCAACATAATTAGTGGATTCAGCTACGATGATTCTAAGTGAAATAAGTCACACAAAAAAAGAAACGTCATTAGATATCACTAATACACGGAATGTAAACTGGGCTACACAGGAACTGAATTAAAAAACAGAACAGGTTCTCAAATGTAGAAAACCAACTTATGCTTGCTTAAGGGGAAAGGTCAGTTGGGGTGCTGCATAAAACCAGAGATTGAAATGAGCACAGATACCGTTCCATAAGCCAAATATGTAATAGACAAGAGCTACTCCTTGCTCAACGAAGTGGACACAACACCCCATATTAAAGGCCTAAGAATATACGTGACTAGTAAGAATCTTAAAACCTATGGATTTATATGTCTCCGAAAGAGAATCAAGCGTGTGTACAGTGGCATAAACGCAGCAGTGATAGGATTGGTGAGGTTCGGTGAGCAAATGCAGACCCTTTGAAGTCATATTGCATGGTACCCATTCCATGGGTCTCAACTCTCCAGTTTTAAGGGATTCTTCCTTCAACTAAAACATGCATGTGGAACCCAGAGTATGATCCACCGTGTGATCGGGAAACGTGTTCAAATGTGTCTCAGTTTTCGTCCCCTGGTACTCGGGTGCAACATTCCAGACGCTTTGCTAACACTCTCCCCACTTGGAGAGTCAGTGCCTTTAACCTCCTGTTTGGCCCAGTTTGCAATTTCCGTGGAAGATGAACAGCAATAGGGAGAACCAATGAGAGACTAGCTGGAGGTGTCTGGACGGGCAAATTTAACTCTCATTTCCCACCAGGAAGAGGAATTAACCAAAGGCTCAGCGTGCCGTGCCGGAACCACACTAGGGCCTGAAGCAATCCTGTGGTGTTGCGGCCAGCTCACAAAAAAGCAAGTTGAAGAAAGGAGCTCAGGGGCACTGTAATTCACAAACCTGCAGAGTTATAAATGACAGCTATCGTCCAAAAATATATTGAAATAAGGCTGCCAAGAGGACTTGAAAGCGGGGCAGAATTGCAGGAAACCAATTTCAGGAGGTAGACTGGCGTTGCATGTAAAGCATAGGAAAAGAGGCAGAACGTCCACAATGATGCACTTGGCCAAAAAGGGCGTATGCGTTTTTTCCTGAATATATTCAGGAAAAAACGCATACGCCCTTTTTGGCCAACCAAGCAAGCTTGCAAAGGAAATCTGCACTACAATGAAGTCTCACTTCCCCCCAGTCAAAAGGGCCATCTGAAAAAAGTGTAAAATCCAGAAAGGCAGGACAGGCCATGGAGAACTGGGAGCCTTGTTATGCTGATGGGCGGGATGTAAATTGCCAACAGCCACTCTGGAGAAGTGTATGGTGTTTCCTGAAACATCTAAAACACAAAGCAACAGAGCCTAGGGCACTTCCACTTATGGTCCTATAGCTTAGGGAAATTAAAATCAAAAACACACAGCCACCCAAATATTTGGGACGGCTCTGTTTACAAGAACGTCGTTTACGGTACAAGTTCAATATCGCAGAGAGCGAAAAATGGATAAAGAAGTTGTGGTACTTACGTACAATGCAATATCACTCAGCAATGAAATCTATGTCATCAGGCCCATAGCAACATAATTAGTGGATTCAGCTACGATGATTCTAAGTGAAATAAGTCACACAAAAAAAGAAACGTCATTAGATATTACTAATACACGGAATGTAAACTGGGCTACACAGGAACTGAATTACAAAACAGAACAGGGTCTCAAATGTAGAAAACCAACTTATGCTTGCTTAAGGGGAAAGGTGAGTTGGGGTGCTGCATAAAACCAGAGATTGAAATGAGCACAGATACCGTTCCATAAGCCAAATATGTAATAGACAAGAGCTACTCCTTGCTCAACGAAGTGGACACAACACCCCATATTAAAGGCCTAAGAATATACGTGACTAGTAAGAATCTTAAAACCTATGGATTTATATGTCTCCGAAAGAGAATCAAGCGTGTGTACAGTGGCATAAACGCAGCAGTGATAGGACTGGTGAGGTTCGGTGAGCAAATGCAGACCCTTTGAAGTCATATTGCATGGTACCCATTCCATGGGTCTCAACTCTCCAGTTTTAAGGGATTCTTCCTTCAACTAAAACATGCATGTGGAACCCAGAGTATTATCCACCGTGTGATCGGGAAACGTGTTCAAATGTGTCTCAGTTTTCGTCCCCTGGTACTCGGGTGCAACATTCCAGACGCTTTGCTAACACTCTCCCCACTTGGAGAGTCAGTGCCTTTAACCTCCTGTTTGGCCCAGTTTGCAATTTCCGTGGAAGATGAACAGCAATAGGGAGAACCAATGAGAGACTAGCTGGAGGTGTCTGGACGGGCAAATTTAACTCTCATTTCCCACCAGGAAGAGGAATTAACCAAAGGCTCAGCGTGCCGTGCCAGAACCACACTAGGGCCTGAAGCAATCCTGTGGTGTTGCGGCCAGCTCACAAAAAAGCAAGTTGAAGAAAGGAGCTCAGGGGCACTGTAATTCACAAACCTGCAGAGTTATAAATGACAGCTATCGTCCAAAAATATATTGAAATAAGGCTGCCAAGAGGACTTGAAAGCGGGGCAGAATTGCAGGAAACCAATTTCAGGAGGTAGACTGGCGTTGCATGTAAAGCATAGGAAAAGAGGCAGAACGTCCACAATGATGCACTTGGCCAAAAAGGGCGTATGCGTTTTTTCCTGAATATATTCAGGAAAAAACGCATACGCCCTTTTTGGCCAACCAAGCAAGCTTGCAAAGGAAATCTGCACTACAATGAAGTCTCACTTCCCCCCAGTCAAAAGGGCCATCTGAAAAAAGTGTAAAATCCAGAAAGGCAGGACAGGCCATGGAGAACTGGGAGCCTTGTTATGCTGATGGGCGGGATGTAAATTGCCAACAGCCACTCTGGAGAAGTGTATGGTGTTTCCTGAAACATCTAAAACACAAAGCAACAGAGCCTAGGGCACTTCCACTTATGGTCCTATAGCTTAGGGAAATTAAAATCAAAAACACACAGCCACCCAAATATTTGGGACGGCTCTGTTTACAAGAACGTCGTTTACGGTACAAGTTCAATATCGCAGAGAGCGAAAAATGGATAAAGAAGTTGTGGTACTTACGTACAATGCAATATCACTCAGCAATGAAATCTATGTCATCAGGCCCATAGCAACATAATTAGTGGATTCAGCTACGATGATTCTAAGTGAAATAAGTCACACAAAAAAAGAAACGTCATTAGATATTACTAATACACGGAATGTAAACTGGGCTACACAGGAACTGAATTACAAAACAGAACAGGGTCTCAAATGTAGAAAACCAACTTATGCTTGCTTAAGGGGAAAGGTGAGTTGGGGTGCTGCATAAAACCAGAGATTGAAATGAGCACAGATACCGTTCCATAAGCCAAATATGTAATAGACAAGAGCTACTCCTTGCTCAACGAAGTGGACACAACACCCCATATTAAAGGACTAAGAATATACGTGACTAGTAAGAATCTTAAAACCTATGGATTTATATGTCTCCGAAAGAGAATCAAGCGTGTGTACAGTGGCATAAACGCAGCAGTGATAGGACTGGTGAGGTTCGGTGAGCAAATGCAGACCCTTTGAAGTCATATTGCATGGTACCCATTCCATGGGTCTCAACTCTCCAGTTTTAAGGGATTCTTCCTTCAACTAAAACATGCATGTGGAACCCAGAGTATTATCCACCGTGTGATCGGGAAACGTGTTCAAATGTGTCTCAGTTTTCGTCCCCTGGTACTCGGGTGCAACATTCCAGACGCTTTGCTAACACTCTCCCCACTTGGAGAGTCAGTGCCTTTAACCTCCTGTTTGGCCCAGTTTGCAATTTCCGTGGAAGATGAACAGCAATAGGGAGAACCAATGAGAGACTAGCTGGAGGTGTCTGGACGGGCAAATTTAACTCTCATTTCCCACCAGGAAGAGGAATTAACCAAAGGCTCAGCGTGCCGTGCCGGAACCACACTAGGGCCTGAAGCAATCCTGTGGTGTTGCGGCCAGCTCACAAAAAAGCGAGTTGAAGAAAGGAGCTGAGGGGCACTGTAATTCACAAACCTGAAGAGTTATAAATGAAAGACTATCGTCCAAAAATATATTGAAATAAGGCTGCCAAGAGGACTTGAAAGCGGGGCAGAATTGCAGGAAACCAATTTCAGGAGGTAGACTGGCGTTGCATGTAAAGCATAGGAAAAGAGGCAGAACGTCCACAATGATGCACTTGGCCAAAAAGGGCGTATGCGTTTTTTCCTGAATATATTCAGGAAAAAACGCATACGCACTTTTTGGCCAACCAAGCAAGCTTACAAAGGAAATCTGCACTACAATGTAGTCTCACTGCCCCCAGGTCAAAAGGGCCATCTGAAAAAAGTGTAAAATCCAGAAAGGCAGGACAGGCCATGGAGAACTGGGAGCCTTGTTATGCTGATGGGCAGGATGTAAATTGCCAACAGCCACTCTGGAGAAGTGTATGGTGTTTCCTGAAACATCTAAAAAACAAAGCAACAGAGGCTAGGGCACATGCACATATGGTCCTATAGCTTAGGGAAATTAAAATCAAAAAGACACAGCCACCGCAAAGTTTGGGATGGCTCTGTTTACAAGAACCTCGTTTACGGTACAAGTTCAATATCACAGAAAGCAATAAATGGATAAAGAAGTTGTGGTACTTACGAACAATGCAATATCTCTCAGCAATGAAATCTATGTCATCAGGCCCGTAGCATCATAATGAGTGGATTCAGGTACGATAATTCTAAGTGAAATAAGTCACACAGAAAAAGAAACATCATAAGATATCACTAATACACGGAATGTAAACTTGGCTACACAGGAACTGAATTACAAAAGAGAACAGGGTCTCAAATGTAGAAAACCAACTTATGCTTGCTTAAGGGGAAAGGTGAGTTGGGGTGCTGCATAAAACCAGAGATTGAAATTAGCACAGATACCGTTCCATAAGCCAAATATGTAATAGACAAGAGCTACTCCTTGCTCAACGAAGTGGACTCAACACCCCATATTAAACGCCTAAGAATATACCTGACTAGTAACAATCTTAAAACCTATGGATTTATATGTCTCCGAAAGAGAATCAAGCGTGTGTACAGTGGCATAAACGCAGCAGTGATAGGATTGGGGAGGTTCAGTGAGCAAATGCAGACCCTTTGAAGTCATATTGCATGGTACCCATTCCATGGGTCTCAACTCTCCAGGTTTAAGGGATTCTTCCTTCAGCTAAAACATGCATGTGGAACCCAGAGTATGATCCACCGTGTGATCGAGAAACGTGTTCAAATGTGTCTCAGTTTTTGTCCCCTGGTACTTGGGTGCAACATTCCAGACGCTTTACTAACACTCTCCCCACTTGGAGAGTCAGTTTCTTTAACCTCCTGTTTGGCCGAGTTTGCAATTTCTGCGGAAAATGAACAGGAATAGGGAGAACAAATGAGAGACTAGCTGGAGGTGTCTGGACGGGCAAATTTAACTCTCATTTCCCACCAGGAAGAGGAATTATCCAAAGGCTCAGTGTGCCATGCCGGAACCACACTAAGGCCTGAAGCAATCCTGCGGTATTGCGGCCAGCACACAAGAAAGCGAGTTGAAGAAAGGAGCTCAGGGGCACTGTAATCCACAAACCTGCAGAGTTATAAATGACAGCTATCGTCCAAAAATATATTGAAGTAAGGCTGCCAAGAGGACTTGAAAGAGGGGCAGAATTGCAGGAAACCGATTTCAGGAGGTAGACTGGAATTGCATGTAAAGCATAGGAAAAGAGGCAGAACGTCCACAATGATGCACTGGCCAAAAGGGGCGTATACGTTTTTTCTGAATATATTCACGAAAAAACGCATGCGCACTTTTTAGCCAACCAAGCAAGCTTGCAAAGGAAATCTGCACTACAATGAAGTCTCACTGCCCCCCGGTCAAAACGGCCATCTGAGAAAAGTGTAAAATCCACAAAGTCAGGATAGGCCATGGAGAACTGGGAGCCTTGTTATGCTGATGGGCGGGATGTAAATTGCCAACAGCCACTCTGGAGAACTCTATGGTGTTTCCTGAAACATGCAAAAAACAAAGCAACAGAGCCTAGGGCACTTCCACTTATGGTCCTATAGCTTAGGGAATTAAAATAAAAAAGACACAGCCACCCCAAAGTTTGGAACGGCTCTGTTTACAAGAACCTCGTTTACAGTACAAGTTCAATATCACAGAAAGCGAAAAATGGATAAAGATGTTGTGGTACTTACGTACAATGCAATATCACTCAGCAATGAAATCTATGTCATCAGGCCCATAGCAGCATAATGAGTGGATTCAGGTACGATGATTCTAAGTGAAATAAGTCACACAGAAAAAGAAACATCATAAGATATCACTAATACACGGAATGTAAACTTGGCTACACAGGAACTGAATTACAAAACAGAACAGGTTCTCAAATGTAGAAAACCAACTTATACTTGCTTAAGGGGAAAGGTGAGCTAGGGTGCTGCATAAAACAAGAGATTGAAATTAACACAGATACCGTTCCATAAGCCAAATATGTAATAGACAAGAGCTACTCCTTGCTCAACGAAGTGGACTCAACACCCCATATTAAACGCCTAAGAATATACCTGACTAGTAAGAATCTTAAAACCTATGGATTTATATGTCTCCGAAAGAGAATCAAGCGTGTGTACAGCGGCATAAACGCAGCAGTGATAGGATTGGTGAGGTTTGGTGAGCAAATGCAGACCCTTTGAAGTCATATTGCATGGTACCCATTCCATGGGTCTCAACTCTCCAGGTTTAAGGGATTCTTCCTTCACCTAAAACATGCATGTGGAACCCACAGTATGATCCAGCGTGTGATTGGAAAACTTGTTCAAATGTGTCTCAGTTTTCGTCCCTGGTACTCGGGTGCAGCATTCCAGACGCTTTACTAACACTCTCCCCACTTGGAGAGTCAGTGCCTTTAACCTCCTGTTTGGCCCAGTTTGCAATTTCTGTGGAAGATGAACAGGAATAGGGAGAACCCATGAGCGACTAGCTGGAGGTGTCTAGACGGGCAAATTTAACTCTCATTTCCCACCAGGAAGATGAATTAACCAAAGGCTCAACGTGCCATGCCGGAAGAACACTAGGGCTTGAAGCAATCATGTGGTGTTGCGGCCAGGTCACAAGAAAGCGAGTTGAAGGAAGGAGCTCATGGGCACTGTAATTCAGAAACCTGCAGAGATATAAATGACAGCTATCGTCCAAAAATATATTGAAGTAAGGCTGCCAAGAGGACTTGAAGGCGGGGCAGAATTGCAGGAAACCGATTTCAGGAGGTAGACTGGAATTGCATGTAAAGCATAAGAAAAGAGGCAGAACTTGCACAATGATGCACTTGGCCAAAAAGGGCGTATGCGTTTTTTCCTGAATATATTCAGGAAAAAACGCATACGCCCTTTTTGGCCAACCAAGCAAGCTTGCAAAGGAAATCTGCACTACAATGAAGTCTCACTGCCCCCTGGTCAAAAGGGCCATATGAAAAAAGTGTAAAATCCAGAAAGGCAGGACAGGCCATGGAGAACTGGGAGCCTTGTTATGCTGATGGGCGGGATGTAAATTGCCAACAGCCACTCTGGAGAAGTGTATGGTGTTTCCTGAAACATCTAAAAAACAAAGCAACAGAGCCTAGGGCACTTCCACTTATGGTCCTATAGCTTAGGGAAATTAAAATCAAAACCACACAGCCACCCCAAAATTTGGGCCACCTCTGTTTACAAGAACCTCGTTTACGGCACAAGTTCAATATCGCAGAAAGCGAAAAATGGATAAAGACGTTGTGGTACTTACGTACAATGCAATAAAACTCAGCAATGAAATCTATGTCATCAGGCCCCTAGCAGCATAATGAGTGGATTCAGGTACGATGATTCTAAGTGAAATAAGTCACACAGAAAAAGAAACATCATAAGATATCACTAATACACGGAATGTAAACTTGGCTACACAGGAACTGAATTACAAAACAGAACAGGGTCTCAAATGTAAAAAACCAACTTATGCTTGTTTAAGGGGTAGGTGAGTAGGGTGGTGCATAAAACCAGAGATTGAAATTAGCACACATACCGTTCCATAAGCCAAATATGTAACAGACAAGAGCTACTCCTTGCTCAACGAAGTGGACTCAACAACCCATATTAAACGCCTAAATATATACCAGACTAGTAAGAATCTTAAAACCTATGGATATATATGTCTCCGAAAGAGAATCAAACGTGTGTATAGCGGCATATACACAGCAGTGATAGGATTGGTGAGGTTCAGTGACCAAATGCAGACCCTTTGAAGTCATACTGCATGGTACCCATTCCATGGGTCTCAACTCTCCAGGTTTAAGGGATTCTTCCTTCACCTAAAACATGCATGTGGAACCCAGAGTATGATCCACCGTGTGATCGGGAAACGTGTTCAAATGTGTCTCAGTTTTCGTCCCCTGGTACTCGGGTGCAACATTCCAGACGCTTTACTAACACTCTCCCCACTTGGAGAGTCAGGGCCTTTAACCTCCTTTTTGGCCCACTTTGCAATTTCTGCAGAAAATGAACACGAATAGGAGTACCCATGAGCAACTAGCTGGAGGTGTCTGGACGGGCAAATTTAACTCTCATTTCCCACCAGGAAGAGGAATTAACCAAAGGCTCAGTGTGCCATGCCGGAACCACACTAGGGCCTGAAGCAATCCGGCGGTGTTGCGGCCAGCTCACAAGAAAGCGAGTTGAAGAAAGGAGCTCAGGGGCACTGTTATTCACAAACCTGCAGAGTTATAAATGACAGCTATCATCCAAAAATATATTGAAGTAAGGCTGCCAAGAGGACTTGAAAGCGGGACAGAATTGCAGGAAACCGATTTCAGAAGGTAGACTTTAATTGCATGTAAAGCATAGGAAAAGAACCAGAACGTCCACAATGATGCACTTGGCCAAAAAGGGCATATGCGTTTTTCCCTGAATATATTCAGGAAAAAACGGATATGCCCTTTTTGGACAACCAAGCAAGCTTGCAAAGGAAATCTGCACTAAAATGAAGTCTCACTGCCCCCCCAGTCAAAAGGGCCATCTGAAAAATGTGTAAAATCCAGAAAAGCAGGACAGGCCATGGAGAACTGGGAGCCTTGTTATGCTGATGGGTGGGATGTAAATTGCCAACAGCCACTGTGGAGAAGTGTATGGTGTTTCCTGAAACATCTACAAAACAAAGCAACAGAGCCTAGGGCACTGCCACTTATGGTCCTATAGCTTAGGGAAATTAAAATCAAAAAGACACAGCCACCCCAAAGTTTGCGACGGTTCCGTTTACAAGAACCTCGTTTACGGTACAAGTTCAATATCACAGAAAGCGAAAAATGAATAAAGAAGTTGTGGTACTTACGTACAATGCAATATCACTGAGCAATGAAATCTATGTCATCAGACCCGTAGCAGCATAATGAGTGGATTCAGGTATGATGATTCTAAGTGAAATAAGTCACACAGAAAAAGGAACATCATAAGATATCACTAATACACGGAATGTAAACTTGGCTACACAGGATCTGAATTACAAAACAGAACAGTGTCTCAAATGTAGAACACCAACTTATGCTTGCTTAAGGGGAAAGGTGAGTTGGGGTGCTGCATAAAACCAGAGATTGAAATTAGCACAGATACCATTCCATAAGCCAAATATGTAATAGACAAGAGCTACTCCTTGCTCAACGAAGTGGACTCAACACCCCGTATTAAACGCCTAAGAATATACCTGACTAGTAAGAATCTTAAAACCTATGGATTTATATGTCTCCAAAAGAGAATCAAGCGTGTGTACAGCAGCATAAATGCAGCAGTGATAGGATTGGTGAAGTTCGCTGAGCAAATGCAGACCCTTTGAAGTCATAATACATGGTACCCATTCCATGGGTCTCAACTCTCCAGGTTTAAGGGATTCTTCCTTCAGCTAAAACATGCATGTGGAACCCAGAGTATGATCCACCGTGTGATCGGGAAACGTGTTCAAATGTGTCTCAGTTTTCGTACCCTGGTACTCGGGTGCAACATTCCAGATGCTTTACTAACACATTCCCCATTTGGAGAGTCAGTTCCTTTAAACTCCTGTTTGGCCCAGTTTGCAATTTCTGCGGAAAATGAACAGGAATAGGGAGAACCCATGAGAGAATAGCTGGAGGTGTCTGGACGGGCAAATTTAACTCTCATTTCCCACCAGGAAGAAGAATTAACCAAAGGCTCAGCATGTTATGCCAGAACCACACTAGGGCCTGAAGCACTCCTGCGGTGTTTCGGCAGCTCACAAGAAAGCGAGTTGAAGGAAGGAGCTCAGGGGCACTGTAATTCACAAACCTGCAGAGTTATAAATGACAGCTATCGTCCAAAAATATATTGAAGTAAGGCTGCCAAGCGGACTTGAAAGCGGGGCAGAACTGCAGGAAACCGATTTCAGGAGGTAGACTAGAATTGCATGTAAAGCATAGGAAAAGAGGCAGAACTTCCACAATGATGCACTTGGCCAAAAAGGGCGTATGCGTTTTTTCCTGAATATATTCAGGAAGAAACGCATACACACTTTTTGGTCAACCAAGCAAGCTTGCAAAAGAAATCTGCACTACAATGAAGTCTCACTGCCCCCCGGTCTAAGGGGCCATCTGAAAAAAGTGTAAAATCCTGAAAGGCAGGACAGGCCATGCAGAACTGGGAGCCTTGTTATGCTGATGGGCGGGATGTAAATTGCCAACAGCCACTCTGGAGAAGTGTATGGTGTTTCCAGAAACATCTAAAAAACAAAGCAACAGAGCCTAGGGCACTTCCACTTATGGTCCTATAGCTTAGGGAAATTAAAATAAAAAAAAAAAAAACAACCACCCCAAAGTTTGGGACAGCTGTGTTTACAAGAACCTCATTTACGGTACAAGTTCAATATGGCAGAAAGCGAAAAATGGATAAAGAAGTTGTGGTACTTACGTACAATGCAATATCACTCAGCAATGAAATCAATGTCATCAGACCCGTAACAGCATAATGAGTGGATTCAGGTACGATGATTCTAAGTGAAATAAGTCACACAGAAAAAGAAACATCATAAGATATCACTACTACACGGAATGTAAACTTGGCTACACAGGAACTGAATTACAAAACAGAACAGGGTCTCAAATGTAGAAAACCAACTTATGCTTGCTTAAGGGGAAAGGTGAGTTGGGGTGCTGCATAAAACCAGAGATTGAAATTAGCACAGATACCGTTCCATAAGCCAAATATGTAATAGACAAGAGCTACTCCTTGCTCAACAAAGTGGACTCAACACCCCATATTAAACGCCTAAGAATATACCTGACTAGGAAGAATCTTAAAACCTATGGATTTATATGTCTCCGAAAGAGAATAAAGGGTGTGTACAGTGGCATAAACGCAGCAGTGATAGGATTGGTGAGGTTCGGTGAGCAAACGCAGACCCTTTGAAGTCATAATGCATCGTACCCATTCCATGGGTCTCAACCCTCCAGGTTTAAGGGATTCTTCCTTCAGCTAAAACATGCATGTGGAACCCAGAGTATGATCCACCATGTGATCGGGAAACATGTTCAAATGTGTCTTAGTTTTCATCATCTGGTACTCGGGTGCAACAATCCAGACGCTTTACTAACACTCTCCCCACTTGGAGAGTCAGTGCCTTTAATCTCCTGTTTGGCCCAGTTTGCAAATTCTGTGGAAGATGAACAGCAATAGGGAGAACCCATGAGAGACTAGCTGGAGGTGTCTGGACGGGCAAATTTAACTCTCATTTCCCACCAGGAAGAGGAATTAACCAAAGGCTCAGCGTGTTATGCCAGAACCACACTAGGGCCTGAAGCAATCCTGCGGTTTTGCGGTCAGCTCACAAGAAAGCGAGTTGAAGGAAGGAACACAAGGGTACTGTAATTCACAAACCTGCAGAGTTATAAAAGACAGCTATCATCCAAAAATATACTGAAGTAAGGCTGCCAAGCAGACTTGAAAGTGGGGCAGAACTGCAGGAAACCGATTTCAGGAGTTCGACTGGAATTGCATGTAAAGCATAGGAAAAGAGGCAGAACTTGCACAATGATGCAGTTGGCCAAAAAGGGCGTATGCGTTTTTTCCTGAATATATTCAGGAAGAAACGCATACACCCTTTTTGGCCAACCAAGCAAGCTTGCAAAGGAAATCTGCACTACAATGAAGTCTCACTGCCCCCCGGTCAAAAGGGCCATCAGAGCAAAGTGTAAAATCCAGAAAGGCAGGACAGGCCATGCAGAACTGGGAGCCTTGTTATGCTGATGGGCGGGATGTAAATTGCCAACAGCCATTCTGGAGAAGTGTATGGTGTTTCCTGAAACATCTACAAAACAAAGTAACAGAGCCTAGGGCACTTCCACTTATGGTCCTATAGCTTAGGGAAATTAAAATCAAAAAGACACAGCCACCGCAAAGTTTGGGATGGCTCTGTTTACAAGAACCTCGTTTACTGTTCAAGTTCAATATCACAGAAAGCGAAAAATGGATAAAGAAGTTGTGGTACTTACGTACAATGCAATATCACTCAGCAATGAAATCTATGTCATCAGGCCCGTAACAGCATAATGAGTGGATTCAGGTACGATGATTCTAAGTGAAATAAGTCACACAGAAAAAGAAACATCATAATATATCTCTAATACACGGAATGTAAACTTGGCTACACAAGAACTGAATTACAAAACAGAACAGGGTCTCAAATGTAGAAAACCAACTTATGCTTGCGTAAGGGGAAAGGTGAGTTGGGGTGCTGCATAAAACCAGAGATTGAAATTAGCACAGATACCATTCCATAAGCCAAATATGTAATAGACAAGAGCTACTCCTTGCTCAACGAAGTGGACTCAACACCCCATATTAAACGCCTAAGAATATACCTGACTAGGAAGAATCTTAAAACCTATGGATTTATATGTCTCCGAAAGAGAATCAAGCGTGTGTACAGTGGCATAAACGCAGCAGTGATAGGATTGGTGAGGTTCGGTGAGCAAATGCAGACCCTTTGAAGTCATAATGCATGGTACCCATTCCTTGGGTCTCAACCCTCCAGGTTTAAGGGATTCTTCCTTCAGCTAAAACATGCATGTGGAACCCAGAGTATGATCCACCGTGTGATCGGGAAACGTGTTCAAATGTGTCTCAGTTTTCGTCCCCTGGTACTCGGGTGCAACATTCCAGACGCTTTACTAACACTCTCCCCACTTGGAGAGTCAGTGCCTTTAAACTCCGGTTTGGCCCAGTTTGCAATTTCTGCGGAAAATGAACAGCAATAGGGAGAACCAATGAGAGACTAGCTGGAGGTGTCTGGACGGGCAAATTTAACTCTCATTTCCCACCTGGAAGAGGAATTAACCAAAGGCTCATCATGCCGCGCTGGAACCGCACTAGGGCCTGAAGCAATCCTGCGGTGTTGCGGCCAGCTCACAAGAAAGCGAGTTGAAGAAAGGAGCTCAGGGGCCCTATCATTCACAAACCTGCAGAGATATAAATGACAGCTATCGTCCAAAAATATATTGAAGTAAGGCTGCCAAGAGGACCTGAAAGCGGGGCAGAATTGCAGGAATCCGATTTCAGGAGGTAGACTGGAATTGCATGTAAAGCATAGGAAAAGAGGCAGAACGTCCACAATGATGCACTTGGCCAAAAAGGGCTTATGCGTTTCTTCCTGAATATATTCAGGAAAAAACACATACGCTCTTTTTGGCCAACCAAGCAAGCTTGCAAAGGAAATCTGCACTACAATGAAGTCTCACTGCCCCCCGGTCAAAAGGGCCATCTGAAAAAAGTGTAAAATCCACAAAGGCAGGACAGGCCATGGAGAACTGGGAGCCTTGTTATGCTGATGGGCGGGATGTAAATTGCCAACAGCCACTCTGGAGAAGTGTATGGTGTTTCCTGAAACACCCAAAAAACAAAGCAACAGAGCCTAGGGCACTTCCACTTATGGTCCTATAGCTTAGGGAAATTAAAATCAAAAAGACACAGCCACCCCAAAGTTTGGGACGGCTCTGTTTACAAGAACCTCCTTTACGGTACAAGTTTAATATCGCAGAAAGCGAAAAATGGATAACGAAGTTGTGGTACTTACGTACAATGCAATATCACTCAGCAATGAAATCTGTGTCATCAGACCCGTAGCAGCATAATGAGTGGATTCAGGTATGATGATTCTAAGTGAAATAAGTCACACAGAAAAAGGAACATCATAAGATATCACTAATACACGGAATGTAAACTTGGCTACACAGGATCTGAATTACAAAACAGAACAGTGTCTCAAATGTAGAACACCAACTTATGCTTGCTTAAGGGGAAAGGTGAGTTGGGGTGCTGCATAAAACCAGAGATTGAAATTAGCACAGATACCGTTCCATAAGCCAAATATGTAATAGACAAGAGCTACTCCTTACTCAACGAAGTGGACTCAACACCCCGTATTAAACGCCTAAGAATATACCTGACTAGTAAGAATCTTAAAACCTATGGATTTATATGTCTCCGAAAGAGAATCAAGCGTGTGTACAGTGGCATAAACGCAGCAGTGATAGGATTGGTGAGGTTCGGTGAGCAAATGCAGACCCTTTGAAGTCATATTTCATGGTACCCATTCCATGGGTCTCAAATCTCCAGGTTTAAGGGATTCTTCCTTCAGCTAAAACATGCATGTGGAACCCAGAGTATGATCCACCGTGTGATCGGGAAACGTGTTCAAATGTGTCTTAGTTTTTGTTCCCTGGTACTCGGGTGCAAAATTCCAGACGCTTTACTAACACTCTCCCCACTTGGAGAGTCAGTGCCTTTAAACTCCTGTTTGGCCCAGTTTGCAATATCTGCGGAAAATGAACAGCAATAGGGAGAACCCATGAAAGACTAGCTGGAGGTGTCTGGACGGGCAAATTTAACTCTCATTTCCCACCAGGAAGAGGAATTAACCAAAGGCTCAACGTGCCATGCCGGAACCACACTAGGGCCTGAAGCAATCCTGCGGTGTTGCGGCCAGCTCAAAAGAAAGCGAGTTGAAGAAAGGAGCTCAGGGACACTGTCATTCACAAACCTGCAGAGTTATAAATGACAGCTATCGTCCAAAATTATATTGAAGTAAGGCTGCCAAGAGGACTTGAAAGTGGGGCAGAATTGCAGGAAACCAATTTCAGGAGGTAGACTGGAATTGCATGTAAAGCATAGGAAAAGAGGCAGAACGTCCACAATGATTCACTTGGCCAAAAAGGGCTTATGCGTTTTTTCCTGCATATATTCAGGAAAAAACGCATATGCACTTTTTGGCCAACCAAGCAAGCTTGCAAAGGAAATCTGCACTACAATGAAGTCTCACTGCCCCCCGGTCAAAAGGGCCATCTGAAAAAAGTGTAAAATCCACAAAGGCAGGACAGGCCATGGAGAACTGGGAGCCTTGTTATGCTGATGGGCAGGATGTAAATTGCCAACAGCCACTCTGGAGAAGTGTATGGTGTTTCCTGAAACATCCAAAAAACAAAGCAACAGAGCCTAGGCCACTTCCACTTATGGTCCTATAGCTTAGGGAAATTAAAATCAAAAAGCCACAGCTACCCCAGAGTTTGGGACAGCTCTGTTTACAAGAACCTCGTTTATTGTACAAGTTCAATATCACAGAAAGCGAAAAATGGATAAAGAAGTTGTGGTACTTACGTAAAATGCAATATCACTCAGCAATGAAATCTATGTCATCAGGCCCGTAGCAGCATAATGAGTGGATTCAGGTACGATGATTCTAAGTGAAATAAGTCACACAGAAAAAGAAACATCATAAGATATCACTAATACACGGAATGTACACTTGGCTACACAGGAACTGAATTACAAAACAGAACAGGGTATCAAATGTAGAACACCAACTTATGCTTTCTTAAGGGGAAAGGTGAGTTGGGGTGCTGCATAAAACCAGAGATTGAAATGAGCACAGATACCGTTCCATAAGCCAAATATGTAATAGACAAGAGCTACTCCTTGCTCAACGAAGTGGACTCAACACCCCATATTAAACGCCTAAGAATATACCTGACTAGGAAGAATCTTAAAACCTATGGATTTATATGTCTCCGAAAGAGAATGAAGCGTGTGTACAGCGGCATAAACGCAGCAGTGATAGGATTGGTGAGGTTCAGTGAGCAAATGCAGACCCTTTGAAGTAATATTACATGGTACCCATTCCATGGGTCTCAACTCTCCATGTTTAAGTATTCTTCCTTCAGCTAAAACATGCATGTGGAACCCAGAGTATGATCCACCGTGTGATCAGGAAACGTGTTCAAATGTGTCTCAGTTTTCGTCCCCTGGTACTTGGGTGCAACATTCCAGACGCTTTACTAACACTCTCCCCACTTGGAGAGTCAGTGCCTTTAACCTCCTGTTTGGCCCAGTTTGCAATTTCTGCGGAAAATGAACAGGAATAGGGAGAACCCGTGAGAGACTAGCTGGAGGTGTCTGGACGGGAAAATTTAACTCTCATTTTCCACCAGGAAGAGTAATTAACCAAAGGCTCAGCGTGCCATGCCAGAACCACAGTAGGGCCAGAATAATCCTGCGGTGTTGCGGCCAGCTCACAAGAAAGCGAGTTGAAGAAAGGAGCTCAGTGGCACTGTAATTCAGAAACATGCAGAGTTATAAATGACAGCTATCGTCCAAAAATATATTGAAGTAAGGCTGCCAAGAGGACTTGAAAGTGGGGCGTAATTGCACGAAACCGATTTCAGGAGTTAGACTGGAATTGCATGTAAAGCATAGGAAAAGGGGCAGAACGTCCACAATGATGCACTTGGCCAAAAAGGGTGTATTCGTTTTTTCCTAAATATATTCAGGAAAAAACGCATACGCACTTTTTGGTCAACCAAGGAAGATTGCAAAGGAAATCTGCACTACAATGAAGTCTCACTGTCCCCCGGTCAAAAGGGCCATCTGAGAAAAGTCTAAAATCCAGAAAGGCAGGACAGGCCATGGAGAACTGGGAGCCTTGTTATGCTGATGGGCGGGATGTAAATTGCCAACAGCCACTCTGGAGAAGTGTATGGTGTTTCCTGAAACACCCAAAAAACAAAGCAACAGAGCCTAGGGCACTTCCACTTATGGTCCTATAGCTTAGGGAAATTAAAATCAAAAAGACACAGCCACCCCAAAGTTTGGGACGGCTCTGTTTACAAGAACCTCCTTTACGGTACAAGTTTAATATCGCAGAAAGCGAAAAATGGATAACGAAGTTGTGGTACTTACGTACAATGCAATATCACTCAGCAATGAAATCTGTGTCATCAGACCCGTAGCAGCATAATGAGTGGATTCAGGTATGATGATTCTAAGTGAAATAAGTCACACAGAAAAAGGAACATCATAAGATATCACTAATACACGGAATGTAAACTTGGCTACACAGGATCTGAATTACAAAACAGAACAGTGTCTCAAATGTAGAACACCAACTTATGCTTGCTTAAGGGGAAAGGTGAGTTGGGGTGCTGCATAAAACCAGAGATTGAAATTAGCACAGATACCGTTCCATAAGCCAAATATGTAATAGACAAGAGCTACTCCTTGCTCAACGAAGTGGACTCAACACCCCGTATTAAACGCCTAAGAATATACCTGACTAGTAAGAATCTTAAAACCTATGCATTTATATGTCTCCGAAAGAGAATCAAGCGTGTGTACAGTGGCATAAACGCAGCAGTGATAGGATTGGTGAGGTTCGGTGAGCAAATGCAGACCCTTTGAAGTCATATTTCATGGTACCCATTCCATGGGTCTCAAATCTCCAGGTTTAAGGGATTCTTCCTTCAGCTAAAACATGCATGTGGAACCCAGAGTATGATCCACCGTGTGATCGGGAAACGTGTTCAAATGTGTCTTAGTTTTTGTTCCCTGGTACTCGGGTGCAAAATTCCAGACGCTTTACTAACACTCTCCCCACTTGGAGAGTCAGTGCCTTTAAACTCCTGTTTGGCCCAGTTTGCAATATCTGCGGAAAATGAACAGCAATAGGGAGAACCCATGAAAGACTAGCTGGAGGTGTCTGGACGGGCAAATTTAACTCTCATTTCCCACCAGGAAGAGGAATTAACCAAAGGCTCAACGTGCCATGCCGGAACCACACTAGGGCCTGAAGCAATCCTGCGGTGTTGCGGCCAGCTCAAAAGAAAGCGAGTTGAAGAAAGGAGCTCAGGGACACTGTCATTCACAAACCTGCAGAGTTATAAATGACAGCTATCGTCCAAAATTATATTGAAGTAAGGCTGCCAAGAGGACTTGAAAGTGGGGCAGAATTGCAGGAAACCAATTTCAGGAGGTAGACTGGAATTGCATGTAAAGCATAGGAAAAGAGGCAGAACGTCCACAATGATTCACTTGGCCAAAAAGGGCTTATGCGTTTTTTCCTGCATATATTCAGGAAAAAACGCATATGCACTTTTTGGCCAACCAAGCAAGCTTGCAAAGGAAATCTGCACTACAATGAAGTCTCACTGCCCCCCGGTCAAAAGGGCCATCTGAAAAAAGTGTAAAATCCACAAAGGCAGGACAGGCCATGGAGAACTGGGAGCCTTGTTATGCTGATGGGCGGGATGTAAATTGCCAACAGCCACTCTGGAGAAGTGTATGGTGTTTCCTGAAACATCCAAAAAACAAAGCAACAGAGCCTAGGCCACTTCCACTTATGGTCCTATAGCTTAGGGAAATTAAAATCAAAAAGCCACAGCTACCCCAGAGTTTGGGACAGCTCTGTTTACAAGAACCTCATTTATGGTACAAGTTCAACATCACAGAAAGCGAAAAATGGATAAAGAAGTTGTGGTACTTACGTAAAATGCAATATCACTCAGCAATGAAATCTATGTCATCAGGCCCGTAGCAGCATAATGAGTGGATTCAGGTACGATGATTCTAAGTGAAATAAGTCACACAGAAAAAGAAACATCATAAGATATCACTCATACACGGAATGTACACTTGGCTACACAGGAACTGAATTACAAAACAGAACAGGGTCTCAAATGTAGAACACCAACTTATGCTTTCTTAAGGGGAAAGGTGAGTTGGGGTGCTGCATAAAACCAGAGATTGAAATGAGCACAGATACCGTTCCATAAGCCAAATATGTAATAGACAAGAGCTACTCCTTGCTCAACGAAGTGGACTCAACACCCCATATTAAACGCCTAAGAATATACCTGACTAGTAAGAATCTTAACACCTATGGATTTATATGTCTCCGAAAGAGAATCAAGTGTGTGTACAGTGGCATAAACGCAGCAGTGATAGGATTGGTGAGGTTCGGTGAGCAAATGCAGACCCTTTGAAGTCATATTGCATGGTACCCATTCCATGCGTGTCATCTCTCCAGGTTTAAGTATTCTTCCTTCAGCTAAAACATGCATGTGGATCCCAGAGTATGATCCACCGTGTGATCGGGAAACGTGTTCAAATGTGTCTCAGTTTTCGACCCCTGGTATTTCAGTGCAACATTCCAGAAGCTTTACTAACACTCTCCCCACTTGGAGAGTCAATGCCTTTAACCTCCTGTTTGTCCCAGTTTGCAATTTCTGCGTAAGATGAACAGGAATAGGGAGAACCAATGAGAGACTAGCTGGAGGTGTCTGGACGGGAAAATTTAACTCTCATTTCCCACCAGGAAGAGGAATTAACCAATGGCTCAGCGTGCCATGCAAGAACCACACTAGGGCCTGAAGCAATTTTTCGGTGTTGCGGCCAGCTCATAAGAAAGAGAGTTGAAGAAAGGAGCTCAGGGGCACTGTAATTCACAAACATGCAGAGTTATAAATGACAGCTATCGTCCAAAAATATATTGAACTAAGGCTGCCAAGAGGACTTGAAAGTGGGGCAGAATTGCAGGAAACCGATTTCAGGAGGTAGACAGGAATTGCACGTAAAGCATAGGAAAAGAGGCAGAACGTCCACAATGATGCACTTGGCCAAAAAGGGCGTATGCGTTTTTTCCTGAATATATTCAGGAAAAAACGCATACGCACTTTTTGGCCAACCAAGCAAGCTTGCAAAGGAAATCTGCACTACAATGAAGTCTCACTGCCCCCCTGTCAAAAGAGCCATCTGATAAAAGTCTAAAATCCAGAAAGGCAGGACAGGCTATGGAGAACTGGGAGCCTTGTTATGCTGATGGGCGGGATGTAAATTGTCAACAGCCACTCTGGAGAAGTGTATGGTGTTTCCTGAAACATACAAAAAACAAAGCAACAGAGCCTAGGGCACTTCCACTTATGGTCCTATAGCTTAGGGAAATTAAAATCAAAAAGACACAGCCACCCCAAAGTTTGGGACGGCTCTGTTTACAAGAACCTCCTTTACGGTACAAGTTTAATATCGCAGAAAGCGAAAAATGGATAACGAAGTTGTGGTACTTACGTACAATGCAATATCACTCAGCAATGAAATCTGTGTCATCAGACCCGTAGCAGCATAATGAGTGGATTCAGGTATGATGATTCTAAGTGAAATAAGTCACACAGAAAAAGGAACATCATAAGATATCACTAATACACGGAATGTAAACTTGGCTACACAGGATCTGAATTACAAAACAGAACAGTGTCTCAAATGTAGAACACCAACTTATGCTTGCTTAAGGGGAAAGGTGAGTTGGGGTGCTGCATAAAACCAGAGATTGAAATTAGCACAGATACCGTTCCATAAGCCAAATATGTAATAGACAAGAGCTACTCCTTGCTCAACGAAGTGGACTCAACACCCCGTATTAAACGCCTAAGAATATACCTGACTAGTAAGAATCTTAAAACCTATGGATTTATATGTCTCCGAAAGAGAATCAAGCGTGTGTACAGTGGCATAAACGCAGCAGTGATAGGATTGGTGAGGTTCGGTGAGCAAATGCAGACCCTTTGAAGTCATATTGCATGGTACCCATTCCATGGGTCTCAAATCTCCAGGTTTAAGGGATTCTTCCTTCAGCTAAAACATGCATGTGGAACCCAGAGTATGATCCACCGTGTGATCGGGAAACGTGTTCAAATGTGTCTTAGTTTTTGTTCCCTGGTACTCGGGTGCAAAATTCCAGACTCTTTACTAACACTCTCCCCACTTGGAGAGTCAGTGCCTTTGAACTCCTGTTTGGCCCAGTTTGCAATATCTGCGGAAAATGAACAGCAATAGGGAGAACCCATGAAAGACTAGCTGGAGGTGTCTGGACGGGCAAATTTAACTCTCATTTCCCACCAGGAAGAGGAATTAACCAAAGGCTCAACGTGCCATGCCGGAACCACACTAGGGCCTGAAGCTTCCTGCGGTGTTGCGGCCAGCTCAAAAGAAAGCGAGTTGAAGAAAGGAGCTCAGGGACACTGTCATTCACAAACCTGCAGAGTTATAAATGACAGCTATCGTCCAAAATTATATTGAAGTAAGGCTGCCAAGAGGACTTGAAAGTGGGGCAGAATTGCAGGAAACCAATTTCAGGAGGTAGACTGGAATTGCATATAAAGCATAGGAAAAGAGGCAGAACGTCCACAATGATTCACTTGGCCAAAAAGGGCTTATGCGTTTTTTCCTGCATATATTCAGGAAAAAACGCATATGCACTTTTTGGCCAACCAAGCAAGCTTGCAAAGGAAATCTGCACTACAATGAAGTCTCACTGCCCCCCGGTCAAAAGGGCCATCTGAAAAAAGTGTAAAATCCACAAAGGCAGGACAGGCCATGGAGAACTGGGAGCCTTGTTATGCTGATGGGCGGGATGTAAATTGCCAACAGCCACTCTGGAGAAGTGTATGGTGTTTCCTGAAACATCCAAAAAACAAAGCAACAGAGCCTAGGCCACTTCCACTTATGGTCCTATAGCTTAGGGAAATTAAAATCAAAAAGCCACAGCTACCCCAGAGTTTGGGACAGCTCTGTTTACAAGAACCTCGTTTACGGTACAACTTCAATATCACAGAAAGCGAAAAATGGATAAAGAAGTTGTGGTACTTACGTAAAATGCAATATCACTCAGCAATGAAATCTATGTCGTCAGGCCCATAGCAGCATAATGAGTGGATTCAGGTACGATGATTCTAAGTGAAATAAGTCACACAGAAAAAGAAACATCATAAGATATGACTAATACATGGAATGTACACTTGGCTACACAAGAACTGAATTACAAAACAGAACAGGGTCTCAAATGTAGAACACCAACTTATGCTTTCTTAAGGGGAAAGGTGAGTTGGGGTGCTGCATAAAACCAGAGATTGAAATGAGCACAGATACCGTTCCATAAGCCAAATATGTAATAGACAAGAGCTACTCCTTGCTCAACGAAGTGGACTCAACACCCCATATTAAACGCCTAAGAATATACTTGACTAGTAAGAATCTTAACACCTATGGATTTATATGTCTCCGAAAGTGAATCAAGTGTGTGTACAGTGGCATAAACGCAGCAGTGATAGGATTGGTGAGGTTCGGTGAGCAAATGCAGACCCTTTGAAGTCATATTGCATGGTACCCATTCCATGCGTGTCATCTCTCCAGGTTTAAGTATTCTTCCTTCAGCTAAAACATGCATGTGGATCCCAGAGTATCATCCACCGTGTGATCGGAAAACGTGTTCAAATGTGTCTCAGTTTTCGACCCCTGGTATTTCAGTGCAACATTCCAGAAGCTTTACTAACACTCTCCCCACTTGGAGAGTCAATGCCTTTAACCTCCTGTTTGTCCCAGTTTGCAATTTCTGCGTAAGATGAACAGGAATAGGGAGAACCAATGAGAGACTAGCTGGAGGTGTCTGGACGGGCAAATTTAACTCTCATTTCCCACCAGGAAGAGGAATTAACCAATGGCTCAGCGTGCCATGCCAGAACCACACTAGGGCCTGAAGCAATTCTTCGGTGTTGCGGCCAGCTCATAAGAAAGAGAGTTGAAGAAAGGAGCTCAGGGGCACTGTAATTCACAAACATGCAGAGTTATAAATGACAGCTATCGTCCAAAAATATATTGAACTAAGGCTGCCAAGAGGACTTGAAAGTGGGGCAGAATTGCAGGAAACCGATTTCAGGAGGTAGACAGGAATTGCACGTAAAGCATAGGAAAAGGGGCAGAACGTCCACAATGATGCACTTGGCCAAAAAGGGCGTATGCGTTTTTTCCTGAATATATTCAGGAAAAAACGCATACGCACTTTTTGGCCAACCAAGCAAGCTTGCAAAGGAAATCTGCACTACAATGAAGTCTCACTGCCCCCCTGTCAAAAGAGCCATCTGATAAAAGTCTAAAATCCAGAAAGGCAGGACAGGCTATGGAGAACTGGGAGCCTTGTTATGCTGATGGGCGGGATGTAAATTGTCAACAGCCACTCTGGAGAAGTGTATGGTGTTTCCTGAAACATACAAAAAACAAAGCAACAGAGCCTAGGGCACTTCCACTTATGGTCCTATAGCTTAGGGAAATTAAAATCAAAAAGACACAGCCACCCCAAAGTTTGGGACGGCTCTGTTTACAAGAACCTCCTTTACGGTACAAGTTTAATATCGCAGAAAGCGAAAAATGGATAACGAAGTTGTGGTACTTACGTACAATGCAATATCACTCAGCAATGAAATCTGTGTCATCAGACCCGTAGCAGCATAATGAGTGGATTCAGGTATGATGATTCTAAGTGAAATAAGTCACACAGAAAAAGGAACATCATAAGATATCACTAATACACGGAATGTAAACTTGGCTACACAGGATCTGAATTACAAAACAGAACAGTGTCTCAAATGTAGAACACCAACTTATGCTTGCTTAAGGGGAAAGGTGAGTTGGGGTGCTGCATAAAACCAGAGATTGAAATTAGCACAGATACCGTTCCATAAGCCAAATATGTAATAGACAAGAGCTACTCCTTGCTCAACGAAGTGGACTCAACACCCCGTATTAAACGCCTAAGAATATACCTGACTAGTAAGAATCTTAAAACCTATGGATTTATATGTCTCCGAAAGAGAATCAAGCGTGTGTACAGTGGCATAAACGCAGCAGTGATAGGATTGGTGAGGTTCGGTGAGCAAATGCAGACCCTTTGAAGTCATATTGCATGGTACCCATTCCATGGGTCTCAAATCTCCAGGTTTAAGGGATTCTTCCTTCAGCTAAAACATGCATGTGGAACCCAGAGTATGATCCACCGTGTGATCGGGAAACGTGTTCAAATGTGTCTTAGTTTTTGTTCCCTGGTACTCGGGTGCAAAATTCCAGACTCTTTACTAACACTCTCCCCACTTGGAGAGTCAGTGCCTTTAAACTCCTGTTTGGCCCAGTTTGCAATATCTGCGGAAAATGAACAGCAATAGGGAGAACCCATGAAAGACTAGCTGGAGGTGTCTGGACGGGCAAATTTAACTCTCATTTCCCACCAGGAAGAGGAATTAACCAAAGGCTCAACGTGCCATGCCGGAACCACACTAGGGCCTGAAGCAATCCTGCGGTGTTGCGGCCAGCTCAAAAGAAAGCGAGTTGAAGAAAGGAGCTCAGGGACACTGTCATTCACAAACCTGCAGAGTTATAAATGACAGCTATCGTCCAAAATTATATTGAAGTAAGGCTGCCAAGAGGACTTGAAAGTGGGGCAGAATTGCAGGAAACCAATTTCAGGAGGTAGACTGGAATTGCATATAAAGCATAGGAAAAGAGGCAGAACGTCCACAATGATTCACTTGGCCAAAAAGGGCTTATGCGTTTTTTCCTGCATATATTCAGGAAAAAACGCATATGCACTTTTTGGCCAACCAAGCAAGCTTGCAAAGGAAATCTGCACTACAATGAAGTTTCACTGCCCCCCGGTCAAAAGGGCCATCTGAAAAAAGTGTAAAATCCACAAAGGCAGGACAGGCCATGGAGAACTGGGAGCCTTGTTATGCTGATGGGCGGGATGTAAATTGCCAACAGCCACTCTGGAGAAGTGTATGGTGTTTCCTGAAACATCCAAAAAACAAAGCAACAGAGCCTAGGCCACTTCCACTTATGGTCCTATAGCTTAGGGAAATTAAAATCAAAAAGCCACAGCTACCCCAGAGTTTGGGACAGCTCTGTTTACAAGAACCTCGTTTACGGTACAACTTCAATATCACAGAAAGCGAAAAATGGATAAAGAAGTTGTGGTACTTACGTAAAATGCAATATCACTCAGCAATGAAATCTATGTCATCAGGCCCATAGCAGCATAATGAGTGGATTCAGGTACGATGATTCTAAGTGAAATAAGTCACACAGAAAAAGAAACATCATAAGATATGACTAACACACGGAATGTACACTTGGCTACACAAGAAATGAATTACAAAACAGAACAAGGTCTCAAATGTAGAACACCAACTTATGCTTTCTTAAGGGGAAAGGTGAGTTGGGGTGCTGCATAAAACCAGAGATTGAAATGAGCACAGATACCGTTCCATAAGCCAAATATGTAATAGACAAGAGCTACTCCTTGCTCAACGAAGTGGACTCAACACCCCATATTAAACGCCTAAGAATATACTTGACTAGTAAGAATCTTAACACCTATGGATTTATATGTCTCCGAAAGTGAATCAAGTGTGTGTACAGTGGCATAAACGCAGCAGTGATAGGATTGGTGAGGTTCGGTGAGCAAATGCAGACCCTTTGAAGTCATATTGCATGGTACCCATTCCATGGGTCTCAACTCTCCAGTTTTAAGGGATTCTTCCTTCAACTAAAACATGCATGTGGAACCCAGTGTATGATCCACCGTGTGATCGGGAAACGTGTTCAAATGTGTCTCAGTTTTCGTCCCCTGGTACTCGGGTGCAACATTCCAGACGCTTTGCTAACACTCTCCCCACTTGGAGAGTCAGTGCGTTTAACCTCCTGTTTGGCCCAGTTTGCAATTTCCGTGGAAGATGAACAGCAATAGGGAGAACCAATGAGAGACTAGCTGGAGGTGTCTGGACGGGCAAATTTAACTCTCATTTCCCACCAGGAAGAGGAATTAACCAAAGGCTCAGCGTGCCATGCCGGAACCACACTAGGGCCTGAAGCAATCCTGTGGTGTTGCGGCCAGCTCACAAAAAAGCGAGCTGAAGAAAGGAGCTCAGGGGCACTGTAATTCACAAACCTGCAGAGTTATAAATGACAGCTATCGTCCAAAAATATATTGAAATAAGGCTGCCAAGAGGACTTGAAAGCGGGGCAGAATTGCAGGAAACCAATTTCAGGAGGTAGACTGGCGTTGCATGTAAAGCATAGGAAAAGAGGCAGAACGTCCACAATGATGCACTTGGCCAAAAAGGGCGTATGCGTTTTTTCCTGAATATATTCAGGAAAAAACGCATACGCACTTTTTCGCCAACCAAGCAAGCTTACAAAGGAAATCTGCACTACAATGTAGTCTCACTGCCCCCAGGTCAAAAGGGCCATCTGAAAAAAGTGTAAAATCCAGAAAGGCAGGACAGGCCATGGAGAACTGGGAGCCTTGTTATGCTGATGGGCAGGATGTAAATTGCCAACAGCCACTCTGGAGAAGTGTATGGTGTTTCCTGAAACATCGAAAAAACAAAGCAACAGAGGCTAGGGCACATGCACATATGGTCCTATAGCTTAGGGAAATTAAAATCAAAAAGACACAGCCACCGCAAAGTTTGGGATGGCTCTGTTTACAAGAACCTCGTTTACGGTACAAGTTCAATATCACAGAAAGCGATAAATGGATAAAGAAGTTGTGGTACTTATGAACAATGCAATATCTCTCAGCAATGAAATCTATGTCATCAGGCCCGTAGCATCATAATGAGTGGATTCAGGTACGATAATTCTAAGTGAAATAAGTCACACAGAAAAAGAAACATCATAAGATATCACTAATACACGGAATGTAAACTTGGCTACACAGGAACTGAATTACAAAAGAGAACAGGGTCTCAAATGTAGAAAACCAACTTATGCTTGCTTAAGGGGAAAGGTGAGTTGGGGTGCTGCATAAAACCAGAGATTGAAATTAGCACAGATACCGTTCCATAAGCCAAATATGTAATAGACAAGAGCTACTCCTTTCTCAACGAAGTGGACTCAACACCCCATATTAAACGCCTAAGAATATACCTGACTAGTAACAATCTTAAAACCTATGGATTTATATGTCTCCGAAAGAGAATCAAGCGTGTGTACAGTGGCATAAACGCAGCAGTGATAGGATTGGGGAGGTTCGGTGAGCAAATGCAGAGCCTTTGAAGTCATATTGCATGGTACCCATTCCATGGGTCTCAACTCTCCAGGTTTAAGGGATTCTTCCTTCAGCTAAAACATGCATGTGGAACCCAGAGTATGATCCACCGTGTGATCGAGAAACGTGTTCAAATGTGTCTCAGTTTTCGTCCCCTGGTACTTGGGTGCAACATTCCAGACGCTTTACTAACACTCTCCCCACTTGGAGAGTCAGTGTCTTTAACCTCCTGTTTGGCCGAGTTTGCAATTTCTGCGGAAAATGAACAGGAATAGGGAGAACAAATGAGAGACTAGCTGGAGGTGTCTGGACGGGCAAATTTAACTCTCATTTCCCACCAGGAAGAGGAATTATCCAAAGGCTCAGTGTGCCATGCCGGAACCACACTAAGGCCTGAAGCAATCCTGCGGTGTTGCGGCCAGCACACAAGAAAGAGAGTTGAAGAAAGGAGCTCAGGGGCACTGTAATCCACAAACCTGCAGAGTTATAAATGACAGCTATCGTCCAAAAATATATTGAAGTAAGGCTGCCACGAGGACTTGAAAGAGGGGCAGAATTGCAGGAAACCAATTTCAGGAGGTAGACTGGAATTGCATGTAAAGCATAGGAAAAGAGGCAGAACGTCCACAATGATGCACTTGGCCAAAAGGGGCGTATACGTTTTTTCTGAATATATTCACGAAAAAACGCATGCGCACTTTTTAGCCAACCAAGCAAGCTTGCAAAGGAAATCTGCACTACAATGAAGTCTCACTGCCCCCCGGTCAAAACGGCCATCTGAAAAAAGTGTAAAATCCACAAAGTCAGGATAGGCCATGGAGAACTGGGAGCCTTGTTATGCTGATGGGCGGGATGTAAATTGCCAACAGCCACTCTGGAGAACTCTATGGTGTTTCCTGAAACATCCAAAAAACAAAGCAACAGAGCCTAGGGCACTTCCACTTATGGTCCTATAGCTTAGGGAAATTAAAATAAAAAAGACACAGCCACCCCAAAGTTTGGAACGGCTCTGTTTACAAGAACCTCGTTTACAGTACAAGTTCAATATCACAGAAAGCGAAAAATGGATAAAGATGTTGTGGTACTTACGTACAATGCAATATCACTCAGCAATGAAATCTATGTCATCAGGCCCATAGCAGCATAATGAGTGGATTCAGGTACGATGATTCTAAGTGAAATAAGTCACACAGAAAAAGAAACATCATAAGATATCACTAATACACGGAATGTAAACTTGGCTACACAGGAACTGAATTACAAAACAGAACAGGTTCTCAAATGTAGAAAACCAACTTATACTTGCTTAAGGGGAAAGGTGAGCTAGGGTGCTGCATAAAACAAGAGATTGAAATTAACACAGATACCGTTCCATAAGCCAAATATGTAATAGACAAGAGCTACTCCTTGCTCAACGAAGTGGACTCAACACCCCATATTAAACGCCTAAGAATATACCTGACTAGTAAGAATCTTAAAACCTATGGATTTATATGTCTCCGAAAGAGAATCAAGCGTGTGTACAGCGGCATAAACGCAGCAGTGATAGGATTGGTGAGGTTCGGTGAGCAAATGCAGACCCTTTGAAGTCATATTGCATGGTACCCATTCCATGGGTCTCAACTCTCCAGGTTTAAGGGATTCTTCCTTCACCTAAAACATGCATGTGGAACCCACAGTATGATCCAGCGTGTGATTGGAAAACTTGTTCAAATGTGTCTCAGTTTTCGTCCCCTGGTACTCGGGTGCAGCATTCCAGACGCTTTACTAACACTCTCCCCACTTGGAGAGTCAGTGCCTTTAACCTCCTGTTTGGCCCAGTTTGCAATTTCTGTGGAAGATGAACAGGAATAGGGAGAACCCATGAGCGACTAGCTGGAGGTGTCTAGACGGGCAAATTTAACTCTCATTTCCCACCAGCAAGATGAATTAACCAAAGGCTCAACGTGCCATGCCGGAAGAACACTAGGGCTTGAAGCAATCATGTGGTGTTGCGGCCAGGTCACAAGAAAGCGAGTTGAAGGAAGGAGCTCATGGGCACTGTAATTCAGAAACCTGCAGAGATATAAATGACAGCTATCGTCCAAAAATATATTGAAGTAAGGCTGCCAAGAGGACTTGAAGGCGGGGCAGAATTGCAGGAAACCGATTTCAGGAGGTAGACTGGAATTGCATGTAAAGCATAGGAAAAGAGGCAGAACTTGCACAATGATGCACTTGGCCAAAAAGGGCATATGCGTTTTTTCCTGAATATATTCAGGAAAAAACGCATACGCTCTTTTTGGCCAACCAAGCAAGCTTGCAAAGGAAATCTGCACTACAATGAAGTCTCACTGCCCCATGGTCAAAAGGGCCATATGAAAAAAGTGTAAAATCCAGAAAGGCAGGACAGGCCATGGAGAACTGGGAGCCTTGTTATGCTGATGGGCGGGATGTAAATTGCCAACAGCCACTCTGGAGAAGTGTATGGTGTTTCCTGAAACATCTAAAAAACAAAGCAACAGAGCCTAGGGCACTTCCACTTATGGTCCTATAGCTTAGGGAAATTAAAATCAAAAAGACACAGCCACCCCAAAATTTGGGCCACCTCTGTTTACAAGAACCTCGTTTACGGCACAAGTTCAATATCGCAGAAAGCGAAAAATGGATAAAGACGTTGTGGTACTTACGTACAATGCAATAAAACTCAGCAATGAAATCTATGTCATCAGGCCCCTAGCAGCATAATGAGTGGATTCAGGTACGATGATTCTAAGTGAAATAAGTCACACAGAAAAAGAAACATCATAAGATATCACTAATACACGGAATGTAAACTTGGCTACACAGGAACTGAATTACAAAACAGAACAGGGTCTCAAATGTAAAAAACCAACTTATGCTTGTTTAAGGGGTAGGTGAGTAGGGTGGTGCATAAAACCAGAGATTGAAATTAGCACACATTCCGTTCCATAAGCCAAATATGTAACAGACAAGAGCTACTCCTTGCTCAACGAAGTGGACTCAACAACCCATATTAAACGCCTAAATATATACCAGACTAGTAAGAATCTTAAAACCTATGGATATATATGTCTCCGAAAGAGAATCAAACGTGTGTATAGCGGCATATACACAGCAGTGATACGATTGGTGAGGTTCAGTGACCAAATGCAGACCCTTTGAAGTCATACTGCATGGTACCCATTCCATGGGTCTCAACTCTCCAGGTTTAAGGGATTCTTCCTTCACCTAAAACATGCATGTGGAACCCAGAGTATGATCCACCGTGTGATCGGGAAACGTGTACAAATGTGTCTCAGTTTTCGTCCCCTGGTACTCGGGTGCAACATTCCAGATGCTTTACTAACACTCTCCCCACTTGGAGAGTCAGGGCCTTTAACCTCCTTTTTGGCCCACTTTGCAATTTCTGCAGAAAATGAACACGAATAGGAGTACCCATGAGAAACTAGCTGGAGGTGTCTGGACGGGCAAATTTAACTCTCATTTCCCACCAGGAAGAGGAATTAACCAAAGGCTCAGCGTGCCATGCCGGAACCACACTAGGGCCTGAAGCAATCCGGCGGTGTTGCGGCCAGCTCACAAGGAAGCGAGATGAAGAAAGGAGCTCAGGGGCACTGTTATTCACAAACCTGCAGAGTTATAAATGACAGCTATCGTCCAAAAATATATTGAAGTAAGGCTGCCAAGAGGACTTGAAAGCGGGACAGAATTGCAGGAAACCGATTTCAGAAGGTAGACTGGAATTGCATGTAAAGCATAGGAAAAGAAGCAGAACGTCCACAATGATGCACTTGGCCAAAAAGGGCGTATGCGTTTTTTCCTGAATATATTCAGGAAAAAACGGATATGCCCTTTTTGGAAAACCAAGCAAGCTTGCAAAGGAAATCTGCACTAAAATGAAGTCTCACTGCCCCCCCAGTCAAAAGGGCCATCTGAAAAATGTGTAAAATCCAGAAAAGCAGGACAGGCCATGGAGAACTGGGAGCCTTGTTATGCTGATGGGTGGGATGTAAACTGCCAACAGCCACTGTGGAGAAGTGTATGGTGTTTCCTGAAACATCTACAAAACAAAGCAACAGAGCCTAGGGCACTGCCACTTATGGTCCTATAGCTTAGGGAAATTAAAATCAAAAAGACACAGCCACCCCAAAGTTTGCGACGGTTCCGTTTACAAGAACCTCGTTTACGGTACAAGTTCAATATCACAGAAAGCGAAAAATGGATAAAGAAGTTGTGGTACTTACGTACAATGCAATATCACTCAGCAATGAAATCTATGTCATCAGGCCCATAGCAGCATAATGAGTGGATTCAGGTATGATGATTCTAAGTGAAATAAGTCACACAGAAAAAGAAACATCATAAGATATCACTACTACACGGAATGTAAACTTGGCTACACAGGAACTGAATTACAAAACAGAACAGGGTCTCAAATACAGAAAACCAACTTATGCTTGCTTAAGTGGAAAGGTGAGTTGGGGTGCTGCATAAAACCAGAGATTGAAATGAGCACAGATACCGTTCCATAAGCCAAATATGTAATAGACAAGAGCTACTCCTTGCTCAACGAAGTGGACTCAACACCCCATATTAAACGCATAACAATATACCTGACTAGTAAGAATCTTAAAACCTATGGATTTATATGTCTCCAAAAGAGAATCAAGTGTGTGTACAGCAGCATAAATGCAGCAGTGATAGGATTGGTGAAGTTCGCTGAGCAAATGCAGACCCTTTGAAGTCATAATACATGGTACCCATTCCATGGGTCTCAACTCTCCAGGTTTAAGGGATTCTTCCTTCAGCTAAAACATGCATGTGGAACCCAGAGTATGATCCACCGTGTGATCGGGAAACGTGTTCAAATGTGTCTCAGTTTTCGTACCCTGGTACTCGGGTGCAACATTCCAGATGCTTTACTAACACATTCCCCATTTGGAGAGTCAGTTCCTTTAAACTCCTGTTTGGCCCAGTTTGCAATTTCTGCGGAAAATGAACAGGAATAGGGAGAACCCATGAGAGAATAGCTGGAGGTGTCTGGACGGGCAAATTTAACTCTCATTTCCCACCAGGAAGAAGAATTAACCAAAGGCTCAGCGTGTTATGCCAGAACCACACTAGGGCCTGAAGCACTCCTGCGGTGTTTCGGCAGCTCACAAGAAAGCGAGTTGAAGGAAGGAGCTCAGGGGCACTGTAATTCACAAACCTGCAGAGTTATAAATGACAGCTATCGTCCAAAAATATATTGAAGTAAGGCTGCCAAGCGGACTTGAAAGCGGGGCAGAACTGCAGGAAACCGATTTCAGGAGGTAGACTAGAATTGCATGTAATGCATAGGAAAAGAGGCAGAACTTCCACAATGATGCACTTGGCCAAAAAGGGCGTATGAGTTTTTTCCTGAATATATTCAGGAAGAAACGCATACACACTTTTTGGTCAACCAAGCAAGCTTGCAAAAGAAATCTGCACTACAATGAAGTCTCACTGCCCCCCGGTCTAAGGGGCCATCTGAAAAAAGTGTAAAATCCTGAAAGGCAGGACAGGCCATGCAGAACTGGGAGCCTTGTTATGCTGATGGGCGGGATGTAAATTGCCAACAGCCACTCTGGAGAAGTGTATGGTGTTTCCAGAAACATCTAAAAAACAAAGCAACAGAGCCTAGGGCACTTCCACTTATGGTCCTATAGCTTAGGGAAATTAAAATAAAAAAAAAAACAGCCACCCCAAAGTTTGGGACAGCTGTGTTTACAAGAACCTCATTTACGGTACAAGTTCAATATGGCAGAAAGCGAAAAATGGATAAAGAAGTTGTGGTACTTACGTACAATGCAATATCACTCAGCAATGAAATCTATGTCATCAGACCCGTAGCAGCATAATGAGTGGATTCAGGTACGATGATTCTAAGTGAAATAAGTCACACAGAAAAAGAAACATCATAAGATATCACTACTACACGCAATGTAAACTTGGCTACACAGGAACTGAATTACAAAACAGAACAGGGTCTCAAATGTAGAAAACCAACTTATGCTTGCTTAAGGGGAAAGGTGAGTTGGGGTGCTGCATAAAACCAGAGATTGAAATTAGCACAGATACCGTTCCATAAGCCAAATATGTAATAGACAAGAGCTACTCCTTGCTCAACAAAGTGGACTCAACACCCCATATTAAACGCCTAAGAATATACCTGACTAGGAAGAATCTTAAAACCTATGGATTTATATGTCTCCGAAAGAGAATAAAGGGTGTGTACAGTGGCATAAACGCAGCAGTGATAGGATTGGTGAGGTTCGGTGAGCAAACGCAGACCCTTTGAAGTCATAATGCATCGTACCCATTCCATGGGTCTCAACCCTCCAGGTTTAAGGGATTCTTCCTTCAGCTAAAACATGCATGTGGAACCCAGAGTATGATCCACCATGTGATCGGGAAACATGTTCAAATGTGTCTTAGTTTTCATCATCTGGTACTCGGGTGCAACAATCCAGACGCTTTACTAACACTCTCCCCACTTGGAGAGTCAGTGCCTTTAATCTCCTGTTTGGCCCAGTTTGCAAATTCTGTGGAAGATGAACAGGAATAGGGAGAACCCATGAGAGACTAGCTGGAGGTGTCTGGACGGGCAAATTTAACTCTCATTTCCCACCAGGAAGAGGAATTAACCAAAGGCTCAGCGTGTTATGCCAGAACCACACTAGGGCCTGAAGCAATCCTGCGGTTTTGCGGTCAGCTCACAAGAAAGCGAGTTGAAGGAAGGAACACAAGGGTACTGTAATTCACAAACCTGCAGAGTTATAAAAGACAGCTATCGTCCAAAAATATACTGAAGTAAGGCTGCCAAGCAGACTTGAAAGTGGGGCAGAACTGCAGGAAACCGATTTCAGGAGTTCGACTGGAATTGCATGTAAAGCATAGGAAAAGAGGCAGAACTTGCACAATGATGCAGTTGGCCAAAAAGGGCGTATGCGTTTTTTCCTGAATATATTCAGGAAGAAACGCATACACCCTTTTTGGCCAACCAAGCAAGCTTGCAAAGGAAATCTGCACTACAATGAAGTCTCACTGCCCCCCGGTCAAAAGGGCCATCAGAGCAAAGTGTAAAATCCAGAAAGGCAGGACAGGCCATGCAGAACTGGGAGCCTTGTTATGCTGATGGGCGGGATGTAAATTGCCAACAGCCATTCTGGAGAAGTGTATGGTGTTTCCTGAAACATCTACAAAACAAAGTAACAGAGCCTAGGGCACTTCCACTTATGGTCCTATAGCTTAGGGAAATTAAAATCAAAAAGACACAGCCACCCCAAAGTTTGGGACGGCTCTGTTTACAAGAACCTCGTTTACTGTTCAAGTTCAATATCACAGAAAGCGATAAATGGATAAAGAAGTTGTGGTACTTACGTACAATGCAATATCACTCAGCAATGAAATCTATGTCATCAGGCCCGTAACAGCATAATGAGTGGATTCAGGTACGATGATTCTAAGTGAAATAAGTCACACAGAAAAAGAAACATCATAATATATCTCTAATACACGGAATGTAAACTTGGCTACACAAGAACTGAATTACAAAACAGAACAGGGTCTCAAATGTAGAAAACCAACTTATGCTTGCGTAAGGGGAAAGGTGAGTTGGGGTGCTGCATAAAACCAGAGATTGAAATTAGCACAGATACCATTCCATAAGCCAAATATGTAATAGACAAGAGCTACTCCTTGCTCAACGAAGTGGACTCAACACCCCATATTAAACGCCTAAGAATATACCTGACTAGGAAGAATCTTAAAACCTATGGATTTATATGTCTCCGAAAGAGAATCAAGCGTGTGTACAGTGGCATAAACGCAGCAGTGATAGGATTGGTGAGGTTCGGTGAGCAAATGCAGACCCTTTGAAGTCATAATGCATGGTACCCATTCCTTGGGTCTCAACCCTCCAGGTTTAAGGGATTCTTCCTTCAGCTAAAACATGCATGTGGAACCCAGAGTATGATCCACCGTGTGATCGGGAAACGTGTTCAAATGTGTCTCAGTTTTCGTCCCCTGGTACTCGGGTGCAACATTCCAGACGCTTTACTAACACTCTCCCCACTTGGAGAGTCAGTGCCTTTAAACTCCGGTTTGGCCCAGTTTGCAATTTCTGCGGAAAATGAACAGCAATAGGGAGAACCAATGAGAGACTAGCTGGAGGTGTCTGGACGGGCAAATTTAACTCTCATTTCCCACCTGGAAGAGGAATTAACCAAAGGCTCATCATGCCGCGCTGGAACCGCACTAGGGCCTGAAGCAATCCTGCGGTGTTGCGGCCAGCTCACAAGAAAGCGAGTTGAAGAAAGGAGCTCAGGGGCCCTATCATTCACAAACCTGCAGAGATATAAATGACAGCTATCGTCCAAAAATATATTGAAGTAAGGCTGCCAAGAGGACCTGAAAGCGGGGCAGAATTGCAGGAATCCGATTTCAGGAGGTAGACTGGAATTGCATGTAAAGCATAGGAAAAGAGGCAGAACGTCCACAATGATACCCTTGGCCAAAAAGGGCTTATGCGTTTCTTCCTGAATATATTCAGGAAAAAACACATACGCTCTTTTTGGCCAACCAAGCAAGCTTGCAAAGGAAATCTGCACTACAATGAAGTCTCACTGCCCCCCGGTCAAAAGGGCCATCTGAAAAAAGTGTAAAATCCACAAAGGCAGGACAGGCCATGGAGAACTGGGAGCCTTGTTATGCTGATGGGCGGGATGTAAATTGCCAACAGCCACTCTGGAGAAGTGTATGGTGTTTCCTGAAACATCTAAAAAACAAAGCAACAGAGCATAGGCCACTTCCACTTATGGTCCTATAGCTTAGGGAAATTAAAATCAAAAAGACACAGCCACCCCAAAGTTTGGGACGGCTCTGTTTACAAGAACCTCGTTTATGGTACAAGTTCAATATCACAGAAAGCGAAAAATGGATAAAGAAGTTGTGGTACTTACGTACAATGCAATATCACTCAGCAATGAAATCTATGTCATCAGGCCCGTAGCAGCATAATGAGTGGATTCAGGTACGATGATTCTAAGTGAAATAAGTCACAGAGAAAAAGAAACATCATAAGATATCACTAATACACGGAATGTAAACTTGGCTACACAGGATCTGAATTACAAAACAGAACAGTGTCTCAAATGTAGAACACCAACTTATGCTTGTTTAAGGGGAAAGGTGAGTTGGGGTGCTGCATAAAACCAGAGATTGAAATTAGCACAGATACCGTTCCATAAGCCAAATATGTAATAGACAAGAGCTACTCCTTGCTCAACGAAGTGGACTCAACACCCCATATTAAACGCCTAAGAATATACCTGACTAGGAAGAATCTTAAAACCTATGGATTTATATGTCTCCGAAAGAGAATGAAGCGTGTGTACAGCGGCATAAACGCAGCAGTGATAGGATTGGTGAGGTTCAGTGAGCAAATGCAGACCCTTTGAAGTAATATTACATGGTACCCATTCCATGGGTGTCAACTCTCCAGGTTTAAGTATTCTTCCTTCAGCTAAAACATGCATGTGGAACCCAGAGTATGATCCACCGTGTGATCAGGAAACGTGTTCAAATGTGTCTCAGTTTTCGTCCCCTGGTACTTGGGTGCAACATTCCAGACGCTTTACTAACACTCTCCCCACTTGGAGAGTCAGTGCCTTTAACCTCCTGTTTGGCCCAGTTTGCAATTTCTGCGGAAAATGAACAGGAATAGGGAGAACCCATGAGAGACTAGCTGGAGGTGTCTGGACGGGAAAATTTAAATCTCATTTCCCACCAGGAAGAGGAATTAACCAAAGGCTCAGCGTGCCATGCCAGAACCACAGTAGGGCCAGAATAATGCTGCGGTGTTGCGGCCAGCTCACAAGAAAGCGAGTTGAAGAAAGGAGCTCAGTGGCACTGTAATTCAGAAACATGCAGAGTTATAAATGACAGCTATCGTCCAAAAATATATTGAAGTAAGGCTGCCAAGAGGACTTGAAAGTGGGGCGTAATTGCACGAAACCGATTTCAGGAGTTAGACTGGAATTGCATGTAAAGCATAGGAAAAGAGGCAGAACGTCCACAATGATGCACTTGGCCAAAAAGGGTGTATTCGTTTTTTCCTAAATATATTCAGGAAAAAACGCATACGCACTTTTTGGTCAACCAAGGAAGATTGCAAAGGAAATCTGCACTACAATGAAGTCTCACTGTCCCCCGGTCAAAAGGGCCATCTGAGAAAAGTGTAAAATCCAGAAAGGCAGGACAGGCCATGGAGAACTGGGAGCCTTGTTATGCTGATGGGCGGGATGTAAATTGCCAACAGCCACTCTGGAGAAGTGTATGGTGTTTCCTGAAACACCCAAAAAACAAAGCAACAGAGCCTAGGGCACTTCCACTTATGGTCCTATAGCTTAGGGAAATTAAAATCAAAAAGACACAGCCACCCCAAAGTTTGGGACGGCTCTGTTTACAAGAACCTCCTTTACGGTACAAGTTTAATATCGCAGAAAGCGAAAAATGGATAACGAAGTTGTGGTACTTACGTACAATGCAATATCACTCAGCAATGAAATCTGTGTCATCAGACCCGTAGCAGCATAATGAGTGGATTCAGGTATGATGATTCTAAGTGAAATAAGTCACACAGAAAAAGGAACATCATAAGATATCACTAATACACGGAATGTAAACTTGGCTACACAGGATCTGAATTACAAAACAGAACAGTGTCTCAAATGTAGAACACCAACTTATGCTTGCTTAAGGGGAAAGGTGAGTTGGGGTGCTGCATAAAACCAGAGATTGAAATTAGCACAGATACCGTTCCATAAGCCAAATATGTAATAGACAAGAGCTACTCCTTGCTCAACGAAGTGGACTCAACACCCCGTATTAAACGCCTAAGAATATACCTGACTAGTAAGAATCTTAAAACCTATGGATTTATATGTCTCCGAAAGAGAATCAAGCGTGTGTACAGTGGCATAAACGCAGCAGTGATAGGATTGGTGAGGTTCGGTGAGCAAATGCAGACCCTTTGAAGTCATATTGCATGGTACCCATTCCATGGGTCTCAAATCTCCAGGTTTAAGGGATTCTTCCTTCAGCTAAAACATGCATGTGGAACCCAGAGTATGATCCACCGTGTGATCGGGAAACGTGTTCAAATGTGTCTTAGTTTTTGTTCCCTGGTACTCGGGTGCAAAATTCCAGACGCTTTACTAACACTCTCCCCACTTGGAGAGTCAGTGCCTTTAAACTCCTGTTTGGCCCAGTTTGCAATATCTGCGGAAAATGAACAGCAATAGGGAGAACCCATGAAAGACTAGCTGGAGGTGTCTGGACGGGCAAATTTAACTCTCATTTCCCACCAGGAAGAGGAATTAACCAAAGGCTCAACGTGCCATGCCGGAACCACACTAGGGCCTGAAGCAATCCTGCGGTGTTGCGGCCAGCTCAAAAGAAAGCGAGTTGAAGAAAGGAGCTCAGGGACACTGTCATTCACAAACCTGCAGAGTTATAAATGACAGCTATCGTCCAAAATTATATTGAAGTAAGGCTGCCAAGAGGACTTGAAAGTGGGGCAGAATTGCAGGAAACCAATTTCAGGAGGTAGACTGGAATTGCATGTAAAGCATAGGAAAATAGGCAGAACGTCCACAATGATTCACTTGGCCAAAAAGGGCTTATGCGTTTTTTCCTGCATATATTCAGGAAAAAACGCATATGCACTTTTTGGCCAACCAAGCAAGCTTGCAAAGGAAATCTGCACTACAATGAAGTCTCACTGCCCCCCGGTCAAAAGGGCCATCTGAAAAAAGTGTAAAATCCACAAAGGCAGGACAGGCCATGGAGAACTGGGAGCCTTGTTATGCTGATGGGCGGGATGTAAATTGCCAACAGCCTCTCTGGAGAAGTGTATGGTGTTTCCTGAAACATCCAAAAAACAAAGCAACAGAGCCTAGGCCACTTCCACTTATGGTCCTATAGCTTAGGGAAATTAAAATCAAAAAGCCACAGCTACCCCAGAGTTTGGGACAGCTCTGTTTACAAGAACCTCGTTTATGGTACAAGTTCAATATCACAGAAAGCGAAAAATGGATAAAGAAGATGTGGTACTTACGTAAAATGCAATATCACTCAGCAATGAAATCTATGTCATCAGGCCCGTAGCAGCATAATGAGTGGATTCAGGTACGATGATTCTAAGTGAAATAAGTCACACAGAAAAAGAAACATCATAAGATATCACTAATACACGGAATGTACACTTGGCTACACAGGAACTGAATTACAAAACAGAACAGGGTATCAAATGTAGAACACCAACTTATGCTTTCTTAAGGGGAAAGGTGAGTTGGGGTGCTGCATAAAACCAGAGATTGAAATGAGCACAGATACCGTTCCATAAGCCAAATATGTAATAGACAAGAGCTACTCCTTGCTCAACGAAGTGGACTCAACACCCCATATTAAACGCCTAAGAATATACCTGACTAGTAAGAATCTTAACACCTATGGATTTATATGTCTCCGAAAGAGAATCAAGTGTGTGTACAGTGGCATAAACGCAGCAGTGATAGGATTGGTGAGGTTCGGTGAGCAAATGCAGACCCTTTGAAGTCATATTGCATGGTACCCATTCCATGCGTGTCATCTCTCCAGGTTTAAGTATTCTTCCTTCAGCTAAAACATGCATGTGGATCCCAGAGTATGATCCACCGTGTGATCGGGAAATGTGTTCAAATGTGTCTCAGTTTTCGACCCCTGGTATTTCAGTGCAACATTCCAGAAGCTTTACTAACACTGTCCCCACTTGGAGAGTCAATGCCTTTAACCTCCTGTTTGTCCCAGTTTGCAATTTCTGCGTAAGATGAACAGGAATAGGGAGAACCAATGAGAGACTAGCTGGAGGTGTCTGGACGGGAAAATTTAACTCTCATTTCCCACCAGGAAGAGGAATTAACCAATGGCTCAGCGTGCCATGCCAGAACCACACTAGGGCCTGAAGCAATCCTTCGGTGTTGCGGCCAGCTCATAAGAAAGAGAGTTGAAGAAAGGAGCTCAGGGGCACTGTAATTCACAAACATGCAGAGTTATAAATGACAGCTATCGTCCAAAAATATATTGAACTAAGGCTGCCAAGAGGACTTGAAAGTGGGGCAGAATTGCAGGAAACCGATTTCAGGAATTAGACAGGAATTGCACGTAAAGCATAGGAAAAGAGGCAGAACGTCCACAATGATGCACTTGGTCAAAAAGGGCGTATGCGTTTTTTCCTGTATATATTCAGGAAAAAACGCATACGCCCTTTTTGGCCAACCAAGCAAGCTTGCAAAGGAAATCTGCACTACAATGAAGTCTCACTGCCCCCCTGTCAAAAGGGCCATCTGATAAAAGTCTAAAATCCAGAAAGGCAGTACAGGCTATGGAGAACTGGGAGCCTTGTTATGCTGATGGGCGGGATGTAAATTGCCAACAGCCACTCTGGAGAAGTGTATGGTGTTTCCTGAAACATCCAAAAAACAAAGCAACAGAGCCTAGGGCACTTCCACTTATGGTCTTATAGCTTAGGGAAATTAAAATCAAAAAGACACAGCCACCCCAAATTTTGCGATGGCTCTGTTTACAAGAACCTCGTTTACGGTACAAGTTCAATATCGCAGAAAGGGAAAAATGGATAAAGAAGTTGTGGTACTTACGTAAAATTCAATATCACTCAGCAATGAAATCTGTGTCATCAGGCCCGTAGCAGCATAATGAGTGGACTCAGGTACGATGATTCTAAGTGAAATAAGTCACACAGAAAAAGAAACATCATAAGATATCACTACTACACGGAATGTAAACTTGGCTACACAGGAACTGAATTACAAAACAGAACAGGGTCTCAAATGTAGAAAAACAACTTATGCTTGCTAAAGGGGAAAGGTGAGTTGGGGTGCTGCATAAAACCAGAGATTGAAATTAGCACAGATACCGTTCCATAAGCCAAATATGTAATAGACAAGAGCTACTCCTTGCTCAACGAAGTGGACACAACACACCATATTAAACGCCTAAGAATATACCTGACTAGTAAGAATCTTAAAACCTATGGATTTCTATGTCTCCGAAAGAGAATCAAACGTGTGTACAGCGGCATAAACACAGCAGTGATAGGATTGGTGAGGTTCGGTGAGCAAATGCAGACCCTTTGAAGTCATATTGCATGGTACCCATTCCATGGGTCTCAACTCTCCAGGTTTAAGGGATTCTTCCTTCAGCTAAAACATGCATGTGGAACCCAGAGTATGATCCACCGTGTGATTGGGAAACGTGTTCAAATGTGTCTCAGTTTTTGTCCCCTGGTACTCGGGTGCAACATTCCAGATGCTTTACTAACACATTCCCCATTTGGAGAGTCAGTTCCTTTAAACTCCTGTTTGGCCCAGTTTGCAATTTCTGCGGAAAATGAACAGGAATAGGGAGAACCAATGAGAGAATAGCTGGAGGTGTCTGGACGGGAAAATTTAACTCTCATTTCCCACCAGGAAGAGGAATTAACCAAAGGCTCAGCGTGTTATGCCAGAACCACACTAGGGCCTGAAGCAATCCTGCGGTTTTGCGGCCAGCTCACAAGAAAGCGAGTTGAAGAAAGGAGCTCAGGGGCACTGTAATTCACAAACCTGCAGAGTTATAAATGACAGCTATCGTCCAAAAATATATTGAAGTAAGGCTGCCAAGAGGACTTGAAAGCGGGACAGAATTGCAGGAAACCGATTTCAGAAGGTAGACTGGAATTGCATGTAAAGCATAGGAAAAGAAGCAGAACGTCCACAATGATGCACTTGGCCAAAAAGGGCGTATGCGTTTTTTCCTGAATATATTCAGGAAAAAACGGATATGCCCTTTTTGGACAACCAAGCAAGCTTGCAAAGGAAATCTGCACTAAAATGAAGTCTCACTGCCCCCCCAGTCAAAAGGGCCATCTGAAAAATGTGTAAAATCCAGAAAAGCAGGACAGGCCATGGAGAACTGGGAGCCTTGTTATGCTGATGGGTGGGATGTAAATTGCCAACAGCCACTGTGGAGAAGTGTATGGTGTTTCCTGAAACATCTACAAAACAAAGCAACAGAGCCTAGGGCACTGCCACTTATGGTCCTATAGCTTAGGGAAATTAAAATCAAAAAGACACAGCCACCCCAAAGTTTGCGACGGTTCCGTTTACAAGAACCTCGTTTACGGTACAAGTTCAATATCACAGAAAGCGAAAAATGGATAAAGACGTTGTGGTACTTACGTACAATGCAATATCACTGAGCAATGAAATCTATGTCATCAGGCCCATAGCAGCATAATGAGTGGATTCAGGTATGATGATTCTAAGTGAAATAAGTCACACAGAAAAAGAAACATCATAAGATATCACTACTACACGGAATGTAAACTTGGCTACACAGGAACTGAATTACAAAACAGAACAGGGTCTCAAATGCAGAAAACCAACTTATGCTTGCTTAAGTGGAAAGGTGAGTTGGGGTGCTGCATAAAACCAGAGATTGAAATGAGCACAGATACCGTTCCATAAGCCAAATATGTAATAGACAAGAGCTACTCCTTGCTCAACGAAGTGGACTCAACACCCCATATTAAACGCATAACAATATACCTGACTAGTAAGAATCTTAAAACCTATGGATTTATATGTCTCCAAAAGAGAATCAAGCGTGTGTACAGCAGCATAAATGCAGCAGTGATAGGATTGGTGAAGTTCGCTGAGCAAATGCAGACCCTTTGAAGTCATAATACATGGTACCCATTCCATGGGTCTCAACTCTCCAGGTTTAAGGGATTCTTCCTTCAGCTAAAACATGCATGTGGAACCCAGAGTATGATCCACCGTGTGATCGGGAAACGTGTTCAAATGTGTCTCAGTTTTCGTACCCTGGTACTCGGGTGCAACATTCCAGATGCTTTACTAACACATTCCCCATTTGGAGAGTCAGTTCCTTTAAACTCCTGTTTGGCCCAGTTTGCAATTTCTGCGGAAAATGAACAGGAATAGGGAGAACCAATGAGAGAATAGCTGGAGGTGTCTGGACGGGCAAATTTAACTCTCATTTCCCACCAGGAAGAAGAATTAACCAAAGGCTCAGTGTGTTATGCCAGAACCACACTAGGGCCTGAAGCACTCCTGCGGTGTTTCGGCAGCTCACAAGAAAGCGAGTTGAAGGAAGGAGCTCAGGGGCACTGTAATTCACAAACCTGCAGAGTTATAAATGACAGCTATCGTCCAAAAATATATTGAAGTAAGGCTGCCAAGCGGACTTGAAAGCGGGGCAGAACTGCAGGAAACCGATTTCAGGAGGTAGACTAGAATTGCATGTAAAGCATAGGAAAAGAGGCAGAACTTCCACAATGATGCACTTGGCCAAAAAGGGCGTATGCGTTTTTTCCTGAATATATTCAGGAAGAAACGCATACACCCTTTTTGGCCAACCAAGCAAGCTTGCAAAAGAAATCTGCACTACAATGAAGTCTCACTGCCCCCCGGTCTAAGGGGCCATCTGAAAAAAGTGTAAAATCCTGAAAGGCAGGACAGGCCATGCAGAACTGGGAGCCTTGTTATGCTGATGGGCGGGATGTAAATTGCCAACAGCCACTCTGGAGAAGTGTATGGTGTTTCCAGAAACATCTAAAAAACAAAGCAACAGAGCCTAGGGCACTTCCACTTATGGTCCTATAGCTTAGGGAAATTAAAATAATAAAAAAAAACAGCCACCCCAAAGTCTGGGACAGCTGTGTTTACAAGAACCTCGTTTACGGTACAAGTTCAATATGGCAGAAAGCGAAAAATGGATAAAGAAGTTGTGGTACTTACGTACAATGCAATATCACTCAGCAATGAAATCTATGTCTTCAGACCCATAAAAGCATAATGAGTGGATTCAGGTACGATGATTCTAAGTGAAATAAGTCACACAGAAAAAGAAACATCATAAGATATCACTACTACGCAGAATGTAAACTTGGCTACACAGGAACTGAATTACAAAACAGAACAGGGTTTCAAATGTAGAAAACCAACTTATGCTTGCTTAAGGGGAAAGGTGAGTTGGGGTGCTGCATAAAACCAGAGATTGAAATTAGCACAGATACCGTTCCATAAGCCAAATATGTAATAGACAAGAGCTACTCCTTGCTCAACGAAGTGGACTCAACACCCCATATTAAACGCCTAAGAATATACCTGACTAGGAAGAAAATTAAAACCAATGGATTTATATGTCTCCGAAAGAGAATAAAGGGTGTGTACAGTGGCATAAACGCAGCAGTGATAGGATTGGTGAGGTTCGGTGAGCAAACGCAGACCCTTTGAAGTCATAATGCATCGTACCCATTCCATGGGTCTCAACCTTCCAGGTTTAAGGGATTCTTCCTTCAGCTAAAACATGCATGTGGAACCCAGAGTATGATCCACCGTGTGATCGGGAAACATGTTCAAATGTGTCTTAGTTTTCATCATCTGGTACTCGGGTGCAACAATCCAGACGCTTTACTAACACTCTCCCCACTTGGAGAGTCAGTGCCTTTAATCTCCTGTTTGGCCCAGTTTGCAAATTCTCTGGAGGATGAACAGGAATAGGGAGAACCCATGAGAGACTAGCTGGAGGTGTCTGGACGGGCAAATTTAACTCTCATTTTCCACCAGGAAGAGTAATTAACCAAAGGCTCAGCGTGCCATGCCAGAACCACAGTAGGGCCAGAATAATCCTGCGGTGTTGCGGCCAGCTCACAAGAAAGCGAGTTGAAGAAAGGAGCTCAGTGGCACTGTAATTCAGAAACATGCAGAGTTATAAATGACACCTATCGTCCAAAAATATATTGAAGTAAGGCTGCCAAGAGGACTTCAAAGTGGGGCGTAATTGCACGAAACCGATTTCAGGAGGTAGACTGGAATTGCATGTAAAGCATAGGAAAAGAGGCAGAACGTCCACAATGATGCACTTGGCCAAAAAGGGTGTATTCGTTTTTTCCTAAATATATTCAGGAAAAAACGCATACGCACTTTTTGGTCAACCAAGGAAGATTGCAAAGGAAATCTGCACTACAATGAAGTCTCACTGTCCCCCGGTCAAAAGGGCCATCTGAGAAAAGTCTAAAATCCAGAAAGGCAGGACAGGCCATGGAGAACTGGGAGCCTTGTTATGCTGATGGGAGGGATGTAAATTGCCAACAGCCAGTCTGGAGAAGTGTATGGTGTTTCCTGAAACACCCAAAAAACAAAGCAACAGAGCCTAGGGCACTTCCACTTATGGTCCTATCGCTTAGGGAAATTAAAATCAAAAAGACACAGCCACCCCAAAATTTGGGACGGCTCTGTTTACAAGAACCTCCTTTACGGTACAAGTTTAATATCGCAGAAAGCGAAAAATGGATAACGAAGTTGTGGTACTTACGTACAATGCAATATCACTCAGCAATGAAATCTGTGTCATCAGACCCGTAGCAGCATAATGAGTGGATTCAGGTATGATGATTCTAAGTGAAATAAGTCACACAGAAAAAGGAACATCATAAGATATCACTAATACACGGAATGTAAACTTGGCTACACAGGACCTGAATTACAAAACAGAACAGTGTCTCAAATGTAGAACACCAACTTATGCTTGCTTAAGGGGAAAGGTGAGTTGGGGTGCTGCATAAAACCAGAGATTGAAATTAGCACAGATACCGTTCCATAAGCCAAATATGTAATAGACAAGAGCTACTCCTTGCTCAACGAAGTGGACTCAACACCCCGTATTAAACGCCTAAGAATATACCTGACTAGTAAGAATCTTAAAACCTATGGATTTATATGTCTCCGAAAGAGAATCAAGCGTGTGTACAGCGGCATAAACGCAGCAGTGATAGGATTGGTGAGGTTCGGTGAGCAAATGCAGACCATTTGAAGTCATATTGCATGGTACCCATTCCATGGGTCTCAAATCTCCAGGTTTAAGGGATTCTTCCTTCAGCTCAAACATGCATGTGGAACCCAGAGTATGATCCACCGTGTGATCGGGAAACGTGTTCAAATGTGTCTTAGTTTTTGTTCCCTGGTACTCGGGTGCAAAATTCCAGACGCTTTACTAACACTCTCCCCACTTGGAGAGTCAGTGCCTTTAAACTCCTGTTTGGCCCAGTTTGCAATATCTGCGGAAAATGAACAGCAATAGGGAGAACCCATGAAAGACTAGCTGGAGGTGTCTGGACGGGCAAATTTAACTCTCATTTCCCACCAGGAAGAGGAATTAACCAAAGGCTCAACGTGCCATGCCGGAACCACACTAGGGCCTGAAGCAATCCTGCGGTGTTGCGGCCAGCTCACAAGAAAGCGAGTTGAAGAAAGGAGCTCAGGGACACTGTCATTCACAAACCTGCAGAGTTATAAATGACAGCTATCGTCCAAAATTATATTGAAGTAAGGCTGCCAAGAGGACTTGAAAGTGGGGCAGAATTGCAGGAAACCAATTTCAGGAGGTAGACTGGAATTGCATGTAAAGCATAGGAAAAGAGGCAAAACGTCCACAATGATTCACTTGGCCAAAAAGGGCTTATGCGTTTTTTCCTGCATATATTCAGGAAAAAACGCATATGCACTTTTTGGCCAACCAAGCAAGCTTGCAAAAGAAATCTGCACTACAATGAAGTCTCACTGCCCCCCGGTCAAAAGGGCCATCTGAAAAAAGTGTAAAATCCACAAAGGCAGGACAGGCCATGGAGAACTGGGAGCCTTGTTATGCTGATGGGCGGGATGTAAATTGCCAACAGCCACTCTGGAGAAGTGTATGGTGTTTCCTGAAACATCCAAAAAACAAAGCAACAGAGCCTAGGCCACTTCCACTTATGGTCCTATAGCTTAGGGAAATTAAAATCAAAAAGCCACAGCTACCCCAGAGTTTGGGACAGCTCTGTTTACAAGAACCTCATTTACGGTACAACTTCAATATCACAGAAAGCGAAAAATGGATAAAGAAGTTGTGGTACTTACGTAAAATGCAATATCACTCAGCAATGAAATCTATGTCATCAGGCCCATAGCAGCATAATGAGTGGATTCAGGTACGATGATTCTAAGTGAAATAAGTCACACAGAAAAAGAAACATCATAAGATATGACTAATACACGGAATGTACACTTGGCTACACAGGAACTGAATTACAAAACAGAACAGGGTCTCAAATGTAGAACACCAACTTATGCTTTCTTAAGGGGAAAGGTGAGTTGGGGTGCTGCATAAAACCAGAGATTGAAATGAGCACAGATACCGTTCCATAAGCCAAATATGTAATAGACAAGAGCTACTCCTTGCTCAACGAAGTGGACTCAACACCCCATATTAAACGCCTAAGAATATACCTGACTAGTAAGAATCGTAACACCTATGGATTTATATGTCTCCGAAAGAGAATCAAGTGTGTGTACAGTGGCATAAACGCAGCAGTGATAGGATTGGTGAGGTTCGGTGAGCAAATGCAGACCCTTTGAAGTCATATTGCATGGTACCCATTCCATGTGTGTCATCTCTCCAGGTTTAAGTATTCTTCCTTCAGCTAAAACATGCATGTGGATCCCAGAGTATGATCCACCGTGTGATCGGGAAACGTGTTCAAATGTGTCTCAGTTTTCGACCCCTGGTATTTCAGTGCAACATTCCAGAAGCTTTACTAACACTCTCCCCACTTGGAGAGTCAATGCCTTTAACCTCCTGTTTGTCCCAGTTTGCAATTTCTGCGTAAGATGAACAGGAATAGGGAGAACCAATGAGAGACTAGCTGGAGGTGTCTGGACGGGCAAATTTAACTCTCATTTCCCACCAGGAAGAGGAATTAACCAATGGCTCAGCGTGCCATGCCAGAACCACACTAGGGCCTGAAGCAATTCTTCGGTGTTGCGGCCAGCTCATAAGAAAGAGAGTTGAAGAAAGGAGCTCAGGGGCACTGTAATTCACAAACATGCAGAGTTATAAATGACAGCTATCGTCCAAAAATATATTGAACTAAGGCTGCCAAGAGGACTTGAAAGTGGGGCAGAATTGCAGGAAACCGATTTCAGGAGGTAGACAGGAATTGCACGTAAAGCATAGGAAAAGAGGCAGAACGTCCACAATGATGCACTTGGCCAAAAAGGGCGTATGCGTTTTTTCCTGAATATATTCAGGAAAAAACGCATACGCACTTTTTGGCCAACCAAGCAAGCTTGCAAAGGAAATCTGCACTACAATGAAGTCTCACTGCCCCCCTGTCAAAAGGGCCATCTGATAAAAGTCTAAAATCCAGAAAGGCAGGACAGGCTATGGAGAACTGGGAGCCTTGTTATGCAGATGGGCGGGATGTAAATTGTCAACAGCCACTCTGGAGAAGTGTATGGTGTTTCCTGAAACATACAAAAAACAAAGCAACAGAGCCTAGGGCACTTCCACTTATGGTCCTATAGCTTAGGGAAATTAAAATCAAAAAGACACAGCCACCCCAAAGTTTGGGATGGCTCTGTTTACAAGAACCTCGTTTACGGTACAAGTTCAATATCGCAGAAAGGGAAAAATGGATAAAGAAGTTGTGGTACTTACGTAAAATTCAATATCACTCAGCAATGAAATCTGTGTCATCAGGCCCGTAGCAGCATAATGAGTGGACTCAGGTACGATGATTCTAAGTGAAATAAGTCACACAGAAAAAGAAACATCATAAGATATCACTACTACACGGAATGTAAACTTGGCTACACAGGAACTGAATTACAAAACAGAACAGGGTCTCAAATGTAGAAAATCAACTTATGCTTGCTTAAGGGGAAAGGTGAGTTGGGGTGCTGCATAAAACCAGAGATTGAAATTAGCACAGATACCGTTCCATAAGCCAAATATGTAATAGACAAGAGCTACTCCTTGCTCAACGAAGTGGACACAACACACCATATTAAACGCCTAAGAATATACCTGACTAGTAAGAATCTTAAAACCTATGGATTTCTATGTCTCCGAAAGAGAATCAAACGTGTGTACAGCGGCATAAACGCAGCAGTGATAGGATTGGTGAGGTTCGGTGAGCAAATGCAGACCCTTTGAAGTCATATTGCATGGTACCCATTCCATGGGTCTCAACTCTCCAGGTTTAAGGGATTCTTCCTTCAGCTAAAACATGCATGTGGAACCCAGAGTATGATCCACCGTGTGATCGGGAAACGTGTTCAAATGTGTCTCAGTTTTTGTCCCCTGGTACTCGGGTGCAACATTCCAGATGCTTTACTAACACATTCCCCATTTGGAGAGTCAGTTCCTTTAAACTCCGGTTTGGCCCAGTTTGCAATTTCTGCGGAAAATGAACAGGAATAGGGAGAACCAATGAGAGAATAGCTGGAGGTGTCTGGACGGGAAAATTTAACTCTCATTTCCCACCAGGAAGAGGAATTAACCAAAGGCTCAGCGTGTTATGCCAGAACCACACTAGGGCCTGAAGCAATCCTGCGGTTTTGCGGCCAGCTCACAAGAAAGCGAGTTGAAGAAAGGAGCTCAGGTGCACTGTAATTCACAAACCTGCAGAGTTATGAATGACAGCTATCGTCCAAAAATATATTGAAGTAAGGCTGCCAAGAGGACTTGAAAGCGGGACAGAATTGCAGGAAACCGATTTCAGAAGGTAGACTGGAATTGCATGTAAAGCATAAGAAAAGAAGCAGAACGTCCACAATGATGCACTTGGCCAAAAAGGGCGTATGCGTTTTTTCCTGAATATATTCAGGAAAAAACGGATATGCCCTTTTTGGACAACCAAGCAAGCTTGCAAAGGAAATCTGCACTAAAATGAAGTCTCACTGCCCCCCCAGTCAAAAGGGCCATCTGAAAAATGTGTAAAATCCAGAAAAGCAGGACAGGCCATGGAGAACTGGGAGCCTTGTTATGCTGATGGGTGGGATGTAAATTGCCAACAGCCACTGTGGAGAAGTGTATGGTGTTTCCTGAAACATCTACAAAACAAAGCAACAGAGCCTAGGGCACTGCCACTTATGGTCCTATAGCTTAGGGAAATTAAAATCAAAAAGACACAGCCACCCCAAAGTTTGCGACGGTTCCGTTTACAAGAACCTCATTTACGGTACAAGTTCAATATCACAGAAAGCGAAAAATGGATAAAGAAGTTGTGGTACTTACGTACAATGCAATATCACTGAGCAATGAAATCTATGTCATCAGGCCCATAGCAGCATAATGAGTGGATTCAGGTATGATGATTCTAAGTGAAATAAGTCACACAGAAAAAGAAACATCATAAGATATCACTACTACACGGAATGTAAACTTGGCTACACAGGAACTGAATTACAAAACAGAACAGGGTCTCAAATGCAGAAAACCAACTTATGCTTGCTTAAGTGGAAAGGTGAGTTGGGGTGCTGCATAAAACCAGAGATTGAAATGAGCACAGATACCGTTCCATAAGCCAAATATGTAATAGACAAGAGCTACTCCTTGCTCAACGAAGTGGACTCAACACCCCATATTAAACGCATAACAATATACCTGACTAGCAAGAATCTTAAAACCTATGGATTTATATGTCTCCAAAAGAGAATCAAGCGTGTGTACAGCAGCATAAATGCAGCAGTGATAGGATTGGTGAAGTTCGCTGAGCAAATGCAGACCCTTTGAAGTCATAATACATGGTACCCATTCCATGGGTCTCAACTCTCCAGGTTTAAGGGATTCTTCCTTCAGCTAAAACATGCATGTGGAACCCAGAGTATGATCCACCGTGTGATCGGGAAACGTGTTCAAATGTGTCTCAGTTTTCGTACCCTGGTACTCGGGTGCAACATTCCAGATGCTTTACTAACACATTCCCCATTTGGAGAGTCAGTTCCTTTAAACTCCTGTTTGGCCCAGTTTGCAATTTCTGCGGAAAATGAACAGGAATAGGGAGAACCAATGAGAGAATAGCTGGAGGTGTCTGGACGGGCAAATTTAACTCTCATTTCCCACCAGGAAGAAGAATTAACCAAAGGCTCAGCGTGTTATGCCAGAACCACACTAGGGCCTGAAGCACTCCTGCGGTGTTTCGGCAGCTCACAAGAAAGCGAGTTGAAGGAAGGAGCTCAGGGGCACTGTAATTCACAAACCTGCAGAGTTATAAATGACAGCTATCGTCCAAAAATATATTGAAGTAAGGCTGCCAAGCGGACTTGAAAGCGGGGCAGAACTGCAGGAAACCGATTTCAGGAGGTAGACTAGAATTGCATGTAAAGCATAGGAAAAGAGGCAGAACTTCCACAATGATGCACTTGGCCAAAAAGGGCGTATGCGTTTTTTCCTGAATATATTCAGGAAGAAACGCATACACCCTTTTTGGCCAACCAAGCAAGCTTGCAAAAGAAATCTGCACTACAATGAAGTCTCACTGCCCCCCGGTCTAAGGGGCCATCTGAAAAAAGTGTAAAATCCTGAAAGGCAGGACAGGCCATGCAGAACTGGGAGCCTTGTTATGCTGATGGGCGGGATGTAAATTGCCAACAGCCACTCTGGAGAAGTGTATGGTGTTTCCAGAAACATCTAAAAAACAAAGCAACAGAGCCTAGGGCACTTCCACTTATGGTCCTATAGCTTAGGGAAATTAAAATAATAAAAAAAAACAGCCACCCCAAAGTCTGGGACAGCTGTGTTTACAAGAACCTCGTTTACGGTACAAGTTCAATATGGCAGAAAGCGAAAAATGGATAAAGAAGTTGTGGTACTTACGTACAATGCAATATCACTCAGCAATGAAATCTATGTCTTCAGACCCGTAACAGCATAATGAGTGGATTCAGGTACGATGATTCTAAGTGAAATAAGTCACACAGAAAAAGAAACATCATAAGATATCACTACTACGCAGAATGTAAACTTGGCTACACAGGAACTGAATTACAAAACAGAACAGGATTTCAAATGTAGAAAACCAACTTATGCTTGCTTAAGGGGAAAGGTGAGTTGGGGTGCTGCATAAAACCAGAGATTGAAATTAGCACAGATACCGTTCCATAAGCCAAATATGTAATAGACAAGAGCTACTCCTTGCTCAACGAAGTGGACTCAACACCCCATATTAAACGCCTAAGAATATACCTGACTAGGAAGAAAATTAAAACCAATGGATTTATATGTCTCCGAAAGAGAATAAAGGGTGTGTACAGTGGCATAAACGCAGCAGTGATAGGATTGGTGAGGTTCGGTGAGCAAACGCAGACCCTTTGAAGTCATAATGCATCGTACCCATTCCATGGGTCTCAACCTTCCAGGTTTAAGGGATTCTTCCTTCAGCTAAAACATGCATGTGGAACCCAGAGTATGATCCACCGTGTGATCGGGAAACATGTTCAAATGTGTCTTAGTTTTCATCATCTGGTACTCGGGTGCAACAATCCAGACGCTTTACTAACACTCTCCCCACTTGGAGAGTCAGTGCCTTTAATCTCCTGTTTGGCCCAGTTTGCAAATTCTGTGGAAGATGAACAGGAATAGGGAGAACCCATGAGAGACTAGCTGGAGGTGTCTGGACGGGCAAATTTAACTCTCATTTTCCACCAGGAAGAGTAATTAACCAAAGGCTCAGCGTGCCATGCCAGAACCACAGTAGGGCCAGAATAATCCTGCGGTGTTGCGGCCAGCTCACAAGAAAGCGAGTTGAAGAAAGGAGCTCAGTGGCACTGTAATTCAGAAACATGCAGAGTTATAAATGACACCTATCGTCCAAAAATATATTGAAGTAAGGCTGCCAAGAGGACTTCAAAGTGGGGCGTAATTGCACGAAACCGATTTCAGGAGGTAGACTGGAATTGCATGTAAAGCATAGGAAAAGAGGCAGAACGTCCACAATGATGCACTTGGCCAAAAAGGGTGTATTCGTTTTTTCCTAAATATATTCAGGAAAAAACGCATACGCACTTTTTGGTCAACCAAGGAAGATTGCAAAGGAAATCTGCACTACAATGAAGTCTCACTGTCCCCCGGTCAAAAGGGCCATCTGAGAAAAGTCTAAAATCCAGAAAGGCAGGACAGGCCATGGAGAACTGGGAGCCTTGTTATGCTGATGGGCGGGATGTAAATTGCCAACAGCCAGTCTGGAGAAGTGTATGGTGTTTCCTGAAACAACCAAAAAACAAAGCAACAGAGCCTAGGGCACTTCCACTTATGGTCCTATAGCTTAGGGAAATTAAAATCAAAAAGACACAGCCACCCCAAAATTTGGGACGGCTCTGTTTACAAGAACCTCCTTTACGGTACAAGTTTAATATCACAGAAAGCGAAAAATGGATAACGAAGTTGTGGTACTTACGTACAATGCAATATCACTCAGCAATGAAATCAGTGTCATCAGATCCGTAGCAGCATAATGAGTGGATTCAGGTATGATGATTCTAAGTGAAATAAGTCACACAGAAAAAGGAACATCATAAGATATCACTAATACACGGAATGTAAACTTGGCTACACAGGATCTGAATTACAAAACAGAACAGTGTCTCAAATGTAGAACACCAACTTATGCTTGCTTAAGGGGAAAGGTGAGTTGGGGTGCTGCATAAAACCAGAGATTGAAATTAGCACAGATACCGTTCCATAAGCCAAATATGTAATAGACAAGAGCTACTCCTTGCTCAACGAAGTGGACTCAACACCCCGTATTAAACGCCTAAGAATATACCTGACTAGTAAGAATCTTAAAACCTATGGATTTATATGTCTCCGAAAGAGAATCAAGCGTGTGTACAGCGGCATAAACGCAGCAGTGATAGGATTGGTGAGGTTCGGTGAGCAAATGCAGACCCTTTGAAGTCATATTGCATGGTACCCATTCCATGGGTCTCAAATCTCCAGGTTTAAGGGATTCTTCCTTCAGCTAAAACATGCATGTGGAACCCAGAGTATGATCCACCGTGTGATCGGGAAACGTGTTCAAATGTGTCTTAGTTTTTGTTCCCTGGTACTCGGGTGCAAAATTCCAGACGCTTTACTAACACTCTCCCCACTTGGAGAGTCAGTGCCTTTAAACTCCTGTTTGGCCCAGTTTGCAATATCTGCGGAAAATGAACAGCAATAGGGAGAACCCATGAAAGACTAGCTGGAGGTGTCTGGACGGGCAAATTTAACTCTCATTTCCCACAAGGAAGAGGAATTAACCAAAGGCTCAACGTGCCATGCCGGAACCACACTTGGGCCTGAAGCAATCCTGCGGTGTTGCGGCCAGCTCACAAGAAAGCGAGTTGAAGAAAGGAGCTCAGGGACACTGTCATTCACAAACCTGCAGAGTTATAAATGACAGCTATCGTCCAAAATTATATTGAAGTAAGGCTGCCAAGAGGACTTGAAAGTGGGGCAGAATTGCAGGAAACCAATTTCAGGAGGTAGACTGGAATTGCATGTAAAGCATAGGAAAAGAGGCAAAACGTCCACAATGATTCACTTGGCCAAAAAGGGCTTATGCGTTTTTTCCTGCATATATTCAGGAAAAAACGCATATGCACTTTTTGGCCAACCAAGCAAGCTTGCAAAAGAAATCTGCACTACAATGAAGTCTCACTGCCCCCCGGTCAAAAGGGCCATCTGAAAAAAGTGTAAAATCCACAAAGGCAGGACAGGCCATGGAGAACTGGGAGCCTTGTTATGCTGATGGGCGGGATGTAAATTGCCAACAGCCACTCTGGAGAAGTGTATGGTGTTTCCTGAAACATCCAAAAAACAAAGCAACAGAGCCTAGGCCACTTCCAATTATGGTCCTATAGCTTAGGGAAATTAAAATCAAAAAGCCACAGCTACCCCAGAGTTTGGGACAGCTCTGATTACAAGAACCTCGTTTACGGTACAACTTCAATATCACAGAAAGCGAAAAATGGATAAAGAAGTTGTGGTACTTACGTAAAATGCAATATCACTCAGCAATGAAATCTATGTCATCAGGCCCGTAGCAGCATAATGAGTGGATTCAGGTACGATGATTCTAAGTGAAATAAGTCACACAGAAAAAGAAACATCATAAGATATCACTAATACACGGAACGTACACTTGGCTACACAGGAACTGAATTACAAAACAGAACAGGGTCTCAAATGTAGAACACCAACTTCTGCTTTCTTAAGGGGAAAGGTGAGTTGGGGTGCTGCATAAAACCAGAGATTGAAATGAGCACAGATACCGTTCCATAAGCCAAATATGTAATAGACAAGAGCTACTCCTTGCTCAACGAAGTGGACTCAACACCCCATATTAAACGCCTAAGAATATACCTGACTAGTAAGAATCTTAACACCTATGGATTTATATGTCTCCGAAAGAGAATCAAGTGTGTGTACAGTGGCATAAACGCAGCAGTGATAGGATTGGTGAGGTTCGGTGAGCAAATGCAGACCCTTTGAAGTCATATTGCATGGTACCCATTCCATGCGTGTCATCTCTCCAGGTTTAAGTATTCTTCCTTCAGCTAAAACATGCATGTGGATCCCAGAGTACGATCCACCGTGTGATCGGGAAACGTGTTCAAATGTGTCTCAGTTTTCGACCCCTGGTATTTCAGTGCAACATTCCAGAAGCTTTACTAACACTCTCCCCACTTGGAGACTCAATGCCTTTAACCTCCTGTTTGTCCCAGGTTGCAATTTCTGCGTAAGATGAACAGGAATAGGGAGAACCAATGAGAGACTAGCTGGAGGTGTCTGGACGGGAAAATTTAACTCTCATTTCCCACCAGGAAGAGGAATTAACCAATGGCTCAGCGTGCCATGCCAGAACCACACTAGGGCCTGAAGCAATCCTTCGGTGTTGCGGCCAGCTCATAAGAAAGAGAGTTGAAGAAAGGAGCTCAGGGGCACTGTAATACACAAACATGCAGAGTTATAAATGACAGCTATCGTCCAAAAATATATTGAACTAAGGCTGCCAAGAGGACTTGAAAGTGGGGCAGAATTGCAGGAAACCGATTTCAGGAGGTAGACAGGAATTGCACGTAAAGCATAGGAAAAGAGGCAGAACGTCCACAATGATGCACTTGGCCAAAAAGGGCGTATGCGATTTTTCCTGAATATATTCAGGAAAAAACGCATACGCCCTTTTTGGCAAACCAAGCAAGCTTGCAAATGAAATCTGCACTACAATGAAGTCTCACTTCCCCGCGGTCAAAAGGGCCATCTGAAAAAAGTGTAAAATCCAGAAAGGCAGGACAGGGCATGGAGAACTGGGAGCCTTGTTATGCTGATGGGCGGGATGTAAATTCCCAACAGCCACTCTGGAGAAGTGTATGGTGTTTCCTGAAACATCTAAAAAACAAAGCAACAGAGCCTAGGTCACTTCCACTTATGGTCCTATAGCTTAGGGAAATTAAAATCAAAAAGACACAGCCACCCCAAAGTTTGCGTTGGCTCTTTTTACAAGAACCTCGTTTACGGTACAAGTTCAGTATCACAGAAAACGGAAAATGGATAAAGAAGTTGTGGTACTTACATACAAGGCAATATCACTCACCAATGAAATCTATGTCATCAGGCCCGTAGCAGCATAATGAGTGTATTCAGGTACGATGACTCTAAGTGAAATAAGTCACACAGAAAAAGAAACATCATAAGATATCACTAATACACGGAATGTAAACTTGGCTACACAGGAACTGAATTACAAAACAGAACAGGGTCTCAAATGTAGAAAACCAACTTATGCTTCCTTAAGGGGAAAGGTGAGTTGGGGTGCTGCATAAAACCAGAGATTGAAATGAGCACAGATACCGTTCCATAAGCCAAATATGTAATAGACAAGAGCTACTCCTTGCTCAACGAAGTGGACTCAACACCCCATATTAAACGCCTAAGAATATACCTGACTAGTAAGAATCTTAACACCTATGGATTTATATGTCTCCGAAAGAGAATCAAGTGTGTGTACAGTGGCATAAACGCAGCAGTGATAGGATTGGTGAGGTTCGGTGAGCAAATGCAGACCCTTTGAAGTCATATTGCATGGTACCCATTCCATGCGTGTCATCTCTCCAGGTTTAAGTATTCTTCCTTCAGCTAAAACATGCATGTGGATCCCAGAGTACGATCCACCGTGTGATCGGGAAACGTGTTCAAATGTGTCTCAGTTTTCGACCCCTGGTATTTCAGTGCAACATTCCAGAAGCTTTACTAACACTCTCCCCACTTGGAGACTCAATGCCTTTAACCTCCTGTTTGTCCCAGGTTGCAATTTCTGCGTAAGATGAACAGGAATAGGGAGAACCAATGAGAGACTAGCTGGAGGTGTCTGGACGGGAAAATTTAACTCTCATTTCCCACCAGGAAGAGGAATTAACCAATGGCTCAGCGTGCCATGCCAGAACCACACTAGGGCCTGAAGCAATCCTTCGGTGTTGCGGCCAGCTCATAAGAAAGAGAGTTGAAGAAAGGAGCTCAGGGGCACTGTAATACACAAACATGCAGAGTTATAAATGACAGCTATCGTCCAAAAATATATTGAACTAAGGCTGCCAAGAGGACTTGAAAGTGGGGCAGAATTGCAGGAAACCGATTTCAGGAGGTAGACAGGAATTGCACGTAAAGCATAGGAAAAGAGGCAGAACGTCCACAATGATGCACTTGGCCAAAAAGGGCGTATGCGATTTTTCCTGAATATATTCAGGAAAAAACGCATACGCCCTTTTTGGCAAACCAAGCAAGCTTGCAAATGAAATCTGCACTACAATGAAGTCTCACTTCCCCGCGGTCAAAAGGGCCATCTGAAAAAAGTGTAAAATCCAGAAAGGCAGGACAGGGCATGGAGAACTGGGAGCCTTGTTATGCTGATGGGCGGGATGTAAATTCCCAACAGCCACTCTGGAGAAGTGTATGGTGTTTCCTGAAACATCTAAAAAACAAAGCAACAGAGCCTAGGTCACTTCCACTTATGGTCCTATAGCTTAGGGAAATTAAAATCAAAAAGACACAGCCACCCCAAAGTTTGCGTTGGCTCTGTTTACAAGAACCTCGTTTACGGTACAAGTTCAGTATCACAGAAAACGGAAAATGGATAAAGAAGTTGTGGTACTTACATACAAGGCAATATCACTCAGCAATGAAATCTATGTCATCAGGCCCGTAGCAGCATAATGAGTGTATTCAGGTACGATGACTCTAAGTGAAATAAGTCACACAGAAAAAGAAACATCATAAGATATCACTAATACACGGAATGTAAACTTGGCTACACAGGAACTGAATTACAAAACAGAACAGGGTCTCAAATGTAGAAAACCAACTTATGCTTGCTTAAGGGGAAAGGTGAGTTGGGGTGCTGCATAAAACCAGAGATTGAAATGAGCACAGATACCGTTCCATAAGCCAAATATGTAATAGACAAGAGCTACTCCTTGCTCAACGAAGTGGACTCAACACCCCATATTAAACGCCTAAGAATATACCTGACTACTAAGTATCTTAAAACCTACGGATTTCTATGTCTCCGAAAGAGAATCAAGCGTGTGTACAGCGGCATAAATGCAGCAGTGATAGGATTGGTGAGGTTCGGTGAGCAAATGCAGACCCTTTGAAGTCATATTGCATGGTACCCATTCCATGGGTCTCAACTCTCCAGGTTTAAGGGATTCTTCTTTCAGCTAAAACATGCATGTGGATCCCAGAGTATGAAGTCATATTGCATGGTACCCATTCCATGGATCTCAACTCTCCAGGTTTAAGGGATTCTTCTTTCAGCTAAAACAGGCATGTGGAACCCAGAGTATGATCCACCGTGTCATCGGGAAACGTGTTCAAATGTGTCTCAGTTTTTGTCCCCTTGTACTCGGGTGCAACATTCCAGACGCTTTACTAACACTCTCCCCACTTGGAGAGTCAGTGCCTTTAACATCCTGTTTGGCCCAGTTTGCAATTTCTGCGGAAAATGAACAGGAATAGGGAGAACCAATGAGAGACTAGCTGGAGGTGTCTGGACGGGCAAATTTAACTCTCATTTCCCACCAGGAAGAGGAATTAACCAAAGGCTCAGCGTGCCGTGCCGGAACCACACTAGGGCCTGAAGCAATCCTGAGGTGTTGCGGCCAGCTCACAAAAAAGCGAGTTGAAGAAAGGAGCTCAGGGACACTGTCATTCACAAACCTGCAGAGTTATAAATCACAGCTATCGTCCAAAAATATATTGAAGTAAGGCTGCCAAGACGACTTGAAAGCGGGGCAGAATTGCAGGAAACGGATTTCAGGAGGTAGACTGGAATTGCATGTAAAGCATAGGAAAAGAGGCAGAACGTCCACAATGATGCACTTGGCCAAAAAGGGCGTATGCGTTTTTTCCTGAATATATTCAGGAAAAAACGCATACGCCCTTTTTGGCAAACCAAGCAAGCTTGCAAAGGAAATCTGCACTACAATGAAGTCTCACTTCCCCGTGGTCAAAAGGGCTATCTGAAAAAAGTGTAAAATCCAGAAAGGCAGGACAGGCCATGGAGAACTGGGAGCCTTGTTATGCTGATGGGCGGGATGTAAATTGCCAACAGCCACTCTGGAGAAGTGTATGGTGTTTCCTGAAACATCTAAAAAACAAAGCAACAGAGCCTAGGTCACTTCCACTTATGGTCCTATAGCTTAGGGAAATTAAAATCAAAAAGACACAGCCACCCCAAAGTTTGGGATGGCTCTGTTTACAAGAACCTCGTTTACGGTACAAGTTCAGTATCACAGAAAATGGAAAATGGATAAAGAATTTGTGGTACTTACGTACAATGCAATATCACTCAGCAATGAAATCTATGTCACCAGGCCCATAGCAGCATAATGAGTGGATTCAGATACGATGATTCTAAGTGAAATAAGTCACACAGAAAAAGAAACATCATAAGATATCACTAATACACGGAATGTAAACTTGGCTACACAGGAACTGAATTACAAAACAGAACAGGGTCTCAAATGTAGAAAACCAACTTATGCTTGCTTAAGGGGAAAGGTGAGTTGGGGTGCTGCATAAAACCAGAGATTGAAATGAGCACAGATACCGTTCCATAAGCCAAATATGTAATAGACAAGAGCTACTCCTTGCTCAACGAAGTGGACTCAACACCCCATATTAAACGCCTAAGATTATACCTGACTACTAAGTATCTTAAAACCTACGGATTTCTATGTCTCCGAAAGAGAATCAAGCGTGTGTACAGCGGCATAAACGCAGCAGTGATAGGATTGGTGAGGTTCGGTGAGCAAATGCAGACCCTTTGAAGTCATATTGCATGGTACCCATTCCATGGGTCTCAACTCTCCAGGTTTAAGGGATTCTTCCTTCAGCTAAAACATGCATGGGGAACCAGAGTATGATCCACCGTGTGATCGGGAAACGTGTTCAAATGTGTCTCAGTTTTTGTCAACTGGTACTCAGGTGCAACATTCCAGATGCTTTACTAACACTCTCCCCACTTGGAGAGTCAGTGTCATTAACCTCCTGTTTGGCCCAGTTTGCAATTTCTGCGGAAGATGAACAGGAATAGGGAGAACCAATGAGAGACTAGCTTGAGGTGACTTGACCGGCAAATTTAACTCCCATTTCCCACCAGGAAGAGGAATTAACCAAAGGCTCAGCATGCCATGCCGGAACCACACTAGGGCCTGAAGCAACCCTGCGGTGTTGCGGCCAGCTCACAAGAAAGCGAGTTGAAGAACGGAGCTCAACAGCACTGTAATTCACACACTTGCAGACTTATAAATGACAGCTATCCTCCAAAAATGTTTTCAAGTAAGGCTGCCAAGAGGACTTGAAAGTGGGGCAGAATTGCAGGAAACCGATTTCAGGAGGTAGACTGGAATTGCATGTAAAGCATAGGAAAAGAGGCAGAACGTCCACAATTATGCAGTTGGCCAAAAAGTGCGTATGCGTTTTTTCCTGAATATATTCAGGAAAAAACGCATACGCACTTTTTGGCCAACCAAGCAAGCTAGCAAAGGAAATCTGCACTAAAATGAAGTCTCACTTCCCCCCGGTCAAAACGGCCATCTGAAAAAAGTGTAAAATCCAGAGAGGCAGGACAGGCCATAGAGAACTGGGAGCCTTGTTATGCTGTTGGGCGGGATATAAATTGCCAACAGCCACTCTGGAGAAGTGTATGGTGTTTCCTGAAACATCTAAAAAACAAAGCAACAGAGCCTAGGCCACTTCCGCTTATGGTCCTATAGCTTAGGGAAATTAAAATCAAAAAGACACAGCCACCCCAAAGTTTGGGACGGCTCTGTTTACAAGAACCTCGTTTACAGTACAAGTTCAATATCACAGAAAGCGAAAAACGGATAAAGAAGTTGTGGTACTTACGTACAATGCAATATTACTCAGCAATGAAATCTATGTCAGCAGGCCCGTAGCAGCATAATGAGTGGATTCAGGTACGATGATTCTAAGTGAAATAAGTCACAGAGAAAAAGAAACATCATAAGATAACACCACTACACGGAATGTAAACTTGGCTACACAGGAACTGAATTACAAAACAGAACAGGGTCTCAAATGTAGAAAACCAACTTATGCTTGCTTAAGGGGAAAGGTGAGTTGGGGTGCTGCATAAAACCAGAGATTGAAATGAGCACAGATACCGTTTCATAAGCCAAATATGTAATAGAAAAGAGCTTCTCCTTGCTCAACGATGTGGACTCAACACCCCATATTAAACGCCTAAGTATATACCTGACTAGTAAGAATCTTAAAACCTATGGATTTATATGTCTCCGAAAGAGAATCAAGCGTGTGTACAGCGGCATAAACGCAGCAGTGATAGGATTGGTGAGGTTCGGTGAGCAAATGCAGACCCTTTGAAGTCATATTGCATGGTACCCATTCCATGGGTCTCAACTCTCCAGATTTAAGGGATTCTTCTTTCAGCTAAAACATGCATGTGGAACCCAGAGTATGATCCACCATGTGATCGGGAAACGTGTTCAAATGTGTCTCAGTTTTCGTCCCCTGGTACTCGGGTGCAACATTCCAGATGCTTTACTAACACTCTCCCCACTTGGAGAGTCAGTGCCTTTAACCTCCTGTTTGGCCCAGTTTGCAATTTCTGCGGAAAATGAACAGGAATAGGGAGAACCCATGAGAGACTAGCTGGAGGTGTCTGGCCGGGCAAATTTAACTCTCATTTCCCACCAGGAAGAGGAATTAACCAAAGGCTCTGCGTGCCGTGCCGGAACCACACTAGGGCCTGAAGCAATCCTGCGGTGTTGCGGCCAGCTTACAAGAAAGCGAGTTGAAGAAAGGAGCTCAGGGGCACTGTCATTCACAAACCTGCAGAGTTATAAATGACAGCTATCGTCCAAAAATATATTGAAGTAAGGCTGCCAAGAGGACTTGAAAGCGGGGCAGAATTGCAGGAATCCGATTTCAGGAGGTAGACTGGAATTGCATGTAAAGCATAGGAAAAGAGGCAGAACGTCCACAATGACGCACTTGGCCAAAAAGGGCGTATGCATTTTTTCCTGAATATATTCAGGAAAAAACGCATACGCCCTTTTTGGCCAACCAAGCAAGCTTGCAAAGGAAATCTGCACTACAATGAAGTCTCACTGCCCCCCGGTCAAAAGGGCCATCTGAAAAAAGTGTAAAATCCAGAAAGGCAGAACAGGCCATGGAGAACTGGGAGCCTTGTTATGCTGATGGGCGGGATGTAAATTGCCAACAGCCACTCTGGAGAAGTGTATGGTGTTTCCTGAAACATCTAAAAAACAAAGCAACAGAGCCTAGGGCACTCTCACTTATGGTCCTATAGCTTAGGGAAATTAAAATCAAAAAGACACAGCCACCCCAAAGTTTGGGACAGCTCTGTTTACAAGAACCTCGTTTACGGTACAAGTTCAATATCACAGAAAGCGAAAAATGGATAAAGAAGTTGTGGTACTTACGTACAATGCAATATCACTCAGCAATGAAATCTATGTCATCAGGCCCGTAACAGCATAATGAGTGGATTCAGGTACTATGATTCTAAGTGAAATAAGTCACACAGAAAAGGAAACATCATAAAATATCACTAATACACGGAATGTAAACTTGGCTACACAGGAACTGAATTAGAAAACAGAACAGGGTCTCAAATGTAGAAAACCAACTTATGCTTGCTTAAGGCGAAAGGTGAGTTGGGGTGCTGCATAAAGCCAGAGATTGAAACTAGCACAGACACCGTTGCATAAGCCAAATATGTAATAGACAAGAGCTACTCCTTGCTCAACGAAGTGGACTCAACACCACATATTAAACGCCTAAGAATATACCTGACTAGTAAGAATCTTAAAACCTATGGATTTCTATGTCTCCGAAAGAGAATCAAGCGTGTGTACAGCGGCATAAACGCAGCAGTGATAGGATTGGTGAGGTTCGGTGAGCAAATGCAGACCCTTTGAAGTCATATTGCATGGTACCCATTCCATGGGTCTCAACTCTGCAGGTTTAAGGGATTCTTCCTTCAGCTAAAACATGCATGTGGAACCCAGAGTATGATCCACCGTGTGATCGGTAAACGTGTTCAAATGTGTCTCAGTTTTTGTCCCCTGGTACTCGGGTGCAAAATTCCAGACGCTTTACTAACACTCTCCCCACTTGGAGAGTCAGTGCCTTTAACCTCCTGTTTGGCCCAGTTTGCAATTTCTGCATAAGATGAACAGGAATAGGAAGAACCAATGAGAGACTAGCTGGAGGTGTCTGGTCGGGCAAATTTAACTCTCATTTCCCACCAGGAAGAGGAATTAACCAAAGCCTCAGCGTGCCATGCCGGAACCACACTAGGGCCTGTAGCAATCCTGCAGTGTTGCGGCCAGCTCAAAAGAAAGCGAGTTGAAGAAAGGAGCTCAGGGGCACTGTCATTCACAAACCTGCAGAGATATAAATGACAGCTATCGTCCAAAAATATATTGAAGTAAGGCTGCCAAGAGGACTTGAAAGCGGGGCAGAATTGCAGGAAACCGATTTCAGGAGGTAGACTGGAATTGCATGTAAAGCATAGGAAAAGAGGCAGAACGTCCACAATGAAGCACTTGGCCAAAAAGGACGTATGCGTTTTTTCCTGAATATATTCAGGAAAAAACCCACACGCCCTTTTTGGCCAACCAAGCAAGCTTGCAAAGGAAATCTGCACTACAATGAAGTCTCACTGCCCCCCGGTCAAAAGGGCCATCTGAAAAAAGTGTAAAATCCAGAAAGGCAGGACAGGCCATGGAGAACTGGGAGCCTTGTTATGCTGATGGGCGGGATGTAAATTGCCAACAGCCACTCTGGAGAAGTGTATGGTGTTTCCTGAAACATCCAAAAAACAAAGCAACAGAGCCTAGGCCACTTCCACTTATGGTCCTATAGCTTAGGGAAATTAAAATCAAAAAGGCACAGCCACCCCAAAGTTTGGGACGGCTCTGTTTACAAGAACCTCATTTACGGTACAAGTTCAATATCACAGAAAGCGAAATATGGATAAAGAATTTGTGGTACTTACGTAGAATGCAATATCACTAGGCAATGAAATCTATGTCATCAGGCCCGTAGCAGCATAATGAGTGGATTCAGGTACGATGATTCTAAGTGAAATAAGTCACAGAGAAAAAGAAACATCATAAGATATCACTAATACACGGAATGTAAACTTGGCTACACAGGAACTGAATTACAAAACAGAATAGGGTCTCAAATGTAGAAAACCAACTTATGCTTGTTTAAGGGGAAAGGTGAGTTGGGGTGCTGCATAAAACCAGAGATTGGAATGTGCACAGATACCATTCTATAAGCCAAATATGTAATAGACAAGAGCTACTCCTTGCTCAACGAAGTGGACTCAACACCCCATATTAAACTCCTAACAATATACCTGACTAGTAAGAATCTTAAAAGCTATGGATTTCTATGTCTCCGAAAGAGAATCAAGTGTGTGTACATCGGCATAAACGCAGCAGTGATAGGATTGGTGAGGTTCGGTGAGCAAATGCAAACCCTTTGAAGTCATATTGCATGGTACCGATTCCATGGGTCTCAACTCTCCAGGTTTAAGGGATTCTTCCTTCAGCTAAAACATGCATGTGGAACCCAGAGTATGATCCACCGTGTGATCGGGAAACGTGTTCAAATGTGTCTCAGTTTTCGTCCCCTGGTACTCGGGTGCAACATTCCAGACGCTTTACTAACAGTCTCCCCACTTGGAGAGTCAGTGCCTTGAACCTCCTGTTTGGCCCAGTTTGCAATTTCTACGTAAGATGAACAGGAATAGGGAGAACCAATGAGAGACTAGCTGGAGGTGTCTGGACGGGCAAATTTAACTCTCATTTCCCACCAGGAAGAGGAATTAACCAAAGGCTCAAAGTGTCATGCCGGAACCACACTAGGGCCTGTAGCAATCGTGCAGTGTTGCGGCCAGCTCACAAGAAAGCGAGTTGAAGTAAGGAGCTCAGGGGCAGTGTAATTCACAAGCCTGCAGACTTATAAATGACAGCTATCCTCCAAAAATATATTCAAGTAAGGCTGCCAAGAGGACTTCAAAGCGGGGCAGAATTGCAGGAAACCGATTTCAGGAGGTAGACTGGAATTGTATGTAAAGCATAGGAAAAGAGGCAGAACGTCCACAATGATGCACTTGGCCAGAAAGTGTGTATGCGTTTTTTCCTGAATATATTCAGGAAAAAACGCATACGTCCTTTTTGGCCAACCAAGCAAGCTTGCAAAGGAAATCTGCACTACAATGAAGTCTCACTGGCCCCCGGTCAAAAGGACCATCTGAAAAAAGTGTAAAATCCAGAGAGGCAGGACAGACCATGGAGAACTGGGAGCCTTGTTATGCTGATGGGCGGGATGTAAATTGCCAACAGCCACTCTGGAGAAGTGTATGGTGTTTCCTGAAACATCTAGAAAACAAAGCAACAGAGCCTAGGGCACTTCCAATTATGGTCCTATAGCTTAGGGAAATTAAAATCAAAAAGAAACAGCCACCCCAAAGTTTGGGACGGCTCTGTTTACAAGAACCTCGTTTACGGTACAAGTTCAATATCACAGAAAGCGAAAAATGGATAAAGAAGTTGTGGTACTTACGTACAATGCAATATAACTCAGCAATGAAATCTATGTTATCAGGCACGTAGCAGCATAATGAGTGGATTCAGGTACGATGATTCTAAGTGAAATAAGTCACACAGAAAAAGAAACATCATAAGATATCACTACTACACGGAATGTAAACTTGGCTACACAGGAACTGAATTAGAAAACAGAACAGGGTCTCAAATGTAGAAAACCAACTTATGCTTGCTTAAGGGGAAAGGTGAGTTGGGGTGCTGCATAAAACCAGAGATTGAAATGAGCACAGATACCGTTCCATAAGCCAAATATGTAATAGACAAGAGCTACTACTTGCTCAACGAAGTGGAATCAACACCCCATATTAAACGCCTAAGAATATACCTGACTAGTAAGTATCTAAAAACCTATGGATTTCTATGTCTCTGAAGGAGAATCAAGCGTGTGTACAGCAGCATAAACGCAGCAGTGATAGGATTGGTAAGGTTCGGTGAGCAAATGCAGACCCTTTGAAGTCATATTGCATGGTACCCATTCCATGGGTCTCAACTCTCCAGGTTTAAGGGATTCTTCCTTCAGCTAAAACATGCATGTGGAACCCAGAGTATGATCCACCGTGTGATCGGGAAACATGTTCAAATGTGTTTCAGTTTTTATCCCCTGGTACTCGGGTGCAACATTCCAGACACTTTACTAACACTCTCCCCACTTGGAGAGTCAGTGCCTTTAACCTCCTGTTTGGCCCAGTTTGCAATTTCTGCGTAAGATGAACAGGAATAGGAAGAACCAATGAGAGACTAGCTGGAGGTGTCTGGACGGGCAAATTTAACTCTCATTTCCCACCAGGAAGAGGAATTAACCAAAGCCTCAGCGTGCCGTGCTGGAACCACACTAGGGCCTGTAGCAATCCTGCAGTGTTGCGGCCAGCTAACAAGAAAGCGAGTTGAAGAAAGGAGCTCAGGGACACTGTAATTCACAAACCTGCAGAGTTATAAATGACAGCTATCGTCCAAAAATATATTCAAGTAAGGCTGCCAAGAGGACTTGAAAGCGGGGCAGAATTGCACGAAACCGATTTCAGGAGGTAGACTGGAATTGCATGTAAAGCATAGGAAAAGAGGCAGAACGTCCACAATGATGCACTTGGCCAAAGGGGTGTATGCGTTTTTTCCTGAATATATTCAGAAAAAAACGTATACGCACGTTTTGGCCAACCAAGCAAGCTTTCGAAGGAAATCTGCACTACAATGAAGTCTCAGTGCCCCCCGGTCAAAAGGGCCATCTGAAAAATGTGTAAAATCCAGAAAGTCAGGACAGGCCACGGAGAACTGGGAGCCTTGTTATGCTGATGGGCGGGATGTAAATTGCCAACAGCCACTCTGGGGAAGTGTATGGTGTTTCCTGAAACATCTAAAAAACAATGCAACAGAGCCTAGGCCACTTCCACTTATGTTCCTATAGCTTAGGGAAATTAAAATCAAAAAGACACAGCGACCCCAAAGTTTGGGACGGCTCTGTTTAAAAGAACCTCATTTACGGTAGAAGTTCAATATCACAGAAAGCGAAATATGGATAAAGAAGTTGTGGTACTTACGTACAATGCAATATCACGCAGCAATGAAATCTATGTCATCAGTCCCATAGCAGCGTAATGAGTGGATTCAGGTACGATGATTCTAAGTGAAATAAGTCACACAGAAAAAGAAACATCATAAGATATCACTAATACACGGAATGTAAACTTGGCTACACAGGAACTGAATTACAAAACAGAACAGGGTCTCAAATGTAAAAAACCAACTTATGCTTGTTTAAGGGGTAGGTGAGTAGGGTGGTGCATAAAACCAGAGATTGAAATTAGCACACATACCGTTCCATAAGCCAAATATGTAACAGACAAGAGCTACTCCTTGCTCAACGAAGTGGACTCAACAACCCATATTAAACGCCTAAGAATATACCTGACTAGTAAGAATCTTAAAACCTATGGATATATATGTCTCTGAAAGAGATTCTAGCGTGTGTAGAGTGGTATAAACGAAGCAGTGACAGGATTGGTGAGGTTTGGTGAGTAAATGCAGACCCTTTGAAGTCATATTGCATGGTACCCATTCCATGGGTGTCAACTCTCCAGGTTTAAGGGATTCTTCCTTCAGCTAAAACATGCATGTGGAACCCAGAGTATGATCCAGCGTGTGATCGGGAAATGTGTTCAAATGTGTCTCAGTTTTCGTCCCCTGGTACTCGGGTGCAACATTCCAGACGCTTTACTAACACTCTCCCTACTTGGAGAGTCAGTACCTTTAACCTCCTGTTTGGCCAAGTTTCAATTTCTGCGGAAGATGAACAGGTATAGGGAGAACCAATGAGAGACTAGCTTGAGGTGTCTGGACGGGCAAATTTAACTCTCATTTCCCACCAGGAAGAGGAATTAACCAAAGGCTCAGCATGCCGTGCCGGAACCACACTAGGGCCTGAAGCAATCCTGCGGTGTTCCGGCCAGCTCACAAGAAAGCGCGTTGAAGAAAGGAGCTCAGGGGCACTGTAATTCCCAAACCTGCAGAGTTATAAATGACAGCTATCGTCCAAAAATATATTGAAGTTAGGCTGCCAAGAGGACTTGAAAGCGGGGCAGAATTGCAGGAATCCGATTTCAGGAGGTAGACTGGAATTGCATATAAAGCATAGGAAAAGAGGCAGAACGTCGACAATGATGCACTTGGCCAAAAAGGGCGTATGCGTTTTTTCCTGAATATATTCAGGAAAAAACGCATACGCCCTTTTTGGCCAACCAAGCAAGCTTGCAAAGGAAATCTGCACTACAATGAAGTCTCACTGCCCCCCGGTCAAAAGGGCCATCTGAAAAAAGTGTAAAATCCAGAAAGGCAGGACAGGCCATGGAGAACTGGGAGCCTTGTTATGCTGATGGGCGGGATGTAAATTGCCAACAGCCACTCTGGAGAAGTGTATGGTGTTTCCTGAAACATCTAAAAAACAAAGCAACAGAGCCTAGGCCACTTCCACTTATGGTCCTATAGCTTAGGGAAATTAAAATCAAAAAGACGCAGCCACCCCAAAGTTTGGGATGGCTCTGTTTACAAGAACCTCGTTTACGGTTCAAGTTCAGTATCACAGAAAGCGAAAAATGGATAAAGAATTTGTGATACTTACGTACAATACAATATCACTCAGCAATGAAATCTATGTCCTCAGGCCCGTAGCAGCATAATGAGTGGATTCAGCTACGATGATTCTAAGTGAAATAAGTCACACAGAAAAAGAAACGTCATAAGATATCACTAATACACGGAATGTAAACTTGGCTACACAGGAACTGAATTACAAAACAGAACAGGGTCTCAAATGTAGAAAACCAACCTATGCTTGCTTAAGGGGAAAGGTGAGTTGGGGTGCTGCATAAAACCAGAGATTGAAATGAGCACAGATACCGTTCCATAAGCCAAATATGTAATAGACAAGAGCTACTCCTTGCTCAACGAAGTGGAATCAACACCCCATATTAAACGCCTAAGAATATACCTGACTAGTAAGAATCTTAAACCTATGGATTTATATGTCTCCGAAAGAGAATCAAGCGTGTGTACAGCGGCATAAACGCAGCAGTGATAGGATTGGTGAGGTTCGTTGAGCAAATGCAGACCCTTTGAAGTCATATTGCATGGTACCCATTCCATGGGTCTCAACTCTCCAGGTTTAAGGGATTCTTCCTTCAGCTAAAACATGCATGTGGAACCCAGAGTATGATCCACCGTGTGATCGGGAAACGTGTTCAAATGTGTCTCAGTTTTCGTCCCCTGGTACTCGGGTGCAACATTCCAGACGCTTTACTAACACTCTCCCCACTTGGAGAGTCAGTGCCTTTAACCTCCGGTTTGGCCCAGTTTCAATTTCTGCGGAAGATGAACAGGAATAGGGAGAACCAATGAGAGACTAGCTGGAGGTGTCTGGACGGGCAAATTTAACTCTCATTTCCCACCAGGAAGAGGAATTAACCAAAGAATCAGCGTGCCGTGCCGGAACCACACTAGGGCCTGAAGCAATCCTGCGGTGTTGCGGCCAGCTCACAAGAAAGTGCGTTGAAGAAAGTAGCTCAGGGGCACTGTCGTTCACAAACCTGCAGAGTTATAAATGACAGCTATCGTCCAAAAATATATTGAAGTAAGGCTGCCAAGAGGACTTGAAAGCGGGGCAGAATTGCAGGAAACCAATTTCAGGAAGTAGACTGGAATTGCATGTAAAGCATAGGAAAAGAGGCAGAACGTCCACAATGATGCACTTGGCCAAAAAGGGCGTATGCGTTTTTTCCTGAATATATACAGGAAAAAACGCATACGCCCTTTTTGTCCAACCAAGCAAGCTTGCAAAGGAAATCTGCACTACAATGAAGTCTCACTGCCCCCCGGTCAAAAGGGCCATCTGAAAAAAGTGTAAAATCCAGAAAGGCAGGACAGGCCATGGAGAACTGGGAGCCTTGTTATGCTGATGGGCGGGATGTAAATTGCCAACAGCCACTCTGGAGAAGTGTATGGTGTTTCCTGAAACATCTAAAAAACAAAGCAACAGAGCCTAGGCCACTTCCACTTATGGTCCTATAGCTTAGGGAAATTAAAATCAAAAAGACACAGCCACCCCAAAGTTTGGGATGGCTCTGTTTACAAGAACCTCGTTTACGGTTCAAGTTCAATATCGCAGAAAGCGAAAAATGGATAAAGAAGTTGTGGTACTTACGTACAATGCAATATAACTCAGCAATGAAATCTATGTCATCAGGCCCATAGCAGCATAATGAGTGGACTCAGGTACGATGATTCTAAGTGAAATAAGTCACACAGAAAAAGAAACATCATAAGATATCACTAATACATGGAATGTAAATTTGGCTACACAGGAACTGAATTAGAAAACAGAACAGGGTCTCAAATGTAGAAAACCAAGTTATGCTTGCTTAAGGGGAAAGGTGAGTTGGGGTGCTGCATAAAGCCAGAGATTGAAATGAGCACAGATACCGTTCCATAAGCCAAATATGTAATAGACAAGAGCTACTCCTTGCTCAACGAAGTGGACTCAACACCCCATATTAAACGCCTAAGAATATACCTGACTAGTAAGTATGTTAAAACCTATGGATTTCTATGTCTCCGAAAGAGAATCAAGCGTGTGTACAGCGGCATAAACGCAGCAGTGATAGGATTGGTTAGGTTCGGTGAGCAAATGCAGACCCTTTGAAGTCATATTGCATGGTACCCATTCCATGGGTCTCAACTCTCCAGGTTTAACGGATTCTTCCTTCAGCTAAAACATGCATGTGGAACCCAGAGTATGATCCACAGTGTGATCGGGAAACGTGTTCAAATGTGTCTCAGTTTTCGTCCCCTGGTACTCGGATGCAACATTCCAGACGCTTTACTAACACTCTCCCCACTTGCAGAGTCAGTGCCTTTAACCTCCTGTTTGGCCCAGTTTGCAATTTCTGCGTAAGATGAACAGGAATAGGGAGAACCAATGAGAGACTAGCTGGAGGTGTCTGGACGGGCAAATTTAACTCTCATTTCCCAACAGGAAGAGGAATTAACCAAAGGCTCATTGTGCCATGCCGGAACCACACTAGGGCCTGAAGCAATCCTGCGGTGTTGCGGCCAGCTCACAAGAAAGCGAGTTGAAGAAAGGAACTCAGGGGCACTGTAATTCACAAACCTGCAGAGTTATAAATGACAGCTATCGTCCAAAAATATATTGAAGTAAGGCTGCCAAGAGGACTTGAAAGCGGGGCAGAATTGCAGGAAACCGATTTCAGGAGGTAGACTGGAATTGCATGTAAAGCATAGGAAAAGAGGCAGAACGTCCACAATGATGCACTTGGCCAAAGGGGCGTATGCGTTTTTTCCTGAATATATTCAGAAAAAAACGCATACGCCCTTTTTGGCCAACCAAGCAAGCTTGCGAAGGAAATCTGCACTACAATGAAGTCTCACTGCCCCATGGTCAAAAGGGACATCTGAAAAAAGTGTAAAATCCAGAAAGTTAGGACAGGCCACGGAGAACTGGGAGCCTTGTTATGCTGCTGGGCGGGATGTAAATTGCCAACAGCCACTCTGGAGAAGTGTATGGTGTTTCCTGAAACATCTAAAAAACAAAGCAACAGAGCCTAGGCCACTTCCACTTATGGTCCTATACCTTAGGGAAATTAAAATCAAAAAGACACAGCCACCCCAAAGTTTCGGATGGCTCTGTTTACAAGAACCTCGTTTACGGTACAAGTTCAATATTGCAGAAAGCGAAAAATGGATAAAGAAGTTGTGGTACTTACGTACAATGCAATATCACTCAGCAATGAAATCTATGTCATCAGGCCCGTAGCAGCATAATGAGTGGATTCAGCTACGATGATTCTAAGTGAAATAAGTCACACAGAAAAAGAAACATCATAAGATATCACTAATACACGGAATGTAAACTTGGCTACACAGGAACTGAATTACAAAACAGAACAGGGTCTCAAATGTTGAAAACCAAGTTATGCTTGCTTAAGGGGAAAGGTGAGTTGGGGTGCTGCATAAAACCAGAGATTGAAATTAGCACAAATACCATTCCATAAGCCAAATATGTAATAGACAAGAGCTACTCCTTGCTCAACGAAGTGGACACAACACCCCATATTAAACGCCTAAGAACATATCTGACTAGTAAGAATGTTAAAACCTACGGATTTATATGTCTCTGAAAGAGAATCAAGCGTGTGTAGAGCGGCATAAACGCAGCAGTGATAGGATTGGTGAGGTTCGGTGAGCAAATGCAGACCCTTTGAAGTCATATTGCATGGTACCCATTCCATGGGTCTCAACTCTCCAGGTTTAAGGGATTATTCCTTCAGCTAAAACATGCATGTGGAACCTAGAGTATGATTCACAGTGTGATTGGGAAACGTGTTCAAATGTGTCTCAGTTTTCGTCCCCTGGTACTCGGGTGCAACATTCCAGACGCTTTACTAACACTCTCCCCAATTGGAGAGTCAGTGCCTTTAACCTCCTGTTGGCCCAGTTTGCTATTTCTGCGGAAGATGAACAGGAATACGGAGAACCAATGAGAGACTAGCTGGAGGTGTCTGGACGGGCAAATTTAACTCTCATTTCCCACCAGGAAGAGGAATTAACCAAAGGCTCAGCGTGCTGTGCCGGAACCACACTAGGGCCTGAAGCAATCCTGCGGTGTTGCAACCAGCTCACAAGAAAGCGCGTTGAAGAAAGGAGCTCAGGGGCACTGTCATTCACAAATCTGCAGAGTTATAAATGACAGCTATCGTCCAAAAATATATTGAAGTAAGGCTGCCAAGAGGACTCGAAAGCAGGGCAGAATTGCAGGAAACCGATTTCAGGAGGTAGACTTGAATTGCATTTAAAGCATAGGAAAAGAGGCAGAACGTCCACAATGATGCACTTGGCCAAAAAGGGCGTACGCGTTTTTTCCTGAATATATTCAGGAAAAAACGCATACGTCCTTTTTGGCCAACCAAGCAACTTTGCAAAGGAAATCTGCACTACAATGAAGTCTCACTGTCCCCCGGTCAAAAGGGCCATCTGAAAAAAGTGTAAAATCCAGAAAGGCAGGACAGGCCATGGAGAACTGGGAGCCTTGTTATGCTGATGGGCGGGATGTAAATTGCCAACAGCCACTCTGGAGAAGTGTATGGTGTTTCCTGAAACATCTAAAAAACAAAGCAACAGAGCCTAGGGCACTTCCACTTATGGTCCTATAGCTTAGGGAAATTAAAATCAAAAAGACACAGCCTCCCCAATGTTTGGCACGCCTCTGTTTACAAAAACCTCGTTTATGGTACAAGTTCAGTATCGCAGAAAGCGAAAAATGGATAAAGAAGTTGTGGTACTTACGTACAATGCAATATCACTCAGCAATGAAATCTATGTCATCAGACCCATAGCAGCATAATGAGTGGATTCAGCTATGATGATTCTAAGTGAAATAAGTCACACAGAAAAAGAAACATCATAAGATATCACTAATACACGGAATGTAAACTTGGCTACACAGGAACTGAATTACAAAACAGAACAGGTTCTCAAATGTAGAAAACCAACTTACGCTTGCTTAAGGGGAAAGGTGAGTTGGGGTGCTGCATAAAACCAGAGATTGAAATTAGCACAGATACTGTTCCATAAGCCAAATATGTAACAGACAATAGCTACTCCTTGCTCAACGAAGTGGACTCAACACCTCATATTAAACGCCTAAGAATATACCTGATTAGTAAGAATCATAAAACCTATGGATTTATATGTCTCCAAAAGAGAATAAAGCGTTTGTGTAGCGGCATAAATGCAGCACTGATACGATTGGTGAGGTTCGGTGAGCAAATGCAGACCCTTTGAAGTCATATTGCATGGTACCCATTCCATGGGTCTCAACTCTCCAGGTTTAAGGGATTCTTCCTTCAGCTAAAACATGCATGTGGTACCCAGAGTATGATCCACCGTGTGATCGGGAAACGTGTTCAAATGTGTCTCAGTTTTCGTCCCCTGGTACTCGGGTGCAACATTCCAGACGCTTTACTAACACTCTCCCCACTTGGAGAGTCAGTGCCTTTAACCTCCTGTTTGGCCCAGTTTGCAATTTCTGCATAAGATGAACAGGAATAGGAAGAACCAATGAGAGACTAGCTGGAGGTGTTTGGACGGGCAAATTTAACTCTCCTTTCCCACCAGGAAGAGGAATTAACCAAACGCACAGCGTGCCATGCTGCAACCACACTAGGGCCTGAAGCAATCCTGCGGTGTTGCGGCCAGCTCACAAGAAAGCGAGTTGAAGAAAGGAGCTCAGGGGCACTGTCATTCACAAACCTGCAGAGTTATAAATGACAGCTATCGTCCAAAAATATATTGAAGTAAGGCTGCCAAGAGGACTTGAAAGCGGGGCAGAATTGCAGGAAACCGATTTCAGGAGGTAGACTGGAATTGCATTTAAAGCATAGGAAAAGAGGCAGAACGTCCCCAATGATGCACTTGGCCAGAAAGGGCGTTTGCGTTTTTTCCTGAATATATTGAGAAAAAACTCATGCGCCCTTTTTGGCCAACCAAGCAAGCTTGCAAAGGAAATCTGCACTACAATAAAGTCTCACTTCCCCCCAGTCAAAAGGGCCATCTGAAAAAAGTGTAAAATCCAGAAAGCCCGGACAGGCCATTGAGAACTGGGAGCCTTGTTATGCTGATGGGCGGGATGTAAACTGCCAACAGCCACTCTGGGGAAGTGTATGGTGTTTCCTGAAACATCTAAAAAACAAAGCAACAGAGCCTAGGGCACTTCCACTTATGGTCCTATAGCTTAGGGAAATTAAAATAAAAAAGACACAGCCACCCCAATGTTTGGGACGGCTCTGTTTACACGAACTGCGTTTACGGTACAAGTTCAATATCGCAGAAAGTGAAAAATGGATAAAGAATTTGTGGTACTTACGTACAATGGAATATCACTCAGCAATGAAATCTATGTCATCAGGCCCGTAGCAGCATAATGAGTGGATTCAGCTACGATGATTCTAAGTGAAATAAGTCACACAGAAAAAGAAACATCATAAGATATCACTAATACACGGAATGTAAACTTGGCTACACAGGAACTGAATTACAAAACAGAACAGGTTCTCAAATGTAGAAAACCAACTTACGCTTGCTTAAGGGGAAAGGTGAGTTGGGGTGCTGCATAAAACCAGAGATTGAAATTAGCACAGATACTGTTCCATAAGCCAAATATGTAACAGACAATAGCTACTCCTTGCTCAACGAAATGGACTCAACACCTCATATTAAACGCCTAAGAATATACCTGATTAGTAAGAATCATAAAACCTATGGATTTATATGTCTCCAAAAGAGAATAAAGCGTTTGTGTAGCGGCATAAATGCAGCACTGATACGATTGGTGAGGTTCGGTGAGCAAATGCAGACCCTTTGAAGTCATATTGCATGGTACCCATTCCATGGGTCTCAACTCTCCAGGTTTAAGGATTCTTCCTTCAGCTAAAACATGCATGTGGTACCCAGAGTATGATCCACCGTGTGATCGGGAAACGTGTTCAAATGTGTCTCAGTTTTCGTCCCCTGGTACTCGGGTGCAACATTCCAGACGCTTTACTAACACTCTCCCCACTTGGAGAGTCAGTGCCTTTAACCTCCGGTTTGGCCCAGTTTCAATTTCTGCGGAAGATGAACAGGAATAGGGAGAACCAATGAGAGACTAGCTGGAGGTGTCTGGACGGGCAAATTTAACTCTCATTTCCCACCAGGAAGAGGAATTAACCAAAGAATCAGCGTGCCGTGCCGGAACCACACTAGGGCCTGAAGCAATCCTGCGGTGTTGCGGCCAGCTCACAAGAAAGTGCGTTGAAGAAAGTAGCTCAGGGGCACTGTCGTTCACAAACCTGCAGAGTTATAAATGACAGCTATCGTCCAAAAATATATTGAAGTAAGGCTGCCAAGAGGACTTGAAAGCGGGGCAGAATTGCAGGAAACCAATTTCAGGAAGTAGACTGGAATTGCATGTAAAGCATAGGAAAAGAGGCAGAACGTCCACAATGATGCACTTGGCCAAAAAGGGCGTATGCGTTTTTTCCTGAATATATACAGGAAAAAACGCATACGCCCTTTTTGTCCAACCAAGCAAGCTTGCAAAGGAAATCTGCACTACAATGAAGTCTCACTGCCCCCCGGTCAAAAGGGCCATCTGAAAAAAGTGTAAAATCCAGAAAGGCAGGACAGGCCATGGAGAACTGGGAGCTTTGTTATGCTGATGGGCGGGATGTAAATTGCCAACAGCCACTCTGGAGAAGTGTATGGTGTTTCCTGAAACATCTAAAAAACAAAGCAACAGAGCCTAGGCCACTTCCACTTATGGTCCTATAGCTTAGGGAAATTAAAATCAAAAAGACACAGCCACCCCAAAGTTTGGGATGGCTCTGTTTACAAGAACCTCGTTTACGGTTCAAGTTCAATATCGCAGAAAGCGAAAAATGGATAAAGAAGTTGTGGTACTTACGTACAATGCAATATAACTCAGCAATGAAATCTATGTCATCAGGCCCATAGCAGCATAATGAGTGGACTCAGGTACGATGATTCTAAGTGAAATAAGTCACACAGAAAAAGAAACATCATAAGATATCACTAATACATGGAATGTAAATTTGGCTACACAGGAACTGAATTAGAAAACAGAACAGGGTCTCAAATGTAGAAAACCAAGTTATGCTTGCTTAAGGGGAAAGGTGAGTTGGGGTGCTGCATAAAGCCAGAGATTGAAATGAGCACAGATACCGTTCCATAAGCCAAATATGTAATAGACAAGAGCTACTCCTTGCTCAACGAAGTGGACTCAACACCCCATATTAAACGCCTAAGAATATACCTGACTAGTAAGTATGTTAAAACCTATGGATTTCTATGTCTCCGAAAGAGAATCAAGCGTGTGTACAGCGGCATAAACGCAGCAGTGATAGGATTGGTTAGGTTCGGTGAGCAAATGCAGACCCTTTGAAGTCATATTGCATGGTACCCATTCCATGGGTCTCAACTCTCCAGGTTTAACGGATTCTTCCTTCAGCTAAAACATGCATGTGGAACCCAGAGTATGATCCACAGTGTGATCGGGAAACGTGTTCAAATGTGTCTCAGTTTTCGTCCCCTGGTACTCGGGTGCAACATTCCAGACGCTTTACTAACACTCTCCCCACTTGCAGAGTCAGTGCCTTTAACCTCCTGTTTGGCCCAGTTTGCAATTTCTGCGTAAGATGAACAGGAATAGGGAGAACCAATGAGAGACTAGCTGGAGGTGTCTGGACGGGCAAATTTAACTCTCATTTCCCAACAGGAAGAGGAATTAACCAAAGGCTCATTGTGCCATGCCGGAACCACACTAGGGCCTGAAGCAATCCTGCGGTGTTGCGGCCAGCTCACAAGAAAGCGAGTTGAAGAAAGGAACTCAGGGGCACTGTAATTCACAAACTTGCAGAGTTATAAATGACAGCTATCGTCCAAAAATATATTGAAGTAAGGCTGCCAAGAGGACTTGAAAGCGGGGCAGAATTGCAGGAAACCGATTTCAGGAGGTAGACTGGAATTGCATGTAAAGCATAGGAAAAGAGGCAGAACGTCCACAATGATGCACTTGGCCAAAGGGGCGTATGCGTTTTTTCCTGAATATATTCAGAAAAAAACGCATACGCCCTTTTTGGCCAACCAAGCAAGCTTGCGAAGGAAATCTGCACTACAATGAAGTCTCACTGCCCCCTGGTCAAAAGGGACATCTGAAAAAAGTGTAAAATCCAGAAAGTTAGGACAGGCCACGGAGAACTGGGAGCCTTGTTATGCTGCTGGGCGGGATGTAAATTGCCAACAGCCACTCTGGAGAAGTGTATGGTGTTTCCTGAAACATCTAAAAAACAAAGCAACAGAGCCTAGGCCACTTCCACTTATGGTCCTATACCTTAGGGAAATTAAAATCAAAAAGACACAGCCACCCCAAAGTTTCGGATGGCTCTGTTTACAAGAACCTCGTTTACGGTACAAGTTCAATATTGCAGAAAGCGAAAAATGGATAAAGAAGTTGTGGTACTTACGTACAATGCAATATCACTCAGCAATGAAATCTATGTCATCAGGCCCGTAGTAGCATAATGAGTGGATTCAGCTACGATGATTCTAAGTGAAATAAGTCACACAGAAAAAGAAACATCATAAGATATCACTAATACACGGAATGTAAACTTGGCTACACAGGAACTGAATTACAAAACAGAACAGGTTCTCAAATGTAGAAAACCAACTTACGCTTGCTTAAGGGGAAAGGTGAGTTGGGGTGCTGCATAAAACCAGAGATTGAAATTAGCACAGATACTGTTCCATAAGCCAAATATGTAACAGACAATAGCTACTCCTTGCTCAACGAAATGGACTCAACACCTCATATTAAACGCCTAAGAATATACCTGATTAGTAAGAATCATAAAACCTATGGATTTATATGTCTCCAAAAGAGAATAAAGCGTTTGTGTAGCGGCATAAATGCAGCACTGATACGATTGGTGAGGTTCGGTGAGCAAATGCAGACCCTTTGAAGTCATATTGCATGGTACCCATTCCATGGGTCTCAACTCTCCAGGTTTAAGGGATTCTTCCTTCAGCTAAAACATGCATGTGGTACCCAGAGTATGATCCACCGTGTGATCGGGAAACGTGTTCAAATGTGTCTCAGTTTTCGTCCCCTGGTACTCGGGTGCAACATTCCAGACGCTTTACTAACACTCTCCCCACTTGGAGAGTCAGAGCCTTTAACCTCCTGTTTGGACCAGTTTGTAATTTCTTCGGAAGATGAACAGGAATATGGAGAACCAATGAGAGACTAGCTGGAGGTGTTTGGACGGGCAAATTTAACTCTCCTTTCCCACCAGGAAGAGGAATTAACCAAACGCACAGCGTGCCATGCTGCAACCACACTAGGGCCTGAAGCAATCCTGCGGTGTTGCGGCCAGCTCACAAGAAAGCGAGTTGAAGAAAGGAGCTCAGGGGCACTGTCATTCACAAACCTGCAGAGTTATAAATGACAGCTATCGTCCAAAAATATATTGAAGTAAGGCTGCCAAGAGGACTTGAAAGCGGGGCAGAATTGCAGGAAACCGATTTCAGGAGGTAGACTGGAATTGCATTTAAAGCATAGGAAAAGAGGCAGAACGTCCCCAATGATGCACTTGGCCAGAAAGGGCGTACGCGTTTTTTCCTGAATATATTGAGAAAAAACTCATGCGCCCTTTTTGGCCAACCAAGCAAGCTTGCAAAGGAAATCTGCACTACAATGAAGTCTCACTTCCCCCCAGTCAAAAGGGCCATCTGAAAAAAGTGTAAAATCCAGAAAGGCCGGACAGGCCATTGAGAACTGGGAGCCTTGTTATGCTGATGGGCGGGATGTAAACTGCCAACAGCCACTCTGGGGAAGTGTATGGTGTTTCCTGAAACATCTAAAAAACAAAGCAACAGAGCCTAGGGCACTTCCACTTATGGTCCTATAGCTTAGGGAAATTAAAATAAAAAAGACACAGCCACCCCAATGTTTGGGACGGCTCTGTTTACACGAACTGCGTTTACGGTACAAGTTCAATATCGCAGAAAGTGAAAAATGGATAAAGAATTTGTGGTACTTACGTACAATGGAATATCACTCAGCAATGAAATCTATGTCATCAGGCCCGTAGCAGCATAATGAGTGGATTCAGCTACGATGATTCTAAGTGAAATAAGTCACACAGAAAAAGAAACATCATAAGATATCACTAATACACGGAATGTAAACTTGGCTACACAGGAACTGAATTACAAAACAGAAATGGTTCTCAAATGTAGAAAACCAACTTACGCTTGCTTAAGGGGAAAGGTGAGTTGGGGTGCTGCATAAAACCAGAGATTGAAATTAGCACAGATACTGTTCCATAAGCCAAATATGTAACAGACAATAGCTACTCCTTGCTCAACGAAATGGACTCAACACCTCATATTAAACGCCTAAGAATATACCTGATTAGTAAGAATCATAAAACCTATGGATTTATATGTCTCCAAAAGAGAATAAAGCGTTTGTGTAGCGGCATAAATGCAGCACTGATACGATTGGTGAGGTTCGGTGAGCAAATGCAGACCCTTTGAAGTCATATTGCATGGTACCCATTCCATGGGTCTCAACTCTCCAGGTTTAAGGATTCTTCCTTCAGCTAAAACATGCATGTGGTACCCAGAGTATGATCCACCGTGTGATCGGGAAACGTGTTCAAATGTGTCTCAGTTTTCGTCCCCTGGTACTCGGGTGCAACATTCCAGACGCTTTACTAACACTCTCCCCACTTGGAGAGTCAGAGCCTTTAACCTCCTGTTTGGACCAGTTTGTAATTTCTGCGGAAGATGAACAGGAATACGGAGAACCAATGAGAGACTAGCTGGAGGTGTTTGGACGGGCAAATTTAACTCTCCTTTCCCACCAGGAAGAGGAATTAACCAAACGCACAGCGTGCCATGCTGCAACCACACTAGGGCCTGAAGCAATCCTGCGGTGTTGCGGCCAGCTCACAAGAAAGCGAGTTGAAGAAAGGAGCTCAGGGGCACTGTCATTCACAAACCTGCAGAGTTATAAATGACAGCTATCGTCCAAAAATATATTGAAGTAAGGCTGCCAAGAGGACTTGAAAGCGGGGCAGAATTGCAGGAAACCGATTTCAGGAGGTAGACTGGAATTGCATTTAAAGCATAGGAAAAGAGGCAGAACGTCCCCAATGATGCACTTGGCCAGAAAGGGCGTTTGCGTTTTTTCCTGAATATATTGAGAAAAAACTCATGCGCCCTTTTTGGCCAACCAAGCAAGCTTGCAAAGGAAATCTGCACTACAATGAAGTCTCACTTCCCCCCAGTCAAAAGGGCCATCTGAAAAAAGTGTAAAATCCAGAAAGGCCGGACAGGCCATTGAGAACTGGGAGCCTTGTTATGCTGATGGGCGGGATGTAAACTGCCAACAGCCACTCTGGGGAAGTGTATGGTGTTTCCTGAAACATCTAAAAAACAAAGCAACAGAGCCTAGGGCACTTCCACTTATGGTCCTATAGCTTAGGGAAATTAAAATAAAAAAGACACAGCCACCCCAATGTTTGGGACGGCTCTGTTTACACGAACTGCGTTTACGGTACAAGTTCAATATCGCAGAAAGTGAAAAATGGATAAAGAATTTGTGGTACTTACGTACAATGGAATATCACTCAGCAATGAAATCTATGTCATCAGGCCCGTAGCAGCATAATGAGTGGATTCAGCTACGATGATTCTAAGTGAAATAAGTCACACAGAAAAAGAAACATCATAAGATATCACTAATACACGGAATGTAAACTTGGCTACACAGGAACTGAATTACAAAACAGAACAGGTTCTCAAATGTAGAAAACCAACTTACGCTTGCTTAAGGGGAAATGTGAGTTGGGGTGCTGCATAAAACCAGAGATTGAAATTAGCACAGATACTGTTCCATAAGCCAAATATGTAACAGACAATAGCTACTCCTTGCTCAACGAAATGGACTCAACACCTCATATTAAACGCCTAAGAATATACCTGATTAGTAAGAATCATAAAACCTATGGATTTATATGTCTCCAAAAGAGAATAAAGCGTTTGTGTAGCGGCATAAATGCAGCACTGATACGATTGGTGAGGTTCGGTGAGCAAATGCAGACCCTTTGAAGTCATATTGCATGGTACCCATTCCATGGGTCTCAACTCTCCAGGTTTAAGGATTCTTCCTTCAGCTAAAACATGCATGTGGTACCCAGAGTATGATCCACCGTGTGATCGGGAAACGTGTTCAAATGTGTCTCAGTTTTCGTCCCCTGGTACTCGGGTGCAACATTCCAGACGCTTTACTAACACTCTCCCCACTTGGAGAGTCAGAGCCTTTAACCTCCTGTTTGGACCAGTTTGTAATTTCTGCGGAAGATGAACAGGAATACGGAGAACCAATGAGAGACTAGCTGGAGGTGTTTGGACGGGCAAATTTAACTCTCCTTTCCCACCAGGAAGAGGAATTAACCAAACGCACAGCGTGCCATGCTGCAACCACACTAGGGCCTGAAGCAATCCTGCGGTGTTGCGGCCAGCTCACAAGAAAGCGAGTTGAAGAAAGGAGCTCAGGGGCACTGTCATTCACAAACCTGCAGAGTTATAAATGACAGCTATCGTCCAAAAATATATTGAAGTAAGGCTGCCAAGAGGACTTGAAAGCGGGGCAGAATTGCAGGAAACCGATTTCAGGAGGTAGACTGGAATTGCATTTAAAGCATAGGAAAAGAGGCAGAACGTCCCCAATGATGCACTTGGCCAGAAAGGGCGTTTGCGTTTTTTCCTGAATATATTGAGAAAAAACTCATGCGCCCTTTTTGGCCAACCAAGCAAGCTTGCAAAGGAAATCTGCACTACAATGAAGTCTCACTTCCCCCCAGTCAAAAGGGCCATCTGAAAAAAGTGTAAAATCCAGAAAGGCCGGACAGGCCATTGAGAACTGGGAGCCTTGTTATGCTGATGGGCGGGATGTAAACTGCCAACAGCCACTCTGGGGAAGTGTATGGTGTTTCCTGAAACATCTAAAAAACAAAGCAACAGAGCCTAGGGCACTTCCACTTATGGTCCTATAGCTTAGGGAAATTAAAATAAAAAAGACACAGCCACCCCAATGTTTGGGACGGCTCTGTTTATACGAACTGCGTTTACGGTACAAGTTCAATATCGCAGAAAGTGAAAAATGGATAAAGAATTTGTGGTACTTACGTACAATGGAATATCACTCAGCAATGAAATCTATGTCATCAGGCCCGTAGCAGCATAATGAGTGGATTCAGCTACGATGATTCTAAGTGAAATAAGTCACACAGAAAAAGAAACATCATAAGATATCACTAATACACGGAATGTAAACTTGGCTGCACAAGAACTGAATTACAAAACAGAACAGGTTCTCAAAAGCAGAAAACCAACTTATGCTTGTTTAAGAGGAAAGGTGAGTTGGGGTGCTGCATAAAACCAGAGTTTGAAATTAGCACAGATACCGTTCCATAAGCCAAATATGTAATAGACAAGAGCTACTCCTTGCTCAACGAAGTGGACACAACACCCCATATTAAACGCCTAAGAATATACCTGACTAGCAAGAATCTTAAAAGCTATGGATTTATATGTCTCCGAAAGAGAATCAAGCGTTTGTACAGCGGCATAAACGTAGCAGTGATAGGATTGGTGAGGTTCGGTGAGCAAATGCAGACCCTTTGAAGTCCTATTGCATGGTACCCATTCCATGGGTCTCAACTCTCCAGGTTTAAGGGATTCTTCCTTCAGCTAAAACATGCATGTGGAACCCAGAGTATGATCCACCATTTGATCGGGATATGTGTTCAAATGTGTCTCAGTTTTCGTCCCATGGTACTCGGGTGCAACATTCCAGAAGCTTTACTAAAACTCTCCCCACTTGGAGAGTCAGTGCCTTTAACCTCCTGTTTGGCCCAGTTTGCAATTTCTGCGGAAGATGAACAGGAATAGGGAGAACCAATGAGAGACTAGCTGGAGATGTCTAGACGGGCAAATTTAACTCTCATTTCCCACCAGGAAGAGGAATTAACCAAAGGCTCAGCGTGCCGTGCCGGAACCACACTAGGGCCTGAAGCAATCTTGCGGTGTTGCGGCCAGCTCACAAGAAAGCGAGTTAGAAGAAAGGAGCTCAGGAGCACTGTAATTCACAAACCTGCAGAGTTATAAATGACAGCTATCGTCCAAAAATATATTGAAGTAAGGCTGCCAAGAGGACTTGAAAGTGGGGCAGAATTGCAGGAAACCGATTTCAGGAGGTAGACTAGAATTGCATTTAAAGCATAGGAAAAGAGGCAGAACGTCCACAATGATGCACTTGGCCAAAAAGGGTATATGCGTTTTTTCCTGAATATATTCAGGAAAAAACGCATATGCCCTTTTTGGCCAAGGAAGCAAGCTTGCAAAGGTAATCTGCACTTCAATGAAGTCTCACTTCCCCCCAGTCAAAAGGGCCATCTGAAAAAAGTGTAAAATCCAGAAAGGCAGGACAGGCCATGGAGAACTGGGAGCCTTGTTATGCTGATGGGCGGGATGTAAATTGCCAACAGCCACTCTGGAGAAGTGTATGGTGTTTCCTGAAACAACTAAAAAACAAAGCAACAGAGCCTAGGGCACTTCCACTTATGGTCCTATAGCTTAGGGAAATTAAAATCAAAAAGACACAGCCACCCCAAAGTTTGGGACGGCTCAGTTTACAAGAACCTCGTTTACGGTACAAGTTCAATATCGCAGAAAGCGAAAAATGGATAAAGAAGTTGTGGTACTTACGTACAATGCAATATCACTCAACAATGAAACCTATGTCATCAGGCTCGTAGCAGCATAATGAGTGGATTCAGCTACGATGATTCTAAGTGCAATAAGTCACACAGAAAAAGAAACATCATAAGATATCACTAATACACGGAATGTAAACTTGGCTACAGAGGAATTGAATTGCAAAACAGAACAGGGTCTCAAATGTAGAAAACCAACTTATGCTTGCTTAAGGGGAAAGGTGAGTTGGGGTGCTGCATAAAACCAGAGATTGAAATTAGCACAGATACCGTTCCATAAGCCAAATATGTAATAGACAAGAGCAACTCCTTGTTCAACGAAGTGGACACAACACCCCATATTAAACGCCTAAGAATATACCTGACTAGTAAGAATCTAAAACCTATGGATTTATATGTGTCCGAAAGAGAATCAAGCGTGAGTACAGTGGCATAAATGCAGCACTGATACGATTGGTGAGGTTTGGTGAGCAAATGCAGACCCTTTGAAGTCATATTGCATGGTACCCATTCCATGGGTCTCAACTCTCCAGGTTTAAGGGATTCTTCCTTCAGCTAAAACATGCATGTGGTACCCAGAGTATGATCCACCGTGTGATCGGGAAACGTGTTCAAATGTGTCTCAGTTTTCGTCCCCTGGTACTCAGGTGCAACATTCCAGACGCTTTACTAACACTCTCCCCACTTGGAGAGTCAGTGCCTTTAACCTCCTGTTTGGCCCAGTTTGCAATTTCTGCGGAAGATGAACAGGAATAGGGAGAACCAATGAGAGACTAGCTGGAGGTGTCTGGACGGGCAAATTTAACTCTCCTTTCCCACCAGGAAGAGGAATTAACCAAAGGCTCAGCGTGCCGTGCCGGAACCACACTAGGGCCTGAAGCAATCCTGCGGTGTTGCAGCCATCTCACAAGAAAGCGAGTTGAAGAAAGGAGCTCAGGGGCACTGTAATTCACAAACCTGCAGAGTTATAAATGACAGCTATCGTCCAAAAATATATTGAAGTAAGGCTGCCAAGAGGACTTGAAAGCGGGGCAGAATTGCAGGAAACCGATTTCAGGAGGTAGACTGGAATTGCATTTAAAGCCTAGGAAAAGAGGCAGAACGTCCACAATGATGCACTTGGCCAAAAAGGGCGTATGCGTTTTTTCCTGAATATATTCAGAAAAAACTCATGCGCACTTTTTGGCCAACCAAGCAAGCTTGCAAAGGAAATCTGCACTACAATGAAGTCTCACTTCCCCCCAGTCAAAAGGGCCATCTGAAAAAAGTGTAAAATCCAGAAAGGCAGGACAGGCCATTGAGAACTGGGAGCCTTGTTATGCTGATGGGCGGGATGTAAACTGCCAACAGCCACTCTGGGGAAGTGTATGGTGTTTCCTGAAACATCTAAAAAACAAAGCAACAGAGCCTAGGGCACTTCCACTTATGGTCCTATAGCTTAGGGAAATTAAAATCAAAAAGACACAGCCACCCCAATGTTTGGGATGGCTCTGTTTACATGAACTGCGTTTACGGTACAAGTTCAATATCGCAGAAAGTGAAAAATGGATAAAGAATTTGTGGTACTTATGTACAATGGAATATCACTCAGCAATGAAATCTATGTCATCAGGCCTGTAGCAGCATAATGAGTGGATTCAGGTACGATGATTCTAAGTGAAATAAGTCACACAGAAAAAGAAACATCATAAGATATCACTAATACACGGAATGTACACTTGGCTACACAGGAACTGAATTACAAAACAGAACAGGGTCTCAACTGTAGAAAACCAACTTACACTTGCTTAACGTGAAAGGTGAGTTGGGGTGCTGCATAAAACCAGAGTTTGAAATTAGCACAGATACCGTTCCATAAGCCAAATATGTAATAGACAAGAGCTACTCCTTGCTCAACGAAGTGGACACAACACCCCATATTAAACGCCTAAGAATATACCTGACTAGTAAGAATCTTAAAACCTATGGATTTATATGTCTCCGAAAGAGAATCAAGCGTGTGTACAGCGGCATAAACGCAGCAGTGATAGGATTGGTGAGGTTCGGTGAGCAAATGCAGACCCTTTGAAGTCATATTGCATGGTACCCATTCCATGGGTCTCAACTCTCCAGGTTTAAGGGATTCTTCCTTCAGCTAAAACATGCATGTGGAACCCAGAGTATGATCCACCATGTGATCAGGAAACATGTTCAAATGTGTCTCAGTTTTCGTCCCCTGGTACTCGGGTGCAACATTCCAGACGCTTTACTAACACTCTCCCCACTTGCAGAGTCAGTGCCTTTAAACTCCTGTTTGGCCCAGTTTGCAATTTCTGCGGAAAATGAACAGGAATAGGGAGAACCAATGAGAGACTAGCTGGAGGTGTCTGAATGGGCAAATTTAACTCTCATTTCCCACCAGGAAGAGGAATTAACCAAAGGCTCAGCGTGCCGTGCCGGAACCACACTAGGGCCTGAAGCAATACTGCGGTGTTGCGGCCTGCTCACAAGAAAGCGAGTTGAAGAAAGGAGCTCAGTGGCACTGTAATTCACAAACCTGCGGAGTTATAAATGACAGCTATCGTCCAAAAATATATTGAAGTAAGGCTGCCAAGAGGACTTGAAATCGGGGCAGAATTGCAGGAAACCGATTACAGGAGGTAGACTGGAATTGCATGTAAAGCATAGGAAAAGAGGCAGAACGTCCACAATGATGCACTTGCCCAAAAAGGGCGTATGCGTTTTTTCCTGAAAATATTCAGGAAAAAACGCATACGCCCTTTTTGGCCAACCAAGCAAGCTTGCAAAGGAAATGTGCACTACAATGAAGTCTCACTGCCCCCCGGTCAAAAGGGCCATCTGAAAAAAGTGTAAAATCCAGAAAGGCAGGACAGGCCATGGAGAACAGGGAGCATTGTTATGCTGATGGGCGGGATGTAAACTGCCAACAGCCACTCAGGAGAAGTGTATGGTGTTTCCTGAAACATCTACAAAACAAAGCAGCAGAGCCTAGGAAACTTCCACTTATGGTCCTATAGCTTAGGGAAATTAAAATCAAAAAGACACAGCCACCCCAAATTTTGGGACGGCTCTGTTTACAAGAACTTCGTTTACGGTACAAGTTCAATATCACAGAAAGCGAAAAATGGATAAAGAAGTTGTGGTACTTACGTACAATGCAATATCACTCAGCAATGAAATCTATGTCATCAGGCCTGTAGCAGCATAATGAGTGGATTCAGGTACGATGATTCTAAGTGAAATAAGTCACACAGAAAAAGAAACATCATAATATATCACTAATACACGGAATGTAAACTTGGCTACACAGGAACTGAATTACAAACAGAAGGGGGTCTCAAATGTAGAAAACCAACTTATGCTTGCTTAAGGGGAAAGGTGAGTTGGGGTGATGCATAAAACCAGAGATTGAAAGTAGCACAGATACCGTTCCATAAGCCAAATATGTAATAGACAAGAGCTACTCCTTGCTCAACGAAGGGGACTCAACACCCCATATTAAACGCCTAAGAATATACCTGACTAGCAAGAATCTTAAAACCTATGGATTTATATGTCTCCGAAAGACAATCAAGCGTGTGTATAGCGGCATAAACGCAGCAGTGATAGGATTGGTGAGGTTCCGTGAGCAAATGCAGACCCTTTGAAGTCATATTGCATGGTACCCATTCCATGGGTCTCAACTCTCCAGGTTTAAGGGATTCTTCCTTCAGCTAAAACATGCATGTGGAACCCAGTGTATGATCCACCGTGTGATCGGGAACCGTGTTCAAATGTGTCTCAGTTTTCGTCCCCTGGTACTCGGGTGCAACATTCCAGACGCTTTACTAACACTCTCCCCACTTGCAGAGTCAGTGCCTTTAAACTCCTGTTTGGTCCAGTTTGCAATTTCTGCGGAAAATGAACAGGAATAGGGAGAACCAATGAGAGAATAGCTGGAGGTGTCTGGATGGGCAAATTTAACTCTCATTTCCCACCAGGAAGAGGAATTAACCAAAGGCTCAGCGTGCCGTGCCGGAACCACACTAGGGCCTGAAGCAATCCTGCGGTGTTGCGGCCTGCTCACAAGAAAGCGAGTTGAAGAAAGGAGCTCAGGGGCACTGTAATTCACAACCCTGCAGAGTTATAAATGACAGCTATCGTCCAAACATATATTGAAGTAAGGCTGCCAAGAGGACTTGAAAGTGGAGCAGAATTGCAGGAAACCGATTTCAGGAGGTAGACTGAAATTGCATTTAAAGCATAGGAAAAGAGGCAGAATGTCCTCAATGATGCACTTGGCCAAAAAGGGCGTATGCGTTTTTCCTGAATATATTCAGGAAAAAACGCATACGCCCTTTTTGGCCAACCAAGCAAGCTTGCAAAGGAAATCTGCACTACAATGAAGTCTCACTGCCCCCCCGGTCAAAAGGGCCATATGAAAAAAGTGTAAAATCCAGAAAGGCAGGAAGGCCATGGAGAACAGGGAGCCTTGTTATGCTGATGGGCGGGATGTAAATTGCCAACAGCCACTCTGGATAAGTGTATGGTGTTTCCTGAAACATCTACAAAACAAAGCAACAGAGCCTAGGGCACTTCCACTTATGGTCCTACAGCTTAGGGAAATTAAAATCAAAAAGACACAGCCACCCCAAAGATTGGGACGGCTCTGTTTACAAGAACCTCGTTTACGGTACAAGTTCAATATCGCAGAAAGCAAAAAATGGATAACGAAGTTGTGGTACTTACGTACAATGCAATATCACTCAGCAATGAAATCTATGTCATCAGGCCCGTAGCAGCATAATGAGTGGATTCAGGTACGATGATTCTAAGTGAAATAAGTCACACAGAAAAAGAAACATCATAAGATATCACTAATACACGGAATGTAAACTTTGCTACACAGGAACTGAATTACAAAACAGAACAGGGTCTCAAATGTAGAAAACCAACTTATGCTTGCTTAAGGGGAAAGGTGAGTTGGGGTGCTGCATAAAACCAGAGATTGAAATTAGCACAGATACCGTTCCATAAGCCAAATATGTAATAGACAAGAGCTACTCCTTGCTCAACGAAGTGGACTCAACACCCCATATTAAACGCCTAAGAATATACCAGACTAGTAAGAATCTTAAAACCTATGGATTTATATGTCTCCGAAAGAGAATCAAGTGTGTGTACAGTAGCATAAACGCAGCAGTGATAGGATTGGTGAGGTTCGGTGAGCAAATGCAGAGCCTTTGAAGTCATATTGCATGGTACCCATTCCATGGGTCTCAACTCTCCAGGTTTAAGGGATTCTTCCTTCAGCTAAAACATGCATGTAGAACCCAGAGTATGATCCACCATGTGATCGGGAAACGTGTTCAAATGTATCTCATTTTTCGTCCGCTGCTACTCGGTGCAACTTTCCAGACGCTTTACTAACACTCTCCCCACTTGGAGAGTCAGTGCCTTTAACCTCCTCTTTGGACCAGTTTGCAATTTCTGCGTAAGATGAACAGGAATAAGGAGAAGCAATGGGAGACTATCTGTAGGTGTCTGGACAGGCTAATTCAACTCTCATTTCCCACCAGGAAGACGAATGAACCAAAGGCTCTGCATGCCGTGCTGGAACTAGATTAGGGCCTGAAGAGATCCTGCGGTTTTGCGGCCAGCTCACAGGAAAGCGAGTTGAAGAAAGGAGCTGAGGGGCACTGTAATTCACAAACCTGCGGAGTTATAAATGACAGCTATCATCCAAAATTATACTGAAGTAAGGCTGCGAAGAGGACTTGAATGCGGGGCAGAATTGCTGGAAACCGATTTCAGAAGGTACACGGGAGTCGCTCTTAAAGCATAGGAAAAGAGACAGAACTTGGAAAATAATGCACTTGGCAAAAATGGGCATATGTGTTTTATCCAGAGCTCTCATAACTGAGGGGAAGAGATTCCCAGCAGGCTCCAACTGCCACCTGAGGGCTCACGTTTCCAAGGCAACGTGAGCAAGCCAGGCAGGAGTTACCTCACAGCAGAGGTCCCACCTCACAGAAGGGTGAGAAACCCCGCCAACATCAGACTCTCACCAGAGGGCCCACATTACCAAGGGGATGGGAACCAGGCAGGAGTGTCTTCACAACAGTGGGGCCACATCATCGAAAGGTGAGGTACTCAGCACATGTGTCCTCAAACCAGAGGACCCACATCACAAAGGGCCTCGGAGTGAGGCAGGCAGGAGTAGCCTCACAACACTGGGCCCATAGAATAAGAAAGTGAGGAATCCAGCAGTTGGAACCTCCCAGCAGGTGGCCCAGAGCACCGAGGCTATGGGATCCAGGCCACAGTGAACTTACAGAAGAGGGCCCATGTCACGAAACTGAGCAACCCAGCCATTGGGACTTCAGAGCAGGAGGCCCACATCCCCATGGGGATGGAAATCTGGTAGGAGTGTCCTCGCACCACTGAGAACGTATCAGAAAATTTTGGGCGACCAGCAGTTAGGGCCTGACGCCAGAGGACCCTCATCACCAAGGGAAGGAGTCTCCCAGCAGGCTCCAACTGCCACCAGAAGGCTGACGTCGCCAAGGCGATGTGTGCCAACCAGGCACGAATGACCTCACAGCAGAGGGCCCACCTCAGAAGTGTGACAAACCCAGTCACGATCAGACTCGCACCAGAGGACCCTATCACCAAATGGATTGGAACCAGGCAGGAGTGTCCTCACATGAGTAGGGCCACATCATCTAAAGGTGAGGAACCCAGAACATGTGGCTTCAAACCATAGGACACCCATCACCAAGGGGCTGGGAGTGAGGCAGGCAGGAGGAGCCTCATAACAGAGGGCCCAAAAATAAGAAAGGTGAGGAATCCAGCAGTTGGAACCTCCCAGCAGGCGGCCCAGAGCACAGAGGCTAGGGGATCCAGGCCGGAGTGAACTAACACCAGACAGCCCACATCATGAAACTGTGAGCAACCCAGACATTGGGACCTCAGAGCAGAAGGCCCACATCCCCATGGTGATGGGAACATGACAGGAGTGTCCTGGCATCACTGGGCTCACATCAGAAAACGTGGGGTGCTCAGAAGTTAGGGCCTGACGCTAGAGGGCACTCATCACCGAGAGGAGGAGGCTCCCAGCAGGCTCCAGCTGCCACCAGAGGGCCAACGTAGCCAAGGCGATGTGTGCCAGCCCGGCAGGAGTGACCTCACAGCAGAGGGCCCACCTCACAGAAGGGTGAGGAACACAGCCAGGATCAGACTCTCACCAGAGGGCCCACATCACCAAGGGGATGGGAACCGGGTAAGAGTGTCCCCACACCAGTGGGACAACATCATCGAAAGGTGAGGATCCCAGCACATGTAGCCTCAAACCACAGGAACCACATCACCAAGGGGTTCGGAATGAGGCTGGCAGGACCGGCCTCACAACACAGGGTCCATAGAATATAAAAGTTGAGGAATCCAGCAGTTGGAACCTCCCAGCAAGTGGCCCAGAGCACCGAGGCTATGGGATCCAGGCCGCAGTGAACTCACAGCAGAGGGCCCACATCATGAACCTGTGAGCAGCCCAGCCGTTGGGACCTCAGAACAGAAGGCCCACATCCCCATTGGGATGGGAACCTGGCAGGAGTGGCTTCGCACCACTTAGCACATATCAGAAAATGTTAGGAGCCCAGCAGTTAGGGCCTGACGCCAGGGGGCCCTCATAACTGAGGGGAGGAGACTCCCAGCAGGTTCCAACTGCCAACAGAGGGCCCACGTCTACAAGGTGGCATGCGCCAGCCAGGCAGTAGTGACCTCACAGCAGAGGGCCTATCTCACAGAAGGGTGAGGAACCGAGGCAGGATGAGACTCTCGCCAGAGGGCCCACAACACCAAGGGGATGGGAACCAGTCAGGACTGTTCTCGCACCAGTGGGGCCACATCATCGAAAGGTGAGGAACCCAGCACATGTGGCCTCATATCAGAGGACATACATCACAAAGGGGATGGGAGTGAGGCAGGTAGGAGTAGCCTAAAAACAGAGGGCCCAAAGAATTAAAAAGGTGAGGAATCCAGCAGTTGGAACCTCCCAGCAGGTGGCCGAGAGCACAGAAGCTATGGGATTCAGGCAGGAGTGAACTAACACCAGAGAGCCCACATCATGAAACTGTGAGCAACCCAGGCGTTGGGACCTCAGAGCAGAAAGCCCACATCCCCATGGGGATGGGAACCTGACAGGAGTGTCCTGGCATCACTGGGCTCACATCAGAAAACGTGGGGAGCCCAGCAGTTAGAGCCTGATGCTAGAGGGCCATCATCACCGAGGGCAGGAGGCTCCCAGCAGGTTCCATGTGCCAACAGAGGGCCCACGTCACCAAGGTGATGTGTGCAAGTCAGGCAGGATTGACCTCACAGCAGAGGGCCTACCTCACAGAAGAGTGAGGAACCCAGCCAGGATAAGACTGTCACCAGAAGGCCCACATCACCAAGGGGATGGGAACCAGGCAGGAGTGTCCTCACACCAGTGGGGCCACATCATTGAAAGTTGCGGAACCCAGCACATGTGGCCTCAAACCAGAAGACCCACATCACGAAGGGGTTGCGAGTGAGGCAGGCAGGAGGAGCATCACAACACAGGACCCATAGAATACAAAAGTTGAGGAATCGAGCAGCTGGAACCTCCCAGCAGGTGGCCAAGAGCACAGAGGCTATGGGATCCAGGCCACAGTGAACTAACACCAGAGAGCCCACATCATGAAATTGTGATCAACCCAGCCGTTGGAACCTCAGAGCAGAAGGCCCACATCCCCGTGGAGATGGGAACCTAAGAGGAGTGCCCGAGCATCACTGGGCTCACTAAGAAAAGTTGGGGAGCCCAGCAGTTAGGGCCTGACGTCAGAGGGCCCTCATCACAGAGGTGAGGAGGCTCCCAGCAGGGTCCAAGTGCCACCAGAGGGCTCATGTCAACAAGGCGAGGTGAGCAAGCCAGGCAAGAGTTACCTGATAGTAGAGGGCCCACCTCACAGATGGGTGAGGAACCCAGCCAGGATCAGACTCTCACCAGAGGGCCCACATCACAAAGGGGATGGGAACCGGTCAGGATTATCCTCACACCAGTGGGGCCTCATCATCTTAAGGTGAGGAACCCAGCACATGTGTCCTCAAACCAGAGGACCCACATCACCAAGGGCCTTGGAGTGAGGCAGGCAGGAGTAGCCTCACAACACAGGGCACATAATATAAAAAACGTGAGGATTCCAGCATTTAGACCTTCCAGCAGGCGGCCCAGAACACCGAGGCTATGGGATCCAGGCCACAGTGAACTCACAGCAGAGGGCCCACATCATAAAACTGTGAGCAACCCAGGCGTTGGGACCTCAGCGCAGAAGGCCCACATCCCCATGGGAATGGGAACCTGGCTGGAGTGTCCTCGCACCACTGGGCACACATCAGAAAATGTGGGGAGCCCACCATTTAGGGCCTGACGCAAGAGGGCCATCATCACCGAGAGGAGGAGGCACCCTGCATGCTCCAACTGCCACCAGAGGGCTCACGTCTCCAAGGTGACGTGTGCCAGCCAGGCAGGAGTGACCTCACAGCAGAGGGCCTACCTCACAGAACGTTGAGGAACCCAGCCAGGATTAGACTCTCGCCAGAGGGCCCACCTCACCAAGGGGATGGGAACCAGGCAGGAGTGTCCTCACACGAGTGGGGCCACATCTTCGAAAGGTGAGGAATGCAGCACATGTGGCCTCAAGCCATAGGACAGTCATCACCAAGGGGCTGGCAGTGAGGCAGGCAGGAGGAGCCTCATAACAGAGGGCCCAAAAATAAGAAAGGTGAGGAATCCAGCAGTTGGAACCTCCCAGCAGGCGGCCCAGACCACAGAGGCTAGGGGATCCAGGCCGGAGTGAACTAACACCAGACAGCCCACATCATGAAACTGTGAGCAACCCAGACATTGGGACCTCAGAGCAGAAGGCCCACATCCCCATGGTGATGGGAACATGACAGGAGTGTCCTGGCATCACTGGGCTCACATCAGAAAACGTGGGGTGCTCAGAAGTTAGGGCCTGACGCTAGAGGGCACTCATCACCGAGAGGAGGAGGCTCCCAGCAGGCTCCAGCTGCCACCAGAGGGCCAACGTCGCCAAGGCGATGTGTGCCAGCCCGGCAGGAGTGACCTCACAGCAGAGGGCCCACCTCACAGAAGGATGAGGAACACAGCCAGGATCAGACTCTCACCAGAGGGCCCACATCACCAAGGGGATGGGAACCGGGTAGGAATGTCCCCACACCAGTGGGACAACATCATCGAAAGGTGAGGATCCCAGCACATGTAGCCTCAAACCACAGGAACCACATCACCAAGGGGTTCGGAATGAGGCTGGCAGGACCGGCCTCACAACACAGGGTCCATAGAATATAAAAGTTGAGGAATCCAGCAGTTGGAACCTCCCAGCAAGTGGCCCAGAGCACCGAGGCTATGGGATCCAGGCCGCAGTGAACTCACAGCAGAGGGCCCACATCATGAACCTGTGAGCAGCCCAGCCGTTGGGACCTCAGAACAGAAGGCCCACATCCCCATTGGGATGGGAACCTGGCAGGAGTGGCTTCGCACCACTTAGCACATATCAGAAAATGTTAGGAGCCCAGCAGTTAGGGCCTGACGCCAGGGGGCCCTCATAACTGAGGGGAGGAGACTCCCAGCAGGTTCCAACTGCCAACAGAGGGCCCACGTCTACAAGGTGGCATGCGCCAGCCAGGCAGTAGTGACCTCACAGCAGAGGGCCTATCTCACAGAAGGGTGAGGAACCGAGGCAGGATGAGACTCTCGCCAGAGGGCCCACAACACCAAGGGGATGGGAACCAGTCAGGACTGTTCTCGCACCAGTGGGGCCACATCATCGAAAGGTGAGGAACCCAGCACATGTGGCCTCATATCAGAGGACATACATCACAAAGGGGATGGGAGTGAGGCAGGTAGGAGTAGCCTAAAAACAGAGGGCCCAAAGAATTAAAAAGGTGAGGAATCCAGCAGTTGGAACCTCCCAGCAGGTGGCCGAGAGCACAGAAGCTATGGGATTCAGGCAGGAGTGAACTAACACCAGAGAGCCCACATCATGAAACTGTGAGCAACCCAGGCGTTGGGACCTCAGAGCAGAAAGCCCACATCCCCATGGGGATGGGAACCTGACAGGAGTGTCCTGGCATCACTGGGCTCACATCAGAAAACGTGGGGAGCCCAGCAGTTAGAGCCTGATGCTAGAGGGCCATCATCACCGAGGGCAGGAGGCTCCCAGCAGGTTCCATGTGCCAACAGAGGGCCCACGTCGCCAAGGTGATGTGTGAGAGTCAGGCAGGATTGACCTCACAGCAGAGGGCCTACCTCACAGAAGAGTGAGGAACCCAGCCAGGATAAGACTGTCACCAGAAGGCCCACATCACCAAGGGGATGGGAACCAGGCAGGAGTGTCCTCACACCAGTGGGGCCACATCATTGAAAGTTGCGGAACCCAGCACATGTGGCCTCAAACCAGAAGACCCACATCACGAAGGGGTTGCGAGTGAGGCAGGCAGGAGGAGCATCACAACACAGGACCCATAGAATACAAAAGTTGAGGAATCGAGCAGCTGGAACCTCCCAGCAGGTGGCCAAGAGCACAGAGGCTATGGGATCCAGGCCACAGTGAACTAACACCAGAGAGCTCACATCATGAAATTGTGATCAACCCAGACGTTGGAACCTCAGAGCAGAAGACCCACATCCCCGTGGAGATGGGAACCTAAGAGGAGTGCCCGAGCATCACTGGGCTCACTAAGAAAAGTTGGGGAGCCCAGCAGTTAGGGCCTGATGTCAGAGGGCCCTCATCACAGAAGTGAGGAGGCTCCCAACAGGGTCCAAGTGCCACCAGAGGGCTCATGTCAACAAGGCGAGGTGAGCAAGCCAGGCAAGAGTTACCTGATAGTAGAGGGCCCACCTCACAGATGGGTGAGGAACCCAGCCAGGATCAGACTCTCACCAGAGGGCCCACATCACAAAGGGGATGGGAACCGGTCAGGATTATCCTCACACCAGTGGGGCCTCATCATCTTAAGGTGAGGAACCCAGCACATGTGTCCTCAAACCAGAGGACCCACATCACCAAGGGCCTTGGAGTGAGGCAGGCAGGAGTAGCCTCACAACACAGGGCACATAATATAAAAAACGTGAGGATTCCAGCATTTAGACCTTCCAGCAGGCGGCCCAGAACACTGAGGCTATGGGATCCAGGCCACAGTGAACTCACAGCAGAGGGCCCACATCATAAAACTGTGAGCAACCCAGGCGTTGGGACCTCAGCGCAGAAGGCCCACATCCCCATGGGAATGGGAACCTGGCTGGAGTGTCCTCGCACCACTGGGCACACATCAGAAAATGTGGGGAGCCCACCATTTAGGGCCTGACGCAAGAGGGCCGTCATCACCGAGAGGAGGAGGCACCCTGCATGCTCCAACTGCCACCAGAGGGCTCACGTCTCCAAGGTGACGTGTGCCAGCCAGGCAGGAGTGACCTCACAGCAGAGGGCCTACCTCACAGAACGTTGAGGAACCCAGCCAGGATTAGACTCTCGCCAGAGGGCCCACCTCACCAAGGGGATGGGAACCAGGCAGGAGTGTCCTCACACGAGTGGGGCCACATCATCGAAAGGTGAGGAACGCAGCACATGTGGCCTCAAGCCATAGGACAGTCATCACCAAGGGGCTGGCAGTGAGGCAGGCAGGAGGAGCCTCACAACAGAGGGCACATAGAATAAAAAAGTTGAGGAATCCAGCAGTTGGAACCTCCCAGCAGGCGGCTCAGAGCACCGATGATAAGGGATCCTTGCCAGAGTGAACTCACAGCAGAGGGCCCACATCATGGTACTGTGAGCAAGCCAGCCGTTTTGACCTCAGAGCAGAAGGCCCATATCCCCATGGGGGTGGGAACCTGGCAAGAGTGTCCTCACTCACTTGGCGCACATCAGAAAATGTGGGGAGCCCAGCAGTTATGGCCTAAGGCAAGAGGGCCCTCATCACCGAGGGGAGGAGGATCCCAGCACACTCCAACTGCCACCAGAGGGCCCACGTCGCCAAGGTGATGTGTGCCAGACAGGCATGATTGACCTCACAGCAGAGGGCCCACCTCACAGAAGGGTGAGGAACCCAGCCAGGATCAGACTCTCACCTGAGGGCCCACATCAGCAAGGGGATGGGAACCAGTCAGGACTGTCTTCCCTCCAGTGGGGCCACATCATCGAAAGGTGCGGAACCCAGCACATGTGGCCTCAAATCAGAGGACACATATCACAAAGGGAATGGGAGTGAGGCAGGCAGGAGTAGCCTAAAAACAGAGGGCCCAAAGAATAAGAAAGGTGAGGAATCCAGCAGTTGGAACCTCCCAGCAGGCGGCCGAGAGCACAGATGCTATGGGATGCAGGCAGGAGTGAACTAACAGCAGAGAGCCCACATCATGAAACTGTGAGCAACCCAGGCGTTGGGACATCAGAGCAGAAGGCCCACATCCCAATGGGGATGTGAACCTGGCTGGAGTGTCCTCACACCACTGGGCGTACATCACAAAATGTGGGGAGCCCAGCAGTTAGGGCCTGACGCCAGAGGGCCCTCATCACTGAGGGGAGGAGGCTCCCAGCAGGCTCCAAGTGCCACCAGAGGGCTCATGTCCACAAGGCGAGGTGAGCAAGCCAGGCAGGAGTGACCTCACAGCAGACGGCCCACCTCACAGATGGGTGAGGAACCCAGCCAGGATCAGACTCTCAACAGAGGGCCCACATCACCAAGGGGATGTGAACCAGGCAGGAGTCTCCTAAGACCATTGGTCCCACATCATCGAAAGGTGAGGAACCCAGCACATGTGGCCTCAAACCAGACGACACACATCACGAAGGGGCTGGGAGTGAGGCAGGCAGGAGGATCCTCACAACAGAGGGCCCAAAAAATTAAAAAAGTGAGGAATCCGGCAGTTGGAACCTCCCAGCAGGCGGCCAAGAGCACAGAGGCTATGGGATCCAGGCCTCTGTGAACTAACACCAGAGAGCCCACATCACGAAAATGTGAACAACCCAGCCGTTGGGACCTCAGAGCACAAGGCCCACATCCCCATGGAGATGGGATCCTAAGAGGAGTGCCAAAGCATCACTGGGCTCACTAAGAAAAGTTGGTGAGCCCAGCAGTTATGCCCTGACGCAAGAGGGCCCTCATCACCGAGGGGAGGAGGCTCCCAGCAGGCTCCAAGTGCCACCAGAGGGCTCATGTCCACAAGGCGAGGTGAGCAAGCCAGGCAGGAGTGACCTCACAGCAGACGGCCCACCTCACAGATGGGTGAGGAACCCAGCCAGGAACAGACTCTCACCAGGGGGTCCACATAACCACGTGGATGAGAACCAGGCAGGAGTGTCCTCACACTAGTGGGGCCACATCATCGAAAGGTGAGGAACCCAGCAAAGGTGGCCACAAACCAGAGGACCCACATCACCAAGGGGTTGAGAGTGAGGTAGGTGTCTGGACGGGCATATTTAACACTCATTTCCCACCAGGAAGAGGAATTAACCAAAGGCTCAGCGTGCCCTGCCAGAAGCAGATTAGGGCCTGAAGCAGTCTTGCGGGTTTGCGGCCAGCTCACAAGAAAGCGAGTTGAAGAAAGGAGCTCAGGGGCCCTGTAATTCACAAACCTGCAGAGTTATAAATGACAGATAACGTCCAAAAATATATTGAAGTAAGGCTGCGAAGAGGACTTGAAAGCGGGGCAGAATTTCAGGAAACCGATTTCAGGAGGTAGACTGGATTTGCATTTAAAGCATAGGAAAAGAGGCAGAACATCGACAATGATGCACTTGGCAAAAAAGGGCGTATGAGTTTGTTCCTGAATATATTCAGGAAAAAACACATACGCCCTTTTTGGCAAACCAAGCAAGCTTGCAATGGAAATCCGAACTACTATGAAGTGTCACTTCCCCCCGGTCTAAAGGGCCATCTGAGAAAAGTGTAAAATCCAGAAAGGCAGGACAGGCCATGGAGAACTGGGAGCCTTGTTATGCTGATGGGCGGGATGTAAATTGCCAACAGCCACTCTGGAGAAGTGTATGGTGTTTCCTGATACATCTGAAAAACAAAGCAACAGAGTCTAGGGCATTTCCACTTATGGTCTTATAGCTTAGGGAAATTAAAATCAAAAAGACACAGCCACCCCAAAATTTGGGACGGCTCTGTTTACAGGAACCTCTTCTACAGTACAAGTTAAATACCCCAGAGAACAAATAATTGATAAAGAAATTGCGGTACGTACGTACAACAGAATACCACTCAGCAATGAAATCTGTGTCACCAGGCCTGTACTAGCATAATGAGTGGATTGAGGCACGGTGATTCTAAGTGAAATAAGTCACACAGAAAAAGAAACATCATAAGGTGTCACTAATGCACGGAATGTAAACTTGGCTACACATGAACTGAATTACAAAACAGAACAGGGTCTCAAGTTTACAAAACCAACTTATGCTTGCTTAAGGGGAAAGGTGAGTTGGGGTGCTGCATAAAACCAGAGTTTGAAATTAGCACAGATAGCGTTCCATAAGCCAAATATGTAATATACAAGACCTACCCCTTGCTCAACGAAATGGACTCAACAATGACTCAACCTCACACCTGTTAGAATGGGCATCATCTGAAAATCTACAAACAACAAATGCTGGAAAGGGTGTGGAGAAAAGGAACCCTCTTCCACTATTGTTGGGAATATAAATTGATACAGTCACTATGGAGAACAATATGTAGTTTCTTAAGAAACTAATAATAGAATTACCATATGATACAGCAATCCCAGTACTGGACATATACCCAGACAAAACCATAAATCAAAAAGAGACATTCACTGCAATGTTCATTGCATCACTATTTACAATATCGAGGTAATGGAAGCAACCTAAATGCCCACAGACAGACGAATGCATAAAGATGTGGTACATATATAAAATGGAATATTACTAAGCCATGAAAGGAATGAAATTGGGTCATTTGTAGAGACGTCGATGGATCTAGAGACTGTCAGACAGAGTGAAGTAAGTCAGAAAGAGAAGAACAAATCTTGTATATTCATGCATATATGTGGAACCTAGAAAAACTGTACAGATTAACCGTTTTGCAAGGCATAAATAGAGCAACAGATGTAGACAACAATCGTATGGACAACAAGGGGGGAAAGCTCTTGGGGGGGTGGTGGTGGGAGGAGTTGAGAGATTGGGATTGGCATGTAAACATTTATATGTATAAAATAGATAACCAATAAGAACCTGCTGTATAAAAATATAAAATAAAATTCAAAATTAAAAAGAAATAAAATTTAAAAAATAAAACAGAAAAAACAATTATTCCCTTCACATACATGTATTTATATGAATAAATTATTTCCATGCTTATATCTGTAAATACAAAAAAGAAGAATAAAATCTACCTTGAACCAAAAACGAAAAAGAGAAAAAAAAAAAAACAGAACCCACCAGTTACTCAGAGGAAAACCGTATCAGGGCACTTGCTCCAGTTGTAAACAATTCTGAAGTTGGTCAGTGGTGGGGAATCGTCTCCCATTCAGCCAGCAGCCCCCACACAGCAAGCGTCCTCATTGCAAAGCTGGGGCACCGTGCCGAGGCATCTGTGAGTAAACGTGAGCTGAGCCCCAGGCCAGTTGCTGCTGAACTGTTCCCACCCTTCCCAGGTAAAACACCTGAATATATACAAGGACTTGAAAGCCTAGAGGAAGGGCCATGGAGCCACACGAGTGACAGCATGCCAGCTGACTTGGTGCCTGCAGGCCAGCCAGGATGGTCCTGGCCCTGGGTGCTCTTCTGGAAGATTTCCATTTCCCTGCCTGAGATACCCGTCCTGTCCCTGCCCCCACTGCTTTTTTCCTTCCTCACCTCTGCCCAGGGAGAAATTCCAGCAGCAGGTATGGGTGACACATCCTCTTCTTTAGCAGGTGGCAGCCTGGCAACTGCTGCAGAAAGTCCAGCAGAGCCCCACTCACACTGGGCCACCCACAAAGCTGTGGCCTCTCACTCCCTCCCACCAGCCCAGCCCCGAGACTGCTGACAGGGCAGAGAAAATGGCGTCAGGCACAGCTGCAGGGGCTCTTGCTGCCTGGAGTGGTATTTATATTGATCTCAACCCAGGCACACCTGGGGAGGGCTGGCCGGCAGTAAGGCTGCCCAGGTCAGCCAATCATCACCCCTCAGGGGCTCACAGTTGCAGAAAATGGAACTTGCTGAACCGGCCAGGTCCAAGGAACAGGTGTGGGCTCCTGAGAGTCAGGATAGACAAGGGGCTGAAGCTTTGGCTTGTTTTCTAATCATTTTATCTGGCCCATGAGTGGGAGACAACTTCAAGAAAACCCTCTCCTAATGAGAGGAACCCAGGAGTCAGGGAGAGGAGGGGGTGGGTGGTGGTTGGAGACAGAGGCCTCGTGCCCTGGGTGCAGTGGAAGTCTCTGGAAGACCAGGTGGAGGGAGGCCACACAGAGTGATGCCCAGGGTCACAGACCTGTCGGAGCTGCTGTTTGTTAGCTCAAGTCCTGCTCTGAGGTGCTCTGTGTCAGCTCTGAGTGACAGGTGAGCTGGGGGTGCTCTTCAATGAGGGCTATGTGCACGGTTCCTGTGTGCCCAGCCCTGCCACGGTACCTGCAAGGGTAGCTCTGTATCCTGGGAGGGGCCTGACCATGAGAGCCCCGTGGGCTGGGTTGGGGGTGGGGTACCTGCCCAGGAGAGCTCCATATCCTGGGATTGGCCTGACCACGAGAGCCCCATGGGCTGCTGGGGACCTGGTAAAGGATGTCAGGACAGTCAGTGAAGCCACCGAGGATATACCTCCAGTTGCTCCTGATTCCTACACCCTGCTGGTCATTCTACCAACCACCAGGACATGGTATTCTGTATTACTCTTCAATGATGCCTTCTTTTGTATTCCATTAGTCCCAGAGTCACAAGAAATTTTGGCTTGTGAGTGGCAGGACTCAACATACGACTAAAACAATACTTCCGGGCCGTCTTGCCCCAAGGGTTCAAAAATTCCCACACCATCTTTGGGGAAAGCTTAGCTAGAGACCGAAAAGTTCTACCTCTGGAAAAGGAAACCCTCCTTCAATATACAGATGACATTCTGATCGCCAGCCCTACTAAGGAGGACTCTGAACTACCAAGCCAATAAAGGATAGAAGTTGTCCAAAGCTCAAATATCACAGACTGCGGTGACCTGCCTGGGCTTCATTCTCACACAAGGTCAGAGAAGCCCATCCCAGGAAAGGGAAGAAACCATTTGCAGCCTTACCCCTTTCTAAAACTAGAAGACAGCTTAGGGGTTCCTGGGGAGGCCAGGGTTTGCTGCTTCTGGATCCCTAACTACAGTCTACTAGCTGGGCCTCTATATGAAACACTGAAAGGAAAAGATGATGATCCTTTTGAACAGAATCCAGAAGTGGCCTTTCAAGAATGGAAAGAGCAGTCAATTCAGACCCTTGCCCTGGAACTCCCTAATTGAGCTAAACCCTTTGACCTTTCCATTCCCGGTGAAAGGTGAATCGCCATTGGAGAATTAGTGCAAAAACTGGGACCACTTGAAATGGAACAACGCAAGAATGCCATCCAGGTAGGATAAACTACAGTCACCAAGGGGCTTGGCCCACTGCCACATCTGGCCAAGATACTGGCGGTATCTAAAAACCTGGAAATCAGCAGCCCAAAAGGCCACCTCCCTCCTAAGGGAAAAGGACCCCACGTGGTGATCCTAATCACCTACCATGCCCTGAAGTTGCAGGGTTCGCTCCGTGGGCACACCGACCTCGAGTGAGGAGGCCCTCCAACTCCAACATCCAGAGAGATAACCGGGGGCAACAGGACACCATGACGACTCGTGTGAACATCACTTGACCTGGAGTTTCTCTCATAAAACAACAATAGTGTGTCCCGAAGGAGTAGACTACTGCTTGCAGGACTTACTGCACCCGGAGGGGAGCTAATAATCTTGGCGGGGGAACCGTATATCACACTGTCACCATAGAAAAGCCTACAGACACCGTGATGATGGTGGCCAATAAGACCGGCTGGACTCCTGTTTACTTCAAAAGGCTGTTGACTCAGTGGCCATCATGGTCCTTGATCACCACTGACCCTGGACTGTCTGGGAGTTGAGCGGGCAGAGCTCTGACACCTGGTGCTGTTTTTACGTTAATTCAGGGGCCTAATTGAAGAAAGAGCAGACTACTGGTCAGAGCATCAGGCTGGCAGAAACGGTCAGCCTAAGGTGGCCGAACAAATGTGGGGCGGGGTGAAATCGGCCCCCACAGCGTCTCTGCACATCTCTTTCCTGGACCCTTAAAGGTCATTAGAATCTATAACACTTCCAATGCTGGTGCTCAGGCGGACGAGCAGGGAGGCAGGGGTCCTGGGGCCAATCAACGTCACCTGGAGGCTGCTGGGGAGAAGTTCTGACCCTCGTCCCCTGGTATGAGGGCTCCCAACTCAGCACTCAGCAGTTACAGAAGAAGGGTCTGCACCCTCAGCACTCCAAGAATGAGGAACGGGACAAAAGGCAGAGGAGGGGTTTGTCCCCAGCAAAGCCCATTAAAAATCCCTGGGAGATAAAAATAGAATCTGGGCAATAAAGTCAAGTCTGACCTTTTTTATCCTTTGTGCTTTGTCTAATTTCACGTGCTCCTAGGGTCCCGCATGCAGAGGTTCCACACCCGGCACTTCAGACCAGATTTCCTAGTGCAGAATGGCTGGGTCGACACCTCAGCTCCTGGGGCCCAGTGCAGAATCTGAGATATAGAGCCTGAGCTGCAGCCAACCCGGCCCTCGAGAGCTCCGCCCCCTCCCTCCCACTGACTCTGACAGGATCTCTACACAGCAGCCCAGCCCACAGCCCACGGGGTAGTGCATGCTCTCACCTCTCCATTCTCTGATCAAAATATAAAGTTTCCTTTGCTTGGGAACCAAACTCAGTCTCGATCTGTTGGCCCCAATGACACTGGGCAGGGGGACACTTGTTGGGGTCCACTCTGGAGGATCAGTAACAGAAATTGAGACTATTGTAACTTCAATGAACAGATGTGTGAGCCAAACTGTACTTAACATAGAACAGTTTATAAGGCTCGGGTAAAATAAGATGTTTCTAACACTTCCATTTGATATTTCCATCACTTTATTATAAGCAAGTTCAGTGAAAAGGTTTGTCTTATTTGTCAGGTCAATATTAGAGAAATGAAGTGATTTCTTTCCAAGGATGTACATCTAATAATCTTGGTTAAAGCTTCAATCTTGTTTTAAATGCTTTTCCATTGAAAATGATACCTCTTTTTCAGCTCCCCCATTTCTGAGAAGTATAAAATCTTATAATTTATTATTACCAAAGGGGAAAGGTGGGAGGAGGGATAAATTAACAGTTTGGAATTAACACATACACACTGCTATGTATAAAATAGATCATCAACAAGGAACTACTGTATAGCACAGGGAACTACACTCAATATTTTGCAATAACCTATAAGGGGAAATAATCGGAAAAAGAATACATATTTTTATTGACATCATCTATCAATGACAGTTAAAGTGTAACCTAAGGGAAGCCGGTGGTGAGTGCTTCTGACCCTGAAGACTTCAATCATCTAAAGTTTGGACTCTGCCTACTTCCCAAGGCCCTTAATGAACATATGTGTAGCCGTAGCTTAAAAAACTCCCCAGTTTGGGTTTCGGGGAGACACTGATTTTGAAAAAGCCCTGGTGTTCTCCTTACATGAATGGGACTCTTCCTACTGCTAAAACATGTCTGTCACATCCAGAGGATAGTATACCGTCTGATCGGGAAGAGTTTGGAAAAGGCATCTCATCTCCTGGTGCTCGGGTTCACCCCTCCAGCATCTTTACTAACAGTCTCCCCACTTGGAGATGTCAGCACTGTCAACATCCTGTTGCATACAGTTTGGAATTTGTCCAGAGGATGAAGCGGAAGGATGAGGAACAATGAGAGACAAGTCCTAGGTGTTCAGACAGGCACATGTCACTCTAATTTCCAATCAGGAAGATGAATTGACCAAAGGCTAGGGTTGCCCATGGAAACAGTATAGGGCTTGAGGAAATCCCACTGCTTTGTGGCCAGTTCCCATAAACACAAGTTGAACAATGGAACTCAGGGGCAGTAAAATTCACAAAACTGCAGAGTTGAAAATATCTATCACTGAAAAATGTCTTGAGGAAAGTCAGAGAAAAGGATTGGTAAGCAAGGGAGAATGGCAGGAAAGGGATTTGAGGAGGTAGAAAGGACTCGCCATTAAGCACAAGAAAAGGGGCTGAACATTGTCAACATTGCAGTTGGCCAAAAAGGCTGTATGCGTTTCTTTCTGTATATATTCAAGAAAAGGGCATACACTTTTTTAGCCAACCAAACAGGTGGGCACTGGAAATCAATACTACAAAAGATATCACTTCGCATCAGTCAGAAGAGCCATCCTCATAAAGTGTAAACACCAGAAATGCAGGACAGGGCAAGGAGAAGAGGGAGCCCTGTGAGGCTTATAGTGGAAATGTATATTGCCAACGGCCATTCTGGAGAAGTGTATTGTGTTTACTAAAGCATCTAAAAAATGAGCTACAGAGCATAGGGCACTTGCACTCATGGGCGTATATCTTGGGAAAAACAAAAATCGAGAGGACACAGGCACCCCAATGTTTACTGCCTCTCTGTTTAAAAGATCCTCGACTAGGATAGAACTTCAATGTCTCTGGAGGGAAAAAATGGATAGAGATGTGGTACTTATGTAGAGTGGAATATTACTCAGCCTGGAAATCAATGAAATATGGCCAGTTGTAACAACTCCGGAGGAGTTACGTATGATCGTTCTAAGTGACATAATTCAAAAAGAAAAAGACACGTATCATAAGATATCACTTAAAGGTGGAATCCAAAATGGCTACACATGAAATAAATTACAAAACAAAAACATAGTCAAATATGTAGAAAACACGCGTAAGGCTGCTAAACGGGAAAGGTGGGGAGGGGTGAGGCATCATCCAGGAGGTTGAAATTAGCAAAGATACCATTCCAAATACTAAACTGATAATCAACAAGGTCTACACGGTAGCTAAAAGAACTGCACTCAGCACACTCAAGTCACCGGAAAAGAATATCTATGACTGGTAAGAATCTGAAAAAGAATTTATTGATGTCTCTCTGTACGTGAATCAAGTGGATGTACAGCAGCAAGAAACAGAGCTTTGAAAATCAGCTGTAACCAATATAGTAATAAATTGAAAAAAATAAACGACAGAGAGACAGAGAAAACCTCTTACAACTTTTCCTCAGGGACGGTGATGCAACATGGATTGAACACATCTAGACCCACAGCAGGATGAGACATAAGGCTGGAAACTGTTCGCGCTAAGAAAAATGTGAGGTTGGGTAAGGAAATGCACACCCTTGAAAGTAATACTACCTGGTACCCATTCAATGGGTCCCAAATCTGCAGGTTCAAGGAATCTTCCTACAGCTAAAACATGCATGGAAAACCCAGAGGACTGTACACCATGTGATCGGGAGATGTGTCTAAAATGCACCTCATTTATCCTCTCCTGGTACTCCTGTTCATCATTCCAGCCACGTTACTTAGAATCTCCCCACTTAGAGAATCAGCACATTTAAACTTCTGTTTCACACATTTTGCAAATTGTGAGGAGGATGAACGGGAAGAGGGGGAACCAATGAGAGAATAGTTGTCGGGGTTTGGACGGGCACATGTCACTCTAATTTCCCATTAAGAATAAGAATTAAAAAAAGGCTCAGCCCGCCTCGCCAGAGCCAAAATAGGGCCTGAAGCAATCCTGCGGCTTTGAGGCCAGCTCACAAAAGAGCAACTTAAAAAATGGAGCTCAGGGTCACTGCAATTCACAAACCTGCAGAGTTATAAATGAAAACTAACGTCCAAAAATATGTTGAGGTAAGGCAAAGAAGAGGATCTGAATGCAAGACAGAATTGCAAGAAACAGTTTTCAAGAGATAGATTGGACTCGTCTTTAAAGCACATGAAAAGCGGCAGAATTTCGACAATGATGCAGTTGGCCCAAAAGGGAGTATGCGTTTTTTCCTGAATATATCCAGGAAAAAACGCATACGCACTTTATGGGCAACCAAGCAAGCAAGCAATACAAATGTGCACAACAAAGAAGTCTCATTTCCCACCAGACAAAAGGGCCATCCGAAAAAATTGTAAAAACCAGAAATGCAGGACAGGCCATGGAGAACAGGGAGCCTTTATACGCTGATGGACAGTGTGTGAACTGCCGAGAGCCACTCTGGAGAAGTGTATGGTGGTTCATAAATCATCTAAAAAACAGAGCTACAGAGCATAGGGCACTTCCAATCACGGGAGTATATCTAGGGAAGTCTAAAAATCAACAAGACACAAGCACACCGCAGTTTAGGGCTACTCTGTTTACAAGAAGCTCAACTTCAGTACACCTTAAATATCCCAGGAAAGAGAACAATGGATAAAGAAAATGTGGTTGAAGTCATATTGCATGGTACCCATTCCATGGGTCTCAACTCTCCAGGTTTAAGGGATTCTTCCTTCAGCTAAAACATGCATGTGGAACCAAGAGTATCATCCACCGTGTGATTGGGAAACGTGTTCAAATGTGTCTCAGTTCTCGTCCCCTGGTATTCGGGTGCAACATTCCAGATGCTTTACTAACACTCTCCCCACTTGCAGAGTCAGTGCCTTTAACCTCCTGTTTGGCCCAGTTTGCAATTTCTGCGTAAGATGAACAGGAATAGGGATAACCAATGAGAGACTATCTGCAAGTGTCTGGACGGGCAAATTTAACTCTCGTTTCCCACCAGGAAGAGGAATTAACCAAAAGCTCAGCATGCTGTGCCGGAACCACACTAGGACCTGAAGCAATCCTGCGGTGTTGCGGCCAGCTCACAAGTAAGCGAGTTGAAGAAAGGAGCTCAGGGACACTGTAATTCACAAACCTGCAGAGTTATAAATGACAGCTATTGTCCAAAAATATATTGAACTAAGGCTGTCAAGAGGACTTGAAAGCGGGGCAGAATTGCAGGAAACCGATTTCAGGAGGTAGACTGGAATTGCAAGTAAAGCATAGGAAAAGCAGAACGTCCACAATGATGCACTTGGCCAAAAAGGGCGTATGCGTTTTTTCGTGAATATATTCAGGAAAAAACGCATACGCCCTTTTTGGCCAACCAAGCAAGCTTGCAAAGGAAATCTGCACTACAATGAAGTATCACTTCCCCCCGTCAAAAGGGCCATCTGAAAAAAGTGTAAAATCCAGAAAGGCAGGACAGGCCATGGAGAACTGGGAGCCTTGTTATGCTGATCGGCGGGATGTAAATTGCCAACAGCCACTCTGGAGAAGTGTATGGTGTTTCCTGAAACATCTAAAAAACAAAGCAACAGAGCCTAGGGCACTTCCACTTATGGTCCTATAGCTTAGGAAAATTAAAATCAAAAAGACACAGCCACCCCAAAGTTTGGGACGGCTCTGTTTACAAGAACCTAGTTTACGGTACAAGTTCAATATCACAGAAAGCGAAAAATGGATAAAGAAGTTGTGGTACTTACGTACAATGCAATATCACTCAGCAATGGAATCTATGTCATCAGGTCCGTAGCAGCATATTGAGTGGATTCAGGTAGGATGATTCTAAGTGAAATAAGTCACACAGAAAAAGAAACATCATAAGATATCACTAATACACGGAATGTAAACTTGGCTACACAGGAACTGAATTACAAGACAGAAGAGGGTCTCAAATGTAGAAAACCAACTTATGCTTGCTTAACGGGAAAGGTGAGTTGGGGTGCTGCATAAAACCAGAGATTGAAATTAGCACAGATACTGTTCCATAAGCCAAATATGTAATAGACAAGAGCTACTCCTTGCTCAACGAAGTGGACTCAACACCCCATATTAAACGCCTAAGAATATACCTGACTAGTAAGAATCTTAAAACCTATGGATTTCTATGTCTCCGAAAGAGAATCAAGCGTGTGTACAGTGGCATAAACGCAGCAGTGATAGGATTGGTGAGGTTCGGTGAGCAAATGCAGACCCTTTGAAGTCATATTGCATGGTACCCATTCCATGGGTCTCAACTCTCCAGGTTTATGGGATTCTTCCTTCACCTAAAACATGCATGTGGAACCCAGAGTATGATTCACCATGTGATCAGGAAACGTGTTCAAATGTGTCTCACTTTTCATCCCCTGGTACTCGGGTGCAACATTCCAGACGCATTACTAGCACTCTCCCCACTTGGAGAGTCAGTGCCTTTAACCTCCTGTTTGGCCCAGTTTGCAATTTCTGCGGAAGATGAACAGGAATAGGGAGAACCAATGAGAGACTAGCTGGAGGTGTCTGGACGGGCAAATTTAACTCTCATTTCCCACCAGGAAGAGGAATTAACCAAAGGCTCAGCATGCCGTGCCGGAACCACACTAGGGCCTGAAGCAATCCTGCGGTGTTGCAGCCTGCTCACAAGAAAGCGAGTTGAAGAAAGGAGCTCAGGGGCACTGTAATTCACAAACCTGCAGAGTTATCAATGACAGCTATTGTCCAAAAATATATTGAAGTAAGGCTGCCAAGAAGACTTGAAAGTGGGGCAGAATTGCTGGAAACCGATTTCAGAAGGTACACGGGAGTCGCTCTTAAAGCATAGGAAAAGAGACAGAACTTGGAAAATAATGCACTTGGCAAAAAAGGGCATATGTGTTTTATCCAGAGCTCTCATAACTGAGGGGAGGAGATTCCCAGCAGGTTCCAACTGCCACCTGAGGGCTCACATTGCCAAGGCAACGTGAGCAAGCCAGGCAGGAGTTACCTCACAGCAGAGGTCCCACCTCACAGAAGGGTGAGAAACCCAGCCAACATCAGACTCTCACCAGAGGGCCCACATCACCAAGGGGATGGGAACCAGGCAGGAGTGTCTTCACACCAGTGGGGCCACATCATCGAAAGGTGAGGTACTCAGCACATGTGTCCTCAAACCAGAGGACCCACATCACCAAGGGCCTCGGAGTGAGGCAGGCAGGAGTAGCCTCACAACACTGGGCCCATAGAATAAAAAAGTGAGGAATCCAGCAGTTGGAACCTCCCAGTAGGTGGCCCAGAGCACTGAGGCTATGGGATCCAGGCCACAGTGAACTCACAGAAGAGGGCCCATGTCATGAAACTGAGCAACCCAGCCATTGGGACCTCAGAGAAGGAGGTCCACATCCCCATGGGGATGGAAATCTGGTAGGAGTGTCCTCGCACCACTGAGAACATATCAGAAAATTTTGGGCGACCAGCACTTAGGGCCTGACGCCAGAGGACCCTCATCACCAAGGGAAGGAGGCTCCCAGCAGGCTCCAACTGCCACCAGAGGGCTGACGTCACCAAGGTGATGTGTGCCAACCAGGCACGAATGACCTCACAGCAGAGGGCCCACCTCAGAGAAGTGTGACGAACCCAGTCAGGATCAGACTCGCAGCAGAGGGCCCACATCAGCAAATGGATTGGAACCAGGCAGGAGTGTCCTCACATGAGTAGGGCCACATCATCTAAAGGTGAGGAACCCAGAACATGTGGCTTCAAACCATAGGACACCCATCACCAAGGGGCTGGGAGTGAGGCAGGCAGGAGGAGCCTCATAACAGAGGGCCCAAAAATAAGAAAGGTGAGGAATCCAGCAGTTGGAACCTCCCAGGCGGCCCAGAGCACAGAGGCTAGGGGATCCAGGCCGGAGTGAACTAACACCAGACAGCCCATATCATGAAACTGTGAGCAACCCAGACATTGGGACCTCAGAGCAGAAGGCCCACATCCCCATGGTGATGGGAACATGACAGGAGTGTCCTGGCATCACTGGGCTCACATCAGAAAACGTGGGGTGCTCAGAAGTTAGGGCCTGACGCTAGAGGGCACTCATCACCGAGAGGAGGAGGCTCCCAGCAGGCTCCATCTGCCACCAGAGGGCCAACGTTGCCAAGGCGATGTGTGCCAGCCCGGCAGGAGTGACCTCACAGCAGAAGGCCCACCTCAAAGAAGGGTGAGGAACACAGCCAGGATCAGACTCTCACCAGAGGGCCCACATCACCAAGGGGATGGGAACCAGGCAGGAGTGTCCCCACACCAGTGGGACAACATCATCGAAAGGTGAGGATCCCAGCACATGTAGCCTCAAACCACAGGAACCACACCACCAAGGGGTTCAGAATGAGGCTGGCAGGACCGGCCTCACAACACAGGGTCCATAGAATATAAAAGTTGAGGAATCTAGCAGTTGGAACCTCCCAGCAAGTGGCCCAGAGCACCGAGGCTATGGGATCCAGGCCGCAGTGAACTCACAGCAGAGGGCCCACATCATGAACCTGTGAGCAGCCCAGCCATTGGGACCTCAGAACAGAAGGCCCACATCCCCACTGGGATGAGAACCTGGCTGGAGTGGCTTTGCACCACTTAGCACATATCAGAAAATGTTAGGAGCCCAGCAGTTAGGGCCTGACGCCAGGGGGCCCTCATAACTGAGGGGAGGAGACTCCCAGCAGGTCCAACTGCCAACAGAGGGCCCACGTCTACAAGGTGGCATGCGCCAGCCAGGCAGTAGTGACCTCACAGCAGAGGGCCTATCTCACAGAAGGGTGAGGAATTGAGGCAGGATGAGACTCTCGCCAGAGGGCCCACAACACCAAGGGGATGGGAACCAGTCAGGACTGTCCTCCCACCAGTGGGGCCACATCATCGAAAGGTGAGGAACCCAGCACATGTGGCCTCAAGCCATAGGACAGTCATCACCAAGGGGCTGGCAGTGAGGCAGGCAGGAGGAGCCTCACAACAGAGGGCACATAGAATAAAAAAGTTGAGGAATCCAGCAGTTGGAACCCCCCAGCAGGCGGCTCAGAGCACCGATGATAAGGGATCCTTGACAGAGTGAACTCACAACAGAGGGCCCACATCATGGTACTGTGAGCAAGCCAGCCGTTTTGACCTCAGAGCAGAAGGCCCATATCCCCATGGGGGTGGGAACCTGGCAAGATTGTCCTCACTCACTTGGCGCACATCAGAAAATGTGGGGAGCCCAGCAGTTATGGCCTAAGGCAAGAGGGCCCTCATCACCGAGGGGAGGAGGATCCCAGCACACTCCAACTGCCACCAGAGGGCCCACGTCGCCAAGGTGATGTGTGCCAGACAGGCATGATTGACCTCACAGCAGAGGGCCCACCTCACAGAAGGGTGAGGAACCCAGCCAGGATCAGACTCTCACCTGAGGGCCCACATCAGCAAGGGGATGGGAACCAGTCAGGACTGTCTTCCCTCCAGTGGGGCCACATCATCGAAAGGTGCGGAACCCAGCACATGTGGCCTCAAATCAGAGGACACATATCACAAAGGGAATGGGAGTGAGGCAGGCAGGAGTAGCCTAAAAACAGAGGGCCCAAAGAATAAGAAAGGTGAGGAATCCAGCAGTTGGAACCTCCCAGCAGGCGGCTGAGAGCACAGAAGCTATGGGATGCAGGCAGGAGTGAACTAACAGCAGAGAGCCCACATCATGAAACTGTGAGCAACCCAGGCGTTGGGACCTCAGAGCAGAAGGCCCACATCCCAATGGGGATGTGAACCTGGCTGGAGTGTCCTCGCACCACTGGGCGCACGTCACAAAATGTGGGGAGCCCAGCAGTTAGGGCCTGACGCCAGAGGGCCCTCATCACCGAGGGGAGGAGGCTCCCAGCAGGCTCCATGTGCCACCAGAGGGCTCATGTCCACAAGGCGAGGTGAGCAAGCCAGGCAGGAGTGACCTCACAGCAGACGGCCCACCTCACAGATGGGTGAGGAACCCAGCCAGGATCAGACTCTCAACAGAGGGCCCACATCACCAAGGGGATGGGAACCAGGCAGGAGTCTCCTAAGACCATTGGTCCCACATCATCGAAAGGTGAGGAACCCAGCACATGTGGCCTCAAACCAGATGACACACATCACGAAGGGGCTGGGAGTGAGGCAGGCAGGAGGATCCTCACAACAGAGGGCCCAAAAAATTAAAAAAGTGAGGAATCCAGCAGTTGGAACCTCCCAGCAGGCGGCCAAGAGCACAGAGGCTATGGGATCCAGGCCTCTGTGAACTAACACCAGAGAGCCCACATCATGAAAATGTGAACAACCCAGCCGTTGGGACCTCAGAGCAGAAGGCCCACATCCCCATGGAGATGGGATCCTAAGAGGAGTGCCAAAGCATCACTGGGCTCACTAAGAAAAGTTGGTGAGCCCAGCAGTTAGGGCCTGACCCAAGAGGGCCCTCATCACCGGGGGGAGCAGATTCCCAGCACGCTCCAACTGCCACCACACGGCTGACTTCACCAAGGCAATGTGTGCCAGCCATGCAGGAGTGACCTATCAGCAGAGGGTCTCCCTCACAGAAGGGTGAGGAACACAGCCAGGAACAGACTCTCACCAGGGGGTCCACATAACCACGTGGATGAGAACCAGGCAGGAGTGTCCTCACACTAGTGGGGCCACATCATCAAAAGGTGAGGAACCCAGCAAAGGTGGCCACAAACCAGAGGACCCACATCACCAAGGGGTTGAGAGTGAGGTAGGTGTCTGGACGGGCATATTTAACACTCATTTCCCACCAGGAAGAGGAATTAACCAAAGGCTCAGCGTGCCCTGCCAGAAGCAGATTAGGGCCTGAAGCAGTCTTGCAGGATTGCGGCCAGCTCACAAGAAAGCGAGTTGAAGGAAGGAGCTCAGGGGCCCTGTAATTCACAAACCTGCAGAGTTATAAATGACAGATAACGTCCAAAAATATATTGAAGTAAGGCTGCCAAGAGGACTTGAAAGCGGGGCAGAATTTCAGGAAACCGATTTCAGGAAGTAAACTGGATTTGCATTTAAAGCATAGGAAAAGAGGCAGAACATCGACAATGATGCACTTGGCAAAAAAGGGCGTATGAGTTTGTTCCTGAATATATTCAGGAAAAAACACATACGCCCTTTTTGGCAAACCAAGCAAGCTTGCAATGGAAATCCGAACTACTATGAAGTGTCACTTCCCCCCGGTCTAAAGGGCCATCTGAGAAAAGTGTAAAATCCAGAAAGGCAAGACAGGCCATGGGGAAAAAGGAGCCTTGTTATGCTGATGGGCGGGATGTAAATTGCCAACAGCCACTCTGGAGAAGTGTATGGTGTTTCCTGAAACATCCAACAAACAAAGCAACAGAGCCTAGGGCACTTCCACTTATGGTCCTATAGATTTGGGAAATTAAAATAAAAAAGACACAGCCACCCCAAAGTTTGGGACGGCTCTGTTTACAAGAACCTCGTTTACGGTACAAGTTCAGTATCACAGAAAGCGAAAAATGGATAAAGAAGTTGTGGTACTTACGTACAATGCAATATCACTCAGCAATGAAATCTATGTCATCAGGCCCATAGCAGAATAATGAGTGGATTCAGGTACGATGATTCTAAGTGAAATAAGTCACACAGAAAAAGAAACATCATAACATATCACTAATACACGGAATGTAAACTTGGCTACACAGGAACTGAATTACAAAACAGAACAGGGTCTCAAATGTAGAAAACCAACTTATGCTTGCTTAAGGGGAAAGGTGAGTTGGGGTGCTGCATAAAACCAGAGATTGAAATTAGCACAGATACCGTTCCATAAGCCAAATATGTAATAGACAAGAGCTACTCCTTGCTCAACGAAGTGGACTCAACACCCCATATTAAACGCCTAAGAATATACCAGACTAGTAAGAATCTTAAAACCTATGGATTTATATGTCTCCGAAAGAGAATCAAGCGTGTGTACAGTGGCATAAACGCAGCAGTGATAGGATTGGTGAGGTTCGGTGAGCAAATGCAGAGCCTTTGAAGTCATATTGCATGGTACCCATTCCATGGGTCTCAACTCTCCAGGTTAAAGGGATTCTTCCTTAAGCTAAAACATGCATGTGGAACCCAGAGTATGATCCACCGTGTGATCGGGAAACGTGTTCAAATGTATCTCATTTTTCGTCCGCTGCTACTCGGTGCAACTTTCCAGACGCTTTACTAACACTCTCCCCATTTGGAGAGTCAGTGCCTTTAACCTCCTGTTTGGCCCAGTTTGCAATTTCTGCGGAAAATGAACAGGAATAGGGAGAACACATGAGAGACTAGCTGGAGGTGTCTGGACGGGCAAATTTAATTCTCATTTCCCACCAGGAAGAGGAATTGCCAAAGGCTCAGCGTGCCATGCCAGAATCACACTAGGGACTGAAGCAATCCTGCGGTGTTGCGGCCAGCTCACAAGAAAGCGAGTTGAAGAAAGGACCTCAGGGGCACTGGAATTCACAAACATGCAGAGTTATAAATGACAGCTATCGTCCAAAAATATATTGAAGTAAGTCTGCCAAGAGGACTTGAAAGCGGGGCAGAATTGCAGGAAACCGATTTCAGGAGGTAGACTGGAATTGCATGTAAAGCATAGGAAAAGAGGCAGAACGTCCACAATGATGCACTTGGCCAAAAAGGGCGTATGCGTTTTTTCCTGAATATATTCAGGAAAAAACGCATACGCCCTTTTTGGCCAACCAAGCAAGCTTGCAAAGGAAATCTGCACTACAATGAAGTCTAACTACCCCCCAGTCAAAAGGGCCATCTGAAAAAAGTGTAAAATCCAGAAAGGCAGGACACGCCATGGAGAACTGGGAGCCTTGTTATGCTGATGGGCTGGATGTAAATTGCCAGCAGCCACTCTGGAGAAGTGTATGGTGTTTCCTGAAACATCCAAAAAACAAAGCAACAGAGCCTAGGGCACTTCCACTTATGGTCCTATACCTTAGGGAAATTAAAATAAAAAAGACACAGCCACCCCAAAGTTTGGGACGGCTCTGTTAACAAGAACCTCATTTACGGTACAAGTTCAATATCGCAGAAAGCGAAAAATGGATAAAGAAGTTGTGGTACTTACATACAATGCAATATCACTCAGCAATGAAATCTATGTCATCAGGCCCGTAGCAGCATAATGAGTGGATTCAGGTATGATGATTCTAAGTGAAATAAGTCACACAGAAAAAGAAACATCATAAGATATCACTAATACACGGAATGTAATCTTGGCTACACAGGAACTGAATTACAAAACAGAACAGCGTCTCAAATGTAGAAAACCAACTTATGCTTGCTTAAGGGGAAAGGTGAGTTGGGGTGCTGCATAAAACCAGAGATTGAAATTAGCACAGATACTGTTCCATAAGCCAAATATGTAATAGACAAGAGCTACTCCTTGCTCAACGAAGTGGACTCAACACCCCATATTAAACGCCTAAGAATATACCTGACTAGTAAGAATCTTAAAACCTATGGATTTATATGTCTCTGAAAGAGAATAAAGCATGTGTACAGCAGCATAAAGGCAGCAGTGATAGGATTGGTGAGGTTCGGTGAGCAAATGCAGACCCTTTGAAGTCATATTGCATGGTACCCATTCCATGGGTCTCAACTCTCCAGGTTTAAGGGATTCTTCCTTCAGCGAAAACATGCATGTGGAACCCAGAGTATGATCCACTGTGTGATCGGGAAACTTGTTCAAATGTGTCTCAGTTTCTGTCCCCTGGTACTCGGGTGCAACGTTCCAGACGCAGTACTAACACTTTCCACACTTGAAGAGTCAGGGCCTTTAACCTCCTGTTTGGCCCAGTTTGCAATTTCTGCGGAAGATGAACAGGAACAAGGAGAACCAATGAGAGACTAGCTGGAGATATCTGGACGGGCAAATTTAACTCTCATTTCCCACCAGGAAGAAGAATTAAAGAAAGGCTCAGCGTGCCGTGCCGGAACCACACTAGGGCCTGAAACAATCCCGTGGTGTTGCGGCCAGCTCACAAGAAAACGAGTTGAAGAAAGGAGCTCAGGGGCACTGTCATTCACAAACCTGCAGAGTTATAAATGACAGCTATCGTCCAAAAATATATTGAAGTACGGCTGGCAAGAGGACTTGAAAGCAGGGCAGAATTGCAGGAAACCAATTACAGGAGGTAGACTGGAATTGCATGTAAAGCATAGGAAGAGGCAGAACGGCCACAATGATGCACTTGGCCAAAAAGGGTGTATGCGTTTTTTCCTGAATATATTCAGGAAAAAATGCATATGCCCTTTTTGGCCAACCAAGCAAGCTTGCAAAGGAAATCTGCACTACAATGAAGTCTCACTGCCCCGCGGTCAAAAGGGCCATCTGAAAAAAGTGTAAAATCCAGAAAGGCAGGACAGGCCATGGAGAACTGGGAGCCTTGTTATGCTGATGGGCGGGATGTAAATTGCCTACAGCCACTCTGGAGAAGTGTATGGTGTTTCCTGAAACATCTAAAAAACAAAGCAACAGAGTCTAGGGCACTTCCACTTATAGTCCTATAGCTTAGGGAAATTAAAATCAAAAAGACACAGCCACCCCAAAGTTTGGGACGGCTCTGTTTACAAGAACCTCGTTTACGGTACAAGTTCAATATCACAGAAAGCGAAAAATGGATAAAGAAGTTGTTGTAGTTACGTACAATGCAATATCACTCAGCAATGAAATCTATGTCATCAGGCCCATAGCACCATAATGAGTGGACTCAGGCACGATGATTCTAAGTAAAATAAGTCACACAGAAAAAGAAACATAATAATATATCACTACTACACGGAATGTAAACTTGGCTACACAGGAACTGAATTACAAAACAGAACAGGGTCTCAAATGTAGAAAACCAACTTATGCTAGCTTAAGGGGAAAGGTGAGTTGGGGTGTTGCATAATACCAGAGATTAAAATTAGCACACATACCGTTCCATAATCCAAATATGTAATAGACAAGAGCTACTCTTTGCTCAACGATGTGGACACAACACCCTATATTAAACGCCTAAGAATATACCTGACTAGTAAGAATCTTAAAACCTATGGATTTATATATCTCCGAAAGAGAATCAAGCGTGTGTACAGTGGCATAAACGCAGCAGTGATGGGATTGGTGAGGATCGGTGAGCAAATGCAGACCCTTTGAAGTCATATTGCATGGTACCCATTCCATGGGACTCAACTCTCCAGGTTTAAGGGATTCTTCCTTCAGGTAAAACATGCATGTGGAACCCAGAGTATGATCCACCGTGTGATCGGGAAACGTGTTCAAATGTGTCTCAGTTTTCGTCCCCGGCTACTCAGGTGCAGCATTCCAGACGCTTTACTAACAATCTCCCCACTTGGAGAGTCAGTGCCTTTAACCTCCTGTTTGGCCCAGTTTGCAATTTCTGCGTAAAATGAACAGGAATAGGGAGAACCAATGAGAGACTAGCTGGAGGTGTCTGGACGGGCAAATTTAACTCTCATTTCCCACCAGGAAGAGGAATTAACCAAAGGCTCAGCGTGCCATGCCGGAACCACACTAGGGCCTGAAGCAATCGTGCGGTGTTGCAGCCAGCTCACAAGAAAGCGAGTTGAAGAAAGGAGCTCAGGGGCACTGTAAATCACAAACCTGCAGAGTTATAAATGACAGCTATCGTCCAAAAATAAATTGAAGTAAGGTTACCAAGAGGACTTGAAAATGGAGCAGAATTGCAGGAAACCGATTTCAGGACGTAGACTGAAATTGCATTTAAAGCATAGGAAAAGAGGCAGAATGTCCTCAATGATGCACTTGGCCAAAAAGGGCGTATGCGTTTTTCCTGAATATATTCAGGAAAAAACGCATACGCCCTTTTTGGCCAACCAAGCAAGCTTGCAAAGGAAATCTGCACTACAATGAAGTCTCACTGCCCCCTGGTCAAAAGGGCCATCTGAAAAAAGTGTAAAATCCAGAAAGGCAGGACTGGCCATGGAGAACTGGGAGCCTTGTTATGCTGATGGGCGGGATGTAAATTGCCAACAGCCACTCTGTAGAAGTGTATGGTGTTTCCTGAAACATCTAAAAAACAAAGCAACAGAGCCTAGGGCACTTCCACTTATGGTCCTATAGCTTAGGGAAATTAAAATCAAAAAGACACAGAAACCCCAATGTTTGGGATGGCTCTGTTTACAAGAACCTCATTTACCGTACAAGTTCAATATCACAGAAAGCAAAGAATGGATACAGACGTTGTGGTACTTACGTACAATGCAATATAACTCAGCAATGAAATCTATGTCATCAGGCCCGTAGCAGCATAATGAGTGGATTCAGGTACGATGACTCTAAGTGAAATAAGTCACACAGAAAAAGAAACATCATAAGATATGACTAATACACGGAATGTAAACTTGGCTACACAGGAACTGAATTACAAAACAGAACAGGGTCTCAAATGTAGAAAACCAACTTATGCTTGCTTAAGGGGAAAGGTGAGTTGGGGTGCTGCATAAAACCAGAGATTGAAATTAGCACAGATACTGTTCTATTAGCCAAATATGTAATAGACAAGAGCTACTCCTTGCTCAATGAAGTGGACTCAACACCCCATATTAAACGCCTAAGAATATACCTGACTAGTAAGAATCTTAAAACCTATGGATTTATATGTCTCCGAAAGAGAATCAAGCGTGTGTACAGCGGCATTAACGCAGCAGTGATAGGATTGGTGAGGTTCGGTGAGAAAATGCAGACCCTTTGAAGTCATATTGCATGGTACCCATTCCATGGGTCTCAACTCTCCAGGTTTAAGGGATTCTTCCTTCAGCTAAAACATGCATGTGGAACCCAGAGTATGATCCACCGTGTGATCGGGAAACGTGTTCAAATGTGTCTCAGTTTTCGCCCCTGGTACTCGGGTGCAACATTCCAGACGCTTTACTAACACTCTCCCCACTTGGAGAGTCAGTGCCTTTAACCTCCTGTTTGGCCCAGTTTGCAATTTCTGCGGAAGATGAACAGGAATAGGGAGAACCAATGAGAGACTAGCTGGAGGTGTCTGGACGGGCAAATTTAACTCTCATTTCCCACCAGGAAGAGGAATTAACCAAAGGCTCAGCGTGCCGTGCCGGAACCACACTAGGGCCTGAAGCAATCCTGCGGTGTTGCGGCCAGCTCACAAGACAGCGAGTTGAAGAAAGGAGCTCAGGGGCACTGTAATTCACAAACTTGCAGAGTTATAAATGACAGCTATCGTCCAAAAATATATTGAAGTAAGGCTCCCAAGAGGACTTGAAAGCGGGGCAGAATTGCAGGAAACCGATTTCAGGAGGTAGACTGGAATTGCATGTAAAGCATAGGAAAAGAGGCAGAACGTCCACAATGATGCACTTGGCCAAAAAGTGCGTATGCGTTTTTTCCTGCATATATTCAGGAAAAAACGCATACGCCCTTTTTGGCCAAGGAAGCAAGCTTGCAAAGGAAATCTGCACTACAATGAAGTCTCACTGCCCCCAGGTCAAAAGGGCCATCTGAAAAAAGTGTAAAATCCAGAAAGGCAGGACAGGCCATGGAGAACTGGGAGCCTTGTTATGCTGATGGGCGGGATGTAAATTGCCAACAGCCACTCTGGAGAAATGTATGATGTTTCCTGAAACATCTACAAAACAAAGCAACAGAGCCTAGGGCACTTCCACTTATGGTCCTATAGCTTAGGGAAATTAAAATCAAAAAGACACAGCCACCCCAAACTTTGGGCTGGCTCTGTTTACAAGCACCTCGTTTACGGTACAAGTTCAATATCACAGAAAGAGAAAAATGGATAAAGACGTTGTGGTACTTACGTACAATGCAATATCACTCAGCAATGAAAACTATGTCATCAGGCCCGTAGCAGCATAATGAGTGGATACAGGTACGATGATTCTAAGTGAAATAAGTCACACAGAAAAAGAAACATCATAAGATATCACTACTAGACGGAATGTAAACTTGGCTACACAGGAACTGAATTACAAAACAGAAAGGGTCTCAAATGTAGAAAACCAACTTATGCTTGCTTAAGGGGAAAGGTGAGTTGCGGTGCTGCATAAAACCAGAGATTGAAATTAGCACAGATACCATTCCATAAGCCAAATATGTAATAGACAAGAGCTACTCCTTGCTCAACGAAGAGGACTCAACACCCCATATTAAACGCGAAAGAATATACCTGACTAGTAAGAATCTTATAACCTATGGATTTATATGTCTCCGAAAGAGAATCAAGCATGTGTACAGCGGCATAAACGCAGCAGTGATAGGATTGGGGAGGTTCAGTGAGGAAACGCAGACCCTTTAAAGTCATATTGCATGGTACCCGTTCCATGGGTCTCAACTCTCCAGGTTTAAGGGATTCTTCCTTCAGCTAAAACATGCATGTGGAACCCAGATTATGGTCCACCGTGTGATCAGGAAAGGTGTTCAAATGTGTCTCAGTTTTCGTCCCCTGGTACTCGGGTGCAACATTCCAGACGCTTTACTAACACTCTCCCCACTTGGAGAGTCAGTGCCTTTAACCTCCTGTTTGGCCCAGGTTGCAATTTCTGCGGAAGATGAACAGGAATAGGGAGAACCAATGAGAGACTAGCTGGAGGTGTCTGGACGGGCAAATTTAACTCTCATTCCCCACCAGGAAGAGGAATTAACCAAAGGCTCAGCGTGCCGTGCCGGAACCACACTAGGGCCTGAAGCAATCCTGTGGTGTTGCGGCCAGCTCACAAGGAAGCGAGTTGAAGAAAGGAGCTCAGGGGCACTGTAATTCACAAACCTGCGGAGTTATAAATGACAGCAATCGTCCAAAAATATATGGAAGTAAGGCTGCCATGAGGACTTGAAAGCGGGGCATAATTGCAGGAAACCGATTTCAGGAGGTAGACTGGAATTGCATGTATACCATAGGAAAAGACGCAGAACGTCCACATTGATGCACTTGGCCAAAAAGGGCGTATGCGTTTTTTCCTGAATATATTCAGGAAAAAACGCATACGCCCTTTTTGGCCAACCAAGCAAGCTTGCAAAGAAATCTGCACTACAATGATGTCTCACTGTCCCCGGTCAAAAGGGCCATATGAAAAAAGTGTAAAATCCAGAAAGGCAGGGCAGGCCATGGAGAACTGGGAGCCTTGTTATGCTGATGGGCGGGATGTAAATTGACAACAGCCACTCTGTAGAAGTGTATGGTGTTTCCTGAAACATCTAAAAAACAAAGCAACAGAGCCTAGGGCACTTCCACTTATGTTCCTATAGCTTAGGGAAATTAAAATCAAAAAGACACAGAAACCCCAATGTTTGGGATGGCTCTGTTTACAAGAACCTCATTTACCGTACAAGTTCAATATCACAGAAAGCAAAGAATGGATACAGACGTTGTGGTACTTACGTACAATGCAATATCACTCAGCAATGAAATCTATGTCATCAGGCCCGTAGCAGCATAATGAGTGGACTCAGGTACGATGACTCTAAGTGAAATAAGTCACCCAGAAAAAGAAACATCATAAGATATGACTAATACACGGAATGTAAACTTGGCTACACAGGAACTGAATTACAAAACAGAACAGGGTCTCAAATGTAGAAAACCAACTTATGCTTGCTTAAGGGGAAAGGTGAGTTGGGGTGCTGCATAAAACCAGAGATTGAAATTAGCACAGATACTGTTCCATTAGCCAAATATGTAATAGACAAGAGCTACTCCTTGCTCAACGAAGTGGACTCAACACCCCATATTAAACGCCTAACAATATACCTGACTAGTAAGAATCTTAAAACCTATGGATTTATATGTCTCCGAAAGAGAATCAAGCGTGTGTACAGCGGCATAAACGCAGCAGTGATAGGATTGGTGAGGTTCGGTGAGCAAATGCAGACCCTTTGAAGTCATATTGCATGGTACCCATTCCATGGGTCTCAACTCTCCAGGTTTAAGGGATTCTTCCTTCAGCTAAATCATGCATGTGGAACCCAGAGTATGATCCACCGTGTGATCGGGAAACGTGTTCAAATGTGTCTCAGTTTTCATCCCCTGGTACTCGGGTGCAACATTCCATATGCTTTACTAACACTCTCCCCACTTGGAGAGTCAGTGCCTTTAACCTCCTGTTTGGCCCAGTTTGCAATTTCTGCGGAAGATGAACAGGAATAGGGAGAACCAATGAGAGAATAGCTGGAGGTGTCTGGACGGGCAAATTTAACTCTCATTTCCCACCAGGAAGAGGAATTAACCAAAGGCTCAGCGTGCCGTGCCGGAACCACACTAGGGCCTGAAGCAATCCTGCGGTGTTGCGGCCAGCTCACAAGAAAGCGAGTTGAAGAAAAGAGCTCAGGGACACTGTAATTCACAAACTTGCAGAGTTATAAATGACAGCTATCGTCCAAAAATATATTGAAGTAAGGCTGCCAAGAGGACTTGAATGCGGGGCAGAATTGCAGGAAACCGATTTCAGGAGGTAGACTGGAATTGCATGTAAAGCATAGGAAAAGAGGCAGAACGTCCACAATGATGCACTTGGCCAAAAAGTGCGTATGCGTTTTTTCCTGCATATATTCAGGAAAAAACGCATACGCCCTTTTTGGCCAAGGAAGCAAGCTTGCAAAGGAAATCTGCACTACAATGAAGTCTCACTTCACCCCGGTCAAAAGGGCCATATGAAAAAAGTGTAAAATCCAGAAAGGCAGGAAGGCCATGGAGAACTGGGAGCCTTGTTATGCTGATGGGCGGGATGTAAATTGACAAAAGCCACTCTGTAGAAGTGTATGGTGTTTCCTGAAACATCTAAAAAACAAAGCAACAGAGCCTAGGGCACTTCCACTTATGTTCCTATAGCTTAGGGAAATTAAAATCAAAAAGACACAGAAACCCCAATGTTTGGGATGGCTCTGTTTACAAGAACCTCATTTACCGTACAAGTTCAATATCACAGAAAGCAAAGAATGGATACAGACGTTGTGGTACTTACGTACAATGCAATATCACTCAGCAATGAAATCTATGTCATCAGGCCCGTAGCAGCATAATGAGTGGACTCAGGTACGATGACTCTAAGTGAAATAAGTCACACAGAAAAAGAAACATCATAAGGTATCACTAATACACGGAATGTAAACTTGGCTACACAGGAACTGAATTACAAAACAGAACAGGGTCTCAAATGTAGAAAACCAACTTATGCTTGCTTAAGGGGAAAGGTGAGTTGGGGTGCTGCATAAAACCAGAGATTGAAATTAGCACAGATACTGTTCCATTAGCCAAATATGTAATAGACAAGAGCTACTCCTTGCTCAACGAAGTGGACTCAACACCCCATATTAAACGCCTAACAATATACCTGACTAGTAAGAATCTTAAAACCTATGGATTTATATGTCTCCGAAAGAGAATCAAGCGTGTGTACAGCGGCATAAACGCAGCAGTGATAGGATTGGTGAGGTTCGGTGAGCAAATGCAGACCCTTTGAAGTCATATTGCATGGTACCCATTCCATGGGTCTCAACTCTCCAGGTTTAAGGGATTCTTCCTTCAGCTAAATCATGCATGTGGAACCCAGAGTATGATCCACCGTGTGATCGGGAAACGTGTTCAAATGTGTCTCAGTTTTCGTCCCCTGGTACTCGGGTGCAACATTCCATATGCTTTACTAACACTCTCCACACTTGGAGAGTCAGTGCCTTTAACCTCCTGTTTGGCCCAGTTTGCAATTTCTGCGGAAGATGAACAGGAATAGGGAGAACCAATGAGAGAATAGCTGGAGGTGTCTGGACGGGCAAATTTAACTCTCATTTCCCACCAGGAAGAGGAATTAACCAAAGGCTCAGCGTGCCGTGCCGGAACCACACTAGGGCCTGAAGCAATCCTGCGGTGTTGCGGCCAGCTCACAAGAAAGCGAGTTGAAGAAAAGAGCTCAGGGGCACTGTAATTCACAAACTTGCAGAGTTATAAATGACAGCTATCGTCCAAAAATATATTGAAGTAAGGCTGCCAAGAGGACTTGAATGCGGGGCAGAATTGCAGGAAACCGATTTCAGGAGGTAGACTGGAATTGCATGTAAAGCATAGGAAAAGAGGCAGAACGTCCACAATGATGCACTTGGCCAAAAAGTGCGTATGCGTTTTTTCCTGCATATATTCAGGAAAAAACGCATACGCCCTTTTTGGCCAAGGAAGCAAGCTTGCAAAGGAAATCTGCACTACAATGAAGTCTCACTTCACCCCGGTCAAAAGGGCCATATGAAAAAAGTGTAAAATCCAGAAAGGCAGGAAGGCCATGGAGAACTGGGAGCCTTGTTATGCTGATGGGCGGGATGTAAATTGCCAACAGCCACTCTGGAAAAGTGTATGGTGTTTCCTGAAACATCTAAAAAACAAAGCAACAGAGCCTAGGGCACTTCCACTTATGGTCCTATAGCTTAGGGAAGTTAAAATCAAAAAGACACAGCCACCCCAAAGATTGGGACGGCTCGGTTTACAAGAACCTCGTTTACGGTTCAAGTTCAATATCGCAGAAAGCAAAAAATGGATAAAGAAGTTGTGGTACTTACGTACAATGCAATATCACTCAGCAATGAAATCTATGTCATCAGGCCCGTAGCAGCATAATGAGTGGATTCAGATACAATGATTCTAAGTGAAATAAGTCACACAGAAAAAGAAACATCATAAGATATCACTACTACACGGAATGTAAACTTGGCTACACAGGAACTGAATTACAAAACAGAACAGGGTCTCAAATGTAGAAAACCAACTTATGCTTGCTTAAGGGGAAAGGTGAGTTGTGGTGCTGCATAAAACCAGAGATTGAAATTAGCACAGATACCGTTCCATAAGCTAAATATGTAATAGACAAGAGCTACTCCTTGCTCAACGAAGTGGACTCAACACCCCATATTAAACGCCTAAGAACATACCTGACTAGTAAGAATCTTAAAACCTATGGATTTATATGTCTCCGAAAGAGAATCAAGCGTGTGTACAGTGGCATAAACGCAGCAGTGATAGGATTGGTGAGGTTCGGTGAGCAAATGCAGACCCTTTGAAGTCATATTGCATGGGTCTCAACTCTCCAGGTTTAAGGGATTCTTCCTTCAGCTAAAACATGCATGTGGAACCCAGAGTATGATCCACCGTGTGATCGGGAAACGTGTTCAAATGTATCTCATTTTTCGTCCCCTGCTACTCGGTGCAACTTTCCAGATGCTTTACTAACACTCTCCCCACTTGGAGAGTCAGTGCCTTTAACCTCCTCTTTGGACCAGTTTGCAATTTCTGCGTAAGATGAACAGGAATAAGGAGAAGCAATGGGAGACTATCTGTAGGTGTCTGGACGGGCTAATTTAACTCTCATTTCCCACCAGGAAGTCGAATGAACCAAAGGCTCTGCGTGCCGTGCTGGAACTAGATTAGGGCCTGAAGAGATCCTGCGGTTTTGCGGCCAGCTCACAGGAAAGCAAGTTGAAGAAAGGAGCTGAGGGGCACTGTAATTCACAAACCTGTGGAGTTATAAATGAAAGCTATCATCCAAAATTATACTGAAGTAAGGCTGCGAAGAGGACTTGAATGCGGGGCAGAATTGCTGGAAACCGATTTCAGAAGGTACACGGGAGTCGCTCTTAAAGCATAGGAAAAGAGACAGAACTTGGAAAATAACGCACTTGGCAAAAATGGGCATATGTGTTTTATCCAGAGCTCTCATAACTGAGGGGAGGAGATTCCCAGCAGGCTCCAACTGCCACCTGAGGGCTCACATTGCCAAGGCAACGTGAGCAAGCCAGGCAGGAGTTACCTCACAGCAGAGGTCCCACCTCACAGAAGGGTGAGAAACCCCGCCAACATCAGACTCTCACCAGAGGGCCCACATCACCAAGGGGATGGGAACCAGGCAGGAGTGTCTTCACACCAGTAGGGCCACATCATCGAAAGGTGAGGTACTCAGCACATGTGTCCTCAAACCAGAGGACCCACATCACAAAGGGCCTCGGAGTGAGGCAGGCAGGAGTAGCCTCACAACACTGGGCCCATAGAATAAAAAAGTGAGGAATCCAGCAGTTGGAACCTCCCAGCAGGCGGCCCAGAGCACCGAGGCTATGGGATCCAGGCCACAGTGAACTCACAGAAGAGGGCCCATGTCACGAAACTGAGCAACCCAGCCATTGGGACTTCAGAGCAGGAGGCCCACATCCCCATGGGGATGGAAATCTGGTAGGAGTGTCCTCGCACCACTGAGAACGTATCAGAAAATTTTGGGCGACCAGCAGTTAGGGCCTGACGCCAGAGGACCCTCATCACCAAGGAAAGGAGGCTCCCAGCAGGCTCCAACTGCCACCAGAAGGCTGACATCGCCAAGGCGATGTGTGCCAACCAGGCACGAATGACCTCACAGCAGAGGGCCCACCTCAGAAGTGTGACAAACCCAGTCACGATCAGACTCGCACCAGAGGATCCTATCACCAAATGGATTGGAACCAGGCAGGAGTGTCCTCACATGAGAAGGGCCACATCATCTAAAGGTGAGGAACCCAGAACATGTGGCTTCAAACCATAGGACACCCATCACCAAGGGGCTGGCAGTGAGGCAGGCAGGAGGAGCCTCATAACAGAGGGCCCAAAAATAAGAAAGGTGAGGAATCCAGCAGTTGGAACCTCCCAGCAGGCGGCCCAGACCACAGAGGCTAGGGGATCCAGGCCGGAGTGAACTAACACCAGACAGCCCACATCATGAAACTGTGAGCAACCCAGACATTGGGACCTCAGAGCAGAAGGCCCACATCCCCATGGTGATGGGAACATGACAGGAGTATCCTGGCATCACTGGGCTCACATCAGAAAACGTGGGGTGCTCAGAAGTTAGGGCCTGACGCTAGAGGGCACTCATCACCGAGAGGAGGAGTCTCCCAGCAGGCTCCATCTGCCACCAGAGGGCCAACGTCGCCAAGGCGATGTGTGCCAGCCCGGCAGGAGTGACCTCACAGCAGAAGGCCCACCTCAAAGAAGGGTGAGGAACACAGCCAGGATCAGACTCTCACCAGAGGGCCCACATCACCAAGGGGATGGGAACCAGGCAGGAGTGTCCCCACACCAGTGGGACAACATCATCGAAAGGTGAGGATCCCAGCACATGTAGCCTCAAACCACAGGAACCACACCACCAAGGGGTTCAGAATGAGGCTGGCAGGACCGGCCTCACAACACAGGGTCCATAGAATATAAAAGTTGAGGAATCTAGCAGTTGGAACCTCCCAGCAAGTGGCCCAGAGCACCGAGGCTATGGGATCCAGGCCGCAGTGAACTCACAGCAGAGGGCCCACATCATGAACCTGTGAGCAGCCCAGCCATTGGGACCTCAGAACAGAAGGCCCACATCCCCACTGGGATGAGAACCTGGCTGGAGTGGCTTTGCACCACTTAGCACATATCAGAAAATGTTAGGAGCCCAGCAGTTAGGGCCTGACGCCAGGGGGCCCTCATAACTGAGGGGAGGAGACTCCCAGCAGGTCCAACTGCCAACAGAGGGCCCACGTCTACAAGGTGGCATGCGCCAGCCAGGCAGTAGTGACCTCACAGCAGAGGGCCTATCTCACAGAAGGGTGAGGAACTGAGGCAGGATGAGACTCTCGCCAGAGGGCCCACAACACCAAGGGGATGGGAACCAGTCAGGACTGTCCTCCCACCAGTGGGGCCACATCATCGAAAGGTGAGGAACCCAGCACATGTGGCCTCAAGCCATAGGACAGTCATCACCAAGGGGCTGGCAGTGAGGCAGGCAGGAGGAGCCTCACAACAGAGGGCACATAGAATAAAAAAGTTGAGGAATCCAGCAGTTGGAACCCCCCAGCAGGCGGCTCAGAGCACCGATGATAAGGGATCCTTGACAGAGTGAACTCACAACAGAGGGCCCACATCATGGTACTGTGAGCAAGCCAGCCGTTTTGACCTCAGAGCAGAAGGCCCATATCCCCATGGGGATGGGAACCTGGCAAGAGTGTCCTCACTCACTTGGCGCACATCAGAAAATGTGGGGAGCCCAGCAGTTATGGCCTAAGGCAAGAGGGCCCTCATCACCGAGGGGAGGAGGATCCCAGCACACTCCAACTGCCATCAGAGGGCCCACGTCGCCAAGGTGATGTGTGCCAGACAGGCATGATTGACCTCACAGCAGAGGGCCCACCTCACAGAAGGGTGAGGAACCCAGCCAGGATCAGACTCTCACCTGAGGGCCCACATCAGCAAGGGGATGGGAACCAGTCAGGACTGTCTTCCCTCCAGTGGGGCCACATCATCGAAAGGTGCGGAACCCAGCACATGTGGCCTCAAATCAGAGGACACATATCACAAAGGGAATGGGAGTGAGGCAGGCAGGAGTAGCCTAAAAACAGAGGGCCCAAAGAATAAGAAAGGTGAGGAATCCAGCAGTTGGAACTTCCCAGCAGGCGGCCGAGAGCACAGAAGCTATGGGATGCAGGCAGGAGTGAACTAACAGCAGAGAGCCCACATCATGAAACTGTGAGCAACCCAGGCGTTGGGACCTCAGAGCAGAAGGCCCACATCCCAATGGGGATGTGAACCTGGCTGGAGTGTCCTCGCACCACTGGGCGCACGTCACAAAATGTGGGGAGCCCAGCAGTTAGGGCCTGACGCCAGAGGGCCCTCATCACCGAGGGGAGGAGGCTCCCAGCAGGCTCCATGTGCCACCAGAGGGCTCATGTCCACAAGGCGAGGTGAGCAAGCCAGGCAGGAGTGACCTCACAGCAGACGGCCCACCTCACAGATGGGTGAGGAACCCAGCCAGGATCAGACTCTCAACAGAGGGCCCACATCACCAAGGGGATGGGAACCAGGCAGGAGTCTCCTAAGACCATTGGTCCCACATCATCGAAAGGTGAGGAACCCAGCACATGTGGCCTCAAACCAGATGACACACATCACGAAGGGGCTGGGAGTGAGGCAGGCAGGAGGATCCTCACAACAGAGGGCCCAAAAAATTAAAAAAGTGAGGAATCCAGCAGTTGGAACCTCCCAGCAGGCGGCCAAGAGCACAGAGGCTATGGGATCCAGGCCTCTGTGAACTAACACCAGAGAGCCCACATCATGAAAATGTGAACAACCCAGCCGTTGGGACCTCAGAGCAGAAGGCCCACATCCCCATGGAGATGGGATCCTAAGAGGAGTGCCAAAGCATCACTGGGCTCACTAAGAAAAGTTGGTGAGCCCAGCAGTTAGGGCCTGACCCAAGAGGGCCCTCATCACCGGGGGGAGCAGATTCCCAGCACGCTCCAACTGCCACCACACGGCTGACTTCACCAAGGCAATGTGTGCCAGCCATGCAGGAGTGACCTATCAGCAGAGGGTCTCCCTCACAGAAGGGTGAGGAACACAGCCAGGAACAGACTCTCACCAGGGGGTCCACATAACCACGTGGATGAGAACCAGGCAGGAGTGTCCTCACACTAGTGGGGCCACATCATCAAAAGGTGAGGAACCCAGCAAAGGTGGCCACAAACCAGAGGACCCACATCACCAAGGGGTTGAGAGTGAGGTAGGTGTCTGGACGGGCATATTTAACACTCATTTCCCACCAGGAAGAGGAATTAACCAAAGGCTCAGCGTGCCCTGCCAGAAGCAGATTAGGGCCTGAAGCAGTCTTGCAGGATTGCGGCCAGCTCACAAGAAAGCGAGTTGAAGGAAGGAGCTCAGGGGCCCTGTAATTCACAAACCTGCAGAGTTATAAATGACAGATAACGTCCAAAAATATATTGAAGTAAGGCTGCCAAGAGGACTTGAAAGCGGGGCAGAATTGCAGGAAACCGATTTCAGGAAGTAAACTGGATTTGCATTTAAAGCATAGGAAAAGAGGCAGAACATCGACAATGATGCACTTGGCAAAAAAGGGCGTATGAGTTTGTTCCTGAATATATTCAGGAAAAAACACATACGCCCTTTTTGGCAAATCAAGCAAGCTTGCAAAGGAAATCTGCACTACAATGAAGTCTCACTGCCCCACGGACAAAAGGGCCATCTGAAAAAAGTGTAAAATCCAGAAAGGCAGGACAGGCCATGGAGAACTGGGAGCCTTGTTATGCTGATGGGCGGGTTGTAAATTGACAAGAGCCACTCTGTAGAAGTGTATGGTGTTTCCTGAAACATCTAAAAAACAAAGGCACAGAGCCTAGGGCACTTCCTCTAATGGTCCTATAGCTTAGGGAAATTAAATTCAAAAAGACACAGCCACCCCAAAGTTTGGGACGGCTCTGTTTAAAAGAACCTCGTTTACAGTACAAGTTCAATATCACAGAAAGCGAAAAATGGATAAAGACGTTGTGGTACTTACGTACAATGCAATATCACTCAGCAATGAAATCTATGTCATCAGGCCCATAGCAGCATAATGAGTGGATTCAGGTACGATGATTCTAAGTGAAATAAGTCACACAGAAAAAGAAACATCATAAGATATCACTACTACACGGAATGTAAACTTGGCTACACAGGAACTGAATTACAAAACAGAACAGGGTCTCAAATGTAGAAAACCAACTTATGCTTGCTAAAGGGGAAAGGTGAGTTGGGGTGCTGCATAAAACCAGAGATTGAAATTAGCACAGATACCGTTCCATAAGCCAAATATGTAATAGACAAGAGCTACTCCTTGCTCAACGAAGTGGACACAACACCTCATATTAAATGCCTAACAATATACCTGACTAGTAAGAATCTTAAAACCTATGGATTTATATATCTCCGAAAGAGAATCAAGCGTGTGTACAGTGGCATAAACGCAGCAGTGATGGGATTGGTGAGGATCGGTGAGCAAATGCAGACCCTTTGAAGTCATATTGCATGGTACCCATTCCATGGGACTCAACTCTCCAGGTTTAAGGGATTCTTCCTTCAGGTAAAACATGCATGTGGAACCCAGAGTATGATCCACCGTGTGATCGGGAAACGTGTTCAAATATGTCTCAGTTTTCGTCCCCGGCTACTCGGGTGCAGCATTCCAGATGCTTTACTAACAATCTCCCCACTTGGAGAGTCAGTGCCTTTAACCTCCTGTTTGGCCCAGTTTGCAATTTCTGCGTAAAATGAACAGGAATAGGGAGAACAAATGAGAGACTAGCTGGAGGTGTCTGGACGGGCAAATTTAACTCTCATTTCCCACCAGGAAGAGGAATTAACCAAAGGCTCAGCGTGCCATGCCGGAACCACACTAGGGCCTGAAGCAATCGTGCGGTGTTGCAGCCAGCTCTCAGGAAAGCGAGTTGAAGAAAGGAGCTCAGGGGCACTGTAAATCACAAACCTGCAGAGTTATAAATGACAGCTATCGTCCAAAAATAAATTGAAGTAAGGTTACCAAGAGGACTTGAAAGTGGAGCAGAATTGCAGGAAACCGATTTCGGGAGGTAGACTGAAATTGCATTTAAAGCATAGGAAAAGAGGCAGAATGTCCTCAATGATGCACTTGGCCAAAAAGGGCGTATGCGTTTTTCCTGAATATATTCAGGAAAAAACGCATACGCCCCTTTTGGCCAACCAAGCAAGCTTGCAAAGGAAATCTGCAATACAATGAAGTCTCACTGCCCCCTGGTCAAAAGGGCCATCTGAAAAAAGTGTAAAATCCAGAAAGGCAGGACTGGCCATGGAGAACTGGGAGCCTTGTTATGCTGATGGGCGGGATGTAAATTGCCAACAGCCACTCTGTAGAAGTGTATGGTGTTTCCTGAAACATCTAAAAAACAAAGCAACAGAGCCTAGGGCACTTCCACTTATGGTCCTATAGCTTAGGGAAATTAAAATCAAAAAGACACAGAAACCCCAATGTTTGGGATGGCTCTGTTTACAAGAACCTCATTTACCGTACAAGTTCAATATCACAGAAAGCAAAGAATGGATACAGACGTTGTGGTACTTACGTATAATGCAATATCACTCAGCAATGAAATCTATGTCATCAGGCCCGTAGCAGCATAATGAGTGGATTCAGGTACGATGACTCTAAGTGAAATAAGTCACCCAGAAAAAGAAACATCATAAGATATGACTAATACACGGAATGTAAACTTGGCTACACAGGAACTGAATTACAAAACAGAACAGGGTCTCAAATGTAGAAAACCAACTTATGCTTGCTTAAGGGGAAAGGTGAGTTGCGGTGCTGCATAAAACCAGAGATTGAAATTAGCACAGATACTGTTCCATTAGCCAAATATGTAATAGACAAGAGCTACTCCTTGTTCAATGAAGTGGACTCAACACCCCATATTAAACGCCTAAGAATATACCTGACTAGTAAGAATCTTAAAACCTATGGATTTATATGTCTCCGAAAGAGAATCAAGCGTGTGTACAGCGGCATTAACGCAGCAGTGATAGGATTGGTGAGGTTCGGTGAGCAAATGCAGACCCTTTGAAGTCATATTGCATGGTACCCGTTCCATGGGTCTCAACTCTCCAGGTTTAAGGGATTCTTCCTTCAGCTAAAACATGCATGTGGAACCCAGAGTATGATCCACCGTGTGATCGGGAAACGTGTTCAAATGTGTCTCAGTTTTCGCTCCTGGTACTCGGGTGCAACATTCCAGACGCTTTACTAACACTCTCCCCACTTGGAGAGTCAGTGCCTTTAACCTCCTGTTTGGCCCAGTTTGCAATTTCTGCGGAAGATGAACAGGAATAGGGAGAACCAATGAGAGACTAGCTGGAGGTGTCTGGACGGGCAAATTTAACTCTCATTTCCCACCAGGAAGAGGAATTAACCAAAGGCTCAGCGTGCCGTGCCGGAACCACACTAAGGCCTGAAGCAATCCTGCGGTGTTGCGGCCAGCTCACAAGACAGCGAGTTGAAGAAAGGAGCTCAGGGGCACTGTAATTCACAAACTTGCAGAGTTATAAATGACAGCTATCGTCCAAAAATATATTGAAGTAAGGCTGCCAAGAGGACTTGAAAGCGGGGCAGAATTGCAGGAAACCGATTTCAGGAGGTAGACTGGAATTGCATGTAAAGCATAGGAAAAGAGGCAGAACGTCCACAATGATGCACTTGGCCCAAAAGTGCGTATGCGTTTTTTCCTGCATATATTCAGGAAAAAACGCATACGCCCTTTTTGGCCAAGGAAGCAAGCTTGCAAAGGAAATCTGCACTACAATGAAGTCTCACTGCCCCCAGGTCAAAAGGGCCATCTGAAAAAAGTGTAAAATCCAGAAAGGCAGGACAGGCCATGGAGAACTGGGAGCCTTGTTATGCTGATGGGCGGGATGTAAATTGCCAACAGCCACTCTGGAGAAATGTATGATGTTTCCTGAAACATCTACAAAACAAAGAAACAGAGCCTAGGGCACTTCCACTTATGGTCCTATAGCTTAGGGAAATTAAAATCAAAAAGACACAGCCACCCCAAACTTTGGGCCGGCTCTGTTTACAAGCACCTCGTTTACGGTACAAGTTCAATATCACAGAAAGAGAAAAATGGATAAAGACGTTGTGGTACTTACGTACAATGCAATATCACTCAGCAATGAAAACTATGTCATCAGGCCCGTAGCAGCATAATGAGTGGATTCAGGTACGATGATTCTAAGTGAAATAAGTCACACAGAAAAAGAAACATCATAAGATATCACTAATACACGGAATGTAAACTTGGCTACACAGGAACTGAATTACAAAACAGAAAGGGTCTCAAATGTAGAAAACCAACTTATGCTTGCTTAAGGGGAAAGGTGAGTTGGGGTGCTGCATAAAACCAGAGATTGAAATTAGCACAGATACCATTCCATAAGCCAAATATGTAATAGACAAGAGCTACTCCTTGCTCAACGAAGAGGACTCAACACCCCATATTAAACGCGAAAGAATATACCTGACTAGTAAGAATCTTATAACCTATGGATTTATATGTCTCCGAAAGAGAATCAAGCATGTGTACAGCGGCATAAACGCAGCAGTGATAGGATTGGGGAGGTTCAGTGAGGAAACGCAGACCCTTTAAAGTCATATTGCATGGTACCCGTTCCATGGGTCTCAACTCTCCAGGTTTAAGGGATTCCTCCTTCAGCTAAAACATGCATGTGGAACCCAGATTATGGTCCACCGTGTGATCAGGAAAGGTGTTCAAATGTGTCTCAGTTTTTGTCCCCTGGTACTCGGGTGCAACATTCCAGACGCTTTACTAACACTCTCCCCACTTGGAGAGTCAGTGCCTTTAACCTCCTGTTTGGCCCAGTTTGCAATTTCTGCGGAAGATGAACAGGAATAGGGAGAACCAATGAGAGACTAGCTGGAGGTGTCTGGACGGGCAAATTTAACTCTCATTCCCCACCAGGAAGAGGAATTAACCAAAGGCTCAGCGTGCCGTGCCGGAACCACACTAGGGCCTGAAGCAATCCTGTGGTGTTGCGGCCAGCTCACAAGGAAGCGAGTTGAAGAAAGGAGCTCAGGGGCACTGTAATTCACAAACCTGCAGAGTTATAAATGACAGCAATCGTCCAAAAATATATGGAAGTAAGGCTGCCATGAGGACTTGAAAGCAGGGCATAATTGCAGGAAACCGATTTCAGGAGGTAGACTGGAATTGCATGAATACCATAGGAAAAGACGCAGAACGTCCACATTGATGCACTTGGCCAAAAAGGGCGTATGCGTTTTTTCCTGAATATATTCAGGAAAAAATGCATATGCCCTTTTTGGCCAACCAAGCAAGCTTGCAAAGAAATCTGCACTACAATGATGTCTCACTGTCCCCGGTCAAAAGGGCCATATGAAAAAAGTGTAAAATCCAGAAAGGCAGGGCAGGCCATGGAGAACTGGGAGCCTTGTTATGCTGATGGGCGGGATGTAAATTGACAACAGCCACTCTGTAGAAGTGTATGGTGTTTCCTGAAACATCTAAAAAACAAAGCAACAGAGCCTAGGGCACTTCCACTTATGTTCCTATAGCTTAGGGAAATTAAAATCAAAAAGACACAGAAACCACAATGTTTGGGATGGCTCTGTTTACAAGAACCTCATTTACCGTACAAGTTCAATATCACAGAAAGCAAAGAATGGATACAGACGTTGTGGTACTTACGTACAATGCAATATCACTCAGCAATGAAATCTATGTCATCAGGCCCGTAGCAGCATAATGAGTGGACTCAGGTACGATGACTCTAAGTGAAATAAGTCACACAGAAAAAGAAACATCATAATATATCACTAATACACGGAATGTAAACTTGGCTACACAGGAACTGAATTACAAAACAGAACATGGTCTCAAATGTAGAAAACCAACTTATGCTTGCTTAAGGGGAAAGGTGAGTTGGGGTGCTGCATAAAACCAGAGATTGAAATTAGCACAGATACTGTTCCATTAGCCAAATATGTAATAGACAAGAGCTACTCCTTGCTCAACGAAGTGGACTCAACACCCCATATTAAACGCCTAAGAATATACCTGACTAGTAAGAATCTTAAAACCTATGGATTTATATGTCTCCGAAAGAGAATCAAGCATGTGTACAGCGGCATAAACGCAGCAGTGATAGGATTGGTGAGGTTCGGTGAGCAAATGCAGACCCTTTGAAGTCATATTGCATGGTACCCATTCCATGGGTCTCAACTCTCCAGGTTTAAGGGATTCTTCCTTCAGCTAAAACATGCATGTGGAACCCAGAGTATGATCCACCGTGTGATCGGGAAACGTGTTCAAATGTGTCTCAGTTTTCGTCCCCTGGTACTCGGGTGCAACATTCCATATGCTTTACTAACACTCTCCCCACTTGGAGAGTCAGTGCCTTTAACCTCCTGTTTGGCCCAGTTTGCAATTTCTGCGGAAGATGAACAGGAATAGGGAGAACCAATGAGAGACTAGCTGGAGGTGTCTGGACGGGCAAATTTAACTCTCATTTCCCACCAGGAAGAGGAATTAACCAAAGGCTCAGCGTGCCGTGCCGGAACCACACTAGGGCCTGAAGCAATCCTGCGGTGTTGCGGCCAGCTCACAAGAAAGCGAGTTGAAGAAAAGAGCTCAGGGACACTGTAATTCACAAACTTGCAGAGTTATAAATGACAGCTATCATCCAAAAATATATTGAAGTAAGGCTGCCAAGAGGACTTGAATGCGGGGCAGAATTGCAGGAAACCGATTTCAGGAGGTAGACTGGAATTGCATGTAAAGCATAGGAAAAGAGGCAGAACGTCCACAATGATGCACTTGGCCAAAAAGTGCGTATGTGTTTTTTCCTGCATATATTCAGGAAAAAACGCATACGCCCTTTTTGGCCAAGGAAGCAAGCTTGCAAAGGAAATCTGCACTACAATGAAGTCTCACTTCACCCCGGTCAAAAGGGCCATATGAAAAAAGTGTAAAATCCAGAAAGGCAGGAAGGCCATGGAGAACTGGGAGCCTTGTTATGCTGATGGGCGGGATGTAAATTGCCAACAGCCACTCTGGAAAAGTGTATGGTGTTTCCTGAAACATCTAAAAAACAAAGCAACAGAGCCTAGGGCACTTCCACTTATGGTCCTATAGCTTAGGGAAGTTAAAATCAAAAAGACACAGCCACCCCAAAGATTGGGACGGCTCGGTTTACAAGAACCTCGTTTACGGTTCAAGTTCAATATCGCAGAAAGCAAAAAATGGATAAAGAAGTTGTGGTACTTACGTACAATGCAATATCACTCAGCAATGAAATCTATGTCATCAGGCCCGTAGCAGCATAATGAGTGGATTCAGGTACGATGATTCTAAGTGAAATAAGTCACACAGAAAAAGAAACATCATAAGATATCACTACTAGACGGAATGTAAACTTGGCTACACAGGAACTGAATTACAAAACAGAAAGGGTCTCAAATGTAGAAAACCAACTTATGCTTGCTTAAGGGGAAAGGTGAGTTGGGGTGCTGCATAAAACCAGAGATTGAAATTAGCACAGATACCATTCCATAAGCCAAATATGTAATAGACAAGAGCTACTCCTTGCTCAACGAAGAGGACTCAACACCCCATATTAAACGCCTAAGAATATACCTGACTAGTAAGAATCTTAAAACCTATGGATTTATATGTCTCCGAAAGAGAATCAAGCGTGTGTACAGCGGCATAAACGCAGCAGTGATAGGATTGGTGAGGTTCGGTGAGCAAATGCAGACCCTTTGAAGTCATATTGCATGGTACCCATTCCATGGGTCTCAACTCTCCAGGTTTAAGGGATTCTTCCTTCAGCTAAATCATGCATGTGGAACCCAGAGTATGATGCACCGTGTGATCGGGAAACGTGTTCAAATGTGTCTCAGTTTTCGTCCCCTGGTACTCGGGTGCAACATTCCATATGCTTTACTAACACTCTCCCCACTTGGAGAGTCAGTGCCTTTAACCTCCTGTTTGGCCCAGTTTGCAATTTCTGCGGAAGATGAACAGGAATAGGGAGAACCAATGAGAGACTAGCTGGAGGTGTCTGGACGGGCAAATTTAACTCTCATTTCCCACCAGGAAGAGGAATTAACCAAAGGCTCAGCGTGCCGTGCCGGAACCACACTAGGGCCTGAAGCAATCCTGCGGTGTTGCGGCCAGCTCACAAGAAAGCGAGTTGAAGAAAAGAGCTCAGGGACACTGTAATTCACAAACTTGCAGAGTTATAAATGACAGCTATCGTCCAAAAATATATTGAAGTAAGGCTGCCAAGAGAACTTGAATGCGGGGCAGAATTGCAGGAAACCGATTTCAGGAGGTAGACTGGAATTGCATGTAAAGCATAGGAAAAGAGGCAGAACGTCCACAATGATGCACTTGGCCAAAAAGTGCGTATGCGTTTTTTCCTGCATATATTCAGGAAAAAACGCATACGCCCTTTTTGGCCAAGGAAGCAAGCTTGCAAAGGAAATCTGCACTACAATGAAGTCTCACTTCACCCCGGTCAAAAGGGCAATATGAAAAAAGTGTAAAATCCAGAAAGGCAGGAAGGCCATGGAGAACTGAGAGCCTTGTTATGCTGATGGGCGGGATGTAAATTGCCAACAGCCACTCTGGAAAAGTGTATGGTGTTTCCTGAAACATCTAAAAAACAAAGCAACAGAGCCTAGGGCACTTCCACTTATGGTCCTATAGCTTAGGGAAGTTAAAATCAAAAAGACACAGCCACCCCAAAGATTGGGACGGCTCGGTTTACAAGAACCTCGTTTACGGTTCAAGTTCAATATCGCAGAAAGCAAAAAATGGATAAAGAAGTTGTGGTACTTACGTACAATGCAATATCACTCAGCAATGAAATCTATGTCATCAGGCCCGTAGCAGCATAATGAGTGGATTCAGGTACGATGATTCTAAGTGAAATAAGTCACACAGAAAAAGAAACATCATAAGATATCACTACTACACGGAATGTAAACTTGGCTACACAGGAACTGAATTACAAAACAGAACAGGGTCTCAAATGTAGAAAACCAACTTATGCTTGCTTAAGGGGAAAGGTGAGTTGCGGTGCTGCATAAAACCAGAGATTGAAATTAGCACAGATACCGTTCCATAAGCTAAATATGTAATAGACAAGAGCTACTCCTTGCTCAACGAAGTGGACTCAACACCCCATATTAAACGCCTAAGAACATACCTGACTAGTAAGAATCTTAAAACCTATGGATTTATATGTCTCCGAAAGAGAATCAAGCGTGTGTACAGTGGCATAAACGCAGCAGTGATAGGATTGGTGAGGTTCGGTGAGCAAATGCAGACCCTTTGAAGTCATATTGCATGGTACCCCTTCCATGGGTCTCAACTCTCCAGGTTTAAGGGATTCTTCCTTCAGCTAAAACATGCATGTGGAACCCAGAGTATGATCCACCGTGTGATCGGGAAACGTGTTCAAATGTATCTCATTTTTCGTCCCCTGCTACTCGGTGCAACTTTCCAGACGCTTTACTAACACTCTCCCCACTTGGAGAGTCAGTGCCTTTAACCTCCTGTTTGGCCCAGTTTGCAATTTCTGCGTAAGATGAACAGGAATAAGGAGAAGCAATGGGAGACTATCTGTAGGTGTCTGGACGGGCTAATTTAACTCTCATTTCCCACCAGGAAGTCGAATGAACCAAAGGCTCTGCGTGCCGTGCTGGAACTAGATTAGGGCCTGAAGAGATCCTGCGGTTTTGCGGCCAGCTCACAGGAAAGCAAGTTGAAGAAAGGAGCTGAGGGGCACTGTAATTCACAAACCTGTGGAGTTATAAATGACAGCTATCATCCAAAATTATACTGAAGTAAGGCTGAGAAGAGGACTTGAATGCGGGGCAGAATTGCTGGAAACCGATTTCAGAAGGTACACGGGAGTCGCTCTTAAAGCATAGGAAAAGAGACAGAACTTGGAAAATAACGCACTTGGCAAAAATGGGCATATGTGTTTTATCCAGAGCTCTCATAACTGAGGGGAGGAGATTCCCAGCAGGCTCCAACTGCCACCTGAGGGCTCACATTGCCAAGGCAACGTGAGCAAGCCAGGCAGGAGTTACCTCACAGCAGAGGTCCCACCTCACAGAAGGGTGAGAAACCCCGCCAACATCAGACTCTCACCAGAGGGCCCACATCACCAAGGGGATGGGAACCAGGCAGGAGTTTCTTCACACCAGTAGGGCCACATCATCGAAAGGTGAGGTACTCAGCACATGTGTCCTCAAACCAGAGGACCCACATCACAAAGGGCCTCGGAGTGAGGCAGGCAGGAGTAGCCTCACAACACTGGGCCCATAGAATAAAAAAGCGAGGAATCCAGCAGTTGGAACCTCCCAGCAGGCGGCCCAGAGCACCGAGGCTATGGGATCCAGGCCACAGTGAACTCACAGAAGAGGGCCCATGTCACGAAACTGAGCAACCCAGCCATTGGGACTTCAGAGCAGGAGGCCCACATCCCCATGGGGATGGAAATCTGGTAGGAGTGTCCTCGCACCACTGAGAACGTATCAGAAAATTTTGGGCGACCAGCAGTTAGGGCCTGACGCCAGAGGACCCTCATCACCAAGGAAAGGAGGCTCCCAGCAGGCTCCAACTGCCACCAGAAGGCTGACGTCGCCAAGGCGATGTGTGCCAACCAGGCACGAATGACCTCACAGCAGAGGGCCCACCTCAGAAGTGTGACAAACCCAGTCACGATCAGACTCGCACCAGAGGATCCTATCACCAAATGGATTGGAACCAGGCAGGAGTGTCCTCACATGAGAAGGGCCACATCATCTAAAGGTGAGGAACCCAGAACATGTGGCTTCAAACCATAGGACACCCATCACCAAGGGGCTGGCAGTGAGGCAGGCAGGAGGAGCCTCATAACAGAGGGCCCAAAAATAAGAAAGGTGAGGAATCCAGCAGTTGGAACCTCCCAGCAGGCGGCCCAGACCACAGAGGCTAGGGGATCCAGGCCGGAGTGAACTAACACCAGACAGCCCACATCATGAAACTGTGAGCAACCCAGACATTGGGACCTCAGAGCAGAAGGCCCACATCCCCATGGTGATGGGAACATGACAGGAGTGTCCTGGCATCACTGGGCTCACATCAGAAAACGTGGGGTGCTCAGAAGTTAGGGCCTGACGCTAGAGGGCACTCATCACGGAGAGGAGGAGGCTCCCAGCAGGCTCCAGCTGCCACCAGAGGGGCAACGTCGCCAAGGCGATGTGTGCCAGCCCGGCAGGAGTGACCTCACAGCAGAGGGCCCACCTCACAGAAGGATGAGGAACACAGCCAGGATCAGACTCTCACCAGAGGGCCCACATCACCAAGGGGATGGGAACCGGGTAGGAGTGTCCCCACACCAGTGGGACAACATCATCGAAAGGTGAGGATCCCAGCACATGTAGCCTCAAACCACAGGAACCACATCACCAAGGGGTTCGGAATGAGGCTGGCAGGACCGGCCTCACAACACAGGGTCCATAGAATATAAAAGTTGAGGAATCCAGCAGTTGGAACCTCCCAGCAAGTGGCCCAGAGCACCGAGGCTATGGGATCCAGGCCGCAGTGAACTCACAGCAGAGGGCCCACATCATGAACCTGTGAGCAGCCCAGCCGTTGGGACCTCAGAACAGAAGGCCCACATCCCCATTGGGATGGGAACCTGGCAGGAGTGGCTTCGCACCACTTAGCACATATCAGAAAATGTTAGGAGCCCAGCAGTTAAGGCCTGACGCCAGAGGGCCCTCATAACTGAGGGGAGGAGACTCCCAGCAGGTTCCAACTGCCAACAGAGGGCCCACGTCTACAAGGTGGCATGCGCCAGCCAGGCAGTAGTGACCTCACAGCAGAGGGCCTATCTCACAGAAGGGTGAGGAACCGAGGCAGGATGAGACTCTCGTCAGAGGGCCCACAACACCAAGGGGATGGGAACCAGTCAGGACTGTTCTCGCACCAGTGGGGCCACATCATCGAAAGGTGAGGAACCCAGCACATGTGGCCTCATATCAGAGGACATACATCACAAAGGGGATGGGAGTGAGGCAGGTAGGAGTAGCCTAAAAACAGAGGGCCCAAAGAATAAAAAAGGTGAGGAATCCAGCAGTTGGAACCTCCCAGCAGGTGGCCGAGAGCACAGAAGCTATGGGATTCAGGCAGGAGTGAACTAACACCAGAGAGCCCACATCATGAAACTGTGAGCAACCCAGGCATTGGGACCTCAGAGCAGAAAGCCCACATCCCCATGGGGATGGGAACCTGACAGGAGTGTCCTGGCATCACTGGGCTCACATCAGAAAACGTGGGGAGCCCAGCAGTTAGAGCCTGATGCTAGAGGGCCATCATCACCGAGGGCAGGAGGCTCCCAGCAGGTTCCATGTGTCAACAGAGGGCCCACGTCACCAAGGTGATGTGTGCAAGTCAGGCAGGATTGACCTCACAGCAGAGGGCCTACCTCACAGAAGAGTGAGGAACCCAGCCAGGATAAGACTGTCACCAGAAGGCCCACATCACCAAGGGGATGGGAACCAGGCAGGAGTGTCCTCACACCAGTGGGGCCACATCATTGAAAGTTGCGGAACCCAGCACATGTGGCCTCAAACCAGAAGACCCACATCACGAAGGGGTTGCGAGTGAGGCAGGCAGGAGGAGCATCACAACACAGGACCCATAGAATACAAAAGATGAGGAATCGAGCAGCTGGAACCTCCCAGCAGGTGGCCAAGAGCACAGAGGCTATGGGATCCAGGCCACAGTGAACTAACACCAGAGAGCCCACATCATGAAATTGTGATCAACCCAGCCGTTGGAACCTCAGAGCAGAAGGCCCACATCCCCGTGGAGATGGGAACCTAAGAGGAGTGCCCGAGCATCACTGGGCTCACTAAGAAAAGTTGGGGAGCCCAGCAGTTAGGGCCTGACGTCAGAGGGCCCTCATCACAGAGGTGAGGAGGCTCCCAGCAGGGTCCAAGTGCCACCAGAGGGCTCATGTCAACAAGGCGAGGTGAGCAAGCCAGGCAAGAGTTACCTGATAGTAGAGGGCCCACCTCACAGATGGGTGAGGAACCCAGCCAGGATCAGACTCTCACCAGAGGGCCCACATCACAAAGGGGATGGGAACCGGTCAGGATTATCCTCACACCAGTGGGGCCTCATCATCTTAAGGTGAGGAACCCAGCACATGTGTCCTCAAACCAGAGGACCCACATCACCAAGGGCCTTGGAGTGAGGCAGGCAGGAGTAGCCTCACAACACAGGGCACATAATATAAAAAACGTGAGGATTCCAGCATTTAGACCTTCCAGCAGGCGGCCCAGAACACCGAGGCTATGGGATCCAGGCCACAGTGAACTCACAGCAGAGGGCCCACATCATAAAACTGTGAGCAACCCAGGCGTTGGGACCTCAGCGCAGAAGGCCCACATCCCCATGGGAATGGGAACCTGGCTGGAGTGTCCTCGCACCACTGGGCACACATCAGAAAATGTGGGGAGCCCACCATTTAGGGCCTGACGCAAGAGGGCCGTCATCACCGAGAGGAGGAGGCACCCTGCATGCTCCAACTGCCACCAGAGGGCTCACGTCTCCAAGGTGACGTGTGCCAGCCAGGCAGGAGTGACCTCACAGCAGAGGGCCTACCTCACAGAACGTTGAGGAACCCAGCCAGGATTAGACTCTCGCCAGAGGGCCCACCTCACCAAGGGGATGGGAACCAGGCAGGAGTGTCCTCACACGAGTGGGGCCACATCTTCGAAAGGTGAGGAATGCAGCACATGTGGCCTCAAGCCATAGGACAGTCATCACCAAGGGGCTGGCAGTGAGGCAGGCAGGAGGAGCCTCATAACAGAGGGCCCAAAAATAAGAAAGGTGAGGAATCCAGCAGTTGGAACCTCCCAGCAGGCGGCCCAGAGCACAGAGGCTAGGGGATCCAGGCCGGAGTGAACTAACACCAGACAGCCCACATCATGAAACTGTGAGCAACCCAGACATTGGGACCTCAGAGCAGAAGGCCCACATCCCCATGGTGATGGGAACATGACAGGAGTGTCCTGGCATCACTGGGCTCACATCAGAAAACGTGGGGTGCTCAGAAGTTAGGGCCTGACGCTAGAGGGCACTCATCACCGAGAGGAGGAGGCTCCCAGCAGGCTCCAGCTGCCACCAGAGGGGCAACGTCGCCAAGGCGATGTGTGCCAGCCCGGCAGGAGTGACCTCACAACAGAGGGCCCACCTCACAGAAGGATGAGGAACACAGCCAGGATCAGACTCTCACCAGAGGGCCCACATCACCAAGGGGATGGGAACCGGGTAGGAGTGTCCCCACACCAGTGGGACAACATCATCGAAAGGTGAGGATCCCAGCACATGTAGCCTCAAACCACAGGAACCACATCACCAAGGGGTTCGGAATGAGGCTGGCAGGACCGGCCTCACAACACAGGGTCCATAGAATATAAAAGTTGAGGAATCCAGCAGTTGGAACCTCCCAGCAAGTGGCCCAGAGCACCGAGGCTATGGGATCCAGGCCGCAGTGAACTCACAGCAGAGGGCCCACATCATGAACCTGTGAGCAGCCCAGCCGTTGGGACCTCAGAACAGAAGGCCCACATCCCCATTGGGATGGGAACCTGGCAGGAATGGCTTCACACCACTTAGCACATATCAGAAAATGTTAGGAGCCCAGCAGTTAGGGCCTGACGCCAGGGGGCCCTCATAACTGAGGGGAGGAGACTCCCAGCAGGTTCCAACTGCCAACAGAGGGCCCACGTCTACAAGGTGGCATGCGCCAGCCAGGCAGTAGTGACCTCACAGCAGAGGGCCTATCTCACAGAAGGGTGAGGAACCGAGGCAGGATGAGACTCTCGCCAGAGGGCCCACAACACCAAGGGGATGGGAACCAGTCAGGACTGTTCTCGCACCAGTGGGGCCACATCATCGAAAGGTGAGGAACCCAGCACATGTGGCCTCATATCAGAGGACATACATCACAAAGGGGATGGGAGTGAGGCAGGTAGGAGTAGCCTAAAAACAGAGGGCCCAAAGAATAAAAAAGGTGAGGAATCCAGCAGTTGGAACCTCCCAGCAGGTGGCCGAGAGCACAGAAGCTATGGGATTCAGGCAGGAGTGAACTAACACCAGAGAGCCCACATCATGAAACTGTGAGCAACCCAGGCGTTGGGACCTCAGAGCAGAAAGCCCACATCCCCATGGGGATGGGAACCTGACAGGAGTGTCCTGGCATCACTGGGCTCACATCAGAAAACGTGGGGAGCCCAGCAGTTAGAGCCTGATGCTAGAGGGCCATCATCACCGAGGGCAGGAGGCTCCCAGCAGGTTCCATGTGCCAACAGAGGGCCCACGTCGCCAAGGTGATGTGTGCAAGTCAGGCAGGATTGACCTCACAGCAGAGGGCCTACCTCACAGAAGAGTGAGGAACCCAGCCAGGATAAGACTGTCACCAGAAGGCCCACATCACCAAGGGGATGGGAACCAGGCAGGAGTGTCCTCACACCAGTGGGGCCACATCATTGAAAGTTGCGGAACCCAGCACATGTGGCCTCAAACCAGAAGACCCACATCACGAAGGGGTTGCGAGTGAGGCAGGCAGGAGGAGCATCACAACACAGGACCCATAGAATACAAAAGTTGAGGAATCGAGCAGCTGGAACCTCCCAGCAGGTGGCCAAGAGCACAGAGGCTATGGGATCCAGGCCACAGTGAACTAACACCAGAGAGCTCACATCATGAAATTGTGATCAACCCAGACGTTGGAACCTCAGAGCAGAAGACCCACATCCCCGTGGAGATGGGAACCTAAGAGGAGTGCCCGAGCATCACTGGGCTCACTAAGAAAAGTTGGGGAGCCCAGCAGTTAGGGCCTGATGTCAGAGGGCCCTCATCACAGAGGTGAGGAGGCTCCCAGCAGGGTCCAAGTGCCACCAGAGGGCTCATGTCAACAAGGCGAGGTGAGCAAGCCAGGCAAGAGTTACCTGATAGTAGAGGGCCCACCTCACAGATGGGTGAGGAACCCAGCCAGGATCAGACTCTCACCAGAGGGCCCACATCACAAAGGGGATGGGAACCGGTCAGGATTATCCTCACACCAGTGGGGCCTCATCATCTTAAGGTGAGGAACCCAGCACATGTGTCCTCAAACCAGAGGACCCACATCACCAAGGGCCTTGGAGTGAGGCAGGCAGGAGTAGCCTCACAACACAGGGCACATAATATAAAAAACGTGAGGATTCCAGCATTTAGACCTTCCAGCAGGCGGCCCAGAACACCGAGGCTATGGGATCCAGGCCACAGTGAACTCACAGCAGAGGGCCCACATCATAAAACTGTGAGCAACCCAGGCGTTGGGACCTCAGCGCAGAAGGCCCACATCCCCATGGGAATGGGAACCTGGCTGGAGTGTCCTCGCACCACTGGGCACACATCAGAAAATGTGGGGAGCCCACCATTTAGGGCCTGACGCAAGAGGGCCGTCATCACCGAGAGGAGGAGGCACCCTGCATGCTCCAACTGCCACCAGAGGGCTCACGTCTCCAAGGTGACGTGTGCCAGCCAGGCAGGAGTGACCTCACAGCAGAGGGCCTACCTCACAGAACGTTGAGGAACCCAGCCAGGATTAGACTCTCGCCAGAGGGCCCACCTCACCAAGGGGATGGGAACCAGGCAGGAGTGTCCTCACACGAGTGGGGCCACATCATCGAAAGGTGAGGAACGCAGCACATGTGGCCTCAAGCCATAGGACAGTCATCACCAAGGGGCTGGCAGTGAGGCAGGCAGGAGGAGCCTCACAACAGAGGGCACATAGAATAAAAAAGTTGAGGAATCCAGCAGTTGGAACCTCCCAGCAGGCGGCTCAGAGCACCGATGATAAGGGATCCTTGCCAGAGTGAACTCACAGCAGAGGGCCCACATCATGGTACTGTGAGCAAGCCAGCCGTTTTGACCTCAGAGCAGAAGGCCCATATCCCCATGGGGGTGGGAACCTGGCAAGAGTGTCCTCACTCACTTGGCGCACATCAGAACATGTGGGGAGCCCAGCAGTTATGGCCTAAGGCAAGAGGGCCCTCATCACCGAGGGGAGGAGGATCCCAGCACACTCCAACTGCCACCAGAGGGCCCACGTCGCCAAGGTGATGTGTGCCAGACAGGCATGATTGACCTCACAGCAGAGGGCCCACCTCACAGAAGGGTGAGGAACCCAGCCAGGATCAGACTCTCACCTGAGGGCCCACATCAGCAAGGGGATGGGAACCAGTCAGGACTGTCTTCCCTCCAGTGGGGCCACATCATCGAAAGGTGCGGAACCCAGCACATGTGGCCTCAAATCAGAGGACACATATCACAAAGGGAATGGGAGTGAGGCAGGCAGGAGTAGCCTAAAAACAGAGGGCCCAAAGAATAAGAAAGGTGAGGAATCCAGCAGTTGGAACCTCCCAGCAGGCGGCCGAGAGCACAGATGCTATGGGATGCAGGCAGGAGTGAACTAACAGCAGAGAGCCCACATCATGAAACTGTGAGCAACCCAGGCGTTGGGACATCAGAGCAGAAGGCCCACATCCCAATGGGGATGTGAACCTGGCTGGAGTGTCCTCACACCACTGGGCGTACATCACAAAATGTGGGGAGCCCAGCAGTTAGGGCCTGACACCAGAGTGCCCTCATCACTGAGGGGAGGAGGCTCCCAGCAGGCTCCAAGTGCCACCAGAGGGCTCATGTCCACAAGGCGAGGTGAGCAAGCCAGGCAGGAGTGACCTCACAGCAGACGGCCCACCTCACAGATGGGTGAGGAACCCAGCCAGGATCAGACTCTCAACAGAGGGCCCACATCACCAAGGGGATGGGAACCAGGCAGGAGTCTCCTAAGACCATTGGTCCCACATCATCGAAAGGTGAGGAACCCAGCACATGTGGCCTCAAACCAGACGACACACATCACGAAGGGGCTGGGAGTGAGGCAGGCAGGAGGATCCTCACAACAGAGGGCCCAAAAAATTAAAAAAGTGAGGAATCCGGCAGTTGGAACCTCCCAGCAGGCGGCCAAGAGCACAGAGGCTATGGGATCCAGGCCTCTGTGAACTAACACCAGAGAGCCCACATCACGAAAATGTGAACAACCCAGCCGTTGGGACCTCAGAGCACAAGGCCCACATCCCCATGGAGATGGGATCCTAAGAGGAGTGCCAAAGCATCACTGGGCTCACTAAGAAAAGTTGGTGAGCCCAGCAGTTATGCCCTGACGCAAGAGGGCCCTCATCACCGAGGGGAGGAGGCTCCCAGCAGGCTCCAAGTGCCACCAGAGGGCTCATGTCCACAAGGCGAGGTGAGCAAGCCAGGCAGGAGTGACCTCACAGCAGACGGCCCACCTCACAGATGGGTGAGGAACCCAGCCAGGAACAGACTCTCACCAGGGGGTCCACATAACCACGTGGATGAGAACCAGGCAAGAGTGTCCTCACACTAGTGGGGCCACATCATCGAAAGGTGAGGAACCCAGCAAAGGTGGCCACAAACCAGAGGACCCACATCACCAAGGGGTTGAGAGTGAGGTAGGTGTCTGGACGGGCATATTTAACACTCATTTCCCACCAGGAAGAGGAATTAACCAAAGGCTCAGCGTGCCCTGCCAGAAGCAGATTAGGGCCTGAAGCAGTCTTGCGGGTTTGCGGCCAGCTCACAAGAAAGCGAGTTGAAGAAAGGAGCTCAAGGGCCCTGTAATTCACAAACCTGCAGAGTTATAAATGACAGATAACGTCCAAAAATATATTGAAGTAAGGCTGCGAAGAGGACTTGAAAGCGGGCAGAATTTCAGGAAACCGATTTCAGGAGGTAGACTGGATTTGCATTTAAAGCATAGGAAAAGAGGCAGAACATCGACAATGATGCACTTGGCAAAAAAGGGCGTATGAGTTTGTTCCTGAATATATTCAGGAAAAAACACATACGCCCTTTTTGGCAAACCAAGCAAGCTTGCAATGGAAATCCGAACTACTATGAAGTGTCACTTCCCCCCGGTCTAAAGGGCCATCTGAGAAAAGTGTAAAATCCAGAAAGGCAGGACAGGCCATGGAGAACTGGGAGCCTTGTTATGCTGATGGGCGGGATGTAAATTGCCAACAGCCACTCTGGAGAAGTGTATGGTGTTTCCTGATACATCTGAAAAACAAAGCAACAGAGTCTAGGGCATTTCCACTTATGGTCTTATAGCTTAGGGAATTTAAAATCAAAAAGACACAGCCACCCCAAAATTTGGGACGGCTCTGTTTACAGGAACCTCTTCTACAGTACAAGTTAAATACCCCAGAGAACAAATAATTGATAAAGAAGTTGCAGTACGTACGTACAACAGAATACCACTCAGCAATGAAATCTGTGTCACCAGGCCTGTACTAGCATAATGAGTGGATTGAGGCACGGTGATTCTAAGTGAAATAAGTCACACAGAAAAAGAAACATCATAAGGTGTCACTAATGCACGGAATGTAAACTTGGCTACACATGAACTGAATTACAAAACAGAACAGGGTCTCAAGTTTAGAAAACCAACTTATGCTTGCTTAAGGGGAAAGGTGAGTTGGGGTGCTGCATAAAACCAGAGTTTGAAATTAGCACAGATAGCGTTCCATAAGCCAAATATGTAATACACAAGACCTACCCCTTGCTCAACGAAATGGACTCAACAATGACTCAACCTCACACCTGTTAGAATGGGCATCATCTGAAAATCTACAAACAACAAATGCTGGAAAGGGTGTGGAGAAAAGGAACCCTCTTCCACTATTGTTGGGAATATAAATTGATACAGTCACTATGGAGAACAATATGGAGTTTCTTAAGAAACTAATAATAGAATTACCATATGATACAGCAATCCCAGTACTGGACATATACCCAGACAAAACCATAAATCAAAAAGAGACATTCACTGCAATGTTCATTGCATCACTATTTACAATATCGAGGTAATGGAAGCAACCTAAATGCCCACAGACAGACGAATGCATAAAGATGTGGTACATATATAAAATGGAATATTACTAAGCCATGAAAGGAATGAAATTGGGTCATTTGTAGAGACGTCGATGGATCTAGAGACTGTCATACAGAGTGAAGTAAGTCAGAAAGAGAAGAACAAATCTTGTATATTCATGCATATATGTGGAACCTAGAAAAACTGTACAGATTAACCGTTTTGCAAGGCATAAATAGAGCAACAGATGTAGACAACAATCGTATGGACAACAAGGGGGGAAAGCTCTTGGGGGGGTGGTGGTGGGAGGAGTTGAGAGATTGGGATTGGCATGTAAACATTTATATGTATAAAATAGATAACCAATAAGAACCTGCTGTATAAAAATATAAAATAAAATTCAAAATTAAAAAGAAATAAAATTTAAAAAATAAAACAGAAAAAACAATTATTCCCTTCACATACATGTATTTATATGAATAAATTATTTCCATGCTTATATCTGTAAATACAAAAAAGAGGAATAAAATCTACCTTCAACCAAAAACGAAAAAGAGAAAAAAAAAAAACAGAACCCACCAGTTACTCAGAGGAAAACCGTATCAGGGCACTTGCTCCAGTTGTAAACAATTCTGAAGTTGGTCAGTGGTGGGGAATCGTCTCCCATTCAGCCAGCAGCCCCCACACAACAAGCGTCCTCATTGCAAAGCTGGGGCACCGTGCCGAGGCATCTGTGACTAAACGTGAGCTGAGCCCCAGGCCAGTTGCTGCTGAACTGTTCCCACCCTTCCCAGGTAAAACACCTGAATATATACAAGGACTTGAAAGCCTAGAGGAAGGGCCATGGAGCCACACGAGTGACAGCATGCCAGCTGACTTGGTGCCTGCAGGCCAGCCAGGATGGTCCTGGCCCTGGGTGCTCTTCTGGAAGATTTCCATTTCCCTGCCTGAGATACCCGTCCTGTCCCTGCCCCCACTGCTTTTTTCCTTCCTCACCTCTGCCCAGGGAGAAATTCCAGCAGCAGGTATGGGTGACACATCCTCTTCTTTAGCAGGTGGCAGCCTGGCAACTGCTGCAGAAAGTCCAGCAGAGCCCCACTCACACTGGGCCACCCACAAAGCTGTGGCCTCTCACTCCCTCCCACCAGCCCAGCCCCGAGACTGCTGACAGGGCAGAGAAAATGGCGTCAGGCACAGCTGCAGGGGCTCTTGCTGCCTGGAGTGGTATTTATATTGATCTCAACCCAGGCACACCTGGGGAGGGCTGGCCGGCAGTAAGGCTGCCCAGGTCAGCCAATCATCACCCCTCAGGGGCTCACAGTTGCAGAAAATGGAACTTGCTGAACCGGCCAGGTCCAAGGAACAGGTGTGGGCTCCTGAGAGTCAGGATAGACAAGGGGCTGAAGCTTTGGCTTGTTTTCTAATCATTTTATCTGGCCCATGAGTGGGAGACAACTTCAAGAAAACCCTCTCCTAATGAGAGGAACCCAGGAGTCAGGGAGAGGAGGGGGTGGGTGGTGGTTGGAGACAGAGGCCTGGTGCCCTGGGTGCAGTGGAAGTCTCTGGAAGACCAGGTGGAGGGAGGCCACACAGAGTGATGCCCAGGGTCACAGACCTGTCGGAGCTGCTGTTTGTTAGTTCAAGTCCTGCTCTGAGGTGCTCTGTGTCAGCTCTGAGCGACAGGTGAGCTGGGGGTGCTCTTCAATGAGGGCTATGTGCACGGTTCCTGTGTGCCCAGCCCTGCCACGGTACCTGCAAGGGTAGCTCTGTATCCTGGGAGGGGCCTGACCATGAGAGCCCCGTGGGCTGGGTTGGGGGTGGGGTACCTGCCCAGGAGAGCTCCATATCCTGGGATTGGCCTGACCACGAGAGCCCCATGGGCTGCTGGGGACCTGGTAAAGGATGTCAGGACAGTCAGTGAAGCCACCGAGGATATACCTCCAGTTGCTCCTGATTCCTACACCCTGCTGGTCATTCTACCAACCACCAGGACATGGTATTCTGTATTACTCTTCAATGATGCCTTCTTTTGTATTCCATTAGTCCCAGAGTCACAAGAAATTTTGGCTTGTGAGTGGCAGGACTCAACATACGACTAAAACAATACTTCCGGGCCGTCTTGCCCCAAGGGTTCAAAAATTCCCACACCATCTTTGGGGAAAGCTTAGCTAGAGACCGAAAAGTTCTACCTCTGGAAAAGGAAACCCTCCTTCAATATGCAGATGACATTCTGATCGCCAGCCCTACTAAGGAGGACTCTGAACTACCAAGCCAATAAAGGATAGAAGTTGTCCAAAGCTCAAATATCACAGACTGCGGTGACCTGCCTGGGCTTCATTCTCACACAAGGTCAGAGAAGCCCATCCCAGGAAAGGGAAGAAACCATTTGCAGCCTTACCCCTTTCTAAAACTAGAAGACAGCTTAGGGGTTCCTGGGGAGGCCAGGGTTTGCTGCTTCTGGATCCCTAACTACAGTCTACTAGCTGGGCCTCTATATGAAACACTGAAAGGAAAAGATGATGATCCTTTTGAACAGAATCCAGAAGTGGCCTTTCAAGAATGGAAAGAGCAGTCAATTCAGACCCTTGCCCTGGAACTCCCTAATTGAGCTAAACCCTTTGACCTTTCCATTCCCGGTGAAAGGTGAATCGCCATTGGAGAATTAGTGCAAAAACTGGGACCACTTGAAATGGAACAACGCAAGAATGCCATCCAGGTAGGATAAACTACAGTCACCAAGGGGCTTGGCCCACTGCCACATCTGGCCAAGATACTGGCGGTATCTAAAAACCTGGAAATCAGCAGCCCAAAAGGCCACCTCCCTCCTAAGGGAAAAGGACCCCACGTGGTGATCCTAATCACCTACCATGCCCTGAAGTTGCAGGGTTCGCTCCGTGGGCACACCGACCTCGAGTGAGGAGGCCCTCCAACTCCAACATCCAGAGAGATAACCGGGGGCAACAGGACACCATGACGACTCGTGTGAACATCACTTGACCTGGAGTTTCTCTCATAAAACAACAATAGTGTGTCCCGAAGGAGTAGACTACTGCTTGCAGGACTTACTGCACCCGGAGGGGAGCTAATAATCTTGGCGGGGGAACCGTATATCACACTGTCACCATAGAAAAGCCTACAGACACCGTGATGATGGTGGCCAATAAGACCGGCTGGACTCCTGTTTACTTCAAAAGGCTGTTGACTCAGTGGCCATCATGGTCCTTGATCACCACTGACCCTGGACTGTCTGGGAGTTGAGCGGGCAGGGCTCTGACACCTGGTGCTGTTTTTACGTTAATTCAGGGGCCTAATTGAAGAAAGAGCAGACTACTGGTCAGAGCATCAGGCTGGCAGAAACGGTCAGCCTAAGGTGGCCGAACAAATGTGGGGCGGGGTGAAATCGGCCCCCACAGCGTCTCTGCACATCTCTTTCCTGGACCCTTAAAGGTCATTAGAATCTATAACACTTCCAATGCTGGTGCTCAGGCGGACGAGCAGGGAGGCAGGGGTCCTGGGGCCAATCAACGTCACCTGGAGGCTGCTGGGGAGAAGTTCTGACCCTCGTCCCCTGGTATGAGGGCTCCCAACTCAGCACTCAGCAGTTACAGAAGAAGGGTCTGCACCCTCAGCACTCCAAGAATGAGGAACGGGACGAAAGGCAGAGGAGGGGTTTGTCCCCAGCAAAGCCCATTAAAAATCCCTGGGAGATAAAAATAGAATCTGGGCAATAAAGTCAAGTCTGACCTTTTTTATCCTTTGTGCTTTGTCTAATTTCACGTGCTCCTAGGGTCCCGCATGCAGAGGTTCCACACCCGGCACTTCAGACCAGATTTCCTAGTGCAGAATGGCTGGGTCGACACCTCAGCTCCTGGGGCCCAGTGCAGACTCTGAGATATAGAGCCTGAGCTGCAGCCAACCCGGCCCTCGAAAGCTCCGCCCCCTCCCTCCCACTGACTCTGACAGGATCTCTACACAGCAGCCCAGCCCACAGCCCACGGGGTAGTGCATGCTCTCACCTCTCCATTCTCTGATCAAAATATAAAGTTTCCTTTGCTTGGGAACCAAACTCAGTCTCGATCTGTTGGCCCCAATGACACTGGGCAGGGGGACACTTGTTGGGGTCCACTCTGGAGGATCAGTAACAGAAATTGAGACTATTGTAACTTCAATGAACAGATGTGTGAGCCAAACTGTAGTTAACATAGAACAGTTTATAAGGCTCGGGTAAAATAAGATGTTTCTAACACTTCCATTTGATATTTCCATCACTTTATTATAAGCAAGTTCAGTGAAAAGGTTTGTCTTATTTGTCAGGTCAATATTAGAGAAATGAAGTGATTTCTTTCCAAGGATGTACATCTAATAATCTTGGTTAAAGCTTCAATCTTGTTTTAAATGCTTTTCCATTGAAAATGATACCTCTCTTTCAGCTCCCCCATTACTGAGAAGTATAAAATCTTATAATTTATTATTACCAAAGGGGAAAGGTGGGAGGAGGGATAAATTAACAGTTTGGAATTAACACATACACACTGCTATGTATAAAATAGATCATCAACAAGGAACTACTGTATAGCACAGGGAACTACACTCAATATTTTGCAATAACCTATAAGGGGAAATAATCGGAAAAAGAATACATATTTTTATTGACATCATCTATCAATGACAGTTAAAGTGTAACCTAAGGGAAGCCGGTGGTGAGTGCTTCTGACCCTGAAGACTTCAATCATCTAAAGTTTGGACTCTGCCTACTTCCCAAGGCCCTTAATGAACATATGTGTAGCCGTAGCTTAAAAAACTCCCCAGTTTGGGTTTCGGGGAGACACTGATTTTCAAAAAGCCCTGGTGTTCTCCTTACATGAATGGGACTCTTCCTACTGCTAAAACATGTCTGTCACATCCAGAGGATGGTATACCGTCTGATCGGGAAGAGTTTGGAAAAGGCATCTCATCTCCTGGTGCTCGGGTTCACCCCTCCAGCGTCTTTACTAACAGTCTCCCCACTTGGAGATGTCAGCACTGTCAACATCCTGTTGCGTACAGTTTGGAATTTGTCCAGAGGATGAAGCGGAAGGATGAGGAACAATGAGAGACAAGTCCTAGGTGTTCAGACAGGCACATGTCACTCTAATTTCCAATCAGGAAGATGAATTGACCAAAGGCTAGGGTTGCCCATGGAAACAGTATAGGGCTTGAGGAAATCCCACTGCTTTGTGGCCAGTTCCCATAAACACAAGTTGAACAATGGAACTCAGGGGCAGTAAAATTCACAAAACTGCAGAGTTGAAAATATCTATCACTGAAAAATGTCTTGAGGAAAGTCAGAGAAAAGGATTGGTAAGCAAGGGAGAATGGCAGGAAAGGGATTTGAGGAGGTAGAAAGGACTCGCCATTAAGCACAAGAAAAGGGGCTGAACATTGCCAACATTGCAGTTGGCCAAAAAGGCTGTATGCGTTTCTTTCTGTATATATTCAAGAAAAGGGCATACACTTTTTTAGCCAACCAAACAGGTGGGCACTGGAAATCAATACTACAAAAGATATCACTTCGCATCAGTCAGAAGAGCCATCCTCATAAAGTGTAAACACCAGAAATGCAGGACAGGGCAAGGAGAAGAGGGAGCCCTGTGAGGCTTATAGTGGAAATGTATATTGCCAACGGCCATTCTGGAGAAGTGTATTGTGTTTACTAAAGCATCTAAAAAATGAGCTACAGAGCATAGGGCACTTGCACTCATGGGCGTATATCTTGGGAAAAACAAAAATCGAGAGGACACAGGCACCCCAATGTTTACTGCCTCTCTGTTTAAAAGATCCTCGACTAGGATAGAACTTCAATGTCTCTGGAGGGAAAAAATGGATAGAGATGTGGTACTTATGTAGAGTGGAATATTACTCAGCCTGGAAATCAATGAAATATGGCCAGTTGTAACAACTCCGGAGGAGTTACGTATGATCGTTCTAAGTGACATAATTCAAAAAGAAAAAGACACGTATCATAAGATATCACTTAAAGGTGGAATCCAAAATGGCTACACATGAAATAAATTACAAAACAAAAACATAGTCAAATATGTAGAAAACACGCGTAAGGCTGCTAAACGGGAAAGGTGGGGAGGGGTGAGGCATCATCCAGGAGGTTGAAATTAGCAAAGATACCATTCCAAATACTAAACTGATAATCAACAAGGTCTACACGGTAGCTAAAAGAACTGCACTCAGCACACTCAAGTCACCGGAAAAGAATATCTATGACTGGTAAGAATCTGAAAAAGAATTTATTGATGTCTCTCTGTACGTGAATCAAGTGGATGTACAGCAGCAAGAAACAGAGCTTTGAAAATCAGCTGTAACCAATATAGTAATAAATTGAAAAAAATAAACGACAGAGAGACAGAGAAAACCTCTTACAACTTTTCCTCAGGGACGGTGATGCAACATGGATTGAACACATCTAGACCCACAGCAGGATGAGACATAAGGCTGGAAACTGTTCGCGCTAAGAGAAATGTGAGGTTGGGTAAGGAAATGCACACCCTTGAAAGTAATACTACCTGGTACCCATTCAATGGGTCCCAAATCTGCAGGTTCAAGGAATCTTCCTACAGCTAAAACATGCATGGAAAACCCAGAGGACTGTACACCATGTGATCGGGAGATGTGTCTAAAATGCACCTCATTTATCCTCTCCTGGTACTCCTGTTCATCATTCCAGCCACGTTACTTAGAATCTCCCCACTTAGAGAATCAGCACATTTAAACTTCTGTTTCACACATTTTGCAAATTGTGAGGAGGATGAACGGGAAGAGGGGGAACCAATGAGAGAATAGTTGTCGGGGTTTGGACGGGCACATGTCACTCTAATTTCCCATTAAGAATAAGAATTAAAAAAAGGCTCAGCCCGCCTCGCCAGAGCCAAAATAGGGCCTGAAGCAATCCTGCGGCTTTGAGGCCAGCTCACAAAAGAGCAACTTAAAAAATGGAGCTCAGGGTCACTGCAATTCACAAACCTGCAGAGTTATAAATGAAAACTAACGTCCAAAAATATGTTGAGGTAAGGCAAAGAAGAGGATCTGAATGCAAGACAGAATTGCAAGAAACAGATTTCAAGAGATAGATTGGACTCGTCTTTAAAGCACATGAAAAGCGGCAGAATTTCGACAATGATGCAGTTGGCCCAAAAGGGAGTATGCGTTTTTTCCTGAATATATCCAGGAAAAAACGCATACGCACTTTATGGGCAACCAAGCAAGCAAGCAATGCAAATGTGCACAACAAAGAAGTCTCATTTCCCACCGGACAAAAGGGCCATCCGAAAAAATTGTAAAAACCAGAAATGCAGGACAGGCCATGGAGAACAGGGAGCCTTTATACGCTGATGGACAGTGTGTGAACTGCCGAGAGCCACTCTGGAGAAGTGTATGGTGGTTCCTAAATCATCTAAAAAACAGAGCTACAGAGCATAGGGCACTTCCAATCACGGGAGTATATCTAGGGAAGTCTAAAAATCAACAAGACACAAGCACACCGCAGTTTAGGGCTACTCTGTTTACAAGAACCTCAACTTCAGTACACCTTAAATATCCCAGGAAAGAGAACAATGGATAAAGAAAATGTGGTTGAAGTCATATTGCATGGTACCCATTCCATGGGTCTCAACTCTCCAGGTTTAAGGGATTCTTCCTTCAGCTAAAACATGCATGTGGAACCAAGAGTATGATCCACCGTGTGATTGGGAAACGTGTTCAAATGTGTCTCAGTTTTCGTCCCCTGGTATTCGGGTGCAACATTCCAGATGCTTTACTAACACTCTCCCCACTTGCAGAGTCAGTGCCTTTAACCTCCTGTTTGGCCCAGTTTGCAATTTCTGCGTAAGATGAACAGGAATAGGGATAACCAATGAGAGACTATCTGCAAGTGTCTGGACGGGCAAATTTAACTCTCGTTTCCCACCAGGAAGAGGAATTAACCAAAAGCTCAGCATGCTGTGCCGGAACCACTAGGACCTGAAGCAATCCTGCGGTGTTGCGGCCAGCTCACAAGAAAGCGAGTTGAAGAAAGGAGCTCAGGGGCACTGTAATTCACAAACCTGCAGAGTTATAAATGACAGCTATTGTCCAAAAATATATTGAACTAAGGCTGTCAAGAGGACTTGAAAGCGGGGCAGAATTACAGGAAACCGATTTCAGGAGGTAGACTGGAATTGCAAGTAAAGCATAGGAAAAGCAGAACGTCCACAATGATGCACTTGGCCAAAAAGGGTGTATGCGTTTTTTCGTGAATATATTCAGGAAAAAACGCATACGCCCTTTTTGGCCAACCAAGCAAGCTTGCAAAGGAAATCTGCACTACAATGAAGTATCACTTCCCCCCGTCAAAAGGGCCATCTGAAAAAAGTGTAAAATCCAGAAAGGCAGGACAGGCCATGGAGAACTGGGAGCCTTGTTATGCTGATCGGCGGGATGTAAATTGCCAACAGCCACTCTGGAGAAGTGTATGGTGTTTACTGAAACATCTAAAAAACAAAGCAACAGAGCCTAGGGCACTTCCACTTATGGTCCTATAGCTTAGGAAAATTAAAATCAAAAAGACACAGCCACCCCAAAGTTTGGGACGGCTCTGTTTACAAGAACCTAGTTTACGGTACAAGTTCAATATCACAGAAAGCGAAAAATGGATAAAGAAGTTGTGGTACTTACGTACAATGCAATATCACTCAGCAATGGAATCTATGTCATCAGGTCCGTAGCAGCATATTGAGTGGATTCAGGTAGGATGATTCTAAGTGAAATAAGTCACACAGAAAAAGAAACATCATAAGATATCACTAATACACGGAATGTAAACTTGGCTACACAGGAACTGAATTACAAGACAGAACAGGGTCTCAAATGTAGAAAACCAACTTATGCTTGCTTAACGGGAAAGGTGAGTTGGGGTGCTGCATAAAACCAGAGATTGAAATTAGCACAGATACTGTTCCATAAGCCAAATATGTAATAGACAAGAGCTACTCCTTGCTCAACGAAGTGGACTCAACACCCCATATTAAACGCCTAAGAATATACCTGACTAGTAAGAATCTTAAAACCTATGGATTTCTATGTCTCCGAAAGAGAATCAAGCGTGTGTACAGTGGCATAAACGCAGCAGTGATAGGATTGGTGAGGTTCGGTGAGCAAATGCAGACCCTTTGAAGTCATATTGCATGGTACCCATTCCATGGGTCTCAACTCTCCAGAATTAAGGGATTCTTCCTTCAGCTAAAACATGCATGTGGAACCCAGAGTATGATTCACCGTGTGATCAGGAAACGTGTTCAAATGTGTCTCAGTTTTCGTCCCCTGGTACTCGGGTGCAACATTCCAGACGCATTACTAACACTCTCCCCACTTGGAGAGTCAGTGCCTTTAACCTCCTGTTTGGCCCAGTTTGCAATTTCTGCGGAAGATGAACAGGAATAGGGAGAACCAATGAGAGACTAGCTGGAGGTGTCTGGACGGGAAAATTTAACTCTCATTTCCCACCAGGAAGAGGAATTAACCAAAGGCTCAGCATGCCGTGCCGGAACCACACTAGGGCCTGAAGCAATCCTGCGGTGTTGCAGCCTGCTCACAAGAAAGCGAGTTGAAGAAAGGAGCTCAGGGGCACTGTAATTCACAAACCTGCAGAGTTATCAATGACAGCTATCGTCCAAAAATATATTGAAGTAAGGCTGCCAAGAAGACTTGAAAGTGTGGCAGAATTGCTGGAAACCGATTTCAGAAGGTACACGGGAGTCGCTCTTAAAGCATAGGAAAAGAGACAGAACTTGGAAAATAATGCACTTGGCAAAAAAGGGCATATGTGTTTTATCCAGAGCTCTCATAACTGAGGGGAGGAGATTCCCAGCAGGTTCCAACTGCCACCTGAGGGCTCACATTGCCAAGGCAACGTGAGCAAGCCAGGCAGGAGTTACCTCACAGCAGAGGTCCCACCTCACAGAAGGGTGAGAAACCCAGCCAACATCAGACTCTCACCAGAGGGCCCACATCACCAAGGGGATGGGAAACAGGCAGGAGTGTCTTCACACCAGTGGGGCCACATCATCGAAAGGTGAGGTACTCAGCACATGTGTCCTCAAACCAGAGGACCCACATCACCAAGGGCCTCGGAGTGAGGCAGGCAGGAGTAGCCTCACAACACTGGGCCCATAGAATAAAAAAGTGAGGAATCCAGCAGTTGGAACCTCCCAGTAGGTGGCCCAGAGCACTGAGGCTATGGGATCCAGGCCACAGTGAACTCACAGAAGAGGGCCCATGTCATGAAACTGAGCAACCCAGCCATTGGGACCTCAGAGCAGGAGGTCCACATCCCCATGGGGATGGAAATCTGGTAGGAGTGTCCTCGCACCACTGAGAACATATCAGAAAATTTTGGGCGACCAGCACTTAGGGCCTGACGCCAGAGGACCCTCATCACCAAGGGAAGGAGGCTCCCAGCAGGCTCCAACTGCCACCAGAGGGCTGACGTCACCAAGGCGATGTGTGCCAACCAGGCACGAATGACCTTACAGCAGAGGGCCCACCTCAGAGAAGTGTGACGAACCCAGTCAGGATCAGACTCGCAGCAGAGGGCCCACATCAGCAAATGGATTGGAACCAGGCAGGAGTGTCCTCACATGAGTAGGGCCACATCATCTAAAGGTGAGGAACCCAGAACATGTGGCTTCAAACCATAGGACACCCATCACCAAGGGGCTGGGAGTGAGGCAGGCAGGAGGAGCCTCATAACAGAGGGCCCAAAAATAAGAAAGGTGAGGAATCCAGCAGTTGGAACCTCCCAGGCGGCCCAGAGCACAGAGGCTAGGGGATCCAGGCTGGAGTGAACTAACACCAGACAGCCCACATCATGAAACTGTGAGCAACCCAGACATTGGGACCTCAGAGCAGAAGGCCCACATCCCCATGGTGATGGGAACATGACAGGAGTGTCCTGGCATCACTGGGCTCACATCAGAAAACGTGGGGTGCTCAGAAGTTAGGGCCTGACGCTAGAGGGCACTCATCACCGAGAGGAGGAGGCTCCCAGCAGGCTCCATCTGCCACCAGAGGGCCAACGTCGCCAAGGCGATGTGTGCCAGCCCGGCAGGAGTGACCTCACAGCAGAAGGCCCACCTCAAAGAAGGGTGAGGAACACAGCCAGGATCAGACTCTCACCAGAGGGCCCACATCACCAAGGGGATGGGAACCAGGCAGGAGTGTCCCCACACCAGTGGGACAACATCATCGAAAGGTGAGGATCGCAGCACATGTAGCCTCAAACCACAGGAACCACACCACCAAGGGGTTCAGAATGAGGCTGGCAGGACCGGCCTCACAACACAGGGTCCATAGAATATAAAAGTTGAGGAATCTAGCAGTTGGAACCTCCCAGCAAGTGGCCCAGAGCACCGAGGCTATGGGATCCAGGCCGCAGTGAACTCACAGCAGAGGGCCCACATCATGAACCTGTGAGCCGCCCAGCCATTGGGACCTCAGAACAGAAGGCCCACATCCCCACTGGGATGAGAACCTGGCAGGAGTGGCTTCACACCACTTAGCACATATCAGAAAATGTTAGGAGCCCAGCAGTTAGGGCCTGACGCCAGGGGGCCCTCATAACTGAGGGGAGGAGACTCCCAGCAGGTCCAACTGCCAACAGAGGGCCCACGTCTACAAGGTGGCATGCGCCAGCCAGGCAGTAGTGACCTCACAGCAGAGGGCCTATCTCACAGAAGGGTGAGGAACTGAGGCAGGATGAGACTCTCGCCAGAGGGCCCACAACACCAAGGGGTTGGGAACCAGTCAGGACTGTCCTCCCACCAGTGGGGCCACATCATCGAAAGGTGAGGAACCCAGCACATGTGGCCTCAAGCCATAGGACAGTCATCACCAAGGGGCTGGCAGTGAGGCAGGCAGGAGGAGCCTCACAACAGAGGGCACATAGAATAAAAAAGTTGAGGAATCCAGCAGTTGGAACCCCCCAGCAGGCGGCTCAGAGCACCGATGATAAGGGATCCTTGACAGAGTGAACTCACAACAGAGGGCCCACATCATGGTACTGTGAGCAAGCCAGCCGTTTTGACCTCAGAGCAGAAGGCCCATATCCCCATGGGGATGGGAACCTGGCAAGAGTGTCCTCACTCACTTGGCGCACATCAGAAAATGTGGGGAGCCCAGCAGTTATGGCCTAAGGCAAGAGGGCCCTCATCACCGAGGGGAGGAGGATCCCAGCACACTCCAACTGCCACCAGAGGGCCCACGTCGCCAAGGTGATGTGTGCCAGACAGGCATGATTGACCTCACAGCAGAGGGCCCACCTCACAGAAGGGTGAGGAACCCAGCCAGGATCAGACTCTCACCTGAGGGCCCACATCAGCAAGGGGATGGGAACCAGTCAGGACTGTCTTCCCTCCAGTGGGGCCACATCATCGAAAGGTGCGGAACCCAGCACATGTGGCCTCAAATCAGAGGACACATATCACAAAGGGAATGGGAGTGAGGCAGGCAGGAGTAGCCTAAAAACAGAGGGCCCAAAGAATAAGAAAGGTGAGGAATCCAGCAGTTGGAACCTCCCAGCAGGCGGCTGAGAGCACAGAAGCTATGGGATGCAGGCAGGAGTGAACTAACAGCAGAGAGCCCACATCATGAAACTGTGAGCAACCCAGGCGTTGGGACCTCAGAGCAGAAGGCCCACATCCCAATGGGGATGTGAACCTGGCTGGAGTGTCCTCGCACCACTGGGCGCACGTCACAAAATGTGGGGAGCCCAGCAGTTAGGGCCTGACGCCAGAGGGCCCTCATCACCGAGGGGAGGAGGCTCCCAGCAGGCTCCATGTGCCACCAGAGGGCTCATGTCCACAAGGCGAGGTGAGCAAGCCAGGCAGGAGTGACCTCACAGCAGACGGCCCACCTCACAGATGGGTGAGGAACCCAGCCAGGATCAGACTCTCAACAGAGGGCCCACATCACCAAGGGGATGGGAACCAGGCAGGAGTCTCCTAAGACCATTGGTCCCACATCATCGAAAGGTGAGGAACCCAGCACATGTGGCCTCAAACCAGATGACACACATCACGAAGGGGCTGGGAGTGAGGCAGGCAGGAGGATCCTCACAACAGAGGGCCCAAAAAATTAAAAAAGTGAGGAATCCAGCAGTTGGAACCTCCCAGCAGGCGGCCAAGAGCACAGAGGCTATGGGATCCAGGCCTCTGTGAACTAACACCAGAGAGCCCACATCATGAAAATGTGAACAACCCAGCCGTTGGGACCTCAGAGCAGAAGGCCCACATCCCCATGGAGATGGGATCCTAAGAGGAGTGCCAAAGCATCACTGGGCTCACTAAGAAAAGTTGGTGAGCCCAGCAGTTAGGGCCTGACCCAAGAGGGCCCTCATCACCGGGGGGAGCAGATTCCCAGCACGCTCCAACTGCCACCACACGGCTGACTTCACCAAGGCAATGTGTGCCAGCCATGCAGGAGTGACCTATCAGCAGAGGGTCTCCCTCACAGAAGGGTGAGGAACACAGCCAGGAACAGACTCTCACCAGGGTGTCCACATAACCACGTGGATGAGAACCAGGCAGGAGTGTCCTCACACTAGTGGGGCCACATCATCAAAAGGTGAGGAACCCAGCAAAGGTGGCCACAAACCAGAGGACCCACATCACCAAGGGGTTGAGAGTGAGGTAGGTGTCTGGACGGGCATATTTAACACTCATTTCCCACCAGGAAGAGGAATTAACCAAAGGCTCAGCGTGCCCTGCCAGAAGCAGATTAGGGCCTGAAGCAGTCTTGCAGGATTGCGGCCAGCTCACAAGAAAGCGAGTTGAAGGAAGGAGCTCAGGGGCCCTGTAATTCACAAACCTGCAGAGTTATAAATGACAGATAACGTCCAAAAATATATTGAAGTAAGGCTGCCAAGAGGACTTGAAAGCGGGGCAGAATTGCAGGAAACCGATTTCAGGAAGTAAACTGGATTTGCATTTAAAGCATAGGAAAAGAGGCAGAACATCGACAATGATGCACTTGGCAAAAAAGGGCGTATGAGTTTGTTCCTGAATATATTCAGGAAAAAACACATACGCCCTTTTTGGCAAACCAAGCAAGCTTGCAATGGAAATCCGAACTACTATGAAGTGTCACTTCCCCCCGGTCTAAAGGGCCATCTGAGAAAAGTGTAAAATCCAGAAAGGCAAGACAGGCCATGGGGAAAAAGGAGCCTTGTTATGCTGATGGGTGGGATGTAAATTGCCAACAGCCACTCTGGAGAAGTGTATGGTGTTTCCTGAAACATCCAACAAACAAAGCAACAGAGCCTAGGGCACTTCCACTTATGGTCCTATAGATTTGGGAAATTAAAATAAAAAAGACACAGCCACCCCAAAGTTTGGGACGGCTCTGTTTACAAGAACCTCGTTTACGGTACAAGTTCAATATCACAGAAAGCGAAAAATGGATAAAGAAATTGTGGTACTTACGTACAATGCAATATCACTCAGCAATGAAATCTATGTCATCAGGCCCATAGCAGCATAATGAGTGGATTCAGGTACGATGATTCTAAGTGAAATAAGTCACACAGAAAAAGAAACATCATAACATATCACTAATACACGGAATGTAAACTTGGCTACACAGGAACTGAATTACAAAACAGAACAGGGTCTCAAATGTAGAAAACCAACTTATGCTTGCTGAAGGGGAAAGGTGAGTTGGGGTGCTGCATAAGACCAGAGATTGAAATAGCACAGATACCGTTCCATAAGCCAAATATGTAATAGACAAGAGCTACTCCTTGCTCAAAGAAGTGGACTCAACACCCCATATTAAACGCCTAAGAATATACCTGACTAGCAAGAATCTTAAAAGCTATGGATTTATATGTCTCCGAAAGAGAATCAAGCGTGTGTACAGTGGCATAAACACAGCAGGGATAGGATTGGTGAGGTTCGGTGAGCAAATGCAGACCCTTTGAAGTCATATTGCATGGTACCCATTCCATGGGTCTCAACTCTCCAGGTTTAAGGGATTCTTCCTTCAGCTAAAACATGCATGTGGAACCCAGAGTATGATCCACTGTGTGATCGGGAAACTTGTTCAAATGTGTCTCAGTTTCTGTCCCCTGGTACTCGGGTGCAACGTTCCAGACGCTTTACTAACACTCTCCCCACTTGGAGAGTCAGTGCCTTTAACCTCCTGTTTGGCCCAGTTTGCAATTTCTGCGGAAAATGAACAGGAATAGGGAGAACCCATGAGAGACTAGCTGGAGGTGTCTGGACGGGCAAATTTAACTCTCTTTTCCCACCAGGAAGAGGAATTGCCAAAGGCTCAGCGTGCCATGCCAGAATCACACTAGGGACTGAAGCAATCCTGCGGTGTTGCGGCCAGCTCACAAGAAAGCGACTTGAAGAAAGGAGCTCAGGGGCACTGGAATTCACAAACCTGCAGAGTTATAAATGACAGCTATCGTCCAAAAATATATTGAAGTAAGGCTGCCAAGAGGACTTGAAAGCAGGGCAGAATTGCAGGAAACCAATTACAGGAGGTAGACTGGAATTGCATGTAAAGCATAGGAAGAGGCAGAACGTCCACAATGATGCACTTGGCCAAAAAGGGCGTATGCGTTTTTTCCTGAATATATTCAGGAAAAAATGCATATGCCCTTTTTGGCCAACCAAGCAAGCTTGCAAAGGAAATCTGCACTACAATGAAGTCTCACTGCCCCGCGGTCAAAAGGGCCATCTGAAAAAAGTGTAAAATCCAGAAAGGCAGGACAGGCCATGGAGAACTGGGAGCCTTGTTATGCTGATGGGCGGGATGTAAATTGCCTACAGCCACTCTGGAGAAGTGTATGGTGTTTCCTGAAACATCTAAAAAACAAAGCAACAGAGTCTAGGGCACTTCCACTTATGGTCCTATAGCTTAGGGAAATTAAAATCAAAAAGACACAGCCACCCCAAAGTTTGGGACGGCACTGTTTACAATAACCTCGTTTACGGTACAAGTTCAATATCACAGAAAGCGAAAAATGGATAAAGAAGTTGTTGTAGTTACGTACAATGCAATATCACTCAGCAATGAAATCTATGTCATCAGGCCCATAGCAGCATAATGAGTGGACTCAGGCACGATGATTCTAAGTAAAATAAGTCACACAGAAAAAGAAACATCATAATATATCACTACTACACGGAATGTAAACTTGGCTACACAGGAACTGAATTACAAAACACAACAGGGTCTCAAATGTAGAAAACCAACTTATGCTAGCTTAAGGGGAAAGGTGAGTTGGGGTGTTGCATAATACCAGAGATTAAAATTAGCACACATACCGTTCCATAATCCAAACATGTAATAGACAAGAGCTACTCTTTGCTCAACGATGTGGTAACAACACCCCATATTAAACGCCTAAGAATATACCTGACTAGTAAGAATCTTAAAACTTATGGATGTATATATCTCCAAAAGAGAATCAAGCGTGTGTACAGCGGCATAAGTGCAGCAGTGATAGGATTGTTGAGGTTCGGTGAGCAAATGCAGACCCTTTGAAGCCATATTGCATGGTACCCATTCCATGGGTGTCAACTCTCCAGGTTTAAGGGATTCTTCCTTCAGCTAAAACATGCATGGGGAACCCAGAGTATGATCCACTGTGTGATCGGGAAATGTGTTCAAATGTGTCTCAGTTTTCGTCCCCTGGTACTCGGGTGCAACATTCCAGACGCTTTACTAACACTCTCCCCACTTGGAGAGTCAGTGCCTATAACCTCCTGTTTGGCGCAGTTTACAATTTCTGCAGAAGATGAACAGGAATCAGGAGAACCAATGAGAGACTAGCTGGAGGTGTCTGGACGGGCAAATTTAACTCTCATTTCCCACCAGGAAGAGGAATTAACCAAAGGCTCAGCGTGCCGTGCCGGAACCACATTAGGGCCTGAAGCAATCCTGCGGTGTTGCGGCCAGCTCACAAGACAGCGAGTTGAAGAAAGGAGCTCAGGGGCACTGTAATTCACAAACTTGCAGAGTTATAAATGACAGCTATCGTCCAAAAATATATTGAAGTAAGGCTGCCAAGAGGACTTGAAAGCGGGGCAGAATTGCAGGAAACCGATTTCAGGAGGTAGACTGGAATTGCATGTAAAGCATAGGAAAAGAGGCAGAACGTCCACAATGATGCACTTGGCCAAAAAGTGCGTATGCGTTTTTTCCTGCATATATTCAGGAAAAAACGCATACGCCCTTTTTGGCCAAGGAAGCAAGCTTGCAAAGGAAATCTGCACTACAATGAAGTCTCACTGCCCCCAGGTCAAAAGGGCCATCTGAAAAAAGTGTAAAATCCAGAAAGGCAGGACAGGCCATGGAGAACTGGGAGCCTTGTTATGCTGATGGGCGGGATGTAAATTGCCAACAGCCACTCTGGAGAAATGTATGATGTTTCCTGAAACATCTACAAAACAAAGCAACAGAGCCTAGGGCACTTCCACTTATGGTCCTATAGCTTAGGGAAATTAAAATCAAAAAGACACAGCCACCCCAAACTTTGGGCCGGCTCTGTTTACAAGCACCTCGTTTACGGTACAAGTTCAATATCACAGAAAGAGAAAAATGGATAAAGACGTTGTGGTACTTACGTACAATGCAATATCACTCAGCAATGAAAACTATGTCATCAGGCCCGTAGCAGCATAATGAGTGGATTCAGGTACGATGATTCTAAGTGAAATAAGTCACACAGAAGAAGAAACATCATAAGATATCACTACTAGACGGAATGTAAACTTGGCTACACAGGAACTGAATTACAAAACAGAAAGGGTCTCAAATGTAGAAAACCAACTTATGCTTGCTTAAGGGGAAAGGTGAGTTGCGGTGCTGCATAAAACCAGAGATTGAAATTAGCACAGATACCATTCCATAAGCCAAATATGTAATAGACAAGAGCTACTCCTTGCTCAACGAAGAGGACTCAACACCCCATATTAAACGCGAAAGAATATACCTGACTAGTAAGAATCTTATAACCTATGGATTTATATGTCTCCGAAAGAGAATCAAGCATGTGTACAGCGGCATAAACGCAGCAGTGATAGGATTGGGGAGGTTCAGTGAGGAAACGCAGACCCTTTAAAGTCATATTGCATGGTACCCGTTCCATGGGTCTCAACTCTCCAGGTTTAAGGGATTCTTCCTTCAGCTAAAACATGCATGTGGAACCCAGATTATGGTCCACCGTGTGATCAGGGAAGGTGTTCAAATGTGTCTCAGTTTTCGTCCCCTGGTACTCGGGTGCAACATTCCAGACGCTTTACTAACACTCTCCCCACTTGGAGAGTCAGTGCCTTTAACCTCCTGTTTGGCCCAGGTTGCAATTTCTGCGGAAGATGAACAGGAATAGGGAGAACCAATGAGAGACTAGCTGGAGGTGTCTGGACGGGCAAATTTAACTCTCATTCCCCACCAGGAAGAGGAATTAACCAAAGGCTCAGCGTGCCGTGCCGGAACCACACTAGGGCCTGAAGCAATCCTGTGGTGTTGCGGCCAGCTCACAAGGAAGCGAGTTGAAGAAAGGAGCTCAGGGGCACTGTAATTCACAAACCTGCAGAGTTATAAATGACAGCAATCGTCCAAAAATATATGGAAGTAAGGCTGCCATGAGGACTTGAAAGCGGGGCAGAATTGCAGGAAACCAATTACAGGAGGTAGACTGGAATTGCATGTAAAGCATAGGAAGAGGCAGAACGTCCACAATGATGCACTTGGCCAAAAAGGGCGTATGCGTTTTTTCCTGAATATATTCAGGAAAAAATGCATATGCCCTTTTTGGCCAACCAAGCAAGCTTGCAAAGGAAATCTGCACTACAATGAAGTCTCACTGCCCCGCGGTCAAAAGGGCCATCTGAAAAAAGTGTAAAATCCAGAAAGGCAGGACAGGCCATGGAGAACTGGGAGCCTTGTTATGCTGATGGGCGGGATGTAAATTGCCTACAGCCACTCTGGAGAAGTGTATGGTGTTTCCTGAAACATCTAAAAAACAAAGCAACAGAGTCTAGGGCACTTCCACTTATAGTCCTATAGCTTAGGGAAATTAAAATCAAAAAGACACAGCCACCCCAAAGTTTGGGACGGCTCTGTTTACAAGAACCTCGTTTACGGTACAAGTTCAATATCACAGAAAGCGAAAAATGGATAAAGAAGTTGTTGTAGTTACGTACAATGCAATATCACTCAGCAATGAAATCTATGTCATCAGGCCCATAGCAGCATAATGAGTGGACTCAGGCACGATGATTCTAAGTAAAATAAGTCACACAGAAAAAGAAACATAATAATATATCACTACTACACGGAATGTAAACTTGGCTACACAGGAACTGAATTACAAAACAGAACAGGGTCTCAAATGTAGAAAACCAACTTATGCTAGCTTAAGGGGAAAGGTGAGTTGGGGTGTTGCATAATACCAGAGATTAAAATTAGCACACATACCGTTCCATAATCCAAACATGTAATAGACAAGAGCTACTCTTTGCTCAACGATGTGGACACAACACCCTATATTAAACGCCTAAGAATATACCTGACTAGTAAGAATCTTAAAACTTATGGATGTATATATCTCCAAAAGAGAATCAAGCGTGTGTACAGCGGCATAAGCGCAGCAGTGATAGGATTGTTGAGGTTCGGTGAGCAAATGCAGACCCTTTGAAGCCATATTGCATGGTACCCATTCCATGGGTGTCAACTCTCCAGGTTTAAGGGATTCTTCCTTCAGCTAAAACATGCATGTGGAACCCAGAGTATGATCCACTGTGTGATCGGGAAACGTGTTCAAATGTGTCTCAGTTTTCGTCCCCTGGTACTCTGGTGCAACATTCCAGACGCTTTACTAACAGTCTCCCCACTTGGAGAGTCAGTGCCTATAACCTCCTGTTTGGCGCAGTTTACAATTTCTGCAGAAGATGAACAGGAATCAGGAGAACCAATGAGAGACTAGCTGGAAGTGTCTGGATGGGCAAATTTAATTCTCATTTCCCACCAGGAAGAGGAAGTAACCAAAGGCTCAGCGTGCCATGCCGGAACCACACTAGGGCCTGAAGCAATCCTGCGGTGTTGTAGCCAGCTCAGAAGAAAGCGAGTTGAAGAAAGGAGCTCAGGGGTACTGTCATTCACAAACCTGCAGAGTTATAAATGACAGCTATCGTTCAAAAATATATTGAAGTAAGGCTGCCAAGAGGACTTGAAAGCGGGGCAGAATTGCAGGAAAGCGATTTCAGGAGGTAGACTGGAATTGCATTTAAAAGATAGGAAAAGAGGCAGAACGTCCACAACGATGCACTTGGCCAAAGAGAGCATATGCGTTTCTTCCTGAATATATTCAGGAAAAAACGCATACGCCCTTTTTGGCCAACCAAGCAAGCTTGCAAAGGAAATCTGCACTACAATGAAGTCTTACTTCCCCCATGTCAAAAGGGCCATCTGAAAAAAGTGTAAAATTCAGAAAGGCAGGACAGGCCATGGAGAACTGGGAGCCATGTTATGCTGATGGTCGGGATGTTAATTGCCAACAGCCACTCTGGAGAAGTGTATGGTGTTTCCTGAAACATCTAAAAAACAAAGCAACAGAGCCTAGGGCACTTCCACTTATGGTCCTATAGCTTAGGGAAATTAAAATCAAAAAGACACAGCCACCCCAAAGTTTGGAATGGCTCTTTTTACAAGAACCTCATTTATGGGAAAAGTTCAATATCACAGAAAACGAAAAATGGATAAAGAAGTTGTGGTACTTACGTACAATGCAATATCACTCAGCAATGAAATCTATGTCATCAGGCCCGTAGCAGCATAATGAGTGGATTCAGGTACGATGATTCTAAGTGAAATAAGTCACACAGAAAAAGAAACATAATAAGATATCACTAATACACGGAATGTAAACTTGGCTACACAGGAACTGAGTTACAAAACAGAACAGGGTCTCAAATGTAGAAAACCGACTTATACTTTCTTATCTGGAAAGGTGAGTTGGGGTGATGCATAAAACCAGAGATTGAAATTAGCACAGATACCGTTCCATAAGCCAAATATGTAATAGACAAGAGCTACTCCTTGCTCAACTAAGTGGACACAACACCCCATATTAAACGCCTAAGAATATACCTGACTAGTAAGAATCTTAAAACCTATGGATTTATATATCTCCGAAAGAGAATCAAGCGTGTGTACAGTGGCATAAACGCAGCAGTGATGGGATTGGTGAGGATCGGTGAGCAAATGCAGACCCTTTGAAGTCATATTGCATGGTACCCATTCCATGGGACTCAACTCTCCAGGTTTAAGGGATTCTTCCTTCAGGTAAAACATGCATGTGGAACCCAGAGTATGATCCACCGTGTGATCGGGAAACGTGTTCAAATGTGTCTCAGTTTTCGTCCCCGGCTACTCGGGTGCAGCATTCCAGACGCTTTACTAACAATCTCCCCACTTGGAGAGTCAGTGCCTTTAACCTCCTGTTTGGCCCAGTTTGCAATTTCTGCGTAAAATGAACAGGAATAGGGAGAACCAATGAGAGACTAGCTGGAGGTGTCTGGACAGGCAAATTTAACTCTCATTTCCCACCAGGAAGAGGAATTAACCAAAGGCTCAGCGTGCCATGCCGGAACCACACTAGGGCCTGAAGCAATCTTGCGGTGTTGCAGCCAGCTCACAAGAAAGCGAGTTGAAGAAAGGAGCTCTGGGGCACTGTAAATCACAAACCTGCAGAGTTATAAATGACAGCTATCGTCCAAAAATAAATTGAAGTAAGGTTACCAAGAGGACTTGAAAATGGAGCAGAATTGCAGGAAACCGATTTCAGGAGGTAGACTGAAATTGCATTTAAAGCATAGGAAAAGAGGCAGAATGTCCTCAATGATGCACTTGGCCAAAAAGGGCGTATGCGTTTTTCCTGAATATATTCAGGAAAAAACGCATACGCCCTTTTTGGCCAACCAAGCAAGCTTGCAAAGGAAATCTGCACTACAATGAAGTCTCACTGCCCCCTGGTCAAAAGGGCCATCTGAAAAAAGTGTAAAATCCAGAAAGGCAGGACTGGCCATGGAGAACTGGGAGCCTTGTTATGCTGATGGGCGGGATGTAAATTGACAACAGCCACTCTGTAGAAGTGTATGGTGTTTCCTGAAACATCTAAAAAACAAAGCAACAGAGCCTAGGGCACTTCCACTTATGGTCCTATAGCTTAGGGAAATTAAAATCAAAAAGACACAGAAACCCCAATGTTTGGGATGGCTCTGTTTACAAGAACCTCATTTACCGTACAAGTTCAATATCACAGAAAGCAAAGAATGGATACAGACGTTGTGGTACTTACGTACAATGCAATATCACTCAGCAATGAAATCTATGTCATCAGGCCCGTACCAGCATAATGAGTGGATTCAGGTACGATGACTCTAAGTGAAATAAGTCACACAGAAAAAGAAACATCATAAGATATGACTAATACACGGAATGTAAACTTGGCTACACAGGAACTGAATTACAAAACAGAACAGGGTCTCAAATGTAGAAAACCAACTTATGCTTGCTTAAGGGGAAAGGTGAGTTGGGGTGCTGCATAAAACCAGAGATTGAAATTAGCACAGATACTGTTCCATTAGCCAAATATGTAATAGACAAGAGCTACTCCTTGCTCAATGAAGTGGACTCAACACCCCATATTAAACGCCTAAGAATATACCTGACTAGTAAGAATCTTAAAACCTATGGATTTATATGTCTCCGAAAGAGAATCAAGCGTGTGTACAGCGGCATTAACGCAGCAGTGATAGGATTGGTGAGGTTCGGTGAGCAAATGCAGACCCTTTGAAGTCATATTGCATGGTACCCATTCCATGGGTCTCAACTCTCCAGGTTTAAGGGATTCTTCCTTCAGCTAAAACATGCATGTGGAACCCAGAGTATGATCCACCGTGTGATCGGGAAACGTGTTCAAATGTGTCTCAGTTTTCGCCCCTGGTACTCGGGTGCAACATTCCAGACGCTTTACTAACACTCTCCCCACTTGGAGAGTCAGTGCCTTTAACCTCCTGTTTGGCCCAGTTTGCAATTTCTGCGGAAGATGAACAGGAATAGGGAGAACCAATGAGAGACTAGCTGGAGGTGTCTGGACGGGCAAATTTAACTCTCATTTCCCACCAGGAAGAGGAATTAACCAAAGGCTCAGCGTGCCGTGCCGGAACCACACTAGGGCCTGAAGCAATCCTGCGGTGTTGCGGCCAGCTCACAAGACAGCGAGTTGAAGAAAGGAGCTCAGGGGCACTGTAATTCACAAACTTGCAGAGTTATAAATGACAGCTATCGTCCAAAAATATATTGAAGTAAGGCTGCCAAGAGGACTTGAAAGCGGGGCAGAATTGCAGGAAACCGATTTCAGGAGGTAGACTGGAATTGCATGTAAAGCATAGGAAAAGAGGCAGAACGTCCACAATGATGCACTTGGCCAAAAAGTGCGTATGCGTTTTTTCCTGCATATATTCAGGAAAAAACGCATACGCCCTTTTTGGCCAAGGAAGCAAGCTTGCAAAGGAAATCTGCACTACAATGAAGTCTCACTGCCCCCAGGTCAAAAGGGCCATCTGAAAAAAGTGTAAAATCCAGAAAGGCAGGACAGGCCATGGAGAACTGAGAGCCTTGTTATGCTGATGGGCGGGATGTAAATTGCCAACAGCCACTCTGGAGAAATGTATGATGTTTCCTGAAACATCTACAAAACAAAGCAACAGAGCCTAGGGCACTTCCACTTATGGTCCTATAGCTTAGGGAAATTAAAATCAAAAAGACACAGCCACCCCAAACTTTGGGCTGGCTCTGTTTACAAGCACCTCGTTTACGGTACAAGTTCAATATCACAGAAAGAGAAAAATGGATAAAGACGTTGTGGTACTTACGTACAATGCAATATCACTCAGCAATGAAAACTATGTCATCAGGTCCGTAGCAGCATAATGAGTGGATACAGGTACGATGATTCTAAGTGAAATAAGTCACACAGAAAAAGAAACATCATAAGATATCACTACTAGACGGAATGTAAACTTGGCTACACAGGAACTGAATTACAAAACAGAAAGGGTCTCAAATGTAGAAAACCAACTTATGCTTGCTTAAGGGGAAAGGTGAGTTGCGGTGCTGCATAAAACCAGAGATTGAAATTAGCACAGATACCATTCCATAAGCCAAATATGTAATAGACAAGAGCTACTCCTTGCTCAACGAAGAGGACTCAACACCCCATATTAAACGCGAAAGAATATACCTGACTAGTAAGAATCTTATAACCTATGGATTTATATGTCTCCGAAAGAGAATCAAGCATGTGTACAGCGGCATAAACGCAGCAGTGATAGGATTGGGGAGGTTCAGTGAGGAAACGCAGACCCTTTAAAGTCATATTGCATGGTACCCGTTCCATGGGTCTCAACTCTCCAGGTTTAAGGGATTCTTCCTTCAGCTAAAACATGCATGTGGAACCCAGATTATGGTCCACCGTGTGATCAGGAAAGGTTTTTAAATGTGTCTCAGTTTTCGTCCCCTGGTACTCGGGTGCAACATTCCAGACGCTTTACTAACACTCTCCCCACTTGGAGAGTCAGTGCCTTTAACCTCCTGTTTGGCCCAGGTTGCAATTTCTGCGGAAGATGAACAGGAATAGGGAGAACCAATGAGAGACTAGCTGGAGGTGTCTGGACGGGCAAATTTAACTCTCATTCCCCACCAGGAAGAGGAATTAACCAAAGGCTCAGCGTGCCGTGCCGGAACCACACTAGGGCCTGAAGCAATCCTGTGGTGTTGCGGCCAGCTCACAAGGAAGCGAGTTGAAGAAAGGAGCTCAGGGGCACTGTAATTCACAAACCTGCAGAGTTATAAATGACAGCAATCGTCCAAAAATATATGGAAGTAAGGCTGCCATGAGGACTTGAAAGCGGGGCATAATTGCAGGAAACCGATTTCAGGAGGTAGACTGGAATTGCATGTATACCATAGGAAAAGACGCAGAACGTCCACATTGATGCACTTGGCCAAAAAGGGCGTATGCGTTTTTTCCTGAATATATTCAGGAAAAAACGCATACGCCCTTTTTGGCCAACCAAGCAAGCTTGCAAAGAAATCTGCACTACAATGATGTCTCACTGTCCCCGGTCAAAAGGGCCATATGAAAAAAGTGTAAAATCCAGAAAGGCAGGACTGGCCATGGAGAACTGGGAGCCTTGTTATGCTGATGGGCGGGATGTAAATTGACAACAGCCACTCTGTAGAAGTGTATGGTGTTTCCTGAAACATCTAAAAAACAAAGCAACAGAGCCTAGGGCACTTCCACTTATGTTCTTTTGCTTAGGGAAATTAAAATCAAAAAGACACAGAAACCCCAATGTTTGGGATGGCTCTGTTTACAAGAACCTCATTTACCGTACAAGTTCAATATCACAGAAAGCAAAGAATGGATACAGACGTTGTGGTACTTACGTACAATGCAATATCACTCAGCAATGAAATCTATGTCATCAGGCCCGTAGCAGCATAATGAGTGGACTCAGGTACGATGACTCTAAGTGAAATAAGTCACCCAGAAAAAGAAACATCATAAGATATGACTAATACACGGAATGTAAACTTGGCTACACAGGAACTGAATTACAAAACAGAACAGGGTCTCAAATGTAGAAAACCAACTTATGCTTGCTTAAGGGGAAAGGTGAGTTGGGGTGCTGCATAAAACCAGAGATTGAAATTAGCACAGATACTGTTCCATTAGCCAAATATGTAATAGACAAGAGCTACTCCTTGCTCAACGAAGTGGACTCAACACCCCATATTAAACGCCTAACAATATACCTGACTAGTAAGAATCTTAAAACCTATGGATTTATATGTCTCCGAAAGAGAATCAAGCGTGTGTACAGCGGCATAAACGCAGCAGTGATAGGATTGGTGAGGTTCGGTGAGCAAATGCAGACCCTTTGAAGTCATATTGCATGGTACCCATTCCATGGGTCTCAACTCTCCAGGTTTAAGGGATTCTTCCTTCAGCTAAATCATGCATGTGGAACCCAGAGTATGATCCACCGTGTGATCGGGAAACGTGTTCAAATATATCTCATTTTTCGTCCGCTGCTACTCAGTGCAACTTTCCAGACGCTTTACTAACACTCTCCCCACTTGGAGAGTCAGTGCCTTTAACCTCCTCTTTGGACCAGTTTGCAAGTTCTGCGTAAGATGAACAGGAATAAGGAGAAGCAATGGGAGACTATCTGTAGGTGTCTGGACGGGCTAATTTAACTCTCATTTCCCACCAGGAAGACGAATGAACCAAAGGCTCTGCGTGCCGTGCTGGAACTAGATTAGGGCCTGAAGAGATCCTGCGGTTTTGCGGCCAGCTCACAGGAAAGCAAGTTGAAGAAAGGAGCTGAGGGGCACTGTAATTCACAAACCTGCGGAGTTATAAATGACAGCTATCATCCAAAATTATACTGAAGTAAGGCTGCGAAGAGGACTTGAATGCGGGGCAGAATTGCTGGAAACCGATTTCAGAAGGTACACGGGAGTCGCTCTTAAAGCATAGGAAAAGAGAGAGAACTTGGAAAATAATGCACTTGGCAAAAATGGGCATATGTGTTTTATCCAGAGCTCTCATAACTGAGGGGAGGAGATTCCCAGCAGGCTCCAACTGCCACCTGAGGGCTCACATTGCCAAGGCAACGTGAGCAAGCCAGGCAGGAGTTACCTCACAGCAGAGGTCCCACCTCACAGAAGGGTGAGAAACCCCGCCAACATCAGACTCTCACCAGAGGGCCCACATCACCAAGGGGATGGGAAACAGGCAGGAGTGTCTTCACACCAGTGGGGCCACATCATCGAAAGGTGAGGTACTCAGCACATGTGTCCTCAAACCAGAGGACCCACATCACAATGGGCCTCGGAGTGAGGCAGGCAGGAGTAGCCTCACAACACTGGGCCCATAGAATAAAAAAGTGAGGAATCCAGCAGTTGGAACCTCCCAGCAGGTGGCCCAGAGCACCGAGGCTATGGGATCCAGGCCACAGTGAACTTACAGAAGAAGGCCCATGTCATGAAACTGAGCAACCCAGCCATTGGGACTTCAGAGCAGGAGGCCCACATCCCCATGGGGATGGAAATCTGGTAGGAGTGTCCTCGCACCACTGAGAACGTATCAGAAAATTTTGGGCGACCAGCAGTTAGGGCCTGACGCCAGAGGACCCTCATCACCAAGGGAAGGAGGCTCCCAGCAGGCTCCAACTGCCACCAGAAGGCTGACGTCGCCAAGGCGATGTGTGCCAACCAGGCACGAATGACCTCACAGCAGAGGGCCCACCTCAGAAGTGTGACAAACCCAGTCACGATCAGACTCGCACCAGAGGACCCTATCACCAAATGGATTGGAACCAGGCAGGAGTGTCCTCACATGAGTACGGCCACATCATCTAAAGGTGAGGAACCCAGAACATGTGGCTTCAAACCATAGGACACCCATCACCAAGGGGCTGGGAGTGAGGCAGGCAGGAGGAGCCTCATAACAGAGGGCCCAAAAATAAGAAAGGTGAGGAATCCAGCAGTTGGAACCTCCCAGCAGGCGGCCCAGAGCACAGAGGCTAGGGGATCCAGGCCGGAGTGAACTAACACCAGACAGCCCACATCATGAAACTGTGAGCAACCCAGACATTGGGACCTCAGAGCAGAAGGCCCACATCCCCAAGGTGATGGGAACATGACAGGAGTGTCCTGGCATCACTGGGCTCACATCAGAAAAAGTGGGGTGCTCAGAAGTTAGGGCCTGACGCTAGAGGGCACTCATCACCGAGAGGAGGAGGCTCCCAGCAGGCTCCAGCTGCCACCAGAGGGCCAACGTCGCCAAGGCGATGTGTGCCAGCCCGGCAGGAGTGACCTCACAGCAGAGGGCCCACCTCACAGAAGGGTGAGGAACACAGCCAGGATCAGACTCTCACCAGAGGGCCCACATCACCAAGGGGATGGGAAACGGGTAGGAGTGTCCCCACACCAGTGGGACAACATCATCGAAAGGTGAGGATCCCAGCACATGTAGCCTCAAACCACAGGAACCACATCACCAAGGGGTTCGGAATGAGGCTGGCAGGACCGGCCTCACAACACAGGGTCCATAGAATATAAAAGTTGAGGAATCCAGCAGTTGGAACCTCCCAGCAAGTGGCCCAGAGCACCGAGGCTATGGGATCCAGGCCGCAGTGAACTCACAGCAGAGGGCCCACATCATGAACCTGTGAGCAGCCCAGCCGTTGGGACCTCAGAACAGAAGGCCCACATTCCCACTGGGATGGGAACCTGGCAGGAGTGGCTTCGCACCACTTAGCACATATCAGAAAATGTTAGGAGCCCAGCAGTTAGGGCCTGACGCCAGGGGGCCCTCATAACTGAGGGGAGGAGACTCCCAGCAGGTTCCAACTGCCAACAGAGGGCCCACGTCTACAAGGTGGCATGCGCCAGCCAGGCAGTAGTGACCTAACAGCAGAGGGCCTATCTCACAGAAGGGTGAGGAACCGAGGCAGGATGAGACTCTCGCCAGAGGGCCCACAACACCAAGGGGATGGGAACCAGTCAGGACTGTTCTCGCACCAGTGGGGCCACATCATCGAAAGGTGAGGAACCCAGCACATGTGGCCTCATATCAGAGGACATACATCACAAAGGGGATGGGAGTGAGGCAGGTAGGAGTAGCCTAAAAACAGAGGGCCCAAAGAATAAAAAAGGTGAGGAATCCAGCAGTTGGAACCTCCCAGCAGGTGGCCGAGAGCACAGAAGCTATGGGATTCAGGCAGGAGTGAACTAACACCAGAGAGCCCACATCATGAAACTGTGAGCAACCCAGGCGTTGGGACCTCAGAACAGAAAGCCCACATCCCCATGGGGATGGGAACCTGACAGGAGTGTCCTGGCATCACTGGGCTCACATCAGAAAACGTGGGGAGCCCAGCAGTTAGAGCCTGATGCTAGAGGGCCATCATCACCGAGGGCAGGAGGCTCCCAGCAGGTTCCATGTGCCAACAGAGGGCCCACATCGCCAAGGTGATGTGTGCAAGTCAGGCAGGATTGACCTCACAGCAGAGGGCCTACCTCACAGAAGAGTGAGGAACCCAGCCAGGATAAGACTGTCACCAGAAGGCCCACATCACCAAGGGGATGGGAACCAGGCAGGAGTGTCCTCACACCAGTGGGGCCACATCATTGAAAGTTGCGGAACCCAGCACATGTGGCCTCAAACCAGAAGACCCACATCACGAAGGGGTTGCGAGTGAGGCAGGCAGGAGGAGCATCACAACACAGGACCCATAGAATACAAAAGTTGAGGAATCGAGCAGCTGGAACCTCCCAGCAGGTGGCCAAGAGCACAGAGGCTATGGGATCCAGGCCACAGTGAACTAACACCAGAGAGCCCACATCATGAAATTGTGATCAACCCAGCCGTTGGAACCTCAGAGCAGAAGGCCCACATCCCCGTGGAGATGGGAACCTAAGAGGAGTGCCCGAGCATCACTGGGCTCACTAAGAAAAGTTGGGGAGCCCAGCAGTTAGGGCCTGACGTCAGAGGGCCCTCATCACAGAGGTGAGGAGGCTCCCAGCAGGGTCCAAGTGCCACCAGAGGGCTCATGTCAACAAGGCGAGGTGAGCAAGCCAGGCAAGAGTTACCTGATAGTAGAGGGCCCACCTCACAGATGGGTGAGGAACCCAGCCAGGATCAGACTCTCACCAGAGGGCCCACATCACAAAGGGGATGGGAACCGGTCAGGATTATCCTCACACCAGTGGGGCCTCATCATCTTAAGGTGAGGAACCCAGCACATGTGTCCTCAAACCAGAGGACCCACATCACCAAGGGCCTTGGAGTGAGGCAGGCAGGAGTAGCCTCACAACACAGGGCACATAATATAAAAAACGTGAGGATTCCAGCATTTAGACCTTCCAGCAGGCGGCCCAGAACACCGAGGCTATGGGATCCAGGCCACAGTGAACTCACAGCAGAGGGCCCACATCATAAAACTGTGAGCAACCCAGGCGTTGGGACCTCAGCGCAGAAGGCCCACATCCCCATGGGAATGGGAACCTGGCTGGAGTGTCCTCGCACCACTGGGCACACATCAGAAAATGTGGGGAGCCCACCATTTAGGGCCTGACGCAAGAGGGCCGTCATCACCGAGAGGAGGAGGCACCCTGCATGCTCCAACTGCCACCAGAGGGCTCACGTCTCCAAGGTGACGTGTGCCAGCCAGGCAGGAGTGACCTCACAGCAGAGGGCCTACCTCACAGAACGTTGAGGAACCCAGCCAGGATTAGACTCTCACCAGAGGGCCCACCTCACCAAGGGGATGGGAACCAGGCAGGAGTGTCCTCACACGAGTGGGGCCACATCATCGAAAGGTGAGGAACGCAGCACATGTGGCCTCAAGCCATAGGACAGTCATCACCAAGGGGCTGGCAGTGAGGCAGGCAGGAGGAGCCTCACAACAGAGGGCACATAGAATAAAAAAGTTGAGGAATCCAGCAGTTGGAACCTCCCAGCAGGCGGCTCAGAGCACCGATGATAAGGGATCCTTGCCAGAGTGAACTCACAGCAGAGGGCCCACATCATGGTACTGTGAGCAAGCCAGCCGTTTTGACCTCAGAGCAGAAGGCCCATATCCCCATGGGGGTGGGAACCTGGCAAGAGTGTCCTCACTCACTTGGCGCACATCAGAAAATGTGGGGAGCCCAGCAGTTATGGCCTAAGGCAAGAGGGCCCTCATCACCGAGGGGAGGAGGATCCCAGCACACTCCAACTGCCACCAGAGGGCCCACGTCGCCAAGGTGATGTGTGCCAGACAGGCATGATTGACCTCACAGCAGAGGGCCCACCTCACAGAAGGGTGAGGAACCCAGCCAGGATCAGACTCTCACCTGAGGGCCCACATCAGCAAGGGGATGGGAACCAGTCAGGACTGTCTTCCCTCCAGTGGGGCCACATCATCGAAAGGTGCGGAACCCAGCACATGTGGCCTCAAATCAGAGGACACATATCACAAAGGGAATGGGAGTGAGGCAGGCAGGAGTAGCCTAAAAACAGAGGGCCCAAAGAATAAGAAAGGTGAGGAATCCAGCAGTTGGAACCTCCCAGCAGGCGGCCGAGAGCACAGATGCTATGGGATGCAGGCAGGAGTGAACTAACAGCAGAGAGCCCACATCATGAAACTGTGAGCAACCCAGGCGTTGGGACATCAGAGCAGAAGGCCCACATCCCAATGGGGATGTGAACCTGGCTGGAGTGTCCTCACACCACTGGGCGTACATCACAAAATGTGGGGAGCCCAGCAGTTAGGGCCTGACGCCAGAGGGCCCTCATCACTGAGGGGAGGAGGCTCCCAGCAGGCTCCAAGTGCCACCAGAGGGCTCATGTCCACAAGGCGAGGTGAGCAAGCCAGGCAGGAGTGACCTCACAGCAGACGGCCCACCTCACAGATGGGTGAGGAACCCAGCCAGGATCAGACTCTCAACAGAGGGCCCACATCACCAAGGGGATGTGAACCAGGCAGGAGTCTCCTAAGACCATTGGTCCCACATCATCGAAAGGTGAGGAACCCAGCACATGTGGCCTCAAACCAGACGACACACATCACGAAGGGGCTGGGAGTGAGGCAGGCAGGAGGATCCTCACAACAGAGGGCCCAAAAAATTAAAAAAGTGAGGAATCCGGCAGTTGGAACCTCCCAGCAGGCGGCCAAGAGCACAGAGGCTATGGGATCCAGGCCTCTGTGAACTAACACCAGAGAGCCCACATCACGAAATGTGAACAACCCAGCCGTTGGGACCTCAGAGCACAAGGCCCACATCCCCATGGAGATGGGATCCTAAGAGGAGTGCCAAAGCATCACTGGGCTCACTAAGAAAAGTTGGTGAGCCCAGCAGTTATGCCCTGACGCAAGAGGGCCCTCATCACCGATGGGAGGAGGCTCCCAGGAGGCTCCAAGTGCCACCAGAGGGCTCATGTCCACAAGGCGAGGTGAGCAAGCCAGGCAGGAGTGACCTCACAGCAGACGGCCCACCTCACAGATGGGTGAGGAACCCAGCCAGGAACAGACTCTCACCAGGGGGTCCACATAACCACCTGGATGAGAACCAGGCAGGAGTGTCCTCACACTAGTGGGGCCACATCATCGAAAGGTGAGGAACCCAGCAAAGGTGGCCACAAACCAGAGGACCCACATCACCAAGGGGTTGAGAGTGAGGTAGGTGTCTGGACGGGCATATTTAACACTCATTTCCCACCAGGAAGAGGAATTAACCAAAGGCTCAGCGTGCCCTGACAGAAGCAGATTAGGGCCTGAAGCAGTCTTGCGGGTTTGCGGCCAGCTCACAAGAAAGCGAGTTGAAGGAAGGAGCTCAGGGGCCCTGTAATTCACAAACCTGCAGAGTTATAAATGACAGATAACGTCCAAAAATATATTGAAGTAAGGCTGCGAAGAGGACTTGAAAGCGGGGCAGAATTTCAGGAAACCGATTTCAGGAGGTAGACTGGATTTGCATTTAAAGCATAGGAAAAGAGGCAGAACATCGACAATGATGCACTTGGCAAAAAAGGGCGTATGAGGTTGTTCCTGAATATATTCAGGAAAAAACACATACGCCCTTTTTGGCAAACCAAGCAAGCTTGCAATGGAAATCCGAACTACTATGAAGTGTCACTTCCCCCCGGTCTAAAGGGCCATCTGAGAAAAGTGTAAAATCCAGAAAGGCAGGACAGGCCATGGAGAACTGGGAGCCTTGTTATGCTGATGGGCGGGATGTAAATTGCCAACAGCCACTCTGGAGAAGTGTATGGTGTTTCCTGATACATCTGAAAAACAAAGCAACAGAGTCTAGGGCATTTCCACTTATGGTCTTATAGCTTAGGGAAATTAAAATCAAAAAGACACAGCCACCCCAAAATTTGGGACGGCTCTGTTTACAGGAACCTCTTCTACAGTACAAGTTAAATACCCCAGAGAACAAATAATTGATAAAGAAGTTGCGGTACGTACGTACAACAGAATACCACTCAGCAATGAAATCTGTGTCACCAGGCCTGTACTAGCATAATGAGTGGATTGAGGCACGGTGATTCTAAGTGAAATAAGTCACACAGAAAAAGAAACATCATAAGGTGTCACTAATGCACGGAATGTAAACTTGGCTACACATGAACTGAATTACAAAACAGAACAGGGTCTCAAGTTTAGAAAACCAACTTATGCTTGCTTAAGGGGAAAGGTGAGTTGGGGTGCTGCATAAAACCAGAGTTTGAAATTAGCACAGATAGCGTTCCATAAGCCAAATATGTAATATACAAGACCTACCCCTTGCTCAACGAAATGGACTCAACAATGACTCAACCTCACACCTGTTAGAATGGGCATCATCTGAAAATCTACAAACAACAAATGCTGGAAAGGGTGTGGAGAAAAGGAACCCTCTTCCACTATTGTTGGGAATATAAATTGATACAGTCACTATGGAGAACAATATGGAGTTTCTTAAGAAACTAATAATAGAATTACCATATGATACAGCAATCCCAGTACTGGACATATACCCAGACAAAACCATAAATCAAAAAGAGACATTCACTGTATTTATATGAATAAATTATTTCCATGCTTATATCTGTAAATACAAAAAAGAGGAATAAAATCTACCTTGAACCAAAAACGAAAAAGAGAAAAAAAAAAAAAAAACAGAACCCACCAGTTACTCAGAGGAAAACCGTATCAGGGCACTTGCTCCAGTTGTAAACAATTCTGAAGTTGGTCAGTGGTGGGGAATCGTCTCCCATTCAGCCAGCAGCCCCCACACAACAAGCGTCCTCATTGCAAAGCTGGGGCACCGTGCCGAGGCATCTGTGAGTAAACGTGAGCTGAGCCCCAGGCCAGTTGCTGCTGAACTGTTCCCACTCTTCCCAGGTAAAACACCTGAATATATACAAGGACTTGAAAGCCTAGAGGAAGGGCCATGGAGCCACACAAGTGACAGCATGCCAGCTGACTTGGTGCCTGCAGGCCAGCCAGGATGGTCCTGGCCCTGGGTGCTCTTCTGGAAGATTTCCATTTCCCTGCCTGAGATACCCGTCCTGTCCCTGCCCCCACTGCTTTTTTCCTTCCTCACCTCTGCCCAGGGAGAAATTCCAGCAGCAGGTATGGGTGACACATCCTCTTCTTTAGCAGGTGGCAGCCTGGCAACTGCTGCAGAAAGTCCAGCAGAGCCCCACTCACACTGGGCCACCCACAAAGCTGTGGCCTCTCACTCCCTCCCACCAGCCCAGCCCCGAGACTGCTGACAGGGCAGAGAAAATGGCGTCAGGCACAGCTGCAGGGGCTCTTGCTGCCTGGAGTGGTATTTATATTGATCTCAACCCAGGCACACCTGGGGAGGGCTGGCCGGCAGTAAGGCTGCCCAGGTCAGCCAATCATCACCCCTCAGGGGCTCACAGTTGCAGAAAATGGAACTTGCTGAACCGGCCAGGTCCAAGGAACAGGTGTGGGCTCCTGAGAGTCAGGATAGACAAGGGGCTGCAGCTTTGGCTTGTTTTCTAATCATTTTATCTGGCCCATGAGTGGGAGACAACTTCAAGAAAACCCTCTCCTAATGAGAGGAACCCAGGAGTCAGGGAGAGGAGGGGGTGGGTGGTGGTTGGAGACAGAGGCCTGGTGCCCTGGGTGCAGTGGAAGTCTCTGGAAGACCAGGTGGAGGGAGGCCACACAGAGTGATGCCCAGGGTCACAGACCTGTCGGAGCTGCTGTTTGTTAGTTCAAGTCCTGCTCTGAGGTGCTCTGTGTCAGCTCTGAGCGACAGGTGAGCTGGGGGTGCTCTTCAATGAGGGCTATGTGCACGGTTCCTGTGTGCCCAGCCCTGCCACGGTACCTGCAAGGGTAGCTCTGTATCCTGGGAGGGGCCTGACCATGAGAGCCCCGTGGGCTGGGTTGGGGGTGGGGTACCTGCCCAGGAGAGCTCCATATCCTGGGATTGGCCTGACCACGAGAGCCCCATGGGCTGCTGGGGACCTGGTAAAGGATGTCAGGACAGTCAGTGAAGCCACCGAGGATATACCTCCAGTTGCTCCTGATTCCTACACCCTGCTGGTCATTCTACCAACCACCAGGACATGGTATTCTGTATTACTCTTCAATGATGCCTTCTTTTGTATTCCATTAGTCCCAGAGTCACAAGAAATTTTGGCTTGTGAGTGGCAGGACTCAACATACGACTAAAACAATACTTCCGGGCCGTCTTGCCCCAAGGGTTCAAAAATTCCCACACCATCTTTGGGGAAAGCTTAGCTAGAGACCGAAAAGTTCTACCTCTGGAAAAGGAAACCCTCCTTCAATATGCAGATGACATTCTGATCGCCAGCCCTACTAAGGAGGACTCTGAACTACCAAGCCAATAAAGGATAGAAGTTGTCCAAAGCTCAAATATCACAGACTGCGGTGACCTGCCTGGGCTTCATTCTCACACAAGGTCAGAGAAGCCCATCCCAGGAAAGGGAAGAAACCATTTGCAGCCTTACCCCTTTCTAAAACTAGAAGACAGCTTAGGGGTTCCTGGGGAGGCCAGGGTTTGCTGCTTCTGGATCCCTAACTACAGTCTACTAGCTGGGCCTCTATATGAAACACTGAAAGGAAAAGATGATGATCCTTTTGAACAGAATCCAGAAGTGGCCTTTCAAGAATGGAAAGAGCAGTCAATTCAGACCCTTGCCCTGGAACTCCCTAATTGAGCTAAACCCTTTGACCTTTCCATTCCCGGTGAAAGGTGAATCGCCATTGGAGAATTAGTGCAAAAACTGGGACCACTTGAAATGGAACAACGCAAGAATGCCATCCAGGTAGGATAAACTACAGTCACCAAGGGGCTTGGCCCACTGCCACATCTGGCCAAGATACTGGCGGTATCTAAAAACCTGGAAATCAGCAGCCCAAAAGGCCACCTCCCTCCTAAGGGAAAAGGACCCCACGTGGTGATCCTAATCACCTACCATGCCCTGAAGTTGCAGGGTTCGCTCCGTGGGCACACCGACCTCGAGTGAGGAGGCCCTCCAACTCCAACATCCAGAGAGATAACCGGGGGCAACAGGACACCATGACGACTCGTGTGAACATCACTTGACCTGGAGTTTCTCTCATAAAACAACAATAGTGTGTCCCGAAGGAGTAGACTACTGCTTGCAGGACTTACTGCACCCGGAGGGGAGCTAATAATCTTGGCGGGGGAACCGTATATCACACTGTCACCATAGAAAAGCCTACAGACACCGTGATGATGGTGGCCAATAAGACCGGCTGGACTCCTGTTTACTTCAAAAGGCTGTTGACTCAGTGGCCATCATGGTCCTTGATCACCACTGACCCTGGACTGTCTGGGAGTTGAGCGGGCAGAGCTCTGACACCTGGTGCTGTTTTTACGTTAATTCAGGGGCCTAATTGAAGAAAGAGCAGACTACTGGTCAGAGCATCAGGCTGGCAGAAACGGTCAGCCTAAGGTGGCCGAACAAATGTGGGGCGGGGTGAAATCGGCCCCCACAGCGTCTCTGCACATCTCTTTCCTGGACCCTTAAAGGTCATTAGAATCTATAACACTTCCAATGCTGGTGCTCAGGCGGACGAGCAGGGAGGCAGGGGTCCTGGGGCCAATCAACGTCACCTGGAGGCTGCTGGGGAGAAGTTCTGACCCTCGTCCCCTGGTATGAGGGCTCCCAACTCAGCACTCAGCAGTTACAGAAGAAGGGTCTGCACCCTCAGCACTCCAAGAATGAGGAACGGGACAAAAGGCAGAGGAGGGGTTTGTCCCCAGCAAAGCCCATTAAAAATCCCTGGGAGATAAAAATAGAATCTGGGCAATAAAGTCAAGTCTGACCTTTTTTATCCTTTGTGCTTTGTCTAATTTCACGTGCTCCTAGGGTCCCGCATGCAGAGGTTCCACACCCGGCACTTCAGACCAGATTTCCTAGTGCAGAATGGCTGGGTCGACACCTCAGCTCCTGGGGCCCAGTGCAGACTCTGAGATATAGAGCCTGAGCTGCAGCCAACCCGGCCCTCGAGAGCTCCGCCCCCTCCCTCCCACTGACTCTGACAGGATCTCTACACAGCAGCCCAGCCCACAGCCCACGGGGTAGTGCATGCTCTCACCTCTCCATTCTCTGATCAAAATATAAAGTTTCCTTTGCTTGGGAACCAAACTCAGTCTCGATCTGTTGGCCCCAATGACACTGGGCAGGGGGACACTTGTTGGGGTCCACTCTGGAGGATCAGTAACAGAAATTGAGACTATTGTAACTTCAATGAACAGATGTGTGAGCCAAACTGTAGTTAACATAGAACAGTTTATAAGGCTCGGGTAAAATAAGATGTTTCTAACACTTCCATTTGATATTTCCATCACTTTATTATAAGCAAGTTCAGTGAAAAGGTTTGTCTTATTTGTCAGGTCAATATTAGAGAAATGAAGTGATTTCTTTCCAAGGATGTACATCTAATAATCTTGGTTAAAGCTTCAATCTTGTTTTAAATGCTTTTCCATTGAAAATGATACCTCTCTTTCAGCTCCCCCATTACTGAGAAGTATAAAATCTTATAATTTATTATTACCAAAGGGGAAAGGTGGGAGGAGGGATAAATTAACAGTTTGGAATTAACACATACACACTGCTATGTATAAAATAGATCATCAACAAGGAACTACTGTATAGCACAGGGAACTACACTCAATATTTTGCAATAACCTATAAGGGGAAATAATCGGAAAAAGAATACATATTTTTATTGACATCATCTATCAATGACAGTTAAAGTGTAACCTAAGGGAAGCCGGTGGTGAGTGCTTCTGACCCTGAAGACTTCAATCATCTAAAGTTTGGACTCTGCCTACTTCCCAAGGCCCTTAATGAACATATGTGTAGCCGTAGCTTAAAAAATTCCCCAGTTTGGGTTTCGGGGAGACACTGATTTTGAAAAAGCCCTGGTGTTCTCCTTACATGAATGGGACTCTTCCTACTGCTAAAACATGTCTGTCACATCCAGAGGATGGTATACCGTCTGATCGGGAAGAGTTTGGAAAAGGCATCTCATCTCCTGGTGCTCGGGTTCACCCCTCCAGCGTCTTTACTAACAGTCTCCCCACTTGGAGATGTCAGCACTGTCAACATCCTGTTGCGTACAGTTTGGAATTTGTCCAGAGGATGAAGCGGAAGGATGAGGAACAATGAGAGACAAGTCCTAGGTGTTCAGACAGGCACATGTCACTCTAATTTCCAATCAGGAAGATGAATTGACCAAAGGCTAGGGTTGCCCATGGAAACAGTATAGGGCTTGAGGAAATCCCACTGCTTTGTGGCCAGTTCCCATAAACACAAGTTGAACAATGGAACTCAGGGGCAGTAAAATTCACAAAACTGCAGAGTTGAAAATATCTATCACTGAAAAATGTCTTGAGGAAAGTCAGAGAAAAGGATTGGTAAGCAAGGGAGAATGGCAGGAAAGGGATTTGAGGAGGTAGAAAGGACTCGCCATTAAGCACAAGAAAAGGGGCTGAACATTGCCAACATTGCAGTTGGCCAAAAAGGCTGTATGCGTTTCTTTCTGTATATATTCAAGAAAAGGGCATACACTTTTTTAGCCAACCAAACAGGTGGGCACTGGAAATCAATACTACAAAAGATATCACTTCGCATCAGTCAGAAGAGCCATCCTCATAAAGTGTAAACACCAGAAATGCAGGACAGGGCAAGGAGAAGAGGGAGCCCTGTGAGGCTTATAGTGGAAATGTATATTGCCAACGGCCATTCTGGAGAAGTGTATTGTGTTTACTAAAGCATCTAAAAAATGAGCTACAGAGCATAGGGCACTTGCACTCATGGGCGTATATCTTGGGAAAAACAAAAATCGAGAGGACACAGGCACCCCAATGTTTACTGCCTCTCTGTTTAAAAGATCCTCGACTAGGATAGAACTTCAATGTCTCTGGAGGGAAAAAATGGATAGAGATGTGGTACTTATGTAGAGTGGAATATTACTCAGCCTGGAAATCAATGAAATATGGCCAGTTGTAACAACTCCGGAGGAGTTACGTATGATCGTTCTAAGTGACATAATTCAAAAAGAAAAAGACACGTATCATAAGATATCACTTAAAGGTGGAATCCAAAATGGCTACACATGAAATAAATTACAAAACAAAAACATAGTCAAATATGTAGAAAACACGCGTAAGGCTGCTAAACGGGAAAGGTGGGGAGGGGTGAGGCATCATCCAGGAGGTTGAAATTAGCAAAGATACCATTCCAAATACTAAACTGATAATCAACAAGGTCTACACGGTAGCTAAAAGAACTGCACTCAGCACACTCAAGTCACCGGAAAAGAATATCTATGACTGGTAAGAATCTGAAAAAGAATTTATTGATGTCTCTCTGTACGTGAATCAAGTGGATGTACAGCAGCAAGAAACAGAGCTTTGAAAATCAGCTGTAACCAATATAGTAATAAATTGAAAAAAATAAACGACAGAGAGACAGAGAAAACCTCTTACAACTTTTCCTCAGGGATGGTGATGCAACATGGATTGAACACATCTAGACCCACAGCAGGATGAGACATAAGGCTGGAAACTGTTCGCGCTAAGAGAAATGTGAGGTTGGGTAAGGAAATGCACACCCTTTAAAGTAATACTACCTGGTACCCATTCAATGGGTCCCAAATCTGCAGGTTCAAGGAATCTTCCTACAGCTAAAACATGCATGGAAAACCCACAGGACTGTACACCATGTGATCGGGAGATGTGTCTAAAATGCACCTCATTTATCCTCTCCTGGTACTCCTGTTCATCATTCCAGCCACGTTACTTAGAATCTCCCCACTTAGAGAATCAGCACATTTAAACTTCTGTTTCACACATTTTGCAAATTGTGAGGAGGAGGAACGGGAAGAGGGGGAACCAATGAGAGAATAGTTGTCGGGGTTTGGACGGGCACATGTCACTCTAATTTCCCATTAAGAATAAGAATTAAAAAAAGGCTCAGCCCGCCTCGCCAGAGCCAAAATAGGGCCTGAAGCAATCCTGCGGCTTTGAGGCCAGCTCACAAAAGAGCAACTTAAAAAATGGAGCTCAGGGTCACTGCAATTCACAAACCTGCAGAGTTATAAATGAAAACTAACGTCCAAAAATATGTTGAGGTAAGGCAAAGAAGAGGATCTGAATGCAAGACAGAATTGCAAGAAACAGATTTCAAGAGATAGATTGGACTCGTCTTTAAAGCACATGAAAAGCGGCAGAATTTCGACAATGATGCAGTTGGCCCAAAAGGGAGTATGCGTTTTTTCCTGAATATATCCAGGAAAAAACGCATACGCACTTTATGGGCAACCAAGCAAGCAAGCAATGCAAATGTGCACAACAAAGAAGTCTCATTTCCCACCAGACAAAAGGGCCATCCGAAAAAATTGTAAAAACCAGAAATGCAGGACAGGCCATGGAGAACAGGGAGCCTTTATACGCTGATGGACAGTGTGTGAACTGCCGAGAGCCACTCTGGAGAAGTGTATGGTGGTTCCTAAATCATCTAAAAAACAGAGCTACAGAGCATAGGGCACTTCCAATCACGGGAGTATATCTAGGGAAGTCTAAAAATCAACAAGACACAAGCACACCGCAGTTTAGGGCTACTCTGTTTACAAGAACCTCAACTTCAGTACACCTTAAATATCCCAGGAAAGAGAACAATGGATAAAGAAAATGTGGTTGAAGTCATATTGCATGGTACCCATTCCATGGGTCTCAACTCTCCAGGTTTAAGGGATTCTTCCTTCAGCTAAAACATGCATGTGGAACCAAGAGTATGATCCACCGTGTGATTGGGAAACGTGTTCAAATGTGTCTCAGTTTTCGTCCCCTGGTATTCGGGTGCAACATTCCAGATGCTTTACTAACACTCTCCCCACTTGCAGAGTCAGTGCCTTTAAGCTCCTGTTTGGCCCAGTTTGCAATTTCTGCGTAAGATGAACAGGAATAGGGATAACCAATGAGAGACTATCTGCAAGTGTCTGGACGGGCAAATTTAACTCTCGTTTCCCACCAGGAAGAGGAATTAACCAAAAGCTCAGCATGCTGTGCCGGAACCACACTAGGACCTGAAGCAATCCTGCAGTGTTGCGGCCAGCTCACAAGTAAGCGAGTTGAAGAAAGGAGCTCAGGGGCACTGTAATTCACAAACCTGCAGAGTTATAAATGACAGCTATTGTCCAAAAATATATTGAACTAAGGCTGTCAAGAGGACTTGAAAGCGGGGCAGAATTGCAGGAAACGATTTCAGGAGGTAGACTGGAATTGCAAGTAAAGCATAGGAAAAGCAGAACGTCCACAATGATGCACTTGGCCAAAAAGGGTGTATGCGTTTTTTCGTGAATATATTCAGGAAAAAACGCATACGCCCTTTTTGGCCAACCAAGCAAGCTTGCAAAGGAAATCTGCACTACAATGAAGTATCACTTCCCCCCGTCAAAAGGCCATCTGAAAAAAGTGTAAAATCCAGAAAGGCAGGACAGGCCATGGAGAACTGGGAGCCTTGTTATGCTGATCGGCGGGATGTAAATTGCCAACAGCCACTCTGGAGAAGTGTATGGTGTTTCCTGAAACATCTAAAAAACAAAGCAACAGAGCCTAGGGCACTTCCACTTATGGTCCTATAGCTTAGGAAAATTAAAATCAAAAAGACACAGCCACCCCAAAGTTTGGGACGGCTCTGTTTACAAGAACCTAGTTTACGGTACAAGTTCAATATCACAGAAAGCGAAAAATGGATAAAGAAGTTGTGGTACTTACGTACAATGCAATATCACTCAGCAATGGAATCTATGTCATCAGGTCCGTAGCAGCATATTGAGTGGATTCAGGTAGGATGATTCTAAGTGAAATAAGTCACACAGAAAAAGAAACATCATAAGATATCACTAATACACGGATGTAAACTTGGCTACACAGGAACTGAATTACAAGACAGAACAGGGTCTCAAATGTAGAAAAACCAACTTATGCTTGCTTAACGGGAAAGGTGAGTTGGGGTGCTGCATAAAACCAGAGATTGAAATTAGCACAGATACTGTTCCATAAGCCAAATATGGTAATAGACAAGAGCTACTCCTTGCTCAACGAAGTGGACTCAACACCCCATATTAAACGCCTAAGAATATACCTGACTAGTAAGAATCTTAAAACGTATGGATTTCTATGTCTCCGAAAGAGAATCAAGCGTGTGTACAGTGGCATAAACGCAGCAGTGATAGGATTGGTGAGGTTCGGTGAGCAAATGCAGACCCTTTGAAGTCATATTGCATGGTACCCTTTCCATGGGTCTCAACTCTCCAGAATTAAGGGATTCTTCCTTCAGCTAAAACATGCATGTGGAACCCAGAGTATGATCCACCGTGTGATCGGGAAACGTGTTCAAATGTGTCTCAGTTTTCGTCCCCTGGTAGTCGGGTGCAACATTCCAGACGCTTTACTAACACTCTCCCCACTTGGAGAGTCAGTGCCTTTAACCTCCTGTTTGGCCCAGTTTGCAATTTCTGCGGAAGATGAACAGGAATAGGGAGAACCAATGAGAGACTAGCTGGAGGTGTCTGGACGGGCAAATTTAACTCTCATTTCCCACCAGGAAGAGGAATTAACCAAAGGCTCAGCATGCCGTGCCGGAACCACACTAGGCCTGAAGCAATCCTGCGGTGTTGCAGCCTGCTCACAAGAAAGCGAGTTGAAGAAAGGAGCTCAGGGGCACTGTAATTCACAAACCTGCAGAGTTATCAATGACAGCTATCGTCCAAAAATATATTGAAGTAAGGCTGCCAAGAAGACTTGAAAGTGGGGCAGAATTGCTGGAAACCGATTTCAGAAGGTACACGGAGTCGCTCTTAAAGCATAGGAAAAGAGACAGAACTTGGAAAATAATGCACTTGGCAAAAAAGGGCATATGTGTTTTATCCAGAGCTCTCATAACTGAGGGGAGGAGATTCCCAGCAGGTTCCAACTGCCACCTGAGGGCTCACATTGCCAAGGCAACGTGAGCAAGCCAGGCAGGAGTTACCTCACAGCAGAGGTCCCACCTCACAGAAGGGTGAGAAACCCAGCCAACATCAGACTCTCACCAGAGGGCCCACATCACCAAGGGGATGGGAAACAGGCAGGAGTGTCTTCACACCAGTGGGGCCACATCATCGAAAGGTGAGGTACTCAGCACATGTGTCCTCAAACCAGAGGACCCACATCACCAAGGGGCCTCGGAGTGAGGCAGGCAGGAGTAGCCTCACAACACTGGGCCCATAGAATAAAAAAGTGAGGAATCCAGCAGTTGGAACCTCCCAGTAGGTGGCCCAGAGCACTGAGGCTATGGGATCCAGGCCACAGTGAACTCACAGAAGAGGGCCCATGTCATGAAACTGAGCAACCCAGCCATTGGGGACCTCAGAGCAGGAGGTCCACATCCCCATGGGGATGGAAATCTGGTAGGAGTGTCCTCGCACCACTGAGAACATATCAGAAAATTTTGGGCGACCAGCACTTAGGGCCTGACGCCAGAGGACCCTCATCACCAAGGGAAGGAGGCTCCCAGCAGGCTCCAACTGCCACCAGAGGGCTGACGTCACCAAGGCGACGTGTGCCAACCAGGCACGAATGACTTCACAGCAGAGGGCCCACCTCAGAGAAGTGTGACGAACCCAGTCAGGATCAGACTCGCAGCAGAGGGCCCACATCAGCAAATGGATTGGAACCAGGCAGGAGTGTCCTCACATGAGTAGGGCCACATCATCTAAAGGTGAGGAACCCAGAAACATGTGGCTTCAAACCATAGGACACCCATCACCAAGGGGCTGGGAGTGAGGCAGGCAGGAGGAGCCTCATAACAGAGGGCCCAAAAATAAGAAAGGTGAGGAATCCAGCAGTTGGAACCTCCCAGCAGGCGGCCCAGAGCACAGAGGCTAGGGGATCCAGGCCAGAGTGAACTAACACCAGACAGCCCATATCATGAAACTGTGAGCAACCCAGACATTGGGACCTCAGAGCAGAAGGCCCACATCCCCATGGTGATGGGAACATGACAGAAGTGTCCTGGCATCACTGGGCTCACATCAGAAAACGTGGGGTGCTCAGAAGTTAGGGCCTGACGCTAGAGGGCACTCATCACCGAGAGGAGGAGGCTCCCAGGCAGGCTCCATCTGCCACCAGAGGGCCAACGTCGCCAAGGCGATGTGTGCCAGCCCGGCAGGAGTGACCTCACAGCAGAAGGCCCACCTCAAAGAAGGGTGAGGAACACAGCCAGGATCAGACTCTCACCAGAGGGCCCACATCACCAAGGGGATGGGAACCAGGCAGGAGTGTCCCCACACCAGTGGGACAACATCATCGAAAGGTGAGGATCCCAGCACATGTAGCCTCAAACCACAGGAACCACACCACCAAGGGGTTCAGAATGAGGCTGGCAGGACCGGCCTCACAACACAGGGTCCATAGAATATAAAAGTTGAGGAATCTAGCAGTTGGAACCTCCCAGCAAGTGGCCCCAGAGCACCGAGGCTATGGGATCCAGGCCGCAGTGAACTCACAGCAGAGGGCCCACATCATGAACCTGTGAGCAGCCCAGCCATTGGGACCTCAGAACAGAAGGCCCACATCCCCACTGGGATGAGAACCTGGCTGGAGTGGCTTTGCACCACTTAGCACATATCAGAAAATGTTAGGAGCCCAGCAGTTTAGGGCCTGACGCCAGGGGGCCCTCATAACTGAGGGGAGGAGACCTCCCAGCAGGTCCAACTGCCAACAGAGGGCCCACGTCTACAAGGTGGCATGCGCCAGCCAGGCAGTAGTGACCTCACAGCAGAGGGCCTATCTCACAGAATGGTGAGGAACTGAGGCAGGATGAGACTCTCGCCAGAGGGCCCACAACACCAAGGGGATGGGAACCAGTCAGGACTGTCCTCCCACCAGTGGGGCCACAATCATCGAAAGGTGAGGAACCCAGCACATGTGGCCTCAAGCCATAGGACAGTCATCACCAAGGGGCTGGCAGTGAGGCAGGCAGGAGGAGCCTCACAAACAGAGGGCACATAGAATAAAAAAGTTGAGGAATCCAGCAGTTGGAACCCCCCAGCAGGCGGCTCAGAGCACCGATGATAAGGGATCCTTGACAGAGTGAACTCACAACAGAGGGCCCACATCATGGTACTGTGAGCAAGCCAGCCGTTTTGACCTCAGAGCAGAAGGCCCATATCCCCATGGGGATGGGAACCTGGCAAGAGTGTCCTCACTCACTTGGCGCACATCAGAAAATGTGGGGAGCCCAGCAGTTATGGTAAGGCAAGAGGGCCCTCATCACCGAGGGGAGGAGGATCCCAGCACACTCCAACTGCCACCAGAGGGCCCACGTCGCCAAGGTGATGTGTGCCAGACAGGCATGATTGACCTCACAGCAGAGGGCCCACCTCACAGAAGGGTGAGGAACCCAGCCAGGATCAGACTCTCACCTGAGGGCCCACATCAGCAAGGGGATGGGAACCAGTCAGGACTGTCTTCCCTCCAGTGGGGCCACATCATCGAAAGGTGCGGAACCCAGCACATGTGGCCTCAAATCAGAGGACACATATCACAAAGGGAATGGGAGTGAGGCAGGCAGGAGTAGCCTAAAAACAGAGGGCCCAAAGAATAAGAAAGGTGAGGAATCCAGCAGTTGGAACCTCCCAGCAGGCGGCTGAGAGCACAGAAGCTATGGGATGCAGGCAGGAGTGAACTAACAGCAGAGAGCCCACATCATGAAACTGTGAGCAACCCAGGCGTTGGGACCTCAGAGCAGAAGGCCCACATCCCAATGAGGATGTGAACCTGGCTGGAGTGTCCTCGCACCACTGGGCGCACGTCACAAAATGTGGGGAGCCCAGCAGTTAGGGCCTGACGCCAGAGGGCCCTCATCACCGAGGGGAGGAGGCTCCCAGCAGGCTCCATGTGCCACCAGAGGGCTCATGTCCACAAGGCGAGGTGAGCAAGCCAGGCAGGAGTGACCTCACAGCAGACGGCCCACCTCACAGATGGGTGAGGAACCCAGCCAGGATCAGACTCTCAACAGAGGGCCCACATCACCAAGGGGATGGGAACCAGGCAGGAGTCTCCTAAGACCATTGGTCCCACATCATCGAAAGGTGAGGAACCCAGCACATGTGACCTCAAACCAGATGACACACATCACGAAGGGGCTGGGAATGAGGCAGGCAGGAGGATCCTCACAACAGAGGGCCCAAAAAATTAAAAAAGTGAGGAATCCAGCAGTTGGAACCTCCCAGCAGGCGGCCAAGAGCACAGAGGCTATGGGATCCAGGCCTCTGTGAACTAACACCAGAGAGCCCACATCATGAAAATGTGAACAACCCAGCCGTTGGGACCTCAGAGCAGAAGGCCCACATCCCCATGGAGATGGGATCCTAAGAGGAGTGCCAAAGCATCACTGGGCTCACTAAGAAAAGTTGGTGAGCCCAGCAGTTAGGGCCTGACCCAAGAGGGCCCTCATCACCGGGGGGAGCAGATTCCCAGCACGCTCCAACTGCCACCACACGGCTGACTTCACCAAGGCAATGTGTGCCAGCCATGCAGGAGTGACCTATCAGCAGAGGGTCTCCCTCACAGAAGGGTGAGGAACACAGCCAGGAACAGACTCTCACCAGGGGGTCCACATAACCACGTGGATGAGAACCAGGCAGGAGTGTCCTCACACTAGTGGGGCCACATCATCAAAAGGTGAGGAACCCAGCAAAGGTGGCCACAAACCAGAGGACCCACATCACCAAGGGGTTGAGAGTGAGGTAGGTGTCTGGACGGGCATATTTAACACTCATTTCCCACCAGGAAGAGGAATTAACCAAAGGCTCAGCGTGCCCTGCCAGAAGCAGATTAGGGCCTGAAGCAGTCTTGCAGGATTGCGGCCAGCTCACAAGAAAGCGAGTTGAAGGAAGGAGCTCAGGGGCCCTGTAATTCACAAACCTGCAGAGTTATAAATGACAGATAACGTCCAAAAATATATTGAAGTAAGGCTGCCAAGAGGACTTGAAAGCGGGGCAGAATTGCAGGAAACCGATTTCAGGAAGTAAACTGGATTTGCATTTAAAGCATAGGAAAAGAGGCAGAACATCGAAAATGATGCACTTGGCAAAAAAGGGCGTATGAGTTTGTTCCTGAATATATTCAGGAAAAAACACATACGCCCTTTTTGGCAAACCAAGCAAGCTTGCAATGGAAATCCGAACTACTATGAAGTGTCACTTCCCCCCGGTCTAAAGGGCCATCTGAGAAAAGTGTAAAATCCAGAAAGGCAAGACAGGCCATGGGGAAAAAGGAGCCTTGTTATGCTGATGGGCGGGATGTAAATTGCCAACAGCCACTCTGGAGAAGTGTATGGTGTTTCCTGAAACATCCAAAAAACAAAGCAACAGAGCCTAGGGCACTTCCACTTATGGTCCTATAGATTTGGGAAATTAAAATAAAAAAGACACAGCCACCCCAAAGTTTGGGACGGCTCTGTTTACAAGAACCTCGTTTACGGTACAAGTTCAATATCACAGAAAGCGAAAAATGGATAAAGAAGTTGTGGTACTTACGTACAATGCAATATCACTCAGCAATGAAATCTATGTCATCAGGCCCATAGCAGCATAATGAGTGGATTCAGGTACGATGATTCTAAGTGAAATAGGTCACACAGAAAAAGAAACATCATAAGATATGACTAATACACGGAATGTAAACTTGGCTACACAGGAACTGAATTACAAAACAGAACAGGGTCTCAAATGTAGAAAACCAACTTATGCTTGCTGAAGGGGAAAGGTGAGTTGGGGTGCTGCATAAGACCAGAGATTGAAATAGCACAGATACCGTTCCATAAGCCAAATATGTAATAGACAAGAGCTACTCCTTGCTCAAAGAAGTGGACTCAACACCCCATATTAAACGCCTAAGAATATACCTGACTAGCAAGAATCTTAAAAGCTATGGATTTATATGTCTCCGAAAGAGAATCAAGCGTGTGTACAGTGGCATAAACACAGCAGGGATAGGATTGGTGAGGTTCGGTGAGCAAATGCAGACCCTTTGAAGTCATATTGCATGGTACCCATTCCATGGGTCTCAACTCTCCAGGTTTAAGGGATTCTTCCTTCAGCTAAAACATGCATGTGGAACCCAGAGTATGATCCACCGTGTGATCGGGAAACGTGTTCAAATGTATCTCAGTTTTTGTCCCCTGGTACTCGGGTGCAACATTCAAGACGCTTTACTAACACTCTCCCCACTTGGAGAGTCAGTGCCTTTAACCTCCTGTTTGGCCCAGTTTGCAATTTCTGCGGAAAATGAACAGGAATAGGGAGAACCCATGAGAGACTAGCTGGAGGTGTCTGGACGGGCAAATTTAACTCTCTTTTCCCACCAGGAAGAGGAATTGCCAAAGGCTCAGCGTGCCATGCCAGAATCACACTAGGGACTGAAGCAATCCTGCGGTGTTGCGGCCAGCTTACAAGAAAGCGAGTTGAAGAAAGGACCTCAGGGGCACTGGAATTCACAAACATGCAGAGTTATAAATGACAGCTATCGTCCAAAAATATACTGAAGTAAGTCTGCCAAGAGGACTTGAAAGCAGGGCAGAATTGCAGGAAACCGATTTCAGGAGGTAGACTGGAATTGCATGTAAAGCATAGGAAAAGAGGCAGAACGTCCACAATGATGCACTTGGCCAAAAAGGGCGTATGCGTTTTTTCCTGAATATATTCATGAAAAAACGCATACGCCCTTTTTGGCCAACCAAGCAAGATTGCAAAGGAAATCTGCACTACAATGAAGTCTCACTACCCCCCAGTCAAAAGGGCCATCTGAAAAAAGTGTAAAATCCAGAAAGGCAGGACAGGCCATGGAGAACTGGGAGCCTTGTTATGCTGATGGGCTGGATGTAAATTGCCAGCAGCCACTCTGGAGAAGTGTATGGTGTTTCCTGAAACATCCAAAAAACAAAGCAACAGAGCCTAGGGCACTTCCACTTATGGTCCTATAGCTTAGGGAAATTAAAATAAAAAAGACACAGCCACCCCAAAGTTTGGGATGGCTCTGTTTACAAGAACCTCGTTTACGGTACAAGTTCAATATCGCAGAAAGCGAAAAATGGATAAAGAAGTTGTGGTACTTACGTACAATGCAATATCACTCAGCAATGAAATCTATGTCATCAGGCCCGTAGCAGCATAATGAGTGGATTCAGGTACGATGATTCTAAGTGAAATAAGTCACACAGAAAAAGAAACATCATAAGATATCACTACTACACGGAATGTAAACTTGGCTACACAGGAACTGAATTACAAAACAGAACAGGGTCTCAAATGTAGAAAACCAACTTATGCTTGCTTAAGGGGAAAGGTGAGTTGGGGTGCTGCATAAAACCAGAGATTGAAATTAGCACAGATACCGTTCCATAAGCCAAATATGTAATAAAAAGAGCTACTCCTTGCTCATCGAAGATGACACAACACCCCATATTAAATGCCTAAGAATATACCAGACTAGTAAGAATCTTAAAACCTATGGATTTATATGTCTCTGAAAGAGAATGAAGCGTGTGTACAGCAGCATAAACGCAGCAGTGATAGGATTGGTGAGGTTCGGTGAGCAAATGCAGACCCTTTGAAGTCATATTGCATGGTACCCATTCCATGGGTGTCAACTCTCCAGGTTTAAGGGATTCTTCCTTCAGCTAAAACATGCATGTGGAACCCAGAGTATGATCCACCGTGTGATCGGGAAACGTGTTCAAATGTTTCTCAGTTTTCGTCCCCTGGTACTTGGGTGCAACATTCCAGACGCTTTACTAACACTCTCCCCACTTGGAGAGTCAGTGCCTTTAACCTCCTGTTTGGCTCAGTTTGCAATTTCTGCAGAAGATGAACAGGAATCGGGAGAACCAATGAGAGACTAGCTGGAGGTGTCTGGATGGGCAAATTTAATTCTCATTTCCCACCAGGAAGAGGAATTAACCAAAGGATCAGCGAGCTGTGCCGGAACCACACTAGGGCCCGAAGCAATCCTGCGGTGTTGCGGCCAGCTCAGAAGAAAGCGAGTTGAAGAAAGGAGCTCAGGGGCACTGTCATTCACAAACCTGCAGAGTTATAAATGACAGCTATCGTCCAAAAATATATTGAAGTAAGGCTGCCAAGAGGACTTGAAAGCGGGGCAGAATTGCAGGAAAAAGATTTCAGGAGGTAGACTGGAATTGCATGTAAAGCATAGGAAAAGAGGCAGAACGTCCACAATGATGCACTTGGCCAAAAAGGGCTTATGTTTGTTTTCCTGAATATATTCAGGAAAAAACGCATACGCCCTTTTTGGGAAACCAAGCAGGTTTGCAAAGGAAATCTGCACTACAATGAAGTCTCACTGCCCCCTGGTCAAAAGGGTCATCTGATAAAAGTGTAAAATCCAGAAAGGCAGGACAGGCCATGGAGAACTGGGAGCTTTGTTATGCTGATGGGCGGGATGTAAATTGCCAACAGCCACTCTGGAGAAGTGTATGGTGTTTCCTGAAACATCTGAAAAACAAAGCAACAGAGCCTAGGGCACTTCCACTTATGGTCCTATAGCTTAGGGAAATTAAAATCAAAAAGACACAGCCACCCCAAAGTTTGGGCCGGCTCTGTTTACAAGAACCTCGTTTACGGTACAAGTTCAATATCACAGAAAGCGAAAATGGATAAAAACGTTGTGGTACTTACGTACAATGCAATATCACTCAGCAATGAAATCTATGTCATCAGGCCCGTAGCAGCATAATGAGTGGATTCAACTACGATGATTCTAAGTGAAATAAGTCACACAGAAAAAGAAACATCATAAGATATCACTAATACACAGAATGTAAACTTGGCTACACAGGAACTGAATTACAAAACAAAACAGAGTCTCAAATGCAGAACACCAACTTATGCTGGCTTAAGGGGAAAGGTGAGTTGGGGTGCTGCATAAAACCAGAGATTGAAATTAGCACAGATACCGTTCCATAAGCCAAATATGTAACAGACAAGAGCTACTCCTTGCTCAACGAAGTGGACTCAACACCCCATATTAAACGCCTAAGTATATACCTAACTAGTAAGAATCTTAAAACCTATGGATTTATATGTCTCCGAAAGAGAATCAAGCGTGTGTACAGCGGCATAAACGCAGCAGTGATAGGATTGGTGAGGTTCGGTGAGCAAATGCAGACCCTTTGAAGTCATATTGCATGGTACCCATTCCATGGGTCTCAACTCTCCAGGTTTAAGGGATTCTTCCTTCAGCTAAAACATGCATGTGGAACCCAGAGTATGATCCACCATGTGATCGGGATATGTGTTCAAATGTGTCTCAGTTTTCGTCCCCTGTTACTCTGGTGCAACATTCCAGACGCTTTACTAAATATCTCCCCACTTGGAGAGTCAGTGCCCTTAACCTCCTGTTTGGCCCAGTTTGCAATTTCTGCGGAAGATGAACAGGAATAGGGAGAACCAGTGAGAGACTAGCTGGAGGTGTCTGGATGGGCAAATTTAACTCTCATTTCCCACCAGGAAGAGGAATTAACCAAAGGCTCAGCGTGCCATCCCGGAACCACACTAGAGCCTGAAGCAATCCTGCGGTGTTGCGGACTGCTCACTAGAAAGCGAGTTGAAGAAAGGAGTTCAGGGGCACTGTATTTCACAAACCTGCAGAGTTATAAATGACAGCTATCGTCCAAAAATATATTGAAGTAAGGCTGCCAAGAGGACTTGAAAGCAGGGCAGAATTGCAGGAAACTGATTTCAGGAGGAAGACTGGAATTGCATGTAGAGCATAGGAAAAGAGGCAGAACGTCCACAATGATGCACTTGGCCAAAAAGGGCGTATGCGTTTTTTCCTGAATATATTCAGGAAAAAACGCATACGCACTTTTTGGCCAACCAAGCAAGCTTGCAAAGGAAAGATGCACTACAATGAAGTCTCACTGCCCCCCGGTCAAAAGGGACATCTGAAAAAAGTGTAAAATCCAGAAAGGCAGGACAGGCCATGGAGACCTGGGAGCCTTGTTATGCTGATGGGCGGGATGTAAATTGCCAACAGCCACTCTGGAGAAGTGTATGGTGTTTCCTGAAACATCTAAAAAACAAAGCAACAGAGCCTAGGGCATTTCCACTTATGCTCCTATAGCTTAGGGAAATTAAAATCAAAAAGACACAGCCACCCCAAAGTTTGGGACAGCCCTGTTTACAAAAACCTCGTTTACAGGACAAGTTCAATATCGCAGAAAGCGAAAAATGGATAAAGAATTTGTGGTATTAAGTACAATGCAATATCACTCAGCAATGAAATCTATGTCTTCAGGCCCATAGCAGCATAATGAGTGGCTTCAGATACATTGATTCTAACTGAAATAAGTCACACAGAAAAAGAAACATCATAAGATATCACTACTACACGGAATGTAAACTTGGCTACACAGGAACTGAATTACAAAACAGAACAGGGTCTCAAATGTAGAAAACCAACTTATGCTTGCTTAAGGGGAAAGGTGAGTTGGGGTGCTGCATGAAACCAGAGATTGAAATTAGCACAGATACCGTTCCATAAGCCAAATATGTAATAGAGAAGAGCTACAGCTTTCTCAACGAAGTGCACTAAACACCCCATATTAAACGCCTAAGAATATACCTGACTAGTAAGAATCTTAAAACCTATGGATTTATATGTCTCTGAAAGAGAATCAATCGTGTGTACAGCGGCATAAACGCAGCAGTGATAGGATTGTTGAGGTTCGGTGAGCAAATGCAGATCCTTTGAAATCATATTGCATGGCACCCATTCCATGGGTCTCAACTCTCCAGGTTTAAGGGATTCTTCCTTCAGCTAAAACATGCATGTGGAACCCACAGTGTGATCCAACATGTGATCGGGAAACGTGTTGAAATGTGTCTCAGTTTTCATCCCCTGGTATTCGGGTGCAACATTCCAGATGCTTTACTAAAAATCTCCCCACTTGGAGAGTCAGTGCCTTTCACCTCCTGTTTGGCCCAGTTTGCAATTTCTGCGGAAGATGAACAGGAACAGGGAGAACCAATGAGAGACTAGCTGGAGGTGTCTAGATGGGCAAATTTAACTCTCATTTCCCACCAGGAAGAGGAATTAACCAAAGGCTCAGCGTGCGGTGCCGGAACCAGATTAGGGCCTGAAGCAATCCTGCGGTGTTGAGGCCAGCTCACAAGAAAGCGAGTTGAAGAAAGGAGCTCAGGGGCACTGTCATTCACAAACCTGCAGAGTTATAAATGACAGCTATCGTCCAAAAATATATTGAAGTAAGGCTGCCAAGATGACTTGAAAGCGGGGCAGAATTGCAGGAAACCGATTTCAGGAGGTAGACTGGAATTGCATGTAAAGCATAGGAAAAGAGGCAGAACGTTCACAATGATGCACTTGGCCAACAAGGGCGTATGCGTTTTTTCCTGAATATATTCAGGAAAAAACGCATACGCACTTCTTGCCCAACCAAGCAAGCTTGCAAAGGAAATCTGCACTACAATGAAGTCTCACGGCCCCCCGCTCAAAAGAGCCATCTGAAAAAAGTGTAAAATCAGAAAGGCAGGACAGGCCATGGAGAACTGGAAGCCTTGTTATGTTGATGGGTGGGATATAAATTGCCAACAGCCACACTGGAGAAGTGTATGGTGTTTCCTGAAATTTCTGAAAAACAAAGCAACAGAGCCTAGGACACTTCCACTTATGGTCCTATAGCTTAGTGAAATTAAAATCAAAAAGTCACAGCCACCCCAAAGTTTGGGACGCCTCTGTTTACAAGAACCTCGTTTACGGTACAAGTTCAATATCACAGAAAGCGAAAAATGGATAAAGACGTTGTGGTACTTACGTACAATGCAATATCACTCAGCAATGAAATCTATGTCATCAGGTCTGTAGCAGAATAATGAGTGGATTCAGGTACGATGATTTTAAGTGAAATAAGTCACACAGAAAAAGAAACATCATAAGATATCACTAATACACGGAATGTAAACTTGGCTACACAGGAACTGAATTACAAAACAGAACAGGGTCTCAAATGTAGAAAACCAACTTATGCTTGCTTAAGGGGAAAGGTGAGTTGGGGTGCTGCATAAAACCAGACATTGAAATTAGCACAGATACCATTCCATAAGCCAAATATGTAATAGACAAGAGCTACTCCTTGCTCAACGAAGTGGACTCAACACCCCATATTAAACGCCTAAGAATATACCTGACTAGTAAGAATCTTAAAACCTATGGATTGATATGTCTCCGAAAGAGAATCAAGCGTGTGTACAGTGGCATAAACGCAGCAGTGATAGGATTGGTGAGGTTCGGTGAGCAAATGCAGACCCTTTGAAGTCATATTGCATGGTACCCATTCCATTGGTCTCAACTCTCCAGGTTTAAGGGATTCTTCTTTCAGCTAAAACATGCATGTGGAACCCAGAGTATGATCCACCGTGTGATCGGGAAACGTGTTCCAATGTCTCTGAGTTTTCAACCCCTGCTACTCGGGTGCAACATTCCAGACGCTTTACTAACACTCTCCCCACTTGGAGAGTCAGTGCCTTTAACCTCCTGTTTGGCCGACTTTGCAATTTCTGCGGAAAAAGAACAGGAATTGGGAGAACCAATGAGAGACTAGCTGGAGGTGTCTGGACAGGTAAATTTAACTCTCATTTCCCACCAGGAAGAGGAATTGATAAAAGTCTCAGCGTGCTATGCCAGAACCACACTAGGGCCTGAAGCAATCCTGCGGTGTTGCGGCCAGCTCACAAGAAAGCGAGTTGAAGAAAGGAGCTCAGGGGCACTGTCATTCACAAAACTGCAGAGTTATAAGTGACAGCTATCGTCCAAAAATATATTGAATTAAGGCTGCCAAGAGGACTTGAAAGCGGGGCAGAATTGCAGGAAACCGATTTCAGGAGGTAGACTGGAATTGCATGTAAAGCATAGGAAAAGAGGCAGAACGTCCACAATGATGCACTTGGCCAAAAAGGGCGTATGCGTTGTTTCCTGAATATATTCAGGAAGAAACGCATACGCCCTTTTTCGCCAAACAAGCAAGCTTGCAAAGGAAATCTGCACTACAATGAAGTCTCACTGCCCCCCGGTCAAAAGGGCCATCTGAACAAAGTGTAAAATCCAGAAAGGCAGGACAGGCCATGGAGAACTGGGAGCCTTGTTATGTTGATGGGTGGGATGTAAATTGCCAACAGCCACTCTGGAGAAGTGTATGGTGTTTCCTGAAATATCCAAAAAACAAAGCAACAGAGCCTAGGGCACTTCCACTTATGGTCCTATAGCTTAGGGAAATTAAACTCAAAAAGACACAGCCACCCCAAAGTTTGGGACAGCTCTGTTTACAGGAACCTCGTTTACGGTACAAGTTCAATATCGCAGAAAGTGAAAAATGGAAAAACAAGTTGTGGTACTTACGTACAATGCAATATCACTCAGCAATGAAATCTATGTCACCAGGATCATAGCAGCATAATGAGTGGATTCAGGTACGATGATTCTAAGTGAAATAAGTGACACAGAAAAAGAAACATCATAAGATATCACTAATACACGGAATGTAAACTTGGCTACACAGGAACTGAATTACAAAACAGAACAGGGTCTCAAAAGTAGAAAACCAACTTATGCTTGCTTAAGAGGAAAGGTGAGTTGGGGTGCTGCATAAAACCAGAGATTGAAATTAGCACAAATACCGTTCCATAAGCCAAATATGTAATACACAAGAGCTACTCCTTGCTCAACGAACTGGACTCAACACCCCTTATTAAACGCCTAAAAATATACCTGACTAGTAAGAATCTTAAAACCTATGGATTTATATGTCTCCAAAAGAGAATCAAGCATGTGTACAGTGGCATAAACGCAGCAGTGATAGGATTGGTGAGGTTCGGTGAGCAAATTCAGACCCTTTGAAGTCATATTGCATGGTACCCATTCCATGGGTCTCAACTCTCCAGGTTTAAGGGATTCTTCCTTCAGCTAAAACATGCATGTGGTACGCAGAGTATGATCCACAGTGTGATCAGGAAACGTGTTCAAATGTGTCTCAGTTTTCGTCCCCTGGTACTCGGGTGCAACATTCCAGACGCTTTACTAACACTCTCCCCACTTGGAGAGTCAGTGCCGTTAACCTCCTGTTTGGCCCAGTTTGCAAATTCTGCGGAAGATGAACAGGAATAGGGAGAACCAATGAGAGACTAGCTGCAGGTGTCTGGACACGCAAATTTAACTCTCATTCTCCACCAGGAAGAGGAATTATCCAAAGGCTCAGCGTGCCGTGCTGGAACCACACTAGGGCCTGAAGCAATCCTGCGGTGTTGCGGCCAGCTCACAAGAAAGCGAGTTGAAGAAAGGAGCCCAGGGGCACTGTAACTCACAAACTGCAGAGTTATAAATGACAGCTATCGTCCAAAAATATATTGAAGTAAGGCTGCCAAGAGGACTTGAAAGCGGGGCAGAATTGCAGGAAACCGATTTCAGGAGGTAGACTGGAATTGCATGTAAAGCATACGAAAAGAGGCAGAAAGTCCACAATGATGCACTTGGACAAAAAGGGCGTATGCGTTTTTTCTTGAATATATTCAGGAAAAAACGCATACGCCCTTTTTGGCCAACCAAGCAAGCTTGCAAATGAAATCTGCACTACAATGAATTCTCACTACCCCCCGGTCAAAAGGGCCATCTGAAAAAAGTGTAAAATCCAGAAAGGCAGGACAGTCCATGGAGAACTGGGAGCCTTGTTATGCTGATGGGCGGGATGTAAATTGCCAACAGCCACTCTGGAGAAGTGTATGGTGTTTCCTGAAACATCCAAAAAACAAAGCAAAAGAGCCTAGGGCACTTCCACTTATGGTCCTATAGCTTAGGGAAATTAAAATCAAAAAGACAAAGCCACCCCAAAATTTGGGACGGCTCTGTTTACAAGAACCTCGTTTACGGTACAAGTTCAATATCACAGAAAACGAAAAATGGATATAGAAGTTGTTTTACGTACGTACAATGCAATATCACTCAGCAATGAAGTCTATGTCATCAGGCCCGTAGCAGCATAATGAGTGGATTCAGGTACGATGATTCTAAATGAAATAAGTCACACAGAAAAAGAAAAATCATAAGATATCACTACTACACGGAATGTAAACTTGGCTACACAGGAACTGAATTACAAAACAGAACAGGGTCTCAAATGTAGAAAACCAACTTATGCTTGCTTAAGGGGAAAAGTGAGTTGGGGTGCTGCATAAAATGAGAGATTGAAATTAGCACAGATTCCATTCCATAAGCCAAATATGTAATAGACAGGAGCTACTCCTTGCTCAACAAAGTGGACTCAAGACCCCATATTAAACGCCTGAGAATATACCTGACTAGTAAGAATCTAAAAACCTATGGATTTATATGTCTCCGAAAGAGAATCAAGCGTGTGTACAGCGGCATAAACGCAGCAGTGATAGGATTGCTGAGGTTCGGTGAGCAAATGCAGACCCTTTTAAGTCACATTGCATGGTACCCATTCCATGGGTCTCAAATCTCCAGGTTTAAGGGATTCTTCCTTCAGCTAAAACATGCATGTGGAACCCAGAGTATGATCCACTGAGTGATAGGGAAACGTGTTCAAATGTGCCTCAGTTTTCGTCCCCTGGTACTCGGGTGCAACATTCCAGACGCTTTACTAACACTCTCCCCACTTGGAGAGTCAGTGCCTTTAACCTCCTGTTTGGCCCAGTTTGCAATTTATGCGTAAGATGAACAGGAATAGGGAGAGCCAATGAGAGACTAGCTGGAGGTGTCTGGACGGGCAAATTTAACTCTCATTTCCCACCAGGAAGAGGAATTAACCAAAGGCTCAGAGTGCCATGCCGGAACCACACTAGGGCCTGAAGCAATCCAACAGTGTTGCGGCCAGCTCACAAGAAAGCGAGTTGAAGAAAGGAGCTCAGGGACACTGTCATTCACAAAGCTGCAGAGTTATAAATGACAGCTATCGTCCAAAAATATATTGAAGTAAGGCTGCCAAGAGGACTTGAAAGCGGGGCAGAATTGCAGGAAACCGATTTCAGGAGGTAGACTGGAATTGCATGTAAAGCATAGGAAAAGAGGCAGAACGTCCACTACGATGCACTTGGCCAAAAAGGGTGTATGCGTTTTTTCCTGAATATATTCAGGAAAAAACGCATACGCCCTTTTTGGCCAACCAAGCAAGCTTGCAAAGGAAATCTGCACTACATTGAAGTCTCACTGCCCCCCGGTCCAAAGGGCCATCTGAAAAAAGTGTAAAATCCAGAAAGGCAAGACAGGCCATGGAGAACTGGGAGCCTTGTTATGCTGCTGGGCAGGATGTAAATTGCCAACAGCCACTCTGGAGAAGTGTATGGTGTTTCCTGAAACATCCAAAAAACAAAGCAACAGAGCCTAGGGCACTTCCACTTATGGTCCTATAGCTTAGGGAAATTAAAATCAAAAACACAAAGCCACCCCAAAATTTGGGACGGCTCTGTTTACAAGAACCTCGTTTACGGTACAAGTTCAATATCGCAGAAAGTGAAAAATGGAAAAACAAGTTGTGGTACTTACGTACAATGCAATATCTCTCAGCAATGAAATCTATGTCACCAGGATCATAGCAGCATAATGAGTGGATTCAGGTACGATGATTCTAAGTGAAATAAGTGACACAGAAAAAGAAACATCATAAGATATCACTAATTCACGGAATGTAAACTTGGATACACAGTATCTGAATTACGAAACAGAACAGGGTCTCAAATGTAGAAAACCAACTTATGCTTGCTTAAGGGGAAAAGTGAGTTGGGGTGCTGCATAAAACCAGAGATTGAAATTAGCACAGATTCCATTCCATAAGCCAAATATGTAATAGACAGGAGCTACTCCTTGCTCAACAAAGTGGACTCAACACCCCATATTAAACGCCTGAGAATATACCTGACTAGTAAGAATCTTAAAACCTATGGATTTATATGTCTCGGAAAGAGAATCAAGCATGTGTATAGCGGCATAAACGCAGCAGTGATAGGATTGCTGAGGTTCGGTGAGCAAATGCAGACCCTTTTAAGACATAGTGCATGGTACCCATTCCATGGGTCTCAACTCTCCAGGTTTAAGGGATTCTTCCTTCAGCTAGAACATGCATGTGGAACCCAGAGTATGATCCACCGTGTGATCGGGAAATGTGTTCAAATGTGTCTCAGTTTCGTCCCCTGGTAGTCGGGTGCAACATTCCAGACGCTTTACTAACACTCTCCGAACTTGGAGAGTCAGTGCCTTTAACCACCTGTTTGACCCAGTTTGCAATTTCTGCGGAAAATGAACAGGAATAGGGAGAACCAATGAGAGACTAGATGGAGGTGTCTGTACGGGCAAATTTAACTCTCATTTCCCACCAGGAAGAGGAATTAACCAAACGCTCAGTGTGCCATGCCGGAACCACACTAAGGCCTGAAGCAATCCAGCAGTGTTACGGCCAGCTCACAAGAAAGCGAGTTGAAGAAAGGAGCTCAGGGGCACTGTAATTCACAAACCTGCCGAGTTATAAATGACAGCTATCGTCCAAAAATATATTGAAGTAAGGCTGCCAAGAGGACTTGAAAGCGGGGCAGAAATGCAGGAAACCGATTTCAGGAGGTAGACTGGAATTGCATGTAAAGCATACGAAAAGAGGCAGAACGTCCACAATGATGCACTTGGCATAAAAGGGCGTATGAGTTTTTTCCTGAATATATTCAAGAAAAAACGCAGACGCCCTTTTTGGCCAACCAAGCAAGCTTGCAAAGGAAATCTGCACTACAATGAAGTCTCACTGCCCCCCGGTCAAAAGCGCCATCTGAAAAAAGTGTAAAATCCAGAAAGGCAGGACAGGCCATGGAGAACTGGGAGCCTTGTTATGCTGATGGGCGGGATGTAAATTGCCAACAGCCACTCTGGAGAAGTGTATGGTGTTTCCTGAAACATCTAAAAAACAAAGCAACAGAGCCTAGGGCACTTCCACTTATGGTCCTATAGCGTAGGGAAATTAAAATCGAAAAGACACAGCCACCCCAAAGTTTGGGACGGCTCTGTTTACAAGAACCTCGTTTACGGTACAAGTACAGTATCGAAGAAAGTGAAAAATGGATAAAGAAGTTGTGGTACTTACGTACAATGCAATATCACTCAGCAATGAAATCTATGTCATCAGGCCCGTAGCAGCATAATGAGTGGATTCAGGTATGATGATTCTAAGTGAAATAAGTCACAGAGAAAAATAAACATCAGAAGATATCACTACTACACGGAATGTAAACTTGGCTACACAGGAACTGAATTACAAAACAGAACAGGGTCTCAAATGTAGAAAACCAACTTATGCTTGCTTAAGGGGAAAGGTGAGTTGGGGTGCTGCATAAAACCAGAGATTGAAATTAGCACAGATACAATTCCATAAGCCAAATATGTAATAGACAAGAGCTACTCCTTGCTCAACGAAGTGGACTCAACACCCCATATTAAACGCCTAAGAATATACCTGACTAGTAAGAATCTTAAAACCTATGGATATATATGTCTCCGAAAGAGAATCAAGCGTGTGTACAGCGACATAAACGCAGTAGTGATAGGATTGGTGAGGTTCGGTGAGCAAATGCAGACCCTTTGAAGTCATATTGCATGGTACCCATTCCATGGGTCTCAACTCTCCAGGCTTAAGGGATTCTTCCTTCAGCTAAAACATGCATGTGGAACCCAGAGTATGATCCACCGTGTGATCGGGAAACGTGTTCAAATGTGTCTCAGTTTTCGTCCCCTGGTACTCGGGTGCAACATTCCAGACGCTTTACTAACACTCTCCCCACTTGGAGAGTCAGTGCCTTTAATCTCCTGTTTGGCCCAGTTTGCAATTTCTGCGGAAAATGAAAAGGAATAGGGAGAACCAATGAGAGACTAGCTGGAGGTGTCTGGACGGGCAAATTTAACTCTCATTTCCCACCAGGAAGAGGAATTAACCAAAGGCTCTGCGTGCCGTGCCGGAACCACACTAGGGCCTGAAGCAATCCTGCAGTGTTGCGGCCAGCTCACAAGAAAGCGAGTTGAAGAAAGGTGCTCAGGGGCACTGTCATTCACAAACCTGCAGAGTTATAAATGACAGCTATCGTCCAAAAATATGTTGAAGTAAGGCTGCCAAGAGAACTTGAAAGTGGGGCAGAATTGCAGGAAACCGATTTCAGGAAGTAGACTGGAATTGCATGTAAAGCATAGGAAAAGAGGCAGAACGTCCACAATGATGCACTTGGCCAAACAGGGCATATGAGTTTTTTCCTGAATATATTCAGGAAAAAACGCATATGCCCTGTTTGGCCAACCAAGCAAGCTTGCAAAGGAAATCTGCACTACAATGAAGTCTCACTGCCCCCCGGTCAAAAGGGCCATCTGAAAAAAGTGTAAAATCCATAAAGGCAGGACAGGCCATGGAGAACTGGGAGCCTTGTTATGCTGATGGGCAGGATGTAAATTGCCAACAGCCACTCTGGAGAAGTGTATGCTGTTTCCTGAATCATCTAAAAAACAAAGCAACAGAGTCTAGAGCACTTCCACTTATGGTCCTATAGTTTAGGGAAATTAAAATCAAAAAGACACAGCCACCCGAAATTTTGGGACGGCTCTGTTTACAAGAACCTCGTTTAGGGTACAAGTTCAATATCACAGAAAGCGAAAAATGGATACAGAAGTTGTGGTACTTATGTATAATGCAGTATCACTCAGCAATGAAATCTATGTCATCAGGCCCGTAGCAGCATAATGAGTGGATTCAGGTACGATGATTCTAAGTGAAATAAGTCACACAGAAAAAGAAACATCATAAGATATCACTACTACACGGAATGTAAACTTGGCTACACAGGAACTGAATTACAAAACAGAACAGGGTCTCAAATGTAGAAAACCAACTTATGCTTGCTTAAGGGGAAAGGTGAGTTGGGGTGCTGCATAAAACCAGACATTGAAATTAGCACAGATACCATTCCATAAGCCAAATATGTAATAGACAAGAGCTACTCCTTGCTCAACGAAGTGGACTCAACACCCCATATTAAACGCCTAAGAATATACCTGACTAGTAAGAATCTTAAAACCTATGGATTTATATGTCTCCGAAAGAGAATCAAGCGTGTGTACAGCGGCATAAACGCAGTAGTGATAGGATTGGTGAGGTTCGGTGAGCAAATGCAGACCCTTTGAAGTCATATTGCATGGTAACCATTCCATGGGTCTCCACTCTCCAGGTTTAAGGGATTCTTCCTTCAGCTAAAACATGCATGTGGAACCCAGAGTATGATCCACCGTGTGATTGGGAAACGTGTTCAAATGTGTCTCACTTTTCGTTCCCTGGTACTCGGGTGCAACATTCCAGACGCTTTACTAACACTCTCCCCACTTGGAGAGTCAGTGCCTTTAACCTCCTGTTTGGCCCAGTTTGCAATTTCTGCGGAAAATGAACAGGAATAGGGAGAACCAATGAGAGACTAGCTGGAGGTGTCTGGACGGGCAAATTTATCTCTCATTTCCCACCAGGAAGAGGAATTAAGCAAAGGCTCACCGTGCCGTGCCGGAACCACAGTACGGCCTGAAGCAATCCTGCGGTGTTGGGCCAGCTCACAAGAAAGCGAGTTGAAGAAAGGAGCTCAGGGACACTGTAATTCACAAACCTGCAGAGTTATAAATGACAGCTATCGTCCAAAAATATATTGAAGTAAGGCTGCCAAGAGGACTTGAAAGCGGGGCAGAATTGCAGGAAACCGATTTCAGGAGGTAGACTGGAATTGCAGGTAAAGCATAGGAAAAGAGGCAGAACGTCCACAATGATGCACTTGGCCAAAAAGGGCATATGCGTTTTTTCCTGAGTATATTCAGGAAAAAACGCATACGCCCTTTTTGGCCAACCAAGCAAGCTTGCAAAGGAAATCTGCACTACAATGAAGTCTCACTGCCCCCCGGTCAAAAGGGCCATCTGAAAAAAGTGTAAAATCCAGAAAGGCAGGACAGGCCATGGAGAACTGGGAGCCTTGTCATGCTGATGGGCGGGATGTAAATTGCCAACAGCCACTCTGGAGAAGTGTATGGTGTTTCCTGAAACATCTAAAACACAAAGCAACAGAACCTAGGGCACTTCCACTTATGGTCCTATAGCTTAGGGAAATTAAAATCAAAAAGACACAGCCACCCCAATGTTTGGGATGGCTCTGTTTACAAAAACCTCGTTTACGGTACAAGTTCAATATCACGGAAAGCGAAAAATGGATAAAGAAGTTGTGGTACTTACGTACAATGCAATATCACTCAGCAATGAAATCTATGTCATCAGGCCCGTAGCAGCATAATGAGTGGATTCAGGTACGATGATTCTAAGTGAAATAAGTCACAGAGAAAAAGAAACATCATAAGATATCACTACTACACGGAATGTAAACTTGGCTACACAGGAACTGAATTACAAAACAGAACAGGGTCTCAAATGTAGAAAACCAACTTATGCTTGCTTAAGGGGAAAGGTGAGTTGGGGTGCTGCATAAAACCAGACATAGAAATTAGCACAGATACCATTCCATAAGCCAAATATGTAATAGACAAGAGCTACTCCTTGCTCAACGAAGTGGACTCAACACCCCATATTAAATGCCTAAGAATATACCTGACTAGTAAGAATCTTAAAACCTATGGATTTATATGTCTCCGAAAGAGAATCAAGCGTGTGTACAGCGGCATAAAGGCAGCAGTGATAGGACTTTTGAGGTTCGGTGAGAAATGCAGACCCTTTGAAGTCATATTGCATGGTACCCATTCCATGGGTCTCAAATCTCCAGGTTTAAGGGATTCTTCCTTCAGCTAAAACATGCCTGTGGTACCCAGAGTATGATGCACCATTTGATCGGGAATCGTGTTCAAATGTGTCTCAGTTTTCGTCCCCTGGTACTCGGGTGCAACATTCCAGAAGCTTTACTAACAGTCTCCCCACTTGGAGAGTCAGTGCCTTTAACCTCCTGTTTGGCCCAGTTTGCAATTTCTGCGGAAAATGAACAGGAATAGGGAGAACCAATGAGAGAATAGCTGGAGGTGTCTGGACGGGCAAATTTATCTCTCATTTCCCACCAGGAAGAGGAATTAACCAAAGGCTCACCGTGCCGTGCCGGAACCACAGTACAGCCTGAAGCAATCCTGCGGTGTTGGGCCAGCTCACAAGAAAGTGAGTTGAAGAAAGGAGCTCAGGGACACTGTAATTCACAAACCTGCAGAGTTATAAATGACAGCTATCGTCCAAAAATATATTAAAGTAAGGCTGCCAAGAGAACTTGAAAGTGGGGCAGAATTGCAGGAAACCGATTTCAGGAGGTAGACTGGAATGGCATGTAAAGCATAGGAAAAGAGGCAGAACGTCCACAATGATGCACGTGGCCAAAAATGGCGTATGTGTTTTTTCCTGAATATATTCAGGAAAAAACGCATACGCCCTTTTTGGCCAACCAAGCAAGCTTGCAAAGGAAATCTGCACTACAATGAAGTATCACTGCCCCCCGGTCAAAAGGGCCATCTGAAAAAAGTGTAAAATCCAGAAAGGCAGGACAGGCCATGCAGAACTGGGAGCCTTGTCATGCCGATGGGCGGGATGTAAATTGCCAACAGCCACTCTGGAGAAGTGTATGGTGTTTCCTGAAACATCTAAAAAACAAAGCAACAGAACCTAGGGCACTTCCACTTATGGTCCTATAGCTTAGGGAAATTAAAATCAAAAAGACACAGCCACCCCAAATTTTGGGACGGCTCTGTTTACAAGAACCTCGTTTACGGTACAAGTTCAATATCACAGAAAGCAAAAAATGGATAAAGAAGTTGTGGTACTTACGTACAATGCAATATCACTCAGCAATGAAATCTATGTCATCAGGCCCGTAGCATCATAATGAGTGGATTCAGGTACGACGATTCTAAGTGAAATAAGTCACAGAGAAAAAGAAACATCATAAGATATCACTACTACACGGAATGTAAACTTGGCTACACAGGAGCTGAATTACAAAAGAGAACAGGGTCTCAAATGTAGAAAACCAACTTATGCTTGCTTAAGGGGAAAGGTGAGTTGGGGTGCTGCATAAAACCAGAGATTGAAATGAGCACAGATACCGTTCCATAAGCCAAATATGTAATAGACAAGAGCTACTCCTTGCTCAACGAAGTGGACTCAACACCCCATATTAAACGCCTAAGAATATACCTGACAAGTAAGAATCTTAAAACCTATGGATTTATATGTCTCCGAAAGAGAATCAAGCGTGTGTACAGCGGCATAAACACAGCAGTGATAGGATTGGTGAGATTCGGTGAGCAAATGCAGACCCTTTGAAGTCATATTGCATGGTACCCATTCCATGGGTCTCAACTCTCCAGGTTTTAGGGATTCTTCCTTCAGCTAAAACATGCATGTGGAACCCAGAGTATGATCCATGGTGTGATTGGGAAACGTGTTCAAATGTGTCTCAATTTTCGTCCCCTGATACTCGGATGCAACATTCCAGACGCTTTACTAACACTCTCCCCACTTGGAGAGTCAGTGCCTTTAATCTCCTGTTTGGCCCAGTGTGGAATTTCTGCGGAAAATGAACAGGAATAGGGAGAACCAATGAGAGACTAGCTGGAGGTGTCTGGACGGGCAAATTTAACTCTCATTTCCCACCAGGAAGAGGAATTAAGCAAAGGCTCTGCATGCCGTGCCGGAACCACACTAGGGCCTGAAGCAATCCTGCAGTGTTGCGGCCAGCTCACAAGAAAGCGAGTTGAAGAAAGGAGCTCAGGGGCACTGTAATTCACAAACCTGCAGAGTTATAAATGACAGCTATCGTCCAAAAATATGTTGAAGTAAGGCTGCCAAGAGAACTTGAAAGTGGGGCAGAATTGCAGGAAACCGATTTCAGGAGGTAGACTGGAATTGCATGTAAAGCATAGGAAAAGAGGCAGAACGTCCACAATGATGCACTTGGCCAAACAGGGCATATGAGTTTTTTCCTGAATATATTCAGGTAAAAACGCATACGCAGTGTTTGGCCAACCAAGCAAGCTTGCAAAGGAAATCTGCACTACAATGAAGTCTCACTGCCCCCCGGTCAAAAGGGCCATCTGAAAAAAGTGTAAAATCCAGAAAGGCAGGACAGGCCATGGAGAACTGGGAGCCTTGTTATGCTGATGGGCGGGATGTAAATTGCCAACAGCCACTCTGGAGAAATGTATGCTGTTTCCTGAAACATCTAAAAAACAAAGCAACAGAACCTAGGGCACTTCCACTTATGGTCCTATAGCTTAGGGAAATTAAAATCAAAAAGACACAGCCACCCGAAATTTTGGGACAGCTCTGTTTACAAGAACCTCGTTTAGGGTACAAGTTCAATATCACAGAAAGCGAAAAATGGATACAGAAGTTGTGGTACTTATGTATAATGCAGTATCACTCAGCAATGAAATCTATGTCATCAGGCCCGTAGCAGCATAATGAGTGGATTCAGGTACGATGATTCTAAGTGAAATAAGTCACACAGAAAAAGAAACATCATAAGATATCACTACTACACGGAATGTAAACTTGGCTACACAGGAACTGAATTACAAAACAGAACAGGGTCTCAAATGTAGAAAACCAACTTATGCTTGCTTAAGGGGAAAGGTGAGTTGGGGTGCTGCATAAAACCAGACATTGAAATTAGCACAGATACCATTTCATAAGCCAAATATGTAATAGACAAGAGCTACTCCTTGCTCAACGAAGTGGACTCAACATCCCATATTAAACGCCTAAGAATATACCTGACTAGTAAGAATCTTAAAACCTATGGATTTATATGTCTCCAAAAGAGAATCAAGCGTGTGTACAGCGGCATAAACGCAGTAGTGATAGGATTGGTGAGGTTCGGTGAGCAAATGCAGACCCTTTGAAGTCATATTGCATGGTAACCATTCCATGGGTCTCCACTCTCCAGGTTTAAGGGATTCTTCCTTCAGCTAAAACATGCATGTGGAACCCAGAGTATGATCCACCGTGTGATTGGGAAACGTGTTCAAATGTGTCTCACTTTTCGTTCCCTGGTACTCGGGTGCAACATTCCAGACGCTTTACTAACACTCTCCCCACTTGGAGAGTCAGTGCCTTTAACCTCCTGTTTGGCCCAGTTTGCAATTTCTGCGGAAAATGAACAGGAATAGGGAGAACCAATGAGAGACTAGCTGGAGGTGTCTGGACGGGCAAATTTATCTCTCATTTCCCACCAGGAAGAGGAATTAACCAAAGGCTCAGCGTGCCGTGCCAGAACCACACTAGGGCCTGAAGCAATCCTGCGGTGTTGGGCCAGCTCACAAGAAAGCGAGTTGAAGAAAGGAGCTCAGGGACACTGTAATTCACAAACCTGCAGAGTTATAAATGACAGCTATCGTCCGAAAATATATTGAAGTAAGGCTGCCAAGAGGACTTGAAAGCGGGGCAGAATTGCAGGAAACCGATTTCAGGAGGTAGACTGGAATTGCAGGTAAAGCATAGGAAAAGAGGCAGAACGTCCACAATGATGCACTTGGCCAAAAAGAGCGTATGCGTTTTTTCCTGAGTATATTCAGGAAAAAACGCATAAGCCCTTTTTGCCCAACCAAGCAAGCTTGCAAAGGAAATCTGCACTACAATGAAGTCTCACTGCCCCCTGGTCAAAAGGGCCATCTGAAAAAAGTGTAAAATCCAGAAAGGCAGGACAGGCCATGGAGAACTGGGAGCCTTGTCATGCTGATGGGCGGGATGTAAATTGCCAACAGCCACTCTGGAGAAGTGTATGGTGTTTCCTGAAACATCTAAGAAACAAAGCAACAGAGCCTAGGGCATGTCCACTAATGGTCCTATAGCTTAGGGAAATTAAAATCAAAAAGACACAGCCACCCCAAAGTTTGGGACGGCTCTGTTTACAAGAACCTCATTTACGGTACAAGTTCAATATCACAGAAAGCGAAAAATGGATAAAGAAGTTGTGGTACTTACGTACAATGCAATATCACTCAGCAATGAAATCTATGTCATCAGGCCCATAGCAGCATAATGAGTGGATTCAGGTACGATGATTCTAAGTGAAATAAGTCACAGAGAAAAAGAAACATCAGAAGATATCACTACTACACGGAATGTAAACTTGGCTACACAGGAACTGAATTACAAAACAGAACAGGGTCTCAAATGTAGAAAACCAACTTATGCTTGCTTAAGGGGAAAGGTGAGTTGGGGTGCTGCATAAAACCAGACATTGAAATTAGCACAGATACCATTCCATAAGCCAAATATGTAATAGACAAGAGCTACTCCTTGCTCAACGAGGTGGACTCAACACCCCATATTAAACGCCTAAGAATATACCTGACAAGTAAGAATCTTAAAACCTATGGATTTAAATGTCTCCGAAAGAGAATCAAGCGTGTGTACAGCGGCATAAAGGCAGCAGTGATAGGATTGGTGAGGTTCGGTGAGAAATGCAGACCCTTTGAAGTCATATTGCATGGTACCCATTCCATGGGTCTCAAATCTCCAGGTTTAAGGGATTCTTCCTTCAGCTAAAACATGCCTGTGGTACCCAGAGTATGATGCACCATTTGATCGGGAATTATGTTCAAATGTGACTCAGTTTTCGTCCCCTGGTACTCGGGTGCAACATTCCAGACGCTTTACTAACACTCTCCCCACTTGGAGAGTCAGTGCCTTTAACCTCCTGTTTGGCCCAGTTTGCAATTTCTGCGGAAAATGAACAGGAATAGGGAGAACCAATGAGAGACTAGCTGGAGGTGTCTGGACGGGCAAATTTAACTCTCATTTCCCACCAGGAAGAGGAATTAACCAAAGGGTCAGTGTGCCATGCCGGAACCACACTAGGGCCTGAAGCAATCCTGCAGTGTTGCGGCCAGCTCACAAGAAAGCGAGTTGAAGAAAGGAGCTCAGGGACACTGTAATTCAGAAACCTGCAGAGTTATAAATGACAGCTATCGTCCAAAAATATATTGAAGTAAGGCTGCCAAGAGGACTTGAAAGTGGGGCAGAATTGCAGGAAACCAATTTCAGGAGGTAGACTGGAATTGCATGTAAAGCATAGGAAAAGAGGCAGAACATCCACAATGATGCACTTGGCCAAAAAGGGCGTATGCGTTTTTTCCTGAATATATTCAGGAAAAAACGCATACGCCCTTTTTGGCCAACCAAGCAAGCTTGCAAAGGAAATCTGCACTACAATGAAGTCTCACTGCCCCCCGGTCAAAAGGGCAATCTGAAAAAAGTGTAAAATCCAGAAAGGCAGGACAGGCCATGGAGAACTGGGAGCCTTGTCATGCTGATGGGCGGGATGTAAATTACCAACAGCCACTCTGGAGAAGTGTATGGTGTTTCTTGAAACATCTAAAAAACAAAGCAACAGAACCTAGGGCACTTCCACTTATGGTCCTATAGATTAGGGAAATTAAAATCAAAAAGACACAGCCACCCCAATGTTTCGGACGGCTCTGTTTACAAAAACCTCGTTTACGGTACAAGTTCAATATCACAGAAAGCGAAAAATGGATAAAGAAGTTGTGGTACTTACGTACAATGCAATATCACTCAGCAATGAAATCTATGTCATCAGGCCCGTAGCAGCATAATGAGTGGATTCAGGTACGATGATTCTAAGTGAAATAAGTCACAGAGAAAAAGAAACATCATAAGATATCACTACTACACGGAATGTAAACTTGGCTACACAGGAACTGAATTACAAAACAGAACAGGGTCTCAAATGTAGAAAACCAACTTATGCTTGCTTAAGGGGAAAGGTGAGTTGGGGTGTCGCATAAAACTAGACATTGAAATTAGCACAGATATCATTCCATAAGCCAAATATGTAATAGACAAGAGCTACTCCTTGCTCAACGAAGTGGATTCAACACCCCATATTAAACGCCTAAGAATATACCTGACTAGTAAGAATCTTAAAACCTATGGATTTATATGTCTCCGAAAGAGAATCAAGCGTGTGTACAGCGGCATAAAGGCAGCAGTGATAGGACTTTTGAGGTTCGGTGAGAAATGCAGACCCTTTGAAGTCATATTGCATGGTACCCATTCCATGGGTCTCAAATCTCCAGGTTTAAGGGATTCTTCCTTCAGCTAAAACATGCCTGTGGTACCCAGAGTATGATGCACCATTTGATCGGGAATCGTGTTCAAATGTGTCTCAGTTTTCGTCCCCTGGTACTCGGGTGCAACATTCCAGAAGCTTTACTAACAGTCTCCCCACTTGGAGAGTCAGTGCCTTTAACCTCCTGTTTGGCCCAGTTTGCAATTTCTGCGGAAAATGAACAGGAATAGGGAGAACCAATGAGAGACTAGCTGGAGGTGTCTGGACGGGCAAATTTATCTCTCATTTCCCACCAGGAAGAGGAATTAACCAAAGGCTCACCGTGCCATGCCGGAACCACAGTACGGCCTGAAGCAATCCTGCGGTGTTGGGCCAGCTCACAAGAAAGCGAGTTGAAGAAAGGAGCTCAGGGACACTGTAATTCACAAACCTGCAGAGTTATAAATGACAGCTATCGTCCAAAAATATATTAAAGTAAGGCTGCCAAGAGAACTTGAAAGTGGGGCAGAATTGCAGGAAACCGATTTCAGGAGGTAGACTGGAATGGCATGTAAAGCATAGGAAAAGAGGCAGAACGTCCACAATGATGCACGTGGCCAAAAAGGGCGTATGCGTTTTTTCCTGAATATATTCAGGAAAAAACGCATACGCCCTTTTTGGCCAACCAAGCAAGCTTGCAAAGGAAATCTGCACTACAATGAAGTCTCACTGCCCCCCGGTCAAAAGGGCCATCTGAAAAAAGTGTAAAATCCAGAAAGGCAGGACAGGCCATGCAGAACTGGGAGCCTTGTTATGCCAATGGGCGGGATGTAAATTGCCAACAGCCACTCTGGAGAAGTGTATGGTGTTTCCTGAAACATCTAAAAAACAAAGCAACAGAACCTAGGGCACTTCCACTTATGGTCCTATAGCTTAGGGAAATTAAAATCAAAAAGACACAGCCACCCCAAATTTTGGGACGGCTCTGTTTACAAGAACCTCGTTTACGGTACAAGTTCAATATCACAGAAAGCAAAAAATGGATAAAGAAGTTGTGGTACTTACGTACAATGCAATATCACTCAGCAATGAAATCTATGTCATCAGGCCCGTAGCATCATAATGAGTGGATTCAGGTACGACGATTCTAAGTGAAATAAGTCACACAGAAAAAGAAACATCATAAGATATCACTACTACACGGAATGTAAACTTGGCTACACAGGAGCTGAATTACAAAAGAGAACAGGGTCTCAAATGTAGAAAACCAACTTATGCTTGCTTAAGGGGAAAGGTGAGTTGGGGTGCTGCATAAAACCAGAGATTGAAATGAGCACAGATACCGTTCCATAAGCCAAATATGTAATAGACAAGAGCTACTCCTTGCTCAACGAAGTGGACTCAACACCCCATATTAAACGCCTAAGAATATACCTGACAAGTAAGAATCTTAAAACCTATGGATTTATATGTCTCCGAAAGAGAATCAAGCGTGTGTACAGCGGCATAAACACAGCAGTGATAGGATTGGTGAGATTCGGTGAGCAAATGCAGACCCTTTGAAGTCATATTGCATGGTACCCATTCCATGGGTCTCAACTCTCCAGGTTTTAGGGATTCTTCCTTCAGCTAAAACATGCATGTGGAACCCAGAGTATGATCCATGGTGTGATTGGGAAACGTGTTCAAATGTGTCTCAATTTTCGTCCCCTGGTACTCGGATGCAACATTCCAGACGCTTTACTAACACTCTCCCCACTTGGAGAGTCAGTGCCTTTAATCTCCTGTTTGGCCCAGTGTGCAATTTCTGCGGAAAATGAACAGGAATAGGGAGAACCAATGAGAGACTAGCTGGAGGTGTCTGGACGGGCAAATTTAACTCTCATTTCCCACCAGGAAGAGGAATTAAGCAAAGGCTCTGCGTGCCGTGCCGGAACCACACTAGGGCCTGAAGCAATCCTGCAGTGTTGCGGCCAGCTCACAAGAAAGCGAGTTGAAGAAAGGAGCTCAGGGGCACTGTAATTCACAAACCTGCAGAGTTATAAATGACAGCTATCGTCCAAAAATATGTTGAAGTAAAGCTGCCAAGAGAACTTGAAAGTGGGGCAGAATTGCAGGAACCCGATTTCAGGAGGTAGACTGGAATTGCATGTAAAGCATAGGAAAAGAAGCAGAACGTCCACAATGATGCACTTGGCCAAACAGGGCATATGAGTTTTTTCCTGAATATATTCAGGTAAAAACGCATACGCAGTGTTTGGCCAACCAAGCAAGCTTGCAAAGGAAATCTGCACTACAATGAAGTCTCACTGCCCCCCGGTCAAAAGGGCCATCTGAAAAAAGTGTAAAATCCAGAAAGGCAGGACAGGCCATGGAGAACTGGGAGCCTTGTTATGCTGATGGGCGGGATGTAAATTGCCAACAGCCACTCTGGAGAAATGTATGCTGTTTCCTGAAACATCTAAAAAACAAAGCAACAGAATCTAGAACACTTCCACTTATGGTCCTATAGCTTAGGGAAATTAAAATCAAAAAGACACAGCCACCCGAAATTTTGGGACGGCTCTGTTTACAAGAACCTCGTTTAGGGTACAAGTTCAATATCACAGAAAGCGAAAAATGGATACAGAAGTTGTGGTACTTATGTATAATGCAGTATCACTCAGCAATGAAATCTATGTCATCAGGCCCGTAGCAGCATAATGAGTGGATTCAGGTACGATGATTCTAAGTGAAATAAGTCACACAGAAAAAGAAACATCATAAGATATCACTACTACACGGAATGTAAACTTGGCTACACAGGAACTGAATTACAAAACAGAACAGGGTCTCAAATGTAGAAAACCAACTTATGCTTGCTTAAGGGGAAAGGTGAGTTGGGGTGCTGCATAAAACCAGACATTGAAATTAGCACAGATACCATTCCATAAGCCAAATATGTAATAGACAAGAGCTACTCCTTGCTCAACGAAGTGGACTCAACACCCCATATTAAACGCCTAAGAATATACCTGACTAGTAAGAATCTTAAAACCTATGGATTTATATGTCTCCGAAAGAGAATCAAGCGTGTGTACAGCGGCATAAACGCAGTAGTGATAGGATTGGTGAGGTTCGGTGAGCAAATGCAGACCCTTTGAAGTCATATTGCATGGTACCCATTCCATGGGTCTCAACTCTCCAGGTTTAATGGATTCTTCCTTCAGCTAAAACATGCATGTGGAACCCAGAGTATGATCCACCGTGTGATTGGGAAACGTGTTCAAATGTGTCTCACTTTTCGTTCCCTGGTACTCGGGTGCAACATTCCAGACGCTTTACTAACACTCTCCCCACTTGGAGAGTCAGTGCCTTTAACCTCCTGTTTGGCCCAGTTTGCAATTTCTGCGGAAAATGAACAGGAATAGGGAGAACCAATGAGAGACTAGCTGGAGGTGTCTGGACGGGCAAATTTATCTCTCATTTCCCACCAGGAAGAGGAATTAACCAAAGGCTCAGCGTGCCGTGCCAGAACCACACTAGGGCCTGAAGCAATCCTGCGGTGTTGGGCCAGCTCACAAGAAAGCGAGTTGAAGAAAGGAGCTCAGGGACACTGTAATTCACAAACCTGCAGAGTTATAAATGACAGCTATCGTCCGAAAATATATTGAAGTAAGGCTGCCAAGAGGACTTGAAAGCGGGGCAGAATTGCAGGAAACCGATTTCAGGAGGTAGACTGGAATTGCAGGTAAAGCATAGGAAAAGAGGCAGAACGTCCACAATGATGCACTTGGCCAAAAAGAGCGTATGCATTTTTTCCTGAGTATATTCAGGAAAAAATGCATAAGCCCTTTTTGGCCAACCAAGCAAGCTTGCAAAGGAAATCTGCACTACAATGAAGTCTCACTGCCCCCTGGTCAAAAGGGCCATCTGAAAAAAGTGTAAAATCCAGAAAGGCAGGACAGGCCATGGAGAACTGGGAGCCTTGTCATGCTGATGGGCGGGATGTAAATTGCCAACAGCCACTCTGGATAAGTGTATGGTGTTTCCTGAAACATCTAAGAAACAAAGCAACAGAGCCTAGGGCATGTCCACTAATGGTCCTATAGCTTAGGGAAATTAAAATCAAAAAGACACAGCCACCCCAAAGTTTGGGACGGCTCTGTTTACAAGAACCTCATTTACGGTACAAGTTCAATATCACAGAAAGCGAAAAATGGATAAAGAAGTTGTGGTACTTACGTACAATGCAATATCACTCAGCAATGAAATCTATGTCATCAGGCCCATAGCAGCATAATGAGTGGATTCAGGTACGATGATTCTAAGTGAAATAAGTCACAGAGAAAAAGAAACATCAGAAGATATCACTACTACACGGAATGTAAACTTGGCTACACAGGAACTGAATTACAAAACAGAACAGGGTCTCAAATGTAGAAAACCAACTTATGCTTGCTTAAGGGGAAAGGTGAGTTGGGGTGCTGCATAAAACCAGACATTGAAATTAGCACAGATACCATTCCATAAGCCAAATATGTAATAGACAAGAGCTACTCCTTGCTCAACGAGGTGGACTCAACACCCCATATTAAACGCCTAAGAATATACCTGACAAGTAAGAATCTTAAAACCTATGGATTTAAATGTCTCCGAAAGAGAATCAAGCGTGTGTACAGCGGCATAAAGGCAGCAGTGATAGGATTGGTGAGGTTCGGTGAGAAATGCAGACCCTTTGAAGTCATATTGCATGGTACCCATTCCATGGGTCTCAAATCTCCAGGTTTAAGGGATTCTTCCTTCAGCTAAAACATGCCTGTGGTACCCAGAATATGATGCACCGTTTGATCGGGAATTATGTTCAAATGTGACTCAGTTTTCGTCCCCTGGTACTCGGGTGCAACATTCCAGACGCTTTACTAACACTCTCCCCACTTGGAGAGTCAGTGCCTTTAACCTCCTGTTTGGCCCAGTTTGCAATTTCTGCGGAAAATGAACAGAAATAGGGAGAACCAATGAGAGACTAGCTGGAGGTGTCTGGACGGGCAAATTTAACTCTCATTTCCCACCAGGAAGAGGAATTAACCAAAGGCTCAGCGTGCCATACCGGAAACACACTAGGGCCTGAAGCAATCCTGCGGTGTTGCGGCCAGGTCACAAGAAAGCGAGTTGAAGAAAGGAGCTCAGGGGCACTGTAATTCACAAACCTGCAGAGTTATAAATGACAGCTATCGTCCAAAAATATATTGAAGTAAGGCTGCCAAGAGGACTTGAAAGCGGGGCAGAATTGCAGGAAACCGATTTCAGGAGGTTGACTGGAATTGCATGTAAAGCATAGGAAAAGAGGCAGAACGTCCACAATGATGCACTTGGCCAAAAAGGGCGTATGCGTTTTTTCCTGAATATATTCAGGAAAAAACGCATACGCCCTTTTTGGCCAACCAAGCAAGCTTGCAAAAAAAATCTGCACTACAATGAAGTCTCACTGCCCCCCGGTCAAAAGGGCCATCTGAAAAAACTGTAAAATCCAGAAAGGCAGGACAGGCCATGGAGAACTGGGAGCCTTGTCATGCTGATGGGCGGGATGTAAATTGCCAACAGCCACTCTGGAGAAGTGTATGGTGTTTCCTGAACATCTAAAAAACAAAGCAACAGAACCTAGGGCACTTCCACTTATGGTCCTATAGCTTAGGGAAATTAAAATCAAAAAGACACAGCCACCCCAAATTTTCGGACGGCTCTGTATACAAGAACCTCGTTTACGGTACAAGTTCAATATCGCAGAAAGCGAAAAATAGATAAAGAAGTTGTGGTACTTACGTACAATGCAATATCACTCAGCAATGAAATCTATGTCATCAGGCCCGTAGCAGCATAATGAGTGGATTCAGGTAGGATGATTCTAAGTGAAATAAGTCACAGAGAAAAAGAAACATCATAAGATATCACTACTACACGGAATGTAAACTTGGCTACACAGGAACTGAATTACAAAACAGAACAGGGTCTCAAATGTAGAAAACCAACTTATGCTTGCTTAACGGGAAAGGTGAGTTGGGGTGCTGCATAAAACCAGAGATTGAAATTAGCACAGATACCATTCCATAAGCCAAATATGTAATAGACAAGAGCTACTCCTTGCTCAACGAAGTGGACTCAACACCCCATATTAAACGCCTAAGAATATACCTGACTAGTAAGAATCTTAAAACCTATAGATTTATATGTCTCCGAAAGAGAATCAAGTGTGTGTACAGCGGCATAAAGGCAGCAGTGATAGGATTGGTGAGGTTCGGTGAGAAATGCAGACCCTTTGAAGTCATATTGCATGGTACCCATTCCATGGGTCTCAACTCTCCAGGTTTAAGGGATTCTTCCTTCAGCTAAAACATGCATGTGGAACCCAGAGTATGATCCACCGTGTGATCGGGAAACATGTTCAAATGTGTCTCAGTTTTCGTCCCCTGGTACTCGGGTGCAACATTCCAGACGCTTTACTAACACTCTCCTCACTTGGAGAGTCAGTGCCTTTAACCTCCTGTTTGGCCCAGTTTGCAATTTCTGCGGAAAATGAACAGGAATAGGGAGAACCAATGAGAAACTAGCTGGAGGTGTCTGGACGGGCAAATTTAACTCTCATTTCCCACCAGGAAGAGAAATTAACCAAAGGATCAGCGTGCCATGCCGGAACCACACTAGGGCCTGAAGCAATCCTGCAGTGTTGCGGCCAGCTCACAAGAAAGCGAGTTGAAGAAAGGAGCTCAGGGACACTGTAATTCAGAAACCTGCAGAGTTATAAATGACAGCTATCGTCCAAAAATATATTGAAGTAAGGCTGCCAAGAGGACTTGAAAGCGGGGCAGAATTGCAGGAAACCGATTTCAGGAGGTTGACTGGAATTGCATGTAAAGCATAGGAAAAGAGGCAGAACGTCCACAATGATGCACTTGGCCAAAAAGGGCGTATGCGTTTTTTCCTGAATATATTCAGGAAAAAACGCATACGCCCTTTTTGGCCAACCAAGCAAGCTTGCAAAGGAAATCTGCACTACAATGAAGTCTCACTGCCCCCCGGTCAAAAGGGCCATCTGAAGAAAGTGTAAAATCCAGAAACGCAGGACAGGCCATGGAGAACTGGGAGCCTTGTCATGCTGATGGGAGGGATGTAAATTGCCAACAGCCACTCTGGAGAAGTGTATGGTGTTTCCTGAAACATCTAAAAAACAAAGCAACAGAACCTAGGGCACTTCCACTTATGGTCCTATAGCTTAGGGAAATTAAAATCAAAAAGACACAGCCACCCCAAAGTTTGGGATGGCTCTGTTTACAAGAACCTCGTTTACGGTACAAGTTCAATATCACAGAAAGCGAAAAATGGATAAAGAAGTTGTGGTACTTACGTACAATGCAATATCACTCAGCAATGAAATCTATGTCATCAGGCCCGTAGCAGCATAATGAGTGGATTCAGGTACGATGATTCTAAGTGAAATAAGTCACAGAGAAAAAGAAACATCATAAGATATCACTACTACACGGAATGTAAACTTGGCTACACAGGAACTGAATTACAAAACAGAACAGGGTCTCAAATGTAGAAAACCAACATATGCTTGCTTAAGGGGAAAGGTGAGTTGGGGTGCTGCATAAAACCAGACATTGAAATTAGCACAGATACCATTCCATAAGCCAAATATGTAATAGACAAGAGCTACTCCTTGCTCAACGAAGTGGACTCAACACCCCATATTAAACGCCTAAGAATATACCTGACTAGTAAGAATCTTAAAACCTATGGATTTATATGTCTCCGAAAGAGAATCAAGCGTGTGTACAGCAGCATAAACGCAGTAGTGATAGGATTGGTGAGGTTCGGTGAGAAATGCAGAGCCTTTGAAGTCATATTGCATGGTAACCATTCCATTGGTCTCAACTCTCCAGGCTTAAGGGATTCTTCCTTCAGCTAAAACATGCATGTGGAACCCAGAGTATGATCCACCGTGTGATCGGGAAACGTGTTCAAATGTGTCTCAGTTTTCGTCCCCTGGTACTCGGGTGCAACATTCCAGACGCTTTACTAACACTCTCCCCACTTGGAGAGTCAGTGCCTTTAACCTCCTGTTTGGCCCAGTTTGCAATTTCTGCGGAAAATGAACAGGAATAGGGAGAACCAATGAGAGACTAGCTGGAGGTGTCTGGACGGGCAAATTTAACTCTCATTTCCCACCAGGAAGAGGAATTAACCAAAGGGTCAGCCTGCCATGCCGGAACCACACTAGGGCCTGAAGCAATCCTGCAGTGTTGCGGCCAGCTCACAAGAAAGCGAGTTGAAGAAAGGAGCTCAGGGGCACTGTAATTCCCAAATCTGCAGAGTTATAAATGACAGCTATCGTCCAAAAATATATTGAAGTAAGGCTGCCAAGAGGACTTGAAAGCGGGGCAGAATTGCAGGAAACCGATTTCAGGAGGTAGACTGGAATTGCATGTAAAGCATAGGAAAAGAGGCAGAACGTCCACAATGATGCACTTGGCCAAAAAGGGCGTATGCATTTTTTCCTGAATATATTCAGGAAAAAACGCATACGCCCTTTTTGGCCAACCAAGCAAGCTTGCAAAGCAAATCTGTACTACAATGAAGTCTCACTGCCCCCCGGTCAAAAGGGTCATCTGAAAAAAGTGTAAAATCCAGAAAGGCAGGACAGGCCATGGAGAACTCAGAGCCTTGTCATGCTGATGGGCGGGATGTAAATTGCCAACAGCCACTCTGGAGAAGTGTATGGTGTTTCCTGAAACATCTAAGAAACAAAGCAACAGAACCTAGGGCACTTCCACTTATGGTCCTATAGCTTAGGGAAATTAAAATCAAAAAGACACAGCCACCCCAAAGTTTGGGACGGCTCTGTTTACAAGAACCTCGTTTACGGTACAAGTTCAATATCACAGAAAGCGAAAAATGGATAAAGAAGTTGTGGTACCTACGTACAATGCAATATCACTCAGCAATGAAATCTATGTCATCAGGCCCGTAGCAGCATAATGAGTGGATTCAGGTACGATGATTCTAAGTGAAATAAGTCAGAGAGAAAAAGAAACATCAGAAGATATCACTACTACACGGAATGTAAACTTGGCTACACAGGAACTGAATTACAAAACAGAACAGGGTCTCAAATGTAGAAAACCAACTTATGCTTGCTTAAGGGGAAAGGTGAGTTGGGGTGCTGCATAAAACCAGACATTGAAATTGGCACACATACCATTCCATAAGCCAAATATGTAATAGACATAGCTACTCCTTGCTCAACGAAGTGGACACAACACCCCATATTAAACGCCTAAGAATATAACTGACTAGTAAGAATCTTAAAACCTATGGATTTATATGTCTCCGAAAGAGAATCAAGCGTGTGTACAGCGGCATAAACGCAGCAGTGATAGGATTGGTGAAGTTCGGTGAGCAAATGCAGACCCTTTGAAGTCATATTGCATGGTACCCATTCCATGGGTCTCAACTCTCCAGGTTTATGGGATTCTTCCTTCAGCTAAAACATGCATGTGGAACCCAGAGTATGATCCACCGTGTGATTGGGAAACGTGTTCTAATGTGTCTCAGTTTTCGTCCCCTTGTACTCAGTGCAACATTCCAGACGCTTTACTAACACTCTCCCCACTTGGAGAGTCAGTGCCTTTAACCTCCTGTTTGGCCCAGTTTGCAATTTCTGCGGAAAATGAACAGGAATAGGGAGAACCCATGAGAGACTAGCTGGAGGTGTCTGGACGGGCAAATTTCACTCTCATTTCCCACCAGGAAGAGGAATTAACCAAAGGCTCAGTGTGCTATGCCGGAACCACACTTGGGCCTGAAGCAATCATGCAGTGTTGCGGCCACTTCACAAGAAAGCGAGTTGAAGAAAGGAGCTCAGGGGCACTGTAATTCACAAACTTGCAGAGTTATAAAGGACAGCTATCGTCCAAAAATATATTGAAGTAAGGCTGCCAAGAGGACTTGAAAGCGGGGCAGAAATGCAGGAAACCGATTTCAGGAGGTACACTGGAATTGCATGTAAACCATAGGAAAGGAGGCAGAACGTCCCCAATGATGCACTTGGCCAAAAAGTGCGTATGCGTTTTTTCCTGAGTATATTCAGGAAAAAACGCATAAGCCCTTTTTGGCCAACCAAGCAAGCTTGCAAAGGAAATCTGCACTACAATGAAGTCTCACTGCCCCCCGGTCAAAAGGGCCATCTGAAAATAGTGTAAAATCCAGAAAGGCAGGACAGGCCATGGAGAACTGGGAGCCTTGTTATGCTGATGGGCGGGATGTAAATTGCCAACAGCCACTCTGGAGAAGTGTATGGTGTTTCCTGAAACATCTAAAAAACAAAGCAACAGAGCCTAGGCCACTTCCACTTATGGTCCTATAGCTTAGGGAAATTAAAATCAAAAAGACACAGCCACCCCAAATTTTGGGACGGCTCTGTTTACAAGAACCTCGTTTACGGTACAAGTTCAATATCACAGAAAGCAAAAAATGGAAAGGAAGTTGTGGTACTTACGTATAATGCAGTATCACTCAGCAATGAAATCTATGTCATCATGCCCGTAGCAGCATAATGAGTGGATTCAGGTACGATGATTCTAAGTGAAATAAGTCACAGAGAAAAAGAAACATCATGAGATATCAGTACTACACGGAATGTAAACTTGGCTACACAGGAACTGAATTACAAAACAGAACAGGGTCTCAAATGTAGAAAACCAACTTATGCTTGCTTAAGGGGAAAGGTGAGTTGGGGTGCTGCATAAAACCAGAGATTGAAATTAGCACAGATACCGTTCCATAAGCCAAATATGTAATAGACAAGAGCTACTCCTTGCTCAACGAAGTGGACTCAACACCCCATATTAAACGCCTAAGAATATACCTGACTAGTAAGAATCTTAAAACCTATGGATTTCAATGTCTCCGAAAGAGAATCAAGCGTGTGTACAGCGGCATAAACGCAGCAGTGATAGGATTGGTGAGGTTCGGTGAGCAAATGCATAACCTTTGAAGTCAAATTGCATGGTACCCATTCCATGGGTCTCAACTCTCCAGGTTTATGGGATTCTTCCTTCAGCTAAAACATGCATGTGGAACCCAGAGTATGATCCACCGTGTGATCGGAAACGTGTTCAAATGTGTCTCAGTTTTCGTCCCCTGGTACTTGGGTGCAAAATTCCAGACGCTTTACTAACACTCTCCACACTTAGAGAGTCAGTGCCTTTAACCTCCTGTTTGGCCCAGTTTGCAATTTTTGCAGAAAATGAACAGGAATAGGGAGAACCCATGAGAGACTAGCTGGAGGTGTCTGGACGGGCAAATTCAACTCTCATTTCCCACCAGGAAGAGGAATTAACCAAATGCTCAGTGTGCCATGCCGGAACAACACTAGGGCCTGAAGCAATCCTGCGGTGTTGCGGCCAGCTCACAAGAAAGCGAGTTGAAGAAAGGAGCTCAGGGGCACTTTCATTCACAAACCTGCAGAGTTATAAATGACAGCTATCGTCCAAAAATATATTGAAGTAAGGCTGCCAAGAGGACTTGAAAGCGGGGCAGAATTGCAGGAAACCGATTTCAGGAGGTAGACTGGAATTGCATGTAAAGCATAGGAAAAGAGGCAGAACGTCCACAATGATGCACTTGGCCAAAAAGGGCGTATGCGTTTTTTCCTGAATATATTCAGGAAAAAACGCATACGCCCTTTTTGGCCAACCAAGCAAGCTTGCAAAGGAAATCTGCACTACAATGAAGTCTCACTGCCCTCCGGTCAAAAGGGACATCTGAAAAAAGTGTAAAATCCAGAAAGGCAGGACAGGCCGTGGAGATCTGGGAGCCTTGTTATGCTGATGGGCGGGATGTAAATTGGCAACAGCTACTCTGGAGAAGTGTATGGTGTTTCCTGAAATATCTAAGAAACAAAGCAACAGAGCCTAGGGCACTTCCACTTATGGTCCTATAGCTTAGGGAAATTAAAATCAAAAAGACACAGCCACCCCAAATTTTGGGACGGCTCTGTTTACAAGAACCTCGTTTACGGTACAAGTTCAATATCACAGAAAGCGAAAAATGGATAAAGAAGTTGTGGTACTTACGTACAATGAAATATCACTCAGCAATGAAATCTATGTCATCAGGCCCGTAACAGCATAATGAGTGGATTCAGGTACGATGATTCTAAGTGAAATAAGTCACAGAGAAAAAGAAACATCATAAGATATCAGTACTACACGGAATGTAAACTTGGCTACACAGGAACTGAATTACAAAACAGAACAGGGTCTCAAATGTAGAAAACCAACTTATGCTTGCTTAAGGGGAAAGGTGAGTTGGGGTGCTGCATAAAACCAGAGATTGAAATTAGCACAGATACCGTTCCATAAGCCAAATATGTAATAGACAAGAGCTACTCCTTGCTCAATGAAGTGGACTCAACACCCTATATTAAACGCCTAAGAATATACTTGACTAGTAAGAATCTTAAAACCGACGGATTTATATGTCTCCGAAAGAGAATCAAGCATGTGTACAGCGGCATAAATGCAGCAGTGATAGTATTGCTGAGGTTCGGTGAGCAAATGCAGACCCTTTGAAGTCATATTGCATGGTACCCATTCCATGGGTCTCAACTCTCCAGGCTTAAGGGATTCTTCCTTCAGCTAAAACATGCATGTGGAACCCAGAATATGATCCACCGTGTGATCGGGAAACGTGTTCAAATGTGTCTCAGTTTTCGTCCCCTGGTACTCGGGTGCAACATTCCAGACGCTTTACTAACACTCTCCCCACTTGGAGAGTCAGTGCCTTTAACCTCCTGTTTGGCCCAGTTTGCAATTTCTGCGGAAAATGAACAGGAATAGGGAGAACCAATGAGAGACTAGCTGGAGGTGTCTGGACGGGCAAATTCAACTCTCATTTCCCACCAGGAAGAGGAATTAACCAAAGGCTCAGTGTGCCATGCCGGAACAACACTAGGGCCTGAAGCAATCCTGCGGTGTTGCGGCCAGCTCACAAGAAAGCGAGTTGAAGAAAGGAGCTCAGGGGCACTTTCATTCACAAACCTGCAGAGTTATAAATGACAGCTATCGTCCAAAAATATATTGAAGTAAGGCTGCCAAGAGGACTTGAAAGCGGGGCAGAATTGCAGGAAACCGATTTCAGGAGGTAGACTGGAATTGCATGTAAAGCATAGGAAAAGAGGCAGAACGTCCACAATGATGCACTTGGCCAAAAAGGGCGTATGCGTTTTTTCCTGAATATATTCAGGAAAAAACGCATACGCCCTTTTTGGCCAACCAAGCAAGCTTGCAAAGGAAATCTGCACTACAATGAAGTCTCACTGCCCTCCGGTCAAAAGGGACATCTGAAAAAAGTGTAAAATCCAGAAAGGCAGGACAGGCCGTGGAGATCTGGGAGCCTTGTTATGCTGATGGGCGGGATGTAAATTGGCAACAGCTACTCTGGAGAAGTGTATGGTGTTTCCTGAAATATCTAAGAAACAAAGCAACAGAGCCTAGGGCACTTCCACTTATGGTCCTATAGCTTAGGGAAATTAAAATCAAAAAGACACAGCCACCCCAAATTTTGGGACGGCTCTGTTTACAAGAACCTCGTTTACGGTACAAGTTCAATATCACAGAAAGCGAAAAATGGATAAAGAAGTTGTGGTACTTACGTACAATGAAATATCACTCAGCAATGAAATCTATGTCATCAGGCCCGTAACAGCATAATGAGTGGATTCAGGTACGATGATTCTAAGTGAAATAAGTCACAGAGAAAAAGAAACATCATAAGATATCAGTACTACACGGAATGTAAACTTGGCTACACAGGAACTGAATTACAAAACAGAACAGGGTCTCAAATGTAGAAAACCAACTTATGCTTGCTTAAGGGGAAAGGTGAGTTGGGGTGCTGCATAAAACCAGAGATTGAAATTAGCACAGATACCGTTCCATAAGCCAAATATGTAATAGACAAGAGCTACTCCTTGCTCAATGAAGTGGACTCAACACCCTATATTAAACGCCTAAGAATATACTTGACTAGTAAGAATCTTAAAACCGACGGATTTATATGTCTCCGAAAGAGAATCAAGCATGTGTACAGCGGCATAAATGCAGCAGTGATAGTATTGCTGAGGTTCGGTGAGCAAATGCAGACCCTTTGAAGTCATATTGCATGGTACCCATTCCATGGGTCTCAACTCTCCAGGCTTAAGGGATTCTTCCTTCAGCTAAAACATGCATGTGGAACCCAGAATATGATCCACCGTGTGATCGGGAAACGTGTTCAAATGTGTCTCAGTTTTCGTCCCCTGGTACTCGGGTGCAACATTCCAGACGCTTTACTAACACTCTCCCCACTTGGAGAGTCAGTGCCTTTAACCTCCTGTTTGGCCCAGTTTGCAATTTCTGCGGAAAATGAACAGGAATAGGGAGAACCAATGAGAGACTAGCTGGAGGTGTCTGGACGGGCAAATTCAACTCTCATTTCCCACCAGGAAGAGGAATTAACCAAAGGCTCAGTGTGCCATGCCGGAACAACACTAGGGCCTGAAGCAATCCTGCGGTGTTGCGGCCAGCTCACAAGAAAGCGAGTTGAAGAAAGGAGCTCAGGGGCACTTTCATTCACAAACCTGCAGAGTTATAAATGACAGCTATCGTCCAAAAATATATTGAAGTAAGGCTGCCAAGAGGACTTGAAAGCGGGGCAGAATTGCAGGAAACCGATTTCAGGAGGTAGACTGGAATTGCATGTAAAGCATAGGAAAAGAGGCAGAACGTCCACAATGATGCACTTGGCCAAAAAGGGCGTATGCGTTTTTTCCTGAATATATTCAGGAAAAAACGCATACGCCCTTTTTGGCCAACCAAGCAAGCTTGCAAAGGAAATCTGCACTACAATGAAGTCTCACTGCCCTCCGGTCAAAAGGGACATCTGAAAAAAGTGTAAAATCCAGAAAGGCAGGACAGGCCGTGGAGATCTGGGAGCCTTGTTATGCTGATGGGCGGGATGTAAATTGGCAACAGCTACTCTGGAGAAGTGTATGGTGTTTCCTGAAATATCTAAGAAACAAAGCAACAGAGCCTAGGGCACTTCCACTTATGGTCCTATAGCTTAGGGAAATTAAAATCAAAAAGACACAGCCACCCCAAATTTTGGGACGGCTCTGTTTACAAGAACCTCGTTTACGGTACAAGTTCAATATCACAGAAAGCGAAAAATGGATAAAGAAGTTGTGGTACTTACGTACAATGAAATATCACTCAGCAATGAAATCTATGTCATCAGGCCCGTAACAGCATAATGAGTGGATTCAGGTACGATGATTCTAAGTGAAATAAGTCACAGAGAAAAAGAAACATCATAAGATATCAGTACTACACGGAATGTAAACTTGGCTACACAGGAACTGAATTACAAAACAGAACAGGGTCTCAAATGTAGAAAACCAACTTATGCTTGCTTAAGGGGAAAGGTGAGTTGGGGTGCTGCATAAAACCAGAGATTGAAATTAGCACAGATACCGTTCCATAAGCCAAATATGTAATAGACAAGAGCTACTCCTTGCTCAATGAAGTGGACTCAACACCCTATATTAAACGCCTAAGAATATACTTGACTAGTAAGAATCTTAAAACCGACGGATTTATATGTCTCCGAAAGAGAATCAAGCATGTGTACAGCGGCATAAATGCAGCAGTGATAGTATTGCTGAGGTTCGGTGAGCAAATGCAGACCCTTTGAAGTCATATTGCATGGTACCCATTCCATGGGTCTCAACTCTCCAGGCTTAAGGGATTCTTCCTTCAGCTAAAACATGCATGTGGAACCCAGAGTATGATCCACCGTGTGATCGGGAAACGTGTTCAAATGTGTCTCAGTTTTCGTCCCCTGGTACTCGGGTGCAACATTCCAGACGCTTTACTAACACTCTCCCCACTTGGAGAGTCAGTGCCTTTAACCTCCTGTTTGGCCCAGTTTGCAATTTCTGCGGAAAATGAACAGGAATAGGGAGAACCAATGAGAGACTAGCTGGAGGTGTCTGGACGGGCAAATTTAACTCTCATTTCCCACCAGGAAGAGAAATTAACCAAAGGCTCAGCGTGCCATGGCGGAACCACACTAGGGCCTGAAGCAATCCTGCAGTGTTGCGGCCAGCTCACAAGAAAGCGAGTTGAAGAAAGGAGCTCAGGGGCACTGTAATTCCCAAATCTGCAGAGTTATAAATGACAGCTATCGTCCAAAAATATATTGAAGTAAGGCTGCCAAGAGGACTTGAAAGCGGGGCAGAATTGCAGGAAACCGATTTCAGGAGGTAGACTGGAATTGCATGTAAAGCATAGGAAAAGAGGCAGAACGTCCACAATGATGCACTTGGCCAAAAATGGCGTATGCATTTTTTCCTGAATATATTCAGGAAAAAACGCATACGCCCTTTTTGGCCAACCAAGCAAGCTTGCAAAGCAAATCTGTACTACAATGAAGTCTCACTGCCCCATGGTCAAAAGGGTCATCTGAAAAAAGTGTAAAATCCAGAAAGGCAGGACAGGCCATGGAGAACTGAGAGCCTTGTCATGCTGATGGGCGGGATGTAAATTGCCAACAGCCACTCTGGAGAAGTGTATGGTGTTTCCTGAAACATCTAAGAAACAAAGCAACAGAACCTAGGGCACTTCCACTTATGGTCCTATAGCTTAGGGAAATTAAAATCAAAATGACACAGCCACCCCAAAGTTTGGGACGGCTCTGTTTACAAGAACCTCGTTTACGGTACAAGTTCAATATCACAGAAAGCGAAAAATGGATACAGAAGTTGTGGTACCTACGTACAATGCAATATCACTCAGCAATGAAATCTATGTCATCAGGCCCGTAGCAGCATAATGAGTGGAATCAGGTACGATGATTCTAAGTGAAATAAGTCAGAGAGAAAAAGAAACATCAGAAGATATCACTACTACACGGAATGTAAACTTGGCTACACAGGAACTGAATTACAAAACAGAACAGGGTCTCAAATGTAGAAAACCAACTTATGCTTGCTTAAGGGGAAAGGTGAGTTGGGGTGCTGCATAAAACCAGACATTGAAATTAGCACAGATACCATTCCATAAGCCAAATATGTAATAGACAAGAGCTACTCCTTGCTCAACGAAGTGGACTCAACACCCCATATTAAACGCCTAAGAATATACCTGACAAGTAAGAATCTTAAAACCTATGGATTTATATGTCTCCGAAAGAGAATCAAGCGTGTGTACAGCGGCATAAAGGCAGCAGTGATAGGATTGGTGAGGTTCGGTGAGAAATGCAGACCCTTTGAAGTCATATTGCATGGTACCCATTCCATGGGTCTCAACTCTCCAGATTTAAGGGATTCTTCCTTCAGCTAAAACATGCCTGTGGTACCCAGAGTATGATGCACCTTTTGATCGGGAATCGTGTTCAAATGTGTCTCAGTTTTCGTCCCCTGGTACTCGGGTGCAACATTCCAGACGCTTTACTAACACTCTCCCAACTTGGAGAGTCAGTTCCTTTAACCTCCTGTTTGGCCCAGTTTGCAATTTCTGCGGAAAATGAACAGGAATAGGGAGAACCAATGAGAGACTAGCTGGAGGTGTCTGGACGGGCAAATTTAACTCTCATTTCCCACCAGGAAGAGGAATTAACCAAAGGGTCAGCGTGCCATGCCGGAACCACACTAGGGCCTGAAGCAATCCTGCAGTGTTGCGGCCAGCTCACAAGAAAGCGAGTTGAAGAAAGGAGCTCAGGGGCACTGTAATTCACAAACCTGCAGAGTTATAAATGACAGCTATCGTCCAAAAATATATTGAAGTAAGGCTGCCAAGAGGACTTGAAAGTGGGGCAGAATTGCAGGAAACGGATTTCAGGAGGTAGACTGGAATTGCATGTAAAGCATAGGAAAAGAGGCAGAACGTCCACAGTGATGCACGTGGCCAAAAAGGGCGTATGCGTTTTTTCCTGAATATATTCAGGAAAAAACGCATACGCCCTTTTTGGCCAACCAAGCAAGCTTGCAAAGGAAATCTGCACTACAATGAAGTCTCACTTCCCCCCGGTGAAAAGGGCCATCTGAAAAAAGTGTAAAATCCAGAAAGGCAGGACAGGCCATGGAGAACTGGGAGCCTTGTTATGCTGATGGGAGGGATGTAATTTGCCAACTGCCACTCTGGAGAAGTTTATGGTGTTTCCTGAAACATCTAAAAAACAAAGCAAAAGAGCCTAGGGCACTTCCACTTATGGTCCTATAGCTTAGGGAAATTAAAATCAAAAAGTCACAGCCACCCCAAAGTTTGGGTCGGCTCTGTTTACAAGAACCTCGTTTATGGTACAAGTTCAATATCACAGAAAGCGAAAAATGGATAAAGAAGTTGTGGTACTTACGTACAATGCAATATCACTCAGCCATGAAATCTATGTCATCAGGACTGTAGCAGCATAATGAGTGGATTCAGGTACGATGATTCTAAGTGAAATAAGTCACACAGAAAAAGAAACATCATAAGATATCACTACTACACGGAATGTAAAGTTGGCTACACAGGAACTGAATTACAAAACAGAACAGGGTCTCAAATGTAGAAAACCAACTTATGCTTGCTTAAGGGGAAAGGTGAGTTGGGGTGCTGCATAAAACCAGAGATTGAAATTAGCACAGATACCATTCCATAAGCCAAATATGTAATAGACAAGAGCTACTCCTTGCTCAACGAAGTGGACACAACAGCCCATATTAAACGCCTAATAATATACCTGACTAGTAAGAATCTTAAAACCTATGGAGTTATATGTCTCTGAAAGAGAATCAAGCGTGTGTACAGCGGCATAAACGCAGCAGTGATAGGATTGGTGAGGTTCGGTGAGCAAATGCAGACCCTTTGAAGTCATATTTCATGGTACCCATTCCATGGGTATCAACTCTCCAGGTTTAAGGGATTCTTCCTTCAGCTAAAACGTGCATGTGGAACGCAGAGTATTATCTACCGAGTGATCGGGGAACGTGTTCAAATGTGTCTCAGTTTTCGTCCCCTGGTACTCGGGTGCAACATTCCAGATGCTTTACTAACACTCTCCCCACTTGGAGAGTCAGTGCCTTTAACCTCCTGTTTGGCGCAGTTTGCAATTTCTTCGGAAGATGAACAGGAATAAGGAGAAACAACTGGAGACTAGCTGGAGGTGTCTGGACGGGCAAATATAACTCTCATTTCCCACCAGGAAGACGAATGAACCAAAGGTTCCGTGTGCCGTGCTGGAACTAGATTAGGGCCTGAAGAGATCCTGTGGTGTTGCGGCCAGCTCACAAGAAAGCGAGTTGAAGAAAGGAGCTCAGGGGCACTGTAATTCACAAACCTGCAGAGTTATCAATGACAGCTATCATCCAAAATTATACTGAAGTAAGGCTGCGAAGAGGACTTGAATGCGGGGCAGAATTGCTGGAAACCGGTTTCAGAAGGTACACGGGAGTCGCTCTTAAAGCATAGGAAAATAGACAGAACTTGGAAAATAATGCACTTGGCAAAAAAGGGCATATGTGTTTTATCCAGAGCTCTCATAACTGAGGGGAAGAGATTCCCAGCAGGCTCCAACTGCCACCTGAGGGCTCACGTTGCCAAGGCAACGTGAGCAAGCCAGGCAGGAGTTACCTCACAGCAGATGTCCCACCTCACAGAAGGGTGAAAAACCCAGCCAACATCAGACTCTCACCAGAGGGCCCACATCACCAAGGGGATGGGAACCAGGCAGGCGTGTCTTCACACCAGTGGGGCCACATCATCGAAAGGTGAGGTACTCAGCACATGTGTCCTCAAACCAGAGGACCCACATCACCAAGGGCCTCGGAGTGAGGCAGGCAGGAGTAGCCTCACAACACTGGGCCCATAGAATAAAAAAGTGAGGAATCCAGCAGTTGGAACCTCCCAGCAGGCGGCCCAGAGCACTGAGGCTATGGGATCCAGGCCACAGTGAACTCACAGAAGAGGGCCCATGTCATGAAACTTAGCAACCCAGCCATTGGGACCTCAGAGCAGGAGGCCCACATCCCCATGGGGATGGAAATCTGGTAGGAGTGTCCTCGCACCACTGAGAACGTATCAGAAAATTTTGGGAGACCAGCAGTTAGGGCCTGACGCCAGAGGACCCTCATCACCAAGGGAAGGAGGCTCCCAGCAGGCTCCAACTGCCACCAGAGGGCTGACGTCGCCAAGGCGATGTGTGCCAACCAGGCACGAATGACCTCACAGCAGAGGGCCCACCTCAGAGAAGTGTGACGAACCCAGTCAGGATCAGACTCGCACCAGAGGGCCCACATCACCAAATGGATTGGAACCAGGCAGGAGTGTCTTCACATGAGTAGGGCCACATCATCTAAAGGTGAGGAACCCAGAACATGTGGCTTCAAACCATAGGACACCCATCACCAAGGGGTTGGGAGTGAGGCAGGCAGGAGGAGCCTCATAACAGAGGGCCCAAAAATAAGAAAGGTGAGGAATCCAGCAGTTGGAACCTCCCAGCAGGCGGCCCAGAGCACAGAGGCTAGGGGATCCAGGCCGGAGTGAACTAACACCAGACAGCCCACATCATGAAACTGTGAGCAACCCAGACATTGGGACCTCAGAGCAGAAGGCCCACATCCCCATGGTGATGGGAACATGACAGGAGTGTCCTGGCATCACTGGGCTCACATCAGAAAATGTGGGGTGCTCAGAAGTTAGGGCCTGACGCTAGAGGGCACTCATCACGGAGAGGAGGAGGCTCCCAGCAGGCTCCAGCTGCCACCAGAGGGCTGACGTCGCCAAGGCGATGTGTGCCAGCCCGGCAGGAGTGACCTCACAGCAGAGGGCCCACCTCACAGAAGGGTGAGGAACACAGCCAGGATCAGACTCTCACCAGAGGGCCCACATCACCAAGGGGATGGGAACCAGGCAGGAGTGTCCCCACACCAGTGGGACAACATCATCGAAAGGTGAGGATCCCAGCACATGTAACCTCAAACCACAGGAACCACATCACCAAGGGGTTCAGAATGAGTCTGCCAGGACCGGCCTCACAACACAGGGTCCATAGAATATAAAAGTTGAGGAATCCAGCAGTTGGAACCTCCCAGCAAGTGGCCCAGAGCACCGAGGCTATGGGATCCAGGCCGCAGTGAACTCACAGCAGAGGGCCCACATCATGAACCTGTGAGCAGCCCAGCCGTTGGGACCTCAGAACAGAAGGCCCACATCCCCATTGGGATGGGAACCTGGCAGGAGTGGCTTCGCACCACTTAGCACATATCAGAAAATGTCAGAAGCCCAGCAGTTAGGGCCTGACGCCAGGGGTCCCTCATAACTGAGGGGAGGAGACTCCCAGCAGGTTCCAACTGCCAACAGAGGGCCCACGTCTACAAGGTGGCATGCGCCAGCCAGGCAGTAGTGACCTCACAGCAGAGGGCCTATCTCACAGAAGGGTGAGGAACCGAGGCAGGATGAGACTCTCGCCAGAGGGCCCACAACACCAAGGTGATGGGAACCAGTCAGGACTGTCCTCCCACCAGTGGGGCCACATCATCGAAAGGTGAGGAACCCAGCACATGTGGCCTCATATCAGAGGACATACATCACGAAGGGGATGGGAGTGAGGCAGGTAGGAGTAGCCTAAAAACAGAGGGCCCAAAGAATAAAAAAGGTGAGGAATCCAGCATTTGGAACCTCCCAGCAGGCGGCCGAGAGCACAGAAGCTATGGGATGCAGGCAGGAGTGAACTAACACCAGAGAGCCCACATCATGAAACTGTGAGCAACCCAGGCGTTGGGACCTCAGAGCAGAAAGCCCACATCCCCATGGGGATGGGAACCTGACAGGAGTGTCCTGGCATCACTGGGCTCACATCAGAAAACGTGGGGAGCCCAGCAGTTAGAGCCTGATGCTAGAGGGCCGTCATCACCGAGGGCAGGAGGCTCCCAACAGGTTCCATGTGCCAAGAGAGGGCCCACGTCACCAAGATTATGTGTGCATGTCAGGCAGGATTGACCTCACAGCAGAGGGCCTACCTCACAGAAGAGTGAGGAACCCAGCCAGGATAAGACTGTCACCAGAAGGCCCACATCACCAAGGGGATGGGAACCAGGCAGGAGTGTCCTCACACCAGTGGGGCCACATCATTGAAAGTTGCGGAACCCAGCACATGTGGCCTCAAACCAGAAGACCCACATCACGAAGGGGTTGCGAGTGAGGCAGGCAGGAGGAGCATCACAACACAGGACCCATAGAATACAAAAGTTGAGGAATCGAGCAGTTGGAACCTCCCAGCAGGCGGCCAAGAGCACAGAGGCTATGGGATCCAGGCCACAGTGAACTAACACCAGAGAGCCCACATCATGAAATTGTGATCAACCCAGCCGTTGGAACCTCAGAGCAGAAGGCCCACATCCCCGTGGAGATGTTAACCTAAGAGGAGTGCCTGAGCATCACTGGGCTCACTAAGAAAAGTTGGGGAGCCCAGCAGTTAGGGCCTGACGTCAGAGGGCCCTCATCACAGACGTGAGGAGGCTCCCAGCAGGGTCCAAGTGCCACCAGAGGGCTCATGTCAACAAGGTGAGGTGAGCAAGCCAGGCAAGAGTTACCTGATAGTAGAGGGCCCACCTCACAGATGGGTGAGGAACCCAGCCAGGATCAGACTCTCACCAGAGGGCCCACATCACAAAGGGGATGGGAACCAGTCAGGATTATCCTCACACCAGTGGGGTCTCATCATCTTAAGGTGAGGAACCCAGCACATGTGTCCTCAAACCAGAGGACCCACATCACCAAGGGCCTTGGAGTGAGGCAGGCAGGAGTAGCCTCACAACACAGAGCACATAATATAAAAAACGTGAGGATTCCAGCATTTAGACCTTCCAGCAGGCGGCCCAGAACACCGAGGCTATGGGATCCAGGCCACAGTGAACTCACAGCAGAGGGCCCACATCATAAAACTGTGAGCAACCCGGGCGTTGGGACCTCAGCGCAGAAGGCCCACATCCCCATGGGAATGGGAACCTGGCTGGAGTGTCCTCGCACCACTGGGCGCACATCAGAAAATGTGGGGAGCCCACCATTTAGGGCCTGACGCCAGAGGGCCGTCATCACCGAAAGGAGGAGGCACCCTGCACGCTCCAACTGCCACCAGAGGGCTCACGTCTCCAAGGTGACGTGTGCCAGCCAGGCAGGAGTGACCTCACAGCAGAGGGCCTACCTCACAGAACGTTGAGGAACCCAGCCAGGATTAGACTCTCGCCAGAGGGCCCACCTCACCAAGGGGATGGGAACCAGGCAGGAGTGTCCTCACACGAGTGGGGCCACATCATCGAAAGGTGAGGAACGCAGCACATGTGGCCTCAAGCCATAGGACAGTCATCACCAAGGGGCTGGCAGTGAGGCAGGCAGGAGGAGCCTCACAACAGAGGGCACATAGAATAAAAAAGTTGAGGAATCCAGCAGTTGTTACCTCCCAGCAGGCGGCTCAGAGCACCGATGATAAGGGATCCTTGCCGGAGTGAACTCACAGCAGAGGGCCCACATCATGGTACTGTGAGAAAGCCAGCCGTTTTGACCTCAGAGCAGAAGGCCCATATCCCCATGGGGATGGGAACCTGGCAAGAGTGTCCTCACTCACTTGGCGCACATCAGATAATGTGAGGAGCATAGCAGTTATGGCCTAAGGCAAGAGGGCCCTCATCACAGAGGGGAGGAGGATCCCAGCACACTCCAACTGCCACCAGAGGGCCCACGTCACCAAGGTGACGTGTGCCAGACAGGCATGATTGACCTCACAGCAGAGGGCCCACCTCACAGAAGGGTGAGGAACCCAGCCAGGATCAGACTCTCACCTGAGGGCCCACATCAGCAAGGGGATGGGAACCAGTCAGGACTGTCTTCCCTCCAGTGGGGCCACATCATCGAAAGGTGAGGAACCCAGCACATGTGGCCTCAAATCAGAGGACACATATCACAAAGGGAATGGGAGTGAGGCAGGCAGGAGTAGCCTAAAAACAGAGGGCCCAAAGAATCAGAAAGGTGAGGAATCCAGGAGTTGGAACCTCCCAGCAGGCGGCCGAGAGCACAGAAGCTATGGGAGGCAGGCAGGAATAGCCTAAAAACAGAGGGCCCAAAGAATAAGAAAGGTGAGGAATCCAGGAGTTGGAACCTCCCAGCAGGCGGCCGAGAGCACAGAAGCTATGGGTAGCAGGCAGGAGTGAACTAACAGCAGAGAGCCCACATCATGAAACTGTGAGCAACCCAGGCGTTGGGACCTCAGAGCAGAAGGCCCACATCCCAATGGGGATTTGAACCTGGCTGGAGTGTCCTCACACCACTGGGCGCACATCACAAAATGTGGGGAGCCCAGCAGTTAGGGCCTGATGCCAGAGGGCCCTCATCACCGAGGGGAGGAGGCTCCCAGCAGGCTCCAAGTGCCACCAGAGGGCTCATGTCCACAAGGCGAGGTGAGCAAGCCAGGTAGGAGTGACCTCACAGCCGACGGCCCACCTCACAGATGGGTGAGGAACCCAGCCAGGATCAGACTTCAACAGAGGGCCCACATCACCAAGGGGATGTGAACCAGGCAGGAGTCTCCTAAGACCATTGGTCCCACATCATCGAAAGGTGAGGAACCCAGCACATGTGGCCTCAAACCAGATGACACACATCACGAAGGGGCTGGGAGTGAGGCAGGCAGGAGGATCCTCACAACAGAGGGCCCAAAAAATTAAAAAAGTGAGGAATCCAGCAGTTGGAGCCTCCCAGCAGGCGGCCAAGAGCACAGAGGCTATGGGATCCAGGCCTCTGTGAACTAACACCAGAGAGCCCACATCATGAAAATGTGAACAACCCAGCCGTTGGGACCTCAGAGCAGAAGGCCCACATCCCCATGGAGATGGGATCCTAAGAGGAGTGCCAAAGCATCACTGGGCTCACTAAGAAAAGTTGGTGAGCCCAGCAGTTAGGGCCTGACCCAAGAGGGCCCTCATCACCGGGGGGAGCAGATTCCCAGCACGCTCCAACTGCCACCACACGGCTGACTTCACCAAGGCAATGTGTGCCAGCCATGCAGGAGTGACCTATCAGCAGAGGGTCTCCCTCACAGGTGGGTGAGGAACACAGCCAGGAACAGACTCTCACCAGGGGGTCCACATAACCACGTGGATGAGAACCAGGCAGGAGTGTCCTCACACTAGTGGGGCCACATCATCGAAAGGTGAGGAACCCAGCAAAGGTGGCCACAAACCAGAGGACCCACATTACCAAGGGGTTGAGAGTGAGGTAGGTGTCTGGATGGGCATATTTAACACTCATTTCCCACCAGGAAGAGGAATTAACCAAAGGCTCAGCATGCCCTGCCAGAAGCAGATTAGGGCCTGAAGCAGTCTTGCGGGTTTGCGGCCAGCTCACAAGAAAGCGAGTTGAAGAAAGGAGCTCAGGGGCCCTGTAATTCACAAACCTGCAGAGTTATAAATGACAGATAACGTCCAAAAATATATTGAAGTAAGGCTGCGAAGAGGACTTGAAAGCGGGGCAGAATTTCAGGAAACCGATTTCAGGAGGTAGACTGGATTTGCATTTAAAGCATAGGAAAAGAGGCAGAACATCGACAATGATGCACTTGGCATAAAAGGGCGTATGAGTTTGTTCCTGAATATATTCAGGAACAAACACATACGTCCTTTTTGGAAAACCAAGCAAGCTTGCAATGCAAATCCAAACTACTATGAAGTCTCACTTCCTCCCGGTCTAAAGGGCCATCTGAAAAAAGTGTAAAATCCAGAAAGGCAAGACAGGCCATGGGGAAAAAGGAGCCTGGTTATGCTGATGGGCGGGATGTAAATTGCCAACAGCCACTCTGGAGAAGTGTATGGTGTTTCCTGATACATCTGAAAAACAAAGCAACAGAGTCTAGGGCATTTCCACTTATGGTCCTATAGCTTAGGGAAATTAAAATCAAAAAGACACAGCCACCCCAAAATTTGGGACGGCTCTGTTTACAGGAACCTCTTCTAAAGTACAAGTTAAATATCCCAGAGAACAAATAATTGATAAAGAAGTTGCGGTATACATACAACAGAATACCACACAGCAATGAAATCTGTGTCACCAGACCTGTACCAGCATAATGAGTGGATTGAGGCACGATGATTCTAAGTGAAATAAGTCACAAAGGAAAAGAAACATCATAAGGTATCACTAATGCACGGAATGTAAACTTGGCTACACATGAACTGAATTACAAAACAGAACAGGGTCTCAAGTTTAGAAAACCAACTTATGCTTGCTTAAGGCGAAAGGTGAGTTGGGGTGCTGCATAAAACCAGAGTTTGAAATTAGCACAGATACCGTTCCATAAGCCAAATATGTAATAGACAAGACCTACCCCTTGCTCAACGAAATGGACTCAACAATGAGGTATCACCTCACACATGTTAGAATGGGCGTTATCTGAAAATCTACAAACAACAAATGCTGGAAAGGGTGTGGAGAAAAGGAACCCTCTTCCACTATTGTTGGGAATATAAATTGATACAGTCACTATGGAGAACAATATGGAGTTTCTTAAGAAACTAATAATAGAATTACCATATGATACAGCAATCCCAGTACTGGACATATACCCAGACAAAACCATAAATCAAAAAGAGACATTCACCGCAATGTTCATTGCATCACTATTCACAATATCGAGGTAATGGAAGCAACCTAAATGCCCACAGACAGACGAATGCATAAAGATGTGGTACATATATAAAATGGAATATTACTAAGCCATGAAAGGAATGAAATTGGGTCATTTGTAGAGACGTCGATGGATCTAGAGACTGTCATACAGAGTGAAGTAAGTCAGAAAGAGAAAAACAAATCTTGTATATTCATGCATATATGTGGAACCTAGAAAAACTGTACAGATTAACCGTTTTGCAAGGCATAAATAGAGCAACAGATGTAGACAACAATCGTATGGACAACAAGGGGGGAAAGCTCTTGGGGGGGTGGTGGTAGGAGGAGTTGAGAGATTGGGATTGGCATGTAAACATTTATATGTATAAAATAGATAACCAATAAGAACCTGCTGTATAAAAATATAAAATAAAATTTAAAATTAAAAAGAAATAAAATTAAAAAAATAAAACAGAAAAAACAATTATTCCCTTCACATACATGTATTTATATGAATAAATTATTTCCATGCTTATATCTGTAAATACAAAAAAGAGGAATAAAATCTACCTTGAACCAAAAACGAAAAAGAGAAAAAAAAAACAGAACCCACCTGTTACTCAGAGGAAAACCGTATCAGGGCACTTGCTCCAGTTGTAAACAATTCTGAAGTTGGTCAGTGGTGGGGAATCGTCTCCCATTCAGCCAGCAGCCCCCACACAACAAGCGTCCTCATTGCAAAGCTGGGGCACCGTGCCGAGGCATCTGTGAGTAAACGTGAGCTGAGCCCCAGGCCAGTTGCTGCTGAACTGTTCCCACCCTTCCCAGGTAAAACACCTGAATATATACAAGGACTTGAAAGCCTAGAGGAAGGGCCATGGAGCCACACGAGTGACAGCATGCCAGCTGACTTGGTGCCTGCAGGCCAGCCAGGATGGTCCTGGCCCTGGGTGCTCTTCTGGAAGATTTCCATTTCCCTGCCTGAGATACCCGTCCTGTCCCTGCCCCCACTGCTTTTTTCCTTCCTCACCTCTGCCCAGGGAGAAATTCCAGCAGCAGGTATGGGTGACACATCCTCTTCTTTAGCAGGTGGCAGCCTGGCAACTGCTGCAGAAAGTCCAGCAGAGCCCCACTCACACTGGGCCACCCACAAAGCCGTGGCCTCTCACTCCCTCCCACCAGCCCAGCCCCGAGACTGCTGACAGGGCAGAGAAAATGGTGTCAGGCACAGCTGCAGGGGCTCTTGCTGCCTGGAGTGGTATTTATATTGATCTCAACCCAGGCACACCTGGGGAGGGCTGGCCGGCACGGTAAGGGTGCCCAGGTCAGCCAATCATCACCCCTCAGGGGCTCACAGTTGCAGAAAATGGAACTTGCTGAACCGGCCAGGTCCAAGGAACAGGTGTGGGCTCCTGAGAGTCAGGATAGACAAGGGGCTGCAGCTTTGGCTTGTTTTCTAATCATTTTATCTGGCCCATGAGTGGGAGACAACTTCAAGAAAACCCTCTCCTAATGAGAGGAACCCAGGAGTCAGGGAGAGGAGGGGTGGGTGGTGGTTGGAGACAGAGGCCTGGTGCCCTGGGTGCAGTGGAAGTCTCTGGAAGACCAGGTGGAGGGAGGCCACACAGAGTGATGCCCAGGGTCACAGACCTGTCGGAGCGGCTGTTTGTTAGTTCAAGTCCTGCTCTGAGGTGCTCTGTGTCAGCTCTGAGCGACAGGTGAGCTGGGGGTGCTCTTCAATGAGGGCTATGTGCACGGTTCCTGTGTGCCCAGCCCTGCCACGGTACCTGCAAGGGTTGCTCTGTATCCTGGGAGGGGCCTGACCATGAGAGCCCCGTGGGCTGGGTTGGGGGTGGGGTACCTGCCCAGGAGAGCTCCATATCCTGGGATTGGCCTGACCACGAGAGCCCCATGGGCTGCTGGGGACCTGGTAAAGGATGTCAGGACAGTCAGTGAAGCCACCGAGGATATACCTCCAGTTGCTCCTGATTCCTACACCCTGCTGGTCATTCTACCAACCACCAGGACATGGTATTCTGTATTAGTCTTCAATGATGCCGTCTTTTGTATTCCATTAGTCCCAGAGTCACAAGAAATTTTGGCTTGTGAGTGGCAGGACTCAACATACAACTAAAACAATACTTCCGGGCCGTCTTGCCCCAAGGGTTCAAAAATTCCCACACCATCTTTGGGGAAAGCTTAGCTAAAGACCGAAAAGTTCTACCTCTGGAAAAGGAAACCCTCCTTCAATATGCAGATGACATTCTGATCGCCAGCCCTACTAAGGAGGCCTCTGAACTACCAAGCCAATAAAGGATAGAAGTTGTCCAAGAAAAAGCTCAAATATCACAGACTGTGGTGACCTGCCTGGGCTTCATTCTCACACAAGGTCAGAGAAGCCCATCCCAGGAAAGGGAAGAAACCATTTGCAGCCTTACCCCTTTCTAAAACTAGAAGACAGCTTAGGGGTTCCTGGGGAGGCCAGGGTTTGCTGCTTCTGGATCCCTAACTACAGTCTACTAGCTGGGCCTCTATATGAAACACTGAAAGGAAAAGATGATGATCCTTTTGAACAGAATCCAGAAGTGGCCTTTCAAGAAAGGAAAGAGCAGTCAATTCAGACCCTTGCCCTGGAACTCCCTAATTGAGCTAAACCCTTTGACCTTTCCATTCCCGGTGAAAGGTGAATCGCCATTGGAGAATTAGTGCAAAAACTGGGACCACTTGAAATGGAACAACGCAAGAATGCCATCCAGGTAGGATAAACTACAGTCACCAAGGGGCTTGGCCCACTGCCACATCTGGCCAAGATACTGGCGGTATCTAAAAACCTGGAAATCAGCAGCCCAAAAGGCCACCTCCCTCCTAAGGGAAAAGGACCCCACGTGGTGATCCTAATCACCAACCATGCCCTGAAGTTGCAGGGTTCGCTCCGTGGGCACACCGACCTTGAGTGAGGAGGCCCTCCAACTCCAACATCCAGAGAGATAACCGGGGGCAACAGGGCGCCATGACGACTCGTGTGAACATCACTTGACCTGGAGTTTCTCTCATAAAACAACAATAGTGTGTCCCGAAGGAGTAGACTACTGCTTGCAGGACTTACTGCACCCGGAGGGGAGCTAATAATCTTGGCGGGGGAACGGTATATCACACTGTCACCATAGAAAAGCCTACAGACACCGTGATGATGGTGGCCAATAAGACCGGCTGGACTCCTGTTTACTTCAAAAGGCTGTTGACTCAGTGGCCATCATGGTCCTTGATCACCACTGACCCTGGACTGTCTGGGAGTTGAGCGGGCAGGGCTCTGACACCTGGTGCTGTTTTTACGTTAATTCAGGGGCCTAATTGAAGAAAGAGCAGACTACTGGTCAGAGCATCTAGGCTGGCAGAAACGGTCAGCCTAAGGTGGCCAAACAAATGTGGGGCGGGGTGAAACCGGCCCCCACAGCGTCTCTGCACATCTCTTTCCTGGACCCTTAAAGGTCATTAGAATCTATAACACTTCCAATGCTGGTGCTCAGGCGGACGAGCAGGGAGGCAGGGGTCCTGGGGCCAATCAACGTCACCTGGAGGCTGCTGGGGAGAAGTTCTGACCCTCGTCCCCTGGTATGAGGGCTCCCAACTCAGCACTCAGCAGTTACAGAAGAAGGGTCTGCACCCTCAGCACTCCAAGAATGAGGATCGGGACAAAAGGCAGAGGAGGGGTTTGTCCCCAGCAAAGCCCATTAAAAATCCCTGGGAGATAAAAATAGAATCTGGGCAATAAAGTCAAGTCTGACCTTTTTTATCTTTTGTGCTTTGTCTAATTTCACGTGCTCCTAGGGTCCCGCATGCAGAGTTTCCACACCCGGCACTTCAGACCAGATTTCCTAGTGCAGAATGGCTGGGTCGACAACTCAGCTCCTGGGGCCCAGTGCAGACTCCGAGATATAGAGCCTGAGCTGCAGCCAACCCAGCCCTCCAGAGCTCTGCCCCCTCCCTCCCACTGACTCTGACAGGATCTCTACACAGCAGCCCAGCCCACAGCGCACGCAGTAGTGTATGCTCTCACCTCTCCATTCTCTGATCAAAATATAAAGTTTCCTTTGCTTGGGAACCAAACTCAGTCTCGATCTGTTGGCCCCAATGACACTGGGCAGGGGGACACTTGTTGGGGTCCACTCTGGAGGATCAGTAACAGAAATTGAGACTATTGTAACTTCAATGAACAGATGTGTGAGCCAAACTGTAGTTAACATAGAACAGTGTATAAGGCTCGGGTAAAATAAGATGTTTCTAACACTTCCATTTGATATTTCCATCACTTTATTATAAGCAAGTTCAGTGAAAAGGTTTGTCTTATTTGTCAGGTCAATATTAGAGAAATGAAGTGATTTCTTTCCAAGGATGTACATCTAATAATCTTGGTTAAAGCTTCAATCTTGTTTTAAATGCTTTTCCATTGAAAATGATACCTCTCTTTCAGCTCCCCCATTTCTGAGAAGTATAAAATCTTGTAATGTATTATTATCAAAGGGGAAAGGTGGGAGGAGGGATAAATTAACAGTTTGGAATTAACACATACACACTGCTATGTATAAAATAGATCATCAACAAGGAACTACTGTATAGCACAGGGAACTACACTCAATATTTTGCAATAACCTATAAGGGGAAATAATCGGAAAAAGAATAGATATTTTTATTGACATCATCTATCAATGACAGTTAAAGTGTAACCTAAGGGAAGCCGGTGGTGAGTGCTTCTGACCCTGAAGACTTCAATCATCTAAAGTTTGGACTCTGCCTACTTCCCAAGGCCCTTAATGAACATATGTGTAGCTGTAGCTTAAAAAACTCCCCAGTTTGGGTTTCGGGGAGACACTGATTTTGAAAAAGCCCTGGTGTTCTCCTTACATGAATGGGACTCTTCCTACTGCTAAAACATGTCTGTCACACCCAGAGGATGGTATACCGTCTGATCGGGAAGAGTTTGGAAAAGGCATCTCATCTCCTCATCTCCTGGTGCTCGGGTTCACCCCTCCAGCGTCTTTACTAACAGTCTCCCCACTTGGAGATGTCAGCACTGTCAACATCCTGTTGTGTACAGTTTGGAGTTTGTCCAGAGGATGAAGCGGAAGGATGCGGAACAATGAGAGACAAGTCCTAGGTGTTCAGACAGGCACATGTCACTCTAATTTCCAATCAGGAAGATGAATTGACCAAAGGCTAGGGTTGCCCGTGGAAACAGTATAGGGCTTGAGGAAATCCCACTGCTTTGTGGCCAGTTCCCATAAACACAAGTTGAACAATGGAACTCAGGGGCAGTAAAATTCACGATACTGCAGAGTTGAAAATATCTATCACTGAAAAATGTCTTGAGGAAAGTCAGAGAAAAGGATTGGTAAGCAAGGGAGAATGGCAGGAAAGGGATTTGAGGAGGTAGAAAGGACTCGCCATTAAGCACAAGAAAAGGGGCTGAACATTGCCAACATTGCAGTTGGCCAAAAAGGCTGTATGCGTTTTTTTCTGTATATATTCAAGAAAAGGGCATACACTTTTTTAGCCAACCAAACAGGTGGGCACTGGAAATCAATACTACAAAAGATATCACTTCGCATCAGTCAGAAGAGCCATCCTCATAAAGTGTAAACACCAGAAATGCAGGACAGGGCAAGGAGAAGAGGGAGCCCTGTGAGGCTTATAGTGGAAATGTATATTGCCAACGGCCATTCTGGAGAAGTGTATTGTGTTTACTAAAGCATCTAAAAAATGAGCTACAGAGCATAGGGCACTTGCACTCATGGGCGTATATCTTGGGAAAAACAAAAATCGAGAGGACACAGGCACCCTAATGTTTACTGCCTCTCTGTTTAAAAGATCCTCGACTAGGATAGAACTTAAATGTCTCTGGAGGGAAAAAATGGATAGAGATGTGGTACTTATGTAGAGTGGAATATTACTCAGCCTGGAAATCAATGAAATATGGCCAGTTGTAACAACTCCGGAGGAGTTACGTATGATCATTCTAAGTGACATAATTCAAAAAGAAAAGGACACATATCATAAGATATCACTTAAAGGTGGAATCCAAAATGGCTACACATGCAATAAATTACAAAACAAAAACATAGTCAAATATGTAGAAAACACGCGTAAGGCTGCTAAACGGGAAAGGTGGGGAGGGGTGAGGCATCATCCAGGAGGTTGAAATTAACAAAGATACCATTCCAAATACCAAGCTGATAATCAACAAGGCCTACACGGAAGTTAAAAGGACTGCACTCAGCACACTCAAGTCACTGGAAAAGAATATCTATGACTGGTAAGAATCTGAAAAAGAATTTATTGATGTCTCTCTGTACGTGAATCAAGTGGATGTACAGCAGCAAGAAACAGAGCTTTGAAAATCAGCTGTAACCAATATAGTAATAAATTGAAAAAAATAAACGACAGAGAGACAGAGAAAACCTCTTACAACTTTTCCTCAGGGACGGTGATGCAACATGGATTGAACACATCTAGACCCACAGCAGGATGAGACATAAGGCTGGAAACTGTTCGCGCTAAGAGAAATGTGAGGTTGGGTGAGGAAATGCACACCCTTTAAAGTAATACTACCTGGTACCCATTCAATGGGTCCCAAATCTGCAGGTTCAAGGAATCTTCCTACAGCTAAAACATGCATGGAAAACCCAGAGGACTGTACACCATGTGATCGGGAGATGTGTCTAAAATGCACCTCATTTATCCTCTCCTGGTGCTCCTGTTCATCATTCCAGCCACGTTACTTAGAATCTCCCCACTTAGAGAATCAGCACATTTAAACTTCTGTTTCACACATTTTGCAAATTGTGAGGAGGATGAACGGGAAGAGGGGGAACCAATGAGAGAATAGTTGTAGGGGTTTGGACGGGCACATGTCACTCTAATTTCCCATTAAGAATAAGAATTAAAAAAAGGCTCAACCCGCCTCGCCAGAGCCAAAATAGGGCCTGAAGTAATCCTGTGGCTTTGAGGCCAGCTCACAAAAGAGCAACTTAAAAAATGGAGCTCAGGGTCACTGCAATTCACAAACCTGCAGAGTTATAAATGAAAACTAACGTCCAAAAATATGTTGAGGTAAGGCAAAGAAGAGGATCTGAATGCAAGACAGAATTGCAAGAAACAGATTTCAAGAGATAGATTGGACTCGTCTTTAAAGCACATGAAAAACGGCAGAATTTCGACAATGATGCAGTTGGCCCAAAAGGGAGTATGCGTTTTTTCCTGAATATATCCAGGAAAAAACGCATACACACTTTATGGGCAAGCAAGCAAGCAAGCAATGCAAATGTGCACAACAAAGAAGTCTCATTTCCCACCGGTCAAAAGGGCCATCCGAAAAAATTGTAAAAACCAGAAATGCAGGACAGGCCATGGAGAACAGGGAGCCTTTATACGCTGATGGACAGTGTGTGAACTGCCGAGAGCCACTCTGGAGAAGTGTATGGTTGTTCCTAAATCATCTAAAAAACAGAGCTACAGAGCATAGGGCACTTCCAATCATGGAAGTATATCTAGGGAAGTCTAAAAATCAACAAGACACAAGCACACCACAGTTTAGGGCTACTCTGTTTACAAGAACCTCAACTTCAGTACACCTTAAATATCCCAGGAAAGAGAACAATGGATAAAGAAAATGTGGTACTTATGTACAATGGAATATCTCTTCACCATGAAATCAATGTAATAAGGCTAGTAGAAGGATAAAGAGTGGATTTAGGTCCGATAATACTACTTGAAATAAGTCAAACAGAAAAAGAAACATATCATAAGATATCACTTATAGAGGGAGGATAAATATGGCTGCACAAAAAGTGAATTACAAAACAGAACAGTGTCTCACATTTAGAAAACACACTTATGTCAGCTTAAGGGGAAAGGAGAGGTGGGGTGATGCATAAAACCAGAGTTTGAAATTAGCACAGATACCGTTCAATAAACCAAATAGGTATTAGACAAGATCTACACCTTGCTCAATGAACTGGCCTCAACACACCCTATACATCGCAGAGAAATATATCTGAGTAATAAGAATCTTAAAACCCATGTATTGATATATCTCCATAAGGGAATCAAGTGTGCGCAGAGTGGCACAAACACAGCAGTGAAAATGAGCTAAACCCCATTATAGAAATAAATTTTAAAACCAAAACGCAGAAACAATGAAAGAGAGAAAAATTCTTACAAAATTTGCTCAGGGGCTGTGATGCAACCTGGAATGACCACATATAAACCCACAGCTGGATAAGACATAAGGCTGGACACTTGGGGCTGAGAGGATTGGTGAGCTTTGGTGAGCAACTGCCGAAAGTTTAATGCAATACTTCATGCTACTCATTCCAAGGGTCCCAACACTCCAGGTTGAAGGGAATCTTCCTACAGCTAAACCATGCATGGGAAATCCAGCGGATGGTATACCATATGATTGGGAAAGGTTTCTAAAACGCACCTCATTTTCCTCTCCTGGGGCTCCGGATCAACATTCCAGCCACTTTACTAACAACATCTCCACATGGAGAGTCAATGCCTTTAAGTTCCGGTATCGCACAGTCTGCAGTTAGTGCGGAGGATAAATGGAAATAGGGGGAACCAGTTAGAAAATAGCTGTAGTGGTTTCAATGGGCACATGTCACTCTAATTTCACATCAGGAAGAAGAATTAACCAAAGGCACAGGAAGGCGCCCCAGAAGAAGAATAGGGCCTGAAGAACTCCTGTGGATATGAGGCAAGATCACAAAAATAAGAGCTGAAAAATAGAGCTAAGGGCCACTGCAATTCAAAAACCTGCAGAGTTATAAAGGCCAACTATTTTCCAAAAGTATATTGAGGTAAGGTTATGAAGAGGCACTGACAGCAAGGCAGAATTGCAGGAAACCAATTTCAGGAGGTAGACTGGAATTGCATTGAAAACATATGAAAAGACTCAGAACGTGGACAATGATGCACTTGGCCAAAAAGGGCGTATGCGTTTTTTCCTGAATATATTCAGGAAGAGACGCATATGCCCTTTCTGGCCAACCAAGCAAGTTTGCAAAGGAAATCTGCACTACAATGAAGTCTCACTGCCCCCCGGTCAAAAGGGCTATCAGAAAAAAGTGTAAAATCCAGAAAGGCAGCACAGGCCATGGAGAACTGGGAGCCTTGTTATGCTGAGGGGCGGGATATAAATTGCCAACAGCCAATCTGGAGAAGTGTATGGTGTTTCCTGAAACATCTAAAAAACAAAGCAACAGAGCCTAGGGCACTTCCACTTATGGTGCTATAGCATAGGGAAATTAAAATCAAAAAGACACAGCCACCCCAAAGTTTCGGACAGCTCTGTTTACAAGAACCTCGTTTACGGTATAAGTTCAATATCACAGAAAGCGAAAAATGGATAAAGAAGTTGTGGTACTTACATACAATGCAATATCACTCAGCAATGAAATCTATGTCCATCAGGCCAGTAGCAGAATAATGAGTGGATTCAGGTACAATGATTCTAAGTGAAATAAGTCATACAGAAAAAGAAACATCATAAGATATCACTACTACACGGAATGTAAACGTGGCTACACAGGAACTGAATTACAAAACAGAACAGGGTCTCAAATGTAGAAAACCAACTTATGCTTGCTTAAGGGGAAGGTGAGTTGGGGTGCTGCATAAAACCAGAGATTGAAATTAGCACAGATACCGTTCCATAAGCCAAATATGTAATAGACTAGAGCTACTCCTTGCTCAACGAAGTGGACTCAACACTCCATATTGAACGCCTAAGAATATACCTGACCAGTACGAATCTTAAAACCTATGGATTTATATGCCTCTGAAAGAGAATCAACCATGTGTACAGCGGCATAAGCGCAGCAGTGATAGGATTGGTGAGGTTCGGTGAGCAAATGCAGACCCTTTGAAGTCATATTGCATGGTACCCATTCCATGGGTCTCAACTCTCCAGGTTTAAGGGATTCTTCCTTCAGTTACAACATGCATGTGGAACCCAGAGTATGATCCACCGTGTGATCGGGAAACGTGTTCAAATGTGTCTCAGTTTTCGTCCCCTGGTACTCGGGTGCAACATTCCAGACGCTTTAATAACACTCTCCCCAATTGGAGAGTCAGTGCCTTTAAACTCCTGTTTGGCCCAGTTTGCAATTTCTGCGGAAGATGAACAGGAATAGGGAGAACCAATGAGAGACTAGCTGGAGGGGTCCGGACGGGCAAATTTAACTCTCATTTCCCACCAGGAAGAGGAATTAACCAAAGGCTCAGCATGCCATGCCGGAACCACACTAGGGCCTGAAGCAATCCTGCGGTGTTGTGGCTATCTCACAAGAAAGCGAGTTGAAGAAAGGAGCTCAGGGACACTGTAATTCACAAACCTGTGGAGTTATAAATGACAGCTATCGTCCAAAAATATATTGAAGTAAGGCTGCCAAGAGGACTTGAAAGCGGGGCAGAATTGCAGGAAACCGACTTCAGGAGGTAGACTGGAATTGCATGTAAAGCATAGGAAAAGAGGCAGAACGTCCACAATGATGCACTTGGCCAAAAAGGGCGTATGCGTTTTTTCCTGAGTATATTCAGGAAAAAACGCATACGCCCTTTTTGGCCAACCAAGCAAGCTTGCAAAGGAAATCTGCACTACAATGAAGTCTCACTGCCCCCCGGTCAAAAGGGCCATCTGAAAAAAGTGTAAAATCCAGAAAGGCAGGACAGGCCATGGAGAACTGGGAGCCTTGTTATTCTGATGGGCGGGATGTAAATTGCCAACAGCCACTCTGGAGAAGTGAATGGTGTTTCCTGAAACATTTACAAAACAAAGCAACAAAGCCTAGGGCACTTCCACTTATGGTCCTATAGCTTAGGGAAATTAAAATCAAAAAGACACAGCCACCCCAAAGTTTGGGATGGCTCGGTTTACAAGAACCTCGTTTACGGTACAAGTTCAATATCGCAGAAAGCGAAAAATGGATAAAGAGGTTGTGGTACTTACGTACAATGCAATATCACTCAGCAATGAAATCTGTGTCATCAGGCCCGTAGCAGCTTAATGAGTGGATTCAGGTACGATGATTCTAAGTGAAATAAGTCACAGAGAAAAAGAAACATCATAAGATATCACTACTACACGGAATGTAACCTTGGCTACACAGGAACTGAATTACAAAACAGAACAGGGTCTCAAATGTAGAAAACCAACTTATGCTTGCTTAAGGGGAAAGGTGAGTTGGGGTGCTGCATAAAACCAGATATTGAAATTGGCACAGATACCATTCCATAATCCAAATATGTAATAGACATAGCTACACCTTGCTCAACGAAGTGGACACAACACCCCATATTAAACGCCTAAGAATATACCTGACTAGTAAGAATCTTAAAACCTATGGATTTATATGTCTCCGAAAGAGAATCAAGCGTGTGTACAGCGACATAAACGCAGCAGTGATAGGATTGGTGAAGTTCGGTGAGCAAATGCAGACCCTTTGAAGTCATATTGCATGGTACCCATTCCATGGATCTCAACTCTCCAGGTTTAAGGGATTCTTCCTTCAGCTAAAACATGCATGTGGAACCCAGAGTATGATCTACCGTGTGATCGGGAAATGTGTTCAAATGTGTCTCAGTTTTCGTCGCCTGGTACTCGGGTGCAACATTCCAGATGCTTTACTAACACTCTCCCCACTTGGAGAGTCAGTGCCTTTAACCTCCTCTTTGGCCCAGTTTGCAATTTCTGCTGAAGATGAACAGCAATAGGCAGAACAAATGAGAGACTAGCTGGAGGTGTCTGGACGGGCAAATTTAACTCTCCTTTCCCACCAGGAAGAGGAATGAAGCAAAGGCTCAGCGTGCCATGCCGGAACCACTCTAGGGCCTGAAGCAATCCTGTGGTGTTTCGGCCAGCTCACAAGAAAGTGAGTTGAAGAAAGGAGCTCAGTGGCACTGTAATTCACAAACCTGCAGAGTTATAAATGACAGCTATCGTCCAAAAATATATTGAAGTAAGGCTGCCAAGAGGACTTGAAAGCAGGGCAGAATTGCAGGAAACCGATTTCAGGAGGTACACAGGAATTGCATGTAAACCATAGGAAAGGAGGCAGAACGTCCATAATGATGCACTTGGCCAAAAAGGGCGTATGCGTTTTTACCCGAATATGTTCAGGAAAAAACACATACGCCCTTTTTGGCCAACCAAGCAAGCTTGCAAAGGAAATCTGCACTACAATGTAGTCTCACTTCCCCCCGGTCAAAAGGGCCATCTGAAAAAAGTGTAAAATCCAGAAAGGCAGGACAGGCCATGGAGAACTGGGAGCCTTGTTATGCTGATGGGCGGGATGTAAATTGCCAACAGCCACTCTGGAGAAGGGAATGGTGATTCCTGAAACATCTAAAAAACAAAGCAACAGAGCCTAGGGCACTTCCACTTATGGTCCTATAGCTTAGGGAAATTAAAATCAAAAAGACACAGCCACCCCAAGGTTTGGGACGGCTCTGTTTACAAGAACCTCATTTAGGGTACAAGTTCAATATCACAGAAAGCGAAAAATGGATAAAGACGTTGTGGTACTTACGTACAATGTAATATCAATCAGCAATGAAATCTATGTCATCAGGCCCTTAGCAGCATAATGAGTGGATTCAGGTACGATGATTCTAAGTGAAATAAGTCACAGAGAAAAAGAAACATCAGAAGATATCACTACTACACGGAATGTAAACTTGGCTACACAGGAACTGAATTACAAAACAGAACAGGGTCTCAAATGTAGAAAAGCAACTTATGCTTGCTTAAGGGGAAAGGTGAGTTGTGGTGCTACATAAAACCAGAGATTGAAATTAGCACAGATACCGTTCCACAAGCCAAATATGTAATAGACAAGAGCTAATCCTTGCTCAACGAAGTGGACTCAACACCCCATATTAAACGCCTAAGAATATATCTGACTAGTAAGAATCTTAAAACCTATGGATTTATATGTCTCCGAAAGAGAATCAAGCATGTGTACAGCGGCATAAACGCAGCAGTGATAGGATTGGTGAGGTTCGGTGAGCAAATGCAGCCCCTTTGAAGTCATATTGCATGGTACCCATTCCATGAGTCTCAACTCTCCAGGTTTAAGGGATTCTTCCTTCAGCTAAAACATGCATGTGGAACCCAGAGTATGATCCACCGTGTGATCGGGAAACGTGTTCAAATGTGTCTCAGTTTTCTCCCCTGGTACTCAGGTGCAACATTCAGGATGCTTTACTAACACTCTCCCCACTTGGAGAGTCAGTGCCTTTAACCTCCTGTTTGGCCCAGTTTGCAATTTCTGCTGAAGATGAACAGCAATAGGCAGAACAAATGAGAGACTAGCTGGAGGTGTCTGGACGGGCAAATTTAACTCTCCTTTCCCACCAGGAAGAGGAATGAAGCAAAGGCTCAGCGTGCCATGCCGGAACCACTCTAGGGCCTGAAGCAATCCTGCGGTGTTGCGGGCAGCTCACAAGAAAGCGAGTTGAAGAAAGGAGCTCAGGGGCACTGTAATTCACAAATCTGCAGAGTTATAAATGAAAGTTATCGTCCAAAAATATATTGAAGTAAGGCTGCCAAGAGGACTTGAAAGCAGGGCAGAATTGCAGGAAACCGATTTCAGGATGTACACAGGAATTGCATGTAAACCATAGGAAAGGAGGCAGAAAGTCCACAATGATGCACTTGGCCAAAAAGGGCGTATGCGTTTTTATCTGAATATGTTCAGGAAAAAACGCATACGCACTTTTTGGCCAACCAAGCAAGCTTGCAAAGGAAATCTGCACTACAATGTAGTCTCACTGCTCCCCGGCCAAAAGGGCCATCTGAAAAAAGTGTAAAATCCAGAAAGGCAGGACAGGCCATGGAGAACTGGGAGCCTTGTCATGCTGATGGGTGGAATGTAAATTGCCAACAGCCACTCTGGAGAAGTGTACGGTGTTTCCTGAAACATCTAAAAAACAAAGCAACAGAGCCTAGGACACTTCCACTTATGTTCCTATAGCTTAGGGAAATTAAAATCAAAAAGACACAGCCACCCAAATGTTTGGGACCGCTCTGTTTAAAAGAACCTCATTTATGGTACAAGTTCAATATCACAGAAAGCGAAAATGGATAAAGACGTTGTGGTACTTACGTACAATGCAATATCACTCAGCAATGAAATCTATGTCATCAGGCCCTTAGCAGCATAATGAGTGGATTCAGGTACGATGATTCTAAGTGAAATAAGTCACACAGAAAAAGAAACATCATAAGATATCACTACTACACGGAATGTAAACTTGGCTACACAGGAACTGAATTACAAAACAGAACAGGGTCTCAAATGTAGAAAACCAACTTATGCTTGCTTAAGGGGAAAGGTGAGTTGTGGTGCTGCATAAAACCAGAGATTGAAATTAGCACAGATACCGTTCCACAAACCAAATATGTAATAGACAAGAGCTACTCCTTGCTCAACGAAGTGGACTCAACACCCCATATTAAACGCCTAAGAATATACCTGACTAGTAAGAATTTGAAAACCTATGGATTTATATGTCTCCGAAACAGAATCAAGCATGTGTACAGCGGCATAAACGCAGCAGTGATAGGATTGGTGAGGTTTGGTGAGCAAATGCAGACCCTTTGAAGTCATATTGCATGGTACCCATTCCATGAGTCTCAACTCTCCAGGTTTAAGGGATTCTTCCTTCACCTAAAACATGCATGTGGAACCCAGAGTATGATCCACCGTGTGATCGGGAAACGTGTTCAAATGTGTCTCAGTTTTCTCCCCTGGTATTCAGGTGCAACATTCAGGACGCTTTACTAACACTCTCCCCACTTGGAGAGTCAGTACCTTTAACCTCCTGTTTTCCCAGTTTGCAATTTCTGCGGAAAATAAACAGGAATAGGGAGAAACAATGAGAGACCAGCTGGAGGTGTCTGGACGGGCAAATTTAACTCTCATTTCCCACCAGGAAGAGGAATTAACCAAAGGCTCAGCGTGCCATGCCGGAACCACACTAGGGCCTGAGGCATTCCAGCGGTGTTGCGGCCAGCTCACAAGAAAGCGAGTTGAAGAAAGGAGCTCAGGGGCACTGTAATTCACAAACCTGCAGAGTTATAAATGACAGCTATCGTCCAAAAATATATTGAAGTAAGGCTGCCAAGAGGACTTGAAAGCGGGGCAGAATTGCAGGAAACCGATTTCAGGAGGTAGACTGGAATTGCATTTAAAGCATAGGAAAAGAGGCAGAATGTCCACAATGATGCACTTGGCCTAAAAGCGCGTATGCGTTTTTTCCTGAATATATTCAGGAAAAAACGAATACGCCCTTTTTGGTCAACCAAGCAAGCTTGCAAAGGAAATCTGCACTACAATGACGTCTCACTTCCCCCCGGTCAAAAGGGCCATCTGAAAAAAGTGTAAAATCCAGAAAGGCAGGACAGGCCATGGAGAACTGGGAGCCTTGTTATTCTGATGGGCGGGATGTAAATTGCCAACAGCCACTCTGGAGAAGTGTATGGTGTTTCCTGAAACATCTAAAAAACAAAGCAACAGAGCCTAGGGCACTTCCACTTATGGTCCTATAGCTTAGGGAAATTAAAATCAAAAAGACACAGCCACCCCAAAGTTTGGGACGGCTCTGTTTACAAGAACCTCGTTTACGGTACAAGTTCAATATCGCAGAAAGCGAAAAATGGATAAAGAAGTTGTGGTACTTATGTACAATGCAATATCACTCAGCAATGAAATCTATGTCATCAGGCCCGTAGCAGCATAATGAGTGGATTCAGGTACGATGATTCTAAGTGAAATAAGTTACACAGAAAAAGAAACATCATAAGATATCACTAATACACGGAATGTAAACTTGGCTACACAGGAACTGAATTACAAAACAGAACAGGGTCTCAAATGTCGAAAACCAACTTATGCTTGCTTAAGGGGAAAGGTGAGTTGGGGTGCTGCATAAAACCAGAGATTGAAATTAGCACAGATACCATTCCATAAGACAAATATGTAATAGACTAGAGCTACTCCGTGCTCAATGAAGTGGACTCAACACCCCATATTAAACGCCTAAGAATATACCTGACTAGTAAGAATCTTAAAAGCTATAGATTTATATGTCTCCGAAAGAGAATCAAGCGTGTGTACAGCGGCATAAACGCAGCAGTGATAGGATTGGTGAGGTACGGTGAGCAAATGCAGACCCTTTGAAGTCATATTGCATGGTACCCATTCCATGGGTCTCAACTCTCCAGGTTTAAGGGATTCTTCCTTCAGCTAAAACATGCATGTGGAACCCAGAGTATGATCCACCATGTGTTCGGGACACGTGTTCAAATGTGTCTCAGTTTTTGTCCCCTGGTACTCGGGTGCAACATTCCAGACACTTTACTAACACTCTCCCCACTTGGAGAGTCAGTGCCTTTAAACACCTGTTTGGCCAAGTTTGCAATTTCTGCGGAAAATGAACAGGAATAGGGAGAACCAATGAGAGACTAGCTGGAGGTGTCTGGACGGGCAAATTTAACTCTCATTTCCCACCAGGAAGAGGAATTAAACAAAGGCTCAGCGTGCCATGCCGGAACCACACTAGGGCCTGAAGCAATCCTGCAGTGTTGCGGCCAGCTCACAAGAAAGCGAGTTGAAGAAAGGAGCTCAGGGGCACTGTAATTCACAAACCTGCAGAGTTATAAATGACAGCTATCGTCCAAAAATATATTGACGTAAGGCTGCCAAAGGACTTGAAAGCGGGGCAGAATTGCAGGAAACTGATTTCAGGAGATAGACTGGAATTGCGTGTAAAGCATAGGAAAAGAGGCAGAACGTCCACAATGATGCACTTGCCCAAAAAGGGCGTGTGCGTTTTTTCCTGAATATATTCAGGAAAAAACGCACACGCACTTTATGGCCAACCAAGCAAGCTTGCAAAGGAAATCTGCACTACAATGAAGTCTCACAGCCCCCTGGTCAAAAGGGCCATCTGAAAAAAGTGTAAAATCCAGAAAGGCAGGACAGGCCATGGAGAACTGGGAGCCTTGTTATGCTGATGGGCGGGATGTAAATTGCCAACAGCCACTCTGGAGAAGTGTATGGTGTTTCCTGAAACATCTAGAAAACAAAGCAACAGAGCCTAGGGCACTTCCACTTATGGTCCTATAGCTTAGGGAAATTAAAATCAAAAAGACACAGCCACCCCAAAGTTTGGGAAGGCTCTGTTTACAAGAACCTCGTTTACGGTACAAGTTCAATATCACAGAAAACGAAAAATGGATAAAGAAGTTGTGGTACTTACGTACAATGCAATATCACTCAGCAATGAAATCTATGTCATCAGGCCCATAGCAGCATAATGAGTGGATTCAGGTACGATGATTCTAAGTGAAATAAGTCACACGGAAAAAGAAACATCATAAGATATCAGTACTACACGGAATGTAAACTTGGCTACACAGGAACTGAATTACAAAACAGAACAGGGTGTCAAATGTAGAAAACCATCTTATGCTTGCTTAAGCGGAAAGGTGAGTTGGAGTGCTGCATAAAACCAGAGATTGAAATTAGCACAGATACCGTTCCATAAGCCAAATATGTAATAGACATGAGCTACACCTTGCTCAACGAAGTGGACTCAACACCCCATATTAAACGCCTAAGAATATACCTGACTAGTAAGAATCTTAAAACCTATGGATTTATATGTCTCCGAAAGAGAATCAAGCGTGTGTACAGTGGCATAAACGCAGCAGTGATAGGATTGGTGAGGTTCGGTGAGCAAATGCAGAACCTTTGAAGTCATATTGCATGGTACCCATTCCATGGGTCCCAACTCTCCCGGTTTAAGGGATTCTTCCTTCAGCTAAAACATGCATGTGGAACCCAGAGTATGATCCACCGTGTGATCAGGAAACGTGTTCAAACGTGTCTCAGTTTTCGTACCCTGGTACTCGGGTGCAACATTCCAGACGCTTTACTAACACTCTCCCCACTTGGAGAGTCAGTGCCTTTAACCTCCTCTTTAGCCCACTTTGCAATTTCTGCGGAAGATGAACAGGAATAGGGAGAACCAATGAGAGACTAGCTGGAGGTGTCTGGACGGGCAAATTTAACTCTCATTTCCCACCAGGAAGAGGAATTAACCAAAGGCTCTGCATGCCGTGCCGGAAACACACTAGGGCCTGAAGCAATGCTGCAGTGTTGCGGCCAGCTCACAAGAAAGCGAGTTGAAGAAAGGAGCTCAGGGGCACTGTAATTCACAAACCTGCAGAGTTATAAATGACAGCTATCGTCCAAAAATATATTGAAGTAAGGCTGCCAAGAGAACTTGAAAGTGGGGCAGAATTGCAGGAAACCGATTTCAGGAGGTAGACTGGAATTGCATGTAAAGCATAGGATAAGAGGCAGAACGTCCACAATGATGCACTTGGCCAAACAGGGCGTATGCGTTGTTTCCTGAATATATTCAGGAAAAAACGCATACGCCCTGTTTGGCCAACCAGGCAAGCTTGCAAAGGAAATCTGCACTACAATGAAGTCTCACTGCCCCCGGTCAAAAGGGACATCTGAAAAAAGTGTAAAATCCAGAAAGGCAGGACAGGCCATGGAGAACTGGGAGCCTTGTTATGCTGATGGGCGGGATGTAAATTGCCAACAACCACTCTGGAGAAGTGACCGGTGTTTCCTGTAACATCTACAAAACAAAGCAACAGAGCCTAGGGCACTTCCACTTATGGTCCTATAGCTTAGGGAAATTAAAATCAAAAAGACACAGCCACCGCAAAGTTTGGGACGGCTCTGTTTACAAGAACCTCGTTTACGGTACAAGTTCAATATCGCAGAAAGCGAAAAATGGATAAAGAAGTTGTGGTACTTACGTACAATGCAATATCACTCAGCAATGAAATCTATGTCATCAGGCCCGTAACAGCATAATGAGTGGATTCAGGTACGATGATTCTAAGTGAAATATGTCACAGAGAAAAAGAAACATCACAAGATATCAGTACTACACGGAATGTAAACTTGGCTACACAGGAACTGAATTACAAAACAGAACAGGGTCTCAAATGTAGAAAACCAACTTATGCTTGCTTAAGGGGAAAGGTGAGTTGGGGTGCTGCATAAAACCAGAGATTGAAATTAGCACAGATACCGTTCCATAAGCCAAATATGTAATAGACAAGAGCTACTCCTTGCTCAACGAAGTGGACTCAACACCCTATATTAAACGCCTAAGAATATACCTGACTAGTAAGAATCTTAAAACCTATGGATTTATATGTCTCCGAAAGAGAATCAAGCATGTGTACAGCGGCATATATGCAGCAGTGATAGTATTGCTGAGGTTCGGTGAGCAAATGCAGACCCTTTGAAGTCATATTGCATATTACCCTTTCCGAGGGTCTCAACTCTCCAGGTTTAAGGGATTCTTCCTTCAGCTAAAACATGCATGTGGAACCCAGAGTATGATCCACCGTGTGATCAGGAAACGTGTTCAAATGTGTCTCAGTTTTCGTCCCCTGGTACTCGGGTGCAACATTCCAGACGCTTTACTAACACTCTCCCCACTTGGAGAGTCAGTGCCTTTAACCTTCTGTTTGTCCCAGTTTGCAATTTCTGCGGAAAATGAACAGGAATAGGGAGAACCTATGAGAGACTAGCTGGAGGTGTGTGGACGGGCAAATTTAACTCTCATTTCCCACCAGGAAGAGGAATTAACCAAATGCTCAGTGTGCCGTGCCAGAACCACACTAAGGCCTGAAGCAATCCTGCGGTGTTGCGGCCAGCTCACAAGAAAGCGAGTTGAAGAAAGGAGATCAGGGGCACTGTCATTGACAAACCTGCAGAGTTATAAATGACAGCTATCTTCCAAAAATATATTGAAGTAAGGCTGCCAAAGGACTTGAAAGTGGGGCAGAATTGCAGGAAACCGATTTCAGGAGGTAGAATGGAATTGCATGTAAAGCATAGGAAAAGAGGCAGAACGTCCACAATGATGCACTTGCCCAAAAAGGGCGTGTGCGTTTTTTCCTGAATATATTCAGGAAAAAACGCACACGCCCTTTATGGCCAACCAAGCAAGCTTGAAAATGAAATATGCACTACAATGAAGTCTCACAGCCCCCCGGTCAAAAGGGCCATCTGAAAAAAGTGTAAAGTCCAGAAAGGCAGGACAGGCCATGGAGAACTGGGAGCCTTGTTATGCTGATGGGCGGGATGTAAATTGCCAACAGCCACTCTGGAGAAGTGACGGGTGTTTCCTGAAACATCTACAAAACAAAGCAACAGAGCCTAGGGCACTTCCACTTATGGTCCTATAGCTTAGGGAAATTTAAATCAAAAAGACACAGCCACCCCAAGGTTTGGGATGGCTCTGTTTACAAGAACCTCCTTTACGGTACAAGTTCAATATCACAGAAAGCGAAAAATACATAAAGAAGTTGTGGTACTTACGTACAATGCAATATCACTCAGCAATGAAATCTATGTCATCAGGCCCGTAGCAGCATAATGAGTGGATTCAGGTACGATGATTCTAAGTGAAATAAGTCACACGGAAAAAGAAACATCATAAGATATCACTACTACACGGAATGTAAACTTGGCTACACAGGAACTGAATTACAAAACAGAACAGGGTCTCAAATGTAGAAAACCAACTTATGCTTGCTTAAGCGGAAAGGTGAGTTGGGGTGCTGCATAAAACCAGAGATTGAAATTAGCACAGATACCGTTAGATAAGCCAAATATGTAATAGACAAAAGCTACACCGTGCTCAACGAAGTGGACTCAACACCCCATATTAAACGCCTAAGAATATACCTGACTAGTAAGAATCTTAAAACCTATGGATTTATATGTCTCCGAAACAGAATCAAGCGTGTGTACAGCGGCATAAACGCAGCAGTGATAGGATTGGTGAGGTTCAGTGAGCAAATGCAGAACCTTTGAAGTCATATTGCATGGTACCCATTCCAGGGGTCCCAACTCTCCAGGTTTAAGGGATTCTTCCTTCAGCAAAAACATGCATGTGGAACCCAGAGTATGATCCACCGTGTGATCGGGAAACGTGTTCAAACGTGTCTCAGTTTTCATCCCCTGGTACTCGGGTGCAACATTCCAGACGCTTTACTAACACTCTCCCAACTTGGAGAGTCAGTGCCTTTAACCTCCTGTTTGGCCCAGTTTGCAATTTCTGCGGAAGATGAACAGGAATAGGGAGAACCAATGAGAGACTAGCTGGAGGTGTCTGGACGGGCAAATTTAACTCTCATTTCCCACCAGGAAGAGGAATTAACCAAAGGCTCAGCGTGCCATGCTGGAACCACACTAGGGCCTGAAGCAATCCTGCGGTGTTTTGGCCAACTCAGAAGTAAGCGAGTAGAAGAAAGGAGCTCAGGGGCACTGTAATTCACGAACATGCAGAGTTACAAGTGACAGCTATCGTCCAAAAATATATTGAAGTAAGGCTGCCAAGAGGACTTGAAAGCGGGGCAGAATTGCAGGAAACCCATTTCAGGAGGTAGACTGGAATTGCATGTAAAGCATAGGAAAAGAGGCAGAAGGTCCACAATGATGCACTTGGCCAAAAAGTGCGTATGCGTTTTTCCTGAATATATTCAGGAAAAAACGCATACGCCCTTTCTGGCCAACCAAGCAAGCTTGCAAAGGAAATCCGCACTACAATGAAGTCTCAATTTCCCCCGGTCAAAAGGGGCATCTGAAAAAAGTGTAAAATCCAGAAAGGCAGGACAGGCCATGGAGAACTGGGAGCCTTGTTATGCTGATAGGTGGGATGTAAATTGACAACAGCCAATCTGGAGAAGTGTATGGTGTTTCCTGAAACATCTACAAAACAGAGCAACAGAGCCTAGGGCACTTCCACTTATGGTCCTATAGCTTAGGGAAATTAAAATCAAAAAGACACAGCCACCCCAAAGTTTGGGACGGCTCTGTTTACAAGAACCTCGTTTACAGTAGAAGTTCAATATTGCAGAAAGCGAAAAATGGATAAAGAAGTTGTGGTACTTACGTACAATGCAATATCACTCAGCAATGAAATCTATGTCATCAGGCCCGTAACAGCATAATGAGTGGATTCAGGTACGATGATTATAAGTGAAATAAGTCACACAGAAAAAGAAACATCACAAGATATCAGTACTACACGGAATGTAAACTTGGCTACACAGGAACTGAATTACAAAACAGAACAGGGTCTCAAATGTAGAAAACCAACTTATGCTTGCTTAAGGGGAAAGGTGAGTTGGGGTGCTGCATAAAACCAGAGATTGAAATTAGCACAGATACCGTTCCATAAGCCAAATATGTAATAGACAAGAGCTACTCCTTGCTCAACGAAGTGGACTCAACACACTATATTAAACGCCTAAGAATATACCTGACTAGTAAGAATCTTAAAACCTATGGATTTATATGTCTCCGAAAGAGAATCAAGCATGTGTACAGCGGCATATATGCAACAGTGATAGTATTGCTGAGGTTCGGTGAGCAAATGCAGACCCTTTGAAGTCATATTTCATATTACCGTTTCCGAGGGTCTCAACTCTCCAGCTTTAAGGGATTCTTCCTTCAGCTAAAACATGCATGTGGAACCCAGAGTATGATCCACCGTGTGATCGGGAAACGTGTTCAAATGTGTCTCAGTTTTCTCCCCTGGTACTCAGGTGCAACATTCAGGACGCTTTACTAACACTCTCCCCACTTGGAGAGTCAGTCCCTTTAACCTCCTGTTTGGCCCAGTTTGCAATTTCTGCTGAAGATGAACAGCAATAGGGAGAACAAATGAGAGACTAGCTGGAGGTGTCTGGACGGGCAAATTTAACTCTCCTTTCCCACCAGGAAGAGGAATGAAGCAAAGGCTCAGCGTGCCATGCCGGAAGCACTCTAGGGCCTGAAGCAATCCTGCAGTGTTGCGGGCAGCTCACAAGAAAGCGAGTTGAAGAAAGGAGCTCAGGGGCACTGTAATTCACAAATCTGCAGAGTTATAAATGAAAGTTATCGTCCAAAAATATATTGAAGTAAGGCTGCCAAGAGGACTTGAAAGCAGGGCAGAATTGCAGGAAACCGATTTCAGGATGTACACAGGAATTGCATGTAAACCATAGGAAAGGAGGCAGAAAGTCCACAATGATGCACTTGGCCAAAAAGGGCATATGCGTTTTTATCTGAATATGTTCAGGAAAAAACGCATACGCACTTTTTGGCCAACCAAGCAAGCTTGCAAAGGAAATCTGCACTACAATGTAGTCTCACTGCTCCCCGGCCAAAAGGGCCATCTGAAAAAAGTGTAAAATCCAGAAAGGCAGGACAGGCCATGGAGAACTGGGAGCCTTGTCATGCTGATGGGTGGAATGTAAATTGCCAACAGCCACTCTGGAGAAGTGTACGGTGTTTCCTGAAACATCTAAAAAACAAAGCAACAGAGCCTAGGGCACTTCCACTTATGTTCCTATAGCTTAGGGAAATTAAATTCAAAAAGACACAGCCACCCCAATGTTTGGGACCGCTCTGTTTAAAAGAACCTCATTTACGGTACAAGTTCAATATCACAGAAAGCGAAAAATGGATAAAGACATTGTGGTACTTACGTACAATGCAATATCACTCAGCAATGAAATCTATGTCATCAGGCCCTTAGCAGCATAATGAGTGGATTCAGGTACGATGATTCTAAGTGAAATAAGTCACACAGAAAAAGAAACATCATAAGATATCACTACTACACGGAATGTAAACTTGGCTACACAGGAACTGAATTACAAAACAGAACAGTGTCTCAAATGTAGAAAACCAACTTATGCTTGCTTCAGGGGAAAGGTGAGTTGTGGTGCTGCATAAAACCAGAGATTGAAATTACCACAGATACCGTTCCACAAACCAAATATGTAATAGACAAGAGCTACTCCTTGCTCAACGAAGTGGACTCAACACCCCATATTAAACGCCTAAGAATATACCTGACTAGTAAGAATTTGAAAACCTATGGATTTATATGTCTCCAAAACAGAATCAAGCATGTGTACAGCGGCATAAACGCAGCAGTGATAGGATTGGTGAGGTTCGGTGAGCAAATGCAGACCCTTTGAAGTCATATTGCATGGTACCCATTCCATGAGTCTCAACTCTCCAGGTTTAAGGGATTCTTCCTTCACCTAAAACATGCATGTGGAACCCAGAGTATGATCCACCGTGTGATCGGGAAACGTGTTCAAATGTGTCTCAGTTTTCTCCCCTGGTATTCAGGTGCAACATTCAGGACGCTTTACTAACACTCTCCCCACTTGGAGAGTCAGTGCCTTTAACCTCCTGTTTTCCCAGTTTGCAATTTCTGCGGAAAATAAACAGGAATAGGGAGAAACAATGAGAGACCAGCTGGAGGTGTCTGGACGGGCAAATTTAACTCTCATTTCCCACCAGGAAGAGGAATTAACCAAAGGCTCAGCGTGCCATGCCGGAACCACACTAGGGCCTGAGGCATTCCTGCGGTGTTGCGGCCAGCTCACAAGAAAGCGAGTTGAAGAAAGGAGCTCAGGGGCACTGTAATTCACAAACCTGCAGAGTTATAAATGACAGCTATCATCCAAAAATATATTGAAGTAAGGCTGCCAAGAGGACTTGAAAGCGGGGCAGAATGGCAGGAAACCGATTTCAGGAGGTAGACTGGAATTGCATTTAAAGCATAGGAAAAGAGGCAGAATGTCCACAATGATGCACTTGGCCTAAAAGCACGTATGCGTTTTTTCCTGAATATATTCAGGAAAAAACGAATACGCCCTTTTTGGTCAACCAAGCAAGCTTGCAAAGGAAATCTGCACTACAATGACGTCTCACTTCCCCCCGGTCAAAAGGGCCATCTGAAAAAAGTGTAAAATCCAGAAAGGCAGGACAGGCCATGGAGAACTGGGAGCCTTGTTATTCTGATGGGCGGGATGTAAATTGCCAACAGCCACTCTGGAGAAGTGTATGGTGTTTCCTGAAACATCTAAAAAACAAAGCAACAGAGCCTAGGGCACTTCCACTTATGGTCCTATAGCTTAGGGAAATTAAAATCAAAAAGACACAGCCACCCCAAAGTTTGGGACGGCTCTGTTTACAAGAACCTCGTTTACGGTACAAGTTCAATATCGCAGAAAGCGAAAAATGGATAAAGAAGTTGTGGTACTTATGTACAATGCAATATCACTCAGCAATGAAATCTATGTCATCAGGCCCGTAGCAGCATAATGAGTGGATTCAGGTACGATGATTCTAAGTGAAATAAGTTACACAGAAAAAGAAACATCATAAGATATCACTAATACACGGAATGTAAACTTGGCTACACAGGAACTGAATTACAAAACAGAACAGGGTCTCAAATGTCGAAAACCAACTTATGCTTGCTTAAGGGGAAAGGTGAGTTGGGGTGCTGCATAAAACCAGAGATTGAAATTAGCACAGATACCATTCCATAAGCCAAATATGTAATAGACTAGAGCTACTCCGTGCTCAACGATGTGGACTCAACACCCCATATTAAACGCCTAAGAATATACCTGACTAGTAAGAATCTTAAAAGCTATGGATTTATATGTCTCCGAAAGAGAATCAAGCGTGTGTACAGCGGCATAAACGCAGCAGTGATAGGATTGGTGAGGTTCAGTGAGCAAATGCAGAACCTTTGAAGTCATATTGCATGGTACCCATTCCATGGGTCTCAACTCTCCAGGTTTAAGGGATTCTTCCTTCAGCTAAAACATGCATGTGGAACCCAGAGTATGATCCACCATGTGTTCGGGAAACGTGTTCAAATGTGTCTCAGTTTTCGTCCCCTGGTACTCGGGTGCAACATTCCAGACACTTTACTAACACTCTCCCCACTTGGAGAGTCACTGCCTTTAAACACCTGTTTGGCCAAGTTTGCAATTTCTGCGGAAAATGAACAGGAATAGGGAGAACCAATGAGAGACTAGCTGGAGGTGTCTGGACGGGCAAATTTAACTCTCATTTCCCACCAGGAAGAGGAATTAACCAAAGGCTCAGTGTGCCATGCCGGAACCACACTAGGGCCTGAAGCAATCCTGCAGTGTTGCGGCCAGCTCACAAGAAAGCGAGTTGAAGAAAGGAGCTCAGGGGCACTGTAATTCACAAACCTGCAGAGTTATAAATGACAGCTATCGTCCAAAAATATATTGAAGTAAGGCTGCCAAAGGACTTGAAAGCGGGGCAGAATTGCAGGAAACTGATTTCAGGAGATAGACTGGAATTGCGTGTAAAGCATAGGAAAAGAGGCAGAACGTCCACAATAATGCACTTGCCCAAAAAGGGCGTGTGCGTTTTTTCCTGAATATATTCAGGAAAAAACGCACACGCATTTTATGGCCAACCAAGCAAGCTTGCAAAGGAAATCTGCACTACAATGAAGTCTCACAACCCCCTGGTCAAAAGGGCCATCTGCAAAAAGTGTGAAATCCAGAAAGGCAGGACAGGCCATGGAGAACTGGGAGCCTTGTTATGCTGATGGGCGGGATGTAAATTGCCAACAGCCACTCTGGAGAAGTGTATGGTGTTTCCTGAAACATCTACAAAACAGAGCAACAGAGCCTAGGGCACTTCCACTTATGGTCCTATAGCTTAGGGAAATTAAAATCAAAAAGACACATCCACCCCAAAGTTTGGGACGGCTCTGTTTACAAGAACCTCGTTTACAGTAGAAGTTCAATATTGCAGAAAGCGAAAAATGGATAAAGACGTTGTGGTACTTACGTACAATGCAATATCACTCAGCAATGAAATCTATGTCATCAGGCCCGTAACAGCATAATGAGTGGATTCAGGTACGATGATTCTAAGTGAAATAAGTCACACAGAAAAAGAAACATCACAAGATATCAGTACTACACGGAATGTAAACTTGGCTACACAGGAACTGAATTACAAAACAGAACAGGGTCTCAAATGTAGAAAACCAACTTATGCTTGCTTAAGGGGAAAGGTGAGTTGGGGTGCTGCATAAAACCAGAGATTGAAATTAGCACAGATACCGTTCCATAAGCCAAATATGTAATAGACAAGAGCTACTCCTTGCTCAACGAAGTGGACTCAACACCCTATATTAAACGCCTAAGAATATACCTGACTAGTAAGAATCTTAAAACCTATGGATTTATATGTCTCCGAAAGAGAATCAAGCATGTGTACAGCGGCATATATGCAACAGTGATAGTATTGCTGAGGTTCGGTGAGCAAATGCAGACCCTTTGAAGTCATATTTCATATTACCGTTTCCGAGGGTCTCAACTCTCCAGCTTTAAGGGATTCTTCCTTCAGCTAAAACATGCATGTGGAACCCAGAGTATGATCCACCGTGTGATCGGGAAACGTGTTCAAATGTGTCTCAGTTTTCTCCCCTGGTACTCAGGTGCAACATTCAGGACGCTTTACTAACACTCTCCCCACTTGGAGAGTCAGTCCCTTTAACCTCCTGTTTGGCCCAGTTTGCAATTTCTGCTGAAGATGAACAGCAATAGGGAGAACAAATGAGAGACTAGCTGGAGGTGTCTGGACGGGCAAATTTAACTCTCCTTTCCCACCAGGAAGAGGAATGAAGCAAAGGCTCAGCGTGCCATGCCAGAAGCACTCTAGGGCCTGAAGCAATCCTGCAGTGTTGCGGGCAGCTCACAAGAAAGCGAGTTGAAGAAAGGAGCTCAGGGGCACTGTAATTCACAAATCTGCAGAGTTATAAATGAAAGTTATCGTCCAAAAATATATTGAAGTGAGGCTGCCAAGAGGACTTGAAAGCAGGGCAGAATTGCAGGAAACCGATTTCAGGATGTACACAGGAATTGCATGTAAACCATAGGAAAGGAGGCAGAAAGTCCACAATGATGCACTTGGCCAAAAAGGGCATATGCGTTTTTATCTGAATATGTTCAGGAAAAAACGCATACGCACTTTTTGGCCAACCAAGCAAGCTTGCAAAGGAAATCTGCACTACAATGTAGTCTCACTGCTCCCCGGCCAAAAGGGCCATCTGAAAAAAGTGTAAAATCCAGAAAGGCAGGACAGGCCATGGAGAACTGGGAGCCTTGTCATGCTGATGGGTGGAATGTAAATTGCCAACAGCCACTCTGGAGAAGTGTACGGTGTTTCCTGAAACATCTAAAAAACAAAGCAACAGAGCCTAGGGCACTTCCACTTATGTTCCTATAGCTTAGGGAAATTAAATTCAAAAAGACACAGCCACCCCAATGTTTGGGACCGCTCTGTTTAAAAGAACCTCATTTACGGTACAAGTTCAATATCACAGAAAGCGAAAAATGGATAAAGACATTGTGGTACTTACGTACAATGCAATATTACTCAGCAATGAAATCTATGTCATCAGGCCCTTAGCAGCATAATGAGTGGATTCAGGTACGATGATTCTAAGTGAAATAAGTCACACAGAAAAAGAAACATCATAAGATATCACTACTACACGGAATGTAAACTTGGCTACACAGGAACTGAATTACAAAACAGAACAGTGTCTCAAATGTAGAAAACCAACTTATGCTTGCTTCAGGGGAAAGGTGAGTTGTGGTGCTGCATAAAACCAGAGATTGAAATTACCACAGATACCGTTCCACAAACCAAATATGTAATAGACAAGAGCTACTCCTTGCTCAACGAAGTGGACTCAACACCCCATATTAAACGCCTAAGAATATACCTGACTAGTAAGAATTTGAAAACCTATGGATTTATATGTCTCCAAAACAGAATCAAGCATGTGTACAGCAGCATAAACGCAGCAGTGATAGGATTGGTGAGGTTCGGTGAGCAAATGCAGACCCTTTGAAGTCATATTGCATGGTACCCATTCCATGAGTCTCAACTCTCCAGGTTTAAGGGATTCTTCCTTCACCTAAAACATGCATGTGGAACCCAGAGTATGATCCACCGTGTGATCGGGAAACGTGTTCAAATGTGTCTCAGTTTTCTCCCCTGGTATTCAGGTGCAACATTCAGGACGCTTTACTAACACTCTCCCCACTTGGAGAGTCAGTGCCTTTAACCTCCTGTTTTCCCAGTTTGCAATTTCTGCGGAAAATAAACAGGAATAGGGAGAAACAATGAGAGACCAGCTGGAGGTGTCTGGACGGGCAAATTTAACTCTCATTTCCCACCAGGAAGAGGAATTAACCAAAGGCTCAGCGTGCCATGCCGGAACCACACTAGGGCCTGAGGCATTCCTGCGGTGTTGCGGCCAGCTCACAAGAAAGCGAGTTGAAGAAAGGAGCTCAGGGGCACTGTAATTCACAAACCTGCAGAGTTATAAATGACAGCTATCATCCAAAAATATATTGAAGTAAGGCTGCCAAGAGGACTTGAAAGCGGGGCAGAATGGCAGGAAACCGATTTCAGGAGGTAGACTGGAATTGCATTTAAAGCATAGGAAAAGAGGCAGAATGTCCACAATGATGCACTTGGCCTAAAAGCGCGTATGCGTTTTTTCCTGAATATATTCAGGTAAAAACGAATACGCCCTTTTTGGTCAACCAAGCAAGCTTGCAAAGGAAATCTGCACTACAATGACGTCTCACTTCCCCCCGGTCAAAAGGGCCATCTGAAAAAACTGTAAAATCCAGAAAGGCAGGACAGGCCATGGAGAACTGGGAGCCTTGTTATTCTGATGGGCGGGATGTAAATTGCCAACAGCCACTCTGGAGAAGTGTATGGTGTTTCCTGAAACATCTAAAAAACAAAGCAACAGAGCCTAGGGCACTTCCACTTATGGTCCTATAGCTTAGGGAAATTAAAATCAAAAAGACACAGCCACCCCAAAGTTTGGGACGGCTCTGTTTACAAGAACCTCGTTTACGGTACAAGTTCAATATCGCAGAAAGCGAAAAAATGGATAAAGAAGTTGTGGTACTTATGTACAATGCAATATCACTCAGCAATGAAATCTATGTCATCAGGCCCGTAGCAGCATAATGAGTGGATTCAGGTACGATGATTCTAAGTGAAATAAGTTACACAGAAAAGAAACATCATAAGATATCACTAATACACGGAATGTAAACTTGGCTACACAGGAACTGAATTACAAAACAGAACAGGGTCTCAAATGTCGAAAACCAACTTATGCTTGCTTAAGGGGAAAGGTGAGTTGGGGTGCTGCATAAAACCAGAGATTGAAATTAGCACAGATACCATTCCATAAGCCAAATATGTAATAGACTAGAGCTACTCCGTGCTCAACGATGTGGACTCAACACCCCATATTAAACGCCTAAGAATATACCTGACTAGTAAGAATCTTAAAAGCTATGGATTTATATGTCTCCGAAAGAGAATCAAGCGTGTGTACAGCGGCATAAACGCAGCAGTGATAGGATTGGTGAGGTTCAGTGAGCAAATGCAGAACCTTTGAAGTCATATTGCATGGTACCCATTCCATGGGTCTCAACTCTCCAGGTTTAAGGGATTCTTCCTTCAGCTAAAACATGCATGTGGAACCCAGAGTATGATCCACCATGTGTTCGGGAAATGTGTTCAAATGTGTCTCAGTTTTCGTCCCCTGGTACTCGGGTGCAACATTCCAGACACTTTACTAACACTCTCCCCACTTGGAGAGTCACTGCCTTTAAACACCTGTTTGGCCAAGTTTGCAATTTCTGCGGAAAATGAACAGGAATAGGGAGAACCAATGAGAGACTAGCTGGAGGTGTCTGGACGGGCAAATTTAACTCTCATTTCCCACCAGGAAGAGGAATTAACCAAAGGGTCAGCGTGCCATGCCGGAACCACACTAGGGCCTGAAGCAATCCTGCAGTGTTGCGGCCAGCTCACAAGAAAGCGAGTTGAAGAAAGGAGCTCAGGGGCACTGTAATTCACAAACCTGCAGAGTTATAAATGACAGCTATCGTCCAAAAATATATTGAAGTAAGGCTGCCAAAGGACTTGAAAGCGGGGCAGAATTGCAGGAAACTGATTTCAGGAGATAGACTGGAATTGCGTGTAAAGCATAGGAAAAGAGGCAGAACGTCCACAATGATGCACTTGCCCAAAAAGGGCGTGTGCGTTTTTTCCTGAATATATTCAGGAAAAAACGCACACGCCTTTTATGGCCAACCAAGCAAGCTTGCAAAGGAAATCTGCACTACAATGAAGTCTCACAACCCCCTGGTCAAAAGGGCCATCTGAAAAAAGTGTGAAATCCAGAAAGGCAGGACAGGCCATGGAGAACTGGGAGCCTTGTTATGCTGATGGGCGGGATGTAAATTGCCAACAGCCACTCTGGAGAAGTGTATGGTGTTTCCTGAAACATCTACAAAACAAAGCAACAGAGCCTAGGGCACTTCCACTTATGGTCCTATAGCTTAGGGAAATTAAAATCAAAAAGACACAGCCACCCCAAAGTTTGGGAAGGCTCTGTTTACAAGAACCTCCTTTACGGTACAAGTTCAATATCACAGAAAGCGAAAAATGGATAAAGAAGTTGTGGTACTTACGTACAATGCAATATCACTCAGCAATGAAATCTATGTCATCAGGCCCATAGCAGCATAATGAGTGGATTCAGGTACGATGATTCTAAGTGAAATAAGTCACACGGAAAAAGAAACATCATAAGATATCACTACTACACGGAATGTAAACTTGGCTACACAGGAACTGAATTACAAAACAGAACAGGGTCTCAAATGTAGAAAACCATCTTATGCTTGCTTAAGCGGAAAGGTGAGTTGGGGTGCTGCATAAAACCAGAGATTGAAATTAGCACAGATACCGTTCCATAAGCCAAATATGTAATAGACATGAGCTACACCTTGCTCAACGAAGTGGACTCAACACCACATATTAAACGCCTAAGAATATACCTGACTAGTAAGAATCTTAAAACCTATGGATTTATATGTCTCCGAAAGAGAATCAAGCGTGTGTACAGTGGCATAAACGCAGCAGTGATAGGATTGGTGAGGTTCGGTGAGCAAATGCAGAACCTTTGAAGTCATATTGCATGGTACCCATTCCAAGGGTCCCAACTCTCCCGGTTTAAGGGATTCTTCCTTCAGCTAAAACATGCATGTGGAACCCAGAGTATGATCCACCGTGTGATCAGGAAACGTGTTCAAACGTGTCTCAGTTTTCGTACCCTTGTACTCGGGTGCAACATTCCAGACGCTTTACTAAAACTCTCCCCACTTGGAGAGTCAGTGCCTTTAACCTTCTGTTTGTCCCAGTTTGCAATTTCTGTGGAAAATGAACAGGAATAGGGAGAACCAATGAGAGACTAGCTGGAGGTGTCTGGACGGGCAAATTTAACTCTCATTTCCCACCAGGAAGAGGAATTAACCAAATGCTCAGTGTGCCGTGCCAGAACCACACTAAGGCCTGAAGCAATCCTGCGGGGTTGGCGGCCAGCTCACAAGAAAGCGAGTTGAAGAAAGGAGATCAGGGGCACTGTCATTCACAAACCTGCAGAGTTATAAATGACAGCTATCGTCCAAAAATATATTGAAGTAAGGCTGCCAAAGGACTTGAAAGCGGGGCAGAATTGCAGGAAACCGATTTCAGGAGGTAGAATGGAATTGCATGTAAAGCATAGGAAAAGAGGCAGAACGTCCACAATGATGCACTTGCCCAAAAAGGGCGTGTGCGTTTTTTCCTGAATATATTCAGGAAAAAACGCACACGCCCTTTATGGCCAACCAAGCAAGCTTGAAAAGGAAATCTGCACTACAATGAAGTCTCACAGCCCCCCGGTCAAAAGGGCCATCTGAAAAAAGTGTAAAGTCCAGAAAGGCAGGACAGGCCATGGAGAACTGGGAGCCTTGTTATACTGATGGGCGGGATGTAAATTGCCAACAGCCACTCTGGAGAAGTGACGGGTGTTTCCTGAAACATCTACAAAACAAAGCAACAGAGCCTAGGGCATTTCCACTTATGGTCCTATAGCTTAGGGAAATTTTAATCAAAAAGACACAGCCACCCCAAGGTTTGGGATGGCTCTGTTTACAAGAACCTCCTTTACGGTACAAGTTCAATATCACAGAAAGCGAAAAATACATAAAGAAGTTGTGGTACTTACGTACAATGCAATATCACTCAGCAATGAAATCTATGTCATCAGGCCCATAGCAGCATAATGAGTGGATTCAGGTACGATGATTCTAAGTGAAATAAGTCACACGGAAAAAGAAACATCATAAGATATCACTACTACACGGAATGTAAACTTGGCTACACAGGAACTGAATTACAAAACAGAACAGGGTCTCAAATGTAGAAAACCAACTTATGCTTGCTTAAGCGGAAAGGTGAGTTGGGGTGCTGCATAAAACCAGAGATTGAAATTAGCACAGATACCATTAGATAAGCCAAATATGTAATAGACAAAAGCTACACCGTGCTCAACGAAGTGGACTCAACACCCCATATTAAACGCCTAAGAATATACCTGACTAGTAAGAATCTTAAAACCTATGGATTTATATGTCTCCGAAACAGAATCAAGCGTGTGTACAGCGACATAAACGCAGCAGTGATAGGATTGGTGAGGTTCAGTGAGCAAATGCAGAACCTTTGAAGTCATATTGCATGGTACCCATTCCAGGGGTCCCAACTCTCCAGGTTTAAGGGATTCTTCCTTCAGCAAAAACATGCATGTGGAACCCAGAGTATGATCCACCGTGTGATCGGGAAACGTGTTCAAACGTGTCTCAGTTTTCATCCCCTGGTACTCGGGTGCAACATTCCAGACGCTTTACTAACACTCTCCCAACTTGGAGAGTCAGTGCCTTTAACCTCCTGTTTGGCCCAGTTTGCAATTTCTGCGGAAGATGAACAGGAATAGGGAGAACCAATGAGAGACTAGCTGGAGGTGTCTGGACGGGCAAATTTAACTCTCATTTCCCACCAGGAAGAGGAATTAACCAAAGGCTCAGTGTGCCATGCCGGAACCACACTAGGGCCTGAAGCAATCCTGCGGTGTTTCGGCCAACTCAGAAGTAAGCGAGTGGAAGAAAGGAGCTCAGGGGCACTGTAATTCACGAACATGCAGAGTTACAAGTGACAGCTATCGTCCAAAAATATATTGAAGTAAGGCTGCCAAGAGGACTTGAAAGCGGGGCAGAATTGCAGGAAACCCATTTCAGGAGGTAGACTGGAATTGCATGTAAAGCATAGGAAAAGAGGCAGAAGGTCCACAATGATGCACTTGGCCAAAAAGTGCGTATGCGTTTTTCCTGAATATATTCAGGAAAAAACACATATGCCCTTTCTGGCCAACCAAGCAAGCTTGCAAAGGAAATCCGCACTACAATGAAGTCTCAATTTCCCCCGGTCAAAAGGGGCATCTGAAAAAAGTGTAAAATCCAGAAAGGCAGGACAGGCCATGGAGAACTGGGAGCCTTGTTATGCTGATAGGTGGGATGTAAATTGACAACAGCCACTCTGGAGAAGTGTATGGTGTTTCCTGAAACATCTACAAAACAGAGCAACAGAGCCTAGGGCACTTCCACTTATGGTCCTATAGCTTAGGGAAATTAAAATCAAAAAGACACAGCCACCCCAAAGTTTGGGACGGCTCTGTTTACAAGAACCTCGTTTACAGTAGAAGTTCAATATTGCAGAAAGCGAAAAATGGATAAAGAAGTTGTGGTACTTACGTACAATGCAATATCACTCAGCAATGAAATCTATGTCATCAGGCCCGTAACAGCATAATGAGTGGATTCAGGTACGATGATTCTAAGTGAAATAAGTCACACAGAAAAAGAAACATCACAAGATATCAGTACTACACGGAATGTAAACTTGGCTACACAGGAACTGAATTACAAAACAGAACAGGGTCTCAAATGTAGAAAACCAACTTATGCTTGCTTAAGGGGAAAGGTGAGTTGGGGTGCTGCATAAAACCAGAGATTGAAATTAGCACAGATACCGTTCCATAAGCCAAATATGTAATAGACAAGAGCTACTCCTTGCTCAACGAAGTGGACTCAACACCCTATATTAAACACCTAAGAATATACCTGACTAGTAAGAATCTTAAAACCTATGGATTTATATGTCTCCGAAAGAGAATCAAGCATGTGTACAGCGGCATATATGCAGCAGTGATAGTATTGCTGAGGTTCGGTGAGCAAATGCAGAACCTTTGAAGTCATATTGCATATTACCCTTTCCGAGGGTCTCAACTCTCCAGGTTTAAGGGATTCTTCCTTCAGCTAAAACATGCATGTGGAACCCAGAGTATGATCCACCGTGTGATCGGGAAACGTGTTCAAATGTGTCTCAGTTTTCGTCCCCTGGTACTCGGGTGCAACATTCCAGACGCTTTACTAACACTCTCCCCACTTGGAGAGTCAGTGCCTTTAACCTTCTGTTTGTCCCAGTTTGCAATTTCTGCGGAAAATGAACAGGAATAGGGAGAATCCATGAGAGACTAGCTGGAGGTGTCTGGACGGGCAAATTTAACTCTCATTTCACACCAGGAAGAGGAATTAACCAAATGCTCAGTGTGCCGTGCCGGAACCACATTAAGGCCTGAAGCAATCCTGCGGTGTTGCGGCCAGCTCACAAGAAAGCGAGTTGAAGAAAGTAGATCAGGGGCACTGTCATTCACAAACCTGCAGAGTTATAAATGACAGCTATCGTCCAAAAATATATTGAAGTAAGGCTGCCAAAGGACTTGAAAGCGGGGCAGAATTGCAGGAAACCGATTTCAGGAGGTAGAATGGAATTGCATGTAAAGCATAGGAAAAGAGGCAGAACATCCACAATGATGCACTTGCCCAAAAAGGGCGTGTGCGTTTTTTCCTGAATATATTCAGGAAAAAACGCACACACACTTTATGGCCAACCAAGCAAGCTTGAAAAGGAAATCTGCACTACAATGAAGTCTCACAGCCCCCCGGTCAAAAGGGCCATCTGAAAAAAGTGTAAAGTCCAGAAAGGCAGGACAGGCCATGGAGAACCGGGAGCCTTGTTATGCTGATGGGCGGGATGTAAATTGCCAACAGCCACTCTGGAGAAGTGACGGGTGTTTCCTGAAACATCTACAAAACAAAGCAACAGAGCCTAGGGCACTTCCACTTATGGTCCTATAGCTTAGGGAAATTAAAATCAAAAAGACACAGCCACCCCAAGGTTTGGGATGGCTCTGTTTACAAGAACCTCCTTTACGGTACAAGTTCAATATCACAGAAAGCGAAAAATACATAAAGAAGTTGTGGTACTTACGTACAATGCAATATCACTCAGCAATGAAATCTATGTCATCAGGCCCATAGCAGCATAATGAGTGGATTCAGGTACGATGATTCTAAGTGAAATAAGTCACACGGAAAAAGAAACATCATAAGATATCACTACTACACGGAATGTAAACTTGGCTACACAGGAACTGAATTACAAAACAGAACAGGGTCTCAAATGTAGAAAACCAACTTATGCTTGCTTAAGCGGAAAGGTGAGTTGGGGTGCTGCATAAAACCAGAGATTGAAATTAGCACAGATACCGTTAGATAAGCCAAATATGTAATAGACAAAAGCTACACCGTGCTCAACGAAGTGGACTCAACACCCCATATTAAACGCCTAAGAATATACCTGACTAGTAAGAATCTTAAAACCTATGGATTTATATGTCTCCGAAACAGAATCAAGCGTGTGTACAGCGGCATAAACGCAGCAGTGATAGGATTGGTGAGGTTCAGTGAGCAAATGCAGAACCTTTGAAGTCATATTGCATGGTACCCATTCCAGGGGTCCCAACTCTCCAGGTTTAAGGGATTCTTCCTTCAGCAAAAACATGCATGTGGAACCCACAGTATGATCCACCGTGTGATCGGGAAACGTGTTCAAACGTGTCTCAGTTTTCGTCCCCTGGTACTCGGGTGCAACATTCCAGATGCTTTACTAACACTCTCCCAACTTGGAGAGTCAGTGCCTTTAACCTCCTGTTTGGCCCAGTTTGCAATTTCTGCGTAAGATGAACAGGAATAGGGAGAACCCATGAAAGACTAGCTGGAGGTGTCTGGACGGGCAAATTTAACTCTCATTTCCCACCAGGAAGAGAAATTAACCAAAGGCTCAACGTGCCGTGTCAGAACCACACTGGGGCCTGAAGCAATCCTGTTGTGTTGCGGTCAGCTCACAAGAAAGCGAGTTGAAGAAAGGAGCTCAGGGGCACTGTAATTCACAAAGCTGCAGAGTTAAAAAAGACAGCTATCGTCCAAAAATATATTCAAGTAAAGCTGCCAAGAGGACTTGAATGCGGGGCAGAATTGCATGAAACCAATTTCAGGAGGTAGAGTGGAACTGCATTTAAAGCATAGGAAAAGAGGCAGAAGGTCCACAATGATGCACTTGGCCAAAAAGGGCGTATGCCTTTTTTACTGAATATATTAAGGAAAAAACGCATAAGGCCTTTTTGGCCAACCAAGCAAGCTTGCAAAGGAAATGTGCATTACAATCAAGTCTCACTTCCCACCAGTCAAAAGGGCGATTTGAAAAAAGTGTAAAATCCAGAAAGGCAGGATAGGCCATGGAGAACTGGGAGCCTTGTTATGCTGATGGGCGGGATGTAAATTGCCAACAGCCACTCTGGAGTCGTGTATGGTGTTTCTGGAAACATCCAAAAAACAAAACAACAGAGCCTAGGGAACTTCCACCTATGGTCCTATAGTTTAGGGAAATTAAAATAAAAAAGACACAGCCACCCCAAAGTTTGGGACGGCTCTGTTTTCAAGAACCTCGTTTATGGTACAAGTTCAATATAGCAGAAAGCGAAAAATGGATAAAGAAGTTGTGGTACTTACGTACAATGCAATATCACTCAGCAATGAAATCTATGTCATCAGGCCCATAGCAGCATAATGAGTGGAGACAGGTACGATGATTCTAAGTGAAATAAGTCACAAAGAAAAAGAAACATCATAACATATCACTAATACACGGAATGTAAACTTGGCTACACAGGACCTGAATTACAAAACAGAACAGGGTCTCAAATGTAGAAAACCAACTTATGCTTGCTTAAGGGGAAAGGAGAGTTGGGGTGCTGCATAAAACCAGAGATTGAAATTAGCACAGATACCGTTCCATAATCCAAATATGTAACAGACTAGAGCTACTCCTTGCTCAACGAAGTGGACTCAACACCCCATATTAAACACCTAAGAATATACCTGACCAGTAAGAATATTAAAACCTATGGATGGATATGTCTCCAAAAGAGAATCAAGCGTGTGTACAGTGGCATAAGTGCAGCAGTGATAGGATTGGTGAGGTTCGGTGAGCAAATGCAGACCCTTTGAAGTCATATTGTATAGTACCCATTCCATGGGTCTCAACTCTCCAGGTTTAAGGAATTTTTCCTTCAGCTAAAACATGCATATGGAACCCAGAATATGATCCACCATGTGATCGGGAAACGTGTTCAAATGTGTCTCAGTTTTCGTCCCCTGGTACTCGGGTGCAACATTCCAGACGCTTTACTAACACTCTCCCCACTTGGAGAGTCAGTGCCTTTAACCTCCTGTTTGGCCCAGTTTGCAATTTCTGCGTAAGATGAACAGGAATAGAGAGAACCAATAAGAGACCAGCTGGTGGTGTCTGGACTGGAAATTTAATTCTCATTTCCACCAGGAACAGGAATTAACCAAAGGCTCAGTGTGCCATGCCGGAACCACACTAGGGCCTGAAGCAATCCTGTGGTGTTGCGACCAGCTCACAAGAAAGCGAGTTGAAGAAAGGAGCTCAGGGGCACTGTCATTCACAAACCTGCAGAGTTATAAATGACAGCTATCGTCCAAAAATATATTGAAGTAAGGCTGCCAAGAGGACTTGAAAGCGGGGCAGAATTGCAGGAAATGGATTTCAGGAGGTAGACTGGAATTGCATGTAAAGCATAGGAAAAGAGCCAGAACTTCCACAGTGATGCACGGGGCCAAAAATGGCGTATGCGTTTTTTCCTGAATATATTCAGGAAAAAATACATACGCACTTTTTGGCCAACCAAGCAAGCTTGCAAAGGAAATCTGTACTACAATGAAGTCTCACTACCCCCCGGTCAAAAGGGCCATCTGAAAAAAGTGTAAAATCCAGAAAGGCAGGACAGGCCATGGAGAACTGGGAGCCTTGTTATGCTGATGGGCGGGATGTAAATTGCCAACAGCCACTCTGGAGAAGTGTATGGTGTTTCCTGAAACATCTAAAAAACAAAGCAACAGAGCCTAGGGCACTTCCATTTATGGTCCTATAGCTTAGGGAAATTTAAATCAAAAAGACACAGCCACCCCAAGGTTTGGGACGGCTCTGTTTACAAGAACCTCCTTTAAGGTACAAGTTCAATATCACAGAAAGCGAAAAATACATAAAGAAGTTGTGGTACTTACGTACAATGCAATATCACTCAGCAATTAAATCTATGTCATCAGGCCCATAGCAGCATAATGAGTGGAGTCAGGTACGATGATTCTAAGTGAAATAAGTCACACAGAAAAAGAAACATCATAAGATATCACTACTACACGGAATGTAAACTTCGCTACACAGGAACTGAATTACAAAACAGAACAGGGTCTCAAATGTAGAAAACCAACATATGCTTGCTTCAGGGGAATGGTGAGTTGGGGTGCTGCATGAAACCAGAGATTGAAATTGGCACAGATACCGTTCCATAAGCCAAATATGTAATAGAAAAGAGCTACTCCTTGATCAATGAAGTGGACTCAAGACGCCATATTAAACGCCTAAGAATATACCTGACTAGTAAGAATCTTAAAACCTATGGATTTATATGTCTCTGAAAGAGAATCAAGCGTGTGTACAGCAGCATAAATGCAGCAGTGATAGGATTGGTGAGGTTCGGTGAGCAAATGCAGACCCTTTGAAGTCATATTGCGTGGTACCCATTCCATGGGTCTCAACTCTCCAGGTTTAAGGGATTCTTCCTTCAGCTAAAACATGCATGTGGAACCCAGAGTATGATCCACCGTGTGATTGGGAAACGTGTTCAAATGTGTCTCAGTTTTCGTCCCCTGGTACTCGGGTGCAACATTCCAGACGCTTTACTAACACTCTCCCCACTTGGAGAGTCAGTGCCTTTAACCTCCTGATTGGCCCAGTTTGCAATTTCTGCGGAAAATGAACAGGAATAGGGAGAACAAATGAGAGACTAGCTGGAGGTGTCTGGACGGGCAAATTTAACTCTCATTTCCCACCAAGAAGAGGAATTAACCAAAGGCTCAGCGTGCCGGGCCGGAACCACACTGGGGCCTGAAGCAATCCTGCGGTGTTGCGGCCAGCTCACAAGATAGCGAGTTGAAGAAAGGAGCTCAGGGGCACTGTCATTCACAAACCTGCAGAGTTATAAATGACAGCTATCATCCAAAAATATATTGAAGTAAGGCTGCCAAGAGGACTTGAAAGCGTTGCAGAATTGCAGGAAACCGATTTCAGGAGGTAGACTGGAATTGCATTTAAAGCATAGGAAAAGAGGCAGAATATCCACAATGATGCACTTGGCCTAAAAGGGCGTATGCGTTCTTTCCTGAATATATTCAGGAAAAAACGCATACGCCCTTTTTGGCCAACCAAGCAAGCTTGCAAAGGAAATCTACACTGCAATGAAGTCTCACTTCCCCCAGGTCAAAAGGGCCATCTGAGAAAAGTGTAAAATCCAGAAATGCAGGACAGGCCATGGAGAACTGGGAGCCTTGTTATGCTGATGGGCGGGATGTAAATTGCCAACAGCCACTCTGGAGAAGGTAATGGTGTTTCCTGAAACATCTAAAAAACAAAGCAACAGAGCCTAGGGCACTTCCACTTATGGTCCTATAGCTTAGGGAAATTAAAATCAAAAAGACACAGCCACCCCAAAGTTTGGGATGGCTCTGTTTACAAGAACCTCGTTTACGGTACAAGTTCAATATCGCAGATAGCGAAAAATGGATAAAGAAGTTGTGGTACTTACGTACAATGCAATATCACTCAGCCATGAAATCTATGTCATCAGGCCTGTAGCAGCATAATGAGTGGATTCAGGTATGATGATTCTTAGTGAAATAAGTCACACAGAAAAAGAAACATCATAAGATATCACTACTACACGGAATGTAAACTTGGCTACACAGGAACTGAATTACAAAACAGAACAGGGTCTCAAATGTAGAAAACCAACTTATGCTTGCTGAAGGGGAAAGGTGAGTTGGGGTGCTGCATAAAACCAGAGATTGAAATGAGCACAGATACCGTTCCATAAGCCAAATATGTAATAGACAAGAGCTACTCCTTCCTCAACGAAGTGGACTCAAGACGCCATATTACACGCCTAAGAATATACCTGACTAGTAAGAATCTTAAAACCTATGGATTTATATGTCTCCGAAAGAGAATCAAGCGTGTGTACAGCGGCATAAACGCAGCAGTGATAGGATTGGTGAGGTTCGGTGAGCAAATGCAGACCCTTTGAAGTCATATTGCATGGTACCCATTCCATGGGTCTCAACTCTCCAGGTTTAAGGGATTCTTCCTTCAGCTAAAACATGCATGTGGAACGCAGAGTATTATCTACCGAGTGATCGGGAAACGTGTTCAAATGTGTCTCAGTTTTCGTCCCCTGGTACTCGGGTGCAACATTCCAGATGCTTTACTAACACTCTCCCCACTTGGAGAGTCAGTGCCTTTAACCTCCTGTTTGGCCCAGTTTGCAATTTCTTCGGAAGATGAACAGGAATAAGGAGAAGCAATGGGAGACTAGCTGGAGGTGTCTGGACGGGCGAATATAACTCTCATTTCCCACCAGGAAGACGAATGAACCAAAGGCTCCGTGTGCCGTGCTGGAACTAGATTAGGGCCTGAAGAGATCCTGCGGTGTTGCGGCCAGCTCACAAGAAAACGAGTTGAAGAAAGGAGCTCAGGGGCACTGTAATTCACAAACCTGCCGGGTTATAAATGACAGCTATCATCCAAAATTATACTGCAGTAAGGCTGCGAAGAGGACTCGAATGCGGGCAGAATTGCTGGAAACTGGTTTCAGAAGGTACACGGGAGTCGCTCTTAAAGCATAGGAAAATAGACAGAACTTGGAAAATAATGCACTTGGCAAAAAAGGACATATGTGTTTTATCCAGAGCTCTCATAACTGAGGGGAGGAGATTCCCAGCAGGCTCCAACTGCCACCTGAGGGCTCACGTTGCCAAGGCAACGTGAGCAAGCCAGGCAGGAGTTACCTCACAGCAGATGTCCCACCTCACAGAAGGGTGAAAAACCCAGCCAACATCAGACTCTCACCAGAGGGCCCACATCACCAAGGGGATGGGAACCAGGCAGGTGTGTCTTCACACCAGTGGGGCCACATCATTGAAAGGTGAGGTACTCAGCACATGTGTCCTCAAACCAGAGGACCCACATCACCAAGGGCCTCGGAGTGAGGCAGGCAGGAGTAGCCTCACAACACTGGGCCCATAGAATAAAAAAGTGAGGAATCCAGCAGTTGGAACCTCCCAGCAGGCGGCCCAGAGCACTGAGGCTATGGGATCCAGGCCTCAGTGAACTCACAGAAGAGGGCCCATGTCATGAAACTTAGCAACCCAGCCATTGGGACCTCAGAGCAGGAGGCCCACATCCCCATGGGGATGGAAATCTGGTAGGAGTGTCCTTGCACCACTGAGAACGTATCAGAAAATTTTGGGAGACCAGCAGTTAGGGCCTGACGCCAGAGGACCCTCATCACCAAGGGAAGGAGGCTCCCAGCAGGCTCCAACTGCCACCAGAGGGCTGACGTCGCCAAGGCGATGTGTGCCAACCAGGCACGAATGACCTCACAGCAGAGGGCCCACCTCAGAGAAGTGTGACGAACCCAGTCAGGATCAGACTCGCACCAGAGGGCCCACATCACCAAATGGATTGGAACCAGGCAGGAGTGTCTTCACATGAGTAGGGCCACATCATCTAAAGGTGAGGAACCCAGAACATGTGGCTTCAAACCATAGGACACCCATCACCAAGGGGCTGGGAGTGAGGCAGGCAGGAGGAGCCTCATAACAGAGGGCCCAAAAATAAGAAAGGTGAGGAATCCAGCAGTTGGAACCTCCCAGCAGGCGGCCCAGAGCACAGAGGCTAGGGGATCCAGGCCAGAGTGAACTAACACCAGACAGCCCACATCATGAAACTGTGAGCAACCCAGACATTGGGACCTCAGAGCAGAAGGCCCACATCCCCATGGTGATGGGAACATGACAGGAGTGTCCTGGCATCACTGGGCTCACATCAGAAAATGTGGGGTGCTCAGAAGTTAGGGCCTGACGCTAGAGGGCACTCATCACGGAGAGGAGGAGGCTCCCAGCAGGCTCCAGCTGCCACCAGAGGGCTGACGTCGCCAAGGCGATGTGTGCCAGCCCGGCAGGAGTGACCTCACAGCAGAGGGCCCACCTCACAGAAGGGTGAGGAACACAGCCAGGATCAGACTCTCACCAGAGGGCCCACATCACCAAGGGGATGGGAACCAGGCAGGAGTGTCCCCACACCAGTGGGACAACATCATCGAAAGGTGAGGATCCCAGCACATGTAACCTCAAACCACAGGAACCACATCACCAAGGGGTTCGGAATGAGGCTGCCAGGACCGGCCTCACAACACAGGGTCCATAGAATATAAAAGTTGAGGAATCCAGCAGTTGGAACCTCCCAGCAAGTGGCCCAGAGCACCGAGGCTATGGGATCCAGGCCGCAGTGAACTCACAGCAGAGGGCCCACATCATGAACCTGTGAGCAGGCCAGCCGTTGGGACCTCAGAACAGAAGGCCCACATCCCCATTGGGATGGGAACCTGGCAGGAGTGGCTTCGCACCACTTAGCACATATCAGAAAATGTCAGAAGCCCAGCAGTTAGGGCCTGACGCCAGGGGTCCCTCATAACTGAAGGGAGGAGACTCCCAGCAGGTTCCAACTGTCAACAGAGGGCCCACGTCTACAAGGTGGCATGCGTCAGCCAGGCAGTAGTGACCTCACAGCAGAGGGCCTATCTCACAGAAGGGTGAGGAACCGAGGCAGGATGGGACTCTCGCCAGAGGGCCCACAACACCAAGGTGATGGGAACCAGTCAGGACTGTCCTCCGACCAGTGGGGCCACATCATCGAAAGGTGAGGAACCCAGCACATGTGGCCTCATATCAGAGGACATACATCACGAAGGGGATGGGAGTGAGGCAGGTAGGAGTAGCCTAAAAACAGAGGGCCCAAAGAATAAAAAAGGTGAGGAATCCAGCATTTGGAACCTCCCAGCAGGCGGCCGAGAGCACAGAAGCTATGGGATGCAGGCAGGAGTGAACTGACACCAGAGAGCCCACATCATGAAACTGTGAGCAACCCAGGTGTTGGGACCTCAGAGCAGAAAGCCCACATCCCCATGGGGATGGGAACCTGACAGGAGTGTCCTGGCATCACTGGGCTCACATCAGAAAACGTGGGGAGCCCAGCAGCTAGAGCCTGATGCTAGAGGGCCGTCATCACCGAGGGCAGGAGGCTCCCAGCAGGTTCCATGTGCCAAGAGAGGGCCCACGTCACCAAGGTGATGTGTGCAAGTCAGGCAGGATTGACCTCACAGCAGAGGGCCTACCTCACAGAAGAGTGAGGAACCCAGCCAGGATAAGACTGTCACCAGAAGGCCCACATCACCAAGGGGATGGGAACCAGGCAGGAGTGTCCTCACACCAGTGGGGCCACATCATTGAAAGTTGCGGAACCCAGCACATGTGGCCTCAAACCAGAAGACCCACATCACGAAGGGGTTGCGAGTGAGGCAGGCAGGAGGAGCATCACAACACAGGACCCATAGAATACAAAAGTTGAGGAATCGAGCAGTTGGAACCTCCCAGCAGGCGGCCAAGAGCACAGAGGCTATGGGATCCAGGCCACAGTGAACTAACACCAGAGAGCCCACATCATGAAATTGTGATCAACCCAGCCGTTGGAACCTCAGAGCAGAAGGCCCACATCCCCGTGGAGATGGGAACCTAAGAGGAGTGCCTGAGCATCACTGGGCTCACTAAGAAAAGTTGGGGAGCCCAGCAGTTAGGGCCTGACGTCAGAGGGCCCTCATCACAGATGTGAGGAGGCTCCCAGCAGGGTCCAAGTGCCACCAGAGGGCTCATGTCAACAAGGCGAGGTGAGCAAGCCAGGCAAGAGTTACCTGATAGTAGAGGGCCCACCTCACAGATGGGTGAGGAACCCAGCCAGGATCAGACTCTCACCAGAGGGCCCACATCACAAAGGGGATGGGAACCAGTCAGGATTATCCTCACACCAGTGGGGTCTCATCATCTTAAGGTGAGGAACCCAGCACATGTGTCCTCAAACCAGAGGACACACATCACCAAGGGCCTTGGAGTGAGGCAGGCAGGAGTACCTCACAACACAGAGCATATAATATAAAAAACGTGAGGATTCCAGCATTTAGACCTTCCAGCAGGCGGCCCAGAACACCGAGGCTATGGGATCCAGGCCACAGTGAACTCACAGCAGAGGGCCCACATCATAAAACTGTGAGCAACCCGGGCGTTGGGACCTCAGCGCAGAAGGCCCACATCCCCATGGGAATGGGAACCTGGCTGGAGTGTCCTTGCACCACTGGGCGCACATCAGAAAATGTGGGGAGCCCACCATTTAGGGCCTGACGCCAGAGGGCCGTCATCACCGAAAGGAGGAGGCACCCTGCACGCTCCAACTGCCACCAGAGGGCTCACGTCTCCAAGGTGACGTGTGCCAGCCAGGCAGGAGTGACCTCACAGCAGAGGGCCTACCTCACAGAACGTTGAGGAACCCAGCCATGATTAGACTCTCGCCAGAGGGCCCACCTCACCAAGGGGATGGGAACCAGGCAGGAGTGTCCTCACACGAGTGGGGCCACATCATCGAAAGGTGAGGAACGCAGCACATGTGGCCTCAAGCCATAGGACAGTCATCACCAAGGGGCTGGCAGTGAGGCAGGCAGGAGGAGCCTCACAACAGAGGGCACATAGAATAAAAAAGTTGAGGAATCCAGCAGTTGTTACCTCCCAGCAGGCGGCTCAGAGCACTGATGATAAGGGATCCTTGCCGGAGTGAACTCACAGCAGAGGGCCCACATCATGGTACTGTGAGCAAGCCAGCCGTTTTGACCTCAGAGCAGAAGGCCCATATCCCCATGGGGATGGGAACCTGGCAAGAGTGTCCTCACTCACTTGGCACACATCAGATAATGTGAGGAGCATAGCAGTTATGGCCTAAGGCAAGAGGGCCCTCATCACCGAGGGGAGGAGGATCCCAGCACACTCCAACTGCCACCAGAGGTCCCACGTCGTCAAGGTGACGTGTGCCAGACAGGCATGATTGACACCACAGCAGAGGGCCCACCTCACAGAAAGGTGAGGAACCCAGCCAGGATCAGACTCTCACCTGAGGGCCCACATCAGCAAGGGGATGGGAACCAGTCAGGACTGTCTTCCCTCCAGTGGGGCCACATCATCGAAAGGTGAGGAACCCAGCACATGTGGCCTCAAATCAGAGGACACATATCACAAAGGGAATGGGAGTGAGGCAGGCAGGAGTAGCCTAAAAACAGAGGGCCCAAAGAATAAGAAAGGTGAGGAATCCAGCAGTTGGAACCTCCCAGCAGGCGGCCGAGAGCACAGAAGCTATGGGATGCAGGCAGGAGTGAACTAACAGCAGAGAGCCCACATCATGAAACTGTGAGCAACCCAGGCGTTGGGACCTCAGAGCAGAAGGCCCACATCCCAATGGGGATTTGAACCTGGCTGGAGTGTCCTCACACCACTGGGCGCACATCACAAAATGTGGGGAGCCCAGCAGTTAGGGCCTGACGCCAGAGGGCCCTCATCACCGAGGGGAGGAGGCTCCCAGCAGGCTCCAAGTGCCACCAGAGGGCTCATGTCCACAAGGCGAGGTGAGCAAGCCAGGTAGGAGTGACCTCACAGCCGACGGCCCACCTCACAGATGGGTGAGGAACCCAGACAGGATCAGACTTCAACAGAGGGCCCACATCACCAAGGGGATGTGAACCAGGCAGGAGTCTCCTAAGACCATTGGTCCCACATCATCGAAAGGTGAGGAACCCAGCACATGTGGCCTCAAACCAGACGACACAAATCACGAAGGGGCTGGGAGTGAGGCAGGCAGGAGGATCCTCACAACAGAGGGCCCAAAAAATTAAAAAAGTGAGGAATCCAGCAGTTGGAACCTCCCAGCAGGCGGCCAAGAGCACAGAGGCTATGGGATCCAGGCCTCTGTGAACTAACACCAGAGAGCCCACATCATGAAAATGTGAACAACCCAGCCGTTGGGACCTCAGAGCAGAAGGCCCACATCCCCATGGAGATGGGATCCTAAGAGGAGTGCCAAAGCATCACTGGGCTCACTAAGAAAAGTTGGTGAGCCCAGCAGTTAGGGCCTGACCCAAGAGGGCCCTCATCACCGGGGGAGGGGATTCCCAGCACGCTCCAACTGCCACCACACGGCTGACTTCACCAAGGCAATGTGTGCCAGCCATGCAGGAGTGACCTATCAGCAGAGGGTCTCCCTCACAGGTGGGTGAGGAACACAGCCAGGAACAGACTCTCACCAGGGGGTCCACATAACCACGTGGATGAGAACCAGGCAGGAGTGTCCTCACACTAGTGGGGCCACATCATCGAAAGGTGAGGAACCCAGCAAAGGTGGCCACAAACCAGAGGACCCACATTACCAAGGAGTTGAGAGTGAGGTAGGTGTCTGGACGGGCATATTTAACACTCATTTCCCACCAGGAAGAGGAATTAACCAAAGGCTCAGCGTGCCCTGCCAGAAGCAGATTAGGGCCTGAAGCAGTCTTGCGGGTTTGCGGCCAGCTCACAAGAAAGCGAGTTGAAGGAAGGAGCTCAGGGGCCCTGTAATTCACAAACCTGCAGAGTTATAAATGACAGATAACGTCCAAAAATATATTGAAGTAAGGCTGCGAAGAGGACTTGAAAGCGGGGCAGAATTGCAGGAAACCGATTTCAGGAGGTAGACTGGATTTGCATTTAAAGCATAGGAAAAGAGGCAGAACATCGACAATGATGCACTTGGCATAAAAGGGCGTATGAGTTTGTTCCTGAATACATTCAGGAACAAACACATACGTCCTTTTTGGCAAACCAAGCAAGCTTGCAATGGAAATCCGAACTACTATGAAGTCTCACTTCCCCCCGGTCTAAAGGGCCATCTGAAAAAAGTGTAAAATCCAGAAAGGCAAGACAGGCCATGGGGAAAAAGGAGCCTGGTTATGCTGATGGGCGGGATGTAAATTGCCAACAGCCACTCTGGAGAAGTGTATGGTGTTTCCTGATACATCTGAAAAACAAAGCAACAGAGTCTAGGGCATTTCCACTTATGGTCCTATAGCTTAGGGAAATTAAAATCAAAAAGACACAGCCACCCCAAAATTTGGGACGGCTCTGTTTACAGGAACCTCTTCTACAGTACAAGTTAAATATCCCAGAGAACAAATAATTGATAAAGAAGTTGCGGTATACGTACAACAGAATACCACTCAGCAATGATATCTGTGTCACCAGACCTGTACCAGCATAATGAGTGGATTGAGGCACGATGATTCTAAGTGAAATAAGTCACAAAGGAAAAGAAACATCATAAGGTATCACTAATGCACGGAATGTAAACTTGGCTACACATGAACTGAATTACAAAACAGAACAGGGTCTCAAGTTTAGAAAACCAACTTACGCTTGCTTAAGGGGAAAGGTGAGTTGGGGTGCTGCATAAAACCAGAGATTGAAATTAGCACAGATACCTTTAGATAAGCCAAATATATAACAACAAGAGCTACTCCTTGCTCAACGAAGTGGACTCAACACCCCATATCAAACGCCTAAGAATATACCTGACTAGTAAGAATCTTAAAACCTATGGATTTATATGTCTCCGAAAGAGAATCAAGCGTGTGTACAGCTGCATAAACCCAGCAGTGACAGGATTGGTGAGGTTCGGTGAGCAAATGCAGACCCTTTGAAGTCATATTGCATGGTACCCATTCCATGGGTCTCAACTCTCCAGGTTTAAGGGATTCTTCCTTCAGCTAAAACATACTTGTGGAACCCAGAGTATGATCCAACGTGTGATCGGGAACCATGTTCAAATGTGTCTCAGTTTTCGTCCCCTGGTACTCGGGTGCAACATTTCTAGACGCTTTACTAACACTCTCCCCACTTGGAGAGTCAGTGCCTTTAACCTACTCTTTCCCTATTTGCAATTTCTGCTTAATATGAACAGGAATAGGGAGAACCAATGAGAGACTAGCTGGAGGTATCTGGACGGGCAAATTTAACTCTCATTTCCCACCAGGAAGAGGAATTAACCAAAGGCTCAGCGTGCCATGCCGGAACCACACTAGGGCCTGAAGCAATCCTGCGGTGTTGCGGCCAGCTCAAAAGAAAGCGAGTTGAAGTAAGGAGCTCAGGGGCACTGTAATTCACAAACCTGCACAGTTATAAATGACAGTTATCGTCCAAAAATATATTGAAGTAAGGCTGCCAAGAGGACTTGAAGGTGGGGCAGAATTGCAGGAAACCGATTTCAGGAGGTAGACTGGAATTGCATGTAAAGCATAGGAAAAGAGGCAGAACGTCCACAATGATGCACTTGGCCAAAAAGGATGTATGCGTTTTTTCCTGAATATATTCAGGAAAAAACGCATACGCCCTTTTTGGCCAACCAAGCAAGCTTGCAAAGGAAATCTGCACTACAATGAAGTCTCACTGCCCCGGAGTCAAAAGGGCCATCTGAAAAAAGTGTAAAATCCAGAAAGGCAGGACAGGCCATGGAGAACTGGGAGCCTTGTTATGCTGATGGGCGGGATGTAAATTGCCAACAGCCACTCTGGAGAAGTGTATGGTGTTTCCTGAAACATCTACAAAACAAAGCAACAGAGCCTAGGGCAATTCCATTTATGGTCCTATAGCTTAGGGAAATTAAAATCAAAAAGACACAGCCACCCCAAAGTTTGGGACGGCTCTGTTTACAAGAACCTCGTTTACGGTACAAGTTCAATATCACAGAAAGCAAAAAATCGATAAAGAAGTTGTGGTACTTACGTACAATGCAATATCACTCAGCAATGAAATCTATGTCATCAGGCCCGTAGCAGCATAATGAGTGGATTCAGGTACGATGATTCTCAGTGAAATAAGTCACACAGAAAAAGAAACATCATAAGATATCACTAATACACGGAATGTAAACTTGGCTACACAGGAACTGAATTTCAAAACAGAACAGGGTCTCAAAAGTAGAAAACCAACTTATGCTTGCTTAAGGGGAAAGGTGAGTTGGGGTGCTGCATAAAACCAGAGATTGAAATTAGCACAGATACCGTTCCATAAGCCAAATATGTAATAGACAAGAGCTACTCCTTGCTCAACGAAGTGGACTCAACACCCCATATTAAACGCCTAAGAATATACCTGACAAGTAAGAATCTTAAAACCTATGGATTTATATGTCTCCAAAAGGGAATCAGGCGTGTGTACAGCGGCATAAACGCAGCAGTGATAGGATTGGTGAGGTTCGGTGAGCAAATGCAGACCCTTTGAAGTCATATTGCATGGTACCCATTCCATGGGTCTCAACTCTCCAGGTTTAAGGGATTCTTCCTTCAGCTAAAACATGCATGTGGAACCCAGAGTATGATCCACCGTGTGATCGGGAAATGTGTTCAAATGTGTCTCAGTTTTCGTCCCCTGGTACTCGGGTGCAACATTCGAAACCCTTTACTAACACTCTCCCCACTTGGAGAGTCAGTGCCTTTAACCTCCTGTTTGGCCCAGTTTGCAATTTCTGCGGAAAATGAACAGGAATAGGGAGAACCAATGAGAGACTAGCTGGAGGTGTCTGGACGGGCAAACTTAACTCTCAATTCCCACCAGGAAGAGGAATTAACCAAAGGTTCAGCGTGCCATCCCGGAACAACCCTAGGGCCTAAAGCAATGCTGCGGTGTTGCGGCCAGCTCACAAGAAAGCGAGTTGAAGAAAGGAGCTCAGGGGCACTTTCATTCACAAACCTGCAGAGTTATAAATGACAGCTATCGTCCAAAAATATATTAAAGTAAGGCTTCCAAGAGGACTTGAAAGCGGGGCAGAATTGCAGGAAACCGATTTCAGGAGGTAGACTGGAATTGCATGTAAAGCATAGGAAAAGAGGCAGAACGTCCTCAATGATGCACTTGGCAAAAAATGGCATATGCGTTTTTTCCTGAATATATTCAGGAAAAAACGCATATGCCCTTTTTGGCCAACCAAGCAAGCTTGCAAAGGAAATCTGCACTACAATGAAGTCTCACTGCCCCCCGGTCAAAAGGGGCATCTGAAAAAAGTGTAAAATCCAGAAATGCAGGACAGGCCATGGAGAACTGGGAGCCTTGTTATGCTGATGGGCGGGATGTAAATTGCCAACAGCCACTCTGGAGAAGTGTATGGTGTTTCCGGAAACATCCAAAAAACAAAGCAACAGAGCCTAGGGCACTTCCACTTATGGTCCTATAGTTTAGGGAAATTAAAATCAAAAAGACACAGCCACCCCAAAGTTTGGGTCGGCTCTGTTTACAAGAACCTCATTTACGGTACAAGTTCAATATCACAGAAAGCGAAAAATGGATAAAGAAGTTTTGGTACTTATATACAATGCAATATCACTCAGCAATGAAATCTATGTCATCAGGCCCGTAGCAGCATAATGAGTGGAGTCAGGTACGATGATTCTAAGTGAAATAAGTCACACAGAAAAAGAAACATCATAAGATATCACTAATACACGGAATATAAACTTGGCTACACAGCAAATGAATTACAAAACAGAACAGGGTCTCAAATGTAGAAAACCAACTTATGCTTGCTTAAGGGGAAAGGTGAGTTGGGGTGCTGCATAAAACCAGAGATTGAAAGTAGCACAGATACCGTTCCATAAGCCAAATATGTAATAGACAAGAGCTACTCCTTGCTCAATGAACTGCACTCAACACCCATATTAAACGCCTAAGAATATACCTGACTAGTAAGAATCTTAAAACCTATGGATATATATGTCTCTGAAAGAGAATCAAGCGTATGTACAGCTGCATAAACGCAGCAGTGATAGGTTTCGTGAGGATAGGTGATCAAATGCAGACCCTTTGAAGTCATATTGCAGGGTACCCATTCCATGGGTCTCAACTCTCCAAGTTTAAGGGATTCTTCCTTCAGCTAAAACATGCATGTGGAACCCAGAGTATGATCCACTGTGTGATCGGGAAACGTGTTCAAATGTGTCTCAGTTTTCGTCCCCTGGTACTCGGGTGCAACATTCCAGACGCTTTACTAACACTCTCCCCACTTGGAGAGTCAGTGTCTTTAACCTCCTGGGTGGCCCAGTTTGCAATTTCTGCAGAAAATGAACAGGAATAGGGAGAACCAATGAGAGACTAGCTGGAGGTGTCTGGACGGGCAAATTTAACTCTCATTTCCCACCAGGAAGAGGAATTAACCAAAGGCTCAGCGTGCCATGCCGGAACCACACTAGGGCCTGAAGCAATCCTGCGGTGTTGCGGCCAGCTCACAAGAAAGCGAGTTGAAGTAAGGAGCTCAGGGGCACTGTAATTCACAAACCTACAGAGTTATAAATGACCGCTATCGTCCAAAAATATATTGAAGTAATGCTGCCAAGAGGACTTGAAGGTGGGGCAGAATTGCAGGAAACCGATTTCAGGAGGTAGACTGGAATTGCATGTAAAGCATAGGAAAAGAGGCAGAACGTCCACAATGATGCACTTGGCCAAAAAGGACGTATGCGTTTTTTCCTGAATATATTCAGGAAAAAACGCATACGCCCTTTTTGGCCAACCAAGCAAGCTTGCAAAGGAAATCTGCACTACAATGAAGTCTCACTGCCCCCCGGTCAAAAGGGCCATCTGAAAATAGTGTAATATCCAGAAGGGCAGGACAGGCCATGGAGAACTGGGAGCCTTGTTATGCTGATGGGCGGGATGTAAATTGCCAACAGCCACTCTGAAGAAGTGTATGGTGTTTCCTGAAACATCTAAAAAACAAAGCAACTGAGCCTAGGGCACTTCCACTTATGGTCCTATAGCTTAGCGAAATTAAAATCAAAAAGACACAGCCACCCCAAAGTTTGGGACGGCTCTGTTTACAAGAACCTCATTTCCGGTACAAGTTCAATATCACAGAAAGCGAAAAATGGATACAGACGTTGTGGTACTTACGTACAATGCAATATCACTCAGCAATGAAATCTATGTCATCAGGCCCGTAGCAGCATAATGAGTGGATTCAGGTACGATGATTCTAAGTGAAATAAGTCACACAGAAAAAGCAACATCATAAGATATCACTAATACACGGAATGTAAACTTGGTTACACAGGAACTGCATTACAAAACAGAACAGGGTCTCAAATGTAGAAAACCAACTTATGCTTGCTTAAGGGGAAAGGTGAGTTGGGGTACTGCATAAATCCAGAGATTGAAATTAGCACAGATACTGTTCCATTAGCTAAATATGTAATAGACAAGAGCTACTCCTTGCTCAACGAAGTGGACTCAACACCCCATATTAAACGCCTAAGAATATACCTGACTAGTAAGAATCTTAAAACCTATGGATTTATATGTCTCCGAAAGAGAATCAAGCGTGTGTACAGCGGCATAAACGCAGCAGTGATAGGATTGGTGAGGTTCGGTGACCAAATGCAGACCCTTTGAAGTCATATTGCATGGTACCCATTCCATGGGTCTCAACTCTCCAGGTTTAAGGGATTCTTCCTTCAGCTAAAACATGCATGTGGAACCCAGAGTATGATCCACCGTGTGATGGGGAAACGTTTTCAAATGTGTCTCAGTTTTCGTCCCCTGGTACTCGGGTGCAACATTTCTAGACGCTTTACTAACACTCTCCCCACTTGGAGAGTCAGTGCCTTTAACCTCCTGTTTGGCCCAGTTTGCAATTTCTGCGTAAGATGAACAGGAATAGGGAGAACCAATAAGAGACTAGCTGGAGGTATCTGGACGGGCAAATTTAACTCTCATTCCCCACCAGGAAGAGGAATTAACCAAAGGCTCAGCGTGCCGTGCCGGAACCACACTAGGGCCTGAAGCAATCCTGCGGTGTTGCGGCCAGCTAAGAAGAAAGCGAGTTGAAGAAAGGAGCTCAGGGGCACTGTAATTCACGAACATGCAGAGTTAAAAATGACAGCTATCGTCCAAAAATATATTGAAGTAAGGCTGCCAAGAGGACTTGAAAGCGGGGCAGAATTGCAGGAAACCGATTTCAGGAGGTAGACTGGAATTGCATGTAAAGCATAGGAAAAGAGGCAGAAGGTCCACAATGATGCACTTGGCCAAAAAGGGCGTATGCGTTTTTTCCTGAATATATTCAGGAAAAAACGCATACGCCCTTTTTGGCAAACCAAGCAAGCTTGCAAAGGTAATCTGCACTACAATGAAGTCTCACTGCCCCCCGGTCAAAAGGGCCATCTGAAAAAAGTGTAAAATCCAGAAAGGCAGGACAGGCCATGGAGAACTGGGAGCCTTGTTATGCTGATGGGCAGGATGTAAATTGCCAACAGCCACTCTGGAGAACTGTATGGTGTTTCCTGAAACATCTAAAAAACAAAGCAACAGAGCCTAGGGTACTTCCACTTATGGACCTATAGCTTAGGGAAATTAAAATCAAAAAGACACAGCCACCCCAAAGTTTGGGACGGCTCTGTTTACAAGAACCTCGTTTACGGTACAAGTTCAATATCACAGAAAGCGATAAATGGATACAGACGTTGTGGTACTTACATACAATGCAATATCACTCGGCAATGAAATCTATGTCATCAGGCTCCTAGCAGCATAATGAGTGGATTCAGGTACGATGCTTCTAAGTGAAATAAGTCATACAGAAAAAGAAACATCATAAGATATCACTAATACACGGAATGTAAACTTGGCTACACAGGAACTGCATTACAAAACAGAACAGGGTCTCAAATGTAGAAAACCAACTTATGCTTGCTTAAGGGGAAAGGTGAGTTGGGGTGCTGCATAAAACCAGAGATTGAAATTAGCACAAATACCGTTCCATAAGCCAAATATGTAATAGACAAGAGCTACTCCTTGCTCAACGAAGTGGACTCAACACCCCATATTAAACGCATAACAATATACCTGACTAGTAAGGATCTTAAAACCTATGGATTTATATGTCTCCGAAAGAGAATCAAGCATGTGTACAGCGGCATAAACACAGCAGTGATAGGATTGGTGAGGTTCGGTGAGCAAATGCAGACCCTTTGAAGTCATAATGCATGGTACCCATTCCATGGGTGTCAACTCTCCAGGTTTAAGGGATTCTTCCTTCAGCTAAAACATGCATGTGGAACCCAGAGTATGATAAACCATGTGATCGGGAAACGTGTTCAAATGTGTCTCAGTTTTCGTCCCCTGGTACTCGGGTGCAACATTCCAGACGCTTTACTAACACTCTCCCCACTTGGAGAGTCAGTGCCTTTAACCTCCTGTTTGACCCAGTTTGCAATTTCTGCGGAAAATGAACAGGAATAGGGAGAACCAATGAGAGACTAGCTGGAGGTGTCTGGACGGGCAAATTTAACTCTCATTTCCCACCAGGAAGAGGAATTAACCAAAGGCTCAGCGAGCCATTCCGGAACCACACTAGGGCCTGAAGCAATCTTGCGGTGTTGCGGCCAGCTCACAAGAAAGCGAGTTGAAGAAAGGAGCTCAGGGGCACTGTAATTCACAAAGCTGCAGAGTTAAAAATGACAGCTATCGTCCAAAAATATATTAAAGTAAGGCTTCCAAGAGGACTTGAAAGCGGGGCAGAATTGCAGGAAACCGATTTCAGGAGGTAGACTGGAATTGCATGTAAAGCATAGGAAAAGAGGCAGAAGGTCCACAATGATGCACTTGGCCAAAAAGGGCGTATGCGTTTTTTCCTGAATATATTCAGGAAAAAACGCATACGCCCTTTTTGGCCAACCAAGCAAGCTTGCAAAGGAAATCTGCACTACAATGAAGTCTCACTGCCCCCCAGTCAAAAGGGCCATCTGAAAAAAGTGTAAAATCCAGAAAGGCAGGACAGGCCATGGAGAACTGGGAGCCTTGTTATGCTGATGGGCGGGATGTAAATTGCCAACAGCCACTCTGGAGAAGTGTATGGTGTTTCCTGAAACATCTACAAAACAAAGCAACAGAGCCTAGGGCAATTCCATTTATGGTCCTATAGCTTAGGGAAATTAAAATCAAAAAGACACAGCCACCCCAAAGTTTGGGACGGCTCTGTTTACAAGAACCTCGTTTACGGTACAAGTTCAATATCACAGAAAGCAAAAAATCGCTAAAGAAGTTGTGGTACTTACGTACAATGCAATATCACTCAGCAATGAAATCTATGTCATCAGGCCCGTAGCAGCATAATGAGTGGATTCAGGTACGATGATTCTCAGTGAAATAAGTCACACAGAAAAAGAAACATCATAAGATATCACTACTACACGGAATGTAAACTTGGCTACACAGGAACTGAATTTCAAAACAGAACAGGGTCTCAAAAGTAGAAAACCAACTTACGCTTGCTTAAGGGGAAAGGTGAGTTGGGGTGCTGCATAAAACCAGAGATTGAAATTAGCACAGATACCGTTCCATAAGCCAAATATGTAATAGACAAGAGCTACTCCTTGCTCAACGAAGTGGACTCAACACACCATATTAAACGCCTAAGAATATACCTGACAAGTAAGAATCTTAAAACCTATGGATTTATATGTCTCCAAAAGGGAATCAGGCGTGTGTACAGCGGCATAAACGCAGCAGTGATAGGATTGGTGAGGTTCGGTGAGCAAATGCAGACCCTTTGAAGTCATATTGCATGGTACCCATTCCATGGGTCTCAACTCTCCAGGTTTAAGGGATTCTTCCTTCAGCTAAAACATGCATGTGGAACCCAGAGTATGATCCACCGTGTGATCGGGAAATGTGTTCAAATGTGTCTCAGTTTTCGTCCCCTGGTACTCGGGTGCAACATTCCAAACCCTTTACTAACACTCTCCCCACTTGGAGAGTCAGTGCCTTTAACCTCCTGTTTGGCCCAGTTTGCAATTTCTGCGGAAAATGAACAGGAATAGGGAGAACCAATGAGAGACTAGCTGGAGGTGTCTGGACGGGCAAACTTAACTCTCAATTCCCACCAGGAAGAGGAATTAACCAAAGGTTCAGCGTGCCATCCCGGAACAACCCTAGGGCCTAAAGCAATGCTGCGGTGTTGCGGCCAGCTCACAAGAAAGCGAGTTGAAGAAAGGAGCTCAGGGCCACTGTCATTCACAAACCTGCAGAGTTATAAATGACAGCTATCGTCCAAAAATATATTAAAGTAAGGCTTCCAAGAGGACTTGAAAGCGGGGCAGAATTGCAGGAAACCGATTTCAGGAGGTAGACTGGAATTGCATGTAAAGCATAGGAAAAGAGGCAGAACGTCCTCAATGATGCACTTGGCAAAAAATGGCATATGCGTTTTTTCCTGAATATATTCAGGAAAAAACGCATATGCCCTTTTTGGCCAACCAAGCAAGCTTGCAAAGGAAATCTGCACTACAATGAAGTCTCACTGCCCCCCGGTCAAAAGGGGCATCTGAAAAAAGTGTAAAATCCAGAAAGGCAGGACAGGCCATGGAGAACTGGGAGCCTTGTTATGCTGATCGGCGGGATGTAAATTGCCAACAGCCACTCTGGAGAAGTGTATGGTGTTTCCGGAAACATCCAAAAAACAAAGCAACAGAGCCTAGGGCACTTCCACTTATGGTCCTATAGTTTAGGGAAATTAAAATCAAAAAGACACAGCCACCCCAAAGTTTGGGCCGGCTCTGTTTACAAGAACCTCATTTACGGTACAAGTTCAATGTCACAGAAAGCGAAAAATGGATAAAGAAGTTGTGGTACTTACGTACAATGCAATATCACTCAGCAATGAAATCTATGTCATCAGGCCCGTAGCAGCATAATGAGTGGATTCAGGTACGATGATTCTAAGTGAAATAAGTCACACAGAAAAAGAAATATCATAAGATATCACTAATACACGGAATGTAAACTTGGCTACACAGGAACTGAATTACAAAACAGAACAGGGTCTCAAATGTAGAAAACCAACTTATGCTTGCTTAAGGGGAAAGGTGAGTTGGGGTGCTGCATAAAACCAGAGATTGAAATTAGCACAGATACCGTTCCATAAGCCAAATATGTAATAGACAAGAGCTACACCTTGCTCAACGAAGTGGACTCAACACCCCATATTAAACGCCTAAGAATATACCTGACTAGTAAGAATCTTAAAACCTATGGATTTATATGTCTTGAAAAGAGAATCAAGCGTGTGTACAGTGGCATAAACGCAGCAGTGATACGATTGGTGAGGTTCGGTGAGCAAATGCAGACCCTTTGAAGTCATCTTGCATGGTACCCATTCCATAGGTCTCAACTCTCCAGGTTTAAGGGATTCTTCCTTCAGCTAAAACATGCATGTGGAACCCAGAGTATGATCCACCGTGTGATCGGGAAACGTGTTCAAATATGTCTCAGTTTTCATTCCCTGGTACTCGGTGCAACATTCCAGACGCTTTACTAACACTCTCCCCACTTGGAGAGTCAGTGCCTTTAACCTCCTGTTTGGTCCATTTTGCAATTTCTGGGGAAAATGAACAGAAATAGGGAGAACCAATGAGAGACTAGCTGGAGGTGTCTGGACGGGCAAATTTAACTCTCATTTCCCACTAGGAAGAGGAATTAACCAAAGGCTCAGCGTGCCATGCCAGAACCATACTAGGGCTGAAGCAATCCTGCGGTGTTGCGGCCAGCTCACAAGAAAGCGAGTTGAAGAAAGAAGCTCAGGGGCACTGTCATTCACAAACATGCAGAGTTATAAATGACAGTTATCGTCCAAAAATATATTGAAGTAAGGCTGCCAAGAGGACTTGAAAGCGGGGCAGAATTGCAGGAAACCGATTTCAGGAGGTAGACAGGAATTGCATGTAAAGCATAGGAAAAGAGGCAGAACGTCCACAATGATGCACTTGGACAAAAAGGGCGTATGCGTTTTTTCCTGAATATATTCAGGAAAAAACGCATACGCCCTTTTTGGCCAACCAAGCAAGCTTGCAAAGGAAATCTGCACTACAATGAAGTCTCACAGCCCCCCGGTGAAAAGGGCCATCTGAAAAAAGTGTAAAATCCAGAAAGGCAGGACAGGCCATGGAGGACTGGGAGCCTTGTTATGCTGATGGGCGGGATGTAAATTGCCTACAGCCACTCTGGAGAAGTGTATGGTGTTTCCTGAAACATCCAAAAAACAAAGCAACAGAACCTAGGTCACTTCCACTTATGGTCCTATAGCTGAGGGAAATTAAAATCAAAAAGACACAGCCACCCCAAAGTTTGGGACGGCTCTGTTTACAAGAACCTCATTTCCGGTACAAGTTCAATATCGCAGAAAGCGAAAAATGGATAAAGAAGTTGTGGTACTTACGTCCAATGCAATATCACTCAGCAATGAAATCTATGTCATCAGGCCCGTAGCAGAATAATGAGTGGGTTCAGGTATGATGATTGTAAGTGAAATAAATCACACAGAAAATGAAACATCATAAGATATCTAATACACAGAATGTAAACTTGGCTACACAGGAACTGAATTACAAAACAGAACACGGTCTCAAATGTAGAAAACCAACTTATGCTTGCTTAAGCGGAACGGTGAGTTGGGGTGCTGCATAAAACCAGTGATTGAAATTAGCAGATATTGTTCCATAAGTCCAATATATAACAGACAAGAGCTACTCCTTGCTCAACGAAGTGGACTCAACACTCCATATTAAATGCCTTAGAATATACCTGACTAGTAAGGATCTTAAAACCTATGGATTTATATGTCTCCGAAAGAGAATCAAGCGTGTGTACAGCGGCATAAGCACAGCAGTGATAGGATTGGTGAGGTTCGGTGAGCAAATGCAGACCCTTTGAAGTTATATTGCATGGTACCCATTCCATGGGTCTCAACTCTCCAGGTTTAAGGGATTCTTCCTTCAGCAAAAACATGCATGTGGAACCCAGAGTATGATCCACCGAGTGATCGGGAAACGTGTTCAAATGTGTCTCAGTTTTCTTCCCCTGGTACTCGGGTGCAACATTCCAGATGCTTTACTAACACTCTCCCCACTTGGAGAGTCAGTGCCTTTAACCTCCTGTTTGGCCCAGTTTGCAATTTCTGCGTAAGATGAACAGGAATAAGGAGAAGCAATGGGAGACTGTCTGTAGGTGTTTGGACGGGCAAATTTAACTCTCATTTCCCACCAGGAAGACGAATGAACCAAAGGCTCCATGTGCCGTGCTGGAACTAGATTAGGGCCTAAAGAGATCCTGCGGTTTTGCAGCCAGCTCACAAGAAATCGAGTTGAAGAAAGGAGCTGAGGGGCACTGTAATTCACAAACCTGCGGAGTTATAAATGACAGCTATCATCCAAAATTTTACTGAAGTAAGCCTGCGAAGAGGACTTGAATGCGGGGCAGAATTTCTGGAAACCGATTTCAGAAGGTACACGGGAGTCGCTCTTAAAGCATAGGAAAAGAGACAGAACTTGGAAATTAATGCACTTGGCAAAAAAGGGCATATGTGTTTTATCCAGAGCTCTCATAACTGAAGGGAGGAGATTCCCAGCAGGCTCTAACTGCCACCTGAGGGCTCACATTGCCAAGGCAACGTGAGCAAGCCAGGCAGGAGTTACCTCACAGCAGAGGTCCCACCTCAGAGAAGGGTGAAAAACCCAGCCAACATCAGACTCTCACCAGAGGGCCCACATCACCAAGGGGATGGGAGCCAGGCAGGAGTGTCCCCACACCAGTGGGACAACATCATCGAAAGGTGAGGATCCCAGCACATGTAGCCTCAAACCAGAGGAACCACATCACCAAGGGGTTCGGAATGAGGCTGGCAGGACCGGCCTCACAACACAGGGTCCATAGAATATAAAACTTGAGGAATCCAGCAGTTGGAACCTCCCAGCAAGTGGCCCAGAGCACCGAGGCTATGGGATCCAGGCCGCAGTGAACTCACAGCAGAGGGCCCACATCATGAACCTGTGAGCAGGCCAGCCGTTGGGACCTCAGAACAGAAGGCCCACATCCCCATTGGGATGGGAACCTGGCAGGAGTGGCTTCGCACCACTTAGCACATATCAGAAAATGTTAGGAGCCCAGCAGTTAGGGCCTGACGCCAGGGGGCCCTCATAACTGAGGGGAGGAGACTCCCAGCAGGTTCCAACTGCCAACAGAGGGCCCACGTCTACAAGGTGGCATGCGCCAGCCAGGCAGTAGTGACCTCACAGCAGAGGGCCTATCTCACAGAAGGGTGAGGAACCGAGGCAGGATGAGACTCTCGCCAGAGAGCCCACAACACCAAGGGGATGGGAACCAGGCAGGAGTGTCCTCACACCAGTGGGGCCACATCATTGAAAGTTGAGGAACCCAGCACATGTGGCCTCAAACCAGAAGACCCACATCACGAAGGGGTTGCGAGTGAGGCAGGCAGGAGGAGCATCACAACACAGGACCCATAGAATACAAAAGTTGAGGAATCGAGCAGTTGGAACCTCCCAGCAGGCGGTCAAGAGCACAGAGGCTATGGGATCCAGGCCACAGTGAACTAACACCAGAGAGCACACATCATGATATTGAGATCAACCCAGCCGTTGGGACCTCAGAGCAGAAGGCCCACATCCCCATTGAGATGGGAACCTAAGAGGAGTGCCCGAGCATCACTGGGCTCACTAAGAAAAGTTGGGGAGCCCAGCAGTTAGGGCCTGACGTCAGAGGGCCCTCATCACAGAGGTGAGGAGGCTCCCAGCAGTGTCCAAGTGCCACCAGAGAGCTCATGTCAACAAGGCGAGGTGAGCAAGCCAGGCAAGAGTTACCTGATAGTAGAGGGCCCACCTCACAGATGGGTGAGGAACCCAGCCAGGATCAGACTCTCACCAGAGGGCCCACATCACAAAGGGGATGGGAACCAGTCAGGATTATCCTCACACCAGTGGGGCCTCATCATCTTAAGGTGAGGAACCCAGCACATGTGTCCTCAAACCAGAGGACACACATCACCAAGGGCCTTGGAGTGAGGCAGGCAGGAGTAGCCTCACAACACAGGGCACATAATATAAAAAACGTGAGGATTCCAGCATTTAGACCTTCCAGCAGGTGGCTCAGAACACCGAGGCTATGGGATCCAGGCCACAGTGAACTCACAGCAGAGGGCCCACATCATAAAAATGTGAGCAACCCAGGCGTTGGGACCTCAGTGCAGAAGGCCCACATCCCCATGGGAATGGGAACCTGGCTGGAGTGTCCTCGCACCACTGGGCGCACATCAGAAAATGTGGGGAGCCCACCATTTAGGGCCTGACACCAGAGGGCCTTCATCACCGAGAGGAGGAGGCACCCTGCACGCTCCAACTGCCACCAGAGGGCTCACGTCTCCAAGGTGACGTGTACCAGCCAGGCAGGAGTGACCTCACAGGAGAGGGCCTACCTCACAGAACGTTGAGGAACCCAGCCAGGATTAGACTCTGCCAGAGGGCCCACCTCACCAAGGGGATGGGAACCAGGCAGGAGTGTCCTCACACGAGTGGGGCCACATCATTGAAAGGTGAGGAACGCAGCACATGTGGCCTCAAGCCATAGGACAGTCATCACCAAGGGGCTGGGAGTGAGGCAGGCAGGAGGAGCCTCACAACAGAGGGCACATAGAATAAAAAAGTTGAGGAATGCAGCAGTTGGAACCTCCCAGCAGGTGGCTCAGAGCACCGATGATAAGGGATCCTTGCCGGAGTGAACTCACAGCAGAGGGCCCACATCATGGTACTGTGAGCAAGCCAGCCGTTTTGACCTCAGAGCAGAAGGCCCATATCCCCATGGGGATGGGAACCTGGCAAGAGTGTCCTCACTCACTTGGCGCACATCAGAACATGTGGGGAGCCCAGCAGTTATGGCCTAAGGCAAGAGGGCCCTCATCACCGAGGGGAGGAGGATCCCAGCACACTCCAACTGCCACCAGAGGTCCCACGTCGTCAAGGTGACGTGTGCCAGACAGGCATGATTGACCTCACAGCAGAGGGCCCACCTCACAGAAGGGTGAGGAACTCAGCCAGGATCAGACTCTCACCTGAGGGCCCACATCAGCAAGGGGATGGGAACCAGTCAGGACTGTCTTCCCTCCAGTGGGGCCACATCATCGAAAGGTGAGGAACCCAGCACATGTGGCCTCAAATCAGAGGACACATATCACAAAGGGAATGGGAGTGAGGCAGGCAGGAGTAGCCTAAAAACAGAGGGCCCAAAGAATCAGAAAGGTGAGGAATCCAGCAGTTGGAACCTCCCAGCAGGCGGCCGAGAGCACAGAAGCTATAGGATGCAGGCAGGAGTGAACTAACAGCAGAGAGCCCACATCATGAAACTGTGAGCAACCCAGGCGTTGGGACCTCAGAGCAGAAGGCCCACATCCCAATGGGGATGTGAACCTGGCTGGAGTGTCCTCGCACCACTGGGCGCACATCAGAAAATGTGGGGAGCCCAGCAGTTAGGGCCTGACGTCAGAGGGCCCTCATCACCGAGGGGAGGAGGCTCCCAGCAGGCTCCAAGTGCCACCAGAGGGCTCATATCCACAAGGCGAGGTGAGCAAGCCAGGCAGGAGTGACCTCACAGCCGACGGCCCACCTCACAGATGGGTGAGGAACCCAGCCAGGATCAGACTCTCAACAGAGGGCCCACATCACCAAGGGGATGTGAACCAGGCAGGAGTCTCCTAAGACCATTGGTCCCACATCATCGAAAGGTGAGGAACCCAGCACATGTGGCCTCAAACCAGATGACACACATCACGAAGGGGCTGGGAGTGAGGCAGGCAGGAGGATCCTCACAACAGAGGGCCCAAAAAATTAAAAAAGTGAGGAATCCAGCAGTTGGAACCTCCCAGCAGGTGGCAAAGAGCACAGAGGCTATGGGATCCAGGCCTCTGTGAACTAACACCAGAGAGCCCACATCATGAAAATGTGAACAACCCAGCCGTTGGGACCTCAGAGCAGAAGGCCCACATCCCCATGGAGATGGGATCCTAAGAGGAGTGCCAAAGCATCACTGGGCTCACTAAGAAAAGTTGGTGAGCCCAGCAGTTAGGGCCTGACGCAAGAGGGCCCTCATCACTGGGGGGAGGAGATTTCCAGCACGCTCCAACTGCCACCACACGGCTGACTTCACCAAGGCAATGTGTGCCAGCCATGCAGGAGTGACCTATCAGCAGAGGGTCTCCCTCACAGGTGGGTGAGGAACACAGCCAGGAACAGACTCTCACCAGGGAGTCCACATAACCACGTGGATGAGAACCAGGCAGGAGTGTCCTCACACTAGTGGGGCCACATCATCGAAAGGTGAGGAACCCAGCAAAGGTGGCCACAAACCAGAGGACCCACATCACCAAGGGGTTGAGAGTGAGGTAGGTGTCTGGACGGGCATATTTAACACTCATTTCCCACCAGGAAGAGGAATTAACCAAAGGCTCAGCGTGCCCTGCCAGAAGCAGATTAGGGCCTGAAGCAGTCTTGCGGGTTTGCGGCCAGCTCACAAGAAAGCGAGTTGAAGAAAGGAGCTCAGGGGCCCTGTAATTCACAAACCTGCAGAGTTATAAATGACAGATAACGTCCAAAAATATATTGAAGTAAGGCTGCGAAGAGGACTTGAAAGCGGGGCAGAATTTCAGGAAACCGATTTCAGGAGGTAGACTGGATTTGCATTTAAAGCATAGGAAAAGAGGCAGAACATCGACAGTGATGCACTTGGCAAAAAAGGGCGTATGAGTTTGTTCCTGAATATATTCAGGAACAAACACATACGTCCTTTTTGGCAAACCAAGCAAGCTTGCAATGCAAATCCAAACTACTATGAAGTCTCACTTCCCCCCGGTCTAAAGGGCCATCTGAAAAAAGTGTAAAATCCAGAAAGGCAAGACAGGCCATGGGGAAAAAGGAGCCTGGTTATGCTGATGGGCGGGATGTAAATTGCCAACAGCCACTCTGGAGAAGTGTATGGTGTTTCCTGATACATCTGAAAAACAAAGCAACAGAGTCTAGGGCATTTCCACTTATGGTCCTATAGCTTAGGGAAATTAAAATCAAAAAGACACAGCCACCCCAAAATTTGGGACGGCTCTGTTTACAGGAACCTCTTCTACAGTACAAGTTAAATATCCCAGAGAACAAATAATTGATAAAGAAGTTGCGGTATACGTACAACAGAATACCACTCAGCAATCAAATCTGTGTCACCAGACCTGTACCAGCATAATGAGTGGATTGAGCCACGATGATTCTAAGTGAAATAAGTCACAAAGAAAAAGAAACATCATAAGGTATCACTAATGCACAGAATGTAAACTTGGCTACACATGAACTGAATTACAAAACAGAACAGGGTCTCAAGTTTAGAAAACCAACTTATGCTTGCTTAAGGGGAAAGGTGAGTTGGGGTGCTGCATAAAACCAGAGATTGAAATTAGCACAGATACCGTTCCATAAGCCAAATATGTAATAGACAAGACCTACCCCTTGCTCAACGAAATGGACTCAACAATGAGGTATCACCTCACACCTGTTAGAATGGGCGTTATCTGAAAATCTACAAACAACAAATGCTGGAAAGGGTGTGGAGAAAAGGAACCCTCTTCCACTATTGTTGGGAATATAAATTCATACAGTCAGTATGGAGAACAATATGGAGTTTCTTAAGAAACTAATAATAGAATTACCATATGATACAGCAATCCCAGTACTGGACATATACCCAGACAAAACCATAAATCAAAAAGAGACATTCACCGCAATGTTCATTGCATCACTATTTACAATATCGAGGTAATGGAAGCAACCTAAATGCCCACAGAGAGACGAATGCATAAAGATGTGGTACATATATAAAATGGAATATTACTAAGCCATGAAAGGAATGAAATTGGGTCATTTGTAGAGACGTCGATGGATCTAGAGACTGTCATACAGAGTGAAGTAAGTCAGAAAGAGAAAAACAAATCTTGTATATTCATGCATATATGTGGAACCTAGAAAAACTGTACAGATTAACCGTTTTGCAAGGCATAAATAGAGCAACAGATGTAGACAACAATCGTATGGACAACAAGGGGGGAAAGCTCTTGGGGGGGTGGTGGTGGGAGGAGTTGAGAGATTGGGATTGGCATGTAAACATTTATATGTATAAAATAGATAACCAATAAGAACCTGCTGTATAAAAATATAAAATAAAATTCAAAATTAAAAAGAAATAAAATTAAAAAACTAAAACAGAAAAAACAATTATTCCCTTCACATACATGTATTTATATGAATAAATTATTTCCATGCTTATATCTGTAAATACAAAAAAGAGGAATAAAATCTACCTTGAACCAAAAACGAAAAAGAGAAAAAAAAAACAGAACCCACCAGTTACTCAGAGGAAAACCGTATCAGGGCACTTGCTCCAGTTGTAAACAATTCTGAAGTTGGTCAGTGGTGGGGAATCGTCTCCCATTCAGCCAGCAGCCCCCACACAACAAGCGTCCTCATTGCAAAGCTGGGGCACCGTGCCGAGGCATCTGTGAGTAAACGTGAGCTGAGCCCCAGGCCAGTTGCTGCTGAACTGTTCCCACCCTTCCCAGGTAAAACACCTGAATATATACAAGGACTTGAAAGCCTAGAGGAAGGGCCATGGAGCCACACGAGTGACAGCATGCCAGCTGACTTGGTGCCTGCAGGCCAGCCAGGATGGTCCTGGCCCTGGGTGCTCTTCTGGAAGATTTCCATTTCCCTGCCTGAGATACCCGTCCTGTCCCTGCCCCCACTGCTTTTCTCCTTCCTCACCTCTGCCCAGGGAGAAATTCCAGCAGCAGGTATGGGTGACACATCCTCTTCTTTAGCAGGTGGCAGCCTGGCAACTGCTGCAGAAAGTCCAGCAGAGCCCCACTCACACTGGGCCACCCACAAAGCCGTGGCCTCTCCCTCCCTCCCACCAGCCCAGCCCCGAGACTGCTGACAGGGCAGAGAAAATGGTGTCAGGCACAGCTGCAGGGGCTCTTGCTGCCTGGAGTGGTATTTATATTGATCTCAACCCAGGCACACCTGGGGAGGGCTGGCCAGCACGGTAAGGCTGCCCAGGTCAGCCAATCATCACCCCTCAGGGGCTCACAGTTGCAGAAAATGGAACTTGCTGAACCGGCCAGGTCCAAGGAACAGGTGTGGGCTCCTGAGAGTCAGGATAGACAAGGGGCTGCAGCTTTGGCTTGTTTTCTAATCATTTTATCTGGCCCATGAGTGGGAGACAACTTCAAGAAAACCCTCTCTTAATGAGAGGAACCCAGGAGTCAGGGAGAGGAGGGGTGGGTGGTGGTTGGAGACAGAGGCCTGGTGCCCTGGGTGCAGTGGAAGTCTCTGGAAGACCAGGTGGAGGGAGGCCACACAGAGTGATGCCCAGGGTCACAGACCTGTCGGAGCTGCTGTTTGTTAGTTCAAGTCCTGCTCTGAGGTGCTCTGTGTCAGCTCTGAGCGACAGGTGAGCTGGGGGTGCTCTTCAATGAGGGCTATGTGCACGGTTCCTGTGTGCCCAGCCCTGCCACGGTACCTGCAAGGGTAGCTCTGTATCCTGGGAGGGGCCTGACCAGGAGAGCCCCGTGGGCTGGGTTGGGGGTGGGGTACCTGCCCAGGAGAGCTCCATATCCTGGGATTGGCCTGACCACGAGAGCCCCATGGGCTGCTGGGGACCTGGTAAAGGATGTCAGGACAGTCAGTGAAGCCACCGAGGATATACCTCCAGTTGCTCCTGATTCCTACACCCTGCTGGTCATTCTACCAACCACCAGGACATGGTATTCTGTATTAGTCTTCAATGATGCCGTCTTTTGTATTCCATTAGACCCAGAGTCACAAGAAATTTTGGCTTGTGAGTGGCAGGACTCAACATACAACTAAAACAATACTTCCGGGCCGTCTTGCCCCAAGGGTTCAAAAATTCCCACACCATCTTTGGGGAAAGCTTAGCTAAAGACCGAAAAGTTCTACCTCTGGAAAAGGAAACCCTCCTTCAATATGCAGATGACATTCTGATCGCCAGCCCTACTAAGGAGGCCTCTGAACTACCAAGCCAATAAAGGATAGAAGTTGTCCAAGAAAAAGCTCAAATATCACAGACTGCGGTGAGCTGCCTGGGCTTCATTCTCACACAAGGTCAGAGAAGCCCATCCCAGGAAAGGGAAGAAACCATTTGCAGCCTTACCCCTTTCTAAAACTAGAAGACAGCTTAGGGGTTCCTGGGGAGGCCAGGGTTTGCTGCTTCTGGATCCCTAACTACAGTCTACTAGCTGGGCCTCTATATGAAACACTGAAAGGAAAAGATGATGATCCTTTTGAACAGAATCCAGAAGTGGCCTTTCAAGAATGGAAAGAGCAGTCAATTCAGACCCTTGCCCTGGAACTCCCTAATTGAGCTAAACCCTTTGACCTTTCCATTCCCGGTGAAAGGTGAATCGCCATTGGAGAATTAGTGCAAAAACTGGGACCACTTGAAATGGAACAACGCAAGAATGCCATCCAGGTAGGATAAACTACAGTCACCAAGGGGCTTGGCCCACTGCCACATCTGGCCAAGATACTGGCGGTATCTAAAAACCTGGAAATCAGCAGCCCAAAAGGCCACCTCCCTCCTAAGGGAAAAGGACCCCACGTGGTGATCCTAATCACCAACCATGCCCTGAAGTTGCAGGGTTCGCTCCGTGGGCACACCGACCTCGAGTGAGGAGGCCCTCCAACTCCAACATCCAGAGAGATAACCGGGGGCAACAGGGCACCATGACGACTCGTGTGAACATCACTTGACCTGGAGTTTCTCTCATAAAACAACAATAGTGTGTCCCGAAGGAGTAGACTACTGCTTGCAGGACTTACTGCACCCGGAGGGGAGCTAATAATCTTGGCGGGGGAACCGTATATCACACTGTCACCATAGAAAAGCCTACAGACACCGTGATGATGGTGGCCAATAAGACCGGCTGGACTCCTGTTTACTTCAAAAGGCTGTTGACTCAGTGGCCATCATGGTCCTTGATCACCACTGACCCTGGACTGTCTGGGAGTTGAGCGGGCAGGGCTCTGACACCTGGTGCTGTTTTTACGTTAATTCAATAGAATTAATTAGAATTAGAATTAATTCTAATTGAAGAAAGAGCAGACTACTGGTCAGAGCATCTAGGCTGGCAGAAACGGTCAGCCTAAGGTGGCCGAACAAATGTGGGGCGGGGTGAAACCGGCCCCCACAGCGTCTCTGCACATCTCTTTCCTGGACCCTTAAAGGTCATTAGAATCTATAACACTTCCAATGCTGGTGCTCAGGCGGACGAGCAGGGAGGCAGGGGTCCTGGGGCCAATCAACGTCACCTGGAGGCTGCTGGGGAGAAGTTCTGACCCTCGTCCCCTGGTATGAGGGCTCCCAACTCAGCACTCAGCAGTTACAGAAGAAGGGTCTGCACCCTCAGCACTCCAAGAATGAGGAACGGGACAAAAGGCAGAGGAGGGGTTTGTCCCCAGCAAAGCCCATTAAAAATCCCTGGGAGATAAAAATAGAATCTGGGCAATAAAGTCAAGTCTGACCTTTTTTATCCTTTGTGCTTTGTCTAATTTCACGTGCTCCTAGGGTCCCGCATGCAGAGGTTCCACACCCGGCACTTCAGACCAGATTTCCTAGTGCAGAATGGCTGGGTCAACACCTCAGCTCCTGGGGCCCAGTGCAGACTCTGAGATATAGAGCCTGAGCTGCAGCCAACCTGGCCCTCGAGAGCTCCGCCCCCTCTCTCCCACTGACTCTCACAGGATCTCTACACAGCAGCCCAGCCCACAGCCCACGGAGTAGTGCATGCTCTCACCTCTCCACTCTCTGATCAAAATATAAAGTTTCCTTTGCTTGCGAAACAAACTCAGTCTCAATCTGTTGGCCCCAATGACACTGGGCAGGGGGACCCTTGTTGGGGCCCACTCTGGAGGATCAGTAACAGAAATTGAGACTATTGTAACTTCAATGAACAGATGTGTGAGCCAAACTGTAGTTAACATAGAACAGTTTAGAAGGCTCGGGTAAAATAAGATGTTTCTAACACTTCCATTTGATATTTCCATCACTTTATTATAAGCAAGTTCAGTGAAAAGGTTTGTCTTATTTGTCAGGTCAATATTAGAGAAATGAAGTGATTTCTTTCCGAGGATGTACATCTAATAATCTTGGTTAAAGCTTCAATCTTGTTTTAAATGCTTTTCCATTGAAAATGAAACCTCTCTTTCAGCTCCCCCATTTCTGAGAAGTATAAAATCTTATAATTTATTATTACCAAAGGGGAAAGGTGGGAGGAGGGATAAATTAACAGTTTGGAATTAACACATACACACTGCTATGTATAAAATAGATCATCAACAAGGAACTACTGTATAGCACAGGGAACTACACTCAATATTTTGCAATAACCTATAAGGGGAAATAATCGGAAAAAGAATAGATATTTTTATTGACATCATCTATCAATGACAGTTAAAGTGTAACCTAAGGGAAGCCGGTGGTGAGTGCTTCTGACCCTGAAGACTTCAATCATCTAAAGTTTGGACTCTGCCTACTTCCCAAGGCCCTTAATGAACATATGTGTAGCCGTAGCTTAAAAAACTCCCCAGTTTGGGTTTCGGGGAGACACTGATTTTGAAAAAGCCCTGGTGTTCTCCTTACATGAATGGGACTCTTCCTACTGCTAAAACATGTCTGTCACACCCAGAGGATGGTATACCATCTGATCGGGAAGAGTTTGGAAAAGGCATCTCATCTCCTCATCTCCTGGTGCTCGGGTTCACCCCTCCAGCGTCTTTACTAACAGTCTCCCCACTTGGAGATGTCAGCACTGTCAACATCCTGTTGCGTACAGTTTGGAATTTGTCCAGAGGATGAAGCGGAAGGATGAGGAACAATGAGAGACAAGTCCTAGGTGTTCAGACAGGCACATGTCACTCTAATTTCCAATCAGGAAGACGAATTGACCAAAGGCTAGGGTTGCCCATGGAAACAAGATAGGGCTTGAGGAAATCCCACTGCTTTGTGGCCAGTTCCCATAAACACAAGTTGAACAATGGAACTCAGGGGCAGTAAAATTCACGATACTGCAGAGTTGAAAATATCTATCACTGAAAAATGTCTTGAGGAAAGTCAGAGAAAAGGATTGGTAAGCAAGGGAGAATGGCAGGAAAGGGATTTGAGGAGGTAGAAAGGACTCGCCATTAAGCACAAGAAAAGGGGCTGAACATTGCCAACATTGCAGTTGGCCAAAAAGGCTGTATGCGTTTTTTTCTGTATATATTCAAGAAAAGGGCATACACTTTTTTAGCCAACCAAACAGGTGGGCACTGGAAATCAATACTACAAAAGATATCACTTCGCATCAGTCAGAAGAGCCATCCTCATAAAGTGTAAACACCAGATATGCAGGACAGGGCAAGGAGAAGAGGGAGCCCTGTGAGGCTTATAGTGGAAATGTATATTGCCAACGGCCATTCTGGAGAAGTGTATTGTGTTTACTAAAGCATCTAAAAAATGAGCTACAGAGCATAGGGCACTTGCACTCATGGGCGTATATCTTGGGAAAAACAAAAATCGAGAGGACACAGGCACCCCAATGTTTACTGCCTCTCTGTTTAAAAGATCCTCGACTAGGATAGAACTTAAATGTCTCTGGAGGGAAAATATGGATAGAGATGTGGTACTTATGTAGAGTGGAATATTACTCAGCCTGGAAATCAATGAAATATGGCCAGTTGTAACAACTCCGGAGGAGTTACGTATGATCATTCTAAGTGACATAATTCAAAAAGAAAAGGACACATATCATAAGATATCACTTAAAGGTGGAATCCAAAATGGCTACACATGCAATAAATTACAAAACAAAAACATAGTCAAATATGTAGAAAACACGCGTAAGGCTGCTAAACGGGAAAGGTGGGGAGGGGTGAGGCATCATCCAGGAGGTTGAAATTAGCAAAGATACCATTCCAAATACCAAACTGATAATCAACAAGGCCTACACAGTAGCTAAAAGAACTGCACTCAGCACACTCAAGTCACCGGAAAAGAATATCTATGACTGGTAAGAATCTGAAAAAGAATTTATTGATGTCTCTCTGTACGTGAATCAAGTGGATGTACAGCAGCAAGAAACAGAGCTTTGAAAATCAGCTGTAACCAATATAGTAATAAATTGAAAAAAATAAATGACAGAGAGACAGAGAAAACCTCTTACAACTTTTCCTCAGGGACGGTGATGCAACATGGATTGAACACATCTAGACCCACAGCAGGATGAGACATAAGGCTGGAAACTGTTCGCGCTAAGAGAAATGTGAGGTTGGGTGAGGAAATGCACACCCTTTAAAGTAATACTACCTGGTACTCATTCAATGGGTCCCAAATCTGCAGGTTCAAGGAATCTTCCTACAGCTAAAACATGCATGGAAAACCCAGAGGACTGTACACCATGTGATCAGGAGATGTGTCTAAAATGCACCTCATTTATCCTCTCCTGGTGCTCCTGTTCATCATTCCAGCCACGTTACTTAGAATCTCCCCACTTAGAGAATCAGCACATTTAAACTTCTGTTTCACACATTTTGCAAATTGTGAGGAGGATGAACGGGAAGAGGGGGAACCAATGAGAGAATAGTTGTAGGGGTTTGGACGGGCACATGTCACTCTAATTTCCCATTAAGAATAAGAATTAAAAAAAGGCTCAGCCCGCCTCACCTGAGCCAAAATAGGGCCTGAAGCAATCCTGCGGCTTTGAGGCCAGCTCACAAAAGAGCAACTTAAAAAATGGAGCTCAGGGTCACTGCAATTCACAAACCTGCAGAGTTATAAATGAAAACGAACGTCCAAAAATATGTTGAGGTAAGGCAAAGAAGAGGATCTGAATGCAAGACAGAATTGCAAGAAACAGATTTCAAGAGATAGATTGGACTCATCTTTAAAGCACATGAAAAGCGGCAGAATTTCGACAATGATGCAGTTGGCCCAAAGGGGAGTATGCGTTTTTTCCTGAATATATCCAGGAAAAAACGCATACGCACTTTATGGGCAAGCAAGCAAGCAAGCAATGCAAATGTGCACAACAAAGAAGTCTCATTTCCCACCAGTCAAAAGGGCCATCCGAAAAAATTGTAAAAACCAGAAATGCAGGACAGGCCATGGAGAACAGGGAGCCTTTATACGCTGATGGACAGTGTGTGAACTGCCGAGAGCCACTCTGGAGAAGTGTATGGTTGTTCCTAAATCATCTAAAAAACAGAGCTACAGAGCATAGGGCACTTCCAATCACAGGAGTATATCTAGGGAAGTCTAAAAATCAACAAGACACAAGCACACCACAGTTTAGGGCTACTCTGTTTACAAGAACCTCAACTTCAGTACACCTTAAATATCCCAGGAAAGAGAACAATGGATAAAGAAAATGTGGTACTTATGTACAATGGAATATCTCTTCACCATGAAATCAATGTAATAAGGCTAGTAGAAGGATAAAGAGTGGATTTAGGTCCGATAATACTACTTGAAATAAGTCAAACAGAAAAAGAAACATATCATAAGATATCACTTATAGAGGGAGGATAAATATGGCTGCACAAAAAATGAATAACAAAACAGAACAGTGTCTCACATTTAGAAAACACACTTATGTCAGCTTAAGGGGAAAGGAGAGGTGGGGTGATGCATAAATCCAGAGTTTGAAATTAGCACAGATACCATTCAATAAACCAAATAGGTATTAGACAAGATCTACACCTTGCTCAATGAACTGGCCTCAACACACCCTATACACCGCAGAGAAATATATCTGAGTAATAAGAATCTTAAAACCCATGTATTGATATATCTCCATAAGAGAATCAAGTGTGTGCAGAGCGGCACAAACACAGCAGTGAAAATGAGCTAAACCCCATTATAGAAATAAATTTTAAAACCAAAATGCAGAAACAATGAAAGAGAGAAAACTTCTTACAAAATTTGCTCAGGGGCTGTGATGCAACCTGGAATGACCACATATAAACCCACAGCTGGATAAGACATAAGGCTGGACACTTGGGGCTGAGAGGATTGGTGAGCTTTGGTGAGCAACTGCCGAAAGTTTAATGCAATACTTCATGCTACTCATTCCAAGGGTCCCAACACTGCAGGTTGAAGGGAATCTTCCTACAGCTAAACCATGCATGGGAAATCCAGCAGATGGTATACCATATGATCGGGAAAGGTTTCTAAAACGCACCTCATTTTCCTCTCCTGGGGCTCCGGATCAACATTCCAGCACCTTTACTAACAACATCCCCACATGGAGAGTCAATGCGTTTAACATCTGGTATCGCACAGTCTGCAGTTAGTGCGGAGGATGAATGGGAATAGGGGGAACCAGTGAGAAAATAGCTGTAGCGGTTTCAATGGGCACATGTCACTCTAATTTCACATAGGAAGAAGAATAAACCAAAGGCACAGCAAGGCACCCCAGAAGAAGAATAGGGCCTGAAGAAATCCAGAGGATATGAGGCAAGATCACAAAAATAAGAGCTGAAAAATGGAACTAAGGGCAACTGCAATTCAAAAACCTGCAGAGTTATAAAGGCCAACTATTTTCCAAAAGTATATTGAGGTAAGACTATGAAGAGGCACTGACAGCAAGGTAGAATTGCAGGAAACCGATTTCAGGAGGTAGACTGGAATGGCATGTAAAGCATAGGAAAAGAGGCAGAACGTCCACAATGATGCACTTGGCGAAAAAGGACATATGCGTTTTATCCTGAATATATTCAGGAAAAAACGCATACGCCCTGTTTGACCAAACAAGCAAGCTTGCAAAGGAAATCTGCACTACAATGAAGTCTCACTGCCCCCGGGTCTAAACGGCCATCTGAAAAAAGTGTAAAATCCAGAAAGGCAGGACAGGCCATGGAGAACTGGGAGCCTTGTTATGCTGATGGGCAGGATGTAAATTGCCAACAGCCAATCTGGAGAAGTGTATGGTGTTTCCTGAAATATCTAAAAAACAAAGCAACAGAGCCTAGGGCACTTCCACTTATGGTCCTATAGTTTAGGGAAATTAAAATCAAAAGACACAGCCACCCCAAGGTTTGGGACGGCTCTGTTTACAAGAACCTCCTTTACGGTACAAGTTCAATATCACAGAAAGCGAAAAATGGATAAAGAAGTTGTCGTACTTATGTACAATGCAATATCACACAGCAATGAAATCTATGTCATCAGGCCCATAGCAGCATATTGAGTGGATTCAGGTACGGTGATTCTAAGTGAAATAAGTCACACAGAAAAAGAAACATCATAAGATATCACTACTACACGGAATGTAAACTTGGCTACACAGGAACTGAATTACAAAACAGAACAGGGTCTCAAATGTCGAAAACCAACTTATGCTTGCTTAAGGGGAAAGGTGAGTTGGGGTGCTGCATAAAACCAGAGATTGAAATTAGCACAGATACCGTTCCATAAGCCAAATATGTAATAGACAAGAGATACTCCTTGCTCAACGAAGTGGACTCAACACCCCATATTAAACGCCTAAAAATATACCTGACTAGTAAGAATCTTAAAACCTATGGAGTTATATGTCTCCGAAAGAGAATCAAGCGTGTGTACAGCGGCATAAACGCAGCAGTGATAGGATTGGTGAGGTTCGGTGAGCAAATGCAGACCCTTTGAAGTCATATTGCATGGTACCCATTCCATGGGTCTCAACTCTCCAGGTTTAAGGGATTTTTCCTTCAGCTAAAACATGCATGTGGAACCCAGAGTATGATCCACTGTGTGATCGGGAAACGTGTTCAAATGTGTCTCAGTTTTCGTCCCCTGGTACTCGGGTGCAACATTCCAGACGCTTTACTAACACTCTCCCCACTTGGAGAGTCAGGGCCTTTAACCTCCTGTTTGGCCCAGTTTGCAATTTCTGTGGAAAATGAACAGGAATAGGGAGAACCAATGAGAGACTAGCTGGAGGTGTCTGGACAGGCAAATTTAACTCTCATTGCCCACCAGCAAGAGGAATTAACCAAAGGCTCAGTGTGCCGTGCCGGAACCACACTAGGGCCTGAAGCAATCCTGTGGTGTTGCGGCCAGCTCACAAGAAAGCGAGTTGAAGAAAGGAGCTCAGGGGCACTCTCATTCACAAACCTGCAGAGTTATAAATGACAGCTATCGTCCAAAAATATATTGAAGTAAGCCTGCCAAGAGGACTTGAAAGCGGGGCAGAATTACAGGAAACGGATTTCAGGAGGTAGACTGGAATTGCATGTAAAGCATAGGAAAAGAGGCAGAACGTCCACAGTGATGCACGTGGCCAAAAAGGGCATATGCGTTTTTTCCTGAATATATTCAGGAAAAAACGCATATGCCCTTTTTGGCCAACCAAGCAAGCTTGCAAAGGAAATCTACACTACAATGAAGTCTCACTTCCCCCCAGTCAAAAGGGCCATCTGAAAAAAGTGTAAAATCCAGAAAGGCAGGACAGGCCATGGAGAACTGGGAGCCTTGTTATGCTGATGGGCGGGATGTAAATTGCCAACAGCCACTCTGGAGAAGTGTATGGTGTTTCCTGAAACATCTACAAAACAAAGCAACAGAGCCTAGGGCACTTCCAGTTATGGTCCTGTAGCTTAGGGAAATTAAAATAAAAAAGACACAGCCACCCCAAATTTTGGGACGGCTCTGTTTACAAGAACCTCGTTTACGGTACAAGTTCAATATCGCAGAAAGCGAAAAATGGATAAAGAAGTTGTGGTACTTACGTACAATGCAATATCACTCAGCAATGAAATCTATGTCATCAGGCCCATAGCAGCATAATGAGTGGATTCAGGTACGATGATTCTAAGTGAAATAAGTCACACGGAAAAAGAAACATCATAAGATATCACTACTACACGGAATGTAAACTTGGCTACACAGGAACTGAATTACAAAACAGAACAGGGTCTCAAATGTAGAAAACCAACTTATGCTTGCTTAAGCGGAAAGGTGAGTTGGGGTGCTGCATAAAACCGGAGATTGAAATTAGCACAGATACCGTTAGATAAGCCTAATATGTAACAGACAAGAGCTACATCTTGCTCTACGAAGTGGACTCAACACCCCATATTAAACGCCTAAGAATATACCTGACTAGTAAGAATCTTAAAACCTATGGATTTATATGTCTCCGAAACAGAATCAAGCGTGTGTACAGCGGCATAAACGCAGCAGTGATAGGATTGGTGAGGTTCAGTGAGCAAATGCAGAACCTTTGAAGTCATATTGCATGGTACCCATTCCAGGAGTCCCAACTCTCCAGGTTTAAGGGATTCTTCCTTCAGCAAAAACATGCATGTGGAACCCAGAGTATGATCCACCGTGTGATCGGGAAACGTGTTCAAACGTTTCTCAGTTTTCGTTCCCTGGTACTCGGGTGCAACATTCCAGACGCTTTACTAACACTCTCCCCACTTGGAGAGTCAGTGCCTTTAACCTCCTGTTTGGCCCAGTTTGCAATTTCTGCGGAAGATGAACAGGAATAGGGAGAACCAATGAGAGACTAGCTGGAGGTGTCCGGACGGGCAAATTTAACTCTCATTTCCCACGAGGAAGAGGAATTAACCAAAGGCTCAGCGTGCCATGCTGGAACCACACTAGGGTCTGAAGCAATCCTGCGGTGTTTCGGCCAACTCAGAAGTAAGCGAGTGGAAGAAAGGAGCTCAGGGGCACTGTAATTCACGAACATGCAGAGTTACAAATGACACCTATCGTCCAAAAATATATTGAAGTAAGGCTGCCAGGAGGACTTGAATGCGGGGCAGAATTGCATGAAACCAATTTCAGGAGGTAGAGTGGAACTGCATTTAAAGCATAGGAAAACAGGCAGAACATCCATAATGATGCACTTGGCCAAAAAGGGCGTATGCCTTTTTTACTGAATATATTCAGGAAAAAACGCATAAGGCCTTTTTGGCCAACCAAGCAAGCTTGCAAAGGAAATCTGCACTACAATGAAGTCTCACTTCCCACCAGTCAAAAGGGCGATCTGTAAAAAGGGTAAAATCCAGAAAGGCAGGATAGGCCATGGAGAACAGGAAGCCTTGTTATGCTGATGAGCGGGATGTAAATTGCCAACAGTCACTCTGGAGTCATGTATGGTGTTTCCTGAAACATCCAAAAAACAAAACAACAGAGCCTAGGGAACTTCCACCTATGGTCCTATAGTTTAGGGAAATTAAAATCAAAAAGACACAGCCACCCCAAAGTTTGGGACGGCTCTGTTTTCAAGAACCTCGTTTATGGTACAAGTTCAATATCGCAGAAAGCGAAAAATGGATAAAGAAGTTGTGGTACTTACGTACAATGCAATATCACTCAGCAATGAAATCTATATCATCAGGCCCATAGCAGCATAATGAGTGGAGACAGGTACGATGATTCTAAGTGAAATAAGTCACAAAGAAAAAGAAACATCATAAGATATCACTACTACACGGAATGTAAACTTGGCTACACAGGAACTGAATTACAAAACAGAACAGGGTCTCAAATGTAGAAAACCAACTTATGCTTGCTTAAGGGGAAAGGAGAGTTGGGGTGCTGCATAAAACCAGAGATTGAAATTAGCACAGATACCGTTCCATAATCCAAATATGTAACAGACAAGAGCTACTCCTTGCTCAACGAAGTGGACTCAACACCCCATATTAAACGCCTAAGAATATATCTGACTAGTAAGAATCTTAAAACCTATGGATTTATATGTCTCCAAAAGAGAATCAAGCGTGTGTACAGCGGCAAAAACGCAGCAGTGATAGGATTGGTGAGGTTCGGTGAGCAAATGCAGACCCTTTGAAGTCATATTGCGTGTTACCCTTTCCATGGGTCTAAACTCTCCAGGTTTAAGGGATTCTTCCTTCAGCTAAAACATGCATGTGGAACCCAGAGTATGATCCACCGTGTGATCGGGAAACGTGTTCAAATGTGTCTCAGTTTTCGTCCCCTGGTACTCGGGTGCAACATTCCAGACGCTTCACTAACACTCTCCCCACTTGGAGAGTCAGTGCCTTTAACCTCCTCTTTGGCCCAGTTTGCAATTTCTGTGTAAGATGAACAGGAATAGGGAGAACACATGAGAGACTAGCTGGAGGTGTCTGGACGGGGAAATTTAACTGTCATTTCCCACCAGGAAGAGAAATTAACCAAAGGCTCAGCGTGCCGTGTCAGAAACACACTGGCGCCTGAAGCAATCCTGTGGTGTTGCGGTCAGCTCACAAGAAAGCGAGTTGAAGAAAGGAGCTCAGGGGCACTGTTATTCACAAACCTGCAGAGTTATAAATGACAGCTATCATCCAAAAATATATTGAAGTAAGGCTGCCAAGAGGACTTGAAAGCGGGGCAGAATTGCAGGAAACTGATTTCAGGAGGTAGACTGGAATTGCATGTAAAGCATAGGAAAAGAGGCAGAACGTCCACAGTGATGCACTTGGCCAAAAAGGGCGTATGCGTTTTTTCCTGAATATATTCAGGGAAAAACGCATACGCCCTTTTTGGCCAAGCAAGCAAGCTTGCAAAGGAAATCTGCACTACAATGATGTCTCACTTTCCCCCGGTCAAAAGGGCCATCTGAAAATAGTGTAAAATCCAGAAAGGCAGGACAGGCCATGGAGAACTGAGAGCCTTGTTATGCTGATGCGTGGGATGTAAATTGCCAACAGCCACTCTGGAGAAGTGTATGGTGTTTCCTGAAACATCTAAAAAACAAAGCAACAGAGCCTAGGGCACTTCCACTTATGGTCCTATAGCTTAGGGAAATTAAAATCAAAAAGACACAGCCACCCTAAACTTTGGGACGGCTGTGTTTACAAGAACCTCGTTTACAGTACATGTTAAATATCACAGAAAGCGAAAAATTGATAAAGAAGTTGTGGTACTTACGTAGAATGCAATATCACTGAGCAATGAAATCTATGTCATCAGGCCCGTAGCAGCATAATGAGTGGATTCATGTACGATGATTCTAAGTGAAATAAGTCACAGAGAAAAAGAAACATCATAAGATATCACTACTACACGGAATGTAAACTTGGCTACACAGGAACTGAATTACAAAACAGAACAGGGTCTCAAATGTAGAAAACCAACTTATGCTTGCTGAAGGGGAAAGGTGAGTTGGGGTGCTGCATAAAACCAGAGATTGAAATGAGCACAGATACCGTTCCATAAGCCAAATATGTAATAGACAAGAGCTACTCCTTCCTCAACGAAGTGGACTCAAGACGCCATATTACATGCCTAAGAATATACCTGACTAGTAAGAATCTCAAAACCTATGGATTTATATGTCTCCAAAAGAGAATCAAGCGTGTGTACAGCGGCAAAAACGCAGCAGTGATAGGATTGGTGAGGTTCGGTGAGCAAATGCAGACCCTTTAAAGTCATATTGCGTGGTACCCTTTCCATGGGTCTCAACTCTCCAGGTTTAAGGGATTCTTCCTTCAGCTAAAACATGCATGTGGAACCCAGAGTATGATCCACCATGTGATTGGGAAACGTGTTCAAATGTGTCTCAGATTTCGTCCCCTGGTACTCGGGTGCAACATTCCAGACGCTTTACTAACACTCTCCCCACTTGGAGAGTCAGTGCCTTTAACCTCCTGTTTGGCCCAGTTTGCAATTTCTGTGTAAGATGAACAGGAATAGAGAGAACCAATAAGAGACCAGCTGGTGGTGTCTGGACTGGAAATTTAATTCTCATTTCCACCAGGAGCAGGAATTAACCAAAGGCTCAGTGTGCCGTGCCGGAACCACACTAGGGCCTGAAGCAATCCTGTGGTGTTGCGGCCAGCTCACAAGAAAGCGAGTTGAAGAAAGGAGCTCAGGGGCACTCTCATTCACAAACCTGCAGAGTTATAAATGACAGCTATCGTCCAAAAATATATTGAAGTATGCCTGCCAAGAGGACTTGAAAGCGGGGCAGAATTACAGGAAACGGATTTCAGGAGGTAGACTGGAATTGCATGTAAAGCATAGGAAAAGAGGCAGAACGTCCACAGTGATGCACGTGGCCAAAAAGGGCATATGCGTTTTTTCCTGAATATATTCAGGAAAAAACGCATACGCCCTTTTTGGCCAACCAAGCAAGCTTGCAAAGGAAATCTACACTACAATGAAGTCTCACTTCCCCCCGGTCAAAAGGGCCATCTGAAAAAAGTGTAAAATCCAGAAAGGCAGGACAGGCCATGGAGAACTGGGAGCCTTGTTATGCTGATGGGCGGGATGTAAATTGCCAACAGCCACTCTGGAGAAGTGTATGGTGTTTCCTGAAACATCTACAAAACAAAGCAACAGAGCCTAGGGCACTTCCACTTATGGTCCTATAGCTTAGGGAAAATAAAATCAAAAAGACACAGCCACCCCAAAGTTTGGGTCGGCTCTGTTTACAAGAACCTCATTTACGGTACAACTTCAATATCACAGAAAGCGAAAAATGGATAAAGAAGTTGTGGTACTTACGTAGAATGCAATATCACTCAGCAATGAAATCTATGTCATCAGGCCCGTAGCAGCATAATGAGTGGATTCAGGTACGATGATTCTAAGTGAAATAAATCACAGAGAAAAAGAAACATCATAAGATATCACTAATACACGGAATGTAAACTTGGCTACACAGGAACTGAATTACAAAACAGAACAGGGTCTCAAATGTAGACAACCAACTTATGCTTGCTTAAGGGGAAAGGTGAGTTGGGGGTGCTGCATAAAAGCAGAGATTGAAATTTTCACAGATACCGTTCCATAAGCCAAATATGTAATAGACTAGAGCTACTCCTTGCTCAATGAAGTGGACTCAACACCCCATATTAAACGCCTAAGAATATACCTGACTAGTAAGAATCTTAAAACCTATGGATTTATATGTCTCTGAAAGAGAATCAAGCGTGCGTACAGCGGCATAAACCCAGCAGTGATAGGATTGGTGAGGTTCGGTGAGCAAATGCAGACCCTTTGAAGTCATATTGCATGGTACCCATTCCATGGGTCTCAACTCTCCAGGTTTAAGGGACTCTTCCTTCAGCTAAAACATACATGTGGAACCCAGAGTATGATCCACCGTGTGATCGGGAACAGTGTTCAAATGTGTCTCAGTTTTCGTACCCTGGTACTCGGGTGCAACATTTCTAGACGCTTTACTAACACTCTCCCCACTTGGAGAGTCAGTGCCTTTAAACTACTCTTTGGCCGAATTTGCAATTTCTGCGTAAGATGAACAGGAATAGGGAGAACCAATGAGAGACTAGCTGGAGGTGTCTGGACGGGCAAATTTAACTCTCATTTCCCACCAGGAAGAGGAATTAACCAAAAGCTCAGCGTGCCGTGCCGGAACCACACTAGGGCCTGAAGCAATCTTGCGGTGTTGCGGCCAGCTCACAAGAAAGCGAGTTAAATAAAGGAGCTCAGGGGTACTGTCAATCACAAACTTGCAGAGTTATAAATGACAGCTATCGTCCAAATATATATTTAAGTAAGGCTGCCAAGACGACTTGAAAGTGGGGAAGAATTGCAGGAAACCGATTTCAGGAGGTAGACTGGAATTGCATGTAAAGCATAGGAAAAGAGGCAGAACGTCCACAATGATGCACTTGGCCAAAAAGGGCGTATGTGTTTTTTTCTGAATATATTCAGGAAAAAACGCATACGCCCTTTTTGGCCAACCAAGCAAGCTTGCAAAGGAAATCTGCACTACAATGAAGTCTCACTACCCCCCGGTCAAAAGGGCCATCTGAAAAAAGTGTAAAATCCAGAAAGGCAGGACAGGCCATGGAGAACTGGGAGCCTTGTTATGCTGATGGGCGGGATGTAAATTGCCAACAGCCACTCTGGAGAAGTGTATGGTGTTTCCTGAAACATCTAAAAAACAAAGCAACAGAGCCTAGGGCACTTCCACTTATGGTCCTATAGCTTAGGGAAATTAAAATCAAAAAGACACAGCCACCCCAAAGTTTGGGTCGGCTCTGCTTACAAGAACCTCATTTACGGTACAAGTTCAATATCACAGAAAGCGAAAAATGGATAAAGAAGTTGTGGTACTTACGTACAATGCAATATCACTCAGCAATGAAATCTATGTCATCAGGCCCGTAGCAGCATAATGAGTGGATTCAGGTACCATGATTCTAAGTGAAATAAGTCACAGAAAAAAAGAAACATCATAAGATAACACTACTACACGGAATGTAAACTTGGCTACACAGGAACTGAATTACAAACCGGAACAGGGTCTCAAATGTAGAAAACCAACTTATGCTTGCTTAAGGGGAAAGGTGAGTTGGGGTGCTGCATAAAACCAGAGATTGAAAGTAGCACAGATACCGTTCCATAAGCCAAATATGTAATAGACAAGAGCTACTCCTTGCTCAACGAAGTGCACTCAACACCCATATTAAACGCCTAAGAATATACCTGACTAGTAAGAATCTTAAAACCTATGGATATATATGTCTCTGAAAGAGAATCAGGCGTGTGTACAGCGGCATAAACGCAGCAGTGATAGGTTTCGTGAGGATAGGTGATCAAATGCAGACCATTTGAAGTCATATTGCATGGTACCCATTCCATGGGTCTCAACTCTCCAACTTTAAGGGATTCTTCCTTCAGCTAAAACATGCATGTGGAACCCAGAGTATGATCCACCGTGTGATCGGGAAACGTGTTCAAATGTGTCTCAGTTTTCGTCCCCTGGTACTCGGGTGCAACATTCCAGACGCTTTACTAACACTCTCCCCACATGGAGAGTCAGTGTCTTTAACCTCCTGGGTGGCCCAGTTTGCAATTTCTGTGTAAGATGAACAGGAATAGGGAGAACACATGAGAGACTAGCTGGAGGTGTCTGGACGGGAAAATTTAACTCTCATTTCCCACCAGGAAGAGGAATTAACCAAAGGGTCAGCGTGCCGTGCCGGAACCACACTAGGGCCTGAAGCAATCCTGCAGTGTTACGGCCAGCTCACAAGAAAGCGAGTTGAAGAAAGGAGCTCAGGGGCACTGTAATTCACAAACCTGCAGAGTTATAAATGACAGCTATCGTCCAAAACTATATTGAAGTAAGGCTGCCAAGAGGACTTGAAAGCGGGGAAGAATTGCAGGAAACCTATTTCAGGAGGTAGACTGGAATTTCATTTAAAACACAGGAAAAGAGGCAGAAGGTCCTCAAGGATGCACTTGGCCAAAAAGGGCGTATGCGTTTTTTCCTGAATATATTCAGGAAAAAACGCATACGCCCTTTTTGGCCAACAAAGCAAGCTTGCAAAAGAAATCTGCACTACAATGAAGTCTCACTGCCCCCCGGTCAAAAGGGCCATCTGAAAAAAGTGTAAAATCTAGAAAGGCAGCACAGGCCATTGAGAAATGGGAGCTTTGTTATGCTGATGGGCGGGATGTAAATTGCCAACAGCCACTCTGGAGAAGTGTATGTTGTTTCCTGAAACATCTAAAAAACAAAGCAACAGAGCCTAGGGCACTTCCACTTATGGTCCTATAGCTTAGGGAAATTAAAATCTAAAAGACACAACCACCCCAAAGTTTGGGACAGCTCTGTTTACAAGAACTTCATTTACGGTACAAGTTCAATATCACAGAAAGCGAGAAATGGATAAAGACGTTGTGGTACTTACGTACAATGCAATATCACTCAGCAATTAAATCTATGTCATCAGGCCCGTAGCAGCATAATGCCTGGATTCAGGTACGATGATTCTACGTGAAATAAGTCACACAGAAAAAGAAACATCATAAGATATCACTAATACATGGAATGTAAACTTGGCTACACAGGAACTGAATTATAAAACAGAACAGGTTCTTAAATATAGACAACCAACTTATGCTTGCTTAAGGGAAAAGGTGAGTTGGGGTGCTGCATAAAACCAGAGATTGAAATTAGCACAGATACCGTTCCATAAACAAAATATGTAATAGACAAGAGCTACTCCTTGCTCAACGAAGTAGACACAACACCGCATATTAAACGCCTAAGAATATACCTGACTAGTAAGAATCTTAAAACCTATGGATTTATATGTCTCCGATAGAGAATCAAGCGTGTGTAGAGCAGCATAAAGGCAGCCGTGATAGGATTGGTGAGGTTCGGTAAGCAAATGCAGACCCTTTGAAGTCATATTGCATGGTACCAATTCCATAGGTCTCAACTCTCCAGGTGTAAGTGATTCTTCCTTCAGCTAAAACATGCATGTGGAACCCAGAGTATGATCCACCATGTGATCGGGAAACGTGTTCCAATGTGTCTCATTTTCGTCCCCTGGTACTCGGGTGCAACATTCCAGATGCTTTACTAACACTCTCCCCACCTGGAGAGTCTCTGCCTTTAACCTCTTTTTTGGCCCAGTTTGCAATTTCTGGGGAAGATGAACAGAAATAGGGAGAATCAATGAGAGACTAGCTGGAGGTGTCTGGACGGGCAAATTTAACTCTCATTTCCCACCAGGAAGAGGAATTAACCAAAGCCTCAGTATGCCGTGCCGGAACCACACTACGGCCTGAAGCAATCCTGCGGTATTGCGGCCAGCTCACAAGAAAGCGAGTTGAAGAAAGGAGCTCAGGGGCACTGTCATTCACAAACTTGCAGAGTTAAAAATGACAGCTATCGTCCAAAAATATATTGAAATAAGGCTGCCAAGAGGACTTGAAAACGGGGCAGAATTGCAGGAAATCGATTTCAGGAGGTAGACTGGAATTGCATTTAAAGCATAGGAAAAGAGGCAGAACGTCCACAATGATGTACTTGGCCAAAAAGGGCGTATGCGTTTTTCCTGAATATATTCAGGAAAAAACGCATACACCCATTTTGGTCAACTAAGCAATATATTTCCTGAATATATTCAGGAAAAAACGCATACGCCCTTTTTGGCCAACCAAGCAAGCTTGCAAAGGAAATGTGCACTACAATGAAGTCTCACTGCCCCCCAGTCAAAACGGCCATCTGAAAAAAGTGTAAAATCCAGAAAGGCAAGACAGGCCATGCAGAACTGGGAGCCGTGTTATGCTGATGGGCGGGATGTAAATTGCCAACAGCCACTCTGGAGAAGTGTATGGTGTTTCCTGAAACATCTAAAAAACAAAGCAACAGAACCTAGGGCACTTCCACTTATGGTCCTATAGCTTAGGGAAATTAAAATCAAAAAGACACAGCCACCCCAAAGTTTGGAACGGCTCTGTTTACAAGAACCTCGTTTACGGTACAAGTTCAATATCACAGAAAGCCAAAAATGGATAAAGAAGTTGTGGTACTTACGTACAATGCAATATCACTCAGCAATGAAATCTATGTCATCAGTCCCGTAACAGCATAATGAGTGGAATCAGGTACGATGATTCTAAGTGAAATAAGTCACAGAGAAAAAGAAACATCATAAGATAACACTACTACACGGAATGTAAACTTGGCTACACAGGAACTGAATTACAAAACAGAACAGGGTCTCAAATGTAGTAAACCAACTTATGCTTGCTTAAGGGGAAAGGTGAGTTGGGGTGCTGCATAAAACCAGAGATTGAAATGAGCACAGATACCGTTCCATAAGCCAAATATGTAATAGACAAGAGCTACTCCTTGCTCAACGAAGTGGACTCAACACCCCATATTAAACGCCTAAGAATATACCTGACTAGTAAGAATCTTAAAACCTATGGATTTATATGTCTCCGAAAGAGAATCAAGCGCATGTACAGCGGCATAAAGGCAGCAGTGATAGGATTGGTGAGGTTCGGTGAGAAATGCAGACACTTTGAAGTCATATTGCATGGTACCCATTCCATGGGTCTCAAATCTCCAGGTTTAAGGGATTCTTCCTTCAGCTAAAACATGCATGTGGAACCCAGAGTATGATCCACCGTGTGATCGGGAAACGTGTTCAAATGTGTCTCAGTTTTTGTCCCCTGGTACTCGGGTGCAACATTCCAGACGCTTTACTAACACTCTCCCCACTTGGAGAGTCAGTGCCTTTAACCTCCTGTTTGGCCCAGTTTGCAATTTCTGCGGAAAATGAACAGGAATAGGGAGAACCAATGAGAGACTAGCTGGAGGTGTCTGGACGGGCAAATTTAACTCTCATTTCCCACCAGGAAGAGGAATTAACCAAAGGCTCACCGTGCCGTGCCGGAACCACACTAAGGCCTGAAGCAATCCTGCGGTGTTGCGGACAGCTCACAAGAAAGCGAGTTGAAGAAAGGAGCTCAGCGGCACTCTAATTCACAAACCTGCAGAGTTATAAATGACAGCTATCGTCCAAAAATATATTGAAGTAAGGCTGCCAAGAGGACTTGAAAGCGGGGCAGAAATGCAGGAAACCTATTTCAGGAGGTAGACTGGAATTTCATGGAAAGCATAGGAAAAGAGGCAGAACGTCCACAATGATGCACTTGGCCAAAAAGGGCGTATGCGTTTTTTCCTGAATATATTCAGGAAAAAACGCATACGCCCTTTTTGGCCAACCAAGCAAGCTTGCAAAGGAAATCTGCACTACAATGAAGTCTCACTGCCCCCCGGTCAAAAGGGACATCTGAAAAAAGTGTAAAATCCAGAAAGGCAGGACAGGCCATGGAGAACTGGGAGCCTTGTCATGCTGATGGGTGGGATGTAAATTGCCAACAGCCACTCTGGAGAAGTGTATGGTGTTTCCTGAAACATCTAAAAAACAAAGCAACAGAGCCTAGGGCACATCCACTTATGGCCCTATAGCTTAGGGAAATTAAAATCAAAAAGACACAGCCACCCCAAAGTTTGGGCCGGCTCTGTTTACAAGAACCTCGTTTACGGTACAAGTTCAATATCACAGAAAGCGAAAAATGGATAAAGAAGTTGTGGTACTTACGTACAATGCAATATCACTCAGCAATGAAATCTATGTCATCAGGCCCATAGCAGCATAATGAGTGGATTCAGGTACGATGATTCTAAGTGAAATAAGTCACACAGAAAAAGAAACATCATAAGATATCACTACTACACGGAATGTAAACTTGGCTACACAGGAACTGAATTACAAAACAGAACAGGGTCTCAAATGTAGAAAACCAACTTATGCTTGCTTAAGGGGAAAGGTGAGTTGGGATGCTGCATAAAACCAGAGATTGAAATGAGCACAGATACCGTTCCATAAGCCAAATATGTAATAGACAAGAGCTACTCCTTGCTCAGTGAACTGGACACAACACCCCATATTAAACGCCTAATAATATACCTGACTAGTAAGAATCTTACAACCTATGGATTTATATGTCTCCGAAACAGAATCAAGCGTGTGTACAGCGGCATATATGCAGCAGTGATAGGATTGGTGAGATTCGGTGAGCAAATGCAGACCCTTTGAAGTCATATTGCATATTACCCTTTCCAAGGGTCTCAACTCTCCAGGTTTAAGGGATTCTTCCTTCAGCTAAAACATGCATGTGGAACCCAGAGTATGATCCACCATGTGATCGGGAAACGTGTTCAAATGTGTCTCAGTTTTCATCCCCTGGTACTCGGGTGCAAAGTTCCAGACGCTTTACTAACACTCTCCCCACTTGGAGAGTCAGTGCCTTTAACCTCCTCTTTGGCCCAGTTTGCAATTTCTGCGGAAGATGAACAGGAATAGGGAGAACCAATGAGAGACTAGCTGGAGGTGTCTGGACGGGAAAATTTAACTCTCATTTCCCACCAGGAAGAGGAATTAACCAAAGGCTCAGCATGCCATGCCAGAACCACACTAGGGCCTGAAGCAATCCTGCTGTGTTGCGGCCAGCTCACAAGAAAGCGAGTTGAAGAAAGGAGATCAGGGGCACTGTAATTCACAAACATGCAGAGTTATAAATGACAGCTATCGTCCAAAAATATATTGAAGTAAGGCTGCCAAGAGGACTTGAAAGCGGGGCAGAATTGCAGGAAACCGATTTCAGGAGGTAGACTGGAATTGCATGTAAAGCATAGGAAAAGAGGCAGAACGTCCACAATGATGCACTTGGCCAAAGAGGGCGTATGCGTTTTCTCCTGAATATATTCAGGAGAAAACGCATACGACGTCTTTGGCCAACCAAGCAAGCTTGCAAAGGAAATCTGCACTACAATGAAGTCTCACTGCCCCCCGGTCAAAAGGGCTATCTGAAAAAAGTTTAAAATCCAGAAAGGCAGGACAGGCCATGGAGACCTGGGAGCCTTGTTATGCTGATGGGCGGGATGTAAATTGCCAACAGCCACTCTGGAGAAGTGTATGGTGTTTCCTGAAACATCTAAAAAACAAAGCAACAGAGCCTAGGGCATTTCCACTTATGCTCCTATAGCTTAGGGAAATTAAAATCAAAAAGACACAGCCACCCCAAAGTTTGGGACAGCCCTGTTTACAAAAACCTCGTTTACAGGACAAGTTCAATATCGCAGAAAGCGAAAAATGGATAAAGAAGTTGTGGTATTAAGTACAATGCAATATCACTCAGCAATGAAATCTATGTCTTCAGGCCCATAGCAGCATAATGAGTGGCTTCAGATACGTTGATTCTAACTGAAATAAGTCACACAGAAAAAGAAACATCATAAGATATCACTAATACACGGAATGTAAACTTGGCTACACAGGAACTGAATTACAAAACAGAACAGGGTCTCAAATGTAGAAAACCAACTTATGCTTGCTTAAGGGGAAAGGTGAGTTGGGGTGCTGCATGAAACCAGAGATTGAAATTGGCACAGATACCGTTCCATAAGCCAAATATGTAATAGACAAGAGCTACTGCTTTCTCAACGAAGTCGACTCAACACCCCATATTAAACGCCTAAGAATATACCTGACTAGTAAGAATCTTAAAACCTATGGATTTATATGTCTCTGAAAGAGAATCAAGCGTGTGTACAGCGGCATAAACGCAGCAGTGATAGGATTGGTGAAGTTCGGTGAGCAAATGCAGACCCTTTGAAGTCATATGGCATGGCACCCATTCCATGGGTCTCAACTCTCCAGGTTTAAGGGATTCTTCCTTCAGCTAAAACATGCATGTGGAACCCAGAGTGTGATCCACCGTGTGATCGGGAAACGTGTTCAAATGTGTCTCAGGTTTCGTCCCCTGATACTCGGGTGCAACATTGCAGACGTTTTACTAACACTCTCCCCACTTGGAGAGTCAGTGCCTTTAACCTCCAGTTTGGCCAAGTTTGCAATTTCTGCGGAAAATGAACAGGAATAGGGAGAACAAATGAGAGACTAGATGGAGGTGTCTGGATGGGCAAATTTAACTCTCATTTCCCACCAGGAAGAGGAATTAACCAAAGGCTCAGCGTGCCGTGCCAGAACCACACTAGGGCCTGAAGCAATCCTGCGGTGTTGCGGCCAGCTCACAAGAAAGCGAGTTGAAGAAAGGAGCTCAGGGGCACTGTCATTCACAAACCTGCAGAGTTATAAATGACAGCTATCGTCCAAAAATATATTGAAGTAAGGCTGCCAAGATGACTTGAAAGCGGGGCAGAATTGCAGGAAACCGATTTCAGGAGGTAGACTGGAATTGCATGTAAAGCATAGGAAAAGAGGCAGAACGTCCACAATGATGCACTTGGCCAAAAAGGGCGTATGCGTTTTTTCCTGAATATATTCAGGAAAAAACGCATACGCCCTTTTTGGCCAACCAAGCAAGCTTGCAAAGGAAATCTGCACTACCATAAAGTATCACTTTCACCCGGTCAAAAGGGCCATCTGAAAAAAGTGTAACATCCAGAAAGGCAGGACAGGCCATGGAGAACTGGGAGCCTTGTTATGCTGATGGGCGGGATGTAAATTGCCAACAGCCACTCTGGAGAAGTGTATGTTGTTTCCTGAAACATCTAAAAAACAAAGCAACAGAGCCTAGGACACTTCCACTTATGGTCCTATAGCTTAGTGAAATTAAAATCAAAAAGACACAGCCACCCCAAAGTTTGGGACGCCTCTGTTTACAAGAACCTCGTTTACGGTACAAGTTCAATATCACAGAAAGCGAAAAATGGATAAAGACGTTGTGGTACTTACGTACAATGCAATATCACTCAGCAATGAAATCTATGTCATCAGGCCTGTAGCAGAATAATGAGTGGATTCAGGTACGATGATTTTAAGTGAAATAAGTCACACAGAAAAAGAAACATCATAAGATATCACTAATACACGGAATGTAAACTTGGCTACACAGGAACTGAATTACAAAACAGAACAGGGTCTCAAATGTAGAAAACCAACTTATGCTTGCTTAAGGGGAAAGGTGAGTTGGGGTGCTGCATGAAACCAGAGATTGAAATTAGCACAGATACCGTTCCATAAGCCAAATATGTAATAGAGTAGAGCTACTGCTTTCTCAACGAACTGGACTAAACACCCCATATTAAACGCCTAAGAATATACCTGACTAGTAAGAATCTTAAAACCTATGGATTTATATGTCTCTGAAAGAGAATCAATCGTGTGTACAGCGGCATAAACGCAGCAGTGATAGGATTGTTGAGGTTCGGTGAGCAAATGCAGATCCTTTGAAATCATATTGCATGGCACCCATTCCATGGGTCTCAACTCTCCAGGTTTAAGGGATTCTTCCTTCAGCTAAAACATGCATGTGGAACCCACAGTGTGATCCACCATGTGATCGGGAAACGTGTTGAAATGTGTCTCAGTTTTCATCCCCTGGTACTCGGGTGCAACATTCCAGACGCTTTACTAAAAATCTCCCCACTTGGAGAGTCAGTGCCTTTCACCTCCTGTTTGGCCCAGTTTGCAATTTCTGCGGAAGATGAACAGGAACAGGGAGAACCAATGAGAGACTAGCTGGAGGTGTCTGGATGGGCAAATTTAACTCTCATTTCCCACCAGGAAGAGGAATTAACCAAAGGCTCAGCGTGCGGTGCCGGAACCAGATTAGGGCCTGAAGCAATCCTGCGGTGTTGCGGCCAGCTCACAAGAAAGCGAGTTGAAGAAAGGAGCTCAGGGGCAATGTCATTCACAAACCTGCAGAGTTATAAATGACAGCTATCGTCCAAAAATATATTGAAGTAAGGCTGCCAAGATGACTTGAAAGCGGGGCAGAATTGCAGGAAACCGATTTCAGGAGGTAGACTGGAATTGCATGTAAAGCATAGGAAAAGAGGCAGAACGTTCACAATGATGCACTTGGCCAACAAGGGCGTATGCGTTTTTTCCTGAATATATTCAGGAAAAAACGCATACGCACTTGTTGCCCAACCAAGCAAGCTTGCAAAGGAAATCTACACTACAATGAAGTCTCACTTCCCCCCGGTCAAAAGGGCCATCTGAAAAAAGTGTAAAATCAGAAAGGCAGGACAGGCCATGGAGAACTGGAAGCCTTGTTATGTTGATGGGCGGAATGTAAATTGCCAACAGCCACACTGGAGAAGTGTATGGTGTTTCCTGAAATTTCTGAAAAACAAAGCAACAGAGCCTAGGACACTTCCACTTATGGTCCTATAGCTTAGTGAAATTAAAATCAAAAAGACACAGCCACCCCAATGTTTGGGACGCCTCTGTTTACAAGAACCTCGTTTACGGTACAAGTTCAATATCACAGAAAGCGAAAAATGGATAAAGACGTTGTGGTACTTACGTACAATGCAATATCACTCAGCAATGAAATCTATGTCATCAGGTCTGTAGCAGAATAATGAGTGGATTCAGGTACGATGATTTTAAGTGAAATAAGTCACACAGAAAAAGAAACATCATAAGATATCACTAATACACGGAATGTAAACTTGGCTACACAGGAACTGAATTACAAAACAGAACAGGGTCTCAAATGTAGAAAACCAACTTATGCTTGCTTAAGGGGAAAGGTGAGTTGGGGTGCTGCATAAAACCAGAGATTGAAATTAGCACAGATACCATTCCATAAGCCAAACATGTAATAGACAAGAGCTACTCCTTGCTCAACGAAGTGGACTCAACATCCCATATTAAACGCCTAAGAATATACCTGACTAGTAAGAATCTTAAAACCTATGGATTGATATGTCTCCGAAAGAGAATCAAGCGTGTGTACAGTGGCAAAAACACAGCAGGGATAGGATTGGTGAGGTTCGGTGAGCAAATGCAGACCCTTTGAAGTCATATTGCATGGTACCCATTCCATGGGTCTCAACTCTCCATGTTTAAGGGATTCTTCCTTCAGCTAAAACATGCATGTGGAACCCAGAGTATGATCCACCATGTGATCGGGAAACGTGTTCAAATGTGTCTCAGTTTCTGTCCCCTCTTACTCTGGTGCAACATTCCAGACGCTTTACTAACACTCTCCCCACTTGGAGAGTCAGTGCCTTTAACCTCCTGTTTGGCCGAGTTTGCAATTTCTGCGGAAAAAGAACAGGAATTGGGAGAACAAATGAGAGACTAGCTGGAGGTGTCTGGACGGGTAAATTTAACTCTCATTTCCCACCAGGAATAGGAATTGATAAAAGTCTCAGCGTGCCATGCCAGAACCACACTAGGGCCTGAAGCAATCCTGCGGTGTTGCGGCCAGCTCACAAAAAAGCGAGTTGAAGAAAGGAGCTCAGGGGCACTGTCATTCACAAACATGCAGAGTTATAAATGACAGCTATCGTCCAAAAATATATTGAAATAAGGCTGCCAAGAGCACTTGAAAGTGGGGCAGAATTGCAGGAAACCGATTTCAAGAGGTAGACTGGAATTGCATGTAAAGCAGAGGAAAAGAGGCAGAACGTCCACAATGATGCACTTGGCCAAAAAGAGCCTATGCGTTTTTTCCTGAATATATTCAGGAAAAAACGCATAGGCCCTTTTTGGCCAACCAAGCAAGCTTGCAAAGGAAATCTGAACTACAATGAAGTCTCACTGCCCCCCGGTCAAAAGGGCCCTCTGAAAAAAAGTGTAAAATCCAGAAAGGCAGGACAGGCCATGGAGAACTGGGAGCCTTGTTATGCTGATGGGCGGGATGTAAATTCCCAACAGCCACTCTGGAGAAGTGTATGGTGTTTCCTGAAACATCCAAAAAACAAAGCAACAGAGCCTAGGGCACTTCCACTTATGGTCCTACAGCTTAGGGAAATTAAAACCAAAAAGACACAGCCACCCCAAAATTTGGGACGGCTCTGTTTACAAGAACCTCGTTTACGGTACAAGTTCAATATCGCAGAAAGCGAAAAATGGATAAAGAAGTTGTGGTACTTACGTACAATGCAATATCACTCAGCAATGAAATCTATGTCATCAGGCCCATAGCAGCATAATGAGTGGATTCAGGTACAATGATTCTACGTAAAATAAGTCACAGAGAAAAAGAAACATCATAAGATATCACTAATACACGGAATGTAAAGTTGGCTACACAGGAACTGAATTACAAAAGAGAAGAGGGTCTCAAATGTAGAACACCAACTTATGCTGGCTTAAGGTGAAAGGTGAGTTGGGGTGCTGCATAAAACCAGAGATTGAAAGTAGCACAGATACTGTTCGATAAGCCAAATATGTAATAGACAAGAGCTACTCCTTGCTCAACGAAGTGGACTCAACACCCCATATTAAACGCCTAAAAATATACCTGACTAGTAAGAATCTTAAAACCTATGGATTTATATGTCTCCGAAAGAGAATCAAGCATGTGTACAGCGGCATAAACGCAGCAGTGATAGGATTGGTGAGGTTCGGTGAGCAAATGCAGACTGTTTGAAGTCATATTACATGGCACCCATCCCATGGGTCTCAACTCTCCAGGTTTAAGGGATTCTTCCTTCAGCTAAAACATGCATGTGGAACCCAGAGTATGATCCACCGTGTGATCGGGAAACGTGTTCAAATGTGTCTCAGTTATCATCCCCTGGTACTCGGGTGCCACATTCCAGACGCTTTACTAACACTCTCCCCACTTGGAGAGTCAGTGCCTTTAACCTCCTGTTTGGCCCAGTTTGCAAATTCTTCGGAAAATGAACAGGAATAGGGAGAACCAATGAGAGACTAGCTGGAGGTGTCTGGACGGGCAAATTTAACTCTCATTTCCCACCAGGAAGAGGAATTAACCAAAGGCTCAGACTGCCATGACGGAACCACCCTAGGGCCTGAAGCAATCCTGTGGTGTTGCGGCCAGCTCACAAGAAAGCGAGTTGAAGAAAGGAGCTCAGGGGCACTGTCATTCACAAAACTGCAGAGTTATAAGTGACAGCTATCGTCCAAAAATATATTGAATTAAGGCTGCCAAGAGGACTTGAAAGCGGGGCAGAATTGCAGGAAACCGATTTCAGGAGGTAGACTGGAATTGCATGTAAAGCATAGGAAAAGAGGCAGAACGTCCACAATGATGCACTTGGCCAAAAAGGGTGTATGCGTTGTTTCCTGAATATATTCAGGAAGAAACGCATACGCCCTTTTTCGCCAAACAAGCAAGCTTGCAAAGGAAATCTGCACTACAATGAAGTCTCACTGCCCCCCGGTCAAAAGGGCCATCTGAACAAAGTGTAAAATCCAGAAAGGCAAGACAGGCCATGGAGAACTGGGAGCCTTGTTATGTTGATGGGCGGGATGTAAATTGCCAACAGCCACTCTGGAGAAGTGTATGGTGTTTCCTGAAATATCCAAAAAACAAAGCAACAGAGCCTAGGGCACTTCCACTTATGGTCCTATAGCTTAGGGAAATTAAACTCAAAAAGACACAGCCACCCCAAAGTTTGGGACAGCTCTGTTTACAGGAACCTCGTTTACGGTACAAGTTCAATATCGCAGAAAGTGTAAAATGGAAAAACAAGTTGTGGTACTTACGTACAATGCAATATCACTCAGCAATGAAATCTATGTCACCAGGATCATAGCAGCATAATGAGTGGATTCAGGTACGATGATTCTAAGTGAAATAAGTGACACAGAAAAAGAAACATCATAAGATATCACTACTACACGGAATGTAAACTTGGCTACACAGGAACTGAATTACAAAACAGAACAGGGTCTCAAAAGTAGAAAACCAACTTATGCTTGCTTAAGAGGAAAGGTGAGTTGGGGTGCTGCATAAAACCAGAGATTGAAATTAGCACAAATACCGTTCCATAAGCCAAATATGTAATACACAAGAGCTACTCCTTGCTCAACGACCTGGACTCAACACCCCTTATTAAATGCCTAAAAATATACCTGACTAGTTAGAATCTTAAAACCTATGGATTTATATGTCTCCAAAAGAGAATCAAGCATGTGTACAGTGGAATAAACGCAGCAGTGATAGGATTGGTGAGGTTCGGTGAGCAAATGCAGACTGTTTGAAGTCATATTGCATGGTACCCATTCCATGGGTCTCAACTCTCCAGGTTTAAGGGATTCTTCCTTCAGCTAAAACATGCATGTGGTACGCAGAGTATGATCCACAGTGTGATCGGGAAACGTGTTCAAATGTGTCTCAGATTTCGTCCCCTGGTACTCGGGTGCAACATTCCAGACGCTTTACTAACACTCTCCCCACTTGGAGAGTCAGTGCCGTTAACCTCCTGTTTGGCCCAGTTTGCAAATTCTGCGGAAGATGAACAGGAATAGGGAGAACCAATGAGAGACTAGCTGCAGGTGTCTGGACGCGCAAATTTAACTCTCATTCTCCACCAGGAAGAGGAATTATCCAAAGGCTCAGCGTGCCGTGCTGGAACCACACTAGGGCCTGAAGCAATCCTGCGGTGTTGCGGCCAGCTCACAAGAAAGCGACTTGAAGAAAGGAGCCCAGGGGCACTGTAACTCACAAACTGCAGAGTTATAAATGACAGCTATCGTCCAAAAATATATTGAAGTAAGGCTGCCAAGAGGACTTGAAAGCGGGGCAGAATTGCAGGAAACCGATTTCAGGAGGTAAACTGGAATTGCATGTAAAGCATACGAAAAGAGGCAGAACGTCCACAATGATGCACTTGGCCAAAAAGGGCGTAGGCGTTTTTTCTTGAATATATTCAGGAAAAAACGCATACGCCCTTTTTGGCCAACCAAGCAAGCTTGCAAAGGAAATCTGCACTACAATGAATTCTCAGTACCCCCCGGTCAAAAGGGCCATCTGAAAAAAGTGTAAAATCCAGAAAGGCAGGACAGGCCATGGAGAACTGGGAGCCTTGTTATGCTGATGGGCGGGATGTAAATTGCCAACAGCCACTCTGGAGAAGTGTATGGTGTTTCCTGAAACATCCAAAAAACAAAGCAACAGAGCCTAGGGCACTTCCACTTATGGTCCTATAGCTTAAGGAAATTAAAATCAAAAAGACAAAGCCACCCCAAGGTTTGGGACGGCTCTGTTTACAAGAACCTCGTTTATGGTACAAGTTCAATATCACAGAAAACGAAAAATGGATATAGAAGTTGTTGTACGTACGGACAATGCAATATCACTCAGCAATGAAGTCTATGTCATCAGGCCCGTAGCAGCATAATGAGTGGATTCAGGTACGATGATTCTAAATGAAATAAGTCACACAGAAAAAGAAAAATCATAAGATATCACTAATACACGGAATGTAAACTTGGCTACACAGACACTGAATTACAAAACAGAACAGGGTCTCAAATGTAGAAAACCAACTTATGCTTGCTTAAGGGGAAAAGTGAGTTGGGGTGCTGCATAAAACGAGAGATTGAAATTAGCACAGATACCATTCCATAAGCCAAATATGTAATAGACAGGAGCTACTCCTTGCTCAACAAAGTGGACTCAAGACCCCATATTAAACGCCTGAGAATATACCTGACTAGTAAGAATCTAAAAACCTATGGATTTATATGTCTCCGAAAGAGAATCAAGCGTGTGTACAGCGGCATAAATGCAGCAGTGATAGGATTGGTGAGGTTCGGTGAGAAATGCAGACCCTTTGAAGTCATATTCCATGGTACCCATTCCATGGGTCTCCACTCTCCAGGTTTAAGGGATTCTTCCTTCAGCTAAAACATGCATGTGGAACCCAGAGTATGATCCACCGTGTGATCGGGAAACGTGTTCAAATGTGTCTCAGTTTTCGTCCCCTGGTACTCGGGTGCAACATTCCAGACGCTTTACTAACACTCTCCCCACTTGGAGAGTCAGTGCCTTTAACCTCCTGTTTGGCCCAGTTTGCAATTTCTGCGGAAAATGAACAGGAATAGGGAGAACCAATGAGAGACTACCTGAAGGTGTCTGGACGGGCAAATTTAACTCTCATTTCCCACCAGGAAGAGGAATTAACCAAAGGCTCAGCGTGCCGTGCCGGCACCACGCTACGGCCTGAAGCAATCCTGCGGTGTTGCGGACAGCTCACAAGAAAGCGAGTTGAAGAAAGGAGCTCAGGGGCAATGTCATTCACAAACCTGCAGAGTTATAAATGACAGCTATCGTCCAAAAATATATTGAAGTAAGGCTGCCAAGAGGACTAGAAAGCAGGGCAGAAATGCAGGAAACCGATTTCTGTAGGTAGACTGGAATTGCATGTAAAGCATAGGAAAAGAGGCAGAACGTCCACAATGATGCACTTGGCCAAAAAGGGCGTATGCGTTTTTTCCTGAATATATTCAGGAAAAAACGCATACGCCCTTTTTGGCCAACCAAGCAAGCTTGCAAAGGAAATCTGCACTACAATGAAGTCTCACTGCCCCCCGGTCAAAACGGCCATCTGAAAAAAGTGTAAAATCCAGAAAGGCAGGGCAGGCCATGCAGAACTGGGAGCCTTGTTATGCTGATGGGCGGGATGTAAATTGCCAACAGCCACTGTGGAGAAGTGTATGGTGTTTCCTGAAACATCTAAAAAACAAAGCAACAGAACCTAGGGCACTTCCACTTATGGTCCTATAGCTTAGGGAAATTAAAATCAAAAATACACAGCCACCCCAAAGTTTGGGACGGCTCTGTTTACAAGAACCTCATTTACGGTACAAGTTCAATATCACAGAAAGCGAAAAATAGATAAAGAAGTTGTGGTACTTACGTACAATGCAATATCACTCAGCAATGAAATCTATGTCATCAGGCCCGTAGCAGCATAATGAGTGGATTCAGGTACGATGATTCTAAGTGAAATAAGTCACAGAAAAAAAGAAACATCATAAGATAACACTACTACACGGAATGTAAACTTGGCTACACAGGAACTGAATTACAAACCAGAACAGGGTCTCAAATGTAGAAAACCAACTTATGCTTGCTCAAGGGGAAAGGTGAGTTGGGGTGCTGCATAAAACCAGAGATTGAAATTAGCACAGATACCGTTCCATAAGCCAAATATGTAATAGACAAGAGCTACTCCTTGCTCAACGAAGTGGACTCAACACCCCATATTAAACGCCTAAGAATATACCTGACTAGTAAGATTCTTAAATCTTATGGTTTTATATGTCTCCCAAAGAGAATCAAGCATGTGTACAGTGGCATAAACGCAGCAGTGATAGGATTGGTGAGGTTCGGTGAGCAAATGCAGACCCTTTGAAGTCATATTGCATGGTACCCATTCCATGGGTCTCCACTCTCCAGGTTTAAGGGATTCTTCCTTCAGCTAAAACATGCCTGTGGTACCCAGAGTATGATCCACCATTTGATCGGGAAACGTGTTCAAATGTGTCTCAGTTTTCGTCCCCTGGTACTCGGGTGCAACATTCCAGACGCTTTACTAACACTCTCCCCACTTGGAGAGTCAGTGCCTTTAACCTCCTGTTTGGCCCAGTTTGCAATTTCTGCGGAAAATTAACAGGAATAGGGAGAACCAATGAGAGACTAGCTGGAGGTGTCTGGACGGGCAAATTTAACTCTCATTTCCCACCAGGAAGAGGAATTAACCAAAGGCTCAGCGTGCCATGCCGGATCCACACTAGGGCCTAAAGCAATCCTGCAGTGTTGCGGCCAGGTCACAAGAAAGCGAGTTGAAGAAAGGAGCTCAGGGGCAATGTCATTCACAACCCTGCAGAGTTATAAATGACAGCTATCGTCCAAAAATATATTGAAGTAAGATTGCCAAGAGGACTTGAAAGTGGGGCAGAATTGCAGGAAACCGATTTCAGGAGGTAGACTGGAATTGCATGTAAAGCATAGGAAAAGAGGCAGAACGTCCACAATGATGCACTTGGCCAAAAAGGGCATATGCATTTTTTCCTGAATATATTCATGAAAAAACGCATACGCACTTTTTGGCCAACCAAGCAAGCTTGCAAAGGAAATCTGCACTACAATGAAGTCTCACTGCCCCCCGGTCAAAAGGGCCATCTGAAAAAAGTGTAAAATCCAGAAAGGCAAGACAGGCCATGGAGAACTGGGAGCCTTGTTATGCTGCTGGGCAGGATGTAAATTGCCAACAGCCACTCTGGAGAAGTGTATGGTGTTTCTTGAAACATCCAAAAAACAAAGCAACAGAGCCTAGGTCACTTCCACTTATGGTCCTATAGCTTAGGGAAATTAAAATCAAAAAGACACAGCCACCCCAAAGTTTGGGACGGCTCTGTTTTCAAGAACCTCGTTTACGGTACAAGTTCAATATCGTAGAAAGTGAAAAATGGATAAAGAATTTGTGGTACATACGTAGAATGCAATATCACTCAGCAATGAAATCTATGTCATCAGGCCCGTAGCAGCATAATGAGTGGATTCAGGTACGATGATTCTAAGTGAAATAAGTCACAGAGAAAAAGAAACATCATAAGATATCACTACTACACGGAATGTAAACTTGGCTACACAGGAACTGAATTACAAAACAGAACAGGGTCTCAAATGTAGAAAACCAACTTATGCTTGCTGAAGGGGAAAGGTGAGTTGGGGTGCTGCATAAAACCAGAGATTGAAATTAGCACAGATACCATTCCATAAGCCAAACATGTAATAGACAAGAGCTACTCCTTGCTCAACGAAGTGGACTCAACATCCCATATTAAACGCCTAAGAATATACCTGACTAGTAAGAATCTTAAAACCTATGGATTGATATGTCTCCGAAAGAGAATCAAGCGTGTGTACAGTGGCAAAAACACAGCAGGGATAGGATTGGTGAGGTTCGGTGAGCAAATGCAGACCCTTTGAAGTCATATTGCATGGTACCCATTCCATGGGTCTCAACTCTCCATGTTTAAGGGATTCTTCCTTCAGCTAAAACATGCATGTGGAACCCAGAGTATGATCCACCATGTGATCGGGAAACGTGTTCAAATGTGTCTCAGTTTCTGTCCCCTGTTACTCTGGTGCAACATTCCAGACGCTTTACTAACACTCTCCCCACTTGGAGAGTCAGTGCCTTTAACCTCCTGTTTGGCCGAGTTTGCAATTTCTGCGGAAAAAGAACAGGAATTGGGAGAACCAATGAGAGACTAGCTGGAGGTGTCTGGACGGGTAAATTTAACTCTCATTTCCCACCAGGAATAGGAATTGATAAAAGTCTCAGCGTGCCATGCCAGAACCACACTAGGGCCTGAAGCAATCCTGCGGTGTTGCGGCCAGCTCACAAAAAAGCGAGTTGAAGAAAGGAGCTCAGGGGCACTGTCATTCACAAACATGCAGAGTTATAAATGACAGCTATCGTCCAAAAATATATTGAAATAAGGCTGCCAAGAGCACTTGAAAGTGGGGCAGAATTGCAGGAAACCGATTTCAAGAGGTAGACTGGAATTGCATGTAAAGCAGAGGAAAAGAGGCAGAACGTCCACAATGATGCACTTGGCCAAAAAGAGCCTATGCGTTTTTTCCTGAATATATTCAGGAAAAAACGCATAGGCCCTTTTTGGCCAACCAAGCAAGCTTGCAAAGGAAATCTGAACTACAATGAAGTCTCACTGCCCCCCGGTCAAAAGGGCCCTCTGAAAAAAAGTGTAAAATCCAGAAAGGCAGGACAGGCCATGGAGAACTGGGAGCCTTGTTATGCTGATGGGCGGGATGTAAATTCCCAACAGCCACTCTGGAGAAGTGTATGGTGTTTCCTGAAACATCCAAAAAAAAAAGCAACAGAGCCTAGGGCACTTCCACTTATGGTCCTACAGCTTAGGGAAATTAAAACCAAAAAGACACAGCCACCCCAAAATTTGGGACGGCTCTGTTTACAAGAACCTCGTTTACGGTACAAGTTCAATATCGCAGAAAGCGAAAAATGGATAAAGAAGTTGTGGTACTTACGTACAATGCAATATCACTCAGCAATGAAATCTATGTCATCAGGCCCATAGCAGCATAATGAGTGGATTCAGGTACAATGATTCTACGTAAAATAAGTCACAGAGAAAAAGAAACATCATAAGATATCACTAATACACGGAATGTAAAGTTGGCTACACAGGAACTGAATTACAAAAGAGAAGAGGGTCTCAAATGTAGAACACCAACTTATGCTGGCTTAAGGTGAAAGGTGAGTTGGGGTGCTGCATAAAACCAGAGATTGAAAGTAGCACAGATACTGTTCGATAAGCCAAATATGTAATAGACAAGAGCTACTCCTTGCTCAACGAAGTGGACTCAACACCCCATATTAAACGCCTAAAAATATACCTGACTAGTAAGAATCTTAAAACCTATGGATTTATATGTCTCCGAAAGAGAATCAAGCATGTGTACAGCGGCATAAACGCAGCAGTGATAGGATTGGTGAGGTTCGGTGAGCAAATGCAGACTGTTTGAAGTCATATTACATGGCACCCATCCCATGGGTCTCAACTCTCCAGGTTTAAGGGATTCTTCCTTCAGCTAAAACATGCATGTGGAACCCAGAGTATGATCCACCGTGTGATCGGGAAACGTGTTCAAATGTGTCTCAGTTATCATCCCCTGGTACTCGGGTGCCACATTCCAGACGCTTTACTAACACTCTCCCCACTTGGAGAGTCAGTGCCTTTAACCTCCTGTTTGGCCCAGTTTGCAAATTCTTCGGAAAATGAACAGGAATAGGGAGAACCAATGAGAGACTAGCTGGAGGTGTCTGGACGGGCAAATTTAACTCTCATTTCCCACCAGGAAGAGGAATTAACCAAAGGCTCAGACTGCCATGACGGAACCACACTAGGGCCTGAAGCAATCCTGTGGTGTTGCGGCCAGCTCACAAGAAAGCGAGTTGAAGAAAGGAGCTCAGGGGCACTGTCATTCACAAAACTGCAGAGTTATAAGTGACAGCTATCGTCCAAAAATATATTGAATTAAGGCTGCCAAGAGGACTTGAAAGCGGGGCAGAATTGCAGGAAACCAATTTCAGGAGGTAGACTGGAATTGCATGTAAAGCATAGGAAAAGAGGCAGAACGTCCACAATGATGCACTTGGCCAAAAAGGGTGTATGCGTTGTTTCCTGAATATATTCAGGAAGAAACGCATACGCCCTTTTTCGCCAAACAAGCAAGCTTGCAAAGGAAATCTGCACTACAATGAAGTCTCACTGCCCCCCGGTCAAAAGGGCCATCTGAACAAAGTGTAAAATCCAGAAAGGCAAGACAGGCCATGGAGAACTGGGAGCCTTGTTATGTTGATGGGCGGGATGTAAATTGCCAACAGCCACTCTGGAGAAGTGTATGGTGTTTCCTGAAATATCCAAAAAACAAAGCAACAGAGCCTAGGGCACTTCCACTTATGGTCCTATAGCTTAGGGAAATTAAACTCAAAAAGACACAGCCACCCCAAAGTTTGGGACAGCTCTGTTTACAGGAACCTCGTTTACGGTACAAGTTCAATATCGCAGAAAGTGTAAAATGGAAAAACAAGTTGTGGTACTTACGTACAATGCAATATCACTCAGCAATGAAATCTATGTCACCAGGATCATAGCAGCATAATGAGTGGATTCAGGTACGATGATTCTAAGTGAAATAAGTGACACAGAAAAAGAAACATCATAAGATATCACTACTACACGGAATGTAAACTTGGCTACACAGGAACTGAATTACAAAACAGAACAGGGTCTCAAAAGTAGAAAACCAACTTATGCTTGCTTAAGAGGAAAGGTGAGTTGGGGTGCTGCATAAAACCAGAGATTGAAATTAGCACAAATACCGTTCCATAAGCCAAATATGTAATACACAAGAGCTACTCCTTGCTCAACGACCTGGACTCAACACCCCTTATTAAATGCCTAAAAATATACCTGACTAGTAAGAATCTTAAAACCTATGGATTTATATGTCTCCAAAAGAGAATCAAGCATGTGTACAGTGGAATAAACGCAGCAGTGATAGGATTGGTGAGGTTCGGTGAGCAAATGCAGACTGTTTGAAGTCATATTGCATGGTACCCATTCCATGGGTCTCAACTCTCCAGGTTTAAGGGATTCTTCCTTCAGCTAAAACATGCATGTGGTACGCAGAGTATGATCCACAGTGTGATCGGGAAACGTGTTCAAATGTGTCTCAGATTTCGTCCCCTGGTACTCGGGTGCAACATTCCAGACGCTTTACTAACACTCTCCCCACTTGGAGAGTCAGTGCCGTTAACCTCCTGTTTGGCCCAGTTTGCAAATTCTGCGGAAGATGAACAGGAATAGGGAGAACCAATGAGAGACTAGCTGCAGGTGTCTGGACGCGCAAATTTAACTCTCATTCTCCACCAGGAAGAGGAATTATCCAAAGGCTCAGCGTGCCGTGCTGGAACCACACTAGGGCCTGAAGCAATCCTGCGGTGTTGCGGCCAGCTCACAAGAAAGCGACTTGAAGAAAGGAGCCCAGGGGCACTGTAACTCACAAACTGCAGAGTTATAAATGACAGCTATCGTCCAAAAATATATTGAAGTAAGGCTGCCAAGAGGACTTGAAAGCGGGGCAGAATTGCAGGAAACCGATTTCAGGAGGTAAACTGGAATTGCATGTAAAGCATACGAAAAGAGGCAGAACGTCCACAATGATGCACTTGGCCAAAAAGGGCGTAGGCGTTTTTTCTTGAATATATTCAGGAAAAAACGCATACGCCCTTTTTGGCCAACCAAGCAAGCTTGCAAAGGAAATCTGCACTACAATGAATTCTCAGTACCCCCCGGTCAAAAGGGCCATCTGAAAAAAGTGTAAAATCCAGAAAGGCAGGACAGGCCATGGAGAACTGGGAGCCTTGTTATGCTGATGGGCGGGATGTAAATTGCCAACAGCCACTCTGGAGAAGTGTATGGTGTTTCCTGAAACATCCAAAAAACAAAGCAACAGAGCCTAGGGCACTTCCACTTATGGTCCTATAGCTTAAGGAAATTAAAATCAAAAAGACAAAGCCACCCCAAAATTTGGGACGGCTCTGTTTACAAGAACCTCGTTTATGGTACAAGTTCAATATCACAGAAAACGAAAAATGGATATAGAAGTTGTTGTACGTACGGACAATGCAATATCACTCAGCAATGAAGTCTATGTCATCAGGCCCGTAGCAGCATAATGAGTGGATTCAGGTACGATGATTCTAAATGAAATAAGTCACACAGAAAAAGAAAAATCATAAGATATCACTAATACACGGAATGTAAACTTGGCTACACAGGAAATGAATTACAAAACAGAACAGGGTCTCAAATGTAGAAAACCAACTTATGCTTGCTTAAGGGGAAAAGTGAGTTGGGGTGCTGCATAAAACGAGAGATTGAAATTAGCACAGATACCATTCCATAAGCCAAATATGTAATAGACAGGAGCTACTCCTTGCTCAACAAAGTGGACTCAAGACCCCATATTAAACGCCTGAGAATATACCTGACTAGTAAGAATCTAAAAACCTATGGATTTATATGTCTCCGAAAGAGAATCAAGCGTGTGTACAGCGGCATAAATGCAGCAGTGATAGGATTGGTGAGGTTCGGTGAGAAATGCAGACCCTTTGAAGTCATATTCCATGGTACCCATTCCATGGGTCTCCACTCTCCAGGTTTAAGGGATTCTTCCTTCAGCTAAAACATGCATGTGGAACCCAGAGTATGATCCACCGTGTGATCGGGAAACGTGTTCAAATGTGTCTCAGTTTTCGTCCCCTGGTACTCGGGTGCAACATTCCAGACGCTTTACTAACACTCTCCCCACTTGGAGAGTCAGTGCCTTTAACCTCCTGTTTGGCCCAGTTTGCAATTTCTGCGGAAAATGAACAGGAATAGGGAGAACCAATGAGAGACTAGCTGAAGGTGTCTGGACGGGCAAATTTAACTCTCATTTCCCACCAGGAAGAGGAATTAACCAAAGGCTCAGCGTGCCGTGCCGGCACCACGCTACGGCCTGAAGCAATCCTGCGGTGTTGCGGACAGCTCACAAGAAAGCGAGTTGAAGAAAGGAGCTCAGGGGCAATGTCATTCACAAACCTGCAGAGTTATAAATGACAGCTATCGTCCAAAAATATATTGAAGTAAGGCTGCCAAGAGGACTAGAAAGCAGGGCAGAAATGCAGGAAACCGATTTCTGTAGGTAGACTGGAATTGCATGTAAAGCATAGGAAAAGAGGCAGAACGTCCACAATGATGCACTTGGCCAAAAAGGGCGTATGCGTTTTTTCCTGAATATATTCAGGAAAAAACGCATACGCCCTTTTTGGCCAACCAAGCAAGCTTGCAAAGGAAATCTGCACTACAATGAAGTCTCACTGCCCCCCGGTCAAAACGGCCATCTGAAAAAAGTGTAAAATCCAGAAAGGCAGGGCAGGCCATGCAGAACTGGGAGCCTTGTTATGCTGATGGGCGGGATGTAAATTGCCAACAGCCACTGTGGAGAAGTGTATGGTGTTTCCTGAAACATCTAAAAAACAAAGCAACAGAACCTAGGGCACTTCCACTTATGGCCCATAGCTTAGGGAAATTAAAATCAAAAATACACAGCCACCCCAAAGTTTGGGACGGCTCTGTTTACAAGAACCTCATTTACGGTACAAGTTCAATATCACAGAAAGCGAAAAATAGATAAAGAAGTTGTGGTACTTACGTACAATGCAATATCACTCAGCAATGAAATCTATGTCATCAGGCCCGTAGCAGCATAATGAGTGGATTCAGGTACGATGATTCTAAGTGAAATAAGTCACAGAAAAAAAGAAACATCATAAGATAACACTACTACACGGAATGTAAACTTGGCTACACAGGAACTGAATTACAAACCAGAACAGGGTCTCAAATGTAGAAAACCAACTTATGCTTGCTCAAGGGGAAAGGTGAGTTGAGGTGCTGCATAAAACCAGAGATTGAAATTAGCACAGATATCGTTCCATAAGCCAAATATGTAATAGACAAGAGCTACTCCTTGCTCAACGAAGTGGACTCAACACCCCATATTAAACGCCTAAGAATATACCTGACTAGTAAGATTCTTAAATCTTATGGTTTTATATGTCTCCCAAAGAGAATCAAGCGTGTGTACAGTGGCATAAACGCAGCAGTGATAGGATTGGTGAGGTTCGGTGAGCAAATGCAGACCCTTTGAAGTCATATTGCATGGTACCCATTCCATGGGTCTCCACTCTCCAGGTTTAAGGGATTCTTCCTTCAGCTAAAACATGCCTGTGGTACCCAGAGTATGATCCACCATTTGATCGGGAAACGTGTTCAAATGTGTCTCAGTTTTCGTCCCCTGGTACTCGGGTGCAACATTCCAGACGCTTTACTAACACTCTCCCCACTTGGAGAGTCAGTGCCTTTAACCTCCTGTTTGGCCCAGTTTGCAATTTCTGCGGAAAATTAACAGGAATAGGGAGAACCAATGAGAGACTAGCTGGAGGTGTCTGGACGGGCAAATTTAACTCTCATTTCCCACCAGGAAGAGGAATTAACCAAAGGCTCAGCGTGCCATGCCGGATCCACACTAGGGCCTAAAGCAATCCTGCAGTGTTGCGGCCAGGTCACAAGAAAGCGAGTTGAAGAAAGGAGCTCAGGGGCAATGTCATTCACAACCCTGCAGAGTTATAAATGACAGCTATCGTCCAAAAATATATTGAAGTAAGATTGCCAAGAGGACTTGAAAGTGGGGCAGAATTGCAGGAAACCGATTTCAGGAGGTAGACTGGAATTGCATGTAAAGCATAGGAAAAGAGGCAGAACGTCCACAATGATGCACTTGGCCAAAAAGGGCATATGCATTTTTTCCTGAATATATTCATGAAAAAACGCATACGCACTTTTTGGCCAACCAAGCAAGCTTGCAAAGGAAATCTGCACTACAATGAAGTCTCACTGCCCCCCGGTCAAAAGGGCCATCTGAAAAAAGTGTAAAATCCAGAAAGGCAAGACAGGCCATGGAGAACTGGGAGCCTTGTTATGCTGCTGGGCAGGATGTAAATTGCCAACAGCCACTCTGGAGAAGTGTATGGTGTTTCTTGAAACATCCAAAAAACAAAGCAACAGAGCCTAGGTCACTTCCACTTATGGTCCTATAGCTTAGGGAAATTAAAATCAAAAAGACACAGCCACGCCAAAGTTTGGGACGGCTCTGTTTTCAAGAACCTCGTTTACGGTACAAGTTCAATATCGTAGAAAGTGAAAAATGGATAAAGAATTTGTGGTACATACGTAGAATGCAATATCACTCAGCAATGAAATCTATGTCATCAGGCCCGTAGCAGCATAATGAGTGGATTCAGGTACGATGATTCTAAGTGAAATAAGTCACAGAGAAAAAGAAACATCATAAGATATCACTACTACACGGAATGTAAACTTGGCTACACAGGAACTGAATTACAAAACAGAACAGGGTCTCAAATGTAGAAAACCAACTTATGCTTGCTGAAGGGGAAAGGTGAGTTGGGGTGCTGCATAAAACCAGAGATTGAAATTAGCACAGATACCATTCCATAAGCCAAACATGTAATAGACAAGAGCTACTCCTTGCTCAACGAAGTGGACTCAACATCCCATATTAAACGCCTAAGAATATACCTGACTAGTAAGAATCTTAAAACCTATGGATTGATATGTCTCCGAAAGAGAATCAAGCGTGTGTACAGTGGCAAAAACACAGCAGGGATAGGATTGGTGAGGTTCGGTGAGCAAATGCAGACCCTTTGAAGTCATATTGCATGGTACCCATTCCATGGGTCTCAACTCTCCATGTTTAAGGGATTCTTCCTTCAGCTAAAACATGCATGTGGAACCCAGAGTATGATCCACCATGTGATCGGGAAACGTGTTCAAATGTGTCTCAGTTTCTGTCCCCTGTTACTCTGGTGCAACATTCCAGACGCTTTACTAACACTCTCCCCACTTGGAGAGTCAGTGCCTTTAACCTCCTGTTTGGCCGAGTTTGCAATTTCTGCGGAAAAAGAACAGGAATTGGGAGAACCAATGAGAGACTAGCTGGAGGTGTCTGGACGGGTAAATTTAACTCTCATTTCCCACCAGGAATAGGAATTGATAAAAGTCTCAGCGTGCCATGCCAGAACCACACTAGGGCCTGAAGCAATCCTGCGGTGTTGCGGCCAGCTCACAAAAAAGCGAGTTGAAGAAAGGAGCTCAGGGGCACTGTCATTCACAAACATGCAGAGTTATAAATGACAGCTATCGTCCAAAAATATATTGAAATAAGGCTGCCAAGAGCACTTGAAAGTGGGGCAGAATTGCAGGAAACCGATTTCAAGAGGTAGACTGGAATTGCATGTAAAGCAGAGGAAAAGAGGCAGAACGTCCACAATGATGCACTTGGCCAAAAAGAGCCTATGCGTTTTTTCCTGAATATATTCAGGAAAAAACGCATAGGCCCTTTTTGGCCAACCAAGCAAGCTTGCAAAGGAAATCTGAACTACAATGAAGTCTCACTGCCCCCCGGTCAAAAGGGCCCTCTGAAAAAAAGTGTAAAATCCAGAAAGGCAGGACAGGCCATGGAGAACTGGGAGCCTTGTTATGCTGATGGGCGGGATGTAAATTCCCAACAGCCACTCTGGAGAAGTGTATGGTGTTTCCTGAAACATCCAAAAAAAAAAGCAACAGAGCCTAGGGCACTTCCACTTATGGTCCTACAGCTTAGGGAAATTAAAACCAAAAAGACACAGCCACCCCAAAATTTGGGACGGCTCTGTTTACAAGAACCTCGTTTACGGTACAAGTTCAATATCGCAGAAAGCGAAAAATGGATAAAGAAGTTGTGGTACTTACGTACAATGCAATATCACTCAGCAATGAAATCTATGTCATCAGGCCCATAGCAGCATAATGAGTGGATTCAGGTACAATGATTCTACGTAAAATAAGTCACAGAGAAAAAGAAACATCATAAGATATCACTAATACACGGAATGTAAAGTTGGCTACACAGGAACTGAATTACAAAAGAGAAGAGGGTCTCAAATGTAGAACAACAACTTATGCTGGCTTAAGGTGAAAGGTGAGTTGGGGTGCTGCATAAAACCAGAGATTGAAAGTAGCACAGATACTGTTCGATAAGCCAAATATGTAATAGACAAGAGCTACTCCTTGCTCAACGAAGTGGACTCAACACCCCATATTAAACGCCTAAAAATATACCTGACTAGTAAGAATCTTAAAACCTATGGATTTATATGTCTCCGAAAGAGAATCAAGCATGTGTACAGCGGCATAAACGCAGCAGTGATAGGATTGGTGAGGTTCGGTGAGCAAATGCAGACTGTTTGAAGTCATATTACATGGCACCCATCCCATGGGTCTCAACTCTCCAGGTTTAAGGGATTCTTCCTTCAGCTAAAACATGCATGTGGAACCCAGAGTATGATCCACCGTGTGATCGGGAAACGTGTTCAAATGTGTCTCAGTTATCATCCCCTGGTACTCGGGTGCCACATTCCAGACGCTTTACTAACACTCTCCCCACTTGGAGAGTCAGTGCCTTTAACCTCCTGTTTGGCCCAGTTTGCAAATTCTTCGGAAAATGAACAGGAATAGGGAGAACCAATGAGAGACTAGCTGGAGGTGTCTGGACGGGCAAATTTAACTCTCATTTCCCACCAGGAAGAGGAATTAACCAAAGGTTCAGACTGCCATGACGGAACCACACTAGGGCCTGAAGCAATCCTGTGGTGTTGCGGCCAGCTCACAAGAAAGCGAGTTGAAGAAAGGAGCTCAGGGGCACTGTCATTCACAAAACTGCAGAGTTATAAGTGACAGCTATCGTCCAAAAATATATTGAATTAAGGCTGCCAAGAGGACTTGAAAGCGGGGCAGAATTGCAGGAAACCGATTTCAGGAGGTAGACTGGAATTGCATGTAAAGCATAGGAAAAGAGGCAGAACGTCCACAATGATGCACTTGGCCAAAAAGGGTGTATGCGTTGTTTCCTGAATATATTCAGGAAGAAACGCATACGCCCTTTTTCGCCAAACAAGCAAGCTTGCAAAGGAAATCTGCACTACAATGAAGTCTCACTGCCCCCCGGTCAAAAGGGCCATCTGAACAAAGTGTAAAATCCAGAAAGGCAAGACAGGCCATGGAGAACTGGGAGCCTTGTTATGTTGATGGGCGGGATGTAAATTGCCAACAGCCACTCTGGAGAAGTGTATGGTGTTTCCTGAAATATCCAAAAAACAAAGCAACAGAGCCTAGGGCACTTCCACTTATGGTCCTATAGCTTAGGGAAATTAAACTCAAAAAGACACAGCCACCCCAAAGTTTGGGACAGCTCTGTTTACAGGAACCTCGTTTACGGTACAAGTTCAATATCGCAGAAAGTGTAAAATGGAAAAACAAGTTGTGGTACTTACGTACAATGCAATATCACTCAGCAATGAAATCTATGTCACCAGGATCATAGCAGCATAATGAGTGGATTCAGGTACGATGATTCTAAGTGAAATAAGTGACACAGAAAAAGAAACATCATAAGATATCACTACTACACGGAATGTAAACTTGGCTACACAGGAACTGAATTACAAAACAGAACAGGGTCTCAAAAGTAGAAAACCAACTTATGCTTGCTTAAGAGGAAAGGTGAGTTGGGGTGCTGCATAAAACCAGAGATTGAAATTAGCACAAATACCGTTCCATAAGCCAAATATGTAATACACAAGAGCTACTCCTTGCTCAACGACCTGGACTCAACACCCCTTATTAAATGCCTAAAAATATACCTGACTAGTAAGAATCTTAAAACCTATGGATTTATATGTCTCCAAAAGAGAATCAAGCATGTGTACAGTGGAATAAACGCAGCAGTGATAGGATTGGTGAGGTTCGGTGAGCAAATGCAGACTGTTTGAAGTCATATTGCATGGTACCCATTCCATGGGTCTCAACTCTCCAGGTTTAAGGGATTCTTCCTTCAGCTAAAACATGCATGTGGTACGCAGAGTATGATCCACAGTGTGATCGGGAAACGTGTTCAAATGTGTCTCAGATTTCGTCCCCTGGTACTCGGGTGCAACATTCCAGACGCTTTACTAACACTCTCCCCACTTGGAGAGTCAGTGCCGTTAACCTCCTGTTTGGCCCAGTTTGCAAATTCTGCGGAAGATGAACAGGAATAGGGAGAACCAATGAGAGACTAGCTGCAGGTGTCTGGACGGGCAAATTTAACTCTCATTCTCCACCAGGAAGAGGAATTATCCAAAGGCTCAGCGTGCCGTGCTGGAACCACACTAGGGCCTGAAGCAATCCTGCGGTGTTGCGGCCAGCTCACAAGAAAGCGACTTGAAGAAAGGAGCCCAGGGGCACTGTAACTCACAAACTGCAGAGTTATAAATGACAGCTATCGTCCAAAAATATATTGAAGTAAGGCTGCCAAGAGGACTTGAAAGCGGGGCAGAATTGCAGGAAACCGATTTCAGGAGGTAAACTGGAATTGCATGTAAAGCATACGAAAAGAGGCAGAACGTCCACAATGATGCACTTGGCATAAAAGGGCGTATGAGTTTTTTCCTGAATATATTCAGGAAAAAACGCAGACGCCCTTTTTGGCCAACCAAGCAAGCTTGCAAAGGAAATCTGCACTACAATGAATTCTCAGTACCCCCCGGTCAAAAGGGCCATCTGAAAAAAGTGTAAAATCCAGAAAGGCAGGACAGGCCATGGAGAACTGGGAGCCTTGTTATGCTGATGGGCGGGATGTAAATTGCCAACAGCCACTCTGGAGAAGTGTATGGTGTTTCCTGAAACATCCAAAAAACAAAGCAACAGAGCCTAGGGCACTATCACTTATGGTCCTATAGCTTAAGGAAATTAAAATCAAAAAGACAAAGCCACCCCAAAATTTGGGACGGCTCTGTTTACAAGAACCTCGTTTATGGTACAAGTTCAATATCACAGAAAACGAAAAATGGATATAGAAGTTGTTGTACGTACGGACAATGCAATATCACTCAGCAATGAAGTCTATGTCATCAGGCCCGTAGCAGCATAATGAGTGGATTCAGGTACGATGATTCTAAATGAAATAAGTCACACAGAAAAAGAAAAATCATAAGATATCACTAATACACGGAATGTAAACTTGGCTACACAGGAACTGAATTACAAAACAGAACAGGGTCTCAAATGTAGAAAACCAACTTATGCTTGCTTAAGGGGAAAAGTGAGTTGGGGTGCTGCATAAAACGAGAGATTGAAATTAGCACAGATACCATTCCATAAGCCAAATATGTAATAGACAGGAGCTACTCCTTGCTCAACAAAGTGGACTCAAGACCCCATATTAAACGCCTGAGAATATACCTGACTAGTAAGAATCTAAAAACCTATGGATTTATATGTCTCCGAAAGAGAATCAAGCGTGTGTACAGCGGCATAAATGCAGCAGTGATAGGATTGGTGAGGTTCGGTGAGAAATGCAGACCCTTTGAAGTCATATTCCATGGTACCCATTCCATGGGTCTCCACTCTCCAGGTTTAAGGGATTCTTCCTTCAGCTAAAACATGCATGTGGAACCCAGAGTATGATCCACCGTGTGATCGGGAAACGTGTTCAAATGTGTCTCAGTTTTCGTCCCCTGGTACTCGGGTGCAACATTCCAGACGCTTTACTAACACTCTCCCCACTTGGAGAGTCAGTGCCTTTAACCTCCTGTTTGGCCCAGTTTGCAATTTCTGCGGAAAATGAACAGGAATAGGGAGAACCAATGAGAGACTAGCTGAAGGTGTCTGGACGGGCAAATTTAACTCTCATTTCCCACCAGGAAGAGGAATTAACCAAAGGCTCAGCGTGCCGTGCCGGCACCACGCTACGGCCTGAAGCAATCCTGCGGTGTTGCGGACAGCTCACAAGAAAGCGAGTTGAAGAAAGGAGCTCAGGGGCAATGTCATTCACAAACCTGCAGAGTTATAAATGACAGCTATCGTCCAAAAATATATTGAAGTAAGGCTGCCAAGAGGACTAGAAAGCAGGGCAGAAATGCAGGAAACCGATTTCTGTAGGTAGACTGGAATTGCATGTAAAGCATAGGAAAAGAGGCAGAACGTCCACAATGATGCACTTGGCCAAAAAGGGCGTATGCGTTTTTTCCTGAATATATTCAGGAAAAAACGCATACGCCCTTTTTGGCCAACCAAGCAAGCTTGCAAAGGAAATCTGCACTACAATGAAGTCTCACTGCCCCCCGGTCAAAACGGCCATCTGAAAAAAGTGTAAAATCCAGAAAGGCAGGGCAGGCCATGCAGAACTGGGAGCCTTGTTATGCTGATGGGCGGGATGTAAATTGCCAACAGCCACTGTGGAGAAGTGTATGGTGTTTCCTGAAACATCTAAAAAACAAAGCAACAGAACCTAGGGCACTTCCACTTATGGTCCTATAGCTTAGGGAAATTAAAATCAAAAATACACAGCCACCCCAAAGTTTGGGACGGCTCTGTTTACAAGAACCTCATTTACGGTACAAGTTCAATATCACAGAAAGCGAAAAATAGATAAAGAAGTTGTGGTACTTACGTACAATGCAATATCACTCAGCAATGAAATCTATGTCATCAGGCCCGTAGCAGCATAATGAGTGGATTCAGGTACGATGATTCTAAGTGAAATAAGTCACAGAAAAAAAGAAACATCATAAGATAACACTACTACACGGAATGTAAACTTGGCTACACAGGAACTGAATTACAAACCAGAACAGGGTCTCAAATGTAGAAAACCAACTTATGCTTGCTCAAGGGGAAAGGTGAGTTGGGGTGCTGCATAAAACCAGAGATTGAAATTAGCACAGATACCGTTCCATAAGCCAAATATGTAATAGACAAGAGCTACTCCTTGCTCAACGAAGTGGACTCAACACCCCATATTAAACGCCTAAGAATATACCTGACTAGTAAGATTCTTAAATCTTATGGTTTTATATGTCTCCCAAAGAGAATCAAGCGTGTGTACAGTGGCATAAACGCAGCAGTGATAGGATTGGTGAGGTTCGGTGAGCAAATGCAGACCCTTTGAAGTCATATTGCATGGTACCCATTCCATGGGTCTCCACTCTCCAGGTTTAAGGGATTCTTCCTTCAGCTAAAACATGCCTGTGGTACCCAGAGTATGATCCACCATTTGATCGGGAAACGTGTTCAAATGTGTCTCAGTTTTCGTCCCCTGGTACTCGGGTGCAACATTCCAGACGCTTTACTAACACTCTCCCCACTTGTAGAGTCAGTGCCTTTAACCTCCTGTTTGGCCCAGTTTGCAATTTCTGCGGAAAATTAACAGGAATAGGGAGAACCAATGAGAGACTAGCTGGAGGTGTCTGGACGGGCAAATTTAACTCTCATTTCCCACCAGGAAGAGGAATTAACCAAAGGCTCAGCGTGCCATGCCGGATCCACACTAGGGCCTAAAGCAATCCTGCAGTGTTGCGGCCAGGTCACAAGAAAGCGAGTTGAAGAAAGGAGCTCAGGGGCAATGTCATTCACAACCCTGCAGAGTTATAAATGACAGCTATCGTCCAAAAATATATTGAAGTAAGATTGCCAAGAGGACTTGAAAGTGGGGCAGAATTGCAGGAAACCGATTTCAGGAGGTAGACTGGAATTGCATGTAAAGCATAGGAAAAGAGGCAGAACGTCCACAATGATGCACTTGGCCAAAAAGGGCATATGCATTTTTTCCTGAATATATTCATGAAAAAACGCATACGCACTTTTTGGCCAACCAAGCAAGCTTGCAAAGGAAATCTGCACTACAATGAAGTCTCACTGCCCCCCGGTCAAAAGGGCCATCTGAAAAAAGTGTAAAATCCAGAAAGGCAAGACAGGCCATGGAGAACTGGGAGCCTTGTTATGCTGCTGGGCAGGATGTAAATTGCCAACAGCCACTCTGGAGAAGTGTATGGTGTTTCTTGAAACATCCAAAAAACAAAGCAACAGAGCCTAGGTCACTTCCACTTATGGTCCTATAGCTTAGGGAAATTAAAATCAAAAAGACACAGCCACCCCAAAGTTTGGGACGGCTCTGTTTTCAAGAACCTCGTTTACGGTACAAGTTCAATATCGTAGAAAGTGAAAAATGGATAAAGAATTTGTGGTACATACGTAGAATGCAATATCACTCAGCAATGAAATCTATGTCATCAGGCCCGTAGCAGCATAATGAGTGGATTCAGGTACGATGATTCTAAGTGAAATAAGTCACACAGAAAAAGAAACATCATAAGATATCACTACTACACGGAATGTAAACTTGGCTACACAGGAGCTGAATTACTAAACAGAACAGGGTCTCAAATGTAGAAAACCAACTTATGCTTGCTTAAGGGGAAAGGTGAGTTGGGGTGCTGCATAAAACCACAGATTGAAATTAGCAGGGATACCGTTCGATAAGCCAAATATGTAATAGACAAGAGCTACTCCTTGCTCAACGAAGTGGACTCAAGACATCATATTAAACGCCTAAGAGTATACCTGACTAGTAAGAATCTTAATACCTATGGGTTTATATGTCTCTAAAGAGAATCAAGCGTGTGTACAGTGGCATAAACACAGCAGTGATAGGATTGGTGAGGTTCGGTGAGCAAATGCAGACCCTTTGAAGTCATATTGCATGGTACCCATGCTATGGGTCTCAAGTCTCCAAGTTTAAGGGATTCTTCCTTCAGCTAAAACATGCATGTGGAACCCAGAGTATGATCCACCATGTGATCGGGAAACGTGTTCAAATGTGTCTCAGTTTTCGTCCCCTGTTACTCGGGTGCAACATTCCAGACGCTTTACTAACACTCTCCCCACTTGGAGAGTCAGTGCCTTTAAACTCCTGTTTGGCCCAGTTTGCAATTTCTGCGGAAAATGAACAGGAATAGGGAGAACCAATGAGAGACTAGCTGGAGGTGTCTGGACGCGCAAATTTAACTCTCATTCCCCACCAGGAAGAGGAATTATCCAAAGGCTCAGCGTGCCGTGCCGGAACCACACTAGGGCCTGAAGCAATCCTGCGGTGTTGCGGCCAGCTCACAAGAAAGCGAGTTGAAGAAAGGAGCTCAGCGGCACTGTAATTCATAAACTGCAGAGTTATAAATGACAGCTATCGTCCAAAAATATACTGAAGTAAGGCTGCCAAGAGGACTTGAAAGCGGGGCAGAATTGCAGGAAACCGATTTCAGGAGGTAGACTGGAATTGCATGTAAAGCATACGAAAAGAGGCAGAACGTCCACAATGATGCACTTGGCATAAAAGGGCGTATGAGTTTTTTCCTGATTATATTCAGGAAAAAACGCATACGCCCTTTTTGGACAACCAAGCAAGCTTGCAAAGGAAATCTGCACTACAATGAAGTCTCACTACCCCCCGGTCAAAAGGGCCATCTGAAAGAAGTGTAAAATCCAGAAAGGCAGGACAGGCCATGGAGAACTGGGAGCCTTGTTATGCTGATGGGCTGGATGTAAATTGCCAACAGCCACTCTGGAGAAGTGTATGGTGTTTCCTGAAACATCCAAAAAACAAAGCAACAGAGCCTAGGGCACTTCCACTTATGGTCCTATAGCTTAGGGAAATTAAAATCAAAAACACAAAGCCACCCCAAAATTTGGGACGGCTCTGTTTACAAGAACTTCGTTTACGGTACAAGTTCAATATCGCAGAAAGTGAAAATGGAAAAACAAGTTGTGGTACTTACGTACAATGCAATATCTCTCAGCAATGAAATCTATGTCACCAGGATCATAGCAGCATATTGAGTGGATTCAGGTACGATGATTCTAAGTGAAATAAGTGACACAGAAAAAGAAACATCATAAGATATCACTAATTCACGGAATGTAAACTTGGATACACAGTATCTGAATTATGAAACAGAATAGGGTCTCAAATGTAGAAAACCAACTTATGCTTGCTTAAGGGGAAAAGTGAGTTGGGGTGCTGCATAAAACCAGAGATTGAAATTAGCACAGATTCCATTCCATAAGCCAAATATGTAATAGACAGGAGCTACTCCTTGCTCAACAAAGTGGACTCAACACCCCATATTAAACGCCTGAGAATATACCTGACTAGTAAGAATCTTAAAACCTATGGATTTATATGTTTCGGAAAGAGAATCAAGCATGTGTATAGCGGCATAAACGCAGCAGTGATAGGATTGCTGAGATTCGGTGAGCAAATGCAGACCCTTTTATGTCATACTGCATGGTACCCATTCCATGGGTCTCAACTCTCCAGGTTTAAGGGATTCTTCCTTCAGCTAGAACATGCATGTGGAACCCAGAGTATGATCCACCGTGTGATCGGGAAATGTGTTCAAATGTGTCTCAGTTTCGTCCCCTGGTAGTCGGGTGCAACATTCCAGACGCTTTACTAACACTCTCCGAACTTGGAGAGTCAGTGCCTTTAACCACCTGTTTGACCCAGTTTGCAATTTCTGCGGAAAATGAACAGGAATAGGGAGAACCAATGAGAGACTAGATGGAGGTGTCTGTACGGGCAAATTTAACTCTCATTTCCCACCAGGAAGAGGAATTAACCAAAGGCTCAGTGTGCCATGCCGGAACCACACTAAGGCCTGAAGCAATCCAGCAGTGTTACGGCCAGCTCACAAGAAAGCGAGTTGAAGAAAGGAGCTCAGGGGCACTGTAATTCACAAACCTGCCGAGTTATAAATGACAGCTATCGTCCAAAAATATATTGAAGTAAGGCTGCCAAGAGGACTTGAAAGCGGGGCAGAAATGCAGGAAACCGATTTCAGGAGGTAGACTGGAATTGCATGTAAAGCATACGAAAAGAGGCAGAACGTCCACAATGATGCACTTGGCATAAAAGGGCGTATGAGTTTTTTCCTGAATATATTCAGGAAAAAACGCAGACGCCCTTTTTGGCCAACCAAGCAAGCTTGCAAAGGAAATCTGCACTACAATGAAGTCTCACTGCCCCCCGGTCAAAAGCGCCATCTGAAAAAAGTGTAAAATCCAGAAAGGCAGGACAGGCCATGGAGAACTGGGAGCCTTGTTATGCTGATGGGCGGGATGTAAATTGCCAACAGCCACTCTGGAGAAGTGTATGGTGTTTCGTGAAACATATAAAAAACAAAGCAACAGAGCCTAGGGCACTTCCACTTATGGTCCTATAGCGTAGGGAAATTAAAATCAAAAAGACACAGCCACCCCAAAGTTTGGGACGGCTCTGTTTACAAGAACCTCGTTTACGGTACAAGTACAGTATCGAAGAAAGTGAAAAATGGATAAAGAAGTTGTGGTACTTACGTACCATGCAATATCACTCAGCAATGAAATATATGTCATCAGGCCCGTAGCAGCATAATGAGTGGATTCAGGTGCTATGATTCTACGTGAAATAAGTCACAGAGAAAAAGAAACATCATAAGATATCACTAATACACGGAATGTAAACTTGGCTACACAGGAACTGAATTACAAAACAGAAGAGGGTCTCACATGTAGAACACCAACTTATGCTTGCTTAAGGGGAAAGGTGAGTTGGGGTGCTGCATAAAACCAGAGATTGAAATTAGCACAGATACCGTTCGATAAGCCAAATATGTAATAGACAAGAGCTACTCCTTGCTCAACGAAGTGGACTCAACACCCCATATTAAACGCCTAAGAATATACCTGACTGGTAAGAATCTTAAAACCTATGGATTTATATGTCTCTGAAAGAGAATCAAGCGTGTGTACAGCGGCATAAACGCAGCAGTGATAGGATTGGTGAGGTTCGGTGAGCAAATGCAGACTGTTTGAAGTCATATTGCATGGTACCCATTCCATGGGTCTCAACTCTCCAGGTTTAAGGGATTCTTCCTTCAGCTAAAACATGCATGTGGTACCCAGAGTATGATCCACCGTGTGATCGGGAAACGTGTTCAAATGTGTCTCAGTTTTCGTCCCCTGGTACTCGGGTGCCATATTCCAGACGCCTTACTAACACTCTCCCCACTTGGAGAGTCAGTGCCTTTAACCTCCTGTTTGGCCCAGTTTGCAATTTCTGCGGAAAATGAACAGGAATAGGGAGAACCAATGAGAGACTAGCTGGAGGTGTCTGGACGGGCAAATTTAACTCTCATTTCCCACCAGGAAGAGGAATTAACCAAAGGCTCAGAGTGCCATGCCGGAACCACACTAGGGCCTGAAGCAATCCTGCGGTGTTGCGGCCAGCTCACAAGAAAGCGAGTTGAAGAAAGGAGCTCAGGGGCACTGTCATTCACAAACCTGCAGAGTTATAAGTGACAGCTATCGTCCAAAAATATATTGAATTAAGGCTGCCAAGAGGACTTGAAAGCGGGGCAGAATTGCAGGAAACCGATTTCAGGAGGTAGACTGGAATTGCATGTAAAGCATAGGAAAAGAGGCAGAACGTCCACAATGATGCACTTGGCCAAAAAGGGCGTATGCGTTGTTTCCTGAGTATATTCAGGAAACAACGCATACGCCCTTTTTCGCTAAACAAGCAAGCTTGCAAAGGAAATCTGCACTACAATGAAGTCTCACTGCCCCCCGGTCAAAAGGGCCATCTGAACAAAGTGTAAAATCCAGAAAGGCAGGACAGGCCATGGAGAACTGGGAGCCTTGTTATGCTGATGGGCGGGATGTAAATTTCCAACAGCCACTCTGGAGAAGTGTATGGTGTTTCCTGAAACATCCAAAAAACAAAGCAACAGAGCCTAGGGCACTTCCATTTATGGTCCTGTAGCATAGGGAAATTAAAATAAAAAAGACACAGCCACCCCAAAGTTTGGGACGGCTCTGTTTACAAGAACCTCATTTACAGGAAAAGTTCAATATCACAGAAAATGAAAAATGGATAAAGAAGTTGTGGTACTTACGAACAATGCAATATCACTCAGCAATGAAATCTGTCATCAGGCCCGTAGCAGCATAATGAGTGGATTCAGGTACGATGATTCTAAGTGAAATAAGTCACACAGAAAAAGAAACATCATAAGATATCACTAATACACGGAATGTAAACTTGTCTACACAGGAACTGAATTACAAAACAGAACACGGTCTCAAATGTAGAAAACCAACTTATGCTTGCTTTAGGGGAAAGGTGAGTTGGGGTGCTGCATAAAACCAGATAATGAAATTAGCACAGATACCATTCCAAAAGCCAAATATGTAATAGACAAGAGCTACTCCTTGCTCAATGAAGTGGACTCAACACCCCATATTAAACGCCTAAGAATATAGCTGACTAGTAAGAATCTTAAAACCTATGGATTTCTATGTCGCCGAAAGAGAATCAAGCATGTGTACAGCGGCATAAACACAGCAGTGATAGGATTGTTGAGGTTCGGTGAGCAAATGCAGACCGTTTGAAGTCATACTGCATGGTACCCATTCCATGGGTGTCAACTCTCCAGGTTTAAGGGATTCTTCTTTCAGCTAAAACATGCATGTGGAACCCAGAGTATGATCCACCGTGTGATCGGGAAACGTGTTCCAATGTCTCTGAGTTTTCATCCCCTGCTACTCGGGTGCCACATTCCAGACGCTTTAGTAACACTCTCCCCACTTGGAGAGTCAGTGCCTTTAACCTCCTGTTTGGCCGAGTTTGCAATTTCTGCGGAAAATGAACAGGAATAGGGAGAACCAATGAGAGACTAGCTGGAAGTGTTTGGACGGGTAAATTTAAATCTCATTTCCCACCAGGAAGAGGAATTGATGAAAGGCTCAGCGTGCCAGCCAGAACCACACTAGGGCCTGAAGCAATCCTGCGGTGTTGCGGCCAGCTCACAAGAAAGCGAGTTGAAGAAAGGAGCTCGGGGGCACTGTCATTCACAAACATGCAGAGTTATAAATGACAGCTATTGTCCAAAAATATATTGAAGTAAGGCTGCCAAGAGGACTTGAAAGTGGGGCAAAATTGCAGGAAACCGATTTCAGGAGGTAGACTGGAATTGCATGTAAAGCATAGGAAAAGAGGCAGAACGTCCACAATGATGCACTTGGCCAAAAAGGGCGTATGCGTTTTTTCCTGAATATATTCAGGAAAAAGCGCATACGCCCTTTTTGGCCAACCAAGCAAGCTTGCAAAGGAAATCTGCACTACAATGAAGTCTCACTGCCCCCCAGTCAAAAGGGCCATCTGAAGAAAGTGTAAAATTCAGAAAGGCAGGACAGGCCATGCAGAACTGGGAGCCTTGTCATGCTGATGGGCGGGATGTAAATTGCCAACAGCCACTCTGGAGAAGGGTATGGTGTTTCCTGAAACATCTAAAAAACAAAACAACAGAACCTAGGGCACTTCCACTTATGGTCCTATAGCTTAGGGAAATTAAAATCAAAAAGACACAGCCACCCCAAATTTTGGGATGGCTCTGTTTACAAGAACCTCGTTTACGGTACAAGTTCAATATCACAGAAAGCGAAAAATGGATAAAGAAGTTGTGGTACTTACGTACAATGCAATATCACTCAGCAATGAAATCTATGTCATCAGGCCCGTAGCAGCATAATGAGTGGATTCAGGTATGATGATTCTAAGTGAAATAAGTCACAGAGAAAAAGAAACATCATAAGATATCACTACTACACGGAATGTAAACTTGGCTACACAGGAACTGAATTACAAAACAGAACAGGGTCTCAAATGTAGAAAACCAACTTATGCTTGCTTAAGGGGAAAGGTGAGTTGGGGTGCTGCATAAAACCAGAGATTGAAATTAGCACAGATACCATTCCATAAGCCAAATATGTAATAGACAAGAGCTACTCCTTGCTCAACGAAGTGGACTCAACACCCCATATTAAACACCTAAGAATATACCTGACAAGTAAGAATCTTAAAACCTATGGATTTATATGTCTCCAAAAGGGAATCAGGCGTGTGTACAGCGGCATAAAGGCAGCAGTGATAGGATTGGTGAGGTTCGGTGAGAAATGCAGACCCTTTGAAGTCATATTGCATGGTACCCATTCCATGGGTCTCAAATCTCCAGGTTTAAGGGATTCTTCCTTCAGCTAAAACATGCCTGTGGTACCCAGAGTATGATGCACCGTTTGATCGGGAATCGTGTTCAAATGTGTCTCAGTTTTCGTCCCCTGGTACTCGGGTGCAACATTCCAGATGCTTTACTAACACTCTCCCCACTTGGAGAGTCAGTGCCTTTAACCTCCTGTTTGGCCCAGTTTGCAATTTCTGCGGAAAATGAACAGGAATAGGGAGAACCAATGAGAGACTAGCTGGAGGTGTCTGGACGGGCAAATTTAACTCTCATTTCCCACCAGGAAGAGGAATTAACCAAAGGCTCAGCGTGCCATGCCGGAACCACACTAGGGACTGAAGCAATCCTGCAGTGTTGCGGCCAGCTCACAAGAAAGCGAGTTGAAGAAAGGAGCTCAGGGGCACTGTCATTCACAAATCTGCAGAGTTATAAATGACAGCTATCGTCCAAAAATATATTGAAGTAAGGCTGCCAAGAGGACTTGAAAGCGGGGCAGAATTGCAGGAAACCGATTTCAGGAGGTAGAATGGAATTGCATGTAAAGCATAGGAAAAGAGGCAGAACGTCCACAATGATACACTTGGCCAAAAAGGGCGTATGCGTTTTTTCCTGAATATATTCAGGAAAAAACGCATACGCCCTGTTTGGACAACCAAGCAAGCTTGCAAAGGAAATCTGCACTACAATGAAGTCTCACTGCCCACCGGTCAAAAGGGCCATCTGAAAAAAGTGTAAAATCCAGAAAGGCAGGACAGGCCATGGAGAACTGGGAGCCTTGTTATGCTGATGGGCAGGATGTAAATTGCCAACAGCCACTCTGGAGAAGTGTATGCTGTTTCCTGAAACATCTAAAAAACAAAGCAACAGAGTCTAGAGCACTTCCACTTATGGTCCTATAGCTTAGGGAAATTAAAATCAAAAAGACACAGCCACCCGAAATTTTGTGACGGCTCTGTTTACAAGAACCTCGTTTAGGGTACAAGTTCAATATCACAGAAAGCGAAAAATGGATACAGAAGTTGTGGTACTTATGTATAATGCAGTATCACTCAGCAATGAAATCTATGTCATCAGGCCCGTAGCAGCATAATGAGTGGATTCAGGTACGATGATTCTAAGTGAAATAAGTCACACAGAAAAAGAAACATCATAAGATATCACTACTACACGGAATGTAAACTTGGCTACACAGGAACTGAATTACAAAACAGAACAGGGTCTCAAATGTAGAAAACCAACTTATGCTTGCTTAAGGGGAAAGGTGAGTTGGGGTGCTGCATAAAACCAGACATTGAAATTAGCACAGATACCATTCCATAAGCCAAATATGTAATAGACAAGAGCTACTCCTTGCTCTACGAAGTGGACTCAACACCCCATATTAAACGCCTAAGAATATACCTGACTAGTAAGAATCTTAAAACCTATGGATTTATATGTCTCCGAAAGAGAATCAAGCGTGTGTACAGCGGCATAAACGCAGTAGTGATAGGATTGGTGAGGTTCGGTGAGCAAATGCAGACCCTTTGAAGTCATATTGCATGGTAACCATTCCATGGGTCTCCACTCTCCAGGTTTAAGGGATTCTTCCTTCAGCTAAAACATGCATGTGGAACCCAGAGTATGATCCACCGTGTGATTGGGAAACGTGTTCAAATGTGTCTCACTTTTCGTTCCCTGGTACTCGGGTGCAACATTCCAGACGCTTTACTAACACTCTCCCCACTTGGAGAGTCAGTGCCTTTAACCTCCTGTTTGGCCCAGTTTGCAATTTCTGCGGAAAATGAACAGGAATAGGGAGAACCAATGAGAGACTAGCTGGAGGTGTCTGGACGGGCAAATTTATCTCTTATTTCCTGCCAGGAAGAGGAATTAACCAAAGGCTCACCGTGCCGTGCCGGAACCACAGTACGGCCTGAAGCAATCCTGCGGTGTTGGGCCAGCTCACAAGAAAGCGAGTTGAAGAAAGGAGCTCAGGGACACTGTAATTCACAAACCTGCAGAGTTATAAATGACAGCTATCGTCCAAAAATATATTGAAGTAAGGCTGCCAAGAGAACTTGAAAGTGGGGCAGAATTGCAGGAAACCGATTTCAGGAGGTAGACTGGAATGGCATGTAAAGCATAGGAAAAGAGGCAGAACGTCCACAATGATGCACTTGGCCAAAAAGGGCGTATGCGTTTTTTCCTGAATATATTCAGGAAAAAACGCATACGCCCTTTTTGGCCAACCAAGCAAGCTTGCAAAGGAAATCTGCACTACAATGAAGTCTCACTGCCCCCCGGTCAAAAGGGCCATCTGAAAAAAGTGTAAAATCCAGAAAGGCAGGACAGGCCATGCAGAACTGGGAGCCTTGTTATGCCGATGGGCGGGATGTAAATTGCCAACAGCCACTCTGGAGAAGTGTATGGTGTTTCCTGAAACATCTAAAAAACAAAGCAACAGAACCTAGGGCACTTCCACTTATGCTCCTATAGCTTAGGGAAATTAAAATCAAAAAGACACAGCCACCCCAAATTTTGGGACGGCTCTGTTTACAAGAACCTCGTTTACGGTACAAGTTCAATATCACAGAAAGCAAAAAATGGATAAAGAAGTTGTGGTACTTACGTACAATGCAATATCACTCAGCAATGAAATCTATGTCATCAGGCCCGTAGCAGCATAATGAGTGGATTCAGGTACGATGATTCTAAGTGAAATAAGTAACAAAGAAAAAGAAACATCATAACATATCACTACTACACGGAATGTAAACTTGGCTACACAGGAGCTGATTTACAAAAGAGAACAGGGTCTCAAATGTAGAAAACCAACTTATGCTTGCTTAAGGGGAAAGGTGAGTTGGGGTGCTGCACAAAACCAGAGATTGAAATTAGCACAGATACCGTTCCATAAGCCAAATATGTAATAGACAAGAGCTACTCCTTGCTCAACGAAGTGGACTCAACACCCCATATTAAACGCCTAAGAATATACCTGACAAGTAAGAATCTTAAAACCTATGGATTTATATGTCTCCGAAAGAGAATCAAGCGTGTGTACAGCGGCATAAACACAGCAGTGATAGGATTGGTGAGATTCGGTGAGCAAATGCAGACCCTTTGAAGTCATATTGCATGGTACCCATTCCATGGGTCTCAACTCTCCAGGTTTTAGGGATTCTTCCTTCAGCTAAAACATGCATGTGGAACCCAGAGTATGATCCATGGTGTGATTGGGAAACGTGTTCAAATGTGTCTCAATTTTCGTCCCCTGGTACTCGGATGCAACATTCCAGACGCTTTACTAACACTCTCCCCACTTGGAGAGTCAGTGCCTTTAATCTCCTGTTTGGCCCAGTGTGCAATTTCTGCGGAAAATGAACAGGAATAGGGAGAACCAATGAGACACTAGCTGGAGGGGTCTGGACGGGCAAATTTAACTCTCATTTCCCACCAGGAAGAGGAATTAACCAAAGGCTCTGCGTGCCGTGCCGGAACGACACTAGGGCCTGAAGCAATCCTGCAGTGTTGCGGCCAGCTCACAAGAAAGCGAATTGAAGAAAGGAGCTCAGGGGCACTGTAATTCACAAACCTGCAGAGTTATAAATGACAGCTATCGTCCAAAAATATGTTGAAGTAAGGCTGCCAAGAGGACTTGAAAGTGGGGCAGAATTGCAGGAAACCGATTTCAGGAGGTAGACTGGAATTGCATGTAAAGCATAGGAAAAGAGGCAGAACGTCCACAATGATGCACTTGGCCAAACAGGGCATATGAGTTTTTTCCTGAATATATTCAGGTAAAAACGCATACGCACTGTTTGGCCAACCAAGCAAGGTTGCAAAGGAAATCTGCACTACAATGAAGTCTCACTGCCCCCCGGTCAAAAGGGCCATCTGAAAAAAGTGTAAAATCCAGAAAGGCAGGACAGGCCATGGAGAACTTGGAGCCTTGTTATGCTGATGGGTGGGATGTAAATTGCCAACAGCCACTCTGGAGAAATGTATGCTGTTTCCTGAAACATCTAAAAAACAAAGCAACAGAGTCTAGAGCACTTCCACTTATGGTCCTATAGCTTAGGGAAATTAAAATCAAAAAGACACAGCCACCCGAAATTTTGGGACGGCTCTGTTTACAAGAACCTCGTTTAGGGTACAAGTTCAATATCACAGAAAGCGAAAAATGGATACAGAAGTTGTGGTACTTATGTATAATGCAGTATCACTCAGCAATGAAATCTTGTCATCAGGCCCGTAGCAGCATAATGAGTGGATTCAGGTACGATGATTCTAAGTGAAATAAGTCACACAGAAAAAGAAACATCATAAGATATCACTACTACACGGAATGTAAACTTGGCTACACAGGAACTGAATTACAAAACAGAACAGGGTCTCAAATGTAGAAAACCAACTTATGCTTGCTTAAGGGGAAAGGTGAGTTGGGGTGCTGCATAAAACCAGACATTGAAATTAGCACAGATACCATTCCATAAGCCAAATATGTAATAGACAAGAGCTACTCCTTGCTCAACGAAGTGGACTCAACACCCCATATTAAACGCCTAAGAATATACCTGACTAGTAAGAATCTTAAAACCTATGGATTTATATGTCTCCGAAAGAGAATCAAGCGTGTGTACAGCGGCATAAACGCAGTAGTGATAGGATTGGTGAGGTTCGGTGAGCAAATGCAGACCCTTTGAAGTCATATTGCATGGTAACCATTCCATGGGTCTCCACTCTCCAGGTTTAAGGGATTCTTCCTTCAGCTAAAACATGCATGTGGAACCCAGAGTATGATCCACCGTGTGATTGGGAAACGTGTTCAAATGTGTCTCACTTTTCGTTCCCTGGTACTCGGGTGCAACATTCCAGACGCTTTACTAACACTCTCCCCACTTGGAGAGTCAGTGCCTTTAACCTCCTGTTTGGCCCAGTATGCAATTTCTGCAGAAAATGAACAGGAATAGGGAGAACCAATGAGAGACTAGCTGGAGGTGTCTGGACGGGCAAATTTATCTCTCATTTCCCACCAGGAAGAGGAATTAACCAAAGGCTCAGCGTGCCGTGCCGGAACCACACTAGGGCCTGAAGCAATCCTGCGGTGTTGGGCCAGCTCACAAGAAAGCGAGTTGAAGAAAGGAGCTCAGGGACACTGTAATTCACAAACCTGCAGAGTTATAAATGACAGCTATCGTCCGAAAATATATTGAAGTAAGGCTGCCAAGAGGACTTGAAAGCGGGGCAGAATTGCAGGAAACCGATTTCAGGAGGTAGACAGGAATTGCAGGTAAAGCATAGGAAAAGAGGCAGAACGTCCACAATGATGCACTTGGCCAAAAAGGGCGTATGAGTTTTTTCCTGAGTATATTCAGGAAAAAACGCATAAGCTCTTTTTGGCCAACCAAGCAAGCTTGCAAAGGAAATCTGCACTACAATGAAGTCTCACTGCCCCCCGGTCAAAAGGGCCATCTGAAAAAAGTGTAAAATCCAGAAAGGCAGGACAGGCCATGGAGAACTGGGAGCCTTGTCATGCTGATGGGCGGGATATAAATTGCCAACAGCCACTCTGGAGAAGTGTATGGTGTTTCCTGAAACATCTAAGAAACAAAGCAACAGAGCCTAGGGCATGTCCACTAATGGTCCTATAGCTTATGGAAATTAAAATCAAAAAGACACAGCCACCCCAAAGTTTGGGACGGCTCTGTTTACAAGAACCTCATTTACGGTACAAGTTCAATATCACAGAAAGCGAAAAATGGATAAAGAAGTTGTGGTACTTACGTACAATGCAATATCACTCAGCAATGAAATCTATGTCATCAGGCCCGTAGCAGCATAATGAGTGGATTCAGGTACGATGATTGTAAGTGAAATAAGTCACAGAGAAAAAGAAACATCATAAGATATCACTACTACACGGAATGTAAACTTGGCTACACAGGAACTGAATTACAAAACAGAACAGGGTCTCAAATGTAGAAAACCAACTTATGCTTGCTTAAGGGGAAAGGTGAGTTGGGGTGCTGCATAAAACCAGACATTGAAATTAGCACAGATACCATTCCATAAGCCAAATATGTAATAGAGAAGAGCTACTCCTTGCTCAACGAAGTGGACTCAACATCCCATATTAAACGCCTAAGAATATACCTGACTAGTAAGAATCTTAAAACCTATGGATTTATATGTCTCCGAAAGAGAATCAAGCGTGTGTACAGCGGCATAAATGCAGTAGTGATAGGATTGGTGAGGTTCGGTGAGCAAATGCAGACCCTTTGAAGTCATATTGCATGGTACCCATTCCATGGGTCTCAACTCTCCAGGCTTAAGGGATTCTTCCTTCAGCTAAAACATGCATGTGGAACCCAGAGTATGATCCACCGTGTGATCGGGAAACGTGTTCAAATGTGTCTCAGTTTTCGTCCCCTGGTACTCGGGTGCAACATTCCAGACGCTTTACTAACACTCTCCCCACTTGGAGAGTCAGTGCCTTTAACCTCCTGTTTGGCCCAGTTTGCAATTTCTGCGGAAAATGAACAGGAATAGGGAGAACCAATGAGAGACTAGCTGGAGGTGTCTGGACGGGCAAATTTATCTCTCATTTCCCACCAGGAAGAGGAATTAACCAAAGGCTCAGCGTGCCGTGCCAGAACCACACGAGGGCCTGAAGCAATCCTGCGGTGTTGGGTCAGCTCACAAGAAAGCGAGTTGAAGAAAGGAGCTCAGGGGCACTGTATTCACAAACCTACAGAGTTATAAATGACAGCTATCGTCCGAAAATATATTGAAGTAAGGCTGCCAAGAGGACTTGAAAGCGGGGCAGAATTGCAGGAAACCGATTTCAGGAGGTACACTGGAATTGCATGTAAAGCATAGGAAAAGAGGCAGAACGTCCACAATGATGCACTTGGCCAAAAAGGGTGTATGCGTTTTTTCCTGAGTATATTCAGGAAAAAACGCATAAGCCCTTTTTGGCCAACCAAGCAAGCTTGCAAATGAAATCTGCACTACAATGAAGTCTCACTGCCCCCCGGTCAAAAGGGCCATCTGAAAAAAGTGTAAAATCCAGAAAGGCAGGACAGGCCATGGAGAACTGGGAGCCATGTCATGCTGATGGGCGGGATGTAAATTGCCAACAGCCACTCTGGAGAAGTGTATGGTGTTTCCTGAAACATCTAAAAAACAAAGCAACAGAACCTAGGGCACTTCCACTTATGGTCCTATAGCTTAGGGAAATTAAAATCAAGAAGACACAGCCACCCCAAAGTTTGGGATGGCTCTGTTTACAAGAACCTCGTTTACGGTACAAGTTCAATATCACAGAAAGCGAAAAATGGATAAAGAAGTTGTGGTACTTACGTACAATGCAATATCACTCAGCAATGAAATCTATGTCATCAGGCCCGTAGCAGCATAATGAGTGGATTCAGGTACGATGATTCTAAGTGAAATAAGTCACAGAGAAAAAGAAACATCATAAGATATCACTACTACACGGAATGTAAACTTGGCTACACAGGAACTGAATTACAAAACAGAACAGGGTCTCAAATGTAGAAAACCAACTTATGCTTGCTAAAGGGGAAAGGTGAGTTGGGGTGCTGCATAAAACCAGACATTGAAATTAGCACAGATACCATTCCATAAGCCAAATATGTAAGAGACAAGAGCTACTCCTTGCTCAACGAAGTGGACTCAACACCCCATATTAAACGCCTAAGAATATAACTGACTAGTAAGAATCTTAAAACCTATGGATTTCAATGTCTCCGAAAGAGAATCAAGCGTGTGTACAGCGGCATAAACGCAGCAGTGATAGGATTGGTGAGGTTCGGTGAGTAAATGCATACCCTTTGAAGTCATATTGCATGGTACCCATTCCATGGGTCTCAACTCTCCAGGTTTATGGGATTCTTCCTTCAGCTAAAAGATGCATGTGGAACCCAGAGTATGATCCACCGTGTGATCGGGAAACGTGTTCAAATGTGTCTCAGTTTTCGTCCCCTGGTACTCGGGTGCAACATTCCAGATGCTTTACTAACACTCTCCCCACTTGGAGAGTCAGTGCCTTTAACCTTCTGTTTGTCCCAGTTTGCAATTTCTGCGGAAAATGAACAGGAATAGGGAGAACCCATGAGAGACTAGCTGGAGGTGTCTGGACGGGCAAATTTAACTCTCATTTCCCACCAGGAAGAAGAATTAACCAAATGCTCAGTGTGCCGTGCCGGAACCACACTAAGGCCTGAAGCAATCCTGCGGTGTTGCGGCCAGCTCACAAGAAAGCGAGTTGAAGAAAGGAGATCAGGGGCACTGTCATTCACAAACCTGCAGAGTTATAAATGACAGCTATCTTCCAAAAATATATTGAAGTAAGGCTGCCAAAGGACTTGAAAGCGGGGCAGAATTGCAGGAAACTGATTTCAGGAGATAGACTGGAATTGCATGTAAAGCATAGGAAAAGAGGCAGAACGTCCACAATGATGCACTTGCCCAAAAAGGGCGTGTGCGTTTTTACCTGAATATATTCAGGAAAAAACGCATACGCCCTTTATGGCCAACCAAGCAAGCTTGCAAACGAAATCTGCACTAAAATGAAGTCTCACAGCCCCCCGGTCAAAAGGGCCATCTGAAAAAAGTGTAAAATCCAGAAATGCAGGACAGGCCATGGAGAACTGGGAGGCTTGTTATGCTGATGGGCGGGATGTAAATTGCCAACAGCCACTCTGGAGAAGTGTATGGTGTTTCCTGAAACATCTAAAAAACAAAGCAACAGAGCCTAGGGCACTTCCACATATGGTCCTATAGCTTAGGGAAATTGAAATCAAAAAGACACAGCCACCCCAAAATTTGGGACGGCTCTGTTTACAAGAACCTCGAATACGGTACAAGTTCAATACTGCTGAATGCAAAAAATGGATAAAGAAGTTGTGGTACTTACGTATAATGCAGTATCCCTCAGCAATGAAATCTATGTCATCAGGCCCGTAGCAGCATAATGAGTGGATTCAGGTACGATGATTTTAAGTGAAATAAGTCACAGAGAAAAAGAAACATCATAAGATATCAGTACTACACGGAATGTAAACTTGGCTACACAGGAACTGAATTACAAAACAGAACAGGGTCTCAAATGTAGAAAACCAACTTATGCTTGCTTAAGGGGAAAGGTGAGTTGGGGTGCTGCATAAAACCAGAGATTGAAATTAGCACAGATACCGTTCCATAAGCCAAATATGTAATAGACAAGAGCTACTCCTTGCTCAACGAAGTGGACTCAACACCACATATTAAACGCCTAAGAATATACCTGACTAGTAAGAATCTTAAAACCTATGGATATATATGTCTCCGAAAGAGAATCAAGCGTGTGTACAGCGGCATAAACGCAGCAGTGATAGGATTGGTGAGGTTCGGTAAGCAAATGCAGACCCTTTGAAGTCATATTCCATTGTACCCATTCCATGGGTCTCAACTCTCCAGGTTTATGGGATTCTTCCTTCAGGTAAAGCATGCATGTGGAACCCAGAGTATGATCCACCGTGTGATCGGAAACGTGTTCAAATGTGTCTCAGTTTTCGTCCCCTGGTACATGGGTGCAACATTCCAGACGCTTTACTAACACTCTCCCCACTTGGAGAGTTAGTGCCTTTAACCTCCTGTTTGGCCCAGTTTGCAATTTTTGCGGAAAATGAACAGAAATAGGGAGAACCAATGAGAGACTAGCTGGAGGTGTCTGGACGGGCAAATTCAACTCTCATTTCCCACCAGGAAGAGGAATTAACCAAAGGCTCAGCGTGCCATGCCGGAACAACACTATGGCCTGAAGCAATCCTGCGGTGTTGCGGCCAGCTCACAAGAAAGCGAGTTGAAGAAAGGAGCTCAGGGGCACTGTAATTCACAAACCTGCAGAGTTATAAATGACAGCTATCGTCCAAAAATATATTGAAGTAAGGCTGCCAAGAGGACTTGAAAGCGGGGCAGAATTGCAGGAAACCAATTTCAGGAGGTAGAATGGAATTGCATGTAAAGCATAGGAAAAGAGGCAGAACGTCCACAATGATGCACTTGGCCAAAAAGGGCGTATGCGTTTTTTCCTGAATATATTCAGGAAAAAACGCATACGCCCTTTTTGGCCAACCAAGCAAGCTTGCAAAAAAAATCTGCACTACAATGAAGTCTCACTGCCCCCCGGTCAAAAGGGACATCTGAAAAAAGTGTAAAATCCAGAAAGGCAGGACAGGCCGTGGAGATCTGGGAGCCTTGTTATGCTGATGGGCGGGATGTAAATTGGCAACAGCCACTCTGGAGAAGTGTATGGTGTTTCCTGAAATATCTAAGAAACAAAGCAACAGAGCCTAGGGCACTTCCACTTATGGTCCTATAGCTTAGGGAAATTAAAATCAAAAAGACACAGCCACCCCAAATTTTGGGACGGCTCTGTTTACAAGAACCTCGTTTACGGTACAAGTTCAATATCACAGAAAGCGAAAAATGGATAAAGAAGTTGTGGTACTTACGTACAATGCAATATCACTCAGCAATGAAATCTATGTCATCAGGCCCGTAACAGCATAATGAGTGGATTCAGGTACGATGATTCTAAGTGAAATAAGTCACAGAGAAAAAGAAACATCATAAGATATCAGTACTACACGGAATGTAAACTTGGCTACACAGGAACTGAATTACAAAACAGAACAGGGTCTCAAATGTAGAAAACCAACTTATGCTTGCTTAAGGGGAAAGGTGAGTTGGGGTGCTGCATAAAACCAGAGATTGAAATTAGCACAGATACCGTTCCATAAGCCAAATATGTAATAGACAAGAGGTACTCCTTGCTCAATGAAGTGGACTCAACACCCTATATTAAACGCCTAAGAATATACTTGACTAGTAAGAATCTTAAAACCTACGGATTTATATGTCTCCGAAAGAGAATCAAGCATGTGTACAGCGGCATAAATGCAGCAGTGATAGTATTGCTGAGGTTCGGTGAGCAAATGCAGACCCTTTGAAGTCATATTGCATGGTACCCATTCCATGGGTCTCAACTCTCCAGGTTTAAGGGATTCTTCCTTCAGCTAAAAGATGCATGTGGAACCCAGAGTATGATCCACCCTGTGATCGGGAAACGTGTTCAAATGTGTCTCAGTTTTCGTCCCCTGGTACTCGGGTGCAACATTCCAGACGCTTTACTAACACTCTCCCCACTTGGAGAGTCAGTGCCTTTAACCTTCTGTTTGTCCCAGTTTGCAATTTCTGCGGAAAATGAACAGGAATAGGGAGAACCCATGAGAGACTAGCTGGAGGTGTCTGGACGGGCAAATTTAACTCTCATTTCCCACCAGGAAGAAGAATTAACCAAATGCTCAGTGTGCCGTGCCGGAACCACACTAAGGCCTGAAGCAATCCTGCGGTGTTGCGGCCAGCTCACAAGAAAGCGAGTTGAAGAAAGGAGATCAGGGGCACTGTCATTCACAAACCTGCAGAGTTATAAATGACAGCTATCTTCCAAAAATATATTGAAGTAAGGCTGCCAAAGGACTTGAAAGCGGGGCAGAATTGCAGGAAACTGATTTCAGGACATAGACTGGAATTGCATGTAAAGCATAGGAAAAGAGGCAGAACGTCCACAATGATGCCCTTGCCCAAAAAGGGCGTGTGCGTTTTTTCCTGAATATATTCAGGAAAAAACGCATACGCCCTTTATGGCCAACCAAGCAAGCTTGCAAACGAAATCTGCACTACAATGAAGTCTCACAGCCCCCCGGTCAAAAGGGCCATCTGAAAAAAGTGTAAAATCCAGAAAGGCAGGACAGGCCATGGTGAACTGGGAGCCTTGTTATGCTGATGGGCGGGATGTAAATTGCCAACAGCCACTCTGGAGAAGTGACCAGTGTTTCCTGAAACATCTACAAAACAAAGCAACAGAGCCTAGGGCACTTCCACTTATGGTCCTATAGCTTAGGGTAATTTAAATCAAAAAGACACAGCCACCCCAAAGTTTGGGAAGGCTCTGTTTACAAGAACCTCGTTTACGGTACAAGTTCAATATCACAGAAAGCGAAAAATGGATAAAGAAGTTGTGGTACTTACGTACAATGCAATATCACTCAGCAATGAAATCTATGTCATCAGGCCCATAGCAGCATAATGAGTGGATTCAGGTACGATGATTCTAAGTGAAATAAGTCACACGGAAAAAGAAACATCATAAGATATCACTACTACACGGAATGTAAACTTGGCTACACAGGAACTGAATTACAAAACAGAACAGGGTCTCAAATGTAGAAAACCAACTTATGCTTGCTTAAGCGGAAAGGTGAGTTGGGGTGCTGCATAAGACCAGAGATTGAAATTAGCACAGATACCATTCCATAAGATAATTATGTAATAGACCAGAGCTACTCCTTGCTCAACGAAGTGGACTCAACACCCCATATTAAACGCCTAAGAATATACCTGACAAGTAAGAATCTTAAAGCCTATGGATTTATATGTCTCCGAAAGAGAATCAAGCGTGTGTACAGCGGCATAAACGCAGTAGTGATAGGATTGGTGAGGTTCGGTGAGCAAATGCAGACCCTTTGAAGTCATATTGCATGGTAACCATTCCATGGGTCTCCAGTCTCCAGGTTTAAGGGATTCTTCCTTCAGCTAAAACATGCATGTGGAACCCAGAGTATGGTCCACCGTGTGATCGGGAAACGTGTTCAAATGTGTCTCAGTTTTCGTCCCCTGCTACTCGGGTGCAACATTCCAGACGCTTTACTAACACTCTCCCAACTTGGAGAGTCAGTGCCTTTAACCTCCTGTTTGGCCCAGTTTGCAACTTCTGCGGAAGATGAACAGGAATAGGGAGAACCAATGAGAGACTAGCTGGAGGTGTCTGGACGGGCAAATTTAACTCTCATTTCCCACCAGGAAGAGGAATTAACCAAAGGCTCAGCGTGCTGTGCCGGAATCACACTAAGGCCTGAAGAAATCCTGCGGTGTTGCGGCCAGCTCACAAGAAAGCGAGTTGAAGGAAGGAGCTCAGGGGCACTGTAATTCACAAACCTGCAGAGGTATAAATGACAGCTATCGTCCAAAAATATATTGAAGTAAGGCTGCCAAGAGGACTTGAAAGCGGGGCAGAATTGCAGGAAACCGATTTCAGGAGGTAGACAGGAATTGCATGTAAAGCATAGGAAAAGAGGCAGAACGTCCACAATGATGCGCTTGGCCAAAAAGTGCGTATGCGTTTTTTCCTGAATATATTCAAGAAAAAACGCATACGCCCTTTATGGCCAACCAAGCAAGCTCGCAAAGGAAATCTGCACTACAATGAAGTCTCACTTCCCCCCGGTCAAAAGGGCCATCTGAAAAAAGTGTAAAATCCAGAAATGCAGGACAGGCCATGGAGAACTGGGAGGCTTGTGATGCTGATGGGCGGGATGTAAATTGCCAACAGCCACTCTGGAGAAGTGTATGGTGTTTCCTGAAACATCTAAAAAACAAAGCAACAGAGCCTAGGGCACTTCCACATATGGTCCTATAGCTTAGGGAAATTGAAATCAAAAAGACACAGCCACCCAAAAGTTTGGGACGGCTCTGTTTACAAGAACCTCGAATACGGTACAAGTTCAATACTGCTGAAAGCGAAAAATGGATAAAGAAGTTGTGGTACTTACGTATAATGCAGTATCCCTCAGCAATGAAATCTATGTCATCAGGCCCGTAGCAGCATAATGAGTGGATTCAGGTACGATGATTTTAAGTGAAATAAGTCACAGAGAAAAAGAAACATCATAAGATATCAGTACTACACGGAATGTAAACTTGGCTACACAGGAACTGAATTACAAAACAGAACAGGGTCTCAAATGTAGAAAACCAACTTATGCTTGCTTAAGGGGAAAGGTGAGTTGGGGTGCTGCATAAAACCAGAGATTGAAATTAGCACAGATACCGTTCCATAAGCCAAATATGTAATAGACAAGAGCTACTCCTTGCTCAACGAAGTGGACTCAACACCACATATTAAACGCCTAAGAATATACCTGACTAGTAAGAATCTTAAAACCTATGGATATATATGTCTCCGAAAGAGAATCAAGCGTGTGTACAGCGGCATAAACGCAGCAGTGATAGGATTGGTGAGGTTCGGTAAGCAAATGCAGACCCTTTGAAGTCATATTCCATTGTACCCATTCCATGGGTCTCAACTCTCCAGGTTTATGGGATTCTTCCTTCAGCTAAAACATGCATGTGGAACCCAGAGTATGATCCACCGTGTGATCGGAAACGTGTTCAAGTGTGTCTCAGTTTTCGTCCCCTGGTACATGGGTGCAACATTCCAGACGCTTTACTAAAATTCTCCCCACTTGGAGAGTCAGTGCCTTTAACCTCCTGTTGCCCCAGTGTGCAATTTCTGCGGAAAATGAAAAGGAATAGGGAGAACCAATGAGAGACTAGCTGGAGGTGTCTGGACGGGCAAATTTAACTCTCATTTCCCACCAGGAAGAGGAATTAACCAAAGGCTCTGCGTGCCGTGCCAGAACCACACAAGGGCCTGAAGCAATCCTGCAGTGTTGCGGCCAGCTCACAAGAAAGCGAGTTGAAGAAAGGAGCTCAGGGGCACTGTAATTCACAAACCTGCAGAGTTATAAATGACACCTATCGTCCAAAAATATATTGAAGTAAGGCTGCCAAGAGAACTTGAAAGTGGGGCAGAATTGCAGGAAACCGATTTCAGGAGGTAGACTGGAATTGCATGTAAAGCATAGGATAAGAGGCAGAACGTCCACAATGATGCACTTGGCCAAACAGGGCGTATGCGTTTTTTCCTGAATATATTCAGGAAAAAACGCATACGCCCTGTTTGGTAAACCAAGCAAGCTTGCAAAGGAAATCTGCACTACAATGAAGTCTCACTGCCCCCCGGTCAAAAGGGCCATCTGAAAAAAGTGTAAAATCCAGAAAGGCAGGACAGGCCATGGAGAACTGGGAGCCTTGTTATGCTGATGGGCGGGATGTAAATTGCCAACAGCCACTCTGGAGAAGTGTATGGTGTTTCCTGAAACATCTAAAAAACAAAGCAACAGAGCCTAGGCCACTTCCACTTATGGTCCTATAGCTTAGGGAAATTAAAATCAAAAAGACACAGCCACCCCAAATTTTGGGACGGCTCTGTTTACAAGAACCTCATTTACGGTACAAGTTCAATATCACAGAAAGCGAAAAATGGATAAAGAAGTTGTGGTACTTACGTATAATGCAGTATCACTCAGCAATGAAATCCATGTCATCAGGCCCGTAGCAGCATAATGAGTGGATTCAGGTACGATGATTCTAAGTGAAATAAGTCACAGAGAAAAAGAAACATCATAAGATATCACTACTACACGGAATGTAAACTTGGCTACACAGGAACTGAATTACAAAACAGAACAGGGACTCAAATGTAGAAAACCAACTTATGCTTGCTTAAGGGGAAAGGTGAGTTGGGGTGCTGCATAAAACCAGAGATTGAAATTAGCACAGATACCGTTCCATAAGCCAAATATGTAATAGACAAGAGCTACTCCTTGCTCAACGAAGTGGACTCAACACCCCATATTAAACGCCTAAGAATATACCTGACTAGTAAGAATCTTAAAACTTATGGATTTATATGTCTCCGAAAGAGAATCAAGCGTGTGTACAGCGGCATAAACGCAGCAGTGATAGGATTGGTGAGGTTCGTTGAGCAAATGCAGACCCTTTGAAGTCATATTCCATGGTACCCATTCCATGGGTCTCAAATCTCCAGGTTTATGGGATTCTTCCTTCAGCTAAAACATGCATGTGGTACCCAGAGTATGATCCACCGTGTGATCGGAAACGTGTTCAAATTTGTCTCAGTTTTCGTTCCCTGGTACATGGGTGCAACATTCCAGACGCTTTACTAACACTCTCCCCACTTGGAGAGTCAGTGCCTTTAACCTCCTGTTTGGCCCAGTTTGCAATTTTTGCGGAAAATGAAAAGAAATAGGGAGAACCAATGAGAGACTAGCTGGAGGTGTCTGGACGGGCAAATTCAACTCTCATTTCCCACCAGGAAGAGGAATTAACCAAAGGCTCAGCGTGCCATGCCGGAACAACACTAGGGCCTGAAGCAATCCTGCGGTGTTGCGGCCAGCTCACAAGAAAGCAAGTTGAAGAAAGGAGCTCAGGGGCACTGTAATTCACAAACCTGCAGAGTTATAAATGACAGCTATCGTCTAAAAATATATTGAAGTAAGGCTGCCAAGAGGACTTGAAAGCGGGGCAGAATTGCAGGAAACCGATTTCAGGAGGTAGACTGGAATTGCATGTAAAGCATAGGAAAAGAGGCAGAACGTCCACAGTGATGCACTTGGCCAAAAAGGGCGTATGCGTTTTTTCCTGAATATATTCAGGAAAAAACGCATACGCCCTTTTTGGCCAACCAAGCAAACTTGAAAAGGAAATCTGCACTACAATGAAGTCTCACTGCCCCCCGGTCAAAAGGGACATCTGAAAAAAGTGTAAAATCCAGAAAGGCAGGACAGGCCATGGAGAACTGGGAGCCTTGTTATGCTGATGGGCGGGATGTAAATTGCCAACAGCCACTCTGGAGAAGTGTATGGTGTTTCCTGAAACATCTAAAAAACAAAGCAACAGAGCCTAGGCCACTTCCACTTATGGTCCTATAGCTTAGGGAAATTAAAATCAAAAAGACACAGCCACCCCAAAGTTTGGGACGGCTCTGTTTACAAGAACCTCGTTTACGGTACAAGTTCAATATCACAGAAAGCGAAAAATGGATAAAGAAGTTGTGGTACTTACGTATAATGCAGTATCACTCAGCAATGAAATCCATGTCATCAGGCCCGTAGCAGCATAATGAGTGGATTCAGGTACGATGATTCTAAGTGAAATAAGTCACAGAGAAAAAGAAACATCATAAGATATCAGTACTACACGGAATGTAAACTTGGCTACACAGGAACTGAATTACAAAACAGAACAGGGACTCAAATGTAGAAAACCAACTTATGCTTGCTTAAGGGGAAAGGTGAGTTGGGGTGCTGCATAAAACCAGAGATTGAAATTAGCACAGATACCGTTCCATAAGCCAAATATGTAATAGACAAGAGCTACTCCTTGCTCAACGAAGTGGACTCAACACCCCATATTAAACGCCTAAGAATATACCTGACTAGTAAGAATCTCAAAACTTATGGATTTATATGTCTCCGAAAGAGAATCAAGCGTGTGTACAGCGGCATAAACGCAGCAGTGATAGGATTGGTGAGGTTCGGTGAGCAAATGCAGACATTTTGAAATCATATTCCATGGTACCCATTCCATGGGTCTCAAATCTCCAGGTTTATGGGATTCTTCCTTCAGCTAAAACATGCATGTGGTACCCAGAGTATGATCCACCGTGTGATCGGAAACGTGTTCAAATGTGTCTCAGTTTTCGTCCCCTGGTACATGGGTGCAACATTCCAGACGCTTTACTAACACTCTCCCCACTTGGAGAGTCAGTGCCTTTAACCTCCTGTTTGGCCCAGTTTGCAAATTTTGCGGAAAATGAAAAGAAATAGGGAGAACCAATGAGAGACTAGCTGGAGGTGTCTGGACGGGCAAATTCAACTCTCATTTCCCACCAGGAAGAGGAATTAACCAAAGGCTCAGCGTGCCATGCCGGAACAACACTAGGGCCTGAAGCAATCCTGCGGTGTTGCGGCCAGCTCACAAGAAAGCGAGTTGAAGAAAGGAGCTCAGGGGCACTGTAATTCACAAACCTGCAGAGTTATAAATGAGAGCTATCGTCCAAAAATATATTGAAGTAAGGCTGCCAAGAGGACTTGAAAGCGGGGCAGAATTGCAGGAAACCGATTTCAGGAGGTAGACTGGAATTGCATGTAAAGCATAGGAAAAGAGGCAGAACGTCCACAATGATGCACTTGGCCAAAAAGGGCGTATGCGTTTTTTCCTGAATATATTCAGGAAAAAACGCATACGCTCTTTTTGGCCAACCAAGCAAGCTTGAAAAGGAAATCTGCACTACAATGAAGTCTTACTGCCCCCCGGTCAAAAGGGCCATCTGAAAAAAGTGTAAAATCCAGAAAGGCAGGACAGGCCATGGAGAACTGGGAGCCTTGTTATGCTGATGGGCGGGATGTAAATTGCCAACAGCCACTCTGGAGAAGTGACCGGTGTTTCCTGAAACATCTACAAAACAAAGCAACAGAGCCTAGGGCACATCCACTTATGGTCCTATAGCTTAGGGAAATTAAAATCAAAAAGACACAGCCACCCCAATGTTCGGGACTTTTCTGTTTACAAGAACCTCGTTTAGGGTACAAGTTCAATATCACAGAGAGCGAAAAATGGATAAAGAAGTTGTGGTACTTACGTATAATGCAATATCACTCAGCAATGAAATCTATGTCATCAGGCCCGTAGCAGCATAATGAGTGGATTCAGGTACGATGATTCTAAGTGAAATAAGTCACACGGAAAAAGAAACATCATAAGATATCACTACTACACGGAATGTAAACTTGGCTACACAGGAACTGAATTACAAAACAGAACAGGGTCTAAAATGTAGAAAACCAACTTATGCTTGCTTAAGGGGAAAGGTGAGTTGGGGTGCTGCATAAAACCAGAGATTGAAATTAGCACAGATACCATTCCATAAGCCAAATATGTAATAGACAAGAGCTACTCCTTGCTCAACGAAGTGGACTCAACACCCCATATTAAACGCCTAAGAATATACCTGACTAGTAAGAATCTTAAAACCTATGGATATATATGTCTCCGAAAGAGAATCAAGCGTGTGTACAGCGGCATAAACGCAGCAGTGATAGGATTGGTGAGGTTCGGTGAGCAAATGCAGAACCTTTGAAGTCATATTGCATGGTACCCATTCCAGGGGTCCCAACTCTCCAGGTTTAAGGGATTCTTCCTTCAGCTAAAACATGCATGTGGAACCCAGAGTATGATCCACCGTGTGATTGGGAAACGTGTTCAAATGTGTCTCAGTTTTCATCCCCTGGTACTCGGGTGCAACATTCCAGAAGCTTTACTAAAATTCTCCCCACTTGGAGAGTCAGTGCCTTTAACCTCCTGTTGCCCCAGTGTGCAATTTCTGCGGAAAATGAAAAGGAATAGGGAGAACCAATGAGAGACTAGCTGGAGGTGTCTGGACGGGCAAATTTAACTCTCATTTCCCACCAGGAAGAGGAATTAACCAAAGGCTCTGCGTGCCGTGCCGGAACCACACAAGGACCTGAAGCAATCCTGCAGTGTTGCGGCCAGCTCACAAGAAAGCGAGTTGAAGAAAGGAGCTCAGGGGCACTGTAATTCACAAACCTGCAGAGTTATAAATGACACCTATCGTAAAAAAATATATTGAAGTAAGGCTGCCAAGAGAACTTGAAAGTGGGGCAGAATTGCAGGAAACCAATTTCAGGAGGTAGACTGGAATTGCATGTAAAGCATAGGATAAGAGGCAGAACGTCCACAATGATGCACTTGGCCAAACAGGGCGTATGCGTTTTTTCCTGAATATATTCAGGAAAAAACGCATACGCCCTGTTTGGTAAACCAAGCAAGCTTGCAAAGGAAATCTGCACTACAATGAAGTCTCACTGCCCCCCGGTCAAAAGGGACATCTGAAAAAAGTGTAAAATCCAGAAAGGCAGGACAGGCCATGGAGAACTGGGAGCCTTGTTATGCTGATGGGCGGGATGTAAATTGCCAACAGCCACTCTGGAGAAGTGTATGGTGTTTCCTGAAACATCTAAAAAACAAAGCAACAGAGCCTAGGCCACTTCCACTTATGGTCCTATAGCTTAGGGAAATTAAAATCAAAAAGACACAGCCACCCCAAATTTTGGGACGGCTCTGTTTACAAGAACATCGTTTACGGTACAAGTTCAATATCACAGAAAGCGAAAAATGGATAAAGAAGTTGTGGTACTTACGTATAATGCAGTATCACTCAGCAATGAAATCCATGTCATCAGGCCCGTAGCAGCATAATGAGTGGATTCAGGTACGATGATTCTAAGTGAAATAAGTCACAGAGAAAAAGAAACATCATAAGATATCAGTACTACACGGAATGTAAACTTGGCTACACAGGAACTGAATTACAAAACAGAACAGGGACTCAAATGTAGAAAACCAACTTATGCTTGCTTAAGGGGAAAGGTGAGTTGGGGTGCTGCATAAAACCAGAGATTGAAATTAGCACAGATACCGTTCCATAAGCCAAATATGTAATAGACAAGAGCTACTCCTTGCTCAACGAAGTGGACTCAACACCCCATATTAAACGCCTAAGAATATACCTGACTAGTAAGAATCTTAAAACTTATGGATTTATATGTCTCCGAAAGAGAATCAAGCGTGTGTACAGCGGCATAAACGCAGCAGTGATAGGATTGGTGAGGTTCGGTGAGCAAATGCAGACCCTTTGAAGTCTTATTCCATGGTACCATTCCATGGGTCTCAAATCTCCAGGTTTATGGGATTCTTCCTTCAGCTAAAACATGCATGTGGTACCCAGAGTATGATCCACCATGTGATCGGAAACGTGTTCAAATGTGTCTCAGTTTTCGTCCCCTGGTACATGGGTGCAACATTCCAGACGCTTTACTAACACTCTCCCCACTTGGAGAGTCAGTGCCTTTAACCTCCTGTTTGGCCCAGTTTGCAATTTTTGCGGAAAATGAACAGAAATAGGGAGAACCAATGAGAGACTAGCTGGAGGTGTCTGGACGGGCAAATTCAACTCTCATTTCCCACCAGGAAGAGGAATTAACCAAAGGCTCAGCGTGCCATGCCGGAACAACACTAGGGCCTGAAGCAATCCTGCGGTGTTGCGGCCAGCTCACAAGAAAGCGAGTTGAAGAAAGGAGCTCAGGGGCACTGTAATTCACAAACCTGCAGAGTTATAAATGAGAGCTATCATCCAAAAATATATTGAAGTAAGGCTGCCAAGAGGACTTGAAAGCGGGGCAGAATTGCAGGAAACCGATTTCAGGAGGTAGACTGGAATTGCATGTAAAGCATAGGAAAAGAGGCAGAACGTCCACAATGATGCACTTGGCCAAAAAGGGCGTATGCGTTTTTTCCTGAATATATTCAGGAAAAAACGCATACGCTCTTTTTGGCCAACCAAGCAAGCTTGAAAAGGAAATCTGCACTACAATGAAATCTCACTGCCCCCCAGTCAAAAGGGCCATCTGAAAAAAGTGTAAAATCCAGAAAGGCAGGACAGGCCATGGAGAACTGGGAGCGTTGTTATGCTGATGGGCGGGATGTAAATTGCCAACAGCCACTCTGGAGAAGTGACCGGTGTTTCCTGAAACATCTAAAAAACAAAGCAACAGAGCCTAGGGCACTTCCACATATGGTCCTATAGCTTAGGGAAATTGAAATCAAAAAGACACAGCCACCCCAAAGTTTGGGACGGCTCTGTTTACAAGAACCTCGAATACGGTACAAGTTCAATACTGCTGAAAGCGAAAAATGGATAAAGAAGTTGTGGTACTTACGTATAATGCAGTATCCCTCAGTAATGAAATCTATGTCATCAGGCCCGTAGCAGCATAATGAGTGGATTCAGGTACGATGATTTTAAGTGAAATAAGTCACAGAGAAAAAGAAACATCATAAGATATCAGTACTACACGGAATGTAAACTTGGCTACACAGGAACTGAATTACAAAACAGAACAGGGTCTCAAATGTAGAAAACCAACTTATGCTTGCTTAAGGGGAAAGGTGAGTTGGGGTGCTGCATAAAACCAGAGATTGAAATTAGCACAGATACCGTTCCATAAGCCAAATATGTAATAGACAAGAGCTACTCCTTGCTCAACGAAGTGGACTCAACACCACATATTAAACGCCTAAGAATATACCTGACTAGTAAGAATCTTAAAACCTATGGATATATATGTCTCCGAAAGAGAATCAAGCGTGTGTACAGCGGCATAAACGCAGCAGTGATAGGATTGGTGAGGTTCGGTAAGCAAATGCAGACCCTTTGAAGTCATATTCCATTGTACCCATTCCATGGGTCTCAACTCTCCAGGTTTATGGGATTCTTCCTTCAGCTAAAACATGCATGTGGAACCCAGAGTATGATCCACCGTGTGATCGGAAACGTGTTCAAATGTGTCTCAGTTTTCGTCCCCTGGTACATGGGTGCAACATTCCAGACGCTTTACTAACACTCTCCCCACTTGGAGAGTTAGTGCCTTTAACCTCCTGTTTGGCCCAGTTTGCAATTTCTGCGGAAAATGAACAGAAATAGGGAGAACCAATGAGAGACTAGCTGGAGGTGTCTGGACGGGCAAATTCAACTCTCATTTCCCACCAGGAAGAGGAATTAACCAAAGGCTCAGCGTGCCATGCCGGAACAACACTATGGCCTGAAGCAATCCTGCGGTGTTGCGGCCAGCTCACAAGAAAGCGAGTTGAAGAAAGGAGCTCAGGGGCACTGTAATTCACAAACCTGCAGAGTTATAAACGACAGCTATCGTCCAAAAATATATTGAAGTAAGGCTGCCAAGAGGACTTCAAAGCGGGGCAGAATTGCAGGAAACCGATTTCAGGAGGTAGACTGGAATTGCATGTAAAGCATAGGAAAAGAGGCAGAACGTCCACAATGATGAACTTGGCCAAAAAGGGCGTATGCGTTTTTTCCTGAATATATTCAGGAAAAAACGCATACGCCCTTTTTGGCCAACCAAGCAAGCTTGCAAAGGAAATCTGTACTACAATGAAGTCTCACTGCCCCCCGGTCAAAAGGGTCATCTGAAAAAAGTGTAAAATCCAGAAAGGCAGGACAGGCCATGGAGAACTGGGAGCGTTGTTATGCTGATGGGCGGGATGTAAATTGCCAACAGCCACTCTGAAGAAGTGTATGGTGTTTCCTGAAACATCTACAAAACAAAGCAACAGAGCCTAGGGCACTTCCACTTATGGCCCTATAGCTTAGGGAAATTGAAATCAAAAAGACACAGCCACCCCAAAGTTTGGGACTTTTCTGTTTACAAGAACCTCGTTTACGGTACAAGTTCAATATCACAGAAAGCGAAAAATGGATAAAGAAGTTGTGGTACTTACGTACAATGCAATATCACTCAGCAATGAAATCTATGTCATCAGGCCCGTAGCAGCATAATGAGTGGATTCAGGTACGATGATTCTAAGTGAAATAAGTCACAGAGAAAAAGAAACATCATAAGATATCACTACTACACGGAATGTAAACTTGGCTACACAGGAACTGAATTACAAAACAGAACAGGGTCTGAAATGTAGAAAACCAACTTATGCTTGCTTAAGGGGAAAGGTGAGTTGGGGTGCTGCATAAAACCAGAGATTGAAATTAGCACAGATACCATTCCATAAGCCAAATATGTAATAGACCAGAGCTACTCCTTGCTCAACGAAGTGGACTCAACACCCCATATTAAACGACTAAGAATATACCTGACAAGTAAGAATCTTAAAACCTATGGATTTATATGTCTCCGAAAGAGAATCAAGCGTGTGTACAGCGGCATAAACGCAGCAGTGATAGGATTGGTGAGGTTCGGTGAGAAATGCAGACCCTTTGAAGTCATATTGCATGGTACCCATTCCATGGGTCTCAACTCTCCAGGTTTAAGGAATTCTTCCTTCAGCTAAAACATGCCTGTGGTACACAGAGTATGATGCACCGTTTGATCGGGAATCGTGTTCAAATGTGTCTCAGTTTTCGTCCCCTGGTACTCGGGTGCAACATTCCAGACGCTTTACTAACACTCTCCCAACTTGGAGAGTCAGTTCCTTTAACCTCCTGTTTGGCCCAGTTTGCAATTTCTGCGGAAAATGAACAGGAATAGGGAGAACCAATGAGAGACTAGCTGGAGGTGTCTGGACGGGCAAATTTAACTCTCATTTCCCACCAGGAAGAGGAATTAACCAAAGGGTCAGCGTGCCATGCCGGAACCACACTAGGGCCTGAAGCAATCCTGCAGTGTTGCGGCCAGCTCACAAGAAAGCGAGTTGAAGAAAGGAGCTCAGGGGCACTGTAATTCACAAACCTTCAGAGTTATAAATGACAGCTATCGTCCAAAAATATATTGAAGTAAGGCTGCCAAGAGGACTTGAAAGTGGGGCAGAATTGCAGGAAACCGATTTCAGGAGGTAGACTGGAATTGCATGTAAAGCATAGGAAAAGAGGCAGAACGTCCACAGTGATGCACGTGGCCAAAAAGGGCGTATGTGTTTTTTCCTGAATATATTCAGGAAAAAACGCATACGCCCTTTTTGGCCAACCAAGCAAACTTGAAAAGGAAATCTGCACTACAATGAAGTCTCACTGCCCCCCGGTCAAAAGGGCCATCTGAAAAAAGTGTAAAATCCAGAAAGGCAGGACAGGCCATGGAGAACTGGGAGCGTTGTTATGCTGATGGGCGGGATGTAAATTGCCAACAGCCACTCTGGAGAAGTGACCGGTGTTTCCTGAAACATCTACAAAACAAAGCAACAGAGCCTAGGGCACATCCACTTATGGTCCTATAGCTTAGGGAAATTAAAATCAAAAAGACACAGCCACCCCAATGTTTGGGACTTTTCTGTTTACAAGAACCTCGTTTAGGGTACAAGTTCAATATCACAGAAAGCGAAAAATGGATAAAGAAGTTGTGGTACTTACGTACAATGCAGTATCACTAAGCAATGAAATCTATGTCATCAGGCCCGTAGCAGCATAATGAGTGGATTCAGGTACGATGATTCTAAGTGAAATAAGTCACACGGAAAAAGAAACATCATAAGATATCACTACTACACGGAATGTAAACTTGGCTACACAGGAACTGAATTACAAAACAGAACAGGGTCTAAAATGTAGAAAACCAACTTATGCTTGCTTAAGGGGAAAGGTGAGTTGGGGTGCTGCATAAAACCAGAGATTGAAATTAGCACAGATACCATTCCATAAGCCAAATATGTAATAGACAAGAGCTACTCCTTGCTCAACGAAGTGGACTCAACACCCCATATTAAATGCCTAAGAATATACCTGACTAGTAAGAATCTTAAAACCTATGGATATATATGTCTCTGAAAGAGAATCAAGCGTGTGTACAGCGGCATAAACGCAGCAGTGATAGGATTGGTGAGGTTCGGTGAGCAAATGCAGAACCTTTGAAGTCATATTGCATGGTACCCATTCCAGGGGTCCCAACTCTCCAGGTTTAAGGGATTCTTCCTTCAGCTAAAACATGCATGTGGAACCCAGAGTATGATCCACCGTGTGATCGGGAAACGTGTTCAAACGTGTCTCAGTTTTCATCCCCTGGTACTCGGGTGCAACATTCCAGAAGCTTTACTAAAATTCTCCCCACTTGGAGAGTCAGTGCCTTTAACCTCCTGTTGCCCCAGTGTGCAATTTCTGCAGAAAATGAAAAGGAATAGGGAGAACCAATGAGAGACTAGCTGGAGGTGTCTGGACGGGCAAATTTAACTCTCATTTCCCACCAGGAAGAGGAATTAACCAAAGGCTCTGCGTGCCGTGCCGGAACCACACAAGGGCCTGAAGCAATCCCGCAGTGTTGCGGCCAGCTCACAAGAAAGCGAGTTGAAGAAAGGAGCTCAGGGGCACTGTAATTCACAAACCTGCAGAGTTATAAATGACACCTATCGTCCAAAAATATATTGAAGTAAGGCTGCCAAGAGAACTTGAAAGCGGGGCAGAATTGCAGGAAACCGATTTCAGGAGGTAGACTGGAATTGCATGTAAAGCATAGGATAAGAGGCAGAACGTCCACAATGATGCACGTGGCCAAACAGGGCGTATGCGTTTTTTCCTGAATATATTCATGAAAAAACGCATACGCCCTGTTTGGTAAACCAAGCAAGCTTGCAAAGGAAATCTGCACTACAATGAAGTCTCACTGCCCCCCGGTCAAAAGGGCCATCTGAAAAAAGTGTAAAATCCAGAAAGGCAGGACAGGCCATGGAGAACTGGGAGCCTTGTTATGCTGATGGGCGGGATGTAAATTGCCAACAGCCACTCTGGAGAAGTGTATGGTGTTTCCTGAAACATCTAAAAAACAAAGCAACAGAGCCTAGGCCACTTCCACTTATGGTCCTATAGCTTAGGGAAATTAAAATCAAAAAGACACAGCCACCCCAAATTTTGGGACGGCTCTGTTTACAAGAACCTCGTTTACGGTACAAGTTCAATATCGCAGAAAGCGAAAAATGGATAAAGAAGTTGTGGTACTTACGTATAATGCAGTATCACTCAGCAATGAAATCCATGTCATCAGGCCCGTAGCAGCATAATGAGTGGATTCAGGTACGATGATTCTAAGTGAAATAAGTCACAGAGAAAAAGAAACATCATAAGATATCAGTACTACACGGAATGTAAACTTGGCTACACAGGAACTGAATTACAAAACAGAACAGGGTCTAAAATGTAGAAAACCAACTTATGCTTGCTTAAGGGGAAAGGTGAGTTGGGGTGCTGCATAAAACCAGAGATTGAAATTAGCACAGATACCATTCCATAAGCCAAATATGTAATAGACAAGAACTACTCCTTGCTCAACGAAGTGGACTCAACACCCCATATTAAACGCCTAAGAATATACCTGACTAGTAAGAATCTTAAAACCTATGGATATATATGTCTCCGAAAGAGAATCAAGCGTGTGTACAGCGGCATAAACGCAGCAGTGATAGGATTGGTGAGGTTCGGTGAGCAAATGCAGAACCTTTGAAGTCATATTGCATGGTACCCATTCCAGGGGTCCCAACTCTCCAGGTTTAAGGGATTCTTCCTTCAGCTAAAACATGCATGTGGAACCCAGAGTATGATCCACCGTGTGATCGGGAAACGTGTTCAAACGTGTCTCAGTTTTCATCCCCTGGTACTCGGGTGCAACATTCCAGAAGCTTTACTATAATTCTCCCCACTTGGAGAGTCAGTGCCTTTAACCTCCTGTTGCCCCAGTGTGCAATTTCTGCGGAAAATGAAAAGGAATAGGGAGAACCAATGAGAGACTAGCTGGAGGTGTCTGGACGGGCAAATTTAACTCTCATTTCCCACCAGGAAGAGGAATTAACCAAAGGCTCTGCATGCCGTGCCGGAACCACACAAGGACCTGAAGCAATCCTGCAGTGTTGCGGCCAGCTCACAAGAAAGCGAGTTGAAGAAAGGAGCTCAGGGGCACTGTAATTCACAAACCTGCAGAGTTATAAATGACACCTATCGTAAAAAAATATATTGAAGTAAGGCTGCCAAGAGAACTTGAAAGTGGGGCAGAATTGCAGGAAACCAATTTCAGGAGGTAGACTGGAATTGCATGTAAAGCATAGGATAAGAGGCAGAACGTCCACAATGATGCACTTGGCCAAACAGGGCGTATGCGTTTTTTCCTGAATATATTCAGGAAAAAACGCATACGCCCTGTTTGGTAAACCAAGCAAGCTTGCAAAGGAAATCTGCACTACAATGAAGTCTCACTGCCCCCCGGTCAAAAGGGCCATCTGAAAAAAGTGTAAAATCCAGAAAGGCAGGACAGGCCATGGAGAACTGGGAGCCTTGTTATGCTGATGGGCGGGATGTAAATTGCCAACAGCCACTCTGGAGAAGTGTATGGTGTTTCCTGAAACATCTAAAAAACAAAGCAACAGAGCCTAGGCCATTTCCACTTATGGTCCTATAGCTTAGGGAAATTAAAATCAAAAAGACACAGCCACCCCAAATTTTGGGACGGCTCTGTTTACAAGAACATCGTTTACGGTACAAGTTCAATATCACAGAAAGCGAAAAATGGATAAAGAAGTTGTGGTACTTACGTATAATGCAGTATCACTCAGCAATGAAATCCATGTCATCAGGCCCGTAGCAGCATAATGAGTGGATTCAGGTACGATGATTCTAAGTGAAATAAGTCACAGAGAAAAAGAAACATCATAAGATATCAGTACTACACGGAATGTAAACTTGGCTACACAGGAACTGAATTACAAAACAGAACAGGGACTCAAATGTAGAAAACCAACTTATGCTTGCTTAAGGGGAAAGGTGAGTTGGGGTGCTGCATAAAACCAGAGATTGAAATTAGCACAGATACCGTTCCATAAGCCAAATATGTAATAGACAAGAGCTACTCCTTGCTCAACGAAGTGGACTCAACACCCCATATTAAACGCCTAAGAATATACCTGACTAGTAAGAATCTTAAAACTTATGGATTTATATGTCTCCGAAAGAGAATCAAGCGTGTGTACAGCGGCATAAACGCAGCAGTGATAGGATTGGTGAGGTTCGGTGAGCAAATGCAGACCCTTTGAAGTCTTATTCCATGGTACCCATTCCATGGGTCTCAAATCTCCAGGTTTATGGGATTCTTCCTTCAGCTAAAACATGCATGTGGTACCCAGAGTATGATCCACTATGTGATCGGAAACGTGTTCAAATGTGTCTCAGTTTTCGTCCCCTGGTACATGGGTGCAACATTCCAGACGCTTTACTAACACTCTCCCCACTTGGAGAGTCAGTGCCTTTAACCTCCTGTTTGGCCCAGTTTGCAATTTTTGCGGAAAATGAAAAGAAATAGGGAGAACCAATGAGAGACTAGCTGGAGGTGTCTGGACGGGCAAATTCAACTCTCATTTCCCACCAGGAAGAGGAATTAACCAAAGGCTCAGCGTGCCATGCCGGAACAACACTAGGACCTGAAGCAATCCTGCGGTGTTGCGGCCAGCTCACAAGAAAGCGAGTTGAAGAAAGGAGCTCAGGGGCACTGTAATTCACAAACCTGCAGAGTTATAAATGACAGCTATCGTCCAAAAATATATTGAAGTAAGGCTGCCAAGAGGATTTGGAAGCGGGGCAGAATTGCAGGAAACCAATTTTAGGAGGTAGACTGGAATTGCATGTAAAGCATAGGAAAAGAGGCAGAACGTCCACAATGATGCACTTGGCCAAAAAGGGCGTATGCGTTTTTTCCTGAATATATTCAGGAAAAAACGCATACGCCCTTTTTGGCCAACCAAGCAAGCTTGCAAAGGAAATCTGCACTACAATGAAGTCTCACAGCCCCCCGGTCAAAAGGGCCATCTGAAAAAAGGGTAAAGTCCAGAAAGGCAGGACAGGCCATGGAGAACTGGGAGCCTTGTTATGCTGATGGGCGGGATGTAAATTGCCAACAGCCACTCTGGAGAAGTGTATGGTGTTTCCTGAAACATCTACAAAACAAAGCAACAGAGCCTAGGGCACTTCCACTTATAGTCCTATAGCTTAGGGAAATTAAAATCAAAAAGACACAGCCACCCCAAAGTTTGGGAAGGCTCTGTTTACAAGAACCTCGTTTACGGTACAAGTTCAATATCACAGAAAGCAAAAAATGGATAAAGAAGTTGTGGTACTTACGTACAATGCAATATCACTCAGCAATGAAATCTATGTCATCAGGCCCATAGCAGCATAATGAGTGGATTCAGGTACGATGATTCTAATTGAAATAAATCACACGGAAAAAGAAACATCATAAGATATCACTACTACACGGAATGTAAACTTGGCTACACAGGAACTGAATTACAAAACAGAACAGGGTCTCAAATGTAGAAAACCAACTTATGCTTGCTTAAGCGGAAAGGTGAGTTGGGGTGCTGCATAAAACCGGAGATTGAAATTAGCACAGATACCGTTAGATAAGCCAAATATGTAACAGACAAGAGCTACATCTTGCTCAACGAAGTGGACTCAACACCCCATATTAAACGCCTAAGAATATACCTGACTAGTAAGAATCTTAAAACCTATGGATTTATATGTCTCCGAAACAGAATCAAGCGTGTGTACAGCGGCATAAACGCAGCAGTGATAGGATTGCTGAGGTTCGGTGAGCAAATGCAGAACCTTTGAAGTCATATTGCATGGTACCCATTCCAGGGGTCCCAACTCTCCAGGTTTAAGGGATTCTTCCTTCAGCAAAAACATGCATGTGGAACCCAGAGTATGATCCACCGTGTGATCGGGAAACGTGTTCAAACGTGTCTCAGTTTTCGTCCCCTGGTACTCGGGTGCAACATTCCAGACGCTTTACTAACACTCTCCCCACTTGGAGAGTCAGTGCCTTTAACCTCCTGTTTGGCCCAGTTTGCAATTTCTGCAGAAGATGAACAGGAATAGGGAGAACCAATGAGAGACTAGCTGGAGGTGTCTGGACGGGCAAATTTAACTCTCATTTCCCACCAGGAAGAGGAATTAACCAAAGGCTCAGCGTGCCATGCTGGAACCACACTAGGGTCTGAAGCAATCCTGCGGTGTTTCGGCCAACTCAGAAGTAAGCGAGTGGAAGAAAGGAGCTCAGGGGCACTGTAATTCACGAACATGCAGAGTTACAAATGACACCTATCGTCCAAAAATATATTGAAGTAAGGCTGCCAAGAGGACTTGAATGCGGGGCAGAATTGCATGAAACCAATTTCAGGAGGTAGAGTGGAACTGCATTTAAAGCATAGGAAAACAGGCAGAACATCCATAATGATGCACTTGGCCAAAAAGGGCGTATGCCTTTTTTACTGAATATATTCAGGAAAAAACGCATAAGGCCTTTTTGGCCAACCAAGCAAGCTTGCAAAGGAAATCTGCACTACAATGAAGTCTCACTTCCCACCAGTCAAAAGGGCGATCTGTAAAAAGTGTAAAATCCAGAAAGGCAGGATAGGCCATGGAGAACTGGGAGCCTTGTTATGCTGATGGGCGGGATGTAAATTGCCAACAGCCACTCTCTAGTCGTGTATGGTGTTTCCTGAAATATCCAAAAAACAAAACAACAGAGCCTAGGGAACTTCCACCTATGGTCCTATAGTTTAGGGAAATTAAAATCAAAAAGACACAGCCACCCCAAAGTTTGGGACGGCTCTGTTTTCAAGAACCTCGTTTATGGTACAAGTTCAATATCGCAGAAAGCGAAAAATGGATAAAGAAGTTGTGGTACTTACGTACAATGCAATATCACTCAGCAATGAAATCTATGTCATCTGGCCCATAGCAGCATAATGAGTGGAGACAGGTACGATGATTCTAAGTGAAATAAGTCACAAAGAAAAAGAAACATCGTAAGATATCACTACTACACGGAATGTAAACTTGGCTACACAGGAACTGAATTACAAAACAGAACAGGGTCTCAAATGTAGAAAACCAACTTATGCTTGCTTAAGGGGAAAGGAGAGTTGGGGTGCTGCATAAAACCAGAGATTGAAATTACCACAGATACCGTTCCATAATCCAAATATGTAACAGACAAGAGCTACTCCTTGCTCAACGAAGTGGACTCAACACCCCATATTAAACGCCTAAGAATATATCTGACTAGTAAGAATCTTAAAACCTATGGATTTATATGTCTCCAAAAGAGAATCAAGCGTGTGTACAGCGGCAAAAACGCAGCAGTGATAGGATTGGTGAGGTTCGGTGAGCAAATGCAGACCCTTTGAAGTCATATTGCGTGGTACCCTTTCCATGGGTCTCAACTCTCCTGGTTTAAGGGATTCTTCCTTCAGCTAAAACATGCATGTGGAACCCAGAGTATGATCCACCATGTGATTGGGAAACGTGTTCAAATGTGTCTCAGTTTTCATCCCCTGGTACTCGGGTGCAACATTCCAGACGCTTCACTAACACTCTCCCCACTTGGAGAGTCAGTGCCTTTAACCTCCTCTTTGGCCCAGTTTGCAATTTCTGCGTAAGATGAACAGGAATAGGTAGAACACATGAGAGACTAGCTGGAGGTGTCTGGACGGGCAAATTTAACTCTCATTTCCCACCAGGAAGAGAAATTAACCAAAGGCTCAGCGTGCCGTGTCAGAAACACACTGGGGCCTGAAGCAATCCTGTGGTGTTGCGGTCAGCTCACAAGAAAGCGAGTTGAAGAAAGGAGCTCAGGGGCACTGTTATTCACAAACCTGCAGAGTTATAAATGACAGCTATCGTCCAAAAATATATTGAAGTAAGGCTGCCAAGAGGACTTGAAAGCGGGGCAGAATTGCAGGAAACTGATTTCAGGAGGTAGACTGGAATTGCATGTAAAGCATAGGAAAAGAGGCAGAAGGTCCACAGTGATGCACTTGGCCAAAAAGGGCGTATGCGTTTTTTCCTGAATATATTCAGGAAAAAACGCATACGCCCTTTTTGGCCAAGCAAGCAAGCTTGCAAAGGAAATCTGCACTACAATGAAGTCTCACTTTCCCCCGGTCAAAAGGGCCATCTGAAAATAGTGTAAAATCCAGAAAGGCAGGACAGGCCATGGAGAACTGAGAGCCTTGTTATGCTGATGCGCGGGATGTAAATTGCCAACAGCCACTCTGGAGAAGTGTATGGTGTTTCCTGAAACATCTAAAAAACAAAGCAACAGAGCCTAGGGCACTTCCACTTATGGTCCTATAGTTTAGGGAAATTAAAATCAAAAAGACACAGCCACCCTAAACTTTGGGACCGCTGTGTTTACAAGAACCTCGTTTACGGTACATGTTAAATATCACAGAAAGCGAAAAATGGATAAAGAAGTTGTGGTACTTACGTACAATGCAATATCACTGAGCAATGAAATCTATGTCATCAGGCCCGTAGCAGCATAATGAGTGGATTCAGGTACGATGATTCTAAGTGAAATAAGTCACAGAGAAAAAGAAACATCAGAAGATATCACTACTACACGGAATGTAAACTTGGCTACACAGGAACTGAATTACAAAACAGAACAGGGTCTCAAATGTAGAAAACCAACTTATGCTTGCTGAAGGGGAAAGGTGAGTTGGGGTGCTGCATAAAACCAGAGATTGAAATGAGCACAGATACCGTTCCATAAGCCAAATATGTAATAGACAAGAGCTACTCCTTCCTCAACGAAGTGGACTCAACACCCCATATTAAACGCCTAAGAATATACCTGACTAGTAAGAATGTCAAAACCTATGGATTTATTTGTCTCCAAAAGAGAATCAAGCGTGTGTACAGTGGCAAAAACCCAGCAGTGATAGGATTGGTGAGGTTCGGTGAGCAAATGCAGACCCTTTGAAGTCATATTGCATGGTACCCATTCCATGGGTCTCAACTCTCCAGGTTTAAGGGACTCTTCCTTCAGCTAAAACATACATGTGGAACCCAGAGTATGATCCACCGTGTGATCGGGAACCGTGTTCAAATGTGTCTCAGTTTTCGTACCCTGGTACTCGGGTGCAACATTTCTAGACGCTTTACTAACACTCTCCCCACTTGGAGAGTCAGTGCCTTTAAACTACTCTTTGGCCCAATTTGCAATTTCTGCGTAAGATGAACAGGAATAGGGAGAACCAATGAGAGACTAGCTGGAGGTGTCTGGACGGGCAAATTTAACTCTCATTTCCCACCAGGAAGAGGAATTAACCAAAAGCTCAGCGTGCCGTGCCGGAACCACACTAGGGCCTGAAGCAATCTTGCGGTGTTGCGGCCAGCTCACAAGAAAGCGAGTTAAATAAAGGAGCTCAGGGGTACTGTCATTCACAAACTTGCAGAGTTATAAATGACAGCTATCGTCCAAAAATATATTTAAGTAAGGCTGCCAAGACGAGTTGAAAGTGGGGCAGAATTGCAGGAAACCGATTTCAGGAGGTAGACTGGAATTGCATGTAAAGCATAGGAAAAGAGGCAGAACGTCCACAATGATGCACTTGGCCAAAAAGGGCGTATGTGTTTTTTCCTGAATATATTCAGGAAAAAATGCATACGCCCTTTTTGGCCAACCAAACAAGCTTGCAAAGGAAATCTGCACTACAATGAAGTCTCACTACCCCCCGGTCAAAAGGGCCATCTGAAAAAAGTGTAAAATCCAGAAAGGCAGGACAGGCCATGGAGAACTGGGAGCCTTGTTATGCTGATGGGCGGGATGTAAATTGCCAACAGCCACTCTGGAGAAGTGTATGGTGTTTCCTGAAACATCTAAAAAACAAAGCAACAGAGCCTAGGGCACTTCCACTTATGGTCCTATAGCTTAGGGAAATTAAAATCAAAAAGACACAGCCACCCCAAAGTTTGGGTCGGCTCTGTTTACAAGAACCTCATTTACGGTACAAGTTCAATATCACAGAAAGTGAAAAATGGATAAAGAAGTTGTGGTACTTACGTACAATGCAATATCACTCAGCAATGAAATCTATGTCATCAGGCCCGTAGCAGCATAATGAGTGGATTCAGGTACCATGATTCTAAGTGAAATAAGTCACAGAAAAAAAGAAACATCATAAGATAACACTACTACACGGAATGTAAACTTGGCTACACAGGAACTGAATTACAAACCAGAACAGGGTCTCAAATGTAGAAAACCAACTTATGCTTGCTTAAGGGGAAAGGTGAGTTGGGGTGCTGCATAAAACCAGAGATTGAAAGTAGCACAGATACCGTTCCATAAGCCAAATATGTAATAGACAAGAGCTACTCCTTGCTCAACGAAGTGCACTCAACACCCATATTAAACGCCTAAGAATATACCTGACTAGTAAGAATCTTAAAACCTATGGATATATATGTCTCTGAAAGAGAATCAGGCGTGTGTACAGCGGCATAAACGCAGCAGTGATAGGTTTCGTGAGGATAGGTGATCAAATGCAGACCATTTGAAGTCATATTGCATGGTACCCATTCCATGGGTCTCAACTCTCCAACTGTAAGGGATTCTTCCTTCAGCTAAAACATGCATGTGGAACCCAGAGTATGATCCACTGTGTGATCGGGAAACGTGTTCAAATGTGTCTCAGTTTTCGTCCCCTGGTACTCGGGTGCAACATTCCAGACGCTTTACTAACACTCTCCCCACATGGAGAGTCAGTGTCTTTAACCTCCTGGGTGGCCCAGTTTGCAATTTCTGCAGAAAATGAACAGGAATAGGGAGAACCAATGAGAGACTAGCTGGAGGTGTCTGGACGGGCAAATTTAACTCTCATTTCCCACCAGGAAGAGGAATTAACCAAAGGCTCAGCGTGCCGTGCCGGTACCACACTAGGGCCTGAAGCAATCCTGCGGTGTTGCGGCCAGCTCACAAGAAAGCGAGTTGAAGAAAGGAGCTCAGGGGCACTGTAATTCACAAACCTGCAGAGTTATAAATGACAGCTATCATCCAAAAATATATTGAAGTAAGGCTGCCAAGAGGACTTGAAAGCGGGGCAGAATTGCAGGAAACCGATTTCAGGAGGTAGACTGGAATTGCATGTAAAGCATAGGAAAAGAGGCAGATCGTCCACAATGATGCACTTGGCCGAAAAGGGCGTATGCGTTTTTTCCTGAATATATTCACGAAAAAACGCATACGCCCTTTTTAGCCAAGCAAGCAAGCTTGCAAGGGAAATCTGCACTACAATGAAGTCTCACTGCCCCCCAGTCAAAAGGGCCATCTGAAAAAAGTGTAAAATCCAGAAAGGCAGGACAGGCCATGCAGAACTGGGAGCCGTGTTATGCTGATGGGCGGGATGTAAATTGCCAACAGCCACTCTGGAGAAGTGTATGGTGTTTCCTGAAACATCTAAAAAACAAAGCAACAGAGCCTAGGGCACTTCCATTTATGGTCCTATAGCTTAGGGAAATTAAAATCTAAAAGACACAACCACCCCAAAGTTTGGGACGGCTCTGTTTACAAGAACTTCATTTACGGTACAAGTTCAATATCACAGAAAGCGAGAAATGGATAAAGACGTTGTGGTACTTACGTACAATGCAATATCACTCAGCAATTAAATCTATGTCATCAGGCCCGTAGCAGCATAATGCCTGGATTCAGGTACGATGATTCTACGTGAAATAAGTCACACAGAAAAAGAAACATCATAAGATATCACTAATACATGGAATGTAAACTTGGCTACACAGGAACTGAATTATAAAACAGAACAGGTTCTTAAATATAGACAACCAACTTATGCTTGCTTAAGGGAAAAGGTGAGTTGGGGTGCTGCATAAAACCAGAGATTGAAATTAGCACAGATACCGTTCCATAAACAAAATATGTAATAGACAAGAGCTACTCCTTGCTCAACGAAGTGGACACAACACCGCATATTAAACGCCTAAGAATATACCTGACTAGTAAGAATCTTAAAACCTATGGATTTATATGTCTCCGATAGAGAATCAAGCGTGTGTAGAGCAGCATAAAGGCAGCAGTGATAGGATTGGTGAGGTTCGGTAAGCAAATGCAGACCCTTTGAAGTCATATTGCATGCTACCAATTCCATAGGTCTCAACTCTCCAGGTTTAAGTGATTCTTCCTTCAGCTAAAACATGCATGTGGAACCCAGAGTATGATCCACCATGTGATCGGGAAACGTGTTCCAATGTGTCTCATTTTCGTCCGCTGGTACTTGGGTGCAACGTTCCAGATGCTTTACTAACACTCTCCCCACCTGGAGAGTCTCTGCCTTTAACCTCTTTTTTGGCCCAGTTTGCAATTTCTGGGGAAGATGAACAGAAATAGGGAGAATCAATGAGAGACTAGCTGGAGGTGTCTGGACGGGCAAATTTAACTCTCATTTCCCACCAGGAAGAGGAATTAACCAAAGCCTCAGTATGCCGTGCCGGAACCACACTAGGGCCTGAAGCAATCCTGCGGTATTGCGGCCAGCTCACAAGAAAGCGAGTTGAAGAAAGGAGCTCAGGGGCACTGTCATTCACAAACCTGCAGAGTTAAAAATGACAGCTATCGTCCAAAAATATATTGAAGTAAGGCTGCCAAGAGGACTTGAAAACGGGGCAGAATTGCAGGAAACCGATTTCAGGAGGGAGACTGGAATTGCATTTAAAGCATAGGAAAAGAGGCAGAACGTCCACAATGATGTACTTGGCCAAAAAGGGCGTATGCGTTTTTCCTGAATATATTCAGGAAAAAACGCATACACCCATTTTGGTCAACTAAGCAATATATTTCCTGAATATATTCAGGAAAAAACGCATACGCCCTTTTTGGCCAACCAAGCAAGCTTGCAAAGGAAATCTGCACTACAATGAAGTCTCACTGCCCCCCAGTCAAAACGGCCATCTGAAAAAAGTGTAAAATCCAGAAAGGCAGGACAGGCCATGCAGAACTGGGAGCCGTGTTATGCTGATGGGCGGGATGTAAATTGCCAACAGCCACTCTGGAGAAGTGTATGGTGTTTCCTGAAACATCTAAAAAACAAAGCAACAGAACCTAGGGCACTTCCACTTATGGTCCTATAGCTTAGGGAAATTAAAATCAAAAAGACACAGCCACCCCAAAGTTTGGAACGGCTCTGTTTACAAGAACCTCGTTTACGGTACAAGTTCAATATCACAGAAAGCCAAAAATGGATAAAGAAGTTGTGGTACTTACGTACAATGCAATATCACTCAGCAATGAAATCTATGTCATCAGGCCCGTAACAGCATAATGAGTGGAATCAGGTACGATGATTCTAAGTGAAATAAGTCACAGAGAAAAAGAAACATCATAAGATAACACTACTACACGGAATGTAAACTTGGCTACACAGGAACTGAATTACAAAACAGAACAGGCTCTCAAATGTAGAAAACCAACTTATGCTTGCTTAAGGGGAAAGGTGAGTTGGGGTGCTGCATAAAACCAGAGATTGAAATGAGCACAGATACCGTTCCATAAGCCAAATATGTAATAGACAAGAGCTACTCCTTGCTCAACGAAGTGGACTCAACACCCCATATTAAACGCCTAAGAATATACCTGACTAGTAAGAATCTTAAAACCTATGGATTTATATGTCTCCCAAAGAGAATCAAGCGTGTGTACAGTGGCATAAACGCAGCAGTGATAGGATTGGTGAGGTTTGGTGAGAAATGCAGACCCTTTGAAGTCATATTCCATGGTACCCATTCCATGGGTCTCCACTCTCCAGGTTTAAGGGATTCTTCCTTCAGCTAAAACATGCATGTGGAACCCAGAGTATGATCCACCGTTTGATCGGGAAACGTGTTCAAATGTGTCTCAGTTTTCGTCCCCTGGTACTCGGGTGCAACATTCCAGACGCTTTACTAACACTCTCCCCACTTGGAGAGTCAGTGCCTTTAACCTCCTGTTTGGCCCAGTTTGCAATTTCTGCGGAAAATGAACAGTAATAGGGAGAACCAATGAGAGACTAGCTGGAGGTGTCTGGACGGGCAAATTTAACTCTCATTTCCCACCAGGAAGAGGAATTAACCAAAGGCTCAGCGTGCCGTGCCGGAACCACACTAGGGCCTGAAGCAATCCTGCGGTGTTGCGGACAGCTCACAAGAAAGCGAGTTGAAGAAAGGAGCTCAGGGGCAATGTCATTCACAAACCTGCAGAGTTATAAATGACAGCTATCGTCCAAAAATATATTGAAGTAAGGCTGCCAAGAGGGCTTGAAAGCAGGGCAGAAATGCAGGAAACCGATTTCAGGAGGTAGACTGGAATTGCATGTAAAGCATAGGAAAAGAGGCAGAACGTCCACAATGATGCACTTGGCCAAAAAGGGCGTATGCGTTTTTTCCTGAATATATTCAGGAAAAAACGCATACGCCCTTTTTGGCCAACCAAGCAAGCTTGCAAAGGAAATCTGCACTACAATGAAGTCTCACTTTCCCCCGGTCAAAAGGGCCATCTGAAAATAGTGTAAAATCCAGAAAGGCAGGACAGGCCATGGAGAACTGAGAGCCTTGTTATGCTGATGCGCGGGATGTAAATTGCCAACAGCCACTCTGGAGAAGTGTATGGTGTTTCCTGAAACATCTAAAAAACAAAGCAACAGAGCCTAGGGCACTTCCACTTATGGTCCTATAGCTTAGGGAAATTAAAATCAAAAAGACACAGCCACCCTAAACTTTGGGACGGCTGTGTTTACAAGAACCTCGTTTACGGTACATGTTAAATATCACAGAAAGCGAAAAATGGATAAAGAAGTTGTGGTACTTACGTAGAATGCAATATCACTGAGCAATGAAATCTATGTCATCAGGCCCGTAGCAGCATAATGAGTGGATTCAGGTACGATGATTCTAAGTGAAATAAGTCACAGAGAAAAAGAAACATCAGAAGATATCACTACTACACGGAATGTAAACTTGGCTACACAGGAACTGAATTACAAAACAGAACAGGGTCTCAAATGTAGAAAACCAACTTATGCTTGCTGAAGGGGAAAGGTGAGTTGGGGTGCTGCATAAAACCAGAGATTAAAATGAGCACAGATACCGTTCCATAAGCCAAATATGTAATAGACAAGAGCTACTCCTTCCTCAACGAAGTGGACTCAAGACGCCATATTACATGCCTAAGAATATACCTGACTAGTAAGAATCTCAAAACCTATGGATTTATATGTCTCCAAAAGAGAATCAAGCGTGTGTACAGCAGCAAAAACGCAGCAGTGATAGGATTGGTGAGGTTCGGTGAGCAAATGCAGACCCTTTGAAGTCATATTGCGTGGTACCCTTTCCATGGGTCTCAACTCTCCAGGTTTAAGGGATTCTTCCTTCAGCTAAAACATGCATGTGGAACCCAGAGAATGATCCACCATGTGATTGGGAAACGTGTTCAAATGTGTCTCAGTTTTCGTCCCCTGGTACTCGGGTGCAACATTCCAGACGCTTTACTAACACTCTCCCCACTTGGAGAGTCAGTGCCTTTAACCTCCTGTTTGGCCCAGTTTGCAATTTCTGTGTAAGATGAACAGGAATAGAGAGAACCAATAAGAGACCAGCTGGTGGTGTCTGGACTGGAAATTTAATTCTCATTTCCACCAGGAACAGGAATTAACCAAAGGCTCAGTGTTCCGTGCCGGAACCACACTAGGGCCTGAAGCAATCCTGTGGTGTTGCGGCCAGCTCACAAGAAAGCGAGTTGAAGAAAGGAGCTCAGGGGCACTGTCATTCACAAACCTGCAGAGTTATAAATGACAGCTATCGTCCAAAAATATATTGAAGTAAGCCTGCCAAGAGGACTTGAAAGCGGGGCAGAATTACAGGAAACGGATTTCAGGAGGTAGACTGGAATTGCATGTAAAGCATAGGAAAAGAGGCAGAAGGTCCACAGTGATGCACGTGGCCAAAAAGGGCGTATGCGTTTTTTCCTGAATATATTCAGGAAAAAACGCATACGCCCTTTTTGGCCAACCAAGCAAGCTTGCAAAGGAAATCTACACTACAATGAAGTCTCACTTCCCCCCGGTCAAAAGGGCCATCTGAAAAAAGTGTAAAATCCAGAAAGGCAGGACAGGCCATGGAGAACTGGGAGCCTTGTTATGCTGATGGGCGGGATGTAAATTGCCAACAGCCACTCTGGAGAAGTGTATGGTGTTTCCTGAAACATCTACAAAACAAAGCAACAGAGCCTAGGGCACTTCCACTTATGGTCCTATAGCTTAGGGAAAATAAAATCAAAAAGACACAGCCACCCCAAAGTTTGGGTCGGCTCTGTTTACAAGAACCTCATTTACGGTACAAGTTCAATATCACAGAAAGCGAAAAATGGATAAAGAAGTTGTGGTACTTACGTACAATGCAATATCACTCAGCAATGAAATCTATGTCATCAGGCCCGTAGCAGCATAATGAGTGGATTCAGGTACGATGATTCTAAGTGAAATAAATCACAGAGAAAAAGAAACATCATAAGATATCACTAATACACGGAATGTAAACTTGGCTACACAGGAACTGAATTACAAAACAGAACAGGGTCTCAAATGTAGACAACCAACTTATGCTTGCTTAAGGGGAAAGGTGAGTTGGGGGTGCTGCATAAAAGCAGAGATTGAAATTTTCACAGATACCGTTCCATAAGCCAAATATGTAATAGACTAGAGCTACTCCTTGCTCAATGAAGTGGACTCAACACCCCATATTAAACGCCTAAGAATATACCTGACTAGTAAGAATCTTAAAACCTATGGATTTATATGTCTCTGAAAGAGAATCAAGCGTGCGTACAGTGGCATAAACCCAGCAGTGATAGGATTGGTGAGGTTCGGTGAGCAAATGCAGACCCTTTGAAGTCATATTGCATGGTACCCATTCCATGGGTCTCAACTCTCCAGGTTTAAGGGACTCTTCCTTCAGCTAAAACATACATGTGGAACCCAGAGTATGATCCACCGTGTGATCGGGAACCGTGTTCAAATGTGTCTCAGTTTTCGTACCCTGGTACTCGGGTGCAACATTTCTAGACGCTTTACTAACACTCTCCCCACTTGGAGAGTCAGTGTCTTTAAACTACTCTTTGGCCCAATTTGCAATTTCTGCGTAAGATGAACAGGAATAGGGAGAACCAATGAGAGACTAGCTGGAGGTGTCTGGACGGGCAAATTTAACTCTCATTTCCCACCAGGAAGAGGAATTAACCAAAAGCTCAGCGTGCCGTGCCGGAACCACACTAGGGCCTGAAGCAATCTTGCGGTGTTGCGGCCAGCTCACAAGAAAGCGAGTTAAATAAAGGAGCTCAGGGGTACTGTCATTCACAAACATGCAGAGTTATAAATGACAGCTATCGTCCAAAAATATATTTAAGTAAGGCTGCCAAGACGAGTTGAAAGTGGGGCAGAATTGCAGGAAACCGATTTCAGGAGGTAGACTGGAATTGCATGTAAAGCATAGGAAAAGAGGCAGAACGTCCACAATGATGCACTTGGCCAAAAAGGGCGTATGTGTTTTTTCCTCAATATATTCAGGAAAAAACGCATACGCCCTTTTTGGCCAACCAAGCAAGCTTGCAAAGGAAATCTGCACTACAATGAAGTCTCACTACCCCCCGGTCAAAAGGGCCATCTGAAAAACGTGTAAAATCCAGAAAGGCAGGACAGGCCATGGAGAACTGGGAGCCTTGTTATGCTGATGGGCGGGATGTAAATTGCCAACAGCCACTCTGGAGAAGTGTATGGTGTTTCCTGAAACATCTAAAAAACAAAGCAACAGAGCCTAGGGCACTTCCACTTATGGTCCTATAGCTTAGGGAAATTAAAATCAAAAAGACACAGCCACCCCAAAGTTTGGGTCGGCTCTGTTTACAAGAACCTCATTTACGGTACAAGTTCAATATCACAGAAAGTGAAAAATGGATAAAGAAGTTGTGGTACTTACGTACAATGCAATATCACTCAGCAATGAAATCTATGTCATCAGGCCCGTAGCAGCATAATGAGTGGATTCAGGTACCATGATTCTAAGTGAAATAAGTCACAGAAAAAAAGAAACATCATAAGATAACACTACTACACGGAATGTAAACTTGGCTACACAGGAACTGAATTACAAACCGGAACAGGGTCTCAAATGTAGAAAACCAACTTATGCTTGCTTAAGGGGAAAGGTGAGTTGGGGTGCTGCATAAAACCAGAGATTGAAAGTAGCACAGATACCGTTCCATAAGCCAAATATGTAATAGACAAGAGCTACTCCTTGCTCAACGAAGTGCACTCAACACCCATATTAAACGCCTAAGAATATACCTGACTAGTAAGAATCTTAAAACCTATGGATATATATGTCTCTGAAAGAGAATCAGGCGTGTGTACAGCGGCATAAACGCAGCAGTGATAGGTTTCGTGAGGATAGTTGATCAAATGCAGACCATTTGAAGTCATATTGCATGGTACCCATTCCATGGGTCTCAACTCTCCAACTGTAAGGGATTCTTCCTTCAGCTAAAACATGCATGTGGAACCCAGAGTATGATCCACTGTGTGATCGGGAAACGTGTTCAAATGTGTCTCAGTTTTCGTCCCCTGGTACTTGGGTGCAATATTCCAGACGCTTAACTAACACTCTCCCCACTTGGAGAGTCAGTGCCTTTAACCTCCTGTTTGACCCAGTTTGCAATTTCTGCGGAAAATGAACAGGAATAGGGAGAACCAATGAGAGACTAGCTGGAGGTGTCTGGACGGGCAAATTTAACTCTCATTTCCCACCAGGAAGAGGAATTAACCAAAGGCTCAGCGTGCCATTCCGGAATCACACTAGGGCCTGAAGCAATCTTGCGGTGTTGCGGCCAGCTCACAAGAAAGCGAGTTGAAGAAAGGAGCTCAGGGGCACTGTAATTCACAAAGCTGCAGAGTTAAAAATGACAGCTATCGTCCAAAAGTATATTGAAGTAAGGCTGCCAAGAGGACTTGAAAGTGGGGCAGAATTGCAGGAAACCGATTTCAGGAGGTAGACTGGAATTGCATGTAAAGCATAGGAAAAGAGGCAGAAGGTCCACAATGATGCACTTGGCCAAAAAGGGCGTATGCGTTTTTTCCTGAATATATTCAGGAAAAAACGCATACGCCCTTTTTGGCCAACCAAGCAAGCTTGCAAAGGAAATCTGCACTACAATGAAGTCTCACTGCCCCCCGGTCAAAAGGGCCATATGAAAAAAGTGTAAAATCCAGAAAGGCAGGACAGGCCATGGAGAACTGGGAGCCTTGTTATGCTGATGGGCGGGATGTAAATTGCCAACAGCCACTCTGGAGAAGTGTATGGTGTTTCCTGAAACATCTAAAAAACAAAGCAACAGAGCCTAGGGCACTTCCATTTATGGTCCTATAGCTTAGGGAAATTAAAATCTAAAAGACACAACCACCCCAAAGTTTGGGACGGCTCTGTTTACAAGAACTTCATTTACGGTACAAGTTCAATATCACAGAAAGCGAGAAATGGATAAAGACGTTGTGGTACTTACGTACAATGCAATATCACTCAGCAATTAAATCTATGTCATCAGGCCCGTAGCAGCATACTGCCTGGATTCAGGTACGATGATTCTACGTGAAATAAGTCACACAGAAAAAGAAACATCATAAGATATCACTAATACATGGAATGTAAACTTGGCTACACAGGAACTGAATTATAAAACAGAACAGGTTCTTAAATATAGACAACCAACTTATGCTTGCTTAAGGGAAAAGGTGAGTTGGGGTGCTGCATAAAACCAGAGATTGAAATTAGCACAGATACCGTTCCATAAACAAAATATGTAATAGACAAGAGCTACTCCTTGCTCAACGAAGAGGACACAACACCGCATATTAAACGCCTAAGAATATACCTGACTAGTAAGAATCTTAAAACCTATGGATTTATATGTCTCCGATAGAGAATCAAGCGTGTGTAGAGCAGCATAAAGGCAGCAGTGATAGGATTGGTGAGGTTCGGTAAGCAAATGCAGACCCTTTGAAGTCATATTGCATGCTACCAATTCCATAGGTCTCAACTCTCCAGGTTTAAGTGATTCTTCCTTCAGCTAAAACATGCATGTGGAACCCAGAGTATGATCCACCATGTGATCGGGAAACGTGTTCCAATGTGTCTCATTTTCGTCCGCTGGTACTCGGGTCCAACGTTCCAGATGCTTTACTAACACTCTCCCCACCTGGAGAGTCTCTGCCTTTAACCTCTTTTTTGGCCCAGTTTGCAATTTCTGGGGAAGATGAACAGAAATAGGGAGAATCAATGAGAGACTAGCTGGAGGTGTCTGGACGGGCAAATTTAACTCTCATTTCCCACCAGGAAGAGGAATTAACCAAAGCCTCAGTATGCCGTGCCGGAACCACACTAGGGCCTGAAGCAATCCTGCGGTATTGCGGCCAGCTCACAAGAAAGCGAGTTGAAGAAAGGAGCTCAGGGGCACTGTCATTCACAAACCTGCAGAGTTAAAAATGACAGCTATCGTCCAAAAATATATTGAAGTAAGGCTGCCAAGAGGACTTGAAAACGGGGCAGAATTGCAGGAAACCGATTTCAGGAGGTAGACTGGAATTGCATTTAAAGCATAGGAAAAGAGGCAGAACGTCCACAATGATGTACTTGGCCAAAAAGGGCGTATGCGTTTTTCCTGAATATATTCAGGAAAAAACGCATACACCCATTTTGGTCAACTAAGCAATATATTTCCTGAATATATTCATGAAAAAACGCATACGCACTTTTTGGCCAACCAAGCAAGCTTGCAAAGGAAATCTGCACTACAATGAAGTCTCACTGCCCCCCGGTCAAAACGGCCATCTGAAAAAAGTGTAAAATCCAGAAAGGCAGGACAGGCCATGGAGAACTGGGAGCCTTGTCATGCTGATGGGTGGGATGTAAATTGCCAACAGCCACTCTGGAGAAGTGTATGGTGTTTCCTGAAACATACAAAAAAAAAGCAACAGAACCTAGGGCACTTCCACTTATGGTCCTATAGCTTAGGAAATTAAAATCAAAAGGACACAGCCACCCCAAAGTTTGGGACGGCTCTGTTTACAAGAACCTCGTTTACGGTACAAGTTCAATATCATAGAAAGCAAAAAATGGATAAAGAAGTTGTGGTACTTACATACAATGCAATATCACTCAGCAATGAAATCTATGTCATCAGGCCCGTAGCAGCATAATGAGTGGATTCAGGTACGATGATTCTAAGTGAAATAAGTCACAGAGAAAAAGAAACATCATAAGATATCACTATTACACGGAATGTAAACTTGGCTACACAGGAACTGAATTACAAAACAGAACAGGGTCTCAAATGTAGAACACCAACTTATGCTTGCTTAAGGGGAAAGGTGAGTTGGGGTGCTGCATAAACCAGAGATTGAAATTAGCACAGATACCGTTCCATAAGCCAAATATGTAATAGACAAGAGCTACTCCTTGCTCAACGAAGTGGACTCAACACCCCATATTAAACGCCTAAGAATATACCTGACTAGTAAGAATCTTAAAACCTATGGATATATATGTCTCCGAAAGAGACTCAAGCGTGTGTACAGTGGCATAAACGCAGCAGTGATAGGATTGGTGAGGTTCGGTGAGCAAATGCAGACCCCTTGAAGTCATATTGCATGGTAACCATTCCATGGGTCTCCACTCTCCAGGTTTAAGGGATTCTTCCTTCAGCTAAAACATGCATGTGGAACCCAGAGTATGATCCACCGTGTGATCGGGAAACGTGTTCAAATGTGTCTCAGTTTTCGTCCCCTGGTACTCGGGTGCAACATTCCAGACGCTTTACTAACACTCTCCCCACTTGGAGAGTCAGTGCCTTTAACCTCCTGTTTGGCCCAGTTTGCAATTTCTGCGGAAAATGAACAGGAATAGGGAGAACCCATGAGAGACTAGCTGGAGGTGTCTGGACGGGCAAATTTAACTCTCATTTCCCACCAAGAAGAGGAATTAACCAAAGGCTCAGCATGCCATGCCGGAACCACACTAGGGCCTGAAGCAATCCTGCAGTGTTGCGGGCAGCTCACAAGAAAGCGAGTTGAAGAAAGGAGCTCAGGGGCACTGTAATTCACAAACCTGCAGAGTTATAAATGACAACTATCGTCCAAAAATATATTGAAGTAAGGCTGCAAAGAGGAGTTGGAAGCGGGGCAGAATTGCAGGAAACCGATTTCAGGAGGTAGACTGGAATTGCATGTAAAGCATAGGAAAAGAGGCAGAACGTCCACAATGATGCACTTGGCCAAAAAGGGCGTATGCGTTTTTTCCAGAATATATTCAGGAAAAAACGTATATGTGCTTTTTTGTTAACCAAGCAAGCTTGCAGAGAAATCTGCACTACAATGAAGTCTCACTGCCCCTCAGTCAAAAAGGCCATCTGAAAAAAGTGTAAAATCCAGAAAGGCAGGACAGGCCATGGAGAACTGGGAGCCTTGTTATGCTGATGGGCGGAATGTAAATTGCCAACAGACACTCTGGAGAAGTGTATGGTATTTCCTGAAACATCTAAAAAACAAAGCAACAGAGCCCAGGGAACATCCACTTATGGCCCTATAGCTTAGGGAAATTAAAATCAAAAAGACACAGCCACCCCAACGTTTGGGACGGCTCTGTTTACAAGAACCTCCTTTACGGTACATGTTCAATATCACAGAAAGCGAAAAATGGATAAAGAAGTTGTGGTACTTACGTACAATGCAATATCACTCAGCAATGAAATCTATGACATCAGGCCCATAGCAGCATAATGAGTGGATTCAGGTACGATGATTCTAAGTGAAATAAGTCACACAGAAAAAGAAACATCATAAGATATCACTACTACACGGAATGTAAACTTGGCTACACAGGAACTGAATTACAAACCAGAACAGGGTCTCAAATGTAGAAAACCAACTTATGCTTGCTTAAGGGGAAAGGTGAGTTGGGATGCTGCATAAAACCAGAGATTGAAATTAGCACAGATACCGTTCCATAAGCCAAATATGTAATAGACAAGAGCTACTCCTTGCTCAGTGAACTGGACACAACACCCCATATTAATCGCCTAATAATATACCTGACTAGTAAGAATCTTACAACCTATGGATTTATGTCTCCGAAACAGAATCAAGCGTGTGTACAGCGGCATATATGCAGCAGTGATAGGATTGGTGAGATTCGGTGAGCAAATGCAGACCCTTTGAAGTCATATTGCATATTACCCTTTCCAAGGGTCTCAACTCTCCAGGTTTAAGGGATTCTTCCTTCAGCTAAAACATGCATGTGGAACCCAGAGTATGATCCACCGTGTGATCGGGAAACGTGTTCAAATGTGTCTCAGTTTTCGTCCCCTGGTACTCGGGTGCAACATTCCAGACGCTTTACTAACACTCTCCCCACTTGTAGAGTCAGTGCCTTTAACCTTCTGTTTGTCCCAGTTTGCAATTTCTGCGGAAAATGAACAGGAATAGGGAGAACCCATGAGAGACTAGCTGGAGGTGTCTGGACGGGCAAATTTAACTCTCATTTCCCACCAGGAAGACGAATTAACCAAAGGCTCAGAGTGCCATGCCGGAACCACACTAGGGCCTGAAGCAATCCTGCGGTGTTGCGGCCAGCTCACAAGAAAGCGAGTTGAAGACAGGAGATCAGGGGCACTGTAATTCACAAACCTGCAGAGTTATAAATGACAGCTATCGTCCAAAAATATATTGAAGTAAGGCTGCCAAGAGGACTTGGAAGCGGGGCAGAATTACAGGAAACCGATTTCAGGAGGTAGACTGGAATTGCATGTAAAGCATAGGAAAAGAGGCAGAACGTCCACAATGATGCACTTGGCCAAAAAGGGCGTATGCGTTTTTTCCAGAATATATTCATGAAAAAACGCATACGCCCTTTTTGGCCAACCAAGCAAGAATGCAAAGGAAATCTGCACTACAATGAAGTCTCACTACCCCCCAGTCAAAAGGGCCATCTGAAAAAAGTGTAAAATCCAGAAAGGCAGGACACGCCATGGAGAACTGGGAGCCTTGTTATGCTGATGGGCTGGATGTAAATTGCCAGCAGCCACTCTGGAGAAGTGTATGGTGTTTCCTGAAACATCCAAAAAACAAAGCAACAGAGCCTAGGGCACTTCCATTTATGGTCCTATAGCTTAGGGAAATTAAAATAAAAAAGACACAGCCACCCCAAAGTTTGGGACGGCTCTGTTTACAAGAACCTCGTTTACGGTACAAGTTCAATATCGCAGAAAGCGAAAAATGGATAAAGAAGTTGTGGTACTTACGTACAATGCAATATCACTCAGCCATGAAATCTATGTCATCAGGCCCATAGCAGCATAATGAGTGGATTCAGGTATGATGATTCTAAGTGAAATAAGTCACACAGAAAAAGAAACATCATAAGATATCACTAATACACGGAATGTAATCTTGGCTACACAGGAACTGAATTACAAAACACAACAGCGTCTCAAATGTAGAAAACCAACTTATGCTTGCTTAAGGGGAAAGGTGAGTTGGGGTGCTGCATAAAACCAGAGATTGAAATTAGCACAGATACCGTTCCATAAGCCAAATTTGTAATAGACAAGAGCTACTCCTTGCTCAACGAAGTGGACTCAACACCCCATATTAAACGCCTAAGAATATACCTGACTAGTAAGAATCTTAAAACCTATGGATTTATATGTCTCTGAAAGAGAATCAAGCATGTGTACATTGGCATAAACGCAGCAGTGATAGGATTGGTGAGGTTCAGTGAGCAAATGCAGACCCTTTGAAGTCATATTTCATGGTACCCATTCCATGGGTCTCAACTCTCCAGGTTTAAGGGATTCTTCCTTCAGATAAAACATGCATGTGGAACCCAGAGTATGATCCAACGTGTGATCGGGAAACGTGTTCAAAGGTATCTCAGTTTTTGTCCCCTGGTACTCGGGTGCAACTTCCAGACGCTTTACTAACACTCTCCCCACTTGGAGAGTCAGTGCCTTTAACCTCCTGTTTGGCCCAGTTTGCAATTTCTGCGGAAAATGAACAGGAATAGGGAGAACACATGAGAGACTAGCTGGAGGTGTCTGGACGGGCAAATTTAACTCTCATTTCCCACCAGGAAGAGGAATTGCCAAAGGCTCAGCGTGCCATGCCAGAATCACACTAGGGACTGAAGCAATCCTGCGGTGTTGCGGCCAGCTCACAAGAAAGCGAGTTGAAGAAAGGACCTCAGGGGCACTGGAATTCAGAAACATGCAGAGTTATAAATGACAGCTATCGTTCAAAAATATATTGAAGTAAGGCTGCCAAGAGGACTTTAAAGCGGGGCAGAATTGCAGGAAAGCGATTTCAGGAGGTAGACTGGAATTGCATTTAAAAGATAGGAAAAGAGGCAGAACGTGCACAACGATGCACTTGGCCAAAGAGAGCATATGCGTTTCTTCCTGAATATATTCAGGAAGAAACGCATACGCCCTTTTTGGCCAACCAAGCAAGCTTGCAAAGGAAATCTGCACTACAATGAAGTCTTACTTCCCCCATGTCAAAAGGGCCATCTGAAAAAAGTGTAAAATTCAGAAAGGCAGGACAGGCCATGGAGAACTGGGAGCCATGTTATGCTGATGGTCGGGATGTTAATTGCCAACAGCCACTCTGGAGAAGTGTATGGTGTTTCCTGAAACATCTAAAAAACAAAGCAACAGAGCCTAGGGCACTTCCACTTATGGTCCTATATCTTAGGGAAATTAAAATCAAAAAGACACAGCCACCCCAAAGTTTGGAATGGCTCTGTTTACAAGAACCTCATTTATGGGAAAAGTTCAATATCACAGAAAACGAAAAATGGATAAAGAAGTTGTGGTAATTACGTACAATGCAATATCACTCAGCAATGAAATCTATGTCATCAGGCCCGTAGCAGCATAATGAGTGGATTCAGGTACGATGATTCTAAGTGAAATAAGTCACACAGAAAAAGAAACATAATAAGATATCACTAATACACGGAATGTAAACTTGGCTACACAGGAACTGAGTTACAAAACAGAACAGGGTCTCAAATGTAGAAAACCGACTTACACTTTCTTATCGGGAAAGGTGAGTTGGGGTGCTGCATAAAACCAGAGATTGAAATTAACACAGATACCATTCCATAAGCCAAATATGTAATAGAAAAGAGCTACTCCTTGCTCAACGAAGTGGACTCAACACCCCATATTAAACGCCTAAGAATATACCTGACTAGTAAGAATCTTAAAACCTATGGATTTATATGTCTCCGAAAGAGAATCAAGCGTGTGTACAGCGCCATAAATGCAGCAGTGATAGAATTGGTGAGGTTCGGTGAGCAAATGCAGACCCTTTGAAGTCATATTTCATGGTACTCATTCCATGGATCACAACTCTCCAGGTTTAAGGGATTCTTCCTTCAGCTAAAACATGCATGTGGAACCCAGAGTATGGTCCACCGTGTGATCGGGAAACGTGTTCAAATGTGTCTCAGTCTTCGTCCCCTTGTACTCGGATGCAACATACCAGATGCTTTACTAACACTCCCCACTTGGAGAGTCAGTGCCTTTAACCTCCTGTTTGGACCAGTTTGCAATTTCTGCGGAAGATGAACAGCAATAGGGAGAACCAATGAGAGACTAGCTGGAGGTGTTTGCACGCGCAAATTTAACTCTCACTTCCCACCAGGAAGAGGAATTAACCAAAGGCTCAGCGTGCCAAGCTGGAACCACACTAGGGCCTGAAGCAATCCTGTGGTGTTGCGGCCAGCTCACAAGAAAGCGAGTTGAATAAAGGAGCTCAGGGGCACTGTGATTCACAAACCTGCAGAGTTATAAATGACAGCAATCGTCCAAAAATATATTGAAGTAAGGCTGCCAAGAGGACTTGAAAGCGGGGCAGAATTGCAGGAAACCGATTTCAGGAGGTAGACTGGAATTGCATTTAAAGCATAGGAAAAGAGGCAGAACGTCCACAATGATGCACTTGGCCAAAAAGAGCGTATGTGTTTTTTCCTGAATATATTCAGGAAAAAACGCATACGCCCTTTTTGGCCAACCAAGCAAGCTTGCAAAGGAAATCTGCACTACAATGAAGTCTCACTGCCCCCCGGTCAAAGGGTCATCTGAAAAAAGTGTAAAATCCAGAAAGTCAAGACAGGCCATGGAGAACTGGGATCCTTGTTATGCTGTTGGGCGGGATGTAAATTGCCAACAGCCACTGTGGAGAAGTGTATGGTGTTTCCTGAAACATATAAAAAACAAAGCAACAGAGCCTAGGGCACTTCCACTTACGGTCCTATAGCTTAGGGAAATTAAAATAAAAAAGACACAGCCACCCTAAAGTTTGGGACGGCTCTGTTTACAAGAACCTCATTTACGGTACAAGTTCAATATCGCAGAAAGCGAAAAACGTATAAAGAAGTTGTGGTACTTACATACAATGCAGTATCACTAAGCAATGAAATCTATGTCATCAGTCCTGTAGCAGCATAATGAGTGGATTCAGGTACGATGATTCTAAGTGAAATAAGTCACACAGAAAAAGAAACATCATAAGATATCATTAATACACGGAATGTAAACTTGGTTACACAGGTACTGAATTACAAATCAGAAGAGCGTCTCAAATTTAGAAAACCAACTTATGCTTGCTTAAGGGGAAAGGTGAGTTGGGGCGCTGCATAAAACCAGAGATTGAAATGAGCACAGATACTGTTCCATAAGCCAAATATGTAATAGATAAGAGCTACTCCTTGCTCAACAAAATGGACTCAACACCCCATAATAAATGCCTAAGTATATACCTGACTAGTAAGAATCTTAAAACCTATGGATTGATATGTTTCCGAAAGAGAATCAAGCATATGTACAGCGGCATAAACACAACAGGGATAGGATTGGTGAGGTTCGGTGAGCAAATGCAGACACTTTGACGTCATATTGCATGGTACCGATTCCATGGGTCTCTACTCTCCAGGGTTAAGGGATTCTTCCTTCAGTTAAAACATGCATGTGGAGCCCAGGGTATGGTCCACCGTGTGATCGGGAATCGTGTTCAAATGTCTCTCAGTTTCTGTACCCTGGTACTCGGGTGCAACGTTCCAGACGCAGTACTAACACTCTCCCCACTTGAAGAGTCAGGGCCTTTAACCTCCTGTTTGGCCCAGTTTGCAATTTCTGCGGAAGATGAACAGGAACAGGGAGAACCAATGAGAGACTAGCTGAAGGTGTCTGGACGGGCAAAATTAATTCTCATTTCCCACCAGGAAGAGGAATTAACCAATGGCTCAGCGAGCTGTGCCAGAACCACACTAGGGCCTGAAGCAATCCTGCGGTGTTGCGGCCAGCTCAGAAGAAAGCGAGTAGAAGAGAGGAGCTCAGGGGCACTGTCATTCACAAACCTGCAGAGTTATAAATGACAGCTATCGTCCAAAAATATATTGAAGTAAGGCTGCCAAGAGGACTTGAAAGCGGGGCAGAATTGCAGGAAAATGATTTCAGGAGGTAGACTGGAATTGCATGTAAAGCATAGGAAAAGAGGCAGAACGTCCACAATGATGCACTTGGCCAAAAAGGCTTATGTTTGTTTTCCTGAATATATTCAGGAAAAAACGCATACGCCCTTTTTGGCCAATGAAGCAAGCTTGCAAAGGAAATCTGCACTACAATGAAGTCTCACTTCTCCCCAATCAAAAGGGCCATCTGAAAAAAGTGTGAAATCCATAAAGGCAGGACAGGCCATGGAGAACTGGGAGCCTTGTTATGCTGATGGGCGACATATAAATTGCCAACAGCCACTCTGGAGAAGTGTATGGTGTTTCCTGAAACATCTAAAAAACAGAGCAACAGAGCCTAGGCCACTTCCACTTATGGTCTTATAGCTTAGGGAAATTAAAATCAAAGAGACACAGCCACCCCAAAATTTGGGACGGCTCTGTTTACAAGAACCTCGTTTACGGTACAAGTTCAATATCGCAGAAAGCGAAAAACCGATAAAGAAGTTGTGGTACTTACGTACAATGCAATATCACTCAGCAATGAAATCTATGTCATAAGGCCCATAGCAGCATAATGAGTGGATTCAGGTACGATGATTCTAAGTAAAATAAGTCACACAGAAAAAGAAACATCATAAGATATCACTAATACACGAAATGTAAACTTGGCTACACAGGAACTGAATTACAAAACAGAACAGGGTCTCTAATGTAGAAAACCAACATATGCTTGCTCAAGGGGAAAGGTGAGTTGGGCTGCAGCATAAAACCAGAGATTGAAATTAGCACAGATACCGTTCCATTAGCCAAATATGTAATAGACAAGAGCTACTCCTTGCTCAACGAAGTGGACTCAACACCCCATATTAAATGCCTAAGAATATACCTGACTAGTAAGAATCTTAAAACCTATGGATTTATATGTCTCCGAAAGAGAATCAAGCATGTGTACAGTGGCATAAATGCAGCAGTGATAGGATTGGTGAGGTTTGGTGAGCAAATGCACACCCTTTGAAGTCATATTGCATGGTACCCATTCCCTGGGTCTCAACTCTCCAGGTTTAAGGGATTCTTCCTTCAGCTAAAACATGCATGTGGAACCCAGAGTATGATCCACCATGTGATCGGGAAACGTGTTCAAAGGTATCTCAGTTTTCGTCCCCTGGTACTCGGGTGCAACATTCCAGATGCTTTACTAACACTCTCCCCACTTGGAGAGTCAGTCCCTTTAACCTCCTGTTTGGCCCAGTTTGCAATTTCTGCGGAAGATGAACAGGAATAGGGAGAAGCAATGAGAGACGAGCTGGAGGTGTCTGGATGGGCAAATTTAACTCTCATTTCCCACCAGGAAGAGGAATTAACCAAAGGCTCAACGTGCCATGCCGGAACCACACTAGGGCCTGAAGCAATCTTGCGGTGTTGCGGCCAGCTCAAAAGAAAGCGAGTTGAAGAAAGGAGCTCAGGGGCACTGTAATTCACAAACCTGCAGAGTTATAAATGACAGCTATCGTCCAAAAATATATTGAAATAAGGCTGCCAAGAGGAATTGAATGCAGGGCAGAATTGCAGGAAACCAATTTCAGGAGGTAGATTGGAATTTCATGTAAAGCATAGGAAGAGGCTGAACGTCCACAATGATGCACTTGGCCAAAAAGGGCGTATGCCTTTTTTCCTGAATATATGCAGGAAAAAACGCATACACACTTTTTGGCCAACCAAGCAAGCTTGCAAAGGAAATATACACTTCAATGAAGTCTCACTTCCATGTGGTCTAAAGGGCCATCTGAACAAAGTATGAAATCCAGAAAGGCAGGACAGGCCATGGAGAACTGGGAGCCTTGTTATGCTGATGGGCGGGATGTAAATTGCCAACAGCCACTCTGGAGAAGTGTATGGTGTTTCCTGAAACATCTACAAAACAAAGCAACAGAGCCTAGGGCACTTCCACTTATGGTCCTATAGCTTAGGGAAATTAAAATCAAAAAGACACAGCCACCCCAAAGTTTGGGACGGCTCTGTTTACAAGAACCTCGTTTATGGTACAAGTTCAATATCGCAGAAAGTGAAAAATGGATAAAGAAGTTGTGCTACTTACGTACAATGCAATATCACTCAGCAATGAAATCTATGTCATCAGGCCCATAGCAGCATAATGAGTGGACTCAGGTATGATGATTCTAAGTGAAATAAGTCACACAGAAAAAGAAACATTATAAGATATCACTAATACACGGAATGTAAACTTGGCTACAAAGGAACTGAATTACAAAACAGAACAGTGTCTCAAATGTAGAAAACCAACTTATGCTTGCTTAAGGGGAAAGGTGAGTTGGGGTGCTGCATAAAACCAGAGATTGAAATTAGCACAGATACCATTCCATAAGCCAAATATGTAATAGACAAGAGCTACTCCTTGCTCAATGAAGTGGACTTAACACCCCATATTAAACCTCTAAGTATATACCTGACTAGTAAGAATCTTAAAACCTATGGATTTATATGTCTCCGAAAGAGAATCAAGCGTGTGTACAGTGGCATAAACGCAGCAGTGATAGGACTGGTGAGGTTCGGTGAGTAAATGCACACCCTTTGAAGTCATATTGCATGGTACCCATTCCATGGGTCTCAACTCTCCAGGTTTAAGGGATTCTTCCTTCAGCTAAAACATACATGTGGAACCCAGAGTATGATCCACCATGTGATCGGGAAACGTGTTCAAATGTGTCTCAGTTTTCGTCCCCTGGTACTCGGGTGCAACATTCCAGACGCTTTACTAACACTCTCCCCACTTGGAGAGTCAGTGCCTTTAACCTCCTGTTTAGCCCACTTTGCAAATTCTGCGGAAGATGAACAGGAATAGGGAGAACCAATGAGAGACTAGCTGGAGGTGTCTGGACGGGCAAATGTAACTCTCATTTCCCACCAGAAAGAAGAATTAACCAAAGGCTCAGCGTGCCATGCCGGAACCACACTAGGGCCTGAAGCAATCCTGCAGTGTTCCAGCCAGCTCACAAGAAAGCGAGTTGAAGAAAGGAGCTCAGGGGCACTGTCATTCACAAACCTGCAGAGTTATAAATGACAGCTATCGTCCAAAAATATATTGAAGTAAGGCTGCCAAGAACACTTGAAAGTGGGGCAGAATTGCAGGAAACCAATTTCAGGAGGTAGACTGGAATTGCATGTAAAGCATAGGAAAAGAGGCAGAACGTCCACAATGATGCACTTGGCCAAAAAGGGCATATGCGTTTTTTCCTGAATATATTCAGGAAAAAACGCATACGCCCTTTTTGGGAAACCAAGCAGGTTTGCAAAGGAAATCTGCACTACAATGAAGTCTCACTGCCCACCGGTCAAAATGGCCATCTGAAAAAAGTGTAAAATCCAGAAAGGCAGAACAGGCCATGGAGAACTGGGAGCCTTGTTATTATGATGGGCGCGATGTAAATTGACAACAGCCACTCTGGAGAAGTGTATGTTGTTTCCTGAAACATCTAAAAAACAAAGCAACAGAGCCTAGGGCACTTCCACTTATGGTCCTATAGCTTAGGGAAATTAAAATCAAAAAGACACAGCCACCCCAAACTTTGGGACGGCTCTGTTTACAAGAACCTCGTTTACGGGACAAGTTCAATATCACAGAAAGCGAAAAATGGATAAAGAAGTTGTGCTACTTACGTACAATGCAATATCACTCAGCAATGAAACCTATGTCATCAGGCCCGTAGCAGCATAATGAGTGGATTCAGGTACGATGATTCTAAGTGAAATAAGTCACACAGAAAAAGAAACATCATAAGATATCACTACTACACGGAATGTAAACTTGGCTACACAGGAACTGAATTACAAAACAGAACAGGGTCTCAAATGTAGAAAACCAACTTATGCTTGCTTAAGGGGAAAGGTGAGTTGGGGTGCTGCATAAAACCAGAGATTGAAATGAGCACAGATACCGTTCCATAAGCCAAATATGTAATAAAAAGAGCTACTCCTTGCTCATCGAAGACGACACAACACCCCATATTAAATGCCTAAGAATATACCAGACTAGTAAGAATCTTAAAACCTATGGATTTATATGTCTCTGAAAGAGAATGAAGCGTGTGTACAGCAGCATAAACGCAGCAGTGATAGGATTGGTGAGGTTCGGTGAGCAAATGCAGACCCTTTGAAGTCATATTGCATGGTACCCATTCCATGGGTGTCAAATCTCCAGGTTTAAGGGATTCTTCCTTCAGCTAAAACATGCACGTGGAACCCAGAGTATGATCCACCGTGTGATCGGGAACCGTGTTCAAATGTTTCTCAGTTTTCGTCCCCTGGTACTTGGGTGCAACATTCCAGACGCTTTACTAACACTCTCCCCACTTGGAGAGTCAGTGCCTTTAACTTCCTGTTTGGCCCAGTTTGCAATTTCTGCAGAAGATGAACAGGAATCGGGAGAACCAATGAGAGACTAGCTGGAGGTGTCTGGATGGGCAAATTTAATTCTCATTTCCCACCAGGAAGAGGAATTAACCAAAGGCTCAGCGAGCTGTGCTGGAACCACACTAGGGCCTGAAGCAATCCTGCGGTGTTGCGGCCAGCTCAGAAGAAAGCGAGTAGAAGAAAGGAGCTCAGGGGCACTGTCATTCACAAACCTGCAGAGTTATAAATGACAGCTATCGTCCAAAAATATATTGAAGTAAGGCTGCCAAGAGGACTTGAAAGCGGGGCAGAATTGCAGGAAAAAGATTTCAGGAGGTAGACTGGAATTGCATGTAAAGCATAGGAAAAGAGGCAGAACGTCCACAATGATGCACTTGGCAAAGAAGGGTATATGCGTTATTTCCTGAATATATTCAGGAAATAACGCATAGGCTCTTTTTGGCCAACCAAGCAAGCTTGCAAAGGAAATCTGCACTACAATGAAGTCGCACTGCCTCCCATTCAAAAGGGCCATCTGAAAAAAGTGTAAAATCCAGAAAGGCAGGACAGGCCATGGAGAACTGGGAGCCTTGTTATGCTGATGCTCGGGATGTAAATTGCCAACAGCCACTCTGGAGAAGTGTATGGTGTTTCCTGAAACATCTAAAAAACAAAGCAACAGAGCCTAGGGCACTTCCACTTATGGTCCTATAGCTAAGGGAAATTAAAATCAAAAAGACACAGCCACCCCAAAGTTTGGGACGGCTCTGTTTACAAGAACGTCGTTTACGGTACAAGTTCAATATCACAGAAAGCAAAAAATGGATAAAGAAGTTGTGGTACTTACGTACAATGCAATATCACTCAGCAATGAAATCTATGTCATCAGGCCCGTAGCAGCATAATGAGTGGATTCAGGTACGACGATTCCAAGTGAAATAAGTCACACAGAAAAAGAAACATCATAAAATATCTCTAATACACGGAATGTAAACTTGGCTACACAGGAACTGAATTACAAAACAGAACAGGGCCTCAAATGTAGAAAACCAACTTATGCTTGCTTAAGGGGAAAGGTGAGTTGGGGTGCTGCATAAAACCAGAGATTGAAATTAGCACAGATACCGTTCCATAAGCCAAATATGTAATAGACAAGAGCTACTCCTTGCTCAATGAAATGGACTCAACACCCCATATTAAACGCCTAAGAATATACCTTACTAGTAAGAATCTTAAAACCTATGGATATATATGTCTCCAAAAGAGAATCAAGCTTGTGAGCAGCGGTATAAACGCAGCAGTGATAGGATTGTTGAGGTACGGTGAGCAAATGCAGACCCTTTGAAGTCATATTGCATGGTACCCATACCACGGGTCTCAACTCTCCAGGTTTAAGGGATTCTTACTTCAGCTAAAACATGCATGTGGAACCCAGAGTATGATCCACCGTGTGATCAGGAAACGTGTTCAAATGTGTCTCAGTTGTCATCCCCTGGTACTCGGGTGCAACATTCCAGATGCTTTACTAACACTCTCCCCACTTGTAGAGTTAGTGCCTATAACCTCCTGTTTGGTCCAGTTTGCAATTTCTGCAGAAAATGAACACGAATAGGAGAACCAATGAGAGACTAGCTGGAGGTGTCTGGACGGGCAAATTTAACTCTCATTTCCCACCAGGAAGAGGAATTAACCAAAGGCTCAGCGTGCCATGCCGGAACCACACTAGGGCCTGAAGCAATCCTGCGGTGTTGCGGCCAGCTCACAAGAAAGCGAGTTGAAGAAAGGAACTGAGGGGCACTGTTATTCACAAACCTGCAGAGTTATCAATGACAGCTATCGTCCAAAAATATATTGAAGTAAGGCTGCCAAGAGGCCTTGAAAACGGGGCAGAATTGCAGGAAACCGATTTCAGGAGGTACACTGGAATTGCATGTAAAGCATAGGAAAAGAGGCAGAACGTCCACAATGATGCACTTGGCCAAAAAGGGCGTATGCGTTTTTTCCTGAATATATTCAGGAAAAAACGCATACGCCCTTTTTGGCCAACCAAGCAAGCTTGCAAAGGAAATCTGCACTACAATGAAGTCTCACTGCCCCCCGGTCAAAGGGCCATCTGAAAAAAGTGTAAAACCCAGAAAGGCAGGACAGGCTATGGAGAACTGGGTGCCTTGTTATGCTGATGGGCGGGATGAAATTGCCAACAGCCACTCTGGAGAAGTGTATGGTGTTTCCTGAAACATCTAAAAAACAAAGCAACAGAGCCCAGGGCACTTCCACTTATGGTCCTATAGTTTAGGGAAATTAAATTCAAAAGACACAGCCACCCCAAAGTTTGGGACGGCTCTGTTTACAAGAACCTCGTTTACAGTACAAGTTCAATATCACAGAAAGCGAAAAATGGATAAAGACGTTGTGGTACTTACGTACAATGCAATATCACTCAGCAATGAAATCTATGTCATCAGGCCCATAGCAGAATAATGAGTGGATTGAGGTACGATGATTCTAAGTGAAATAAGTCACACAGAAAAAGAAACATCATAAGATATCACTAATACACGGAATGTAAACTTGGCTACACAGGAACTGAATTACAAAACAGAAGAGGGTCTCAAATGTAGAAAAGCAACTTATGCTTGATTAAGGGAAAAGGTGGGTTGGGGTGTTGCATAAAACCAGATATTGAAATTAGCACAGATACCATTCCATAAGCCAAATATGTTATAGACAAGAGCTACTCCTTGCTCAACGAAGTGGACACAACACGCCATATTAAACGTCTAAGATATACCTGACTAGTAAGAATCTTAAAACCTATGGATTTATATGTCTCCGAAAGAGAATCAAGTGTGTGTACAGCGGCATAAACGCAGCAGTGATAGGATTGGTGAGGTTCGGTGAGCAAATGCAGACCCTTTGAAATCATATTGAATGGTACCCATTCCATGGGACTCAACTCTCCAGGTTTAAGGGATTCTTCCTTCAGCTAAAACATGCATGTGGAACCCAGAGTATGATCCACCGTGTGATCGGGAAAAGTGTTCAAAGGTGTCTCAGTTTTCGTCCCCTGGTACTCGGGTGCAACATTCCAGACGCTTTACTAACACTCTCCCCACTTGGAGAGTCAGTGCCTTTAACCTCCTGTTTGGCCCAGTTTGCAATTTCTGCGTAAAATGAACAGGAATAGGGAGAACCAATGAGACACTAGCTGGAGGTGTCTGGACGGGCAAATTTAACTCTCATTTCCCACCAGGAAGAGGAATTAACCAAAGGCTCAGCGTGCCATGCCGGAACCACACTAGGGCCTGAAGCAATCCTGCGGTGTTGTAGCCAGCAAACAAGAAAGCGAGTTGAAGAAAGGAGCTCAGGGGCACTGTCATTCACAAACCTGCAGAGTTATAAATGACAGCTACCGTCCAAAAATATATTGAAGTAAGGCTGCCAAGAGGACTTGAAAGTGGGGCAGAATTGCACAAAACCGATTTCAGGAGGTAGACTGGAATTGCATGTAAAGCATAGGAAAAGAGGCAGAACGTCCACAAGGATGCACTTGGCCAAAAAGGGCGTATGCGTTTTTTCCTCAGGAAAAAAACGCATAGGCTCTTTTTGGCCAAACAAGCAAGCTTGCAAAGGAAATCTGCACTACAATGAAGTCTCACTGCCCCCCGGTCAAAAGGGTCATCTGATAAAAGTGTAAAATCCAGAAAGACAGGACAGGCCATGGAGAACTGGGAGCCTTGTTATGCTGATGGGCGGGATGTAAATTGCCAACAGCCACTCTGGAGAAGTGTATGGTGTTTCCTGAAACATCTGAAAAACAAAGCAACAGAGCCTCGGGCACTTACACTTATGGTCCTATAGCTTAGGGAAATTAAAATAAAAAAGACACAGCCACCCCAAAGTTTGGGCCGGCTCTGTTTACAAGAACCTCGTTTACGGTACAAGTTCAATATCACAGAAAGCGAAAATGGATAAAGACGTTGTGGTACTTACGTACAATGCAATATCACTCAGCAATGAAATCTATGTCATCAGGCCCGTAGCAGCATAATGAGTGGATTCAAGTACGATGATTCTAAGTGAAATAAGTCACACAGAAAAAGAAACATCATAAGATATCACTAATACACAGAATGTAAACTTGGCTACACAGGAACTGAATTACAAAACAAAACAGTGTCTCAAATGCAGAACACCAACTTATGCTGGCTTAAGGGGAAAGGTGAGTTGGGGTGCAGCATAAAACCAGAGATTGAAATTAGCACAGATACCGTTCCATAAGCCAAATATGTAATAGACTAGAGCTACTCCTTGCTCAACGAAGTGGACTCAACACCCCATATTAAACGCCTAAGAATATACCTGACTAGTAAGAATCTTAAAACCTATGGATTTATATGTCTCCGAAAGAGAATCAAGCGTGTGTACAGCGGCATAAATGCAGCAGTGATAGGATTGGTGAGGTTCGGTGAGCAAATGCAGACCCTTTGAAGTCATATTGCATGGTACCCATTCCATGGGTCTCAAATCTCCAGGTTTAAGGGATTCTTCCTTCAGCTAAAACATGCCTGTGGTACCCAGAGTATGATCCACCGTGTGATCGGGAAATGTGTTCAAACGTGTCTCAGTTTTCGTCCCCTGGTACTTGGGTGCAACATTCCAGACGCTTTACTAACACTCTTCCCACTTGGAGAGTCAATGCCTTTAACCTCCTGTTTGGCCCAGTTTGCAATTTCTGCGGAAAATGAACAGGAATAGGGAGAACCAATGAGAGACTAGCTGGATGTGTCTGGACGGGCAAATTTAACTCTCATTCTCCACCAGGAAGAGGAATTAACCAAAGGCTCAGCGTGCCGTGCCGGAACCACACTAGGGCCTGAAGCAGGCCTGCGGTGTTGCGGACAGCTCACAAGAAAGCGAGTTGAAGAAAGGAGTTCAGGGGCACTGTCATTCACAAACCTGCAGAGTTATAAATGACAGCAATCGTCCAAAAATATATTGAAGTAAGGCTGCCAAGAGTTCTTGAAAGCGGGGCAGAATTGCAGGAAACCGATTTCAGGAGGTAGACTGGAATTGCATGTAAAGCATAGGAAAAGAGGCAGAACGTCCACAATGATGCACTTGGCCAAAAAGGGCGTATGTGTTTTTTCCTGATATATTCAGGAAAAAACGCATACGCCCTTTTTGGCCAACCAAGCAAGCTTGCAAAGGAAAGATGCACTACAATGAAGTCTCACTGCACCCCGGTCAAAAGGGACATCTGAAAAAAGTGTAAAATCCAGAAAGGCAGGACAGGCCATGGAGACCTGGGAGCCTTGTTATGCTGATGGGCGGGATGTAAATTGCCAACAGCCACTCTGGAGAAGTGTATGGTGTTTCCTGAAACATCTAAAAAACAAAGCAACAGAGCCTAGGGCATTTCCACTTATGCTTCTATAGCTTAGGGAAATTAAAATCAAAAAGACACAGCCACCCCAAAGTTTGGGACGGCTCTGTTTACAAAAACCTCGTTTACAGGACAAGTTCAATATCGCAGAAAGCGAAAAATGGATAAAGAAGTTGTGGTATTAAGTACAATGCAATATCACTCAGCAATGAAATCTATGTCTTCAGGCCCATAGCAGCATAATGAGTGGCTTCAGATACGTTGATTCTAACTGAAATAAGTCACACAGAAAAAGAAACATCATAAGATATCACTACTACACGGAATGTAAACTTGGCTACACAGGAACTGAATTACAAAACAGAACAGGGTCTCAAATGTAGAAAACCAACTTATGCTTGCTTAAGGGGAAAGGTGAGTTGGGGTGCTGCATGATACCAGAGATTGAAATTGGCACAGATACCGTTCCATAAGCCAAATATGTAATAGACAAGAGCTACTCCTTTCTCAACGAAGTGGAATAAACACCCCATATTAAATGCCTAAGAATATATCTGACTAGTAAGAATCTTAAAACCTATGGATTTATATGTCTCTGAAAGAGAATCAAGCGTGTGTACAGCGGCATAAACGCAGCAGTGATAGGATTGGTGAGGTTCGGTGACCAAATGCAGACCCTTTGAAGTCATATTGCATGGCACCCATTCCATGGGTCTCAACTCTACAGGTTTAAGGGATTCTTCCTTCAGCTAAAACATGCATGTGGAACCCAGAGTGTGATCCACCGTGTGATCGGGAAACGTGTTCAAATGTGTCTCAGGTTTCGTCCCCTGATACTCGGGTGCAACATTGCAGACGTTTTACTAACAATCTCCCCACTTGGAGAGTCAGTGCCTTTAACCTCCTGTTTGGCCCAGTTTGCAATTTCTGCGGAAAATGAACAGGAATAGGGAGAACCAATGAGAGACTAGCTGGAGGTGTCTGGACGGGCAAATTTAACTCTCATTTCCCACCAGGAAGAGGAATTAACCAAAGGTTCAGTGTGCCGTGCCGGAACCAGATTAGGGCCTGAAGCAATCCTGCGGTGTTGCGGTCAGCTCACAAGATAGCGAGTTGAAGAAAGGTGCTCAGGGGCACTGTCATTCACAAACCTGCAGAGTTATAAATGACAGCTATCGTCCAAAAATATACTGAAGTAAGGCTGCCAAGATGACTTGAAAGCGGGGCAGAATTGCACGAAACCGATTTCAGGAGGTAGACTGGAATTGCATGTAAAGCATAGGAAAAGAGGCAGAACGTCCACAATGATGCACTTGGCCAAAAAGGGCGTATGCGTTTTTTCCTGAATATATTCAGGAAAAAACGCATACGCCCTTTTTGGCCAACGAAGCAAGCTTGCAAAGGAAATCTGCACTACCATAAACTCTCACTGCCACCCAGTCAAAAGGGCCATCTGAAAAAAGTGTCAAATCCAGAAAGGCACGACAGGCCATGGAGAACTGGGAGCCTTGTTATGCTGATGGGCGGGATGTAAATTGCCAACAGCCACTCTGGAGAAGTGTATGGTGTTTCCTGAAACATCTAAAAAACAAAGCAACAGAGCCTAGGGCATTTCCACTTATGCTCCTATAGCTTAGGGAAATTAAAATCAAAAAGACACAGCCACCCCAAAGTTTGGGATGGCTCTGTTTACAAAAACCTCGTTTACGGGACAAGTTCAATATCGCAGAAAGCGAAAAATGGATAAAGAAATTGTGGTACTTACGTACAATGCAATATCACTCAGCAATGAAATCTGTGTCCTCAGGCCCATAGCAGCATAATGAGTGGCTTCAGATACGTTGATTCTAACTGAAATAAGTCACACAGAAAAAAACATCATAAGATATCACTACTACATGGAATGTAAACTTGGCTACACAGGAACTGAATTACAAAACAGAACAGGGTCTCAAATGTAGAAAACCAACTTATGCTTGCTTAAGGGGAAAGGTGAGTTGGGGTGTTGCATGAAACCAGAGTTTGAAATTGGCACAGATACCTTTCCATAAGCCAAATATGTAATAGAGAAGAGCTACTGCTTTCTCAACGAAGTGGATTAAACACCCCATATTAAACGCCTAAGAATATACCTGACTAGTAAGAATCTTAAAACCTATGGATTTATATGTCTCTGAAAGAGAATCAAGCATGTGTACAGCGGCATAAATGCAGCACTGATAGGATTGATGAGGTTCGGTGAGCAAATGCACACCCTTTGAAGTCAAATTGCATGGTACCCATTCCATGGGTCTCAACTCTCCAGGTTTAAGGGATTCTTCCTTCAGCTAAAACATGCATGTGGAACCCAGACTATGATCCACCGTGTGATCGGGAAACGTGTTCAAATGTGTCTCAGTTTTCGTCCCCTGATACTCGGGTGCAACATTGCAGACGCTTTACTAACACTCTCCCCACTTGGAGAGTCAGTGCCTTTAACCTCCTGTTTGGCCCAGTTTGCAATTTCTGCGGAAAATGAACAGGAATAGGGAGAACAAATGAGAGACTAGCTGGAGGTGTCTGGACGGGCAAATTTAACTCTCATTTCCAAACAGGAAGAGGAATTAACCAAAGGTTCAGCGTGCCGTGCCGGAACCAGATTAGGGCCTGAAGCAATCCTGCGGTGTTGCGGCCAGCTCACAAGAAAGCGAGTTGAAGAAAGGAGCTCAGGGGCACTGTCATTCACAAACCTGCAGAGTTATAAGTGACAGCTATCGTCCAAAAATATATTGAAGTAAGGCTGCCAAGATGACTTGAAAGCGGGGCAGAATTGCAGGAAACCGATTTCAGGAGGTAGACTGGAATTGCATGTAAAGCATAGGAAAAGAGGCAGAACGTCCAGAAGGATACACTTGGCCAAAAAGGGCGTATGCGTTTTTTCCTGAATATATTCAGGAAAAAACGCATACGCCCTTTTTGGCCAACCAAGCAAGCTTGCAAAGGAAATCTGCACTACAATGAAGTCTCACTGCCCCCCGGTCAAAAGGGTCATCTGAAAAAAGTGTAAAATCCAGAAAGGCAGGACAGGCCAAGGAGAACTGGGAGCCTTGTTATGCTGATGGACAGGATGTAAATTGCCAACAGCCACTCTGGAGAAGTGTATGGTGTTTCCTGAAACATCCAAAAAACAAAGCAACAGAGCCTAGGGCACTTCCACTTATGGTCCTATAGTTTAGGGAAATTAAAATCAAAAAGTCACAGCCACCCCAAAGTTTGAGACGGCTCTGTTTACAAGAACCTCATTTACGGTACAAGTTCAATATCGCAGAAAGCGAAAAATGGATAAAGAATTTGTGGTACTTACGTACAATGCAATATCACTCAGCAATGAAATGAATGTCATCAGGCCCGTAGCAGCATAATGAGTGGATTCAGGTACGATGATTCTAAGTGAAATAAGTAACACAGAAAAAGAAACATCATAACATATCACTACTACACGGAATGTAAACTTGGCTACACAGGAACTGAATTACAAAACACAACAGGGTCTCAAATGTAGAACACCAACTTATTCTTGCTTAAGGGGAAAGGTGAGTTGGGGTGCTGCATAAAACCAGAGATTGAAAGTAGCACAGATCCCGTTCCATAAGCCAAATATGTAATAGACAAGAGCTACTCCTTGCTCAACGAAGTGGACTCAACACCCCATATTAAACGCCTAAGAATATACCTGACTAGAAAGAATCTTAAAACCTATGGATTTATATGACTCCGAAAGAGAATCAAGCGTGTGTACAGCGGCATAAACGCAGCAGTGATAGGATTGGTGAGGTTCGGTGAGCAAATGCAGACCCTTTGAAGTCATATTGCATGGTACCCATTCCATGGGTCTCAACTCTCCAGGTTTAAGGGATTCTTCCTTCAGCTAAAACATGCATGTGGAACCCAGAGTATGATCCACCATGTGATCGGGATATGTGTTCAAATGTGTCTCAGTTTTCGTCCCCTGTTACTCTGGTGCAACATTCCAGACGCTTTACTAAATATCTCCCCACTTGGAGAGTCAGTGCCCTTAACCTCCTGTTTGGCCCAGTTTGCAATTTCTGCGGAAGATGAACAGGAACAGGGAGAACCAGTGAGAGACTAGCTGGAGGTGTCTGGATGGGCAAATTGAACTCTCATTTCCCACCAGGAAGAGGAATTAACCAAAGGCTCAGTGTGCCATCCCGGAACCACACTAGAGCCTGAAGCAATCCTGCGGTGTTGCGGCCTGCTCACTAGAAAGCGAGTTGAAGAAAGGAGTTCAGGGGCACTGTATTTCACAAACCTGCAGAGTTATAAATGACAGCTATCGTCCAAAAATATATTGAAGTAAGGCTGCCAAGAGGACTTGAAAGCAGGGCAGAATTGCAGGAAACTGATTTCAGGAGGTAGACTGGAATTGCATGTAGAGCATAGGAAAAGAGGCAGAACGTCCACAATGATGCACTTGGCCAAAAAGGGCGTATGCGTTTTTTCCTGAATATATTCAGGAAAAAACGCATACGCACTTTTTGGCCAACCAAGCAAGCTTGCAAAGGAAAGATGCACTACAATGAAGTCTCCCTGCCCCCCGGTCAAAAGGGCTATCTGAAAAAAGTGTAAAATCCAGAAAGGCAGGACAGGCCATGGAGACCTGGGAGCCTTGTTATGCTGATGGGCAGGATGTAAATTGCCACAGCCACTCTGGAGAAGTGTATGGTGTTTCCTGAAACATCTAAAAAACAAAGCAACAGAGCCTAGGGCATTTCCACTTATGCTCCTATAGCTTAGGGAAATTAAAATCAAAAAGACACAGCCACCCCAAAGTTTGGGACAGCCCTGTTTACAAAAACCTCGTTTACAGGACAAGTTCAATATCGCAGAAAGCGAAAAATGGATAAAGAAGTTGTGGTATTAAGTACAATGCAATATCACTCAGCAATGAAATCTATGTCTTCAGGCCCATAGCAGCATAATGAGTGGCTTCAGATACGTTGATTCTAACTGAAATAAGTCACACAGAAAAAGAAACATCATAAGATATCACTACTACACGGAATGTAAACTTGGCTACACAGGAACTGAATTACAAAACAGAACAGGGTCTCAAATGTAGAAAACCAACTTATGCTTGCTTAAGGGGAAAGGTGAGTTGGGGTGCTGCATGAAACCAGAGATTGAAATTGGCACAGATACCGTTCCATAAGCCAAATATGTAATAGACAAGAGCTACTCCTTTCTCAACGAAGTGGACTAAACACCCCATATTAAATGCCTAAGAATATATCTGACTAGTAAGAATCTTAAAACCTATGGATTTATATGTCTCCGAAAGAGAATCAAGCGTGTGTACAGCGGCATAAACGCAGCAGTGATAGGATTGGTGAGGTTCGGTGACCAAATGCAGACCCTTTGAAGTCATATTGCATGGCACCCATTCCATGGGTCTCAACTCTCCAGGTTTAAGGGATTCTTCCTTCAGCTAAAACATGCATGTGGAACCCAGAGTGTGATCCACCGTGTGATCGGGAAACGTGTTCAAATGTGTCTCAGGTTTCGTCCCCTGATACTCGGGTGCAACATTGCAGACGTTTTACTAACACTCTCCCCACTTGGAGAGTCAGTGCCTTTAACCTCCTGTTTGGCCCAGTTTGCAATTTCTGCGGAAAATGAACAGGAATAGGGAGAACCAATGAGAGACTAGCTGGAGGTGTCTGGACGGGCAAATTTAACTCTCATTTCCCACCAGGAAGAGGAATTAACCAAAGGTTCAGTGTGCCGTGCCGGAACCAGATTACGGCCTGAAGCAATCCTGCGGTGTTGCGGTCAGCTCACAAGATAGCGAGTTGAAGAAAGGTGCTCAGGGGCACTGTCATTCACAAACCTGCAGAGTTATAAATGACAGCTATCGTCCAAAAATATATTGAAGTAAGGCTGCCAAGATGACTTGAAAGCGGGGCAGAATTGCACGAAACCGATTTCAGGAGGTAGACTGGAATTGCATGTAAAGAATAGGAAAAGAGGCAGAACGTCCACAAGGATGCACTTGGCCAAAAAGGGCGTATGCATTTTTTCCTCAGGAAAAAACGCATACGCACTTTTTGGCCAACCAAGCAAGCTTGCAAAGGAAATCTGCACTACAATGAAGTCTCACTGCCCCACGGTCAAAAGGGCCATCTGAAGAAAGTGTAAAATCCAGAAAGGCAGGACAGGCCATGGAGAACTGGGAGCCTTGTTATGCTGATGGGCGGGATGTAAATTGCCAACAGCCACTCTGGAGAAGTGCATGGTGTTTCCTGAAACATCTAAAAAACAAAGCAACAGAGACTAGGGCACATACAGTTTTGATCCTATAGCTTAGGGAAATTAAAATCAAAAAGACACAGCCACCCCAAAGTTTGGGACGGCTCTGTTTACAAGAACCTCATTTATGGTACAAGTTCAATATCACAGAAAACGAAAAATGCATAAAGAAGTTGTGGTACGTACGTACAATGCAATATCACTCAGCAATGAAATCTATGTCATCAGGCCCGTAGCAGCATAATGAGTGGATTCAGGTACGATGATTCTAAGTGAAATAAGTCACACAGAAAAAGAAACATCATAAGATATCACTAATACACTGAATGTAAACTTGGCTACACAGGAACTGAATTACAAAACAGAACAGGGTCTCAAATGTAGAAAACCAACTTATGCTTGCTAAGGGGAAAGGTGAGTTGGGGTGCTGCATAAAACCAGAGATTGAAATTAGCACAGATACCGTTCCCTAAGCCAAATATATAATAGACAAGAGCTACTCCTTGCTCAACGAAGTGGACTCAACACTCCATATTAAACGCCTAAGAATATACCTGACTAGTAAGAATCTTAAAACCTATGGATTTATATGTCTCCGAAAGAGAATCAAGCGTGTGTACAGCGGCATAAACGCAGCAGTGATAGGATTGGTGAGGTTCGGTGAGCAAATGCAGACCCTTTGAAGTCATATTGCATGGTACCCATTCCATGGGTCTCAACTCTCCAGGTTTAAGGGATTCTTCCTTCAGCTAAAACATGCATGTGGAACCCAGAGTATGATCCACTGTGTGATCGGGAAACGTGTTCAAATGTGTCTCAGGTTTCGTCCCCTGGTACTCGGGTGCAACATTCCTAGATGCTTTACTAACACTCTCCCCACTTGTACAGTCACTGCCTTTAACCTCCTCTTTGGACCAGTTTGCAATTTCTGCGTAAGATGAACAGGAATAGGGAGAACGAATGAGAGACTAGCTGGAGGTGTCTGGACGGGCAAATTTAACTCTCATTTCCCACCAGAAAGAGGAATTAACCAAAGGCTCAGCGTGCCATGCCGGAACCACACTAGGGCCTGAAGCAATCCTGAGGTTTTGCATCCAGCTCACAAGAAAGCGCGTTGAAGAAAGGAGCTCAGGGGCACTGTAAATCACAAACCTGCAGAGTTATAAATGACAGCTATCGTCCAAAAATATATTGAAGTAAGGCTGCCAAGAGGACTTGAAAGCGGGACAGAATTGCACGAAACCGATTTCAGGAGGTAGACTGGAATTGCATGTAAAGCATAGGAAAAGAGGCAGAACGTCCACAAGGATGCACTTGGCCAAAAAGGGCGTATGCGTTTTTTCCTCAGGAAAAAAACGCATAGGCTCTTTTTGGCCAAACAAGCAAGCTTGCAAAGGAAATCTGCACTACAATGAAGTCTCACTGCCCCCCGGTCAAAAGGGTCATCTGATAAAAGTGTAAAATCCAGAAAGACGGGACAGGCCATGGAGAACTGGGAGCCTTGTTATGCTGATGGGCGGGATGTAAATTGCCAACAGCCACTCTGGAGAAGTGTATGGTGTTTCCTGAAACATCTAAAAAACAAAGCAACAGAGCCTAGGGCACTTACACTTATGGTCCTATAGCTTAGGGAAATTAAAATAAAAAAGACACAGCCACCCCAAAGTTTGGGCCGGCTCTGTTTACAAGAACCTCGTTTACGGTACAAGTTCAATATCACAGAAAGCGAAAATGGATAAAGACGTTGTGGTACTTACGTACAATGCAATATCACTCAGCAATGAAATCTATGTCATCAGGCCCGTAGCAGCATAATGAGTGGATTCAAGTACGATGATTCTAAGTGAAATAAGTCACACAGAAAAAGAAACATCATAAGATATCACTAATACACAGAATGTAAACTTGGCTACACAGGAACTGAATTACAAAACAAAACAGTGTCTCAAATGCAGAACACCAACTTATGCTGGCTTAAGGGGAAAGGTGAGTTGGGGTACTGCATAAAACCAGAGATTGAAATTAGCACAGATACCGTTCCATAAGCCAAATATGTAATAGACAAGAGCTACTCCTTGCTCAACGAAGTGGACTCAACACCCCATATTAAACACCTAAGAAAATACCTGACTAGTAAGAATCTTAAAACCTATGGATTTATATGTCTCCGAAAGAGAATCAAGCGTGTGTACAGCGGCATAAACGCAGCAGTGATGGGATTGGTGAGGTTCGGTGAGCAAATGCAGACCCTTTGAAGTCATATTGCATGGTACCCATTCCATGGGTCTCAAATCTCCAGGTTTAAGGGATTCTTCCTTCAGCTAAAACATGCCTGTGGTACCCAGAGTATGATCCACCGTGTGATCGGGAAATGTGTTCAAACGTGTCTCAGTTTTCGTCCCCTGGTACTTGGGTGCAACATTCCAGACGCTTTACTAACACTCTTCCCACTTGGAGAGTCAATGCCTTTAACCTCCTGTTTGGCCCAGTTTGCAATTTCTGCGGAAAATGAACAGGAATAGGGAGAACCAATGAGAGACTAGCTGGATGTGTCTGGACGGGCAAATTTAACTCTCATTCTCCACCAGGAAGAGGAATTAACCAAAGGCTCAGCGTGCCGTGCCGGAACCACACTAGGGCCTGAAGCAGGCCTGCAGTGTTGCGGCCAGCTCACAAGAAAGCGAGTTGAAGAAAGGAGTTCAGGGGCACTGTCATTCACAAACCTGCAGAGTTATAAATGACAGCTATCGTCCAAAAATATATTGAAGTAAGGCTGCCAAGAGTTCTTGAAAGCGGGGCAGAATTGCAGGAAACCGATTTCAGGAGGTAGACTGGAATTGCATGTAAAGCATAGGAAAAGAGGCAGAACGTCCACAATGATGCACTTGGCCAAAAAGGGCGTATGCGTTTTTTCCTGAATATATTCAGGAAAAAACGCATACGCCCTTTTTGGCCAACCAAGCAAGCTTGCAAAGGAAAGATGCACTACAATGAAGTCTCACTGCCCCCCGGTCAAAAGGGACATCTGAAAAAAGTGTAAAATCCAGAAAGGCAGGACAGGCCATGGAGACCTGGGAGCCTTGTTATGCTGATGGGCGGGATGTAAATTGCCAACAGCCACTCTGGAGAAGTGTATGGTGTTTCCTGAAACATCTAAAAAACAAAGCAACAGAGCCTAGGGCATTTCCACTTATGCTCCTATAGCTTAGGGAAATTAAAATCAAAAAGACACAGCCACCCCAAAGTTTGGGACGGCTCTGTTTACAAAAACCTCGTTTACAGGACAAGTTCAATATCGCAGAAAGCGAAAAATGGATAAAGAAGTTGTGGTATTAAGTACAATGCAATATCACTCAGCAATGAAATCTATGTCTTCAGGCCCATAGCAGAATAATGAGTGGTTTCAGATACGTTGATTCTAACTGAAATAAGTCACACAGAAAAAGAAACATCATAAGATATCACTACTACACGGAATGTAAACTTGGCTACACAGGAACTGAATTACAAAACAGAACAGGGTCTCAAATGTAGAAAAACAACTTATGCTTGCTTAAGGGGAAAGGTGAGTTGGGGTGCTGCATGAAACCAGAGATTGAAATTGGCACAGATACCGTTCCATAAGCCAAATATGTAATAGACAAGAGCTACTCCTTTCTCAACGAAGTGGACTAAACACCCCATATTAAATGCCTAAGAATATATCGGACTAGTAAGAATCTTAAAACCTATGGATTTATATGTCACTGAAAGAGAATCAAGCGTGTGTACAGCGGCATAAACGCAGCAGTGATAGGATTGGTGAGGTTCGGTGACCAAATGCAGACCCTTTGAAGTCATATTGCATGGCACCCATTCCATGGGTCTCAACTCTCCAGGTTTAAGGGATTCTTCCTTCAGCTAAAACATGCATGTGGAACCCAGAGTGTGATCCACCGTGTGATCGGGAAACGTGTTCAAATGTGTCTCAGGTTTCGTCCCCTGATACTCGGGTGCAACATTGCAGACGTTTTACTAACACTCTCCCCACATGGAGAGTCAGTGCCTTTAACCTCCTGTTTGGCCCAGTTTGCAATTTCTGCGGAAAATGAACAGGAATAGGGAGAACCAATGAGAGACTAGCTGGAGGTGTCTGGACGGGCAAATTTAACTCTCATTTCCCACCAGGAAGAGGAATTAACCAAAGGTTCAGTGTGCCGTGCCGGAACCAGATTAGGGCCTGAAGCAATCCTGCGGTGTTGCGGTCAGCTCACAAGATAGCGAGTTGAAGAAAGGTGCTCAGGGACACTGTCATTCACAAACCTGCAGAGTTATAAATGACAGCTATCGTCCAAAAATATATTGAAGTAAGGCTGCCAAGATGACTTGAAAGCGGGGCAGAATTGCAGGAAACCGATTTCAGGAGGTAGACTGGAATTGCATGTAAAGCATAGGAAAAGAGGCAGAACGTCCACAATGATGCACTTGGCCAAAAAGGGCGTATGCGTTTTTTCCTGAATATATTCAGGAAAAAACGCATACGCCCTTTTTGGCCAACCAAGCAAGCTTGCAAAGGAAATCTGCACTACCATAAAGTCTCACTGCCACCCAGTCAAAAGGGCCATCTGAAAAAAGTGTCAAATCCAGAAAGGCAGGACAGGCCATGGAGAACTGGGAGCCTTGTTATGCTGATGGGCGGGATGTAAATTGCCAACAGCCACTCTGGAGAAGTGTATGGTGTTTCCTGAAACATCTAAAAAACAAAGCAACAGAACCTAGGGCACTTCCACTTATGGTCCTATAGTTTAGGGAAATTAAAATCAAAAAGACCCTGCCACCCCAAAGTTTGAGACGGCTCTGTTTACAAGAACCTCATTTACGGTACAAGTTCAATATCGCAGAAAGCGAAAAATGGATAAAGAAGTTGTGGTACTTACGTACAATGCAATATCACTCAGCAATGAAATCAATGTCATCAGGCCCGTAGCAGCATAATGAGTGGATTCAGGTACGATGATTCTAAGTGAAATAAGTCACAGAGAAAAAGAAACATCATAAGATATCACTACTACACGGAATGTAAACTTGGCTACACAGGAACTGAATTACAAAACAGAACAGGGTCTCAAATGTAGAAAACCAACTTATGCTTGCTTAAGGGGAAAGGTGAGTTGGTGTGCTGCATAAAACCAGACATTGAAATTAGCACAGATACCATTCCATAAGTCAAATATGTAATAGACAAGAGCTACTCCTTGCTCAAGGAAGTGGACTCAACACCCCATATTAAACGCCTAAGAATATACCTGACTAGTAATAATCTTAAAACCTATGGATTTATATGTCTCCGAAAGAGAATCAAGCATGTGTACAGCGGCATAAACGCAGTAGTGATAGGAATGGTGAGGTTCGGTGAGCAAATGCAGACCCTTTGAAGTCATATTGCATGGTAACCACTCCATAGGTCTCAACTCTCCAGGCTTAAGGGATTCTTCCTTCAGCTAAAACATTCATGTGGAACCCAGAGTATGATCCACCGTGTGATCGGGAAACGTGTTCCAATGTGTCTCAGTTTTCGTCCCCTGGTACTCGGGTGCAACATTCCAGACGCTTTACTAACACTCTTCCCACTTGGAGAGTCAGTGCCTTTAACCTCCTGTTTGGCCCAGTTTGCAATTTCTGTGGAAAATGAACAGGAATAGGGAGAACCAATGAGAGACTAGCTGGAGGTGTCTGGACGGGCAAATTTAACTCTCATTTCCCACCAGGAACAGGAATTAACCAAAGGCTCAGCGTGCCATACCGGAAACACACTAGGGCCTGAAGCAATCCTGCGGTGTTGCGGCCAGGTCACAAGAAAGCGAGTTGAAGAAAGGAGCTCAGGGGCAGTGTCATTCACAAACCTGCAGAGTTATAAATGACAGCTATCGTCCAAAAATATATTGAAGTAAGGCTGCCAAGAGGACTTGAAAGCGGGGCAGAATTGCAGGAAACCGATTTCAGGAGGTTGACTGGAATTGCATGTAAAGCATAGGAAAAGAGGCAGAACGTCCACAATGATGCACTTGGCCAAAAAGGGCGTATGCGTTTTTTCCTGAATATATTCAGGAAAAAACGCATACGCCCTTTTTGGCCAACCAAGCAAGCTTGCAAAAAAAATCTGCACTACAATGAAGTCTCACTGCCCCCCGGTCAAAAGGGCCATCTGAAAAAAGTTTAACATTCAGAAAGGCAGGACAGGCCATGGAGACGTGGGAGCTTTGTTATGCTGATGGGCGGGATGTCAATTGCCAACAGCCACTCTGGAGAAGCGTATGGTGTTTCCTGAAACATCTAAGAAACAAAGCAACAGAACCTAGGGCACTTCCACTATGGTCCTATAGCTTAGGGAAATTAAAATCAAAAAGACACAGCCACCCCAAATTTTGGGACGGCTCTGTTTACAAGAACCTCATTTACGGTACAAGTTCACTATCACAGAAAGCGAAAAATGGATAAAGAAGTTGTGGTATTAAGTACAATGCAATATCACTCAGCAATGAAATCTATGTCATCAGGCCCATAGCAACATAATGAGTGGCTTCAGAGACGTTGATTCTAAGTGAAATAAGTCACAGAGAAAAAGAAACATCATAAGATATCACTACTACACGGAATGTAAACTTGGCTACACAGGAACTGAATTACAAAACAGAACAGGGTCTCAAATGTAGAAAACCAACTTATGCTTGCTTAAGGGGAAAGGTGAGTTGGGGTGCTGCATAAAAGCAGACATTGAAATTAGCACAGATACCATTCCATAAGCCAAATATATAATAGACAAGAGCTACTCCTTGCTCAACGAAGTGGACTCAACACCCCATATTAAACGCCTAAGAATATACCTGACTAGTAAGAATCTTAAAACCTATAGATTTATATGTCTCTGAAAGAGAATCAAGCGTGTGTACAGCGGCATAAAGGCAGCAGTGATAGGATTGGTGAGGTTCGGTGAGAAATGCAGACCCTTTGAAGTCATATTGCATGGTACCCATTCCATGGGTCTCAAATCTCCAGGTTTAAGGGATTCTTCCTTCAGCTAAAACATGCCTGTGGTAACCAGAGTATGATGCACTGTTTGATCGGGAATCGTGTTCAAATGTGTCTCAGTTTTCATCCCCTGGTACTCGGGTGAAACATTCCAGACGCTTTACTAACACTCTCCCCACTTGGAGAGTCAGTGCCTTTAACCTCCTGTTTGGCCCAGTTTGCAATTTCTGCGGAAAATGAACAGGAATAGGGAGAACAAATGAGACACTAGCTGGAGGGGTCTGGACGAGCAAATTTAACTCTCATTTCCCACCAGGAAGAGGAATTAACCAAAGGCTCAGCGTGCCGTGCCAGAACCACACTAGGGCCTGAAGCAATCCTGCGGTGTTGCGGCCAGCTCACAAGAAAGCGAGTTGAAGAAAGGAGCTCAGGGGCACTGTCATTCACAAACCTGCAGAGTTATAAATGACAGCTATCGTCCAAAAATATATTGAAGTAAGGCTGCCAAGATGACTTGAAAGCGGGGCAGAATTGCAGGAAACCGATTTCAGGAGGTAGACTGGAATTGCATGTAAAGCATAGGAAAAGAGGCAGAACGTCCACAATGATGCACTTGGCCAAAAAGGGCGTATGCGTTTTTTCCTGAATATATTCAGGAAAAAACGCATACGTCCTTTTTGGCCAACCAAGCAAGCTTGCAAAGGAAATCTGCACTACAATGAAGTCTCACTGCCCCCCGGTCAAAAGGGCCATCTGAAGAAAGTGTAAAATCCAGAAAGGCAGGACAGGCCATGGAGAACTGGGAGCCTTGTCATGCTGATGGGAGGGATGTAAATTGCCAACAGCCACTCTGGAGAAGTGTATGGTGTTTCCTGAAACATCTAAAAATCAAAGCAACAGAGCCTAGGGCACTTCCACTTATGGTCCTATAGCTTAGGGAAATTAAAATCAAAAAGACACAGCCACCCCAAAGTTTGGGATGGCTCTGTTTACAAGAACCTCGTTTACGGTACAAGTTCAATATCACAGAAAGCGAAAAATGGATAAAGACGTTGTGGTACTTACGTACAATGCAATATCACTCAGCAATGAAATCTATGTCATCAGGCCCGTAGCAGCATAATGAGTGGATTCAGGTATGATGATTCTAAGTGAAATAAGTCACAGAGAAAAAGAAACATCATAAGATATCACTAATACACGGAATGTAAACTTGGCTACACAGGAACTGAATTACAAAACAGAACAGGGTCTCAAATGTAGAAAACCAACTTATGCTTGCTTAAGGGGAAAGGTGAGTTGGGGTGCTGCATAAAACCAGAGATTGAAATTAGCACAGATACCATTCCATAAGCCAAATATGTAATAGACAAGAGCTACTCCTTGCTCAACGAAGGGGACTCAACACCCCATATTAAACGCCTAAGAATATACCTGACTAGTAAGAATCTTAAAACCTATAGATTTATATGTCTCCGAAAGAGAATCAAGTGTGTGTACAGTGGCATAAACGCAGCAGTGATAGGATTGGTGAGTTTCGGTGAGCAAATGCAGATCCTTTGAAGTCATATTCCATGGTACCCATAACATGGGTCTCAAATCTCCAGGTTTAAGGGATTCTTCCTTCAGCTAAAACATGCATGTGGAACCCAGAGTATGATCCACCGTGTGATCGGAAACGTGTTCAAATGTGTCTCAGTTTTCGTCCCCTGGTACTCGGGTGCAACATTCCAGACGCTTTACTAACACTCTCCCCACTTGGAGAGTCAGTGCCTTTAACCTCCTGTTTGGCCCAGTTTGCAATTTCTGAGGAAAATGAACAGGAATAGGGAGAAACAATGAGAGACTAGCTGGAGGTGTCTGGACGGGCAAATTTAACTCTCATTTCCCACCAGGAAGAGGAATTAACCAAAGGCTCAGCGTGCCATACCGGAAACACACTAGGGCCTGAAGCAATCCTGCGGTGTTTCGGCCAGGTCACAAGAAAGCGAGTTGAAGAAAGGAGCTCAGGGGCACTGTAATTCACAAACCTGCAGAGTTATAAATGACAGCTATCGTCCAAAAATATATTGAAGTAAGGCTGCCAAGAGGACTTGAAAGTGGGGCAGAATTGCAGGAAACCGATTTCAGGAGGTTGACTGGAATTGCATGTAAAGCATAGGAAAAGAGGCAGAACGTCCACAATGATGCACTTGGCCAAAAAGGGCGTATGCGTTTTTTCCTGAATATATTCAGGAAAAAACGCATACGCACTTTTTGGCCAACCAAGCAAGCTTGCAAAAAAAATCTGCACTACAATGAAGTCTCACTGCCCCCTGGTCAAAAGGGCCATCTGAAAAAACTGTAAAATCCAGAAAGGCAGGACAGGCCATGGAGAACTGGGAGCCTTGTCATGCTGATGGGCGGGATGTAAATTGCCAACAGCCACTCTGGAGAAGTGTATGGTGTTTCCTGAAACATCTAAAAAACAAAGCAACAGAACCTAGGCCACTTCCACTTATGGTCCTATAGCTTAGGGAAATTAAAATCAAAAAGACACAGCCACCCCAAATTTTGGGACGGCTCTGTTTACAAGAACCTCGTTTAGGGTACAAGTTCAAAATCACAGAAAGTGAAAAATGGATAAAGAAGTTGTGGTACTTACGTATAATGCAGTATCACTCAGCAATGAAATCTATGTCATCAGGCCCATAGCAGCATAATGAGTGGATTCAGGTACGATGATTATAAGTGAAATAAGTCAAAGAGAAAAAGAAACATCATAAGATATCACTACTACACGGAATGTAAACTTGGCTACACAGGAACTGAATTACAAAACAGAACAGGGTCTCAAATGTAGAAAACCAACTTATGCTTGCTTAAGGGGAAAGGTGAGTTGGGGTGCTGCATAAAACCAGACATTGAAATTAGCACAGATACCATTCCATAAGCCAAATATGTAATAGACAAGAGCTACTCCTTGCTCAACGAAGTGGACTCAACACCCCATATTAAACGCCTAAGAATATACCTGACTAGTAAGAATCTTAAAACCTATGGATTTATATGTCTCCGAAAGAGAAACAAGCGTGTGTACAGCGGCATAAACGCAGTAGTGATAGGATTGGTGAGGTTCGGTGAGCAAATGCAGACCCTTTGAAGTCATATTGCATGGTAACCATTCCATGGGTCTCCACTCTCCAGGTTTAAGGGATTCTTCCTTCAGCTAAAACATGCATGTGGAACCCAGAGTATGATCCACCGTGTGATCGGGAAACGTGTTCAAATGTGTCTCAGTTTTCGTCCCCTGGTACTCGGGTGCAACATTCCAGACGCTTTACTAACACTCTCCCCACTTGGAGAGTCAGTGCCTTTAACCTCCTGTTTGGCCCAGTTTGCAATTTCTGCGGAAAATGAACAGGAATAGGGAGAACCAATGAGAGACTAGCTGGAGGTGTCTGGACGGGCAAATTTAACTCTCATTTCCCACCAGGAAGAGGAATTAACCAAATGTTCAGCGTGCCGTGCCGGAACCAGATTAGGGCCTGAAGCAATCCTGCGGTGTTGGGCCAGCTCACAAGAAAGCGAGTTGAAGAAAGGAGCTCAGGGGCACTGTCATTCACAAACCTGCAGAGTTATAAATGACAGCTATCGTCCGAAAATATATTGAAGTAAGGCTGCCAAGAGGACTTGAAAGCGGGGCAGAATTGCAGGAAACCGATTTCAGGAGGTAGACTGGAATTGCAGGTAAAGCATAGGAAAAGAGGCAGAACGTCCACAATGATGCACTTGGCCAAAAAGGGTGTATGCGTTTTTTCCTGAGTATATTCAGGAAAAAACGCATAAGCCCTTTTTGGCCAACCAAGCAAGCTTGCAAAGGAAATCTGCACTACAATGAAGTCTCACAGCCCCCCGGTCAAAAGGGCCATCTGAAAAAAGTGTAAAATCCAGAAAGACAGGACAGGCCATGGTGAACTGGGAGCCTTGTTATGCTTAAGGGCGGGATGTAAATTGCCAACAGCCACTCTGGAGAAGTGTATGGTGTTTCCAGAAACATCCAAAAAACAAAGCAACAGAGCCTAGGGCACTTCCACTTATGGTCCTATAGCTTAGGGAAATTAAAATCAAAAAGACATAGCCACCCCAAAGTTTGGGAAGGCTCTGTTTACAAGAACCTCGTTTACCGTACAAGTTCAATATCACAGAAAGCGAAAAATGGATAAAGAAGTTGTGGTACTTACGTACAATGCAATATCACTCAGCAATGAAATCTATGTCATCAGGCCCATAGCAGCATAATGAGTGGATTCAGGTACGATGATTCTAAGTGAAATAAGTCACACGGAAAAAGAAACATCATAAGATATCAGTACTACACGGAATGTAAACTTGGCTACACAGGAACTGAATTACAAAACAGAACAGGGTCTCAAATGTAGAAAACCAACTTATGCTTGCTTAAGCGGAAAGGTGAGTTGGGGTGCTGCATAAGACCAGAGATTGAAATGAGCACAGATACCATTCCATAAGCCAAATATGTAATAGACCAGAGCTACTCCTTGATCAACGAAGTGGACTCAGCACCCCATATTAAACGCCTAAGAATATACCTGACAAGTAAGAATCTTAAAGCCTATGGATTTATATGTCTCCGAAAGAGAATCAAGCGTGTGTACAGCGGCATAAATGCAGCAGTGATAGGATTGGTGAGGTTCGGTGAGCAAATGCAGACCCTTTGAAGTCATATTGCATGGTAACCATTCCATGGGTCTCCAGTCTCCAGGTTTAAGGGATTCTTCCTTCAGCTAACACATGCATGTGGAACCCAGAGTATGATCCACCGTGTGATCGGGAAACGTGTTCAAATGTGTCTCAGTTTTCGTCCCCTGCTACTCGGGTGCAACATTCCAGACGCTTTACTAACACTCTCCCAACTTGGAGAGTCAGTGCCTTTAACCTCCTGTTTGGCCCAGTTTGCAACTTCTGCGGAAGATGAACAGGAATAGGGAGAACCAATGAGAGACTAGCTGGAGGTGTCTGGACGGGCAAATTTAACTCTCATTTCCCACCAGGAAGAGGAATTAACCAAAGGCTCAGCGTGCTGTGCCGGAATCACTCTAAGGCCTGAAGAAATCCTGCGGTGTTGCGGCCAACTCACAAGAAAGCGAGTTGAAGGAAGGAGCTCAGGGGCACTGTAATTCACAAACCTGCAGAGGTATAAATGACAGCTATCGTCCAAAAATATATTGAAGTAAGGCTGCCAAGAGGACTTGAAAGCGGGGCAGAATTGCAGGAAACCGATTTCAGGAGGTAGACTGGAATTGCATGTAAAGCATAGGAAAAGAGGCAGAACGTCCACAATGATGCACTTGGCCAAAAAGGGCGTATGCGTTTTTTCCTGAATATATTCAGGAAAAAACGCATACGCCCTTTATGGCCAACCAAGCAAGCTCGCAAAGGAAATCTGCACTACAATGAAGTCTCACTTCCCCCCGGTCAAAAGGGCCATCTGAAAAAAGTGTAAAATCCAGAAAGGCAGGACAGGCCATGGAGAACTGGGAGGCTTGTTATGCTGATGGGAGGGATGTAAATATCCAACAGCCACTCTGGAGAAGTGTATGGTGTTTCCTGAAACATCTAAAAAACAAAGCAACAGAGCCTAGGGCACTTACACTTATGGTCCTATAGCTTAGGGAAATTGAAATCAAAAAGACACAGCCACCCCAAAGTTTGGGACGGCTCTGTTTACAAGAACCTCAAATACGGTACAAGTTCAATACTGCAGAAAGCGAAAAATGGATAAAGAAGTTGTGGTACTTACGTACAATGCAGTATCCCTCAGCAATGAAATCTATGTCATCAGGCCCGTAGCAGCATAATGAGTGGATTCATGTACGATGATTTTAAGTGAAATAAGTCACAGAGAAAAAGAAACATCATAAGATATCACTACTACACGGAATGTAAACTTGGCTACACAGGAACTGAATTACAAAACAGAACAGGGTCTCAAATGTAGAAAACCAACTTATGCTTGCTTAAGGGGAAAGGTGAGTTGGGGTGCTGCATAAAACCAGAGATTGAAATGAGCACAGATACCGTTCCATAAGCCAAATATGTAATAGACAAGAGCTACTCCTTGCTCAACGAAGTGGACTCAACACCCCATATTAAACGCCTAAGAATATACCTGACTAGTAAGAATCTTAAAACCTATGGATATATATGTCTCCGAAAGAGACTCAAGCGTGTGTACAGCGGCATAAACGCAGCAGTGATAGGATTGGTGAGGTTCGGTGAGCAAATGCAGACCCTTTGAGGTCATATTCCATTGTACCCATTCCATGGGTCTCAACTCTCCAGGTTTATGGGATTCTTCCTTCAGCTAAAACATGCATGTGGAACCCAGAGTATGATGCACCGTGTGATCGGAAACGTGTTCAAATGTGTCTCAGTTTTCGTCCCCTGGTACATGGGTGCAACATTCCAGACGCTTTACTAACACTCTCCCCACTTGGAGAGTCAGTGCCTTTAACCTCCTGTTTGGCCCAGTTTGCAATTTTTGCGGAAAATGAACAGAAATAGGGAGAACCAATGAGAGACTAGCTGGAGGTGTCTGGACGGGCAAATTCAACTCTCATTTCCCACCAGGAAGAGGAATTAACCAAAGGCTCAGCGTGCCATGCCGGAACAACACTAGGGCCTGAAGCAATCCTGCGGTGTTGCGGCCAGCTCACAAGAAAGCGAGTTGAAGAAAGGAGATCAGGGGCACTGTCATTCACAAACCTGCAGAGTTATAAATGACAGCTATCGTCCAAAAATATATTGAAGTAAGGCTGCCAAGAGGACTTGAAAGTGGGGCAGAATTGCAGGAAACCGATTTCAGGAGGTAGACTGGAATTGCATGTAAAGCATAGGAAAAGAGGCAGAACGTCCACAGTGATGCACGTGGCCAAAAAGGGCGTCTGCGTTTTTTCCTGAATATATTCAGGAAAAAACGCATACGCCCTTTTTGGCCAACCAAGCAAGCTTGCAAAGGAAATCTGCACTACAATGAAGTCTCACTTCCCCCGGGTCAAAAGGGCCATCTGAAAAAAGTGTAAAATCCAGAAAGGCAGGACAGGCCATGGAGAACTGGGAGCCTTGTTATGCTGATGGGAGGGATGTAATTTGCCAACTGCCACTCTGGAGAAGTTTATGGTGTTTCCTGAAACATCTAAAAAACAAAGCAACAGAGCCTAGGGCAATTCCACTTATGGTCCTATAGCTTAGGGAAATTAAAATCAAAAAGACAGAACCACCCCAAAGTTTGGGTCGGCTCTGTTTACAAGAACCTCGTTTATGGTACAAGTTCAATATCGCAGAAAGCGAAAAATGGATAAAGAAGTTGTGGTACTTACGTACAATGCAATATCACTCAGCCATGAAATCTATGTCATCAGGACTGTAGCAGCATAATGAGTGGATTCAGGTACGATGATTCTAAGTGAAATAAGTCACACAGAAAAAGAAACATCATAAGATATCACTACTACACGGAATGTAAAGTTGGCTACACAGGAACTGAATTACAAAACAGAACAGGGTCTCAAATGTAGAAAACCAACTTATGCTTGCTTAAGGGGAAAGGTGAGTTGGGGTGCTGCATAAAACCAGAGATTGAAATTAGCACAGATACGGTTCCATAAGCCAAATATGTAATAGACAAGAGCTACTCCTTGCTCAACGAAGTGGACTCAACACCCCATATTAAACGCCTAATAATATACCTGACTAGTAAGAATCTTAAAACCTATGGAGTTATATGTCTCCGAAAGAGAATCAAGCGTGTGTACAGCGGCATAAACGCAGCAGTGATAGGATTGGTGAGGTTCGGTGAGCAAATGCAGACCCTTTGAAGTCATATTGCATGGTACCCATTCCATGGGTCTCAACTCTCCAGGTTTAAGGGATTCTTCCTTCAGCTAAAACGTGCATGTGGAACGCAGAGTATTATCTACCGAGTGATCGGGGAACTTGTTCAAATGTGTCTCAGTTTTCATCCCCTGGTACTCGGGTGCAACATTCCAGATGCTTTACTAACACTCTCCCCACTTGGAGAGTCAGTGCCTTTAACCTCCTGTTTGGCCCAGTTTGCAATTTCTTCGGAAGATGAACAGGAATAAGGAGAAGCAATTGGAGACTAGCTGGAGGTGTCTGGACGGGCAAATATAACTCTCATTTCCCACCAGGAAGACGAATGAACCAAAGGTTCCGTGTGCCGTGCTGGAACTAGATTGGGGCCTGAAGAGATCCTGTGGTGTTGCGGCCAGCTCACAAGAAAGCGAGTTGAAGAAAGGAGCTCAGGGGCACTGTAATTCACAAACCTGCCGAGTTATAAATGACAGCTATCATCCAAAATTATACTGAAGTAAGGCTGCGAAGAGGACTTGAATGCGGGGCAGAATTGCTGGAAACCGGTTTCAGAAGGTACACGGGAGTGGCTCTTAAAGCATAGGAAAATAGACAGAACTTGGAAAATAATGCACTTGGCAAAAAAGGGCATATGTGTTTTATCCAGAGCTCTCATAACTGAGGGGAGGAGATTCCCAGCAGGCTCCAACTGCCACATGAGGGCTAACGTCGCCAAGGCGATGTGTGCCAACCAGGCACGAATGACCTCACAGCAGAGGGCCCACCTCAGAGAAGTGTGACGAACCCAGTCAGGATCAGACTCGCACCAGAGGGCCCACATCACCAAATGGATTGGAACCAGGCAGGAGTGTCTTCACATGAGTAGGGCCACATCATCTAAAGGTGAGGAACCCAGAACATGTGGCTTCAAACCATAGGACACCCATCACCAAGGGGCTGGGAGTGAGGCAGGCAGGAGGAGCCTCATAACAGAGGGCCCAAAAATAAGAAAGGTGAGGAATCCAGCAGTTGGAACCTCCCAGCAGGCGGCCCAGAGCACAGAGGCTAGGGGATCCAGGCCGGAGTGAACTAACACCAGACAGCCCACATCATGAAACTGTGAGCAACCCAGACATTGGGACCTCAGAGCAGAAGGCCCACATCCCCATGGTGATGGGAACATGACAGGAGTGTCCTGGCATCACTGGGCTCACATCAGAAAATGTGGGGTGCTCAGAAGTTAGGGCCTGACGCTAGAGGGCACTCATCACCGAGAGGAGGAGGCTCCCAGCAGGCTCCAGCTGCCACCAGAGGGCTGACGTCGCCAAGGCGATGTGTGCCAGCCCGGCAGGAGTGACCTCACAGCAGAGGGCCCACCTCACAGAAGGGTGAGGAACACAGCCAGGATCAGACTCTCACCAGAGGGCCCACATCACCAAGGGGATGGGAACCAGGCAGGAGTGTCCCCACACCAGTGGGACAACATCATCGAAAGGTGAGGATCCCAGCACATGTAACCTCAAACCACAGGAACCACATCACCAAGGGGTTCAGAATGAGGCTGCCAGGACCGGCCTCACAACACAGGGTCCATAGAATATAAAAGTTGAGGAATCCAGCAGTTGGCACCTCCCAGCAAGTGGCCCAGAGCACCGAGGCTATGGGATCCAGGCCGCAGTGAACTCACAGCAGAGGGCCCACATCATGAACCTGTGAGCAGCCCAGCCGTTGGGACCTCAGAACAGAAGGCCCACATCCCCATTGGGATGGGAACCTGGCAGGAGTGGCTTCGCACCACTTAGCACATATCAGAAAATGTCAGAAGCCCAGCAGTTAGGGCCTGACGCCAGGGGTCCCTCATAACTGAGGGGAGGAGACTTGCAGCAGGTTCCAACTGCCAACAGAGGGCCCACGTCTACAAGGTGGCATGCGCCAGCCAGGCAGTAGTGACCTCACAGCAGAGGGCCTATCTCACAGAAGGGTGAGGAACCGAGGCAGGATGAGACTCTCGCCAGAGGGCCCACAACACCAAGGTGATGGGAACCAGTCAGGACTGTCCTCCCACCAGTGGGGCCACATCATCGAAAGGTGAGGAACCCAGCACATGTGGCCTCATATCAGAGGACATACATCACGAAGGGGATGGGAGTGAGGCAGGTAGGAGTAGCCTAAAAACAGAGGGCCCAAAGAATAAAAAAGGTGAGGAATCCAGCATTTGGAACCTCCCAGCAGGCGGCCGAGAGCACAGAAGCTATGGGATGCAGGCAGGAGTGAACTAACACCAGAGAGCCCACATCATGAAACTGTGAGCAACCCAGGCGTTGGGACCTCAGAGCAGAAAGCCCACATCCCCATGGGGATGGGAACCTGACAGGAGTGTCCTGGCATCACTGGGCTCACATCAGAAAACGTGGGGAGCCCAGCAGTTAGAGCCTGATGCTAGAGGGCCGTCATCACCGAGGGCAGGAGGCTCCAAGCAGGTTCCATGTGCCAAGAGAGGGCCCACGTCACCAAGGTGATGTGTGCAAGTCAGGCAGGATTGACCTCACAGCAGAGGGCCTACCTCACAGAAGAGTGAGGAACCCAGCCAGGATAAGACTGTCACCAGAAGGCCCACATCACCAAGGGGATGGGAACCAGGCAGGAGTGTCCTCACACCAGTGGGGCCACATCATTGAAAGTTGCGGAACCCAGCACATGTGGCCTCAAACCAGAAGACCCACATCACGAAGGGGTTGCGAGTGAGGCAGGCAGGAGGAGCATCACAACACAGGACCCATAGAATACAAAAGTTGAGGAATCGAGCAGTTGGAACCTCCCAGCAGGCGGCCAAGAGCACAGAGGCTATGGGATCCAGGCCACAGTGAACTAACACCAGAGAGCCCACATCATGAAATTGTGATCAACCCAGCCGTTGGAACCTCAGAGCAGAAGGCCCACATCCCCGTGGAGATGGGAACCTAAGAGGAGTGCCTGAGCATCACTGGGCTCACTAAGAAAAGTTGGGGAGCCCAGCAGTTAGGGCCTGACGTCAGAGGGCCCTCATCACAGATGTGAGGAGGCTCCCAGCAGGGTCCAAGTGCCACCAGAGGGCTCATGTCAACAAGGTGAGGTGAGCAAGCCAGGCAAGAGTTACCTGATAGTAGAGGGCCCACCTCACAGATGGGTGAGGAACCCAGCCAGGATCAGACTCTCACCAGAGGGCCCACATCACAAAGGGGATGGGAACCAGTCAGGATTATCCTCACACCAGTGGGGTCTCATCATCTTAAGGTGAGGAACCCAGCACATGTGTCCTCAAACCAGAGGACCCACATCACCAAGGGCCTTGGAGTGAGGCAGGCAGGAGTAGCCTCACAACACAGAGCACATAATATAAAAAACGTGAGGATTCCAGCATTTAGACCTTCCAGCAGGCGGCCCAGAACACCGAGGCTATGGGATCCAGGCCACAGTGAACTCACAGCAGAGGGCCCACATCATAAAACTGTGAGCAACCCGGGCGTTGGGACCTCAGCGCAGAAGGCCCACATCCCCATGGGAATGGGAACCTGGCTGGAGTGTCCTCGCACCACTGGGCGCACATCAGAAAATGTGGGGAGCCCACCATTTAGGGCCTGATGCCAGAGGGCCGTCATCACCTAGAGGAGGAGGCACCCTGCATGCTCCAACTGCCACCAGAGGGCTCACGTCTCCAAGGTGACATGTGTCAGCCAGGCAGGAGTGACCTCACAGCAGAGGGCCTACCTCACAGAACGTTGAGGAACCCAGCCATGATTAGACTCTCACCAGAGGGCCCACCTCACCAAGGGGATGGGAACCAGGCAGGAGTGTCCTCACACGAGTGGGGCCACATCATCGAAAGGTGAGGAACGCAGCACATGTGGCCTCAAGGCATAGGACAGTCATCACCAAGGGGCTGGCAGTGAGGCAGGCAGGAGGAGCCTCACAACAGAGGGCACATAGAATAAAAAAGTTGAGGAATCCAGCAGTTGTTACCTCCCAGCAGGCGGCTCAGAGCACCGATGATAAGGGATCCTTGCCGGAGTGAACTCACAGCAGAGGGCCCACATCATGGTACTGTGAGAAAGCCAGCCGTTTTGACCTCAGAGCAGAAGGCCCATATCCCCATGGGGATGGGAACCTGGCAAGAGTGTCCTCACTCACTTGGCGCACATCAGATAATGTGAGGAGCATAGCAGTTATGGCCTAAGGCAAGAGGGCCCTCATCACCGAGGGGAGGAGGATCCCAGCACACTCCAACTGCCACCAGAGGGCCCACGTCACCAAGGTGACGTGTGCCAGACAGGCATGATTGACCTCACAGCAGAGGGCCCACCTCACAGAAGGGTGAGGAACCCAGCCAGGATCAGACTCTCACCTGAGGGCCCACATCAGCAAGGGGATGGGAACCAGTCAGGACTGTCTTCCCTCCAGTGGGGCCACATCATCGAAAGGTGAGGAACCCAGCACATGTGGCCTCAAATCAGAGGACACATATCACAAAGGGAATGGGAGTGAGGCAGGCAGGAGTAGCCTAAAAACAGAGGGCCCAAAGAATCAGAAAGGTGAGGAATCCAGGAGTTGGAACCTCCCAGCAGGCGGCCGAGAGCACAGAAGCTATGGGAGGCAGGCAGGAATAGCCTAAAAACAGAGGGCCCAAAGAATAAGAAAGGTGAGGAATCCAGGAGTTGGAACCTCCCAGCAGGCGGCCGAGAGCACAGAAGCTATGGGTTGCAGGCAGGAGTGAACTAACAGCAGAGAGCCCACATCATGAAACTGTGAGCAACCCAGGCGTTGGGACCTCAGAGCAGAAGGCCCACATCCCAATGGGGATTTGAACCTGGCTGGAGTGTCCTCACACCACTGGGCGCACATCACAAAATGTGGGGAGCCCAGCAGTTAGGGCCTGATGCCAGAGGGCCCTCATCACCGAGGGGAGGAGGCTCCCAGCAGGCTCCAAGTGCCACCAGAGGGCTCATGTCCACAAGGCGAGGTGAGCAAGCCAGGTAGGAGTGACCTCACAGCCGACGGCCCACCTCACAGATGGGTGAGGAACCCAGCCAGGATCAGACTTCAACAGAGGGCCCACATCACCAAGGGGATGTGAACCAGGCAGGAGTCTCCTAAGACCATTGGTCCCACATCATCGAAAGGTGAGGAACCCAGCACATGTGGCCTCAAACCAGATGACACACATCACGAAGGGGCTGGGAGTGAGGCAGGCAGGAGGATCCTCACAACAGAGGGCCCAAAAAATTAAAAAAGTGAGGAATCCAGCAGTTGGAACCTCCCAGCAGGCGGCCAAGAGCACAGAGGCTATGGGATCCAGGCCTCTGTGAACTAACACCAGAGAGCCCACATCATGAAAATGTGAACAACCCAGCCGTTGGGACCTCAGAGCAGAAGGCCCACATCCCCATGGAGATGGGATCCTAAGAGGAGTGCCAAAGCATCACTGGGCTCACTAAGAAAAGTTGGTGAGCCCAGCAGTTAGGGCCTGACCCAAGAGGGCCCTCATCACCGGGGGGAGCAGATTCCCAGCACGCTCCAACTGCCACCACACGGCTGACTTCACCAAGGCAATGTGTGCCAGCCATGCAGGAGTGACCTATCAGCAGAGGGTCTCCCTCACAGGTGGGTGAGGAACACAGCCAGGAACAGACTCTCACCAGGGGGTCCACATAACCACGTGGATGAGAACCAGGCAGGAGTGTCCTCACACTAGTGGGGCCACATCATCGAAAGGTTAGGAACCCAGCAAAGGTGGCCACAAACCAGAGGACCCACATTACCAAGGGGTTGAGAGTGAGGTAGGTGTCTGGATGGGCATATTTAACACTCATTTCCCACCAGGAAGAGGAATTAACCAAAGGCTCAGCATGCCCTGCCAGAAGCAGATTAGGGCCTGAAGCAGTCTTGCGGGTTTGCGGCCAGCTCACAAGAAAGCGAGTTGAAGAAAGGAGCTCAGGGGCCCTGTAATTCACAAACCTGCAGAGTTATAAATGACAGATAACGTCCAAAAATATATTGAAGTAAGGCTGCGAAGAGGACTTGAAAGCGGGGCAGAATTTCAGGAAACCGATTTCAGGAGGTAGACTGGATTTGCATTTAAAGCATAGGAAAAGAGGCAGAACATCGACAATGATGCACTTGGCATAAAAGGGCGTATGAGTTTGTTCCTGAATATATTCAGGAACAAACACATACGTCCTTTTTGGAAAACCAAGCAAGCTTGCAATGCAAATCCAAACTACTATGAAGTCTCACTTCCTCCCGGTCTAAAGGGCCATCTGAAAAAAGTGTAAAATCCAGAAAGGCAAGACAGGCCATGGGGAAAAAGGAGCCTGGTTATGCTGATGGGCGGGATGTAAATTGCCAACAGCCACTCTGGAGAAGTGTATGGTGTTTCCTGATACATCTGAAAAACAAAGCAACAGAGTCTAGGGCATTTCCACTTATGGTCCTATAGCTTAGGGAAATTAAAATCAAAAAGACACAGCCACCCCAAAATTTGGGACGGCTCTGTTTACAGGAACCTCTTCTACAGTACAAGTTAAATATCCCAGAGAACAAATAATTGATAAAGAAGTTGCGGTATACGTACAACAGAATACCACTCAGCAATGAAATGTGTGTCACCAGACCTGTACCAGCATAATGAGTGGATTGAGGCACGATGATTCTAAGTGAAATAAGTCACAAAGGAAAAGAAACATCATAAGGTATCACTAATGCACGGAATGTAAACTTGGCTACACATGAACTGAATTACAAAACAGAACAGGGTCTCAAGTTTAGAAAACCAACTTATGCTTGCTTAAGGGGAAAGGTGAGTTGGGGTGCTGCATAAAACCAGAGTTTGAAATTAGCACAGATACCGTTCCATAAGCCAAATATGTAATAGACAAGACCTACCCCTTGCTCAACGAAATGGACTCAACAATGAGGTATCACCTCACACATGTTAGAATGGGCATCATCTGAAAATCTACAAACAACAAATGCTGGAAAGGGTGTGGAGAAAAGGAACCCTCTTCCACTATTGTTGGGAATATAAATTGATACAGTCACTATGGAGAACAATATGGAGTTTCTTAAGAAACTAATAATAGAATTACCATATGATACAGCAATCCCAGTACTGGACATATACCCAGACAAAACCATAAATCAAAAAGAGACATTCACCGCAATGTTCATTGCATCACTATTCACAATATCGAGGTAATGGAAGCAACCTAAATGCCCACAGACAGACGAATGCATAAAGATGTGGTACATATATAAAATGGAATATTACTAAGCCATGAAAGGAATGAAATTGGGTCATTTGTAGAGACGTCGATGGATCTAGAGACTGTCATACAGAGTGAAGTAAGTCAGAAAGAGAAAAACAAATCTTGTATATTCATGCATATATGTGGAACCTAGAAAAACTGTACAGATTAACCGTTTTGCAAGGCATAAATAGAGCAACAGATGTAGACAACAATCGTATGGACAACAAGGGGGGAAAGCTCTTGGGGGGGTGGTGGTGGGAGGAGTTGAGAGATTGGGATTGGCATGTAAACATTTATATGTATAAAATAGATAACCAATAAGAACCTGCTGTATAAAAATATAAAATAAAATTTAAAATTAAAAAGAAATAAAATTAAAAAAATAAAACAGAAAAAACAATTATTCCCTTCACATACATGTATTTATATGAATAAATTATTTCCATGCTTATATCTGTAAATACAAAAAAGAGGAATAAAATCTACCTTCAACCAAAAACGAAAAAGAGAAAAAAAAAACAGAACCCACCTGTTACTCAGAGGAAAACCGTATCAGGGCACTTGCTCCAGTTGTAAACAATTCTGAAGTTGGTCAGTGGTGGGGAATCGTCTCCCATTCAGCCAGCAGCCCCCACACAACAAGCGTCCTCATTGCAAAGCTGGGGCACCGTGCCGAGGCATCTGTGAGTAAACGTGAGCTGAGCCCCAGGCCAGTTGCTGCTGAACTGTTCCCACCCTTCCCAGGTAAAACACCTGAATATATACAAGGACTTGAAAGCCTAGAGGAAGGGCCATGGAGCCACACGAGTGACAGCATGCCAGCTGACTTGGTGCCTGCAGGCCAGCCAGGATGGTCCTGGCCCTGGGTGCTCTTCTGGAAGATTTCCATTTCCCTGCCTGAGATACCCGTCCTGTCCCTGCCCCCACTGCTTTTTTCCTTCCTCACCTCTGCCCAGGGAGAAATTCCAGCAGCAGGTATGGGTGACACATCCTCTTCTTTAGCAGGTGGCAGCCTGGCAACTGCTGCAGAAAGTCCAGCAGAGCCCCACTCACACTGGGCCACCCACAAAGCCGTGGCCTCTCACTCCCTCCCACCAGCCCAGCCCCGAGACTGCTGACAGGGCAGAGAAAATGGTGTCAGGCACAGCTGCAGGGGCTCTTGCTGCCTGGAGTGGTATTTATATTGATCTCAACCCAGGCACACCTGGGGAGGGCTGGCCGGCACGGTAAGGCTGCCCAGGTCAGCCAATCATCACCCCTCAGGGGCTCACAGTTGCAGAAAATGGAACTTGCTGAACCGGCCAGGTCCAAGGAACAGGTGTGGGCTCCTGAGAGTCAGGATAGACAAGGGGCTGCAGCTTTGGCTTGTTTTCTAATCATTTTATCTGGCCCATGAGTGGGAGACAACTTCAAGAAAACCCTCTCCTAATGAGAGGAACCCAGGAGTCAGGGAGAGGAGGGGTGGGTGGTGGTTGGAGACAGAGGCCTGGTGCCCTGGGTGCAGTGGAAGTCTCTGGAAGACCAGGTGGAGGGAGGCCACACAGAGTGATGCCCAGGGTCACAGACCTGTCGGAGTGGCTGTTTGTTAGTTCAAGTCCTGCTCTGAGGTGCTCTGTGTCAGCTCTGAGCGACAGGTGAGCTGGGGGTGCTCTTCAATGAGGGCTATGTGCACGGTTCCTGTGTGCCCAGCCCTGCCACGGTACCTGCAAGGGTTGCTCTGTATCCTGGGAGGGGCCTGACCATGAGAGCCCCGTGGGCTGGGTTGGGGGTAGGGTACCTGCCCAGGAGAGCTCCATATCCTGGGATTGGCCTGACCATGAGAGCCCCATGGGCTGCTGGGGACCTGGTAAAGGATGTCAGGACAGTCAGTGAAGCCACCGAGGATATACCTCCAGTTGCTCCTGATTCCTACACCCTGCTGGTCATTCTACCAACCACCAGGACATGGTATTCTGTATTAGTCTTCAATGATGCCGTCTTTTGTATTCCATTAGTCCCAGAGTCACAAGAAATTTTGGCTTGTGAGTGGCAGGACTCAACATACAACTAAAACAATACTTCCGGGCCGTCTTGCCCCAAGGGTTCAAAAATTCCCACACCATCTTTGGGGAAAGCTTAGCTAAAGACCGAAAAGTTCTACCTCTGGAAAAGGAAACCCTCCTTCAATATGCAGATGACATTCTGATCGCCAGCCCTACTAAGGAGACCTCTGAACTACCAAGCCAATAAAGGATAGAAGTTGTCCAAGAAAAAGCTCAAATATCACAGACTGCGGTGACCTGCCTGGGCTTCATTCTCACACAAGGTCAGAGAAGCCCATCCCAGGAAAGGGAAGAAACCATTTGCAGCCTTACCCCTTTCTAAAACTAGAAGACAGCTTAGGGGTTCCTGGGGAGGCCAGGGTTTGCTGCTTCTGGATCCCTAACTACAGTCTACTAGCTGGGCCTCTATATGAAACACTGAAAGGAAAAGATGATGATCCTTTTGAACAGAATCCAGAAGTGGCCTTTCAAGAAAGGAAAGAGCAGTCAATTCAGACCCTTGCCCTGGAACTCCCTAATTGAGCTAAACCCTTTGACCTTTCCATTCCCGGTGAAAGGTGAATCGCCATTGGAGAATTAGTGCAAAAACTGGGACCACTTGAAATGGAACAACGCAAGAATGCCATCCAGGTAGGATAAACTACAGTCACCAAGGGGCTTGGCCCACTGCCACATCTGGCCAAGATACTGGCGGTATCTAAAAACCTGGAAATCAGCAGCCCAAAAGGCCACCTCCCTCCTAAGGGAAAAGGACCCCACGTGGTGATCCTAATCACCAACCATGCCCTGAAGTTGCAGGGTTCGCTCCGTGGGCACACCGACCTCGAGTGAGGAGGCCCTCCAACTCCAACATCCAGAGAGATAACCGGGGGCAACAGGGCACCATGACGACTCGTGTGAACATCACTTGACCTGGAGTTTCTCTCATAAAACAACAATAGTGTGTCCCGAAGGAGTAGACTACTGCTTGCAGGACTTACTGCACCCGGAGGGGAGCTAATAATCTTGGCGGGGGAACCGTATATCACACTGTCACCATAGAAAAGCCTACAGACACCGTGATGATGGTGGCCAATAAGACCGGCTGGACTCCTGTTTACTTCAAAAGGCTGTTGACTCAGTGGCCATCATGGTCCTTGATCACCACTGACCCTGGACTGTCTGGGAGTTGAGCGGGCAGGGCTCTGACACCTGGTGCTGTTTTTACGTTAATTCAGGGGCCTAATTGAAGAAAGAGCAGACTACTGGTCAGAGCATCTAGGCTGGCAGAAACAGCCTAAGGTGGCCGAACAAATGTGGGGCGGGGTGAAACCGGCCCCCACAGCGTCTCTGCACATCTCTTTCCTGGACCCTTAAAGGTCATTAGAATCTATAACACTTCCAATGCTGGTGCTCAGGCGGACGAGCAGGGAGGCAGGGGTCCTGGGGCCAATCAACGTCACCTGGAGGCTGCTGGGGAGAAGTTCTGACCCTCGTCCCCTGGTATGAGGGCTCCCAACTCAGCACTCAGCAGTTACAGAAGAAGGGTCTGCACCCTCAGCACTCCAAGAATGAGGATCGGGACAAAAGGCAGAGGAGGGGTTTGTCCCCAGCAAAGCCCATTAAAAATCCCTGGGAGATAAAAATAGAATCTGGGCAATAAAGTCAAGTCTGACCTTTTTTATCTTTTGTGCTTTGTCTAATTTCACGTGCTCCTAGGGTCCCGCATGCAGAGTTTCCACACCCGGCACTTCAGACCAGATTTCCTAGTGCAGAATGGCTGGGTCGACACCTCAGCTCCTGGGGCCCAGTGCAGACTCCGAGATATAGAGCCTGAGCTGCAGCCAACCCAGCCCTCCAGAGCTCCGCCCCCTCCCTCCCACTGACTCTGACAGGATCTCTACACAGCAGCCCAGCCCACAGCGCACGCAGTAGTGTATGCTCTCACCTCTCCATTCTCTGATCAAAATATAAAGTTTCCTTTGCTTGGGAACCAAACTCAGTCTCGATCTGTTGGCCCCAATGACACTGGGCAGGGGGACACTTGTTGGGGTCCACTCTGGAGGATCAGTAACAGAAATTGAGACTATTGTAACTTCAATGAACAGATGTGTGAGCCAAACTGTAGTTAACATAGAACAGTGTATAAGGCTCGGGTAAAATAAGATGTTTCTAACACTTCCATTTGATATTTCCATCACTTTATTATAAGCAAGTTCAGTGAAAAGGTTTGTCTTATTTGTCAGGTCAATATTAGAGAAATGAAGTGATTTCTTTCCAAGGATGTACATCTAATAATCTTGGTTAAAGCTTCAATCTTGTTTTAAATGCTTTTCCATTGAAAATGATACCTCTCTTTCAGCTCCCCCATTTCTGAGAAGTATAAAATCTTGTAATGTATTATTATCAAAGGGGAAAGGTGGGAGGAGGGATAAATTAACAGTTTGGAATTAACACATACACACTGCTATGTATAAAATAGATCATCAACAAGGAACTACTGTATAGCACAGGGAACTACACTCAATATTTTGCAATAACCTATAAGGGGAAATAATCGGAAAAAGAATAGATATTTTTATTGACATCATCTATCAATGACAGTTAAAGTGTAACCTAAGGGAAGCCGGTGGTGAGTGCTTCTGACCCTGAAGACTTCAATCATCTAAAGTTTGGACTCTGCCTACTTCCCAAGGCCCTTAATGAACATATGTGTAGCCGTAGCTTAAAAAACTCCCCAGTTTGGGTTTCGGGGAGACACTGATTTTGAAAAAGCCCTGGTGTTCTCCTTACATGAATGGGACTCTTCCTACTGCTAAAACATGTCTGTCACACCCAGAGGATGGTATACCGTCTGATCGGGAAGAGTTTGGAAAAGGCATCTCATCTCCTCATCTCCTGGTGCTCGGGTTCACCCCTCCAGCGTCTTTACTAACAGTCTCCCCACTTGGAGATGTCAGCACTGTCAACATCCTGTTGTGTACAGTTTGGAGTTTGTCCAGAGGATGAAGCGGAAGGATGCGGAACAATGAGAGACAAGTCCTAGGTGTTCAGACAGGCACATGTCACTCTAATTTCCAATCAGGAAGATGAATTGACCAAAGGCTAGGGTTGCCCGTGGAAACAGTATAGGGCTTGAGGAAATCCCACTGCTTTGTGGCCAGTTCCCATAAACACAAGTTGAACAATGGAACTCAGGGGCAGTAAAATTCACGATACTGCAGAGTTGAAAATATCTATCACTGAAAAATGTCTTGAGGAAAGTCAGAGAAAAGGATTGGTAAGCAAGGGAGAATGGCAGGAAAGGGATTTGAGGAGGTAGAAAGGACTCGCCATTAAGCACAAGAAAAGGGGCTGAACATTGCCAACATTGCAGTTGGCCAAAAAGGCTGTATGCGTTTTTTTCTGTATATATTCAAGAAAAGGGCATACACTTTTTTAGCCAACCAAACAGGTGGGCACTGGAAATCAATACTACAAAAGATATCACTTCGCATCAGTCAGAAGAGCCATCCTCATAAAGTGTAAACACCAGAAATGCAGGACAGGGCAAGGAGAAGAGGGAGCCCTGTGAGGCTTATAGTGGAAATGTATATTGCCAACGGCCATTCTGGAGAAGTGTATTGTGTTTACTAAAGCATCTAAAAAATGAGCTACAGAGCATAGGGCACTTGCACTCATGGGCGTATATCTTGGGAAAAACAAAAATCGAGAGGACACAGGCACCCCAATGTTTACTGCCTCTCTGTTTAAAAGATCCTCGACTAGGATAGAACTTAAATGTCTCTGGAGGGAAAAAATGGATAGAGATGTGGTACTTATGTAGAGTGGAATATTACTCAGCCTGGAAATCAATGAAATATGGCCAGTTGTAACAACTCCGGAGGAGTTACGTATGATCATTCTAAGTGACATAATTCAAAAAGAAAAGGACACATATCATAAGATATCACTTAAAGGTGGAATCCAAAATGGCTACACATGCAATAAATTACAAAACAAAAACATAGTCAAATATGTAGAAAACACGCGTAAGGCTGCTAAACGGGAAAGGTGGGGAGGGGTGAGGCATCATCCAGGAGGTTGAAATTAGCAAAGATACCATTCCAAATACCAAGCTGATAATCAACAAGGCCTACACGGAAGTTAAAAGGACTGCACTCAGCACACTCAAGTCACTGGAAAAGAATATCTATGACTGGTAACAATCTGAAAAAGAATTTATTGATGTCTCTCTGTACGTGAATCAAGTGGATGTACAGCAGCAAGAAACAGAGCTTTGAAAATCAGCTGTAACCAATATAGTAATAAATTGAAAAAAATAAACGACAGAGAGACAGAGAAAACCTCTTACAACTTTTCCTCAGGGACGGTGATGCAACATGGATTGAACACATCTAGACCCACAGCAGGATGAGACATAAGGCTGGAAACTGTTCGCGCTAAGAGAAATGTGAGGTTGGGTGAGGAAATGCACACCCTTTAAAGTAATACTACCTGGTACCCATTCAATGGGTCCCAAATCTGCAGGTTCAAGGAATCTTCCTACAGCTAAAACATGCATGGAAAACCCAGAGAACTGTACACCATGTGATCGGGAGATGTGTCTAAAATGCACCTCATTTATCCTCTCCTGGTGCTCCTGTTCATCATTCCAGCCACGTTACTTAGAATCTCCCCACTTAGAGAATCAGCACATTTAAACTTCTGTTTCACACATTTTGCAAATTGTGAGGAGGATGAACGGGAAGAGGGGGAACCAATGAGAGAATAGTTGTAGGGGTTTGGACGGGCACATGTCACTCTAATTTCCCATTAAGAATAAGAATTAAAAAAAGGCTCAACCCGCCTCGCCAGAGCCAAAATAGGGCCTGAAGTAATCCTGCGGCTTTGAGGCCAGCTCACAAAAGAGCAACTTAAAAAATGGAGCTCAGGGTCACTGCAATTCACAAACCTGCAGAGTTATAAATGAAAACTAACGTCCAAAAATATGTTGAGGTAAGGCAAAGAAGAGGATCTGAATGCAAGACAGAATTGCAAGAAACAGATTTCAAGAGATAGATTGGACTCGTCTTTAAAGCACATGAAAAACGGCAGAATTTCGACAATGATGCAGTTGGCCCAAAAGGGAGTATGCGTTTTTTCCTGAATATATCCAGGAAAAAACGCATACACACTTTATGGGCAAGCAAGCAAGCAAGCAATGCAAATGTGCACAACAAAGAAGTCTCATTTCCCACCGGTCAAAAGGGCCATCCGAAAAAATTGTAAAAACCAGAAATGCAGGACAGGCCATGGAGAACAGGGAGCCTTTATACGCTGATGGACAGTGTGTGAACTGCTGAGAGCCACTCCGGAGAAGTGTATGGTGGTTCCTAAATCATCTAAAAAACAGAGCTACAGAGCATAGGGCACTTCCAATCATGGAAGTATATCTAGGGAAGTCTAAAAATCAACAAGACACAAGCACACCACAGTTTAGGGCTACTCTGTTTACAAGAACCTCAACTTCAGTACACCTTAAATATCCCAGGAAAGAGAACAATGGATAAAGAAAATGTGGTACTTATGTACAATGGAATATCTCTTCACCATGAAATCAATGTAATAAGGCTAGTAGAAGGATAAAGAGTGGATTTAGGTCCGATAATACTACTTGAAATAAGTCAAACAGAAAAAGAAACATATCATAAGATATCACTTATAGAGGGAGGATAAATATGGCTGCACAAAAAGTGAATTACAAAACAGAACAGTGTCTCACATTTAGAAAACACACTTATGTCAGCTTAAGGGGAAAGGAGAGGTGGGGTGATGCATAAAACCAGAGTTTGAAATTAGCACAGATACCGTTCAATAAACCAAATAGGTATTAGACAAGATCTACACCTTGCTCAATGAACTGGCCTCAACACACCCTATACATCGCAGAGAAATATATCTGAGTAATAAGAATCTTAAAACCCATGTATTGATATATCTCCATAAGGGAATCAAGTGTGCGCAGAGTGGCACAAACACAGCAGTGAAAATGAGCTAAACCCCATTATAGAAATAAATTTTAAAACCAAAACGCAGAAACAATGAAAGAGAGAAAAATTCTTACAAAATTTGCTCAGGGGCTGTGATGCAACCTGGAATGACCACATATAAACCCACAGCTGGATAAGACATAAGGCTGGACACTTGGGGCTGAGAGGATTGGTGAGCTTTGGTGAGCAACTGCCGAAAGTTTAATGCAATACTTCATGCTACTCATTCCAAGGGTCCCAACACTCCAGGTTGAAGGGAATCTTCCTACAGCTAAACCATGCATGGGAAATCCAGCGGATGGTATACCATATGATTGGGAAAGGTTTCTAAAACGCACCTCATTTTCCTCTCCTGGGGCTCCGGATCAACATTCCAGCCACTTTACTAACAACATCTCCACATGGAGAGTCAATGCCTTTAAGTTCTGGTATCGCACAGTCTGCAGTTAGTGCGGAGGATAAATGGAAATAGGGGGAACCAGTTAGAAAATAGCTGTAGTGGTTTCAATGGGCACATGTCACTCTAATTTCACATCAGGAAGAAGAATTAACCAAAGGCACAGGAAGGCGCCCCAGAAGAAGAATAGGGCCTGAAGAACTCCTGTGGATATGAGGCAAGATCACAAAAATAAGAGCTGAAAAATAGAGCTAAGGGCCACTGCAATTCAAAAACCTGCAGAGTTATAAAGGCCAACTATTTTCCAAAAGTATATTGAGGTAAGGTTATGAAGAGGCACTGACAGCAAGGCAGAATTGCAGGAAACCGATTTCAGGAGGTAGACTGGAATTGCATTGAAAACATATGAAAAGACTCAGAACGTGGACAATGATGCACTTGGCCAAAAAGGGCGTATGCGTTTTTTCCTGAATATATTCAGGAAGAGACGCATACGCCCTTTCTGGCCAACCAAGCAAGTTTGCAAAGGAAATCTGCACTACAATGAAGTCTCACTGCCCCCCGGTCAAAAGGGCTATCAGAAAAAAGTGTAAAATCCAGAAAGGCAGCACAGGCCATGGAGAACTGGGAGCCTTGTTATGCTGAGGGGCGGGATATAAATTGCCAACAGCCAATCTGGAGAAGTGTATGGTGTTTCCTGAAACATCTAAAAAACAAAGCAACAGAGCCTAGGGCACTTCCACTTATGCTGCTATAGCATAGGGAAATTAAAATCAAAAAGACACAGCCACCCCAAAGTTTCGGACAGCTCTGTTTACAAGAACCTCGTTTACGGTATAAGTTCAATATCACAGAAAGCGAAAAATGGATAAAGAAGTTGTGGTACTTACATACAATGCAATATCACTCAGCAATGAAATCTATGTCCATCAGGCCAGTAGCAGAATAATGAGTGGATTCAGGTACAATGATTCTAAGTGAAATAAGTCATACAGAAAAAGAAACATCATAAGATATCACTACTACACGGAATGTAAACGTGGCTACACAGGAACTGAATTACAAAACAGAACAGGGTCTCAAATGTAGAAAACCAACTTATGCTTGCTTAAGGGGAAAGGTGAGTTGGGGTGCTGCATAAAACCAGAGATTGAAATTAGCACAGATACCGTTCCATAAGCCAAATATGTAATAGACTAGAGCTACTCCTTGCTCAACGAAGTGGACTCAACACTCCATATTGAACGCCTAAGAATATACCTGACCAGTACGAATCTTAAAACCTATGGATTTATATGCCTCTGAAAGAGAATCAAGCATGTGTACAGCGGCATAAGCGCAGCAGTGATAGGATTGGTGAGGTTCGGTGAGCAAATGCAGACCCTTTGAAGTCATATTGCATGGTACCCATTCCATGGGTCTCAACTCTCCAGGTTTAAGGGATTCTTCCTTCAGTTACAACATGCATGTGGAACCCAGAGTATGATCCACCGTGTGATCGGGAAACGTGTTCAAATGTGTCTCAGTTTTCGTCCCCTGGTACTCGGGTGCAACATTCCAGACGCTTTAATAACACTCTCCCCAATTGGAGAGTCAGTGCCTTTAAACTCCTGTTTGGCCCAGTTTGCAATTTCTGCGGAAGATGAACAGGAATAGGGAGAACCAATGAAAGACTAGCTGGAGGGGTCTGGACGGGCAAATTTAACTCTCATTTCCCACCAGGAAGAGGAATTAACCAAAGGCTCAGCATGCCGTGCCGGAACCACACTAGGGCCTGAAGCAATCCTGCGGTGTTGTGGCTATCTCACAAGAAAGCGAGTTGAAGAAAGGAGCTCAGGGACACTGTAATTCACAAACCTGTGGAGTTATAAATGACAGCTATCGTCCAAAAATATATTGAAGTAAGGCTGCCAAGAGGACTTGAAAGCGGGGCAGAATTGCAGGAAACCGATTTCAGGAGGTAGACTGGAATTGCATGTAAAGCATAGGAAAAGAGGCAGAACGTCCACAATGATGCACTTGGCCAAAAAGGGCGTATGCGTTTTTTCCTGAATATATTCAGGAAAAAAGGCATACGCCCTTTTTGGCCAACCAAGCAAGCTTGCAAAGGAAATCTGCACTACAATGAAGTCTCACTGCCCCCCGGTCAAAAGGGCCATCTGAACAAAGTGTAAAATCCAGAAAGGCAGGACATGCCATGGAGAACTGGGAGCCTTGTTATGCTGATGGGCGGGATGTAAATTGCCAACAGCCACTCTGGAGAAGTGTATGGTGTTTCCTGAAATATCTAAAAAACAAAGCAAGAGAGCCTAGGGCACTTCCACTTATGGTCCTATAGATTAGGGAAATTAAAATCAAAAAGACACAGCCACCCCAAAGTTTGGGACGGCTCTGTTTACAAGAACCTCATTTACGGTACAAGTTCAATATCACAGAAAGCGAAAAATGGATAAAGAAGTTGTGGTACTTACGTACAATGCAATATCACTCAGCAATGAAATCTATGTCATCAGGCCCATAGCAGCATAATGAGTGGATTCAGGTATGATGATTCTAAGTGAAATAAGTCACAGAGAAATAAAAAAATCATAAGATATCACTACTACACGGAATGTAAACTTGGCTACACAGGAACTGAATTACAAAACAGAACAGGGTCTCAAATGTAGAAAACCAACTTCTGCTTGCTTAAGGGGAAAGGTGAGTTGGGGTGCTGCATAAAACCAGAGATTGAAATTAGCACAGATACCGTTCCATAAGCCAAATATGTAATAGACAAGAGCTCCTCCTTGCTCAACGAAGTGGACTCAACACCCCATATTAAACGCCTAAGAATATACCTGACTAGTAAGAATCTTAAAACCTATGGATTTATATGTCTCCGAAAGAGAATCAAGCGTGTGTACAGTGGCATAAACGCAGCAGTGATAGGATTCGTGAGGTTCGGTGAGAAATGCAGACCCTTTGATGTCATATTGCATGGTACCCATTCCATGGGTCTCAACTCTCCAGGTTTAAGGGATTCTTCCTTCAGCTAAAACATGCATGTGGAACCAAGAGTATGATCCACCGTGTGATTGGGAAACGTGTTCAAATTTGTCTCAGTTTTCATCCCCTTGTACTCGGGTGTAACATTCCAGATGCTTTAGTAACACTCTCCCCACTTGGAGAGTCAGTGCCTTTAACCTCCTGTTTGGCCCAGTTTGCAATTTCTGCGGAAAATGAAGAGGAATAGGGAGAACCAATGAGAGACTAGTTGGAGGTGTCTGGACGGGCAAATTTAACTCTCATTTCCCACCAGGAAGAGGAATTAACCAAAGGCTCAGTGTGCCGTGCCGGAACCACACTAGGGCCTGAAGCAATTCTGCGGTGTTGCGGCCAGCTCACCGAAAGCGAGTTGAAGAAAGGAACTCAGGGACACTGTCATTCACAAACCTGCAGAGTTATAAATGACAGCTATGGTCCAAAAATATATTGAAGTAAGGCTGCCAAGAGGACTTGAAAGTGGGGCAGAATTGCAGGAAACCGATTTCAGAAGGTACACGGGAGTCCCTCTTAAAGCATAGGAAAAGAGACAGAACTTGGAAAATAATGCACTTGGCAAAAAAGTGCATATGTGTTTTATCCAGAGCTCTTATAACTGAGGGGAGGATATTCCCAGCAGGCTCCAGCTGCCACCTGAGGGCTCACGTTGCCAAGGCAACGTGAGCAAGCCAGGCAGGAGTTACCTCACAGCAGAGGTCCCACCTCACAGAACGGTGAGAAACCCAGCCAACATCAGACTCTCACCAGAGGGCCCACATCACCAATGGAATGGGAACCAGGCAGGAGTGTCTTCACACCAGTGGGGCCACATCATCGAAAGGTGAGGTACTCAGCACATGTGTCCTCAAACCAGAGGACCCACATCACCAAGGGCCTCGGAGTGAGGCAGGCAGGAGTAGCCTCACATCACTGGGCCCATAGAATAAAAAAGTGAGGAATCCAGCAGTTGGAACCTCCCAGCAGGCGGCCCAGAGCACCGAGGCTATGGGATTCAGGCCAAAGTGAACTCACAGAAGAGGGCCCATGTCATGAAACTGAGCAACCCAACCATTGGGACCTCAGAGCATGAGGCCCACATCCCCATGGGGATGGAAATCTCGTAGGTGTGTCCTTGCACCACTGAGAACGTATCAGAAAATTTTGGGAGACCAGCAGTTAGGGCCTGATGCCAGAGGACCATCATCACCAAGGGAAGTAGGCACCCAGCAGGCTCCAACTGCCACCAGAGGGCTGACGTCGCCAAGGTGATGTGTGCCAACCAGGCACGAATGACCTCACAGCAGATGGCCCACCTCAGAGAAGTGTGAGGAACTCAGTCAGGATCAGACTCGCACCAGAGGGCCCACATCACCAAGGGGATGGGAACCAGGCAGGAGTGTCCCCACACCAGTGGGACAACATCATCGTAAGGTGAGGATCCCAGCACATGTAGCCTCAAACCAGAGGAACCACATCACCAAGGGGTTCAGAATTAGGCTGGCAGGACCGGCCTCACAACACAGGGTCCATAGAATATAAAAGTTGAGGAATCCAGCAGTTGGAACCTCCCAGCAAGTGACCCAGATCACCGAGGCTATGGAATCCAGGCCGCAGTGAACTCACAGCAGAGGGCCCACATCATGAACCTGTGAGCAGCCCAGCCATTGGGACCTCAGAACAGAAGGCCCACATCCCCATTCGGATGGGAACCTGGCAGGAGTGGCCTCGCACCACTTAGCACATATCAGAAAATGTTAGGAGCCCAGCAGTTAGGGCCTGATGCCAGGGGGCCCTCATAACTGAGGGGAGGAGACTCCCAGCAGGTTCCAACTGCCAACAGAGGGCCCACGTCTACAAGGTGGCATGCGCCAGCCAGGCAGTAGTGACCTCACAGCAGAGGGCCTATCTCACAGAAGGGTGAGGAACCGAGGCAGGATGAGACTCTTGCCAGAGGGCTCACAACACCAAGGGGAAGGGAACCAGTCAGGACTGTCCTCCCACCAGTGGGGCCACATCATCGAAAGGTGAGGAACCCAGCACATGCGGCCTCATATCAGAGAACATACATCACAAATGGGATGGGAGTGAGGCAGGTAGGAGTAGCCTAAAAACAGAGGGCCCAAAGAATAAAAAAGGTGAGGAATCCAGCATTTGGGACCTCCCAGCAGGCGGCCGAGAGCACAGAAGCTATGGGATGCAGGCAGCAGTGAACTAACACCAGAGAGCCCACATCATGAAACTGTGAGCAACCCAGGCGTTGGGACCTCAGAGCAGAAAGCCCACATCCCCATGGGGATGGGAACCTGACAGGAGTGTCCTGGCATCACTGGGCTCACATCAGAAAACGTGGGGAGCCCAGCAGTTAGGGCCTGATGCTAGAGGGCCGTCATCACCAAGGGCAGGAGGCTCCCAGCAGGTTCCATGTGCCAACAGAGGGCCCACGTCGCCAAGGTGATGTGTGCAAGTCAGGCAGGATTGACCTCGCAGCAGAGGGTCTACCTCACAGAAGAGTGAGGAACCCAGCCAGGATAAGACTGTCACCAGAAGGCCCACATCACCAAGGGGATGGGAACCAGGCAGGAGTGTCCTCACACCAGTGGGGCCACATCATTGAAAGTTGCGGAACCCAGCACATGTGGCCTCAAACCAGAGGACCCACATCACGAAGGGGTTGCGAGTGAGGCAGGCAGGAGGAGCATCGCAACACAGGACCCATAGAATACAAAAGTTGAGGAATCGAGCAGTTGGAACCTCCCAGCAGGCAGCCCAGAGCACAGAGGCTATGGCTTCCAGGCCAGAGTGAACTAACAGCAGAGAGCCCACATCATGAAACTGTGAACAACCCAGCCATTGGGACCTCAGAGCAGAAGGCCCACATCCCAATGGGGATGTGAACCTGGATGGAGTGTCCTCGAACCACTGGGCACACATCACAAAATGTGCGGAGCCCAGCAGTTAGGGCCTGACGCCAGAGGGCCCTCATCACCGAGGGGAGGAGGCTCCCAGCAGGCTCCAAGTCCCACCAGAGGGCTCATGTCCACAAGGCTAGGTGAGCAAGCCAGGCAGGAGTGACCTCACAGCAGACGGCCCACCTCACAGAAGGGTGAGGAACCCAGCCACGATGACTCTCAACAGAGGGCCCACATCACCAAGGGGATGTGAACCAGGCAGGAGTCTCCTAAGACCATTGGTCCCACATCATCGAAAGGTGAGGAACCCAGCACATGTGGCCTCAAACCAGACGACACACATCACGAAGGGGCTGGGAGTGAGGCAGGCAGGAGGATCCTCACAACAGAGGGCCTAAAAAATTAAAAAAGTGAGGAATCCAGCAGTTGGAACCTCCTAGCAGGCGGCCAAGAGCACAGAGGCTATGGGATCCAGGCCACAGTGAACTAACACCAGAGAGCCCACATCATGAAATTGTGATCAACCCAGCCGTTGGAACCTCAGAGCAGAAGGCCCACTTCCCCATGGAGATGGGAACCTAAGAGGAGTGCCCGAGCATCACTGGGCTCACTAAGAAAATTTGGGGAGCCCAGCAGTTAGGGCCTGACGTCAGAGGGCCCTCATCACAGAGGTGAGGAGGCTCCCAGCAGGGTCCAAGTGCCACCAGAGGGCTCATGTCAACAAGGCGAGGTGAGCAAGCCAGGCAAGAGTTACCTGATAGTAGAGGGCCCACCTCACAGATGGGTGAGGAACCCAGCCAGGATCAGACTCTCACCAGAGGACCCACATAACAAAGGGGATTGGAACCAGTCAGGTTTATCCTCACACCAGTGGGGCCTCATCATCTTAAGGTGAGGAACCCAGCACATGTGTCCTCAAACCAGAGGACCCACATCACCAAGGGCCTTGGAGTGAGGCAGGCAGGAGTAGCCTCACAACACAGGGCACATAATATAAAAAACGTGAGGATTCCAGCATTTAGACCTTCCAGCAGGCGGCCCAGAACACTGAGGCTATGGAATCCAGGCCGCAGTGAACTCACAGCAGAGGGCCCACATCATAAAACTGTGAGCAACCCAGGCGTTGGGACCTCAGCGCAGAAGGCCCACATCCCCATGGGAATGGGAACCTGGCTGGAGTGTCCTCGCACCACTGGGCGCACATCAGAAAATGTGGGGAGCCCACCATTTAGGGCCTGACGCCAGAGGGCCGTCATCACCGAGAGGAGGAGGCACCCTGCATGCTCCAACTGCCACCAGAGGGCTCACGTCTCCAAGGTGACGTGTGCCAGCTAGGCAGGAGTGACCTCACAGCAGAGGGCCTACCTCACAGAACGTTGAGGAACCCAGCCAGGATTAGACTCTCGCCAGAGCGCCTACCTCACCAAGGGGATGGGAACCAGGCAGGAGTGTCCTCACACGAGTTGGGCCACATCATCGAAAGGTGAGGAACGCAGCACATGTGGCCTCAAGCAATAGGACAGTCATCACCAAGGGGCTGGGAGTGAGGCAGGCAGGAGGAGCCTCACAACAGAGGGCACATAGGATAAAAAAGTTGAGGAATCCAGCAGTTGGAAGCTCCCAGCAGGCGGCTCAGAGCACCGATGATAAGGGATCCTTGCCAGAGTGAACTCACAGCAGAGGGCCCACATCATGGTACTGTGAGCAAGCCAGCCGTTTTGACCTCAGAGCAGAAGGCCCATATCCCCATGGGGATGGGAACATGGCAAGAGTGTCCTCACTCACTTGGCGCACATCAGATAATGTGGGGAGCCCAGCAGTTATGGCCTAAGGCAAGAGGGCCCTCATCACCGAGGGGAGGAGGATCCCAGCACACTCCAACTGCCACCAGAGGGCCCACGTCGCCAAGGTGACGTGTGCCAGACAGGCATGATTGACCTCACAGCAGAGGGCCCACCTCACAGAAGGGTGAGGAACCCAGCCACGATCAGACTCTCACCTGAGGGCCCACATCAGCAAGGGGATGGGAGCCAGTCAGGACTGTCTTCCCTCCAGTGGGGCCACATCATCGAAAGGAGCGGAACCCAGCACATGTGGCCTCAAATCAGAGGACACATATCACAAAGGGAATGGGAGTGAGGCAGGCAGGAGTAGCCTAAAAACAGAGGGCCCAAAGAATAAGAAACGTGAGGAATCCAGCAGTTGGAACCTCCCAGCAGGTGACCGAGAGCACAGAGTTATGGCATGCAGGCAGGAGTGAACTAACAGCAGAGAGCCCACATCATGAAACTGTGAGCAACCCAGGCGTTGGGACTTCAGAGCAGAAGGCCCACATCCCAATGGGGATGTGAACCTGGATGGAGTGTCCTCGCACCACTGGGCGCACATCACAAAATGTTGGGAGCCCAGCAGTTAGGGCCTGACGCCAGAGGGCCCTCATCACCGAGGGGAGGAGGCTCCCAGCAGGCTCCAAGTCCCACCAGAGGGCTCATGTCCACAAGGCGAGGTGAGCAAGCCAGGCAGTAGTGACCTCACAGCAGACGGCCTACCTCACAGATGGGTGAGGAACCCAGCCAGGATCACACTCTCAACAGAGGACCCACATCACCAAGGGGATGTGAACCAGGCAGGAGTCTCCTAAGACCATTGGTCCCACATCATCGATAGGTGAGGAACCCAGCACATGTGGCCTCAAACCAGACGACACACATCACGAAGGGGCTGGGAGTGAGGCAGGCAGGAGGATCCTCACAACAGAGGGCCCAAACAATTAAAAAAGTGAGGAATCCAGCAGTTGGAACCTCCCAGCAGGCGGCCAAGAGCACAGAGGCTATGGGATCCAGGCCTCTGTGAACTAACACCAGAGAGCCCACATCATGAAAATGTGAACAACCCAGCCGTTGGAACCTCAGAGCAGAAGGCCCACATCCCCATGGAGATGGGATCCTAAGAGGAGTGCCCAAGCATCATTGGGCTCACTAAGAAAAGTTGGTGAGCCCAGCAGTTAGGGCCTGACGCAAGAGGGCCCTCATCACCGGTGGGAGGAGATTCCCAGCACGCTCCAACTGCCACCACATGGCTGACTTCACCAAGGCAATGTGTGCCAGCCATGCAGGAGTGACCTATCAGCAGAGGGTTTCCCTCACAGAAGGGTGAGGAACACAGCCAGGAACAGACTTTCACTAGGGCGTCCACATAACCACGTGGATGAGAACCAGGCAGGAGTGTCCTCACACTAGTGGGGCCACATCATCAAAAGGTGAGGAACCCAGCAAAGGTGGCCACAAACCAGAGGACCCACATCACCAAGGGGTTGAGAGTGAGGTAGGTGTCTGGACGGGCATATTTAACACTCATTTCCCACCAGGAAGAGGAATTAACCAAAGGCTCAGCATGCCCTGCCAGAAGCAGATTAGGGCCTGAAGCAGTCTTGCGGGTTTGCGGCCAGCTCACAAGAAAGCGAGTTGAAGAAAGGAGCTCAGGGGCCCTGTAATTCACAAACCTGCAGAGTTATAAATGACAGATAACATCCAAAAATATATTGAAGTAAGGCTGCGAAGAGGACTTGAAAGCGGGGCAGAATTTCAGGAAACCGATTTCAGGAGGTAGACTGGATTTGCATTTAAAGCATAGGAAAAGAGGCAGAACATCGACAATGATGCACTTGGCAAAAAAGGGCGTATGAGTTTGTTCCTGAATATATTCAGGAATAAACCCATACGCCCTTTTTGGCAAACCAAGCAAGCTTGCAATGGAAATCCGAACTACTATGAAGTGTCACTTCCCCCCGGTCTAAAGGGCCATCTGAAAAAAGTGTAAAATCCAGAAAGGCAAGATAGGCCATGGGGGAAAAGGAGCCTTGTTATGCTGATGGGCGGGATATAAACTGCAAACAGCCACTCTGGAGAAGTGTATGGTGTTTCCTGATACATCTGAAAAACAAAACAACAGAGTCTAGGGCATTTCCACTTATGGTCCTATAGCTTAGGGAAATTAAAATCAAAAAGACACAGCCAAAAAAAAAAAAAGACACAGCCACCCCAAAATTTGGGACGGCTCTGTTTAGAAGAACCTCTTCTACCGTACAAGTTAAATATCCCAGAGAACAAATAATTGATAAAGAAGTTGCAGTACTTACGTACAACAGAATAGCACTCAGCAATGAAATCTGTGTCACCAGGCCTGTACCAGCATAATGAGTGGATTGAGGCATGATGATTCTAAGTGAAATAAGTCACACAGAAAAAGAAACATCATAAGGTATCACTAATACACGCAATGTAAACTTGGCTACACATGAACTGAATTACAAAACAGAACAGGGTCTCAAGTTTAGAAAACCAACTTATGCTTGCTTAAGGGGAAAGGTGAGTTGGGGTGCTGCATAAAACCAGAGTTTGAAATTAGCACAGATACCGTTCCATAAGGCAAATATGTAATAGACAAAACCTACCCCTTGCTCAACGAAATGGACTCAGAAATGAGGTATCACCTCACACCTGTTAGAATGGGCATCATCTGAAAATCTACAAACAACAAATGCTGGAAAGGGTGTGGAGAAAAGGAACCCTCTTCCACTATTGTTGGGAATATAAATTGATACAGTCACTATGGAGAACAATATGGAGTTTCTTAAAAAACTAATAATAGAATTACCATATGATACAGCAATCCCAGTACTGGACATATACCCAGACAAAACCATAAATCGAAAAGAGACATTCACCGCAATGTTCATTGCATCACTATTTACAATATCGAGGTAATGGAAGCAACCTAAATGCCCACAGACAGACGAATGCATAAAGATGTGGTACATATATAAAATGGAATATTACTAAGCCATGAAAGGAATGAAATTGGGTCATTTGTAGAGTCGTCGATGGATCTAGAGACTGTCATACAGAGTGAAGTAAGTCAGAAAGAGAAAAACAAATCTTGTATATTCATGCATATATGTGGAACCTAGAAAAACTGTACAGATTAACCATTTTGCAAGGCATAAATAGAGCAACAGATGTAGACAACAAACGTATGGACAACAAGGGGGGAAAGCTTTTGGGGGGGTGGTGGTGGGAGGAGTTGAGAGATTGGGATTGGCATGTAAACATTTATATGTATAAAATAGATAACCAATAAGAACCTGCTGTATAAAAATATAAAATAAAATTCAAAATTAAAAAGAAATAAAATTTAAAAAATAAAACAGAAAAAACAATTATTCCCTTCACATACATGTATTTATATGAATAAATTATTTCCATGCTTATATCTGTAAATACGAAAAAGAGGAATAAAATCTACCTTGAACCAAAAATGAAAAAGAGAAAAAAAAAAAACAGAACCCACCAGTTACACAGAGGAAAACCGTAGCAGGGCACTTGCTCCAGTTGTAAACAATTCTGAAGTTGGTCAGTGGTGGGGAATCGTCTCCCATTCAGCCAGCAGCCCCCACACAACAAGCGTCCTCATTGCAAGGCTGGGGCACCGTGCCGAGGCATCTGTGAGTAAACGTGAGCTGAGCCCCAGGCCAGTTGCTGCTGAACTGTTCCCACCCTTCCCAGGTAAAACACCTGAATATATACAAGGACTTGAAAGCCTAGAGGAAGGGCCATGGAGCCACACGAGTGACAGCATGCCAGCTGACTTGGTGCCTGCAGGCCAACCAGGATGGTCCTGGCCCTGGGTGCTCTTCTGGAAGATTTCCATTTCCCTGCCTGAGATACTCGTCCTGTCCCTGCCCCCACTGTTTTTTTCCTTCCTCACCTCTGCCCAGGGAGAAATTCCAGCAGCAGGTATGGGTGACACATCCTCTTCTTTAGCAGGTGGCAGCCTGGCAACTGCTGCAGAAAGTCCAGCAGAGCCCCACTCACACTGGGCCACCCACAAAGCCGTGGCCTCTCACTCCCTCCCACCAGCCCAGCCCCGAGACTGCTGACAGGGCAGAGAAAATGGCGTCAGGCACAGCTGCAGGGGCTCTTGCTGCCTGGAGTGGTATTTATATTGATCTCAACCCAGGCACACCTGGGGAGGGCTGGCCAGCACGATAAGGCTGCCCAGGTCAGCCAATCATCACCCCTCAGGGGCTCACAGTTGCAGAAAATGGAACTTGCTGAACCGGCCAGGTCCAAGGAAGAGGTGTGGGCTCCTGAGAGTCAGGATAGACAAGGGGCTGCAGCTTTGGCTTGTTTTCTAATAATTTTATCTGGCCCATGAGTGGGAGACAACTTCAAGAAAACCCTCTCCTAATGAGAGGAACCCAGGAGTCAGGGAGAGGAGGGGTGGGTGGTGGTTGGAGACAGAGTCCTGCTGCCCCGGGTGCAGTGGAAGTCTCTGGAAGACCAGGTGGAGGGAGGCCACACAGAGTGATGCCCAGTGTCACAGACCTCTCGGAGCTGCTGTTTGTTAGTTCAAGTCCTGCTCTGAGGTGCTCTGTGTCAGCTCTGAGCGACAGGTGAGCTGGGGGTGCTCTTCAATGAGGGCTATGTGTACGGTTCCTGTGTGCCCAGCCCTGCCATGGTACCTGCAAGGGTAGCTCTGTATCCTGGGAGAGGCCTGACCACGAGAGCCCCGTGGGCTGGGTTGGGGGTGGGGTACCTGCCCAGGAGAGCTCCATATCCTGGGATTGGCCTGACCACGAGAGCCCCATGGGCTGCTGGGGACCTGGTAAAGGATGTCAGGACAGTCAGTGAAGCCACCGAGGATATACCTCCAGTTGCTCCTAATTCCTATACCCTGCTGGTCATTCTATCAACCACCAGGACATGGTATTCTGTATTAGTCTTCAATGATGCCTTCTTTTGTATTCCATTAGTCCCAGAGTCACAAGAAATTTTGGCTTGTGAGTGGCAGGACTCAACATACAACTAAAACAATACTTCCGGGCCGTCTTGCCCCAAGGGTTCAAAAATTCCCACACCATCTTTGGGGAAAGCTTAGCTAAAGACCGAAAAGTTCTACCTCTGGAAAAGGAAAACCTCCTTCAATATGCAGACGACATTCTGATCGCCAGCCCTACTAAGGAGGCCTCTGAACTACCAAGCCAATAAAGGATAGAAGTTGTCCAAGAAAAAGCTCAAATATCACAGACTGTGGTGACCTGCCTGGGCTTCATTCTCACACAAGGTCGGAGAAGCCCATCCCAGGAAAGGGAAGAAACCATTTGCAGCCTTACCCCTTTCTAAAACTAGAAGACAGCTTAGGGGTTCCTGGGGAGGCCAGGGTTTGCTGCTTCTGGATCCCTAACTACAGTCTACTAGCTGGGCCTCTATATGAAACACTGAAAGGAAAAGATGATGATCCTTTTGAACAGAATCCAGAAGTGGCCTTTCAAGAATGGAAAGAGCAGTCAATTCAGACCCTTGCCCTGGAACTCCCTAATTGAGCTAAACCCTTTGACCTTTCCATTCCCGGTGAAAGGTGAATCGCCATTGGAGAATTAGTGCAAAAACTGGGACCACTTGAAATGGAACAATGCAAGAATGCCATCCAGGTAGGATAAACTACAGTCACCAAGGGGCTTGGCCCACTGCCACATCTGGCCAAGATACTGGCGGTATCTAAAAACCTGGAAATCAGCAGCCCAAAAGGCCACCTCCCTCCTAAGGGAAAAGGACCCCACGTGGTGATCCTAATCACCAACCATGCCCTGAAGTTGCAGGGTTCGCTCCGTGGGCACACCGACCTCGAGTGAGGAGGCCCTCCAACTCCAACATCCAGAGAGATAACCGGGGGCAACAGGGCACCATGACGACTCGTGTGAACATCACTTGACCTGGAGTTTCTCTCATAAAACAACAATAGTGTGTCCCGAAGGAGTAGACTACTGCTTGCAGGACTTACTGCACCCGGAGGGGAGCTAATAATCTTGGCGGGGGAACCGTATATCACACTGTCACCATAGAAAAGCCTACAGACACCGTGATGATGGTGGCCAATAAGACCGGCTGGACTCCTGTTTACTTCAAAAGGCTGTTGACTCAGTGGCCATCATGGTCCTTGATCACCACTGACCCTGGACTGTCTGGGAGTTGAGCGGGCAGGGCTCTGACACCTGGTGCTGTTTCTACGTTAATTCAGGGGCCTAATTGAAGAAAAAGCAGGCTACTGGTCAGAGCATCTAGGCTGGCAGAAACGGTCAGCCTAAGGTGGCCGAACAAATTTGGGGCGGGGTGAAACCGGCCCCCACAGCATCTCTGCACATCTCTTTCCTGGACCCTTAAAGGTCATTAGAATCTATAACACTTCCAATGCTGGTGCTCAGGCGGACGAGCAGGGAGACAGGGGTCCTGGGGCCAATCAACGTCACCTGGAGGCTGCTGGGGAGAAGTTCTGACCCTCATCCCCTGGTATGAGGGCTCCCAACTCAGCACTCAGCAGTTACAGAAGAAGGGTCTGCACCCTCAGCACTCCAAGAATGAGGAACGGGACAAAAGGCAGAGGAGGGTTTTGTCCCCAGCAAAGCCCATTAAAAATCTCTGGGAGATAAAAATAGAATCTGGGCAATAAAGTCAAGTCTGACCTTTTTTATCCTTTGTGCTTTGTCTAATTTCACGTGCTCCTAGGGTCCCGCATGCAGAGGTTCCACACCCGGCACTTCAGACCAGATTTCCTAGTGCAGAATGGCTGGGTCGACACCTCAGCTCCTGGGGCCCAGTGCAGACTCCGAGATATAGAGCCTGAGCTGCAGCCAACCCGGCCCTTGAGAGCTCCGCCCCCTCCCTCCCACTGACTCTGACAGGATCTCTACACAGCAGCCCAGCCCACAGCCCACGGGGTAGTGCATGCTCTCACCTCTCCATTCTCTGATCAAAATATAAAGTTTCCTTTGCTTGTGAACCAAACTCAGTCTCGATCTGTTGGCCCCAATGACACTGGGCAGGGGGACACTTGTTGGGGTCCACTCTGGAGGATCAGTAACAGAAATTGAGACTATTGTAACTTCAATGAACAGATGTGTGAGCCAAACTGTAGTTAACATAGAACAGTTTGTAAGGCTCGGGTAAAATAAGATGTTTCTAACACTTCCATTTGATATTTCCATCACTTTATTATAAGCAAGTTCAGTGAAAAGGTTTGTCTTATTTGTCAGGTCAATATTAGAGAAATGAAGTGATTTCTTTCCAAGGATGTACATCTAATAATCTTGGTTAAAGCTTCAATCTTGTTTTAAATGCTTTTCCATTGAAAATGATACCTCTCTTTCAGCTCCCCCATTTCTGAGAAGTATAAAATCTTATAATTTATTATTACCAAAGGGGAAAGGTGGGAGGAGGGATAAATTAACAGTTTGGAATTAACACATACACACTGCTATGTATAAAATAGATCATCAACAAGGAACTACTGTATAGCACAGGGAACTACACTCAATATTTTGCAATAACCTATAAGGGGAAATAATCGGAAAAAGAATAGATATTTTTATTGACATCATCTATCAATGACAGTTAAAGTGTAACGTAAGGGAAGCCGGTGGTGAGTGCTTCTGACCCTGAAGACTTCAATCATCTAAAGTTTGGACTCTGCCTACTTCCCAAGGCCCTTAATGAACATATGTGTAGCCGTAGCTTAAAAAATTCCCCAGTTTGGGTTTCGGGGAGACACTGATTTTGAAAAAGCCCTGGTGTTCTCCTTACATGAATGGGACTCTTCCTACTGCTAAAACATGTCTGTCACACCCAGAGGATGGTATACCGTCAGATCGGCAAGAGTTTGGAAAAGGCATCTCATCTCCTCATCTCCTGGTGCTCGGGTTCACCCCTCCAGCGTCTTTACTAACAGTCTCCCCACTTGGAGATGTCAGCACTGTCAACATCCTGTTGCGTACAGTTTGGAATTTGTCCAGAGGATGAAGCGGAAGGATGAGGAACAATGAGAGACAAGTCCTAGGTGTTCAGACAGGTACATGTCACTCTAATTTCCAATCAGGAAGACGAATTGACCAAAGGCTAGGGTTGCCCATGGAAAGAGTATAGGGCTTGAGGAAATCCCACTGCTTTGTGGCCAGTTCCCATAAACACAAGTTGAACAATGGAACTCAGGGGCAGTAAAATTCACAAAACTGCAGAGTTGAAAATATCTATCACTGAAAAATGTCTTGAGGAAAGTCAGAGAAAAGGATTGGTAAGCAAGGGAGAATGGCAGGAAAGGGATTTGAGGAGGTAGAAAGGACTCGCCATTACGCACAAGAAAAGGGGCTGAACATTGCCAACATTGCAGTTGGCCAAAAAGGCTGTATGCGTTTTTTTCTGTATATATTCAAGAAAAGAGCATACACTTTTTTAGCCAACCAAACAGGTGGGCACTGGAAATCAATACTACAAAAGATATCACTTCGCATCGGTCAGAAGAGCCATCCTCATAAAGTGTAAACACCAGAAATGCAGGACAGGGCAAGGAGAAGAGGGAGCCCTGTGAGGCTTATAGTGGAAATGTATATTACCAACGGCCATTCTGGAGAAGTGTATTGTGTTTACTAAAGCATCTAAAAAATGAGCCACAGAGCATAGGGCACTTGCACTCATGGGCGTATATCTTGGGAAAAACAAAAATCGAGAGGACACAGGCACCCCAATGTTTACCACCTCTCTGTTTAAAAGATCCTCGACTAGGATATAACTTAAATGTCTCTGGAGGGAAAAAATGGATAGAGATGTGGTACTTATGTAGAGTGGAATATTACTCAGCCTGGAAATCAATGAAATATGGCCAGTTGTAACAACTCCGGAGGAGTTACGTATGATCGTTCTAAGTGACATAATTCAAAAAGAAAAAGACATATATCATAAGATATCACTTAAAGGTGGAATCCAAAATGGCTACACATGCAATAAAATACAAAACAAAAACATAGTCAAATATGTAGAAAACACGCGTAAGGCTGCTAAACGGGAAAGGTGGGGAGGGGTGAGGCATCATCCAGGAGGTTGAAATTAGCAAAGATACCATTCCAAATACCAAACTGATAATCAACAAGGCCTACACGGTAGCTAAAAGAACTGCACTCAGCACACTCAAGTCACCGGAAAAGAATATCTATGACTGGTAAGAATCTGAAAAAGAATTTATTGATGTCTCTCTGTACGTGAATCAAGTAGATGTACAGCAGCAAGAAACAGAGCTTTGAAAATCAGCTGTAACCAATATAGTAATAAATTGAAAAAAATAAACGACAGAGAGACAGAGAAAACCTCTTACAACTTTTCCTCAGGGACGGTGATGCAACATGGATTGAACACATCTAGACCCACAGCAGGATGAGACATAAGGCTGGAAACTGTTCGCGCTAAGAGAAATGTGAGGTTGGGTGAGGAAATACACACCCTTTAAAGTAATACTACCTGGTACCCATTCAATGGGTCCCAAATCTGCAGGTTCAAGGAATCTTCCTACAGCTAAAACATGCATGCAAAACCCAGAGGACTGTACACCATGTGATCGGGAGATGTGTCTAAAATGCACCTCATTTATCCTCTCCTGGTGCTCCTGTTCATCATTCCAGCCACGTTACTTAGAATCTCCCCACTTAGAGAATCAGCACATTTAAACTTCTGTTTCACACATTTTGCAAATTGTGAGGAGGATGAACGGGAAGAGGGGGAACCAATGAGAGAATAGTTGTAGGGATTTGGGCGGGCACATGTCACTCTAATTTCCCATTAACAATAAGAATTAAAAAAAGGCTCAGCCCGCCTCGCCGGAGCCAAAATAGGGCCTGAAGCAATCCTGCGGCTTTGAGGCCAGCTCACAAAAGAGCAACTTAAAAAATGGAGCTCAGGGTCACTGCAATTCACAAACCTACAGAGTTATAAATGAAAACTAACGTCCAAAAATATGTTGAGGTAAGGCAAAGAAGAGGATCTGAATGCAAGACAGAATTGCAAGAAACAGATTTCAAGAGATAGATTGGACTCGTCTTTAAAGCACATGAAAAGCGGCAGAATTTCGACAATGATGCAGTTGGCCCAAAAGGGAGTATGCGTTTTTTCCTGAATATGTCCAGGAAAAAACGCATACGCACTTTATGGGCAAGCAAGCAAGCAAGCAATGCAAATGTGCACAACAAAGAAGTCTCATTTCCCACCGGTCAAAAGGGCCATCCGAAAAAATTGTAAAAACCAGAAATGCAGGACAGGCCATGGAGAACAGGGAGCCTTTATACGCTGATGGAGAGTGTGTGAACTGCCGAGAGCCACTCTGGAGAAGTGTATGGTGGTTCCTAAATCATCTAAAAAACAGAGCTACAGAGCATAGGGCACTTCCAATCATGGAAGTATATCTAGGGAAGTCTAAAAATCAACAAGACACAAACACACCACAGTTTAGGGCTACTCTGTTTACAAGAACCTCAACTTCAGTACACCTTAAATATCCCAGGAAAGAGAACAATGGATAAAGAAAATGTGGTACTTATGTACAATGGAATATCTCTTCACCATGAAATCAATGTAATAAGGCTAGTAGAAGGATAAAGAGTAGATTTAGGTCCGATAATACTACTTGAAATAAGTCAAACAGAAAAAGAAACATATCATAAGATATCACTTATAGAGGGAGGATAAATATGGCTGCACAAAAAATGAATTATAAAACAGAACAGTGTCTCACATTTAGAAAACACACTTATGTCAGCCTAAGGGGAAAGGAGAGGTGGGGTGATGCATAAAACCAGAGTTTGAAATTAGCACAGATACCGTTCAATAAACCAAATAGGTATTAGACAAGATCTACACCTTGCTCAATGAACTGGCCTCAACACACCCTATACATCGCAGAGAACTATATCTGAGTAATAAGAATCTTAAAACCCATGTATTGATATATCTCCATAAGGGAATCAAGTGTGTGCAGAGTGGCACAAACACAGCAGTGAAAATGAGCTAAACCCCATTATAGAAATAAATTTTAAAACCAAAACGCAGAAACAATGAAAGAGAGAAAAATTCTTACAAAATTCGCTCAGGGGCTGTGATGCAACCTGGAATGACCACATATAAACCCACAGCTGGATAAGACATAAGGCTGGACACTTGGGGCTGAGAGGATTGGTGAGCTTTGGTGAGCAACTGCCGAAAGTTTAATGCAATACTTCATGCTACTCATTCCAAGGGTCCCAACACTCCAGGTTGAAGGGAATCTTCCTACAGCTAAACCATGCATGGGAAATCCAGCGGATGGTATACCATATGATTGGGAAAGGTTTCTAAAACGCACCTCATTTTCCTCTCCTGGGGCTCCGGATCAACATTCCAGCCACTTTACTAACAACATCTCCACATGGAGAGTCAATGCCTTTAAGTTCCGGTATCGCACAGTCTGCAGTTAGTGCGGAGGATGAATGGAAATAGGGGGAACCAGTGAGAAAATAGCTGTAGCGGTTTCAATGGGCACATGTCACTCTAATTTCACATCAGGAAGAAGAATTAACCAAAGGCAGAGCAAGGCGCCCCAGAAGAAGAATAGGGCCTGAAGAACTCCTGTGGATATGAGGAAAGATCACAAAAATAAGAACTGAAAAATAGAGCTAAGGGCCACTGCAATTCAAAAACCTGCAGAGTTATAAAGGCCAACTATTTTCCAAAAGTATACTGAGGTAAGGCTATGAAGAGGCACTGACAGCAAGGCAGAATTGCAGGAAACTGATTTCAGGCGGTAGACTGGAATTGCATGTAAAGCATAGGAAAAGAGGAAGAACGTCCACAATGATGCACTTGGCCAAAAAGGGCGTATGCATTTTTTCCTGAATATATTCAGGAAGAAACGCATACGCCGTTTTTGGCAAACCAAGCAAGCTTGCAAAGGAAATCTGCACTACAATGAAGTCTCACTGCCCCCCGGTCAAAAGGGCCATCTGAAAAAAGTGTAAAATCCAGAAAGGCAGGACAGGCCATGCAGAACTGGGAGCCTTGTTATGCTGATGGGCGGGATGTACATTGCCAACAGCCACTCTGGAGAAGTGTATGGTGTTTCCTGAAATATCTAAAAAGCAAAGCAACAGAGCCTAGGGCACTTCCACTTATGGTCCTATAGCTTAGGGAAATTAAAATCAAAAAGACACAGCCACCCCAAAGTTTGGGACGGCTCTGTTTACAAGAACCTCGTTTACGGTACAAGTTCAATATCGCAGAAAGCGAAAAATGGATAAAGAAGTTGTGGTACTTACGTACAATGCAATATCACTCAGCAATGAAATCTATGTCATCAGGCCCATAGCAGCATAAAGAGTGGATTCAGGTACGATGATTCTAAGTGAAATAAGTCACACAGAAAAAGAAACATCATAAGATATCATTAATACACGGAATGTAAACTTGGCTACACAGGAACTGAATTACAAAACAGAACAGGGTCTCAAATGTGGAAAACCAACTTATGCTTGCTTAAGGGGAAAGGTGGGTTGGGGTGCTACATAAAACAAGAGATTGAAATTAGCACAGATACCGTTCCATAAGCCAAATATGTAATAGACAAGAGCTACTCCTTGCTCAGCGAAGTGGACTGAACACACCATATTAAACGCCTAAGAATATACCTGACTAGTAAGGATCTTAAAACCTATGGATTTATATGTCTCCAAAAGAGAATCAAGTGTGTTTACAGCGGTATAAACGCAGCAGTGATAGGATTGGTGAGGTTCAGTGAGCAAATGCAGACCCTTTGAAGTCATATTGCATGGTACCCATTCCATGGGTCTCAACTCTTCAGGTTTAAGGGATTCTTCCTTCATCTAAAACATGCATGTGGAACCCAAAGTATGATCCACCATGTGATCGGGAAACATGTTCAAATGTGTCTCAGTTTTTGTCCTCTGGTACTTGGGTGCAACATTTCAGATGCTTTACTAACACTCCGCCCACTTGGAGAGTCAGTGCCTTTAACCTCCTGTTTGGCCCAGTTGCAATTTCTGCGGAAGATGAACAGGAATAGGGAGAACCAATGAGAGACTAGCTGGAGGTGTCTGGACGGGCAAATTTAACTCTCATTTCCCACCAGGAAGAGGAATTAAACAAAGGCTCAGCGTGCCATGCCGGAACCACACTAGGGCCTGAAGCAATCCTGCGGTTTTGCGGCCAGCTCACAAGAAAGCGAGTTGAAGAAAGGAGCTCAGGGGCACTGTAATTCACAAACCTGCAGAGTTATAAATGACAGCTATCGTCTAAAAATATATTGAAGTAAGGCTGCCAAGAGGACTTGAAAGTGGGGCAGAATTGCAGGAAACCGATTTCAGGAGGTAGACTGGAATTGCATGTAAAGCATAGGAAAAGAGGCAGAACGTCCACAATGATGCACTTGGCCAAGAAGAGCATATGCGTTTTTTCCTGAATATATTCAGGAAAAAACGCATACGCACTTTTTGGCCAACCAAGCAAGCTTGCAAAGGAAATCTGCCCTACAATGAAGTCTCACTGCCTCCCGGTCAAAAGGGCCATCTGAAAAAAGTGTAAAATCCAGAAAGGCAGGACAGGCCATGGAGAACTGGGAGCCTTGTTATGCTGATGGGCGGGATGTAAATTGCCAACAGCCACTCTGGAGAAGTGTATGGTGTTTCCTGGTACATCTAAAAAACAAAGCAATAGAGCCTAGGGCACTTCCACTTATGGTCCTATAGCTGATGGAAATTAAAATCAAAAAGACACAGCAACCCCAAAGTTAGGGACGGCTCCGGTTACAAGAACCTCGTTTACGGTACAAGTTCATTATCACAGAAAGCGAAAAATGGATAAAGAAGTTGTGCTACTTACATACAATGCAATATCACTCAGCAACAAAATCTATGTCATCAGGCCCGTAGCAGCATAATGAGTGGATTCAGGTACGATGATTCTAAGTGAAATAAGTCACACAGAAAAAGAAACATCATAAGATATCACTACTACACGGAACGGAAACTTGGCTACACAGGAACTGAATTACAAAACAGAACAGGGTTTCAAATGTAGAAAACCAACTTATGCTTGCTTAAGGGGAAAGGTGAGTTGGGGTGCTGCATAAAACCAGAGATTGAAATGAGCACAGATACCGTTCCATAAGCCAAATATGTAATAGACAAGAACTACTCCTTGCTCAATGAAGTGGATTCAACACCCCATATTAAACGCCTAAGAATATACCTGACTAGTAAGAATCTTAAAACCTATGGATTTATATGTCTCCGAAAGAGAATCAAGCATGTTTACAGCGGCATAAACGCAGCAGTGATAGGATTCGTGAGGTTCGGTGAGCAAATGCAGACCCTTTGAAGTCATATTGCATGGTACCCATTCCATGGGTCTCAACTCTCCAGGTTTAAGGGATTCTTCCTTCAGCTAAAACATGCATGTGGAACCCAGAGTATGATCCACCGTGTGATCGGGAAACGTGTTCAAATGTGTCTCAGTTTTCGTCCCCTGGAACTCAGGTGCAACATTCCAGACGCTTTACTAACACTCTCCAAACTTGGAGAGTCAGTGCCTTTAAACACCTGTTTGGCCCAGTTTGCAATTTCTGCGTAAAATGAACAGGAATAGGGAGAACCAATGAGAGACTAGCTGGAGGTGTCTGGACGGGCAAATTTAACTCTCATTTCCCACCAGGAAGAGGAATTAACCAAAGGCTCAGCGTACCATGCCGGAACAACACTAGGGCCTGAAGCAATCCTGCAGTGTTGCAGCCAGCTCACAAGAAAGCGAGTTGAAGAAAGGAGCTCAGGGGCACTGTAATTCACAAACCTGCAGAGTTATAAATGACAGCTATCGTCCAAAAATATATTGAAGTAAGGCTGCCAAGAGGACTTGAAAGTGGGGCAGAATTGCAGGAAACCGATTTCACGAGGTAGACTGGAATTCCATGTAAAACATAGGAAAAGAGGCAGAACGTCCACAATGATGCACTTGGGCAAAAAGTGCGTATGCGTTTTTATCTGAATATATTCAGGAAAAAATGCATACGCACTTTTTGGCCAGCCAAGCAAGCTTGCAAAGGAAATCTGCACTACAATGAAGTCTCACTGCCCCCCCCCCCCGGTCAAAAGGGCCATCTGAAAAAATTGTAAAATCCAGAAAGGCAGGACAGGCCATGGAGAACTGGGAGCCTTGTTATGCTGATGGGCGGGATGTAAATTGCCAACAGCCACTCTGGAGAAGTGTATGGTGTTTCCTGAAACATCTAAAAAACAAAGCAACAGAGCCAAGGGCACTTCCACTTATGGTCCTATAGCTTAGGGAAATTAAAATCAAAAAGACATAGCCACTCCAAAGTTTGGGACGGCTCTGTTTACAAGAACCTCGTTTACGGTACAAGTGCAATATCGCAGAAAGTGAAAAATGGATAAAGAAGTTGTGGTACTTACGTACAATGCAATATCACTCAGCAATGAAATCTATGTCATCATGCCCGGAGCAGCATAATGAGTGGATTCAGGTACAATGATTCTAAGTGAAATAAGTCACACAGAAAAAGGAACATCATAAGATATCACTACTACACGGAATGTAAACTTGGGTACACAAGAACTGACTTACAAAACAGAACAGGGTCTCAAATGTAGAAAACCAAGTTATGCTTGCTTAAGGGGAAAGGTGAGTTGGGGTGCTGCATAAAACCAGAGATTGAAATTACACAGATCCCGTTACATAAGGCAAATATGTAATAGACAAGAGCTACTCCTTGCTCAACGAAGTGGACTCAACACACCATATTAAACGCCTAAGAATATACATGACTAGTAAAAATTTTAAAACCTATGGATTTATATGTCTCCAAAAGAGAATCAAGCATGTGTACAGTGGCATAAACGCAGCAGTGATAGGATCGGTTAGGTTCGTTGAGCAAATGCAGACCCTTTGAACTCATATTGCATGGTACCCATTCCATGGGTCTCAACTCTCCAGGTTTAAGGGATTCTTCCTTCAACTAAAACATACATGTGGAACCCAGAGTATGATCCACCATGTGATCAGGAAATGTGTTCAAATGTGTCTCAGTTTTCGTCCCCTGGTACTCGGGTGCAACATTCCAGACGCTTTACTAACACTCTCCCCACTTGGAGAGTCACTGCCTTTAACCTCCTGTTTGGCCCAGTTTGCAATTTCTGCGGAAAATGAACAGGAATAGCGAGAACCCATGAGAGACAATCTGGAGGTGTCTGAACAGGCAAATTTAACTCTCATTTCCCACCAGGAAGAGGAATTAACCAAAGGCTCAGCGTGCTGTGCCGGAACCACACTAGGGTATGAAGCAACCCTGCGGTGTTGCGGCCACCTCACAAGAAAGTGAGTTGAAGAAAGGAGCTCAGGGGCACTGTAATTCACAAACCTGCAGAGTTATAAATGACAGCTATCGTCCAAAAATATATTGAAGTAAGGCTGCCAAGAGGACTTGAAAGCGGGGCAGAATTACAGGAAACGGATTTCAGGAGGTAGACTGGAATTGCATGTAAAGCATTGGAAAAGAGGCAGAACGTCCACAATGATGCACTTGACCAAAAAGGGCGTATGCGTTTTCTCCTGAATATATTCAGGAGAAAACGCATACGCACTTTTTGGCCAAACAAGCAAGCTTGCAATAGAAATCTGCACTACAATGAAGTCTCACTTCCCCCCCGGTCAAAAGGGCCATCTGAAAAAAGTGTAAAATCCAGAAAGGCAGGACAGGCCATGGAGAACTGGGAGCCTTGTTATGCTGATGGGCGGGATGTAAATTGCCAACAGCCACTCTGGAGAAGTGTGTGGTGTTTCCTGATACATCCAAAAAACAAACCAACAGAGCCTACGGCACTTCCACTTATGGTCCTACAGCTTAGGGCAATTAAAATCAAAACGACACAGCCACCCCAAAGTTTGGGACGGCTCTGTTTACAAGAACCGCATTTACGGTACAAGTTCAATATCACAGAAAGCGAAAAATGGATAAAGAAGTTGTGCTACTTACATACAATGCAATATCACTCAGCAACAAAATCTATGTCATCAGGCCCGCAGCAGCATAATGAGTGGATTCAGGTACGATGATTCTAAGTGAAATAAGTCACACAGAAAAAGAAACATCATAAGATATCACTACTACACAGAATGGAAACTTGGCTACACAGGAACTGAATTACAAAACAGAACAGGGTTTCAAATGTAGAAAACCAACTTATGCTTGCTTAAGGGGAAAGGTGAGTTGGGGTGCTGCATAAAACCAGAGATTGAAATGAGCACAGATACCGTTCCATAAGCCAAATATGTAATAGACAAGAGCTACTCCTTGCTCAACGAAGTGGACTCAACACCCCATATTAAACGACTAAGAATATACCTGACTAGTAAGAATCTTAAAACCTATGGATTTATATGTCTCCGAAAGAGAATCAAGCGTGTGTACAGCGGCACAAATGCAGCAGTGATTCGATTGGTGAGGTTTGGTGAGCAAATGCAGACCCTTTGAAGTCATATTGCATGGTACCCATTCCACGGTTCTCAACTCTCCAGGTTTAAGGGATTCTTCCTTCAGCTAAAACATGCATGTGGAACCAAGAGTATGATCCACCGTGTGATCGGGAAATGTGTTCAAATGTGTCTCAGTTTTCATCCCCTGGTACTCGGGTGCAACATTCCAGACGTTTTACTAACACTCTCCCTACTTGGAGAGTCACTGCCTTTAACCTCCTGTTTGGCCCAGTTTGCAATTTCTGCGGAAAATGAACAGGAATAGGGAGAACCAATGAGAGACTAGCTGGAGGTGTCTGGACGGGCAAGTTTAACTCTCACTTCCCACCAGGAAGAGGAATTAACCAAAAGCTTAGCGTGCCATTCTGGAACCACACTAAGGCCTGAAGCAATCCTGCGGTGTTGCGGCCAGCTCACAAGAATGCGGGTTGAAGAAAGGAGCTCAGGGGCACTGTCATTCACAAACCTGCAGAGTTATAAATGACAGCTATCATCCAAAAATATATTGAAGTAACGCTGCCAAGAGGACTTGAAAGCGGGGCAGAATTGCAGGAAACCAATTTCAGGAGGTAGAGGGGAATTGCATGTAAAGCATAGGAAAAGAGGCAGAATGTCCACAATGATGCACTTGGCCAAAGAGGGCGTATGTGTTTTTTCCTGAATATATTCAGGAAAAAACGCATACGCCCTTTTTGGCCAACCAAGCAAGCTTGCAAAGGAAATCTGCACTACAATGAAGTCTCACTGCCCCCCGGTCAAAAGGGCCATCTGAAAAAAGTGTAAAATCCACAAAGGCAGGACAGGCCATGGAGAACTCCGAGCCTTGTTATGCTGATGGGCAGGATGTAAATTGCCAACAGCCACTCTGGAGAAGTGTATGGTGTTTCCTGGTACATCTAAAAAACAAAGCAACAGAGCCTAGGGCACTTCCACTTTTGGTCCTATAGCTTACGGAAATTAAAATCAAAAAGACACAGCCACCCGAAAGTTTGGGACGGCTCTGTTTACAAGAACCTCGTTTACGGTACAAGGTCAATATCACAGAAAGTGAAAAATGGATAAAGAAGTTGTGGTACTTACGTACAATGCAATATCACTCAGCAATGAAATCTATGTCATCAGGCCCGTAGCAGCATAATGAGTGGATTCAGGTACGATGATTCTAAGTGAAATAAGTCACACAGAAAAAGAAACATCATAAGATATCACTACTACACGGAATGTAAACTTGGCTACACAGGAACTGAATTACAAAACAGAACAGGGCCTCAAATGTCGAAAACCAACTTATGCTTGCTTAAGGGGTAATGTGAGTTGGGGTGCTGCATAAAACCAGAGATTGAAATTAGCACAGATAGTGTTCCATAAGCCAAATATGTAATAGACAAGAGCTACTCCTTGCTCATCGAAGTGGACACAACATCCCATATTAAACGCCTAATAATATACCTGACTAGTAAGAATCTTAACACCTATGGATTTATATGTCTCCAAAAGAGAATCAAGCGTGTGTACAGCGGCATAAACGCAGCAGTGATAGGATTGGTGAGGTTCGGTGAGTAAATGCAGACCCTTTGAAGTCATATAGCATGGTACCCATTCCATGGGTCTCAAATCTCCAGATTTAAGGGAGTCTTCCTTCAGCTAAAACATGCATGTGGAACCCAGAGTATGATCCACCTTGTGATCTGGAAACGTGTTCAAATGTGTCTCAGTTTTCGTCCCCTTGTACTCGGGTGTAACATTCCAGATGCTTTAGTAACACTCTCCCCACTTGGAGAGTCAGTGCCTTTAACCTCCTGTTTGGCCCAGTTTGCAATTTCTGCGGAAAATGAAGAGGAATAGGGAGAACCAATGAGAGACTAGCTGGAGGTGTCTGGACGGGCAAATTTAACTCTCATTTCACACCAGGAAGAGGAATTAACCAAAGGCTCAGTGTGCCGTGCCGGAACCACACTAGGGCCTGAAGCAATTCTGCGGTGTTGCGGCCAGCTCACCGAAAGCGAGTTGAAGAAAGGAGCTCAGGGACACTGTCATTCACAAACCTGCAGAGTTATAAATGACAGCTATGGTCCAAAAATATATTGAAGTAAGGCTGCCAAGAGGACTTGAAAGTGGGGCAGAATTGCAGGAAACCGATTTCAGAAGGTACACGGGAGTCCCTCTTAAAGCATAGGAAAAGAGACAGAACTTGGAAAATAATGCACTTGGCAAAAAAGTGCATATGTGTTTTATCCAGAGCTCTTATAACTGAGGGGAGGAGATTCCCAGCAGGCTCCAGCTGCCACCTGAGGGCTCACGTTGCCAAGGCAACGTGAGCAAGCCAGGCAGGAATTACCTCACAGCAGAGGTCCCACCTCACAGAACGGTGAGAAACCCAGCCAACATCAGACTCTCACCAGAGGGCCCACATCACCAATGGAATGGGAACCAGGCAGGAGTGTCTTCACACCAGTGGGGCCACATCATCGAAAGGTGAGGTACTCAGCACATGTGTCCTCAAACCAGAGGACCCACATCACCAAGGGCCTCGGAGTGAGGCAGGCAGGAGTAGCCTCACAACACTGGGCCCATAGAATAAAATGTGAGGAATCCAGCAGTTGGAACCTCCCAGCAGGCGGCCCAGAGCACCGAGGCTATGGGATTCAGGCCAAAGTGAACTCACAGAAGAGGGCCCATGTCATGAAACTGAGCAACCCAACCATTGGGACCTCAGAGCATGAGGCCCACATCCCCATGGGGATGGAAATCTCGTAGGTGTGTCCTTGCACCACTGAGAACGTATCAGAAAATTTTGGGAGACCAGCAGTTAGGGCCTGACGCCAGAGGACCCTCATCACCAAGGGAAGTAGGCACCCAGCAGGCTCCAACTGCCACCAGAGGGCTGACGTCGCCAAGGTGATGTGTGCCAACCAGGCACGAATGACCTCACAGCAGATGGCCCACCTCAGAGAAGTGTGAGGAACTCAGTCAGGATCAGACTCGCACCAGAGGGCCCACATCACCAAGGGGATGGGAACCAGGCAGGAGTGTCCCCACACCAGTGGGACAACATCATCGTAAGGTGAGGATCCCAGCACATGTAGCCTCAAACCAGAGGAACCACATCACCAAGGGGTTCAGAATTAGGCTGGCAGGACCGGCCTCACAACACAGGGTCCATAGAATATAAAAGTTGAGGAATCCAGCAGTTGGAACCTCCCAGCAAGTGACCCAGAGCACCGAGGCTATGGAATCCAGGCCGCAGTGAACTCACAGCAGAGGGCCCACATCATGAACCTGTGAGCAGCCCAGCCATTGGGACCTCAGAACAGAAGGCCCACATCCCCATTCGGATGGGAACCTGGCAGGAGTGGCCTCGCACCACTTAGCACATATCAGAGAATGTTAGGAGCCCAGCAGTTAGGGCCTGACGCCAGGGGGCCCTCATAACTGAGGGGAGGAGACTCCCAGCAGGTTCCAACTGCCAACAGAGGGCCCACGTCTACAAGGTGGCATGCGCCAGCCAGGCAGTAGTGACCTCACAGCAGAGGGCCTATCTCACAGAAGGGTGAGGAACCGAGGCAGGATGAGACTCTCGCCAGAGGGCTCACAACACCAAGGGGAAGGGAACCAGTCAGGACTGTCCTCCCACCAGTGGGGCCACATCATCGAAAGGTGAGGAACCCAGCACATGCGGCCTCATATCAGAGAACATACATCACAAATGGGATGGGAGTGAGGCAGGTAGGAGTAGCCTAAAAACAGAGGGCCCAAAGAATAAAAAAGGTGAGGAATCCAGCATTTGGAACCTCCCAGCAGGCGGCCGAGAGCACAGAAGCTATGGGATGCAGGCAGCAGTGAACTAACACCAGAGAGCCCACATCATGAAACTGTGAGCAACCCAGGCGTTGGGACCTCAGAGCAGAAAGCCCACATCCCCATGGGGATGGGAACCTGACAGGAGTGTCCTGGCATCACTGGGCTCACATCAGAAAACGTGGGGAGCCCAGCAGTTAGGGCCTGATGCTAGAGGGCCGTCATCACCAAGGGCAGGAGGCTCCCAGCAGGTTCCATGTGCCAACAGAGGGCCCACGTCGCCAAGGTGATGTGTGCAAGTCAGGCAGGATTGACCTCGCAGCAGAGGGTCTACCTCACAGAAGAGTGAGGAACCCAGCCAGGATAAGACTGTCACCAGAAGGCCCACATCACCAAGGGGATGGGAACCAGGCAGGAGTGTCCTCACACCAGTGGGGCCACATCATTGAAAGTTGCGGAACCCAGCACATGTGGCCTCAAACCAGAGGACCCACATCACGAAGGGGTTGCGAGTGAGGCAGGCAGGAGGAGCATCGCAACACAGGACCCATAGAATACAAAAGTTGAGGAATCGAGCAGTTGGAACCTCCCAGCAGGCAGCCCAGAGCACAGAGGCTATGGCTTCCAGGCCAGAGTGAACTAACAGCAGAGAGCCCACATCATGAAACTGTGAACAACCCAGCCATTGGGACCTCAGAGCAGAAGGCCCACATCCCAATGGGGATGTGAACCTGGATGGAGTGTCCTCGAACCACTGGGCACACATCACAAAATGTGCGGAGCCCAGCAGTTAGGGCCTGACGCCAGAGGGCCCTCATCACCGAGGGGAGGAGGCTCCCAGCAGGCTCCAAGTCCCACCAGAGGGCTCATGTCCACAAGGCTAGGTGAGCAAGCCAGGCAGGAGTGACCTCACAGCAGACGGCCCACCTCACAGAAGGGTGAGGAACCCAGCCACGATGACTCTCAACAGAGGGCCCACATCACCAAGGGGATGTGAACCAGGCAGGAGTCTCCTAAGACCATTGGTCCCACATCATCGAAAGGTGAGGAACCCAGCACATGTGGCCTCAAACCAGACGACACACATCACGAAGGGGCTGGGAGTGAGGCAGGCAGGAGGATCCTCACAACAGAGGGCCTAAAAAATTAAAAAAGTGAGGAACCCAGCAGTTGGAACCTCCTAGCAGGCGGCCAAGAGCACAGAGGCTATGGGATCCAGGCCACAGTGAACTAACACCAGAGAGCCCACATCATGAAATTGTGATCAACCCAGCCGTTGGAACCTCAGAGCAGAAGGCCCACTTCCCCATGGAGATGGGAACCTAAGAGGAGTGCCCGAGCATCACTGGGCTCACTAAGAAAATTTGGGGAGCCCAGCAGTTAGGGCCTGACGTCAGAGGGCCCTCATCACAGAGGTGAGGAGGCTCCCAGCAGGGTCCAAGTGCCACCAGAGGGCTCATGTCAACAAGGCGAGGTGAGCAAGCCAGGCAAGAGTTACCTGATAGTAGAGGGCCCACCTCACAGATGGGTGAGGAACCCAGCCAGGATCAGACTCTCACCAGAGGACCCACATCACAAAGGGGATGGGAACCAGTCAGGTTTATCCTCACACCAGTGGGGCCTCATCATCTTAAGGTGAGGAACCCAGCACATGTGTCCTCAAACCAGAGGACCCACATCACCAAGGGCCTTGGAGTGAGGCAGGCAGGAGTAGCCTCACAACACAGGGCACATAATATAAAAAACGTGAGGATTCCAGCATTTAGACCTTCCAGCAGGCGGCCCAGAACACTGAGGCTATGGAATCCAGGCCGCAGTGAACTCACAGCAGAGGGCCCACATCATAAAATTGTGAGCAACCCAGGCGTTGGGACCTCAGCGCAGAAGGCCCACATCCCCATGGGAATGGGAACCTGGCTGGAGTGTCCTCGCACCACTGGGCGCACATCAGAAAATGTGGGGAGCCCACCATTTAGGGCCTGACGCCAGAGGGCCGTCATCACCGAGAGGAGGAGGCACCCTGCATGCTCCAACTGCCACCAGAGGGTTCACGTCTCCAAGGTGACGTGTGCCAGCTAGGCAGGAGTGACCTCACAGCAGAGGGCCTACCTCACAGAACGTTGAGGAACCCAGCCAGGATTAGACTCTCGCCAGAGGGCCTACCTCACCAAGGGGATGGGAACCAGGCAGGAGTGTCCTCACACGAGTTGGGCCACATCATCGAAAGGTGAGGAACGCAGCACATGTGGCCTCAAGCAATAGGACAGTCATCACCAAGGGGCTGGGAGTGAGGCAGGCAGGAGGAGCCTCACAACAGAGGGCACATAGGATAAAAAAGTTGAGGAATCCAGCAGTTGGAAGCTCCCAGCAGGCGGCTCAGAGCACCGATGATAAGGGATCCTTGCCAGAGTGAACTCACAGCAGAGGGCCCACATCATGGTACTGTGAGCAAGCCAGCCGTTTTGACCTCAGAGCAGAAGGCCCATATCCCCATGGGGATGGGAACATGGCAAGAGTGTCCTCACTCACTTGGCGCACATCAGATAATGTGGGGAGCCCAGCAGTTATGGCCTAAGGCAAGAGGGCCCTCATCACCGAGGGGAGGAGGATCCCAGCACACTCCAACTGCCACCAGAGGGCCCACGTCGCCAAGGTGACGTGTGCCAGACAGGCATGATTGACCTCACAGCAGAGGGCCCACCTCACAGAAGGGTGAGGAACCCAGCCACGATCAGACTCTCACCTGAGGGCCCACATCAGCAAGGGGATGGGAGCCAGTCAGGACTGTCTTCCCTCCAGTGGGGCCACATCATCGAAAGGAGCGGAACCCAGCACATGTGGCCTCAAATCAGAGGACACATATCACAAAGGGAATGGGAGTGAGGCAGGCAGGAGTAGCCTAAAAACAGAGGGCCCAAAGAATAAGAAACGTGAGGAATCCAGCAGTTGGAACCTCCCAGCAGGTGACCGAGAGCACAGAGTTATGGCATGCAGGCAGGAGTGAACTAACAGCAGAGAGCCCACATCATGAAACTGTGAGCAACCCAGGCGTTGGGACTTCAGAGCAGAAGGCCCACATCCCAATGGGGATGTGAACCTGGCTGGAGTGTCCTCGCACCACTGGGCGCACATCACAAAATGTGGGGAGCCCAGCAGTTAGGGCCTGACGCCAGAGGGCCCTCATCACCGAGGGGAGGAGGCTCCCAGCAGGCTCCAAGTCCCACCAGAGGGCTCATGTCCACAAGGCGAGGTGAGCAAGCCAGGCAGGAGTGACCTCACAGCAGACGGCCCACCTCACAGATGGGTGAGGAACCCAGCCAGGATCAGACTCTCAACAGAGGACCCACATCACCAAGGGGATGTGAACCAGGCAGGAGTCTCCTAAGACCATTGGTCCCACATCATCGATAGGTGAGGAACCCAGCACATGTGGCCTCAAACCAGACGACACACATCACGAAGGGGCTGGGAGTGAGGCAGGCAGGAGGATCCTCACAACAGAGGGCCCAAACAATTAAAAAAGTGAGGAATCCAGCAGTTGGAACCTCCCAGCAGGCGGCCAAGAGCACAGAGGCTATGGGATCCAGGCCTCTGTGAACTAACACCAGAGAGCCCACATCATGAAAATGTGAACAACCCAGCCGTTGGAACCTCAGAGCAGAAGGCCCACATCCCCATGGAGATGGGATCCTAAGAGGAGTGCCCAAGCATCATTGGGCTCACTAAGAAAAGTTGGTGAGCCCAGCAGTTAGGGCCTGACGCAAGAGGGCCCTCATCACCGGTGGGAGGAGATTCCCAGCACGCTCCAACTGCCACCACATGGCTGACTTCACCAAGGCAATGTGTGCCAGCCATGCAGGAGTGACCTATCAGCAGAGGGTTTCCCTCACAGAAGGGTGAGGAACACAGCCAGGAACAGACTTTCACTAGGGCGTCCACATAACCACGTGGATGAGAACCAGGCAGGAGTGTCCTCACACTAGTGGGGCCACATCATCAAAAGGTGAGGAACCCAGCAAAGGTGGCCACAAACCAGAGGACCCACATCACCAAGGGGTTGAGAGTGAGGTAGGTGTCTGGACGGGCATATTTAACACTCATTTCCCACCAGGAAGAGGAATTAACCAAAGGCTCAGCATGCCCTGCCAGAAGCAGATTAGGGCCTGAAGCAGTCTTGCGGGTTTGCAGCCAGCTCACAAGAAAGCGAGTTGAAGAAAGGAGCTCAGGGGCCCTGTAATTCACAAACCTGCAGAGTTATAAATGACAGATAACATCCAAAAATATATTGAAGTAAGGCTGCGAAGAGGACTTGAAAGCGGGGCAGAATTTCAGGAAACCGATTTCAGGAGGTAGACTGGATTTGCATTTAAAGCATAGGAAAAGAGGCAGAACATCGACAATGATGCACTTGGCAAAAAAGGGCGTATGAGTTTGTTCCTGAATATATTCAGGAATAAACCCATACGCCCTTTTTGGCAAACCAAGCAAGCTTGCAATGGAAATCCGAACTACTATGAAGTGTCACTTCCCCCCGGTCTAAAGGGCCATCTGAAAAAAGTGTAAAATCCAGAAAGGCAAGATAGGCCATGGGGGAAAAGGAGCCTTGTTATGCTGATGGGCGGGATATAAACTGCAAACAGCCACTCTGGAGAAGTGTATGGTGTTTCCTGATACATCTGAAAAACAAAACAACAGAGTCTAGGGCATTTCCACTTATGGTCCTATAGCTTAGGGAAATTAAAATCAAAAAGACACAGCCAAAAAAAAAAAAAGACACAGCCACCCCAAAATTTGGGACGGCTCTGTTTAGAAGAACCTCTTCTACCGTACAAGTTAAATATCCCAGAGAACAAATAATTGATAAAGAAGTTGCAGTACTTACGTACAACAGAATAGCACTCAGCAATGAAATCTGTGTCACCAGGCCTGTACCAGCATAATGAGTGGATTGAGGCACGATGATTCTAAGTGAAATAAGTCACACAGAAAAAGAAACATCATAAGGTATCACTAATACACGCAATGTAAACTTGGCTACACATGAACTGAATTACAAAACAGAACAGGGTCTCAAGTTTAGAAAACCAACTTATGCTTGCTTAAGGGGAAAGGTGAGTTGGGGTGCTGCATAAAACCAGAGTTTGAAATTAGCACAGATACCGTTCCATAAGGCAAATATGTAACAGACAAAACCTACCCCTTGCTCAACGAAATGGACTCAGAAATGAGGTATCACCTCACACCTGTTAGAATGGGCATCATCTGAAAATCTACAAACAACAAATGCTGGAAAGGGTGTGGAGAAAAGGAACCCTCTTCCACTATTGTTGGGAATATAAATTGATACAGTCACTATGGAGAACAATATGGAGTTTCTTAAAAAACTAATAATAGAATTACCATATGATACAGCAATCCCAGTACTGGACATATACCCAGACAAAACCATAAATCGAAAAGAGACATTCACCGCAATGTTCATTGCATCACTATTTACAATATCGAGGTAATGGAAGCAACCTAAATGCCCACAGACAGACGAATGCATAAAGATGTGGTACATATATAAAATGGAATATTACTAAGCCATGAAAGGAATGAAATTGGGTCATTTGTAGAGTCGTCGATGGATCTAGAGACTGTCATACAGAGTGAAGTAAGTCAGAAAGAGAAAAACAAATCTTGTATATTCATGCATATATGTGGAACCTAGAAAAACTGTACAGATTAACCATTTTGCAAGGCATAAATAGAGCAACAGATGTAGACAACAAACGTATGGAAAACAAGGGGGGAAAGCTCTTGGGGGGGTGGTGGTGGGAGGAGTTGAGAGATTGGGATTGGCATGTAAACATTTATATGTATAAAATAGATAACCAATAAGAACCTGCTGTATAAAAATATAAAATAAAATTCAAAATTAAAAAGAAATAAAATTTAAAAAATAAAACAGAAAAAACAATTATTCCCTTCACATACATGTATTTATATGAATAAATTATTTCCATGCTTATATCTGTAAATACGAAAAAGAGGAATAAAATCTACCTTGAACCAAAAATGAAAAAGAGAAAAAAAAAAACAGAACCCACCAGTTACACAGAGGAAAACTGTAGCAGGGCACTTGCTCCAGTTGTAAACAATTCTGAAGTTGGTCAGTGGTGGGGAATCGTCTCCCATTCAGCCAGCAGCCCCCACACAACAAGCGTCCTCATTGCAAGGCTGGGGCACCGTGCCGAGGCATCTGTGAGTAAACGTGAGCTGAGCCCCAGGCCAGTTGCTGCTGAACTGTTCCCACCCTTCCCAGGTAAAACACCTGAATATATACAAGGACTTGAAAGCCTAGAGGAAGGGCCATGGAGCCACACGAGTGACAGCATGCCAGCTGACTTGGTGCCTGCAGGCCAACCAGGATGGTCCTGGCCCTGGGTGCTCTTCTGGAAGATTTCCATTTCCCTGCCTGAGATACTCGTCCTGTCCCTGCCCCCACTGTTTTTTTCCTTCCTCACCTCTGCCCAGGGAGAAATTCCAGCAGCAGGTATGGGTGACACATCCTCTTCTTTAGCAGGTGGCAGCCTGGCAACTGCTGCAGAAAGTCCAGCAGAGCCCCACTCACACTGGGCCACCCACAAAGCCGTGGCCTCTCCCTCCCTCCCACCAGCCCAGCCCCGAGACTGCTGACAGGGCAGAGAAAATGGCGTCAGGCACAGCTGCAGGGGCTCTTGCTGCCTGGAGTGGTATTTATATTGATCTCAACCCAGGCACACCTGGGGAGGGCTGGCCAGCACGATAAGGCTGCCCAGGTCAGCCAATCATCACCCCTCAGGGGCTCACAGTTGCAGAAAATGGAACTTGCTGAACCGGCCAGGTCCAAGGAAGAGGTGTGGGCTCCTGAGAGTCAGGATAGACAAGGGGCTGCAGCTTTGGCTTGTTTTCTAATAATTTTATCTGGCCCATGAGTGGGAGACAACTTCAAGAAAACCCTCTCCTAATGAGAGGAACCCAGGAGTCAGGGAGAGGAGGGGTGGGTGGTGGTTGGAGACAGAGTCCTGCTGCCCCGGGTGCAGTGGAAGTCTCTGGAGGACCAGGTGGAGGGAGGCCACACAGAGTGATGCCCAGTGTCACAGACCTGTCGGAGCTGCTGTTTGTTAGTTCAAGTCCTGCTCTGAGGTGCTCTGTGTCAGCTCTGAGCGACAGGTGAGCTGGGGGTGCTCTTCAATGAGGGCTATGTGTACGGTTCCTGTGTGCCCAGCCCTGCCATGGTACCTGCAAGGGTAGCTCTGTATCCTGGGAGAGGCCTGACCACGAGAGCCCCGTGGGCTGGGTTGGGGGTGGGGTACCTGCCCAGGAGAGCTCCATATCCTGGGATTGGCCTGACCACGAGAGCCCCATGGGCTGCTGGGGACCTGGTAAAGGATGTCAGGACAGTCAGTGAAGCCACCGAGGATATACCTCCACTTGCTCCTGATTCCTACACCCTGCTGGTCATTCTATCAACCACCAGGACATGGTATTCTGTATTAGTCTTCAATGATGCCTTCTTTTGTATTCCATTAGTCCCAGAGTCACAAGAAATTTTGGCTTGTGAGTGGCAGGACTCAACATACAACTAAAACAATACTTCCGGGCCGTCTTGCCCCAAGGGTTCAAAAATTCCCACACCATCTTTGGGGAAAGCTTAGCTAAAGACCGAAAAGTTCTACCTCTGGAAAAGGAAAACCTCCTTCAATATGCAGACGACATTCTGATCGCCAGCCCTACTAAGGAGGCCTCTGAACTACCAAGCCAATAAAGGATAGAAGTTGTCCAAGAAAAAGCTCAAATATCACAGACTGCGGTGACCTGCCTGGGCTTCATTCTCACACAAGGTCGGAGAAGCCCATCCCAGGAAAGGGAAGAAACCATTTGCAGCCTTACCCCTTTCTAAAACTAGAAGACAGCTTAGGGGTTCCTGGGGAGGCCAGGGTTTGCTGCTTCTGGATCCCTAACTACAGTCTACTAGCTGGGCCTCTATATGAAACACTGAAAGGAAAAGATGATGATCCTTTTGAACAGAATCCAGAAGTGACCTTTCAAGAATGGAAAGAGCAGTCAATTCAGACCCTTGCCCTGGAACTCTCTAATTGAGCTAAACCCTTTGACCTTTCCATTCCCGGTGAAAGGTGAATCGCCATTGGAGAATTAGTGCAAAAACTGGGACCACTTGAAATGGAACAACGCAAGAATGCCATCCAGGTAGGATAAACTACAGTCACCAAGGGGCTTGGCCCACTGCCACATCTGGCCAAGATACTGGCGGTATCTAAAAACCTGGAAATCAGCAGCCCAAAAGGCCACCTCCCTCCTAAGGGAAAAGGACCCCACGTGGTGATTCTAATCACCAACCATGCCCTGAAGTTGCAGGGTTCGCTCCGTGGGCACACCGACCTCGAGTGAGGAGGCCCTCCAACTCCAACATCCAGAGAGATAACCGGGGGCAACAGGGCACCATGACGACTCGTGTGAACATCACTTGACCTGGAGTTTCTCTCATAAAACAACAATAGTGTGTCCCGAAGGAGTAGACTACTGCTTGCAGAACTTACTGCACCCGGAGGGGAGCTAATAATCTTGGCGGGGGAACCGTATATCACACTGTCACCATAGAAGAGCCTACAGACACCGTGATGATGGTGGCCAATAAGACCGGCTGGACTCCTGTTTACTTCAAAAGGCTGTTGACTCAGTGGCCATCATGGTCCTTGATCACCACTGACCCTGGACTGTCTGGGAGTTGAGCGGGCAGGGCTCTGACACCTGGTGCTGTTTCTACGTTAATTCAGGGGCCTAATTGAAGAAAGAGCAGGCTACTGGTCAGAGCATCTAGGCTGGCAGAAACGGTCAGCCTAAGGTGGCCGAACAAATTTGGGGCGGGGTGAAACCGGCCCCCACAGCATCTCTGCACATCTCTTTCCTGGACCCTTAAAGGTCATTAGAATCTATAACACTTCCAATGCTGGTGCTCAGGCGGACGAGCAGGGAGACAGGGGTCCTGGGGCCAATCAACGTCACCTGGAGGCTGCTGGGGAGAAGTTCTGACCCTCATCCCCTGGTATGAGGGCTCCCAACTCAGCACTCAGCAGTTACAGAAGAAGGGTCTGCACCCTCAGCACTCCAAGAATGAGGAACAGGACAAAAGGCAGAGGAGGGTTTTGTCCCCAGCAAAGCCCATTAAAAATCTCTGGGAGATAAAAATAGAATCTGGGCAATAAAGTCAAGTCTGACCTTTTTTATCCTTTGTGCTTTGTCTAATTTCACATGCTCCTAGGGTCCCGCATGCAGAGGTTCCACACCCGGCACTTCAGACCAGATTTCCTAGTGCAGAATGGCTGGGTCGACACCTCAGCTCCTGGAGCCCAGTGCAGACTTCGAGATATAGAGCCTGAGCTGCAGCCAACCCGGCCCTTGAGAGCTCCGCCCCCTCCCTCCCACTGACTCTGACAGGATCTCTACACAGCAGCCCAGCCCACAGCCCACGGGGTAGTGCATGCTCTCACCTCTCCATTCTCTGATCAAAATATAAAGTTTCCTTTGCTTGGGAACCAAACTCAGTCTCGATCTGTTGGCCCCAATGACACTGGGCAGGGGGACACTTGTTGGGGTCCACTCTGGAGGATCAGTAACAGAAATTGAGACTATTGTAACTTCAATGAACAGATGTGTGAGCCAAACTGTAGTTAACATAGAACAGTTTGTAAGGCTCGGGTAAAATAAGATGTTTCTAACACTTCCATTTGATATTTCCATCACTTTATTATAAGCAAGTTCAGTGAAAAGGTTTGTCTTATTTGTCAGGTCAATATTAGAGAAATGAAGTGATTTCTTTCCAAGGATGTACATCTAATAATCTTGGTTAAAGCTTCAATCTTGTTTTAAATGCTTTTCCATTGAAAATGATACCTCTCTTTCAGCTCCCCCATTTCTGAGAAGTATAAAATCTTATAATTTATTATTACCAAAGGGGAAAGGTGGGAGGAGGGATAAATTAACAGTTTGGAATTAACACATACACACTGCTATGTATAAAATAGATCATCAACAAGGAACTACTGTATAGCACAGGGAACTACACTCAATATTTTGCAATAACCTATAAGGGGAAATAATCGGAAAAAGAATAGATATTTTTATTGACATCATCTATCAATGACAGTTAAAGTGTAACGTAAGGGAAGCCGGTGGTGAGTGCTTCTGACCCTGAAGACTTCAATCATCTAAAGTTTGGACTCTGCCTACTTCCCAAGGCCCTTAATGAACATATGTGTAGCCGTAGCTTAAAAAATTCCCCAGTTTGGGTTTCGGGGAGACACTGATTTTGAAAAAGCCCTGGTGTTCTCCTTACATGAATGGGACTCTTCCTACTGCTAAAACATGTCTGTCACACCCAGAGGATGGTATACCGTCAGATCGGCAAGAGTTTGGAAAAGGCATCTCATCTCCTCATCTCCTGGTGCTCGGGTTCACCCCTCCAGCGTCTTTACTAACAGTCTCCCCACTTGGAGATGTCAGCACTGTCAACATCCTGTTGCGTACAGTTTGGAATTTGTCCAGAGGATGAAGCGGAAGGATGAGGAACAATGAGAGACAAGTCCTAGGTGTTCAGACAGGCACATGTCACTCTAATTTCCAATCAGGAAGACGAATTGACCAAAGGCTAGGGTTGCCCATGGAAAGAGTATAGGGCTTGAGGAAATCCCACTGCTTTGTGGCCAGTTCCCATAAACACAAGTTGAACAATGGAACTCAGGGGCAGTAAAATTCACGAAACTGCAGAGTTGAAAATATCTATCACTGAAAAATGTCTTGAGGAAAGTCAGAGAAAAGGATTGGTAAGCAAGGGAGAATGGCAGGAAAGGGATTTGAGGAGGTAGAAAGGACTCGCCATTACGCACAAGAAAAGGGGCTGAACATTGCCAACATTGCAGTTGGCCAAAAAGGCTGTATGCGTTTTTTTCTGTATATATTCAAGAAAAGAGCATACACTTTTTTAGCCAACCAAACAGGTGGGCACTGGAAATCAATACTACAAAAGATATCACTTCGCATCGGTCAGAAGAGCCATCCTCATAAAGTGTAAACACCAGAAATGCAGGACAGGGCAAGGAGAAGAGGGAGCCCTGTGAGGCTTATAGTGGAAATGTATATTACCAACGGCCATTCTGGAGAAGTGTATTGTGTTTACTAAAGCATCTAAAAAATGAGCCACAGAGCATAGGGCACTTGCACTCATGGGCGTATATCTTGGGAAAAACAAAAATCGAGAGGACACAGGCACCCCAATGTTTACCACCTCTCTGTTTAAAAGATCCTCGACTAGGATATAACTTAAATGTCTCTGGAGGGAAAAAATGGATAGAGATGTGGTACTTATGTAGAGTGGAATATTACTCAGCCTGGAAATCAATGAAATATGGCCAGTTGTAACAACTCCAGAGGAGTTACGTATGATCATTCTAAGTGACATAATTCAAAAAGAAAAAGACACATATCATAAGATATCACTTAAACATGGAATCCAAAATGGCTACACATGAAATAAATTACAAAACAAAAACATAGTCAAATATGTAGAAAACACGCGTAAGGCTGCTAAACGGGAAAGGTGGGGAGGGGTGAGGCATCATCCAGGAGGTTGAAATTAGCAAAGATACCATTCCAAATACCAAACTGATAATCAACAAGGCCTACACGGTAGCTAAAAGAACTGCACTCAGCACACTCAAGTCACCGGAAAAGAATATCTATGACTGGTAAGAATCTGAAAAAGAATTTATTGATGTCTCTCTGTACGTGAATCAAGTGGATGTACAGCAGCAAGAAACAGAGCTTTGAAAATCAGCTGTAACCAATATAGTAATAAATTGAAAAAAATAAACGACAGAGAGACAGAGAAAACCTCTTACAACTTTTCCTCAGGGACGGTGATGCAACGTGGATTGAACACATCTAGACCCACAGCAGGATGAGACATAAGGCTGGAAACTGTTCGCGCTAAGAGAAATGTGAGGTTGGGTGAGGAAATACACACCCTTTAAAGTAATACTACCTGGTACCCATTCAATGGGTCCCAAATCTGCAGGTTCAAGGAATCTTCCTACAGCTAAAACATGCATGCAAAACCCAGAGGACTGTACACCATGTGATCGGGAGATGTGTCTAAAATGCACCTCATTTATCCTCTCCTGGTGCTCCTGTTCATCATTCCAGCCACGTTACTTAGAATCTCCCCACTTAGAGAATCAGCACATTTAAACTTCTGTTTCACACATTTTGCAAATTGTGAGGAGGATGAACGGGAAGAGGGGGAACCAATGAGAGAATAGTTGTAGGGGTTTGGGCGGGCACATGTCACTCTAATTTCCCATTAACAATAAGAATTAAAAAAAGGCTCAGCCCGCCTCGCCGGAGCCAAAATAGGGCCTGAAGCAATCCTGTGGCTTTGAGGCCAGCTCACAAAAGAGCAACTTAAAAAATGGAGCTCAGGGTCACTGCAATTCACAAACCTACAGAGTTATAAATGAAAACTAACGTCCAAAAATATGTTGAGGTAAGGCAAAGAAGAGGATCTGAATGCAAGACAGAATTGCAAGAAACAGATTTCAAGAGATAGATTGGACTCGTCTTTAAAGCACATGAAAAGCGGCAGAATTTCGACAATGATGCAGTTGGCCCAAAAGGGAGTATGCGTTTTTTCCTGAATATGTCCAGGAAAAAACGCATACGCACTTTATGGGCAAGCAAGCAAGCAAGCAATGCAAATGTGCACAACAAAGAAGTCTCATTTCCCACCGGTCAAAAGGGCCATCCGAAAAAATTGTAAAAACCAGAAATGCAGGACAGGCCATGGAGAACAGGGAGCCTTTATACGCTGATGGAGAGTGTGTGAACTGCCGAGAGCCACTCTGGAGAAGTGTATGGTGGTTCCTAAATCATCTAAAAAACAGAGCTACAGAGCATAGGGCACTTCCAATCATGGAAGTATATCTAGGGAAGTCTAAAAATCAACAAGACACAAACACACCACAGTTTAGGGCTACTCTGTTTACAAGAACCTCAACTTCAGTACACCTTAAATATCCCAGGAAAGAGAACAATGGATAAAGAAAATGTGGTACTTATGTACAATGGAATATCTCTTCACCATGAAATCAATGTAATAAGGCTAGTAGAAGGATAAAGAGTAGATTTAGGTCCGATAATACTACTTGAAATAAGTCAAACAGAAAAAGAAACATATCATAAGATATCACTTATAGAGGGAGGATAAATATGGCTGCACAAAAAATGAATTATAAAACAGAACAGTGTCTCACATTTAGAAAACACACTTATGTCAGCCTAAGGGGAAAGGAGAGGTGGGGTGATGCATAAAACCAGAGTTTGAAATTAGCACAGATACCGTTCAATAAACCAAATAGGTATTAGACAAGATCTACACCTTGCTCAATGAACTGGCCTCAACACACCCTATACATCGCAGAGAACTATATCTGAGTAATAAGAATCTTAAAACCCATGTATTGATATATCTCCATAAGGGAATCAAGTGTGTGCAGAGTGGCACAAACACAGCAGTGAAAATGAGCTAAACCCCATTATAGAAATAAATTTTAAAACCAAAACGCAGAAACAATGAAAGAGAGAAAAATTCTTACAAAATTCGCTCAGGGGCTGTGATGCAACATGGAATGACCACATATAAACCCACAGCTGGATAAGATATAAGGCTGGACACTTGGGGCTGAGAGGATTGGTGAGCTTTGGTGAGCAACTGCCGAAAGTTTAATGCAATACTTCATGCTACTCATTCCAAGGGTCCCAACACTCCAGGTTGAAGGGAATCTTCCTACAGCTAAACCATGCATGGGAAATCCAGCGGATGGTATACCATATGATTGGGAAAGGTTTCTAAAACGCACCTCATTTTCCTCTCCTGGGGCTCCGGATCAACATTCCAGCCACTTTACTAACAACATCTCCACATGGAGAGTCAATGCCTTTAAGTTCCGGTATCGCACAGTCTGCAGTTAGAGCGGAGGATGAATGGAAATAGGGGGAACCAGTGAGAAAATAGCTGTAGCGGTTTCAATGGGCACATGTCACTCTAATTTCACATCAGGAAGAAGAATTAACCAAAGGCAGAGCAAGGCGCCCCAGAAGAAGAATAGGGCCTGAAGAACTCCTGTGGATATGAGGAAAGATCACAAAAATAAGAACTGAAAATTAGAGCTAAGGGCCACTGCAATTCAAAAACCTGCAGAGTTATAAAGGCCAACTATTTTCCAAGAGTATACTGAGGTAAGGCTATGAAGAGGCACTGACAGCAAGGCAGAATTGCAGGAAACTGATTTCAGGCGGTAGACTGGAATTGCATGTAAAGCATAGGAAAAGAGGAAGAACGTCCACAATGATGCACTTGGCCAAAAAGGGCGTATGCATTTTTTCCTGAATATATTCAGGAAAAAACGCATACGCCGTTTTTGGCAAACCAAGCAAGCTTGCAAAGGAAATTTGCACTACAATGAAGTCTCACTGCCCCCCGGTCAAAAGGGCCATCTGAAAAAAGTGTAAAATCCAGAAAGGCAGGACAGGCCATGCAGAACTGGGAGCCTTGTTATGCTGATGGGCGGGATGTACATTGCCAACAGCCACTCTGGAGAAGTGTATGGTGTTTCCCGAAATATCTAAAAAGCAAAGCAACAGAGCCTAGGGCACTTCCACTTATGGTCCTATAGCTTAGGGAAATTAAAATCAAAAAGACACAGCCACCCCAAAGTTTGGGACGGCTCTGTTTACAAGAACCTCGTTTACGGTACAAGTTCAATATCGCAGAAAGCGAAAAATGGATAAAGAAGTTGTGGTACTTACGTACAATGCAATATCACTCAGCAATGAAATCTATGTCATCAGGCCCGTAGCAGCATAAAGAGTGGATTCAGGTACGATGATTCTAAGTGAAATAAGTCACACAGAAAAAGAAACATCATAAGATATCATTAATACACGGAATGTAAACTTGGCTACACAGGAACTGAATTACAAAACAGAACAGGGTCTCAAATGTGGAAAACCAATTTATGCTTGCTTAAGGGGAAAGGTGGGTTGGGGTGCTACATAAAACAAGAGATTGAAATTAGCACAGATACCGTTCCATAAGCCAAATATGTAATAGACAAGAGCTACTCCTTGCTCAGCGAAGTGGACTGAACACACCATATTAAACGCCTAAGAATATACCTGACTAGTAAGGATCTTAAAACCTATGGATTTATATGTCTCCAAAAGAGAATCAAGTGTGTGTACAGCGGTATAAACGCAGCAGTGATAGGATTGGTGAGGTTCAGTGAGCAAATGCAGACCCTTTGAAGTCATATTGCATGGTACCCATTCCATGGGTCTCAACTCTTCAGGTTTAAGGGATTCTTCCTTCATCTAAAACATGCATGTGGAACCCAAAGTATGATCCACCATGTGATCGGGAAACATGTTCAAATGTGTCTCAGTTTTTGTCCTCTGGTACTTGGGTGCAACATTTCAGATGCTTTACTAACACTCCGCCCACTTGGAGAGTCAGTGCCTTTAACCTCCTGTTTGGCCCAGTTGCAATTTCTGCGGAAGATGAACAGGAATAGGGAGAACCAATGAGAGACTAGCTGGAGGTGTCTGGACGGGCAAATTTAACTCTCATTTCCCACCAGGAAGAGGAATTAAACAAAGGCTCAGCGTGCCGTGCCGGAACCACACTAGGGCCTGAAGCAATCCTGCGGTGTTGCGGCCAGCTCACAAGAAAGCGAGTTGAAGAAAGGAGCTCAGGGGCACTGTAATTCACAAACCTGCAGAGTTATAAATGACAGCTATCGTCCAAAAATATACTGAAGTAAGGCTGCCAAGAGGACTTGAAAGCGGGGCAGAATTGCAGGAAACCGATTTCAGGAGGTAGACGGGAATTGCATGTAAAGCATAGGAAAAGAGGCAGAACGTCCACAATGATGCACTTGGCCAAAAAGGGCATATTCATTTTTTCCTGAATATATTCAGGAAAAAACGCATACACCCTTTTGGGCCAACCAAGCAAGCTTGAAAAGGAAATCTGCACTACAATGAAGTCTCACTGCCCCCCGGAAAAAAGGGCCATCTGAAAAAAGTATAAAATCCAGAAAGGCAGGACAGGCCATGGAGAACTGGGAGCCTTGTTATGCTGATGGGTGGGATGTAAATTGCCAACAGCCACTCTGGAGAAGTGTATGGTGTTTCCTGAAACATCTAAAAAACAAAGCAAGAGAGCCTAGGGCACATCCACTTATGGTACTATAGCTTAGGGAAATTAAAATCAAAAAGACACAGCCACCCCAAAGTTTGGGACGGCTCTGTTTACAAGAACCTCGTTTACGGTACAAGTTCAATATCACAGAAAGCGAAAAATGGATAAAGAAGTTGTGGTACTTACATACAATGCAATATCACTCCGCAATGAAATGTATGTCATCAGGCCCGTAGCAGCATAATGAGTGGATTGAGGTACGATGATTCTAAGTGAAATAAGTCACACAGAAAAAGAAACATCATAAGATATCACTACTACACGGAATGTAAACTTGGCTACACAGGAACTGAATTACAAAACAGAACAGGGTGTCAAATGTAGAAAACCAACTTATGCTTGCTTAAGGGGAAAGGTGAGTTGGGGTGCTGCATAAAACTAGAGATTGAAATAAGCACAGATACCATTCCATAAGCAAAATATATAATAGACAAGAACTACTCCTTGCTCAACGAAGTGGACTCAACAACACATATTAAACACCTAAGAATATACCTGACTAGTAAGAACCTTAAAACCTATGGATTTATGTGTCTCCGAAAGAGAATCAAGCGTGTGTACAGTGGCATAAACGCAGCATTGATAGGATTGGTGTGGTTCGGTGAGCAAATGCAGACCCTTTGAAGTCATATTGCATGGTACCCATTCCATGGGTCTCAAATCTCAAGGTTTAAGGGATTCTTCCTTCAGCTAAAACATGCATGTGGAACCCAGAGTATGATCCACCATGTGATCGGGAAACGTGTTCAAATGTGTCGCAGCTTTCGTCCCCTGGTACTCGGGTGAAACATTCCAGACGCTTTACTAACACTCTCCCTACTTGGAGAGTCAGTGCCTTTAACCTCCTGTTTGGCCCAGTTTGCAATTTCTGCTCAAAATGAACAGGAATAGGGAGAACCAATGAGACACTAGCTGGAGGTGTCTGGACGGGCAAATTTAACTCTCATTTCCCACCAGGAAGAGGAATTAACCAAAGGCTTAGCGTGCAGTGCCAGAACCACACTAGGGCCTGAAGCAATCCTGCGGTGTTGCGGCCACCTCAAAAGAAAGCGAGTTGAAGAAAGGAGCTCAGGGACACTGTAATTCACAAACCTGCAGAGTTATAAATGACAGCTATCGTCCAAAAATATATTGAAGTAAGGCTGCCAAGAGGACTTGAAAGTGGGGCAGAATTGCAGGAAACCGATTTCAGGAGGTAGACTGGAATTGCATGTAAAGCATAGGAAAAGAGGCAGAACGTCCACAATGATGCACTTGGCCAAAAAGGGCGTATGCGTTTTTTCCTGAATATATTCAGGAAAAAAATCATACGCACTCTTTGCCACCCAAGCAAGCTTGCAAAGGAAATCTGCACTACAATGAAGTCTCACTGCCCCCAGATCAAAAGGGCCATCTGAAAAAAGTGTAAAATACAGAAAGGCAGGACAGGCAATGGAGAACTGGGAGCCTTGTTATGCTGATGGGCGGGATGTAAATTGCCAACAGCCACTCTGGAGAAGTGTATGGTGTTTCATGAAACATCTAAAAAACAAAGCAACAGAGCCTAGGGCACTTCCACTTATGGTCCTATAGATTAGGGAAATTAAAATCAAAAAGACACAGCCACTCCAAATTTTGGGACGGCTCTGTTAACAAGAACCTCGTTTACGGTACAAGTTCAATATCACAGAAAGCAAAAAATGGATAAAGAAGTTGTGGTACTTACGTACAATGCAATATCACTCAGCAATGAAATCTATGTCATCAGGCCCGTAGCAGCATAATGAGAGATACAGGTACGATGATTCTAAGTGAAATAAGTCACACAGAAAAAGAAATATCATAAGATATCACTACTACACGGAATGTAAACTTGGCTACACAGGAACTGAATTACAAAAGAGAACATGGTCTCAAATGTAGAAAACCAACTTATTCTTGCTTAAGGGGAAAGGTGAGTTGGGGTGCTGCATAAAACCAGAGATTGAAATGAGCACAGATACTGTTCCATAAGCCAAATATGTAATAGCCAAGAGCTACTCCTTGCTCAGCGAAGTGGACTCAACATCCCATATTAAATGCGTAAGATATACCTGACTAGTAAGAATCTTAAAACCTATGGATTTATATGTCTCCGAAAGAGAATCAAGCGTGTGTACAGCAGCATAAACGCAGCAGTGATAGGATTGGTGAGGTTCGGTGAGCAAATGCAGACCCTTTGAAGTCATATTGCATGGTACCCATTCGATGGGTCTCAACTCGCCAGGTTTAAGGGATTCTTCCTTCAGCTAAAACATGCATGTGGAACCCAGAGTATGATCCACCGTGTGTTCGGGAAACGTGTTCAAATGTGTATCATTTTGCGTCCCCTGGTACTCGGGTGCAACCTTCCAGACGCTTTACTAACAATCTCCCCACTTGGAGAGTCAGTGCCTTTAACCTCCTGTTTGGCCCAGTTTGCAATTTCTGCGGAAAATGAACAGGAATAGGGAGAACCAATTAGAGACAAGCTGGAGGTGTCTGGACGGGCAAATTTAACTCTCATTTCCCACCAGGAATAGGAATTAACCAAAGGCTCAGCGTGACGTGCCGGAACCACACTAGGGCCTGAAGCAATCCTGCAGTGTTGCGGCCAGCTCACAAGAAAGCGAGTTGAAGAAAGGAGCTCAGGGGCACTGTAATTCACAAACCTGCAGAGTTATAAATGACAGCTATCGTCCAAAAATATATTGAAGTAAGGCTGCCAAGAGGACTTGAAAGCGGGGCAGAATTGCAGGAAACGGATTTCAGGAGGTAGACTGGAATTGCATGTAAAGCATTGGAAAAGAGGCAGAACGTCCACAATGATGCACTTGACCAAAAAGGGCGTATGCGTTTTTTCCTGAATATATTCAGGAGAAAACGCATACGCACTTTTTGGCCAAACAAGCAAGCTTGCAATAGAAATCTGCACTACAATGAAGTCTCACTTCCCCCCCGGTCAAAAGGGCCATCTGAAAAAAGTGTAAAATCCAGAAAGGCAGGACAGGCCATGGAGAAATGGGAGCCTTGTTATGCTGATGGGCGGGATGTAAATTGCCAACAGCCACTCTGGAGAAGTGTGTGGTGTTTCCTGATACATCCAAAAAACAAAGCAACAGAGCCTAGGGCACTTCCACTTATGGTCCTATAGCTTAGGGCAATTAAAATCAAAACGACACAGCCACCCCAAAGTTTGGGACAGCTCTGTTTACAAGAACCGCATTTACGGTACAAGTTCAATATCACAGAAAGCGAAAAATGGATAAAGAAGTTGTGGTACTTACATACAATGCAATATCACTCAGCAACAAAATCTATGTCATCAGGCCCGAAGCAGCATAATGAGTGGTTTCAGGTACGATGATTCTAAGTGAAATAAGTCACACAGAAAAAGAAACATCATAAGATATCACTACTACACAGAATGGAAACTTGGCTACACAGGAACTGAATTACAAAACAGAACAGGGTTTCAAATGTAGAAAACCAACTTATGCTTGCTTAAGGGGAAAGGTGAGTTGGGGTGCTGCATAAAACCAGAGATTGAAATGAGCACAGATACCGTTCCATAAGCCAAATATGTAATAGACAAGAGCTACTCCTTGTTCAACGAAGTGGACTCAACACCCCATATTAAACGACTAAGAATATACCTGACTAGTAAGAATCTTAAAACCTATGGATTTATATGTCTCCGAAAGAGAATCAAGCGTGTGTACAGCGGCACAAATGCAGCAGTGATTCGATTGGTGAGGTTTGGTGAGCAAATGCAGACCCTTTGAAGTCATATTGCATGGTACCCATTCCACGGTTCTCAACTCTCCAGGTTTAAGGGATTCTTCCTTCAGCTATAACATGCATGTGGAACCCAGAGTATGATCCACCATGTGATCGGGCAGCGTGTTCAAATGTGTCTCAGTTTTCGTCCAATGGTACTCGTGTGCAACATTCCAGACGCTTTACTAACACTCTCCAAACTTGGAGAGTCAGTGCCTTTAACCTCCTGTTTGGCCCAGTTTGCAATTTCTGCGTAAGATGAACAAGAATAGGGAGAACCAATCAGAGACTAGTTGGAGGTGTCTGTACGGGCAAATTTAACTCTCATTTCCCACCAGGAAGAGGAATTAACCAAAGGCTAAGCGTGCCGTGTCGGAATCACACTAGGGCCTGAAGCAATCCTGCGGTGTTGCGGCCAGCTCACAAGAAAGGGAGTTGAAGAAAGGAGCTCAGGGGCACTGTAATTCACAAATCTGCAGAGTTATAAATGACAGCTATTGTCCAAAAATATATTGAAGTAAGGCTGCCAAGAGGACTTGAAAGTGGGGCAGAATTGCAGGAAACCGATTTCAGGAGGTAGACTGGAATTCCATGTAAAGCATAGGAAAAGAGGCAGAACGTCCACAATGATGCACTTGGCCAAAAAGGGCGTATGCGTTTTTTCCTGAATATATTCAGGAAAAAAAGCATACGCACTCTTTGCCACCCAAGCAAGCTTGCAAAGGAAATCTGCACTACAATGAAGTCTCACTGCCCCCAGATCAAAAGGGCCATCTGAAAAAAGTGTAAAATACAGAAAGACAGGACAGGCAAATGGAGAACTGGGAGCCTTGTTATGCTGATGGGCGGGATGTAAATTGCCAACAGCCACTCTGGACAAGTGTATGGTGTTTCCTGAAACATCTAAAAAACAAAGCAACAGAGCCTAGGGCACTTCCACTTATGGTCCTATAGATTAGGGAAATTAAAATCAAAAAGACACAGCCACTCCAAATTTTGGGATGGCTCTGTTAACAAGAACCTCGTTTACGGTACAAGTTCAATATCACAGAAAGCAAAAAACGGATAAAGAAGTTATGGTACTTACGTACAATGCAATATCACTCAGCAATGAAATCTATGTCATCAGGCCCGTAGCAGCATAATGAGAGATACAGGTACGATGATTCTAAGTGAAATAAGTCACACAGAAAAAGAAACATCATAAGATATCACTACTACACGGAATATAAACTTGGCTACACAGGAACTGAATTACAAAAGAGAACAGGGTCTCAAATGTAGAAAACCAACTTATTCTTGCTTAAGGGGAAAGGTTAGTTGGGGTGCTGCATAAAACCAGAGATTGAAATGAGCACAGATACCGTTCCATAAGCCAAATATGTAATAGCCAAGAGCTACTCCTTGCTCAGCGAAGTGGACTCAACATCCCATATTAAACGCGTAAGCATATACCTGACTAGTAAGAATCTTAAAACCTATGGATTTATATGTCTCCGAAAGAGAATCAGGCGTGTGTACAGCTGCATAAACGTAGCAGTGATAGGATTGGTGAGGTTCGGTGAGCAAATGCAGACCCTTTGAAATCATATTGCATGGTACCCATTCCATGGGTCTCAACTCTCCAGGTTTAAGAGATTCTTCCTTCAGCTAAAACATGCATGTGGAACCCAGAGTATGATCCACCGTGTGATCGGGAAACGTGTTCAAATGTGTCTCAGTTTTCGTCCCCTGGTACACAGGTGCAACATTCCAGAAGCTTTACTAACACTCTCCAAACTTGGAGAGTCAGTGCCTTTAAACACCTGTTTGGCCCAGTTTGCAATTTCTGCGTAAGATGAACAGGAATAGGGAGAACCAATGAGAGACTAGCTGCAGGTGTCTGGACGGGCAAATTTAACTCTCATTTCCCACCAGGAAGAGGAATTAACCAAAGGCTCAGCGTGCCATGCCGGAACCACACTAGGGCCTGAAGCAATCCTGCGGTGTTTCGGCCAGCTCACAAGAAAGCGAGTTGAAGAAAGGAGCTCAGGGGCACTGTAATTCACAAACCTGCAGAGTTATAAATGACAGCTATCGTCCAAAAATATATTGAAGTAAGTCTGCCAAGAGGACTTGAAAGTGGGGCAGAATTGCATGAAACCGATTTCAGGAGGTAGACTGGAATTCCATGTAAAGCATAGGAAAAGAGGCAGAACGTCCACAATGATGCACTTGGGCAAAAAGTGCGTATGCGTTTTTTTCTGAATATATTCAGGAAAAAACGCATACGCACTTTTTGGCCAGCCAAGCAAGCTTGTAAAGGAAATCTGCACTACAATGAAGTCTCACTGCCCCCCCAGTCAAAAGGGCCATCTGAAAAAAGTGTAAAATCCAGAAAGTCAGGACAGGCCATGCAGAACTGGGAGCCTTGTTATGCTGATGGGCGGGATGTAAATTGCCAACAGCCACTCTGGAGAAGTGTATGGTGTTTCCTGGTACATCTAAAAAACAAAGCAACAGAGCCTAGGGCACTTCCACTTATGGTCCTATAGCTGAGGGAAATTAAAATCAAAAAGACACAGCAACCCCAAAGTTTGGGACGGCTCGGGTTACAAGAACCTCCTTTACGGTACAAGTTCAATATCACAGAAAGCGAAAAATGGATAAAGAAGTTGTGCTACTTACATACAATGCAATATCACTCAGCAATGAAATCTAGGTCATAAGGCCCATAGCAGCATAATGAGTGGATTCAGGTACGATGATTCTAAGTGAAATAAGTCACACAGAAAAAGAAACATCATAAGATATCACTACTACACGGAATGGAAACTTGGCTACACAGGAACTGAATTACAAACCAGAACAGGGTCTCAAATGTAGAAAACCAACTTATGTTTTCTTAAGGGGAAAGGTAAGTTGGGGTGCTGCATAAAACCAGAGATTGAAATGAGCACAGATACCGTTCCATAAGCCAAATATGTAATAGACAAGAGCTACTCCTTGCTCAATGAAGTGGATTCAACACCCCATATTAAACGCCTAAGAATATACCTGACTAGTAAGAATCTTAAAACCTATGGATTTATATGTCTCCGAAAGAGAATCAAGCATGTTTACAGCGGCATAAACGCAGCAGTGATAGGATTGGTGAGGTTCGGTGAGCAAATGCAGACCCTTTGAAGTCATATTGCATGGTACCCATTCCATGGGTCTCAACTCTCCAGGTTTAAGGGATTCTTCCTTCAGCTAAAACATGCATGTGGAACCCAGAGTATGATCCACCGTGTGATCGGAAACGTGTTCAAATGTGTCTCATTTTCCGTCCCCTGGAACTCAGGTGCAACATTCCAGACGCTTTACTAACACTCTCCAAACTTGGAGAGTCAGTGCCTTTAACCTCCTGTTTGGCCCAGTTTGCAATTTCTGCGTAAGATGAACAGGAATAGGGAGAACCAATGAGAGACTAGCTGGAGGTGTCTGGACGGGCAAATTTAACTCTCATTTCCCACCAGGAAGAGGAATTAACCAAAGGCTCAGCGTGCCATGCCGGAACAACACTAGGGCCTGAAGCAATCCTGCAGTGTTGCAGCCAGCTCACAAGAAAGCGAGTTGAAGTAAGGAGCTCAGGGGCACTGTAATTCACAAACCTGCAGAGTTATAAATGACAGCTATCGTCCAAAAATATATTGAAGTAAGGCTGCCAAGAGGACTTGAAAGTGGGGCAGAATTGCAGGAAACCGATTTCACGAGGTAGACTGGAATTCCATGTAAAGCATAGGAAAAGAGGCAGAACGTCCACAATGATGCACTTGGCCAAAAAGGGCGTATGCGTTTTTTTCTGAATATATTCAGGAAAAAATGCATACGCACATTTTGGCCAGCCAAGCAAGCTTGCAAAGGAAATCTGCACTACAATGAAGTCTCACTGCCCCCCCCCCGGTCAAAAGGGCCATCTGAAAAAATTGTAAAATCCAGAAAGGCAGGACAGGCCATGGAGAACTGGGAGCCTTGTTATGCTGATGAGCGGGATGTAAATTGCCAACAGCCACTCTGGAGAAGTGTATGGTGTTTCCTGAAACATCTAAAAAACAAAGCAACAGAGCCAAGGGCATTTCCACTTATGGTCCTATAGCTTAGGGAAATTAAAATCAAAAAGACATAGCCACTCCAAAGTTTGGGATGGCTCTGTTTACAAGAACCTCGTTTACGGTACAAGTGCAATATCGCAGAAAGTGAAAAATGGATAAAGAAGTTGTGGTACTTACGTACAATGCAATATCACTCAGCAATGAAATCTATGTCATCAGGTCCGTAGCAGCATAATGAGTGGATTCAGGTACAATGATTCTAAGTGAAATAAGTCACACAGAAAAAGAAACATCATAAGATATCACTACTACACGGAATGTAAACTTGGCTACACAGGAACTGAATTACAAAACAGAACAGGGTCTCAAATGTAGAAAACCAAGTTATGCTTGCTTAAGGGGAAAGGTGAGTTGGGGTGCTGCATAAAGCCAGAGATTGAAATTACACAGATACCGTTACATAAGGCAAATATGTAATAGACAAGAGCTACTCCTTGCTCAACGAAGTGGACTCAACACCCCATATTAAACGCCTAAGAATATACCTGACTAGTAAAAATTTTAAAACCTATGGATTTATATGTCTCCAAAAGAGAATCAAGCGTGTGTACAGTGGCATAAACGCAGCAGTGATAGGATCGGTTAGGTTCGGTGAGCAAATGCAGACCCTTTGAACTCATATTGCATGCTACCCATTCCATGGGTCTCAACTCTCCAGGTTTAAGGGATTCTTCCTTCAACTTAAACATACATGTGGAACACAGAGTATGATCCACCATGTGATCGGGAAATGTGTTCAAATGTGTCTCAGTTTTCGTCTCCTGGTACTCTGGTGCAACATTCCAGACGCTTTACTAACACTCTCCCCACTTGGAGAGTCACTGCCTTTAACCTCCTGTTTGGCCCAGTTTGCAATTTCTGCGGAAAATGAACAGGAATAGCGAGAACCCATGAGAGACTATCTGGAGGTGTCTGAACGGGCAAATTTAACTCTCATTTCCCACCAGGAAGAGGAATTAACCAAAGGCTCAGCATGCTGTGCCAGAACCACACTAGGGTATGAAGCAATCCTGCGGTGTTGCGGCCAGCTCACAAGAAAGCGAGTTGAAGAAAGGAGCTCAGGGGCACTCTAATTCACAAACCTGCAGAGTTATAAATGACAGCTATCGTCCAAAAATATATTGAAGTAAGGCTGCCAAGAGGACTTGAAAGCGGGGCAGAATTGCAGGAAACGGATTTCAGGAGGTAGACTGGAATTGCATGTAAAGCATTGGAAAAGAGGCAGAACGTCCACAATGATGCACTTGACCAAAAAGGGCGTATGCGTTTTTTCCTGAATATATTCAGGAGAAAACGCATACGCACTTTTTGGCCAAACAAGCAAGCTTGCAATAGAAATCTGCACTACAATGAAGTCTCACTTCCCCCCCGGTCAAAAGGGCCGTCTGAAAAAGTGTAAAATCCAGAAAGGCAGGACAGGCCATGGAGAACTGGGAGCCTTGTTATGCTGATGGGCGGGATGTAAATTGCCAACAGCCACTCTGGAGAAGTGTGTGGTGTTTCCTGATACATCCAAAAAACAAAGCAACAGAGCCTAGGGCACTTCCACTTATGGTCCTATAGCTTAGGGCAATTAAAATCAAAACGACACAGCCACCCCAAAGTTTGGGACGGCTCTGTTTACAAGAACCTCATTTACAGGACAAGTTCAATATTGCAGAAAGTGAAAAATGGATAAAGAAGATGTGGTACTTACGTACAATGCAATATCACTCAGCAATGAAATCTATGTCATCAGGCCCATAGCAGCATAAAGAGTGGATTCAGGCATGATGATTCTAAGTGAAAAAAGCCACAGAGAAAAAGAAACATAATAAGATATCACTAATACACGAAATGTAAACTTGGCTACACAGCAACTGAATTACAAAACAGAACAGGGTCTCAAATGTAGAAAACCAACTTATGCTTGCTTAAGGGAAACGGTGAGTTGGGGTGCTGCATAAAACCAGAGATTGAAATGAGCACAGATACCATTCCATAAGCCAAATATGTAATAGACAAGAGCTACTCCTTGCTCAACGAAGTGGACTCAACACCCCATATTAAACGCCTAAGAATATACCTGACTAGTATGAATCTTAAAACCTATGGATTGATATGGCTCCGAAAGAGAATCAAGCATGTGTACAGCGACATAAACGCAGCAGTGATAGGACTGGTGAGGTTCGGTGAGCAAATGCAGACCCTTTGAAGTCACATTGCATGGTACCCATTCCATGGGTCTCAACTCTCCAGGTTTAAGGGATTCTTCCTTCAGCTAAAACATGCATGTGGAACCCAGAGTATGATCCACCGTGTGATCGGGAAACGTGTTCAAATGTGTCTCAGTTTTCATCCCCTGGTACTCGGGTGCAACATTCCAGACGCTTTACTAACACTCTCCCCACTTGGAGAGTCAGTGCCTTTAACCTCCTGTTTGGCCCAGTTTGCAATTTCTGCGGAAAATGAACAGGAATAGGGAGAACCAATGAGAGACTAGCTGGAGGTGTCTGGACGGGCAAATTTAACTCTCATTTCCCACCAGGAAGAGGAATAAAACAAAGGCTCAGCGTGCCATGCCGGAACCACACTAGGGCCTGAAGCAATCCTGTGGTGTTGCGGCCAGCTCACAAGAAAGCGAGTTGAAGAAAGGAGCTCAGGGGCACTGTCATTCACAAAACTGCAGAGTTATAAATGACAGCTATCGTCCAAAAATATATTGAAGTAAGGCTGCCAAGAGGACTTGAAAGTGGATCAGAATTGCAGGAAACCGATTTCAGGTGGTAGACTGGAATTGCATGTAAAGCATAGGAAAAGAGGCAGAACGTCCACAATGATGCACTTGGCCAAAAAGGGCGTATGCGTTTTTTCCTGAATATTCAGGAAAAAACGCATACGCACTTTTTGGCCAACCAAGCAAGCTTGCAAAGGAAATCTGCACTACAATGAAGTCTCACTGCCCAACCCCGCCGGTCAAAAGGGCCATCTGAAAAAAGTGTAAAATCCAGAAAGCCAGGACAGGCCATGGAGAACTGGGAGCCTTGTTATGCTGATGAGCGGGATGTAAATGGCCAACAGCCACTCTGGAGAAGTGTATGGTGTTTCCTCAAACATCCAAAAAACAAAGCAACAGAGCCTAGGGCACTTCCACTTATGGTCCTCTAGCTTAGGGAAATTAAAATCAAAAAGACACAGCCAGCCCAAAGTTTGGGACGGCTCTGTTTACAAGAACCTCGTTTACGGTACAAGTTCAATATCACAGAAAGTGAAAAATGGATAAAGAAGTTGTGGTACTTACGTACAATGCAATATCACTCAGCAATGAAATCTATGTCATCAGGCCCGTAGCAGCATAATGAGTGCATTCAGGTACGATGATTCTAAGTGAAATAAGTCACACAGAAAAAGAAACATCATACGATATCACTAATACACGGAATGTAAACTTGGCTACACAGGAACTGAATTACAAAACAGAACAGGGTCTCAAATGTAGAAAACCAACTTATGCTTGCTTAAGGGGAAAGGTGAGTTGGGGTGCTGCATAAAACCAGAGATTGAAATTAGCACAGATACCGTTCCATAAGCAAATTATGTAATAGACAAGAGCTACTCCTTGCTCAACGAAGTGGATTCAACACCCCATATTAAACGCCTAAGAATATACCTGACTAGTAAGAATCTTAAAACCTATGGATTTATATGTCTCTGAAAGAGAATCAAGCGTGTGTACAGCGGCATAAACACAGCAGTGATAGGATTGGTGAGGTTCGGTGAGGAAATGCAGACCCTTTGAAGTCATATTGCATGGTACCCATTCCATGGGTCTCAACTCTCCAGGTTTAAGGGATTCTTCCTTCAGCTAAAACATGCATGTGGAACCCAGAGTATGATCCACCATGTGATCGGGAAACGTGTTCAAATGTGTCTCAGTTTTCGTCCCCTGGTACTCGGGTACAACATTCCAGACGCTTTACTAACACTCTCCCCACTTGGAGAGTCAGTGCCTTTAACCTCCTGTTTGGCCCAGTTTGCAATTTCTGCAGAAAATGAACAGGAATAGGGAGAACCAATGAGAGACTAGCTGGAGGTGTCTGGACGGGCAAATTTAACTCTCATTTCCCACCAGGAAGAGGAATTAACCAAAGGCTCAGCGTGCCATGCCAGAACCACACTAGTACCTGAAGCAGTCCTGCAGTGTTGCGGCCTGCTCACAAGAAAGCGAGTTGAAGAAAGGAGCTCAGGGGCACTGTCATTCACAAACCTGCAGAGTTATAAATGACAGCTATCGTCCAAAAATATATTGAAGTAAGGCTGCCAAGAGGACTTGAAAGTGGGGCAGAATTGCAGGAAACCGATTTCAGGAGGTAGACTGGAATTGCATGTAAAGCATAGGAAAAGAGGCAGAACGTCCACAATGATGCACTTGGCCAAAAAGGGCGTATGCGTTTTTTCCTGAATATATTCATGAAAAAACGCATACGCCCTTTTTGGCCAACCAAGCAAGCTTGCAAAGGAAATCTGCACTACAATGAAGTCTCACTGCCCCCCGGTCAAAAGGGCCATCTGAAAAAAGTGTAAAATCCAGAAAGGCAGGACAGGCCATGAAGAACTGGGAGCATTTTTATGCTGATGGGCGGGATGTAAATTGCCAACAGCCACTCTGGAGAAGTGTATGGTGTTTCCAGAAACATCCAAAAAACAGAGCAACAGAGCCTAGGGCACTTCCACTTATGGTCCTATAGATTAGGGAAATTAAAATCAAAAATACAAAGCCGCCCCAAAGTTTGGGACGGCTCTGTTTACAAGAACCTCATTTACGGTACACGTTCAATATCACAGAAAGCGAAAAATGGATAAAGAAGTTATGGTACTTACGTACAATGCAATATAACTCAGCAATGAAATCTATGTCATCAGGCCCATAGCAGCATAAAGAGTGGATTCAGTTATGATGATTCTAAGTGAATAAGTCACACAGAAAAAGAAACATCATAAGATATCACTAATACACAGAATGTAAACTTGGCTACACAGGAACTGAATTATAAAACAGAACAGGGTCTCAAATGTAGAAAACCAACTTATGCTTGCTTAAGGGGAAAGGTGAGTTGGGGTGCTGCATAAAGCCAGAGATTGAAATTAGCACAGATACCGTTCCATAAGCCAAATATGTAATAGACAAGAGCTACTCCTTGCTCAACGAAGTGGACTCAACACCCCATATTAAACGCCTAAGAATATACCTGACTAGTAAGACTCTAAAACCTATGGATTGATATGTCTCCGAAAGAGAATCAAGGGTGTGTACAGCAGCATAAACGCAGCAGTGATAGGATTGGTGAGGTTCGGTGAGCAAATGCAGACCCTTTGAAGTCATATTGCATGGTACCCATTCCATGGGTCTCAACTCTTCAGGTTTAAGGGATTCTTCCTTCAGCTAAAACATGCATGTGGAACCCAGAGTATGATCCACCGTGTGATCGGGAAACGTGTTCAAATGTGTCTCAGTTTTCGTCCCCTGGTACTCGGGTGCAACATTCCAGATGCTTTACTAACACTCTCCCCACTTGGAGAGTCAGTGCCTTTAACCTCCTGTTTGGCCCAGTTTGCAATTTCTGCAGAAATTGAACAGGAAGAGGGAGAACCCATGAGAGACTAGCTGGAGGTGTCTGGACGGGCAAATTTAACTCTCATTTCCCACGAGGAAGAGGAATTAACCAAAGGCTCAGCGTACCATGCCGGAACAACACTAGGGCCTGAAGCAATCCTGCAGTGTTGCAGCCAGCTCACAAGAAAGCGAGTTGAAGAAAGGAGCTCAGGGGCACTGTAATTCACAAACCTGCAGAGTTATAAATGACAGCTATCGTCCAAAAATATATTGAAGTAAGGCTGCCAAGAGGACTTGAAAGTGGGGCAGAATTGCAGGAAACCGATTTCACGAGGTAGACTGGAATTCCATGTAAAACATAGGAAAAGAGGCAGAACGTCCACAATGATGCACTTGGGCAAAAAGTGCGTATGCGTTTTTTTCTGAATATATTCAGGAAAAAACGCATACGCACTTTTTGGCCAGCCAAGCAAGCTTGTAAAGGAAATCTGCACTACAATGAAGTCTCACTGCCCCCCCAGTCAAAAGGGCCATCTGAAAAAAGTGTAAAATCCAGAAAGTCAGGACAGGCCATGCAGAACTGGGAGCCTTGTTATGCTGATGGGCGGGATGTAAATTGCCAACAGCCACTCTGGAGAAGTGTATGGTGTTTCCTGGTACATCTAAAAAACAAAGCAACAGAGCCTAGGGCACTTCCACTTATGGTCCTATAGCTGAGGGAAATTAAAATCAAAAAGACACAGCAACCCCAAAGTTTGGGACGGCTCGGGTTACAAGAACCTCCTTTACGGTACAAGTTCAATATCACAGAAAGCGAAAAATGGATAAAGAAGTTGTGCTACTTACATACAATGCAATATCACTCAGCAATGAAATCTAGGTCATAAGGCCCATAGCAGCATAATGAGTGGATTCAGGTACGATGATTCTAAGTGAAATAAGTCACACAGAAAAAGAAACATCATAAGATATCACTACTACACGGAATGGAAACTTGGCTACACAGGAACTGAATTACAAACCAGAACAGGGTCTCAAATGTAGAAAACCAACTTATGTTTTCTTAAGGGGAAAGGTAAGTTGGGGTGCTGCATAAAACCAGAGATTGAAATGAGCACAGATACCGTTCCATAAGCCAAATATGTAATAGACAAGAGCTACTCCTTGCTCAATGAAGTGGATTCAACACCCCATATTAAACGCCTAAGAATATACCTGACTAGTAAGAATCTTAAAACCTATGGATTTATATGTCTCCGAAAGAGAATCAAGCATGTTTACAGCGGCATAAACGCAGCAGTGATAGGATTGGTGAGGTTCGGTGAGCAAATGCAGACCCTTTGAAGTCATATTGCATGGTACCCATTCCATGGGTCTCAACTCTCCAGGTTTAAGGGATTCTTCCTTCAGCTAAAACATGCATGTGGAACCCAGAGTATGATCCACCGTGTGATCGGAAACGTGTTCAAATGTGTCTCATTTTCCGTCCCCTGGAACTCAGGTGCAACATTCCAGACGCTTTACTAACACTCTCCAAACTTGGAGAGTCAGTGCCTTTAACCTCCTGTTTGGCCCAGTTTGCAATTTCTGCGTAAGATGAACAGGAATAGGGAGAACCAATGAGAGACTAGCTGGAGGTGTCTGGACGGGCAAATTTAACTCTCATTTCCCACCAGGAAGAGGAATTAACCAAAGGCTCAGCGTGCCATGCCGGAACAACACTAGGGCCTGAAGCAATCCTGCAGTGTTGCAGCCAGCTCACAAGAAAGCGAGTTGAAGTAAGGAGCTCAGGGGCACTGTAATTCACAAACCTGCAGAGTTATAAATGACAGCTATCGTCCAAAAATATATTGAAGTAAGGCTGCCAAGAGGACTTGAAAGTGGGGCAGAATTGCAGGAAACCGATTTCACGAGGTAGACTGGAATTCCATGTAAAGCATAGGAAAAGAGGCAGAACGTCCACAATGATGCACTTGGCCAAAAAGGGCGTATGCGTTTTTTTCTGAATATATTCAGGAAAAAATGCATACGCACATTTTGGCCAGCCAAGCAAGCTTGCAAAGGAAATCTGCACTACAATGAAGTCTCACTGCCCCCCCCCCCGGTCAAAAGGGCCATCTGAAAAAATTGTAAAATCCAGAAAGGCAGGACAGGCCATGGAGAACTGGGAGCCTTGTTATGCTGATGAGCGGGATGTAAATTGCCAACAGCCACTCTGGAGAAGTGTATGGTGTTTCCTGAAACATCTAAAAAACAAAGCAACAGAGCCAAGGGCATTTCCACTTATGGTCCTATAGCTTAGGGAAATTAAAATCAAAAAGACATAGCCACTCCAAAGTTTGGGATGGCTCTGTTTACAAGAACCTCGTTTACGGTACAAGTGCAATATCGCAGAAAGTGAAAAATGGATAAAGAAGTTGTGGTACTTACGTACAATGCAATATCACTCAGCAATGAAATCTATGTCATCAGGTCCGTAGCAGCATAATGAGTGGATTCAGGTACAATGATTCTAAGTGAAATAAGTCACACAGAAAAAGAAACATCATAAGATATCACTACTACACGGAATGTAAACTTGGCTACACAGGAACTGAATTACAAAACAGAACAGGGTCTCAAATGTAGAAAACCAAGTTATGCTTGCTTAAGGGGAAAGGTGAGTTGGGGTGCTGCATAAAGCCAGAGATTGAAATTACACAGATACCGTTACATAAGGCAAATATGTAATAGACAAGAGCTACTCCTTGCTCAACGAAGTGGACTCAACACCCCATATTAAACGCCTAAGAATATACCTGACTAGTAAAAATTTTAAAACCTATGGATTTATATGTCTCCAAAAGAGAATCAAGCGTGTGTACAGTGGCATAAACGCAGCAGTGATAGGATCGGTTAGGTTCGGTGAGCAAATGCAGACCCTTTGAACTCATATTGCATGCTACCCATTCCATGGGTCTCAACTCTCCAGGTTTAAGGGATTCTTCCTTCAACTTAAACATACATGTGGAACACAGAGTATGATCCACCATGTGATCGGGAAATGTGTTCAAATGTGTCTCAGTTTTCGTCTCCTGGTACTCTGGTGCAACATTCCAGACGCTTTACTAACACTCTCCCCACTTGGAGAGTCACTGCCTTTAACCTCCTGTTTGGCCCAGTTTGCAATTTCTGCGGAAAATGAACAGGAATAGCGAGAACCCATGAGAGACTATCTGGAGGTGTCTGAACGGGCAAATTTAACTCTCATTTCCCACCAGGAAGAGGAATTAACCAAAGGCTCAGCATGCTGTGCCAGAACCACACTAGGGTATGAAGCAATCCTGCGGTGTTGCGGCCAGCTCACAAGAAAGCGAGTTGAAGAAAGGAGCTCAGGGGCACTCTAATTCACAAACCTGCAGAGTTATAAATGACAGCTATCGTCCAAAAATATATTGAAGTAAGGCTGCCAAGAGGACTTGAAAGCGGGGCAGAATTGCAGGAAACGGATTTCAGGAGGTAGACTGGAATTGCATGTAAAGCATTGGAAAAGAGGCAGAACGTCCACAATGATGCACTTGACCAAAAAGGGCGTATGCGTTTTTTCCTGAATATATTCAGGAGAAAACGCATACGCACTTTTTGGCCAAACAAGCAAGCTTGCAATAGAAATCTGCACTACAATGAAGTCTCACTTCCCCCCCGGTCAAAAGGGCCGTCTGAAAAAGTGTAAAATCCAGAAAGGCAGGACAGGCCATGGAGAACTGGGAGCCTTGTTATGCTGATGGGCGGGATGTAAATTGCCAACAGCCACTCTGGAGAAGTGTGTGGTGTTTCCTGATACATCCAAAAAACAAAGCAACAGAGCCTAGGGCACTTCCACTTATGGTCCTATAGCTTAGGGCAATTAAAATCAAAACGACACAGCCACCCCAAAGTTTGGGACGGCTCTGTTTACAAGAACCTCATTTACAGGACAAGTTCAATATTGCAGAAAGTGAAAAATGGATAAAGAAGATGTGGTACTTACGTACAATGCAATATCACTCAGCAATGAAATCTATGTCATCAGGCCCATAGCAGCATAAAGAGTGGATTCAGGCATGATGATTCTAAGTGAAAAAAGCCACAGAGAAAAAGAAACATAATAAGATATCACTAATACACGAAATGTAAACTTGGCTACACAGCAACTGAATTACAAAACAGAACAGGGTCTCAAATGTAGAAAACCAACTTATGCTTGCTTAAGGGAAACGGTGAGTTGGGGTGCTGCATAAAACCAGAGATTGAAATGAGCACAGATACCATTCCATAAGCCAAATATGTAATAGACAAGAGCTACTCCTTGCTCAACGAAGTGGACTCAACACCCCATATTAAACGCCTAAGAATATACCTGACTAGTATGAATCTTAAAACCTATGGATTGATATGGCTCCGAAAGAGAATCAAGCATGTGTACAGCGACATAAACGCAGCAGTGATAGGACTGGTGAGGTTCGGTGAGCAAATGCAGACCCTTTGAAGTCACATTGCATGGTACCCATTCCATGGGTCTCAACTCTCCAGGTTTAAGGGATTCTTCCTTCAGCTAAAACATGCATGTGGAACCCAGAGTATGATCCACCGTGTGATCGGGAAACGTGTTCAAATGTGTCTCAGTTTTCATCCCCTGGTACTCGGGTGCAACATTCCAGACGCTTTACTAACACTCTCCCCACTTGGAGAGTCAGTGCCTTTAACCTCCTGTTTGGCCCAGTTTGCAATTTCTGCGGAAAATGAACAGGAATAGGGAGAACCAATGAGAGACTAGCTGGAGGTGTCTGGACGGGCAAATTTAACTCTCATTTCCCACCAGGAAGAGGAATAAAACAAAGGCTCAGCGTGCCATGCCGGAACCACACTAGGGCCTGAAGCAATCCTGTGGTGTTGCGGCCAGCTCACAAGAAAGCGAGTTGAAGAAAGGAGCTCAGGGGCACTGTCATTCACAAAACTGCAGAGTTATAAATGACAGCTATCGTCCAAAAATATATTGAAGTAAGGCTGCCAAGAGGACTTGAAAGTGGATCAGAATTGCAGGAAACCGATTTCAGGTGGTAGACTGGAATTGCATGTAAAGCATAGGAAAAGAGGCAGAACGTCCACAATGATGCACTTGGCCAAAAAGGGCGTATGCGTTTTTTCCTGAATATTCAGGAAAAAACGCATACGCACTTTTTGGCCAACCAAGCAAGCTTGCAAAGGAAATCTGCACTACAATGAAGTCTCACTGCCCAACCCCGCCGGTCAAAAGGGCCATCTGAAAAAAGTGTAAAATCCAGAAAGCCAGGACAGGCCATGGAGAACTGGGAGCCTTGTTATGCTGATGAGCGGGATGTAAATGGCCAACAGCCACTCTGGAGAAGTGTATGGTGTTTCCTCAAACATCCAAAAAACAAAGCAACAGAGCCTAGGGCACTTCCACTTATGGTCCTCTAGCTTAGGGAAATTAAAATCAAAAAGACACAGCCAGCCCAAAGTTTGGGACGGCTCTGTTTACAAGAACCTCGTTTACGGTACAAGTTCAATATCACAGAAAGTGAAAAATGGATAAAGAAGTTGTGGTACTTACGTACAATGCAATATCACTCAGCAATGAAATCTATGTCATCAGGCCCGTAGCAGCATAATGAGTGCATTCAGGTACGATGATTCTAAGTGAAATAAGTCACACAGAAAAAGAAACATCATACGATATCACTAATACACGGAATGTAAACTTGGCTACACAGGAACTGAATTACAAAACAGAACAGGGTCTCAAATGTAGAAAACCAACTTATGCTTGCTTAAGGGGAAAGGTGAGTTGGGGTGCTGCATAAAACCAGAGATTGAAATTAGCACAGATACCGTTCCATAAGCAAATTATGTAATAGACAAGAGCTACTCCTTGCTCAACGAAGTGGATTCAACACCCCATATTAAACGCCTAAGAATATACCTGACTAGTAAGAATCTTAAAACCTATGGATTTATATGTCTCTGAAAGAGAATCAAGCGTGTGTACAGCGGCATAAACACAGCAGTGATAGGATTGGTGAGGTTCGGTGAGGAAATGCAGACCCTTTGAAGTCATATTGCATGGTACCCATTCCATGGGTCTCAACTCTCCAGGTTTAAGGGATTCTTCCTTCAGCTAAAACATGCATGTGGAACCCAGAGTATGATCCACCATGTGATCGGGAAACGTGTTCAAATGTGTCTCAGTTTTCGTCCCCTGGTACTCGGGTACAACATTCCAGACGCTTTACTAACACTCTCCCCACTTGGAGAGTCAGTGCCTTTAACCTCCTGTTTGGCCCAGTTTGCAATTTCTGCAGAAAATGAACAGGAATAGGGAGAACCAATGAGAGACTAGCTGGAGGTGTCTGGACGGGCAAATTTAACTCTCATTTCCCACCAGGAAGAGGAATTAACCAAAGGCTCAGCGTGCCATGCCAGAACCACACTAGTACCTGAAGCAGTCCTGCAGTGTTGCGGCCTGCTCACAAGAAAGCGAGTTGAAGAAAGGAGCTCAGGGGCACTGTCATTCACAAACCTGCAGAGTTATAAATGACAGCTATCGTCCAAAAATATATTGAAGTAAGGCTGCCAAGAGGACTTGAAAGCGGGGCAGAATTGCAGGAAACCGATTTCAGGAGGTAGACTGGAATTGCATGTAAAGCATAGGAAAAGAGGCAGAACGTCCACAATGATGCACTTGGCCAAAAAGGGCGTATGCGTTTTTTCCTGAATATATTCATGAAAAAACGCATACGCCCTTTTTGGCCAACCAAGCAAGCTTGCAAAGGAAATCTGCACTACAATGAAGTCTCACTGCCCCCCGGTCAAAAGGGCCATCTGAAAAAAGTGTAAAATCCAGAAAGGCAGGACAGGCCATGAAGAACTGGGAGCATTTTTATGCTGATGGGCGGGATGTAAATTGCCAACAGCCACTCTGGAGAAGTGTATGGTGTTTCCAGAAACATCCAAAAAACAGAGCAACAGAGCCTAGGGCACTTCCACTTATGGTCCTATAGATTAGGGAAATTAAAATCAAAAATACAAAGCCGCCCCAAAGTTTGGGACGGCTCTGTTTACAAGAACCTCATTTACGGTACACGTTCAATATCACAGAAAGCGAAAAATGGATAAAGAAGTTATGGTACTTACGTACAATGCAATATCACTCAGCAATGAAATCTATGTCATCAGGCCCATAGCAGCATAAAGAGTGGATTCAGTTATGATGATTCTAAGTGAATAAGTCACACAGAAAAAGAAACATCATAAGATATCACTAATACACAGAATGTAAACTTGGCTACACAGGAACTGAATTATAAAACAGAACAGGGTCTCAAATGTAGAAAACCAACTTATGCTTGCTTAAGGGGAAAGGTGAGTTGGGGTGCTGCATAAAGCCAGAGATTGAAATTAGCACAGATACCGTTCCATAAGCCAAATATGTAATAGACAAGAGCTACTCCTTGCTCAACGAAGTGGACTCAACACCCCATATTAAACGCCTAAGAATATACCTGACTAGTAAGACTCTAAAACCTATGGATTGATATGTCTCCGAAAGAGAATCAAGGGTGTGTACAGCAGCATAAACGCAGCAGTGATAGGATTGGTGAGGTTCGGTGAGCAAATGCAGACCCTTTGAAGTCATATTGCATGGTACCCATTCCATGGGTCTCAACTCTTCAGGTTTAAGGGATTCTTCCTTCAGCTAAAACATGCATGTGGAACCCAGAGTATGATCCACCGTGTGATCGGGAAACGTGTTCAAATGTGTCTCAGTTTTCGTCCCCTGGTACTCGGGTGCAACATTCCAGATGCTTTACTAACACTCTCCCCACTTGGAGAGTCAGTGCCTTTAACCTCCTGTTTGGCCCAGTTTGCAATTTCTGCAGAAATTGAACAGGAAGAGGGAGAACCCATGAGAGACTAGCTGGAGGTGTCTGGACGGGCAAATTTAACTCTCATTTCCCACGAGGAAGAGGAATTAACCAAAGGCTCAGCGTACCATGCCGGAACAACACTAGGGCCTGAAGCAATCCTGCAGTGTTGCAGCCAGCTCACAAGAAAGCGAGTTGAAGAAAGGAGCTCAGGGGCACTGTAATTCACAAACCTGCAGAGTTATAAATGACAGCTATCGTCCAAAAATATATTGAAGTAAGGCTGCCAAGAGGACTTGAAAGTGGGGCAGAATTGCAGGAAACCGATTTCACGAGGTAGACTGGAATTCCATGTAAAACATAGGAAAAGAGGCAGAACGTCCACAATGATGCACTTGGGCAAAAAGTGCGTATGCGTTTTTATCTGAATATATTCAGGAAAAAATGCATACGCACTTTTTGGCCAGCCAAGCAAGCTTGCAAAGGAAATCTGCACTACAATGAAGTCTCACTGCCCCCCCCCCCCCGGTCAAAAGGGCCATCTGAAAAAATTGTAAAATCCAGAAAGGCAGGACAGGCCATGGAGAACTGGGAGCCTTGTTATGCTGATGGGCGGGATGTAAATTGCCAACAGCCACTCTGGAGAAGTGTATGGTGTTTCCTGAAACATCTAAAAAACAAAGCAACAGAGCCAAGGGCACTTCCACTTATGGTCCTATAGCTTAGGGAAATTAAAATCAAAAAGACATAGCCACTCCAAAGTTTGGGACGGCTCTGTTTACAAGAACCTCGTTTACGGTACAAGTGCAATATCGCAGAAAGTGAAAAATGGATAAAGAAGTTGTGGTACTTACGTACAATGCAATATCACTCAGCAATGAAATCTATGTCATCATGCCCGGAGCAGCATAATGAGTGGATTCAGGTACAATGATTCTAAGTGAAATAAGTCACACAGAAAAAGGAACATCATAAGATATCACTACTACACGGAATGTAAACTTGGGTACACAAGAACTGAATTACAAAACAGAACAGGGTCTCAAATGTAGAAAACCAAGTTATGCTTGCTTAAGGGGAAAGGTGAGTTGGGGTGCTGCATAAAACCAGAGATTGAAATTACACAGATCCCGTTACATAAGGCAAATATGTAATAGACAAGAGCTACTCCTTGCTCAACGAAGTGGACTCAACACACCATATTAAACGCCTAAGAATATACATGACTAGTAAAAATTTTAAAACCTATGGATTTATATGTCTCCAAAAGAGAATCAAGCATGTGTACAGTGGCATAAACGCAGCAGTGATAGGATCGGTTAGGTTCGTTGAGCAAATGCAGACCCTTTGAACTCATATTGCATGGTACCCATTCCATGGGTCTCAACTCTCCAGGTTTAAGGGATTCTTCCTTCAACTAAAACATACATGTGGAACCCAGAGTATGATCCACCATGTGATCAGGAAATGTGTTCAAATGTGTCTCAGTTTTCGTCCCCTGGTACTCGGGTGCAACATTCCAGACGCTTTACTAACACTCTCCCCACTTGGAGAGTCACTGCCTTTAACCTCCTGTTTGGCCCAGTTTGCAATTTCTGCGGAAAATGAACAGGAATAGCGAGAACCCATGAGAGACAATCTGGAGGTGTCTGAACAGGCAAATTTAACTCTCATTTCCCACCAGGAAGAGGAATTAACCAAAGGCTCAGCGTGCTGTGCCGGAACCACACTAGGGTATGAAGCAACCCTGCGGTGTTGCGGCCACCTCACAAGAAAGTGAGTTGAAGAAAGGAGCTCAGGGGCACTGTAATTCACAAACCTGCAGAGTTATAAATGACAGCTATCGTCCAAAAATATATTGAAGTAAGGCTGCCAAGAGGACTTGAAAGCGGGGCAGAATTACAGGAAACGGATTTCAGGAGGTAGACTGGAATTGCATGTAAAGCATTGGAAAAGAGGCAGAACGTCCACAATGATGCACTTGACCAAAAAGGGCGTATGCGTTTTCTCCTGAATATATTCAGGAGAAAACGCATACGCACTTTTTGGCCAAACAAGCAAGCTTGCAATAGAAATCTGCACTACAATGAAGTCTCACTTCCCCCCCGGTCAAAAGGGCCATCTGAAAAAAGTGTAAAATCCAGAAAGGCAGGACAGGCCATGGAGAACTGGGAGCCTTGTTATGCTGATGGGCGGGATGTAAATTGCCAACAGCCACTCTGGAGAAGTGTGTGGTGTTTCCTGATACATCCAAAAAACAAACCAACAGAGCCTACGGCACTTCCACTTATGGTCCTACAGCTTAGGGCAATTAAAATCAAAACGACACAGCCACCCCAAAGTTTGGGACGGCTCTGTTTACAAGAACCGCATTTACGGTACAAGTTCAATATCACAGAAAGCGAAAAATGGATAAAGAAGTTGTGCTACTTACATACAATGCAATATCACTCAGCAACAAAATCTATGTCATCAGGCCCGCAGCAGCATAATGAGTGGATTCAGGTACGATGATTCTAAGTGAAATAAGTCACACAGAAAAAGAAACATCATAAGATATCACTACTACACAGAATGGAAACTTGGCTACACAGGAACTGAATTACAAAACAGAACAGGGTTTCAAATGTAGAAAACCAACTTATGCTTGCTTAAGGGGAAAGGTGAGTTGGGGTGCTGCATAAAACCAGAGATTGAAATGAGCACAGATACCGTTCCATAAGCCAAATATGTAATAGACAAGAGCTACTCCTTGCTCAACGAAGTGGACTCAACACCCCATATTAAACGACTAAGAATATACCTGACTAGTAAGAATCTTAAAACCTATGGATTTATATGTCTCCGAAAGAGAATCAAGCATGTGTACAGCGGCACAAATGCAGCAGTGATTCGATTGGTGAGGTTTGGTGAGCAAATGCAGACCCTTTGAAGTCATATTGCATGGTACCCATTCCACGGTTCTCAACTCTCCAGGTTTAAGGGATTCTTCCTTCAGCTAAAACATGCATGTGGAACCAAGAGTATGATCCACCGTGTGATCGGGAAATGTGTTCAAATGTGTCTCAGTTTTCATCCCCTGGTACTCGGGTGCAACATTCCAGACGTTTTACTAACACTCTCCCTACTTGGAGAGTCACTGCCTTTAACCTCCTGTTTGGCCCAGTTTGCAATTTCTGCGGAAAATGAACAGGAATAGGGAGAACCAATGAGAGACTAGCTGGAGGTGTCTGGACGGGCAAGTTTAACTCTCACTTCCCACCAGGAAGAGGAATTAACCAAAAGCTTAGCGTGCCATTCTGGAACCACACTAAGGCCTGAAGCAATCCTGCGGTGTTGCGGCCAGCTCACAAGAATGCGGGTTGAAGAAAGGAGCTCAGGGGCACTGTCATTCACAAACCTGCAGAGTTATAAATGACAGCTATCATCCAAAAATATATTGAAGTAACGCTGCCAAGAGGACTTGAAAGCGGGGCAGAATTGCAGGAAACCAATTTCAGGAGGTAGAGGGGAATTGCATGTAAAGCATAGGAAAAGAGGCAGAATGTCCACAATGATGCACTTGGCCAAAGAGGGCGTATGTGTTTTTTCCTGAATATATTCAGGAAAAAACGCATACGCCCTTTTTGGCCAACCAAGCAAGCTTGCAAAGGAAATCTGCACTACAATGAAGTCTCACTGCCCCCCGGTCAAAAGGGCCATCTGAAAAAAGTGTAAAATCCACAAAGGCAGGACAGGCCATGGAGAACTCGGAGCCTTGTTATGCTGATGGGCAGGATGTAAATTGCCAACAGCCACTCTGGAGAAGTGTATGGTGTTTCCTGGTACATCTAAAAAACAAAGCAACAGAGCCTAGGGCACTTCCACTTTTGGTCCTATAGCTTACGGAAATTAAAATCAAAAAGACACAGCCACCCGAAAGTTTGGGACGGCTCTGTTTACAAGAACCTCGTTTACGGTACAAGGTCAATATCACAGAAAGTGAAAAATGGATAAAGAAGTTGTGGTACTTACGTACAATGCAATATCACTCAGCAATGAAATCTATGTCATCAGGCCCGTAGCAGCATAATGAGTGGATTCAGGTACGATGATTCTAAGTGAAATAAGTCACACAGAAAAAGAAACATCATAAGATATCACTACTACACGGAATGTAAACTTGGCTACACAGGAACTGAATTACAAAACAGAACAGGGCCTCAAATGTCGAAAACCAACTTATGCTTGCTTAAGGGGTAATGTGAGTTGGGGTGCTGCATAAAACCAGAGATTGAAATTAGCACAGATAGTGTTCCATAAGCCAAATATGTAATAGACAAGAGCTACTCCTTGCTCATCGAAGTGGACACAACATCCCATATTAAACGCCTAATAATATACCTGACTAGTAAGAATCTTAACACCTATGGATTTATATGTCTCCAAAAGAGAATCAAGCGTGTGTACAGCGGCATAAACGCAGCAGTGATAGGATTGGTGAGGTTCGGTGAGTAAATGCAGACCCTTTGAAGTCATATAGCATGGTACCCATTCCATGGGTCTCAAATCTCCAGATTTAAGGGAGTCTTCCTTCAGCTAAAACATGCATGTGGAACCCAGAGTATGATCCACCTTGTGATCTGGAAACGTGTTCAAATGTGTCTCAGTTTTCGTCCCCTTGTACTCGGGTGTAACATTCCAGATGCTTTAGTAACACTCTCCCCACTTGGAGAGTCAGTGCCTTTAACCTCCTGTTTGGCCCAGTTTGCAATTTCTGCGGAAAATGAAGAGGAATAGGGAGAACCAATGAGAGACTAGCTGGAGGTGTCTGGACGGGCAAATTTAACTCTCATTTCACACCAGGAAGAGGAATTAACCAAAGGCTCAGTGTGCCGTGCCGGAACCACACTAGGGCCTGAAGCAGTTCTGCGGTGTTGCGGCCAGCTCACCGAAAGCGAGTTGAAGAAAGGAGCTCAGGGACACTGTCATTCACAAACCTGCAGAGTTATAAATGACAGCTATGGTCCAAAAATATATTGAAGTAAGGCTGCCAAGAGGACTTGAAAGTGGGGCAGAATTGCAGGAAACCGATTTCAGAAGGTACACGGGAGTCCCTCTTAAAGCATAGGAAAAGAGACAGAACTTGGAAAATAATGCACTTGGCAAAAAAGTGCATATGTGTTTTATCCAGAGCTCTTATAACTGAGGGGAGGAGATTCCCAGCAGGCTCCAGCTGCCACCTGAGGGCTCACGTTGCCAAGGCAACGTGAGCAAGCCAGGCAGGAATTACCTCACAGCAGAGGTCCCACCTCACAGAACGGTGAGAAACCCAGCCAACATCAGACTCTCACCAGAGGGCCCACATCACCAATGGAATGGGAACCAGGCAGGAGTGTCTTCACACCAGTGGGGCCACATCATCGAAAGGTGAGGTACTCAGCACATGTGTCCTCAAACCAGAGGACCCACATCACCAAGGGCCTCGGAGTGAGGCAGGCAGGAGTAGCCTCACAACACTGGGCCCATAGAATAAAATGTGAGGAATCCAGCAGTTGGAACCTCCCAGCAGGCGGCCCAGAGCACCGAGGCTATGGGATTCAGGCCAAAGTGAACTCACAGAAGAGGGCCCATGTCATGAAACTGAGCAACCCAACCATTGGGACCTCAGAGCATGAGGCCCACATCCCCATGGGGATGGAAATCTCGTAGGTGTGTCCTTGCACCACTGAGAACGTATCAGAAAATTTTGGGAGACCAGCAGTTAGGGCCTGACGCCAGAGGACCCTCATCACCAAGGGAAGTAGGCACCCAGCAGGCTCCAACTGCCACCAGAGGGCTGACGTCGCCAAGGTGATGTGTGCCAACCAGGCACGAATGACCTCACAGCAGATGGCCCACCTCAGAGAAGTGTGAGGAACTCAGTCAGGATCAGACTCGCACCAGAGGGCCCACATCACCAAGGGGATGGGAACCAGGCAGGAGTGTCCCCACACCAGTGGGACAACATCATCGTAAGGTGAGGATCCCAGCACATGTAGCCTCAAACCAGAGGAACCACATCACCAAGGGGTTCAGAATTAGGCTGGCAGGACCGGCCTCACAACACAGGGTCCATAGAATATAAAAGTTGAGGAATCCAGCAGTTGGAACCTCCCAGCAAGTGACCCAGAGCACCGAGGCTATGGAATCCAGGCCGCAGTGAACTCACAGCAGAGGGCCCACATCATGAACCTGTGAGCAGCCCAGCCATTGGGACCTCAGAACAGAAGGCCCACATCCCCATTCGGATGGGAACCTGGCAGGAGTGGCCTCGCACCACTTAGCACATATCAGAGAATGTTAGGAGCCCAGCAGTTAGGGCCTGACGCCAGGGGGCCCTCATAACTGAGGGGAGGAGACTCCCAGCAGGTTCCAACTGCCAACAGAGGGCCCACGTCTACAAGGTGGCATGCGCCAGCCAGGCAGTAGTGACCTCACAGCAGAGGGCCTATCTCACAGAAGGGTGAGGAACCGAGGCAGGATGAGACTCTCGCCAGAGGGCTCACAACACCAAGGGGAAGGGAACCAGTCAGGACTGTCCTCCCACCAGTGGGGCCACATCATCGAAAGGTGAGGAACCCAGCACATGCGGCCTCATATCAGAGAACATACATCACAAATGGGATGGGAGTGAGGCAGGTAGGAGTAGCCTAAAAACAGAGGGCCCAAAGAATAAAAAAGGTGAGGAATCCAGCATTTGGAACCTCCCAGCAGGCGGCCGAGAGCACAGAAGCTATGGGATGCAGGCAGCAGTGAACTAACACCAGAGAGCCCACATCATGAAACTGTGAGCAACCCAGGCGTTGGGACCTCAGAGCAGAAAGCCCACATCCCCATGGGGATGGGAACCTGACAGGAGTGTCCTGGCATCACTGGGCTCACATCAGAAAACGTGGGGAGCCCAGCAGTTAGGGCCTGATGCTAGAGGGCCGTCATCACCAAGGGCAGGAGGCTCCCAGCAGGTTCCATGTGCCAACAGAGGGCCCACGTCGCCAAGGTGATGTGTGCAAGTCAGGCAGGATTGACCTCGCAGCAGAGGGTCTACCTCACAGAAGAGTGAGGAACCCAGCCAGGATAAGACTGTCACCAGAAGGCCCACATCACCAAGGGGATGGGAACCAGGCAGGAGTGTCCTCACACCAGTGGGGCCACATCATTGAAAGTTGCGGAACCCAGCACATGTGGCCTCAAACCAGAGGACCCACATCACGAAGGGGTTGCGAGTGAGGCAGGCAGGAGGAGCATCGCAACACAGGACCCATAGAATACAAAAGTTGAGGAATCGAGCAGTTGGAACCTCCCAGCAGGCAGCCCAGAGCACAGAGGCTATGGCTTCCAGGCCAGAGTGAACTAACAGCAGAGAGCCCACATCATGAAACTGTGAACAACCCAGCCATTGGGACCTCAGAGCAGAAGGCCCACATCCCAATGGGGATGTGAACCTGGATGGAGTGTCCTCGAACCACTGGGCACACATCACAAAATGTGCGGAGCCCAGCAGTTAGGGCCTGACGCCAGAGGGCCCTCATCACCGAGGGGAGGAGGCTCCCAGCAGGCTCCAAGTCCCACCAGAGGGCTCATGTCCACAAGGCTAGGTGAGCAAGCCAGGCAGGAGTGACCTCACAGCAGACGGCCCACCTCACAGAAGGGTGAGGAACCCAGCCACGATGACTCTCAACAGAGGGCCCACATCACCAAGGGGATGTGAACCAGGCAGGAGTCTCCTAAGACCATTGGTCCCACATCATCGAAAGGTGAGGAACCCAAAACATGTGGCCTCAAACCAGACGACACACATCACGAAGGGGCTGGGAGTGAGGCAGGCAGGAGGATCCTCACAACAGAGGGCCTAAAAAATTAAAAAAGTGAGGAACCCAGCAGTTGGAACCTCCTAGCAGGCGGCCAAGAGCACAGAGGCTATGGGATCCAGGCCACAGTGAACTAACACCAGAGAGCCCACATCATGAAATTGTGATCAACCCAGCCGTTGGAACCTCAGAGCAGAAGGCCCACTTCCCCATGGAGATGGGAACCTAAGAGGAGTGCCCGAGCATCACTGGGCTCACTAAGAAAATTTGGGGAGCCCAGCAGTTAGGGCCTGACGTCAGAGGGCCCTCATCACAGAGGTGAGGAGGCTCCCAGCAGGGTCCAAGTGCCACCAGAGGGCTCATGTCAACAAGGCGAGGTGAGCAAGCCAGGCAAGAGTTACCTGATAGTAGAGGGCCCACCTCACAGATGGGTGAGGAACCCAGCCAGGATCAGACTCTCACCAGAGGACCCACATCACAAAGGGGATGGGAACCAGTCAGGTTTATCCTCACACCAGTGGGGCCTCATCATCTTAAGGTGAGGAACCCAGCACATGTGTCCTCAAACCAGAGGACCCACATCACCAAGGGCCTTGGAGTGAGGCAGGCAGGAGTAGCCTCACAACACAGGGCACATAATATAAAAAACGTGAGGATTCCAGCATTTAGACCTTCCAGCAGGCGGCCCAGAACACTGAGGCTATGGAATCCAGGCCGCAGTGAACTCACAGCAGAGGGCCCACATCATAAAATTGTGAGCAACCCAGGCGTTGGGACCTCAGCGCAGAAGGCCCACATCCCCATGGGAATGGGAACCTGGCTGGAGTGTCCTCGCACCACTGGGCGCACATCAGAAAATGTGGGGAGCCCACCATTTAGGGCCTGACGCCAGAGGGCCGTCATCACCGAGAGGAGGAGGCACCCTGCATGCTCCAACTGCCACCAGAGGGTTCACGTCTCCAAGGTGACGTGTGCCAGCTAGGCAGGAGTGACCTCACAGCAGAGGGCCTACCTCACAGAACGTTGAGGAACCCAGCCAGGATTAGACTCTCGCCAGAGGGCCTACCTCACCAAGGGGATGGGAACCAGGCAGGAGTGTCCTCACACGAGTTGGGCCACATCATCGAAAGGTGAGGAACGCAGCACATGTGGCCTCAAGCAATAGGACAGTCATCACCAAGGGGCTGGGAGTGAGGCAGGCAGGAGGAGCCTCACAACAGAGGGCACATAGGATAAAAAAGTTGAGGAATCCAGCAGTTGGAAGCTCCCAGCAGGCGGCTCAGAGCACCGATGATAAGGGATCCTTGCCAGAGTGAACTCACAGCAGAGGGCCCACATCATGGTACTGTGAGCAAGCCAGCCGTTTTGACCTCAGAGCAGAAGGCCCATATCCCCATGGGGATGGGAACATGGCAAGAGTGTCCTCACTCACTTGGCGCACATCAGATAATGTGGGGAGCCCAGCAGTTATGGCCTAAGGCAAGAGGGCCCTCATCACCGAGGGGAGGAGGATCCCAGCACACTCCAACTGCCACCAGAGGGCCCACGTCGCCAAGGTGACGTGTGCCAGACAGGCATGATTGACCTCACAGCAGAGGGCCCACCTCACAGAAGGGTGAGGAACCCAGCCACGATCAGACTCTCACCTGAGGGCCCACATCAGCAAGGGGATGGGAGCCAGTCAGGACTGTCTTCCCTCCAGTGGGGCCACATCATCGAAAGGAGCGGAACCCAGCACATGTGGCCTCAAATCAGAGGACACATATCACAAAGGGAATGGGAGTGAGGCAGGCAGGAGTAGCCTAAAAACAGAGGGCCCAAAGAATAAGAAACGTGAGGAATCCAGCAGTTGGAACCTCCCAGCAGGTGACCGAGAGCACAGAGTTATGGCATGCAGGCAGGAGTGAACTAACAGCAGAGAGCCCACATCATGAAACTGTGAGCAACCCAGGCGTTGGGACTTCAGAGCAGAAGGCCCACATCCCAATGGGGATGTGAACCTGGCTGGAGTGTCCTCGCACCACTGGGCGCACATCACAAAATGTGGGGAGCCCAGCAGTTAGGGCCTGACGCCAGAGGGCCCTCATCACCGAGGGGAGGAGGCTCCCAGCAGGCTCCAAGTCCCACCAGAGGGCTCATGTCCACAAGGCGAGGTGAGCAAGCCAGGCAGGAGTGACCTCACAGCAGACGGCCCACCTCACAGATGGGTGAGGAACCCAGCCAGGATCAGACTCTCAACAGAGGACCCACATCACCAAGGGGATGTGAACCAGGCAGGAGTCTCCTAAGACCATTGGTCCCACATCATCGATAGGTGAGGAACCCAGCACATGTGGCCTCAAACCAGACGACACACATCACGAAGGGGCTGGGAGTGAGGCAGGCAGGAGGATCCTCACAACAGAGGGCCCAAACAATTAAAAAAGTGAGGAATCCAGCAGTTGGAACCTCCCAGCAGGCGGCCAAGAGCACAGAGGCTATGGGATCCAGGCCTCTGTGAACTAACACCAGAGAGCCCACATCATGAAAATGTGAACAACCCAGCCGTTGGAACCTCAGAGCAGAAGGCCCACATCCCCATGGAGATGGGATCCTAAGAGGAGTGCCCAAGCATCATTGGGCTCACTAAGAAAAGTTGGTGAGCCCAGCAGTTAGGGCCTGACGCAAGAGGGCCCTCATCACCGGTGGGAGGAGATTCCCAGCACGCTCCAACTGCCACCACATGGCTGACTTCACCTAGGCAATGTGTGCCAGCCATGCAGGAGTGACCTATCAGCAGAGGGTTTCCCTCACAGAAGGGTGAGGAACACAGCCAGGAACAGACTTTCACTAGGGCGTCCACATAACCACGTGGATGAGAACCAGGCAGGAGTGTCCTCACACTAGTGGGGCCACATCATCAAAAGGTGAGGAACCCAGCAAAGGTGGCCACAAACCAGAGGACCCACATCACCAAGGGGTTGAGAGTGAGGTAGGTGTCTGGACGGGCATATTTAACACTCATTTCCCACCAGGAAGAGGAATTAACCAAAGGCTCAGCATGCCCTGCCAGAAGCAGATTAGGGCCTGAAGCAGTCTTGCGGGTTTGCAGCCAGCTCACAAGAAAGCGAGTTGAAGAAAGGAGCTCAGGGGCCCTGTAATTCACAAACCTGCAGAGTTATAAATGACAGATAACATCCAAAAATATATTGAAGTAAGGCTGCGAAGAGGACTTGAAAGCGGGGCAGAATTTCAGGAAACCGATTTCAGGAGGTAGACTGGATTTGCATTTAAAGCATAGGAAAAGAGGCAGAACATCGACAATGATGCACTTGGCAAAAAAGGGCGTATGAGTTTGTTCCTGAATATATTCAGGAATAAACCCATACGCCCTTTTTGGCAAACCAAGCAAGCTTGCAATGGAAATCCGAACTACTATGAAGTGTCACTTCCCCCCGGTCTAAAGGGCCATCTGAAAAAAGTGTAAAATCCAGAAAGGCAAGATAGGCCATGGGGGAAAAGGAGCCTTGTTATGCTGATGGGCGGGATATAAACTGCAAACAGCCACTCTGGAGAAGTGTATGGTGTTTCCTGATACATCTGAAAAACAAAACAACAGAGTCTAGGGCATTTCCACTTATGGTCCTATAGCTTAGGGAAATTAAAATCAAAAAGACACAGCCAAAAAAAAAAAAAGACACAGCCACCCCAAAATTTGGGACGGCTCTGTTTAGAAGAACCTCTTCTACCGTACAAGTTAAATATCCCAGAGAACAAATAATTGATAAAGAAGTTGCAGTACTTACGTACAACAGAATAGCACTCAGCAATGAAATCTGTGTCACCAGGCCTGTACCAGCATAATGAGTGGATTGAGGCACGATGATTCTAAGTGAAATAAGTCACACAGAAAAAGAAACATCATAAGGTATCACTAATACACGCAATGTAAACTTGGCTACACATGAACTGAATTACAAAACAGAACAGGGTCTCAAGTTTAGAAAACCAACTTATGCTTGCTTAAGGGGAAAGGTGAGTTGGGGTGCTGCATAAAACCAGAGTTTGAAATTAGCACAGATACCGTTCCATAAGGCAAATATGTAACAGACAAAACCTACCCCTTGCTCAACGAAATGGACTCAGAAATGAGGTATCACCTCACACCTGTTAGAATGGGCATCATCTGAAAATCTACAAACAACAAATGCTGGAAAGGGTGTGGAGAAAAGGAACCCTCTTCCACTATTGTTGGGAATATAAATTGATACAGTCACTATGGAGAACAATATGGAGTTTCTTAAAAAACTAATAATAGAATTACCATATGATACAGCAATCCCAGTACTGGACATATACCCAGACAAAACCATAAATTGAAAAGAGACATTCACCGCAATGTTCATTGCATCACTATTTACAATATCGAGGTAATGGAAGCAACCTAAATGCCCACAGACAGACGAATGCATAAAGATGTGGTACATATATAAAATGGAATATTACTAAGCCATGAAAGGAATGAAATTGGGTCATTTGTAGAGTCGTCGATGGATCTAGAGACTGTCATACAGAGTGAAGTAAGTCAGAAAGAGAAAAACAAATCTTGTATATTCATGCATATATGTGGAACCTAGAAAAACTGTACAGATTAACCATTTTGCAAGGCATAAATAGAGCAACAGATGTAGACAACAAACGTATGGACAACAAGGGGGGAAAGCTCTTGGGGGGGTGGTGGTGGGAGGAGTTGAGAGATTGGGATTGGCATGTAAACATTTATATGTATAAAATAGATAACCAATAAGAACCTGCTGTATAAAAATATAAAATAAAATTCAAAATTAAAAAGAAATAAAATTTAAAAAATAAAACAGAAAAAACAATTATTCCCTTCACATACATGTATTTATATGAATAAATTATTTCCATGCTTATATCTGTAAATACGAAAAAGAGGAATAAAATCTACCTTGAACCAAAAATGAAAAAGAGAAAAAAAAAAACAGAACCCACCAGTTACACAGAGGAAAACTGTAGCAGGGCACTTGCTCCAGTTGTAAACAATTCTGAAGTTGGTCAGTGGTGGGGAATCGTCTCCCATTCAGCCAGCAGCCCCCACACAACAAGCGTCCTCATTGCAAGGCTGGGGCACCGTGCCGAGGCATCTGTGAGTAAACGTGAGCTGAGCCCCAGGCCAGTTGCTGCTGAACTGTTCCCACCCTTCCCAGGTAAAACACCTGAATATATACAAGGACTTGAAAGCCTAGAGGAAGGGCCATGGAGCCACACGAGTGACAGCATGCCAGCTGACTTGGTGCCTGCAGGCCAACCAGGATGGTCCTGGCCCTGGGTGCTCTTCTGGAAGATTTCCATTTCCCTGCCTGAGATACTCGTCCTGTCCCTGCCCCCACTGTTTTTTTCCTTCCTCACCTCTGCCCAGGGAGAAATTCCAGCAGCAGGTATGGGTGACACATCCTCTTCTTTAGCAGGTGGCAGCCTGGCAACTGCTGCAGAAAGTCCAGCAGAGCCCCACTCACACTGGGCCACCCACAAAGCCGTGGCCTCTCCCTCCCTCCCACCAGCCCAGCCCCGAGACTGCTGACAGGGCAGAGAAAATGGCGTCAGGCACAGCTGCAGGGGCTCTTGCTGCCTGGAGTGGTATTTATATTGATCTCAACCCAGGCACACCTGGGGAGGGCTGGCCAGCACGATAAGGCTGCCCAGGTCAGCCAATCATCACCCCTCAGGGGCTCACAGTTGCAGAAAATGGAACTTGCTGAACCGGCCAGGTCCAAGGAAGAGGTGTGGGCTCCTGAGAGTCAGGATAGACAAGGGGCTGCAGCTTTGGCTTGTTTTCTAATAATTTTATCTGGCCCATGAGTGGGAGACAACTTCAAGAAAACCCTCTCCTAATGAGAGGAACCCAGGAGTCAGGGAGAGGAGGGGTGGGTGGTGGTTGGAGACAGAGTCCTGCTGCCCCGGGTGCAGTGGAAGTCTCTGGAGGACCAGGTGGAGGGAGGCCACACAGAGTGATGCCCAGTGTCACAGACCTGTCGGAGCTGCTGTTTGTTAGTTCAAGTCCTGCTCTGAGGTGCTCTGTGTCAGCTCTGAGCGACAGGTGAGCTGGGGGTGCTCTTCAATGAGGGCTATGTGTACGGTTCCTGTGTGCCCAGCCCTGCCATGGTACCTGCAAGGGTAGCTCTGTATCCTGGGAGAGGCCTGACCACGAGAGCCCCGTGGGCTGGGTTGGGGGTGGGGTACCTGCCCAGGAGAGCTCCATATCCTGGGATTGGCCTGACCACGAGAGCCCCATGGGCTGCTGGGGACCTGGTAAAGGATGTCAGGACAGTCAGTGAAGCCACCGAGGATATACCTCCACTTGCTCCTGATTCCTACACCCTGCTGGTCATTCTATCAACCACCAGGACATGGTATTCTGTATTAGTCTTCAATGATGCCTTCTTTTGTATTCCATTAGTCCCAGAGTCACAAGAAATTTTGGCTTGTGAGTGGCAGGACTCAACATACAACTAAAACAATACTTCCGGGCCGTCTTGCCCCAAGGGTTCAAAAATTCCCACACCATCTTTGGGGAAAGCTTAGCTAAAGACCGAAAAGTTCTACCTCTGGAAAAGGAAAACCTCCTTCAATATGCAGACGACATTCTGATCGCCAGCCCTACTAAGGAGGCCTCTGAACTACCAAGCCAATAAAGGATAGAAGTTGTCCAAGAAAAAGCTCAAATATCACAGACTGCGGTGACCTGCCTGGGCTTCATTCTCACACAAGGTCGGAGAAGCCCATCCCAGGAAAGGGAAGAAACCATTTGCAGCCTTACCCCTTTCTAAAACTAGAAGACAGCTTAGGGGTTCCTGGGGAGGCCAGGGTTTGCTGCTTCTGGATCCCTAACTACAGTCTACTAGCTGGGCCTCTATATGAAACACTGAAAGGAAAAGATGATGATCCTTTTGAACAGAATCCAGAAGTGACCTTTCAAGAATGGAAAGAGCAGTCAATTCAGACCCTTGCCCTGGAACTCTCTAATTGAGCTAAACCCTTTGACCTTTCCATTCCCGGTGAAAGGTGAATCGCCATTGGAGAATTAGTGCAAAAACTGGGACCACTTGAAATGGAACAACGCAAGAATGCCATCCAGGTAGGATAAACTACAGTCACCAAGGGGCTTGGCCCACTGCCACATCTGGCCAAGATACTGGCGGTATCTAAAAACCTGGAAATCAGCAGCCCAAAAGGCCACCTCCCTCCTAAGGGAAAAGGACCCCACGTGGTGATTCTAATCACCAACCATGCCCTGAAGTTGCAGGGTTCGCTCCGTGGGCACACCGACCTCGAGTGAGGAGGCCCTCCAACTCCAACATCCAGAGAGATAACCGGGGGCAACAGGGCACCATGACGACTCGTGTGAACATCACTTGACCTGGAGTTTCTCTCATAAAACAACAATAGTGTGTCCCGAAGGAGTAGACTACTGCTTGCAGAACTTACTGCACCCGGAGGGGAGCTAATAATCTTGGCGGGGGAACCGTATATCACACTGTCACCATAGAAGAGCCTACAGACACCGTGATGATGGTGGCCAATAAGACCGGCTGGACTCCTGTTTACTTCAAAAGGCTGTTGACTCAGTGGCCATCATGGTCCTTGATCACCACTGACCCTGGACTGTCTGGGAGTTGAGCGGGCAGGGCTCTGACACCTGGTGCTGTTTCTACGTTAATTCAGGGGCCTAATTGAAGAAAGAGCAGGCTACTGGTCAGAGCATCTAGGCTGGCAGAAACGGTCAGCCTAAGGTGGCCGAACAAATTTGGGGCGGGGTGAAACCGGCCCCCACAGCATCTCTGCACATCTCTTTCCTGGACCCTTAAAGGTCATTAGAATCTATAACACTTCCAATGCTGGTGCTCAGGCGGACGAGCAGGGAGACAGGGGTCCTGGGGCCAATCAACGTCACCTGGAGGCTGCTGGGGAGAAGTTCTGACCCTCATCCCCTGGTATGAGGGCTCCCAACTCAGCACTCAGCAGTTACAGAAGAAGGGTCTGCACCCTCAGCACTCCAAGAATGAGAAACAGGACAAAAGGCAGAGGAGGGTTTTGTCCCCAGCAAAGCCCATTAAAAATCTCTGGGAGATAAAAATAGAATCTGGGCAATAAAGTCAAGTCTGACCTTTTTTATCCTTTGTGCTTTGTCTAATTTCACGTGCTCCTAGGGTCCCGCATGCAGAGGTTCCACACCCGGCACTTCAGACCAGATTTCCTAGTGCAGAATGGCTGGGTCGACACCTCAGCTCCTGGAGCCCAGTGCAGACTTCGAGATATAGAGCCTGAGCTGCAGCCAACCCGGCCCTTGAGAGCTCCGCCCCCTCCCTCCCACTGACTCTGACAGGATCTCTACACAGCAGCCCAGCCCACAGCCCACGGGGTAGTGCATGCTCTCACCTCTCCATTCTCTGATCAAAATATAAAGTTTCCTTTGCTTGGGAACCAAACTCAGTCTCGATCTGTTGGCCCCAATGACACTGGGCAGGGGGACACTTGTTGGGGTCCACTCTGGAGGATCAGTAACAGAAATTGAGACTATTGTAACTTCAATGAACAGATGTGTGAGCCAAACTGTAGTTAACATAGAACAGTTTGTAAGGCTCGGGTAAAATAAGATGTTTCTAACACTTCCATTTGATATTTCCATCACTTTATTATAAGCAAGTTCAGTGAAAAGGTTTGTCTTATTTGTCAGGTCAATATTAGAGAAATGAAGTGATTTCTTTCCAAGGATGTACATCTAATAATCTTGGTTAAAGCTTCAATCTTGTTTTAAATGCTTTTCCATTGAAAATGATACCTCTCTTTCAGCTCCCCCATTTCTGAGAAGTATAAAATCTTATAATTTATTATTACCAAAGGGGAAAGGTGGGAGGAGGGATAAATTAACAGTTTGGAATTAACACATACACACTGCTATGTATAAAATAGATCATCAACAAGGAACTACTGTATAGCACAGGGAACTACACTCAATATTTTGCAATAACCTATAAGGGGAAATAATCGGAAAAAGAATAGATATTTTTATTGACATCATCTATCAATGACAGTTAAAGTGTAACGTAAGGGAAGCCGGTGGTGAGTGCTTCTGACCCTGAAGACTTCAATCATCTAAAGTTTGGACTCTGCCTACTTCCCAAGGCCCTTAATGAACATATGTGTAGCCGTAGCTTAAAAAATTCCCCAGTTTGGGTTTCGGGGAGACACTGATTTTGAAAAAGCCCTGGTGTTCTCCTTACATGAATGGGACTCTTCCTACTGCTAAAACATGTCTGTCACACCCAGAGGATGGTATACCGTCAGATCGGCAAGAGTTTGGAAAAGGCATCTCATCTCCTCATCTCCTGGTGCTCGGGTTCACCCCTCCAGCGTCTTTACTAACAGTCTCCCCACTTGGAGATGTCAGCACTGTCAACATCCTGTTGCGTACAGTTTGGAATTTGTCCAGAGGATGAAGCGGAAGGATGAGGAACAATGAGAGACAAGTCCTAGGTGTTCAGACAGGCACATGTCACTCTAATTTCCAATCAGGAAGACGAATTGACCAAAGGCTAGGGTTGCCCATGGAAAGAGTATAGGGCTTGAGGAAATCCCACTGCTTTGTGGCCAGTTCCCATAAACACAAGTTGAACAATGGAACTCAGGGGCAGTAAAATTCACGAAACTGCAGAGTTGAAAATATCTATCACTGAAAAATGTCTTGAGGAAAGTCAGAGAAAAGGATTGGTAAGCAAGGGAGAATGGCAGGAAAGGGATTTGAGGAGGTAGAAAGGACTCGCCATTACGCACAAGAAAAGGGGCTGAACATTGCCAACATTGCAGTTGGCCAAAAAGGCTGTATGCGTTTTTTTCTGTATATATTCAAGAAAAGAGCATACACTTTTTTAGCCAACCAAACAGGTGGGCACTGGAAATCAATACTACAAAAGATATCACTTCGCATCGGTCAGAAGAGCCATCCTCATAAAGTGTAAACACCAGAAATGCAGGACAGGGCAAGGAGAAGAGGGAGCCCTGTGAGGCTTATAGTGGAAATGTATATTACCAACGGCCATTCTGGAGAAGTGTATTGTGTTTACTAAAGCATCTAAAAAATGAGCCACAGAGCATAGGGCACTTGCACTCATGGGCGTATATCTTGGGAAAAACAAAAATCGAGAGGACACAGGCACCCCAATGTTTACCACCTCTCTGTTTAAAAGATCCTCGACTAGGATATAACTTAAATGTCTCTGGAGGGAAAAAATGGATAGAGATGTGGTACTTATGTAGAGTGGAATATTACTCAGCCTGGAAATCAATGAAATATGGCCAGTTGTAACAACTCCAGAGGAGTTACGTATGATCATTCTAAGTGACATAATTCAAAAAGAAAAAGACACATATCATAAGATATCACTTAAACATGGAATCCAAAATGGCTACACATGAAATAAATTACAAAACAAAAACATAGTCAAATATGTAGAAAACACGCGTAAGGCTGCTAAACGGGAAAGGTGGGGAGGGGTGAGGCATCATCCAGGAGGTTGAAATTAGCAAAGATACCATTCCAAATACCAAACTGATAATCAACAAGGCCTACACGGTAGCTAAAAGAACTGCACTCAGCACACTCAAGTCACCGGAAAAGAATATCTATGACTGGTAAGAATCTGAAAAAGAATTTATTGATGTCTCTCTGTACGTGAATCAAGTGGATGTACAGCAGCAAGAAACAGAGCTTTGAAAATCAGCTGTAACCAATATAGTAATAAATTGAAAAAAATAAACGACAGAGAGACAGAGAAAACCTCTTACAACTTTTCCTCAGGGACGGTGATGCAACGTGGATTGAACACATCTAGACCCACAGCAGGATGAGACATAAGGCTGGAAACTGTTCGCGCTAAGAGAAATGTGAGGTTGGGTGAGGAAATACACACCCTTTAAAGTAATACTACCTGGTACCCATTCAATGGGTCCCAAATCTGCAGGTTCAAGGAATCTTCCTACAGCTAAAACATGCATGCAAAACCCAGAGGACTGTACACCATGTGATCGGGAGATGTGTCTAAAATGCACCTCATTTATCCTCTCCTGGTGCTCCTGTTCATCATTCCAGCCACGTTACTTAGAATCTCCCCACTTAGAGAATCAGCACATTTAAACTTCTGTTTCACACATTTTGCAAATTGTGAGGAGGATGAACGGGAAGAGGGGGAACCAATGAGAGAATAGTTGTAGGGGTTTGGGCGGGCACATGTCACTCTAATTTCCCATTAACAATAAGAATTAAAAAAAGGCTCAGCCCGCCTCGCCGGAGCCAAAATAGGGCCTGAAGCAATCCTGTGGCTTTGAGGCCAGCTCACAAAAGAGCAACTTAAAAAATGGAGCTCAGGGTCACTGCAATTCACAAACCTACAGAGTTATAAATGAAAACTAACGTCCAAAAATATGTTGAGGTAAGGCAAAGAAGAGGATCTGAATGCAAGACAGAATTGCAAGAAACAGATTTCAAGAGATAGATTGGACTCGTCTTTAAAGCACATGAAAAGCGGCAGAATTTCGACAATGATGCAGTTGGCCCAAAAGGGAGTATGCGTTTTTTCCTGAATATGTCCAGGAAAAAACGCATACGCACTTTATGGGCAAGCAAGCAAGCAAGCAATGCAAATGTGCACAACAAAGAAGTCTCATTTCCCACCGGTCAAAAGGGCCATCCGAAAAAATTGTAAAAACCAGAAATGCAGGACAGGCCATGGAGAACAGGGAGCCTTTATACGCTGATGGAGAGTGTGTGAACTGCCGAGAGCCACTCTGGAGAAGTGTATGGTGGTTCCTAAATCATCTAAAAAACAGAGCTACAGAGCATAGGGCACTTCCAATCATGGAAGTATATCTAGGGAAGTCTAAAAATCAACAAGACACAAACACACCACAGTTTAGGGCTACTCTGTTTACAAGAACCTCAACTTCAGTACACCTTAAATATCCCAGGAAAGAGAACAATGGATAAAGAAAATGTGGTACTTATGTACAATGGAATATCTCTTCACCATGAAATCAATGTAATAAGGCTAGTAGAAGGATAAAGAGTAGATTTAGGTCCGATAATACTACTTGAAATAAGTCAAACAGAAAAAGAAACATATCATAAGATATCACTTATAGAGGGAGGATAAATATGGCTGCACAAAAAATGAATTATAAAACAGAACAGTGTCTCACATTTAGAAAACACACTTATGTCAGCCTAAGGGGAAAGGAGAGGTGGGGTGATGCATAAAACCAGAGTTTGAAATTAGCACAGATACCGTTCAATAAACCAAATAGGTATTAGACAAGATCTACACCTTGCTCAATGAACTGGCCTCAACACACCCTATACATCGCAGAGAACTATATCTGAGTAATAAGAATCTTAAAACCCATGTATTGATATATCTCCATAAGGGAATCAAGTGTGTGCAGAGTGGCACAAACACAGCAGTGAAAATGAGCTAAACCCCATTATAGAAATAAATTTTAAAACCAAAACGCAGAAACAATGAAAGAGAGAAAAATTCTTACAAAATTCGCTCAGGGGCTGTGATGCAACATGGAATGACCACATATAAACCCACAGCTGGATAAGATATAAGGCTGGACACTTGGGGCTGAGAGGATTGGTGAGCTTTGGTGAGCAACTGCCGAAAGTTTAATGCAATACTTCATGCTACTCATTCCAAGGGTCCCAACACTCCAGGTTGAAGGGAATCTTCCTACAGCTAAACCATGCATGGGAAATCCAGCGGATGGTATACCATATGATTGGGAAAGGTTTCTAAAACGCACCTCATTTTCCTCTCCTGGGGCTCCGGATCAACATTCCAGCCACTTTACTAACAACATCTCCACATGGAGAGTCAATGCCTTTAAGTTCCGGTATCGCACAGTCTGCAGTTAGAGCGGAGGATGAATGGAAATAGGGGGAACCAGTGAGAAAATAGCTGTAGCGGTTTCAATGGGCACATGTCACTCTAATTTCACATCAGGAAGAAGAATTAACCAAAGGCAGAGCAAGGCGCCCCAGAAGAAGAATAGGGCCTGAAGAACTCCTGTGGATATGAGGAAAGATCACAAAAATAAGAACTGAAAATTAGAGCTAAGGGCCACTGCAATTCAAAAACCTGCAGAGTTATAAAGGCCAACTATTTTCCAAAAGTATACTGAGGTAAGGCTATGAAGAGGCACTGACAGCAAGGCAGAATTGCAGGAAACTGATTTCAGGCGGTAGACTGGAATTGCATGTAAAGCATAGGAAAAGAGGAAGAACGTCCACAATGATGCACTTGGCCAAAAAGGGCGTATGCATTTTTTCCTGAATATATTCAGGAAAAAACGCATACGCCGTTTTTGGCAAACCAAGCAAGCTTGCAAAGGAAATTTGCACTACAATGAAGTCTCACTGCCCCCCGGTCAAAAGGGCCATCTGAAAAAAGTGTAAAATCCAGAAAGGCAGGACAGGCCATGCAGAACTGGGAGCCTTGTTATGCTGATGGGCGGGATGTACATTGCCAACAGCCACTCTGGAGAAGTGTATGGTGTTTCCCGAAATATCTAAAAAGCAAAGCAACAGAGCCTAGGGCACTTCCACTTATGGTCCTATAGCTTAGGGAAATTAAAATCAAAAAGACACAGCCACCCCAAAGTTTGGGACGGCTCTGTTTACAAGAACCTCGTTTACGGTACAAGTTCAATATCGCAGAAAGCGAAAAATGGATAAAGAAGTTGTGGTACTTACGTACAATGCAATATCACTCAGCAATGAAATCTATGTCATCAGGCCCGTAGCAGCATAAAGAGTGGATTCAGGTACGATGATTCTAAGTGAAATAAGTCACACAGAAAAAGAAACATCATAAGATATCATTAATACACGGAATGTAAACTTGGCTACACAGGAACTGAATTACAAAACAGAACAGGGTCTCAAATGTGGAAAACCAATTTATGCTTGCTTAAGGGGAAAGGTGGGTTGGGGTGCTACATAAAACAAGAGATTGAAATTAGCACAGATACCGTTCCATAAGCCAAATATGTAATAGACAAGAGCTACTCCTTGCTCAGCGAAGTGGACTGAACACACCATATTAAACGCCTAAGAATATACCTGACTAGTAAGGATCTTAAAACCTATGGATTTATATGTCTCCAAAAGAGAATCAAGTGTGTGTACAGCGGTATAAACGCAGCAGTGATAGGATTGGTGAGGTTCAGTGAGCAAATGCAGACCCTTTGAAGTCATATTGCATGGTACCCATTCCATGGGTCTCAACTCTTCAGGTTTAAGGGATTCTTCCTTCATCTAAAACATGCATGTGGAACCCAAAGTATGATCCACCATGTGATCGGGAAACATGTTCAAATGTGTCTCAGTTTTTGTCCTCTGGTACTTGGGTGCAACATTTCAGATGCTTTACTAACACTCCGCCCACTTGGAGAGTCAGTGCCTTTAACCTCCTGTTTGGCCCAGTTGCAATTTCTGCGGAAGATGAACAGGAATAGGGAGAACCAATGAGAGACTAGCTGGAGGTGTCTGGACGGGCAAATTTAACTCTCATTTCCCACCAGGAAGAGGAATTAAACAAAGGCTCAGCGTGCCGTGCCGGAACCACACTAGGGCCTGAAGCAATCCTGCGGTGTTGCGGCCAGCTCACAAGAAAGCGAGTTGAAGAAAGGAGCTCAGGGGCACTGTAATTCACAAACCTGCAGAGTTATAAATGACAGCTATCGTCCAAAAATATACTGAAGTAAGGCTGCCAAGAGGACTTGAAAGCGGGGCAGAATTGCAGGAAAACGATTTCAGGAGGTAGACGGGAATTGCATGTAAAGCATAGGAAAAGAGGCAGAACGTCCACAATGATGCACTTGGCCAAAAAGGGCATATTCATTTTTTCCTGAATATATTCAGGAAAAAACGCATACACCCTTTTGGGCCAACCAAGCAAGCTTGCAAAGGAAATCTGCACTACAATGAAGTCTCACTGCCCCCCGGAAAAAAGGGCCATCTGAAAAAAGTATAAAATCCAGAAAGGCAGGACAGGCCATGGAGAACTGGGAGCCTTGTTATGCTGATGGGTGGGATGTAAATTGCCAACAGCCACTCTGGAGAAGTGTATGGTGTTTCCTGAAACATCTAAAAAACAAAGCAAGAGAGCCTAGGGCACATCCACTTATGGTACTATAGCTTAGGGAAATTAAAATCAAAAAGACACAGCCACCCCAAAGTTTGGGACGGCTCTGTTTACAAGAACCTCGTTTACGGTACAAGTTCAATATCACAGAAAGCGAAAAATGGATAAAGAAGTTGTGGTACTTACATACAATGCAATATCACTCCGCAATGAAATGTATGTCATCAGGCCCGTAGCAGCATAATGAGTGGATTGAGGTACGATGATTCTAAGTGAAATAAGTCACACAGAAAAAGAAACATCATAAGATATCACTACTACACGGAATGTAAACTTGGCTACACAGGAACTGAATTACAAAACAGAACAGGGTGTCAAATGTAGAAAACCAACTTATGCTTGCTTAAGGGGAAAGGTGAGTTGGGGTGCTGCATAAAACTAGAGATTGAAATAAGCACAGATACCATTCCATAAGCAAAATATATAATAGACAAGAACTACTCCTTGCTCAACGAAGTGGACTCAACAACACATATTAAACACCTAAGAATATACCTGACTAGTAAGAACCTTAAAACCTATGGATTTATGTGTCTCCGAAAGAGAATCAAGCGTGTGTACAGTGGCATAAACGCAGCATTGATAGGATTGGTGTGGTTCGGTGAGCAAATGCAGACCCTTTGAAGTCATATTGCATGGTACCCATTCCATGGGTCTCAAATCTCAAGGTTTAAGGGATTCTTCCTTCAGCTAAAACATGCATGTGGAACCCAGAGTATGATCCACCATGTGATCGGGAAACGTGTTCAAATGTGTCGCAGCTTTCGTCCCCTGGTACTCGGGTGAAACATTCCAGACGCTTTACTAACACTCTCCCTACTTGGAGAGTCAGTGCCTTTAACCTCCTGTTTGGCCCAGTTTGCAATTTCTGCTCAAAATGAACAGGAATAGGGAGAACCAATGAGACACTAGCTGGAGGTGTCTGGACGGGCAAATTTAACTCTCATTTCCCACCAGGAAGAGGAATTAACCAAAGGCTTAGCGTGCAGTGCCAGAACCACACTAGGGCCTGAAGCAATCCTGCGGTGTTGCGGCCACCTCAAAAGAAAGCGAGTTGAAGAAAGGAGCTCAGGGACACTGTAATTCACAAACCTGCAGAGTTATAAATGACAGCTATTGTCCAAAAATATATTGAAGTAAGGCTGCCAAGAGGACTTGAAAGTGGGGCAGAATTGCAGGAAACCGATTTCAGGAGGTAGACTGGAATTGCATGTAAAGCATAGGAAAAGAGGCAGAACGTCCACAATGATGCACTTGGCCAAAAAGGGCGTATGCGTTTTTTCCTGAATATATTCAGGAAAAAAATCATACGCACTCTTTGCCACCCAAGCAAGCTTGCAAAGGAAATCTGCACTACAATGAAGTCTCACTGCCCCCAGATCAAAAGGGCCATCTGAAAAAAGTGTAAAATACAGAAAGGCAGGACAGGCAATGGAGAACTGGGAGCCTTGTTATGCTGATGGGCGGGATGTAAATTGCCAACAGCCACTCTGGAGAAGTGTATGGTGTTTCATGAAACATCTAAAAAACAAAGCAACAGAGCCTAGGGCACTTCCACTTATGGTCCTATAGATTAGGGAAATTAAAATCAAAAAGACACAGCCACTCCAAATTTTGGGACGGCTCTGTTAACAAGAACCTCGTTTACGGTACAAGTTCAATATCACAGAAAGCAAAAAATGGATAAAGAAGTTGTGGTACTTACGTACAATGCAATATCACTCAGCAATGAAATCTATGTCATCAGGCCCGTAGCAGCATAATGAGAGATACAGGTACGATGATTCTAAGTGAAATAAGTCACACAGAAAAAGAAATATCATAAGATATCACTACTACACGGAATGTAAACTTGGCTACACAGGAACTGAATTACAAAAGAGAACATGGTCTCAAATGTAGAAAACCAACTTATTCTTGCTTAAGGGGAAAGGTGAGTTGGGGTGCTGCATAAAACCAGAGATTGAAATGAGCACAGATACTGTTCCATAAGCCAAATATGTAATAGCCAAGAGCTACTCCTTGCTCAGCGAAGTGGACTCAACATCCCATATTAAATGCGTAAGATATACCTGACTAGTAAGAATCTTAAAACCTATGGATTTATATGTCTCCGAAAGAGAATCAAGCGTGTGTACAGCAGCATAAACGCAGCAGTGATAGGATTGGTGAGGTTCGGTGAGCAAATGCAGACCCTTTGAAGTCATATTGCATGGTACCCATTCGATGGGTCTCAACTCGCCAGGTTTAAGGGATTCTTCCTTCAGCTAAAACATGCATGTGGAACCCAGAGTATGATCCACCGTGTGTTCGGGAAACGTGTTCAAATGTGTATCATTTTGCGTCCCCTGGTACTCGGGTGCAACCTTCCAGACGCTTTACTAACAATCTCCCCACTTGGAGAGTCAGTGCCTTTAACCTCCTGTTTGGCCCAGTTTGCAATTTCTGCGGAAAATGAACAGGAATAGGGAGAACCAATTAGAGACAAGCTGGAGGTGTCTGGACGGGCAAATTTAACTCTCATTTCCCACCAGGAATAGGAATTAACCAAAGGCTCAGCGTGACGTGCCGGAACCACACTAGGGCCTGAAGCAATCCTGCAGTGTTGCGGCCAGCTCACAAGAAAGCGAGTTGAAGAAAGGAGCTCAGGGGCACTGTAATTCACAAACCTGCAGAGTTATAAATGACAGCTATCGTCCAAAAATATATTGAAGTAAGGCTGCCAAGAGGACTTGAAAGCGGGGCAGAATTGCAGGAAACGGATTTCAGGAGGTAGACTGGAATTGCATGTAAAGCATTGGAAAAGAGGCAGAACGTCCACAATGATGCACTTGACCAAAAAGGGCGTATGCGTTTTTTCCTGAATATATTCAGGAGAAAACGCATACGCACTTTTTGGCCAAACAAGCAAGCTTGCAATAGAAATCTGCACTACAATGAAGTCTCACTTCCCCCCCGGTCAAAAGGGCCATCTGAAAAAAGTGTAAAATCCAGAAAGGCAGGACAGGCCATGGAGAAATGGGAGCCTTGTTATGCTGATGGGCGGGATGTAAATTGCCAACAGCCACTCTGGAGAAGTGTGTGGTGTTTCCTGATACATCCAAAAAACAAAGCAACAGAGCCTAGGGCACTTCCACTTATGGTCCTATAGCTTAGGGCAATTAAAATCAAAACGACACAGCCACCCCAAAGTTTGGGACGGCTCTGTTTACAAGAACCGCATTTACGGTACAAGTTCAATATCACAGAAAGCGAAAAATGGATAAAGAAGTTGTGGTACTTACATACAATGCAATATCACTCAGCAACAAAATCTATGTCATCAGGCCCGAAGCAGCATAATGAGTGGTTTCAGGTACGATGATTCTAAGTGAAATAAGTCACACAGAAAAAGAAACATCATAAGATATCACTACTACACAGAATGGAAACTTGGCTACACAGGAACTGAATTACAAAACAGAACAGGGTTTCAAATGTAGAAAACCAACTTATGCTTGCTTAAGGGGAAAGGTGAGTTGGGGTGCTGCATAAAACCAGAGATTGAAATGAGCACAGATACCGTTCCATAAGCCAAATATGTAATAGACAAGAGCTACTCCTTGTTCAACGAAGTGGACTCAACACCCCATATTAAACGACTAAGAATATACCTGACTAGTAAGAATCTTAAAACCTATGGATTTATATGTCTCCGAAAGAGAATCAAGCGTGTGTACAGCGGCACAAATGCAGCAGTGATTCGATTGGTGAGGTTTGGTGAGCAAATGCAGACCCTTTGAAGTCATATTGCATGGTACCCATTCCACGGTTCTCAACTCTCCAGGTTTAAGGGATTCTTCCTTCAGCTATAACATGCATGTGGAACCCAGAGTATGATCCACCATGTGATCGGGCAGCGTGTTCAAATGTGTCTCAGTTTTCGTCCAATGGTACTCGGGTGCAACATTCCAGACGCTTTACTAACACTCTCCAAACTTGGAGAGTCAGTGCCTTTAACCTCCTGTTTGGCCCAGTTTGCAATTTCTGCGTAAGATGAACAAGAATAGGGAGAACCAATCAGAGACTAGTTGGAGGTGTCTGTACGGGCAAATTTAACTCTCATTTCCCACCAGGAAGAGGAATTAACCAAAGGCTAAGCGTGCCGTGTCGGAATCACACTAGGGCCTGAAGCAATCCTGCGGTGTTGCGGCCAGCTCACAAGAAAGGGAGTTGAAGAAAGGAGCTCAGGGGCACTGTAATTCACAAATCTGCAGAGTTATAAATGACAGCTATTGTCCAAAAATATATTGAAGTAAGGCTGCCAAGAGGACTTGAAAGTGGGGCAGAATTGCAGGAAACCGATTTCAGGAGGTAGACTGGAATTCCATGTAAAGCATAGGAAAAGAGGCAGAACGTCCACAATGATGCACTTGGCCAAAAAGGGCGTATGCGTTTTTTCCTGAATATATTCAGGAAAAAAAGCATACGCACTCTTTGCCACCCAAGCAAGCTTGCAAAGGAAATCTGCACTACAATGAAGTCTCACTGCCCCCAGATCAAAAGGGCCATCTGAAAAAAGTGTAAAATACAGAAAGACAGGACAGGCAAATGGAGAACTGGGAGCCTTGTTATGCTGATGGGCGGGATGTAAATTGCCAACAGCCACTCTGGACAAGTGTATGGTGTTTCCTGAAACATCTAAAAAACAAAGCAACAGAGCCTAGGGCACTTCCACTTATGGTCCTATAGATTAGGGAAATTAAAATCAAAAAGACACAGCCACTCCAAATTTTGGGATGGCTCTGTTAACAAGAACCTCGTTTACGGTACAAGTTCAATATCACAGAAAGCAAAAAACGGATAAAGAAGTTATGGTACTTACGTACAATGCAATATCACTCAGCAATGAAATCTATGTCATCAGGCCCGTAGCAGCATAATGAGAGATACAGGTACGATGATTCTAAGTGAAATAAGTCACACAGAAAAAGAAACATCATAAGATATCACTACTACACGGAATATAAACTTGGCTACACAGGAACTGAATTACAAAAGAGAACAGGGTCTCAAATGTAGAAAACCAACTTATTCTTGCTTAAGGGGAAAGGTTAGTTGGGGTGCTGCATAAAACCAGAGATTGAAATGAGCACAGATACCGTTCCATAAGCCAAATATGTAATAGCCAAGAGCTACTCCTTGCTCAGCGAAGTGGACTCAACATCCCATATTAAACGCGTAAGCATATACCTGACTAGTAAGAATCTTAAAACCTATGGATTTATATGTCTCCGAAAGAGAATCAGGCGTGTGTACAGCTGCATAAACGTAGCAGTGATAGGATTGGTGAGGTTCGGTGAGCAAATGCAGACCCTTTGAAATCATATTGCATGGTACCCATTCCATGGGTCTCAACTCTCCAGGTTTAAGAGATTCTTCCTTCAGCTAAAACATGCATGTGGAACCCAGAGTATGATCCACCGTGTGATCGGGAAACGTGTTCAAATGTGTCTCAGTTTTCGTCCCCTGGTACACAGGTGCAACATTCCAGAAGCTTTACTAACACTCTCCAAACTTGGAGAGTCAGTGCCTTTAAACACCTGTTTGGCCCAGTTTGCAATTTCTGCGTAAGATGAACAGGAATAGGGAGAACCAATGAGAGACTAGCTGCAGGTGTCTGGACGGGCAAATTTAACTCTCATTTCCCACCAGGAAGAGGAATTAACCAAAGGCTCAGCGTGCCATGCCGGAACCACACTAGGGCCTGAAGCAATCCTGCGGTGTTTCGGCCAGCTCACAAGAAAGCGAGTTGAAGAAAGGAGCTCAGGGGCACTGTAATTCACAAACCTGCAGAGTTATAAATGACAGCTATCGTCCAAAAATATATTGAAGTAAGTCTGCCAAGAGGACTTGAAAGTGGGGCAGAATTGCATGAAACCGATTTCAGGAGGTAGACTGGAATTCCATGTAAAGCATAGGAAAAGAGGCAGAACGTCCACAATGATGCACTTGGGCAAAAAGTGCGTATGCGTTTTTTTCTGAATATATTCAGGAAAAAACGCATACGCACTTTTTGGCCAGCCAAGCAAGCTTGTAAAGGAAATCTGCACTACAATGAAGTCTCACTGCCCCCCCAGTCAAAAGGGCCATCTGAAAAAAGTGTAAAATCCAGAAAGTCAGGACAGGCCATGCAGAACTGGGAGCCTTGTTATGCTGATGGGCGGGATGTAAATTGCCAACAGCCACTCTGGAGAAGTGTATGGTGTTTCCTGGTACATCTAAAAAACAAAGCAACAGAGCCTAGGGCACTTCCACTTATGGTCCTATAGCTGAGGGAAATTAAAATCAAAAAGACACAGCAACCCCAAAGTTTGGGACGGCTCGGGTTACAAGAACCTCGTTTACGGTACAAGTTCAATATCACAGAAAGCGAAAAATGGATAAAGAAGTTGTGCTACTTACATACAATGCAATATCACTCAGCAATGAAATCTAGGTCATAAGGCCCATAGCAGCATAATGAGTGGATTCAGGTACGATGATTCTAAGTGAAATAAGTCACACAGAAAAAGAAACATCATAAGATATCACTACTACACGGAATGGAAACTTGGCTACACAGGAACTGAATTACAAACCAGAACAGGGTCTCAAATGTAGAAAACCAACTTATGTTTTCTTAAGGGGAAAGGTAAGTTGGGGTGCTGCATAAAACCAGAGATTGAAATGAGCACAGATACCGTTCCATAAGCCAAATATGTAATAGACAAGAGCTACTCCTTGCTCAATGAAGTGGATTCAACACCCCATATTAAACGCCTAAGAATATACCTGACTAGTAAGAATCTTAAAACCTATGGATTTATATGTCTCCGAAAGAGAATCAAGCATGTTTACAGCGGCATAAATGCAGCAGTGATAGGATTGGTGAGGTTCGGTGAGCAAATGCAGACCCTTTGAAGTCATATTGCATGGTACCCATTCCATGGGTCTCAACTCTCCAGGTTTAAGGGATTCTTCCTTCAGCTAAAACATGCATGTGGAACCCAGAGTATGATCCACCGTGTGATCGGAAACGTGTTCAAATGTGTCTCATTTTCCGTCCCCTGGAACTCAGGTGCAACATTCCAGACGCTTTACTAACACTCTCCAAACTTGGAGAGTCAGTGCCTTTAACCTCCTGTTTGGCCCAGTTTGCAATTTCTGCGTAAGATGAACAGGAATAGGGAGAACCAATGAGAGACTAGCTGGAGGTGTCTGGACGGGCAAATTTAACTCTCATTTCCCACCAGGAAGAGGAATTAACCAAAGGCTCAGCGTGCCATGCCGGAACAACACTAGGGCCTGAAGCAATCCTGCAGTGTTGCAGCCAGCTCACAAGAAAGCGAGTTGAAGAAAGGAGTTCAGGGGCACTGTAATTCACAAACCTGCAGAGTTATAAATGACAGCTATCGTCCAAAAATATATTGAAGTAAGGCTGCCAAGAGGACTTGAAAGTGGGGCAGAATTGCAGGAAACCGATTTCACGAGGTAGACTGGAATTCCATGTAAAGCATAGGAAAAGAGGCAGAACGTCCACAATGATGCACTTGGGCAAAAAGTGCGTATGCGTTTTTTTCTGAATATAGTCAGGAAAAAATGCATACGCACATTTTGGCCAGCCAAGCAAGCTTGCAAAGGAAATCTGCACTACAATGAAGTCTCACTGCCCCCCCCCCGGTCAAAAGGGCCATCTGAAAAAATTGTAAAATCCAGAAAGGCAGGACAGGCCATGGAGAACTGGGAGCCTTGTTATGCTGATGAGCGGGATGTAAATTGCCAACAGCCACTCTGGAGAAGTGTATGGTGTTTCCTGAAACATCTAAAAAACAAAGCAACAGAGCCAAGGGCATTTCCACTTATGGTCCTATAGCTTAGGGAAATTAAAATCAAAAAGACATAGCCACTCCAAAGTTTGGGATGGCTCTGTTTACAAGAACCTCGTTTACGGTACAAGTGCAATATCGCAGAAAGTGAAAAATGGATAAAGAAGTTGTGGTACTTACGTACAATGCAATATCACTCAGCAATGAAATCTATGTCATCAGGTCCGTAGCAGCATAATGAGTGGATTCAGGTACAATGATTCTAAGTGAAATAAGTCACACAGAAAAAGAAACATCATAAGATATCACTACTACACGGAATGTAAACTTGGCTACACAGGAACTGAATTACAAAACAGAACAGGGTCTCAAATGTAGAAAACCAAGTTATGCTTGCTTAAGGGGAAAGGTGAGTTGGGGTGCTGCATAAAGCCAGAGATTGAAATTACACAGATACCGTTACATAAGGCAAATATGTAATAGACAAGAGCTACTCCTTGCTCAACGAAGTGGACTCAACACCCCATATTAAACGCCTAAGAATATACCTGACTAGTAAAAATTTTAAAACCTATGGATTTATATGTCTCCAAAAGAGAATCAAGCGTGTGTACAGTGGCATAAACGCAGCAGTGATAGGATCGGTTAGGTTCGGTGAGCAAATGCAGACCCTTTGAACTCATATTGCATGCTACCCATTCCATGGGTCTCAACTCTCCAGGTTTAAGGGATTCTTCCTTCAACTTAAACATACATGTGGAACACAGAGTATGATCCACCATGTGATCGGGAAATGTGTTCAAATGTGTCTCAGTTTTCGTCTCCTGGTACTCTGGTGCAACATTCCAGACGCTTTACTAACACTCTCCCCACTTGGAGAGTCACTGCCTTTAACCTCCTGTTTGGCCCAGTTTGCAATTTCTGCGGAAAATGAACAGGAATAGCGAGAACCCATGAGAGACTATCTGGAGGTGTCTGAACGGGCAAATTTAACTCTCATTTCCCACCAGGAAGAGGAATTAACCAAAGGCTCAGCGTGCTGTGCCAGAACCACACTAGGGTATGAAGCAATCCTGCGGTGTTGCGGCCAGCTCACAAGAAAGCGAGTTGAAGAAAGGAGCTCAGGGGCACTCTAATTCACAAACCTGCAGAGTTATAAATGACAGCTATCGTCCAAAAATATATTGAAGTAAGGCTGCCAAGAGGACTTGAAAGCGGGGCAGAATTGCAGGAAACGGATTTCAGGAGGTAGACTGGAATTACATGTAAAGCATTGGAAAAGAGGCAGAACGTCCACAATGATGCACTTGACCAAAAAGGGCGTATGCGTTTTTTCCTGAATATATTCAGGAGAAAACGCATACGCACTTTTTGGCCAAACAAGCAAGCTTGCAATAGAAATCTGCACTACAATGAAGTCTCACTTCCCCCCCGGTCAAAAGGGCCGTCTGAAAAAGTGTAAAATCCAGAAAGGCAGGACAGGCCATGGAGAACTGGGAGCCTTGTTATGCTGATGGGCGGGATGTAAATTGCCAACAGCCACTCTGGAGAAGTGTGTGGTGTTTCCTGATACATCCAAAAAACAAAGCAACAGAGCCTAGGGCACTTCCACTTATGGTCCTATAGCTTAGGGCAATTAAAATCAAAACGACACAGCCACCCCAAAGTTTGGGACGGCTCTGTTTACAAGAACCTCATTTACAGGACAAGTTCAATATTGCAGAAAGTGAAAAATGGATAAAGAAGATGTGGTACTTACGTACAATGCAATATCACTCAGCAATGAAATCTATGTCATCAGGCCCATAGCAGCATAAAGAGTGGATTCAGGCATGATGATTCTAAGTGAAAAAAGCCACAGAGAAAAAGAAACATAATAAGATATCACTAATACACGAAATGTAAACTTGGCTACACAGCAACTGAATTACAAAACAGAACAGGGTCTCAAATGTAGAAAACCAACTTATGCTTGCTTAAGGGAAACGGTGAGTTGGGGTGCTGCATAAAACCAGAGATTGAAATGAGCACAGATACCATTCCATAAGCCAAATATGTAATAGACAAGAGCTACTCCTTGCTCAACGAAGTGGACTCAACACCCCATATTAAACGCCTAAGAATATACCTGACTAGTATGAATCTTAAAACCTATGGATTGATATGGCTCCGAAAGAGAATCAAGCATGTGTACAGCGACATAAACGCAGCAGTGATAGGACTGGTGAGGTTCGGTGAGCAAATGCAGACCCTTTGAAGTCACATTGCATGGTACCCATTCCATGGGTCTCAACTCTCCAGGTTTAAGGGATTCTTCCTTCAGCTAAAACATGCATGTGGAACCCAGAGTATGATCCACCGTGTGATCGGGAAACGTGTTCAAATGTGTCTCAGTTTTCATCCCCTGGTACTCGGGTGCAACATTCCAGACGCTTTACTAACACTCTCCCCACTTGGAGAGTCAGTGCCTTTAACCTCCTGTTTGGCCCAGTTTGCAATTTCTGCGGAAAATGAACAGGAATAGGGAGAACCAATGAGAGACTAGCTGGAGGTGTCTGGACGGGCAAATTTAACTCTCATTTCCCACCAGGAAGAGGAATAAAACAAAGGCTCAGCGTGCCATGCCGGAACCACACTAGGGCCTGAAGCAATCCTGTGGTGTTGCGGCCAGCTCACAAGAAAGCGAGTTGAAGAAAGGAGCTCAGGGGCACTGTCATTCACAAAACTGCAGAGTTATAAATGACAGCTATCGTCCAAAAATATATTGAAGTAAGGCTGCCAAGAGGACTTGAAAGTGGATCAGAATTGCAGGAAACCGATTTCAGGTGGTAGACTGGAATTGCATGTAAAGCATAGGAAAAGAGGCAGAACGTCCACAATGATGCACTTGGCCAAAAAGGGCGTATGCGTTTTTTCCTGAATATTCAGGAAAAAACGCATACGCACTTTTTGGCCAACCAAGCAAGCTTGCAAAGGAAATCTGCACTACAATGAAGTCTCACTGCCCAACCCCGCCGGTCAAAAGGGCCATCTGAAAAAAGTGTAAAATCCAGAAAGCCAGGACAGGCCATGGAGAACTGGGAGCCTTGTTATGCTGATGAGCGGGATGTAAATGGCCAACAGCCACTCTGGAGAAGTGTATGGTGTTTCCTCAAACATCCAAAAAACAAAGCAACAGAGCCTAGGGCACTTCCACTTATGGTCCTCTAGCTTAGGGAAATTAAAATCAAAAAGACACAGCCAGCCCAAAGTTTGGGACGGCTCTGTTTACAAGAACCTCGTTTACGGTACAAGTTCAATATCACAGAAAGTGAAAAATGGATAAAGAAGTTGTGGTACTTACGTACAATGCAATATCACTCAGCAATGAAATCTATGTCATCAGGCCCGTAGCAGCATAATGAGTGCATTCAGGTACGATGATTCTAAGTGAAATAAGTCACACAGAAAAAGAAACATCATACGATATCACTAATACACGGAATGTAAACTTGGCTACACAGGAACTGAATTACAAAACAGAACAGGGTCTCAAATGTAGAAAACCAACTTATGCTTGCTTAAGGGGAAAGGTGAGTTGGGGTGCTGCATAAAACCAGAGATTGAAATTAGCACAGATACCGTTCCATAAGCAAATTATGTAATAGACAAGAGCTACTCCTTGCTCAACGAAGTGGATTCAACACCCCATATTAAACGCCTAAGAATATACCTGACTAGTAAGAATCTTAAAACCTATGGATTTATATGTCTCTGAAAGAGAATCAAGCGTGTGTACAGCGGCATAAACACAGCAGTGATAGGATTGGTGAGGTTCGGTGAGGAAATGCAGACCCTTTGAAGTCATATTGCATGGTACCCATTCCATGGGTCTCAACTCTCCAGGTTTAAGGGATTCTTCCTTCAGCTAAAACATGCATGTGGAACCCAGAGTATGATCCACCATGTGATCGGGAAACGTGTTCAAATGTGTCTCAGTTTTCGTCCCCTGGTACTCGGGTACAACATTCCAGACGCTTTACTAACACTCTCCCCACTTGGAGAGTCAGTGCCTTTAACCTCCTGTTTGGCCCAGTTTGCAATTTCTGCAGAAAATGAACAGGAATAGGGAGAACCAATGAGAGACTAGCTGGAGGTGTCTGGACGGGCAAATTTAACTCTCATTTCCCACCAGGAAGAGGAATTAACCAAAGGCTCAGCGTGCCATGCCAGAACCACACTAGTACCTGAAGCAATCCTGCAGTGTTGCGGCCTGCTCACAAGAAAGCGAGTTGAAGAAAGGAGCTCAGGGGCACTGTCATTCACAAACCTGCAGAGTTATAAATGACAGCTATCGTCCAAAAATATATTGAAGTAAGGCTGCCAAGAGGACTTGAAAGCGGGGCAGAATTGCAGGAAACCGATTTCAGGAGGTAGACTGGAATTGCATGTAAAGCATAGGAAAAGAGGCAGAACGTCCACAATGATGCACTTGGCCAAAAAGGGCGTATGCGTTTTTTCCTGAATATATTCATGAAAAAACGCATACGCCCTTTTTGGCCAACCAAGCAAGCTTGCAAAGGAAATCTGCACTACAATGAAGTCTCACTGCCCCCCGGTCAAAAGGGCCATCTGAAAAAAGTGTAAAATCCAGAAAGGCAGGACAGGCCATGAAGAACTGGGAGCATTTTTATGCTGATGGGCGGGATGTAAATTGCCAACAGCCACTCTGGAGAAGTGTATGGTGTTTCCAGAAACATCCAAAAAACAGAGCAACAGAGCCTAGGGCACTTCCACTTATGGTCCTATAGATTAGGGAAATTAAAATCAAAAATACAAAGCCGCCCCAAAGTTTGGGACGGCTCTGTTTACAAGAACCTCATTTACGGTACACGTTCAATATCACAGAAAGCGAAAAATGGATAAAGAAGTTATGGTACTTACGTACAATGCAATATCACTCAGCAATGAAATCTATGTCATCAGGCCCATAGCAGCATAAAGAGTGGATTCAGTTACGATGATTCTAAGTGAATAAGTCACACAGAAAAAGAAACATCATAAGATATCACTAATACACAGAATGTAAACTTGGCTACACAGGAACTGAATTATAAAACAGAACAGGGTCTCAAATGTAGAAAACCAACTTATGCTTGCTTAAGGGGAAAGGTGAGTTGGGGTGCTGCATAAAGCCAGAGATTGAAATTAGCACAGATACCGTTCCATAAGCCAAATATGTAATAGACAAGAGCTACTCCTTGCTCAACGAAGTGGACTCAACACCCCATATTAAACGCCTAAGAATATACCTGACTAGTAAGACTCTAAAACCTATGGATTGATATGTCTCCGAAAGAGAATCAAGGGTGTGTACAGCAGCATAAACGCAGCAGTGATAGGATTGGTGAGGTTCGGTGAGCAAATGCAGACCCTTTGAAGTCATATTGCATGGTACCCATTCCATGGGTCTCAACTCTTCAGGTTTAAGGGATTCTTCCTTCAGCTAAAACATGCATGTGGAACCCAGAGTATGATCCACCGTGTGATCGGGAAACGTGTTCAAATGTGTCTCAGTTTTCGTCCCCTGGTACTCGGGTGCAACATTCCAGATGCTTTACTAACACTCTCCCCACTTGGAGAGTCAGTGCCTTTAACCTCCTGTTTGGCCCAGTTTGCAATTTCTGCAGACATTGAACAGGAAGAGGGAGAACCCATGAGAGACTAGCTGGAGGTGTCTGGACGGGCAAATTTAACTCTCATTTCCCACGAGGAAGAGGAATTAACCAAAGGCACAGCGTGCCATGCCGGAACCACACTAAGGCCTGAAGCAATCCTGCGGTGTTGCGGCCAGCTCACAAGAAAGCGAGTTGAAGAAAGGAGCTCAGGGGCACTGTCATTCACAAATCTGCAGAGTTATAAATGACAGCTATCGTCCAAAAATATATTGAAGTAAGGCTGCCAAGAGGACTTGAAAGCGGGACAGAATTGCAGGAAACCGATTTCAGGAGGTAGACTGGAATTGCATGTAAAGCATAGGAAAAGAGGCAGAACGTCCTCATGATGCACTTGGCAAAAAATGGCATACGCGTTTTTTCCTGAATATATTCAGGAAAAAACGCATACACACTTTTTGGCCAACCAAGCAAGCTTGCAAAGGAAATCTGCACTACAATGAAGTCTCACTGCCCCCTGGTCAAAAGGGGCATCTGAAAAATGTGTAAAATCCAGAAAGGCAGGACAGGCCATGGAGAACTGGGAGCCTTGTTATGCTGATGGGCGGGATGTAAATTGCCAACAGCCACTCTGGAGAAGTGTATGGTGTTTCCGGAAACATCCAAAAAACAAAGCAACAGAGCCTAGGGCAATTCCACTTATGGTCCTATAGTTTAGGGAAATTAAAATCAAAAAGACACAGCCACCCCAAAGTTTGGGCCGGCTCTGTTTACAAGAACCTCATTTACGGTACAAGTTTAATGTCACAGAAAGCGAAAAATGGATAAAGAAGTTGTGGTACTTACGTATAATGCAATATCACTCAGCAATGAAATCTATGTCATCAGGCCCGTAGCAGCATAATGAGTGGATTCAGGTACGATGATTCTAAGTGAAATAAGTCACACAGAAAAAGAAATATCATAAGATATCACTAATACACGGAATGTAAACTTGGCTACACAGGAACTGAATTACAAAACAGAACAGGGTCTCAAATGTAGAAAACCAACTTATGCTTGCTTAAGGGGAAAGGTGAGTTGGGGTGCTGCATAAAACCAGAGATTGAAATTAGCACAGATACCGTTCCATAAGCCAAATATGTAATAGACAAGAGCTACTCCTTGCTCAACGAAGTGGACTCAACACCCCATATTAAACGCCTAAGAATATAGCTGACTAGTAAGAATCTTAAAACCTATGGATTTATATGTCTTGAAAATAGAATCAAGCGTGTGTACAGCAGCATAAACGCAGCAGTGATAGGATTGGTGAGGTTCGGTGAGCAAATGCAGACCCTTTGAAGTCATATTGCATGGTACCCATTCCATGGGTCTCAACTCTCCAGGTTTAAGGGAATCTTCCTTCAGCTAAATCATGCATGTGGAACCCAGAGTATGATCCACCGTGTGATCGGGAAACGTGTTCAAATGTGTCTCAGTTTTCATTCCCTGGTACTCGGTGCAACATTCCAGACGCTTTACTAACACTCTCCCCACTTGGAGAGTCAGTGCCTTTAACCTCCTGTTTGGCCCAGTTTGCAATTTCTGTGGAAAATGAACAGGAATATGGAGAACCAATGAGAGACTAGCTGGAGGTTTCTGGACGGGCAAATTTAACTCTCATTTCCTACCAGGAAGAGGAATTAACCAAAGGCTCAGTGTGGCATGCCAGAAGCACACTAGGGCCTGAAGCAATCCTGCAGTGTTGCGGCCAGCTCACAAGAAAGCGAGTTGAAGACAGGAGCCCAGGGGCACGGTAATTCCGAACCTGCAGAGTTATGAATGACAGCTATCATCCAAAAATATATTGAAGTAAGGCTGCCAAGAGGACTTGAAAGCGGGGCAGAATTGCAGGAAACTGATTTCAGGAGGTAGACTGGAATTGCATGTAAAGCATTGGAAAAGAGGCAGAACTTGGAAAATAATGCACTTGGCAAAAAACGGCATATGTGTTTTATCCAGAGCTCTCATAACTGAGGGGAGGAGATTCCCAGCAGGCTCTAACTGCCACCTGAGGGCTCACATTGCCAAGGCAACGTGAGCAAGCCAGGCAGGAGTTACCTCACAGCAGAGGTCCCACCTCACAGAAGGTTGAAAAACCCAGCCAACATCAGACTCTCACCAGAGGGCCCACATCACCAAGGGGATGGGAACCAGGCAGGAGTGTCTTCACACCAGTGGGGCCACATCATCGAAAGGTGAGGTACTCAGCACATGTGTCCTCAAACCAGAGGACCCACATCACCAAGGGCCTCGGAGTGAGGCAGGCAGGAGTAGCCTCACAACACTGGGCCCATAGAATAAAAATGTGAGGAATCCAGCAGTTGGAACCTCCCAGCAGGCGGCCCAGAGCACCGAGGCTATGGGATCCAGGCCACAGTGAACTCACAGAAGAGGGCCCATGTCATGAAACTGAGCAACCCAGCCATTGGGACCTCAGAGCAGGAGGCCCACATCCCCATGGGGATGGAAATCTGGTAGGAGTGTCCTCGCACCACTGAGAATGTATCAGAAAATTTTGGGCAACCAGCAGTTAGGGCCTGACGCCAGAGGACCCTCATCACCAAGGGAAGGAGGCTCCCAGCAGGCTCCAACTGCCACCAGAGGGCTGACGTCGCCAAGGCGATGTGTGCCAACCAGGCATGAATGACCTCACAGCAGAGGGCCCACCTCAGAGAAGTGTGACGAACCCAGTCAGGATCAGACTCGCACCAGAGGGCCGACATCACCAAATGGATTGGAACCAGGCAGGAGTGTCCTCACATGAGTAGGGCCACATCATCTAAAGGTGAGGAACCCAGAACATGTGGCTTCAAACCATAGGACACCCATCACCAAGGGGCTGGGAGTGAGGAAGGCAGGAGGAGCCTCATAACAGAGGGCCCAAAAATAAGAAAGGTGAGGAATCCAGCAGTTGGAACCTCCCAGCAGGTGGCCCAGAGCACAGAGGCTAGGGGATCCAGGCCGGAGTGAACTAACACCAGACAGCCCACATCATGAAACTGTGAGCAACCCAGACATTGGGACCTCAGAGCAGAAGGCCCACATCCCCATGGTGATGGGAACATGACAGGAGTGTCCTGGCATCACTGGGCTCACATCAGAAAACGTGGGGTGCTCAGAAGTTAGGACCTGACGCTAGAGGGCACTCATCACCGAGAGGAGGAGGCTCCAAGCAGGCTCCAGCTGCCACCAGAGGGCCAACGTCGTCAAGGCGATGTGTGCCAGCCCGGCAGGAGTGACCTCACAGCAGAGGGCCCACCTCACAGAAGGGTGAGGAACACAGCCAGGATAAGACTGTCACCAGAGGGCCCACATCACCAAGGGGATGGGAACCAGGCAGGAGTGTTCCCACACCAGTGGGACAACATCATCGAAAGGTGAGGATCCCAGCACATGTAGCCTCAAACCACAGGAACCACATCACCAAGGGGTTCGGAATGAGGCTGGCAGGACTGGCCTCACAACACAGGGTCCATAGAATATAAAAGTTGAGGAATCCAGCAGTTGGAACCTCCCAGCAAGTGGCCCAGAGCACCGAGGCTATGGGATCCAGGCCGCAGTGAACTCACAGCAGAGGGCCCACATCATGAACCTGTGAGCAGCCCAGCCGTTGGGACCTCAGAACAGAAGGCCCACATCCCCACTGGGATGGGAACCTGGCAGGAGTGGCTTCGCACCACTTAGCACATATCAGAAAATGTTAGGAGCCCAGCAGTTAGGGCCTGACGTCAGGGGGCCCTCATAACTGAGGGGAGGAGACTCCCAGCAGGTTCCAACTGCCAACAGAGGGCCCACGTCTACAAGGTGGCATGCGCCAGCCAGGCAGTAGTGACCTCACAGCAGAGGGCCTATCTCACAGAAGGGTGAGGAACCGAGGCAGGATGAGACTCTCGCCAGAGGGCCCACAACACCAAGGGGATGGGAACCAGTCAGGACTGTCCTCCCACCAGTGGGGCCACATCATCGAAAGGTGAGGAACCCAGCACATGTGGCCTCATATCAGACGACATACATCACAAAGGGGATGGGAGTGAGGCAGGTAGGAGTAGCCTAAAAACAGAGGGCCCAAAGAATAAAAAAGGTGAGGAATCCAGCATTTGGAACCTCCCAGCAGGCGGCCGAGAGCACAGAAGCTATGGGATGCAGGCAGGAGTGAACTAACACCAGAGAGCCCACATCATGAAACTGTGAGCAACCCAGGCGTTGGGACCTCAGAGCAGAAAGCCCACATCCCCATGGGGATGGGAACCTGACAGGAGTGTCCTGGCATCACTGGGCTCACATCAGAAAACGTGGGGAGCCCAGCAGTTAGGACCTGATGCTAGAGGGCCCTCATTACCGAGGGCAGGAGGCTCCCAGCATGTTCCATGTGCCAAGAGAGGGCCCACGTCGCCAAGGTGATGTGTGCAAGTCAGGCAGGATTGACCTCACAGCAGAGGGCCTACCTCACAGAAGAGTGAGGAACCCAGCCAGGATAAGACTGTCACCAGAAGGCCCGCATCACCAAGGGGATGGGAACCAGGCAGGAGTGTCCTCACACCAGTGGGGCCACATCATTGTAAGTTGCGGAACCCAGCACATGTGGCCTCAAACCAGAAGACCCACATCATGAAGGGGTTGCGAGTGAGACAGGCAGGAGGAGCATCACAACACAGGACCCATAGAATACAAACGTTGAGGAATCGAGCACTTGGAGCCTCCCAGCAGGCGGCCCAGAGCACAGAGGATATGGCATCCACGCTAGAATGAACTAACAGCAGAGAGCCCACATCATGAAACTGTGAACAAACTAGCCGTTGGGACCTCAGAGCAGAAAGCCCATATCCCAATGGGGATGTGAACCAGGATGGAGTGTCCTCGCACCACTGGGTGCACATCACAAAATGTGGGGAGCCCAGCAGTTAGGGCCTGACGCCAGAGGGCCCTCATCACCGAGGGGAGGAGGCTCCCAGCAGTCTCCAAGTGCCACCAGAGGGCTCATGTCCACAAGGTGAGGTGAGCAAGCCAAGCAAGAGTTACCTGATAATAGAGGGCTCACCACACAGATGGGTGAGGAACCCAGCCAGGATCAGACTCTCACCAGAGGGCCCACATCACAAAGGGGATGGGAACCAGTCAGGATTATCCTCACACCAGTGGGGCCTCATCATCTTAAGGTGAGGAACCCAGCACGTGTCCTCAAACCAGAGGACCCACATCATCAAGGGCCTTGGAGTGAGGCAGGCAGGAGTAGCCTCACAACACAGGGCACATAATATGAAAAACGTGAGGATTCCAGCATTTAGACCTTCCAGCAGGTGGCCCAGAACACCGAGTCTATGGGATCCAGGCCACAGTGAACTCACAGCAGAGGGCCCGCATCAAAAACTGTGAACAACCCAGGCGTTGGGACCTCAGCGCAGAAGGCCCACAACCCCATGGGAATGGGAATCTTGCTGGAGTGTCCTCGCACCACTGGGTACACATCAGAAAATATGGGGAGCCCACCATTTAGGGCCTGACGCCAGAGGGCCGTCATCAACGAGAGGAGGAGGCACCCTGCATGCTCCAACTGCCACCAGAGGGCTCACGTCTCCAAGGTGACGAGTGCCAGCCAGGCAGGAGTGACCTCACAGCAGAGGGCCTACCTCAGAGAACATTGAGGAACCCAGCCAGGATTAGACTCTCGCCAGAGGGCCCACCTCACCAAGGGGATGGGAACCAGGCAGGAGTGTCCTCACATGAGTGGGGCCACCTCATCGAAAGGTGAGGAACGCAGCACATGTGGCCTCAAGCCATAGGACAGTCATCACCAAGGGGCTGGCAGTGAGGCAGGCAGGAGGAGCCTCACAACAGAGGTCACATAGAATAACATGTTGAGGAATGCAGCAGTTGGAACCTCCCAGCAGGCGGCTCAGAGCACCGATGATAAGGGATCCTTGCCGGAGTGAACTCACAGCAGAGGGCCCACATCATGGTACAGTGAGCAAGCCAGCCGTTTTGACCTCAGAGCAGAAGGCCCAAATCCCCATGGGGATGGGAACCTGGCAAGAGTGTCCTCACTCACTTGGCGAACATCAGAAAATGTGAGGAGTCCAGCAGTTATGGCCTAAGGCAAGAGGGCCCTCATCACCGAGGGGAGGAGTGTCCCAGCACACTCCAACTGCCACCAGAGGGCCCACGTCGTCAAGGTGACGTGTGCCAGACAGGCATGATTGACCTCACAGCAGAGGGCCCACCTCACAGAAGGGTGAGGAACCCAGCCAGGATCAGACTCTCACCTGAGGGCCCACATCAGCAAGGGGATGGGAACCAGTCAGGACTGTCTTCCCTCCAGTGGGGCCACATCATCGAAAGGTGCGGAACCCAGAACATGTGGCCTCAAATCAGAGGACACATATCACTAAGGGAATGGGAGTGAGGCAGGCAGGAGTAGCCTAAAAACAGAGGGCCCATAGAATAAGAAAGGTGAGGAATCCAGCAGTTGGAACCTCCCAGCAGGCGGCCGAGAGCACAGAAGCTATGGGATGCAGGCAGGAGTGAACTAACAGCAGAGAGCCCACATCATGAAACTGTGAGCAACCCAGGCGTTGGGACCTCAGAGCAGAAGGCCCACATCCCAATGGGGATGTGAACCTGGCTGGAGTGTCCTCGCACCACTGGGCGCACATCACAAAACGTGGGGATCCCAGCAGTTAGGGCCTGACGCCAGAGGGCCCTCATCACCGAGGGGAGGAGGCTCCCAGCAGGCTCCAAGTGCCACCAGAGGGCTCATGTCCACAAGGCGAGGTGAGCAAGCCAGGCAGGAGTGACCTCACAGCAGACGGCCCACCTCACAGATGGGTGAGGAACCCAGCCAGGATCAGACTCTCAACAGAGGGCCCACATCACCAAGGGGATGTGAACCAGGCAGGAGTCTCCTAGGACCATTGGTCCCACATCATCGAAAGGTGAGGAACCCAGCACATGTGGCCTCAAACCAGATGACACACATCATGAAGGGGCTGGGAGTGAGGCAGGCAGGAGGATCCTCACAACAGAAGGCCCAAAAAATTAAAAAAGTGAGGAATCCAGCAGTTGGAACCTCCCAGCAGGCGGCCAAGAGCACAGAGGCTATGGGATCCAGGCCTCTGTGAATTAACACCAGAGAGCCCACATCATGAAAATGTGAACAACCCAGCCGTTGGGACCTCAGAGCAGAAGGCCCACATCCCCATGGAGATGGGATCCTAAGAGGAGTGCCAAAGCATCACTGGGCTTACTAAGAAAAGTTGGTGAGCCCAGCAGTTAGGGCCTGACCCAAGAGGGCCCTCATCACCGGGGGGAGCAGATTCCCAGCACGCTCCAACTGCCACCACACGGCTGACTTCACCAAGGCAATGTGTGCCAGCTATGCAGGAGTGACCTATCAGCAGAGGGTCTCCCTCACAGAAGGGTGAGGAACCCAGCCAGGAACAGACTCTCACCAGGGGGTCCACATAACCACGTGGATGAGAACCAGGCAGGAGTGTCCTCACACTAGTGGGGCCACATCATCGAAAGGTGAGGAACCCAGCAAAGGTGGCCACAAACCAGAGGACCCACATCACCAAGGGGTTGAGAGTGAGGTAGGTGTCTGGACGGGCATATTTAACACTCATTTCCCACCAGGAAGAGGAATTAACCAAAGGCTCAGCGTGCCCTGCCAGAAGCAGATTAGGGCCTGAAGCAGTCTTGTGGGTTTGCGGCCAGCTCACAAGGAAGCTAGTTGAAGAAAGGAGCTCAGGGGCCGTGTAATTCACACACCTGCAGAGTTATAAATGACAGCTATCGTCCAAAAATATATTGAAGTAAGGCTGCGAAGAGGACTTGAAAGCGGGGCAGAATTGCAGGAAACCGATTTCAGGAGGTAGAGTGGATTTGCATTTAAAGCATAGGAAAAGAGGCAGAACATCGACAATGATGCACTTGGCAAAAAAGGGCGTATGAGTTTGTTCCTGAATATATTCAGGAAAAAACACATACGCCCTTTTTGGCCAACCAAGCAAGCTTGCAATGGAAATCCAAACTACTATGAAGTGTCACTTCCCCCCGGTCTAAAGGGCCATCTGAGAAAAGTGTAAAATCCAGAAAGGCAAGACAGGCCATGGGGAAAAAGGAGCCTTGTTATGCTGATGGGCGGGATGTAAATTGCCAACAGCCACTCTGGAGAAGTGTATGGTGTTTCCTGATACATCTGAAAAACAAAGCAACAGAGTCTAGGGCATTTCCACTTATGGTCCCATAGCTTAGGGAAATTAAAATCAAAAAGACACAGCCACCCCAAAATTTGGGACGGCTCTGTTTACAGGAACCTCTTCTACAGTACAAGTTAAATATCCCAGAGAACAAATAATTGATAAAGAATTTGCGGTACTTACGTACAACAGAATACCACTCAGCAATGAAATCTGCATCACCAGGCCTGTACCAGCATAATGAGTGGATTGAGGCACGATGATTCTAAGTGAAATAAGTCACACAGAAAAAGAAACATCATAAGGTATCACTAATGCACGGAATGTAAACTTGGCTACACATGAACTGAATTACAAAACAGAACAGGGTCTCAAGTTTAGAAAACCAACTTATGCTTGCTTAAGGCGAAAGGTGAGTTGGGGTGCTGCATAAATCCAGAGTTTGAAATTAGCACAGATACCGTTCCATAAGCCAAATATGTAATAGACAAGACCTACCCCTTGCTCAACGAAATGGACTCAACAATGAGGTATCACCTCACACCTGTTAGAATGGGCATCATCTGAAAATCTACAAACAACAAATGCTGGAAAGGGTGTGGAGAAAAGGAAGCCTCTTCCACTATTGTTGGGAATATAAATTGATACAGTCACTATGGAGAACAATATGGAGTTTCTTAAGAAACTAATAATAGAATTACCATATGATACAGCAATCCCAGTACTGGACATATACCCAGACAGAACCATAAGTCAAAAAGAGACATTCACCGCAATGTTCATTGCATCACTATTTACAATATCGAGGTAATGGAAGCAACCTAAATGCCCACAGACAGACGAATGCATAAAGATGTGGTACATATATAAAATGGAATATTACTAAGCCATGAAAGGAATGAAATTGGGTCATTTGTAGAGACGTCGATGGATCTAGAGACTGTCATACAGAGTGAAGTAAGTCAGAAAGAGAAAAACAAATCTTGTATATTCATGCATATATGTGGAACCTAGAAAAACTGTACAGATTAACCATTTTGCAAGGCATAAATAGAGCAACAGATGTAGACAACAATTGTATGGACAACAAGGGGGGAAAGCTCTTGGGGGGGTGGTGGTGGGAGGAGTTGAGAGATTGGGATTGGCATGTAAACATTTATATGTATAAAATAGATAACCAATAAGAACCTACTGTATAAAAATATAAAATAAAATTCAAAATTAAAAAGAAATAAAATTTAAAAAATAAAACAGAAAAAACAATTATTCCCTTCACGTACATGTATTTATATGAATAAATTATTTCCATGCTTATATCTGTAAATACAAAAAAGAGGAATAAAATCTACCTTGAACCAAAAACGAAAAAGAGAAAAAAAAAAACAGAACCCACCAGTTACTCAGAGGAAAACCGTATCAGGGCACTTGCTCCAGTTGTAAACAATTCTGAAGTTGGTCAGTGGTGGGGAATCGTCTCCCATTCAGCCAGCAGCACCCACACAGCAAGCATCCTCAATGCAAAGCTGGGGCACCGTGCCGAGGCATCTGTGAGTAAACGTGAGCTGAGCCCCAGGCCAGTTGCTGCTGAACTGTTCCCACCCTTCCCAGGTAAAACACCTGAATATATACAAGGACTTGAAAGCCTAGAGGAAGGGCCATGGAGCCACATGAGTGACAGCATGCCAGCTGACTTGGTGCCTGCAGGCCAGCCAGGATGGTCCTGGCCCTGGGTGCTCTTCTGGAAGATTTCCATTTCCCTGCCTGAGATACCCGTCCTGTCCCTGCCCCCACTGCTTTTTTCCTTCCTCACCTCTGCCCAGGGAGAAATTCCAGCAGCAGGTATGGGTGACACATCCTCTTCTTTAGCAGGTGGCAGCCTGGCAACTGCTGCAGAAAGTCCAGCAGAGCCCCACTCACACTGGGCCACCCACAAAGCCGTGGCCTCTCACTCCCTCCCACCAGCCCAGCCCCGAGACTGCTGACAGGGCAGAGAAAATGGCGTCAGGCACAGCTGCAGGGACTCTTGCTGCCTGGAGTGGTATTTATATTGATCTCAACCCAGGCACACCTGGGGAGGGCTGGCCGGCACGGTAAGGCTGCCCAGGTCAGCCAATCATCACCCCTCAGGGGCTCACAGTTGCAGAAAATGGAACTTGCTGAACCGGCCAGGTCCAAGGAACAGGTGTGGGCTCCTGAGAGTCAGGATAGACAAGGGGCTGCAGCTTTGGCTTGTTTTCTAATCATTTTATCTGGCCCATGAGTGGGAGACAACTTCAAGAAAACCCTCTCCTAATGAGAGGAACCCAGGAGTCAGGGAGAGGAGGGGGTGGGTGGTGGTTGGAGACAGAGGCCTGGTGCCCTGGGTGCAGTGGAAGTCTCTGGAAGACCAGGTGGAGGGAGACCACACAGAGTGATGCCCAGGGTCACAGACCTGTCGGAGCTGCTGTTTGTTAGTTCAAGTCCTGCTCTGAGGTGCTCTGTGTCAGCTCTGAGCGACAGGTGAGCTGGGGGTGCTCTTCAATGAGAGCTATGTGCACGGTTCCTGTGTGCCCAGCCCTGCCACGGTACCTGCAAGGGTAGCTCTGTATCCTGGGAGGGGCCTGACCATGAGAGCCCCGTGGGCTGGGTTGGGGGTGGGGTACCTGCCCAGGAGAGCTCCATATCCTGGGATTGGCCTGACCACGAGAGCCCCATGGGCTGCTGGGGACCTGGTAAAGGATGTCAGGACAGTCAGTGAAGCCACCGAGGATATACCTCCAGTTGCTCCTGATTCCTACACCCTGCTGGTCATTCTACCAACCACCAGGACATGGTATTCTGTATTAGTCTTCAATGATGCCTTCTTTTGTATTCCATTAGTCCCAGAGTCACAAGAAATTTTGGCTTGTGAGTGGCAGGACTCAACATACAACTAAAACAGTACTTCCGGGCCGTCTTGCCCCAAGGGTTCAAAAATTCCCACACCATCTTTGGGGAAAGCTTAGCTAAAGACAGAAAAGTTCTACCTCTGGAAAAGGAAACCCTCCTTCAATATGCAGATGACATTCTGATCGCCAGCCCTACTAAGGAGGCCTCTGAACTACCAAGCCAATAAAGGATAGAAGTTGTCCAAGAAAAAGCTCAAATATCACAGACTGCGGTGACCTGCCTGGGCTTCATTCTCACACAAGGTCAGAGAAGCCCATCCCAGGAAAGGGAAGAAACCATTTGCAGGCTTACCCCTTTCTAAAACTAGAAGACAGCTTAGGGGTTCCTGGGGAGGCCAGGGTTTGCTGCTTCTGGATCCCTAACTACAGTCTACTAGCTGGGCCTCTATATGAAACACTGAAAGGAAAAGATGATGATCCTTTTGAACAGAATCCAGAAGTGGCCTTTCAAGAATGGAAAGAGCAGTCAATTCAGACCCTTGCCCTGGAACTCCCTAATTGAGCTAAACCCTTTGACCTTTCCATTCCCGGTGAAAGGTGAATCGCCATTGGAGAATTAGTGCAAAAACTGGGACCACTCGAAATGGAACAACACAAGAATGCCATCCAGGTAGGATAAACTACAGTCACGAAAGGGCTTGGCCCACTGCCACATCTGGCCAAGATACTGGCGGTATCTATAAACCTGGAAATCAGCAGCCCAAAAGGCCACCTCCCTCCTAAGGGAAAAGGACCCCACGTGGTGATCCTAATCACCAACCATGCCCTGAAGTTGCAGGGTTCGCTCCGTGGGCACACCGACCTCGAGTGAGGAGGCCCTCCAACTCCAACATCCAGAGAGATAACCGGGGGCAACAGGGCACCATGACGACTCGTGTGAACATCACTTGACCTGGAGTTTCTCTCATAAAACAACAATAGTGTGTCCCGAAGGAGTAGACTACTGCTTGCAGGACTTACTGCACCCGGAGGGGAGCTAATAATCTTGGCGGGGGAACCATATATCACACTGTCACCATAGAAAAGCCTACAGACACCGTGATGATGGTGGCCAATAAGACTGGCTGGACTCCTGTTTACTTCAAAAGGCTGTTGACTCAGTGGCCATCATGGTCCTTGATCACCACTGACCCTGGACTGTCTGGGAGCTGAGCGGGCAGGGCTCTGACACCTGGTGCTGTTTTTACGTTAATTCAGGGGCCTAATTGAAGAAAGAGCAGACTACTGGTCAGAGCATCTAGGCTGGCAGAAACGGTCAGCCTAAGGTGGCCGAACAAATGTGGGGCGGGGTGAAATCGGCCCCCACAGCGTCTCTGCACATCTCTTTCCTGGACCCTTAAAGGTCATTAGAATCTATAACACTTCCAATGCTGGTGCTCAGGCGGACGAGCAGGGAGGCAGGGGTCCTGGGGCCAATCAACGTCACCTGGAGGCTGCTGGGGAGAAGTTCTGACCCTCGTCCCCTGGTATGAGGGCTCCCAACTCAGCACTCCGCAGTTACAGAAGAAGGGTCTGCACCCTCAGCACTCCAAGAATGAGGAACGGGACAAAAGGCAGAGGAGGGGTTTGTCCCCAGCAAAGCCCATTAAAAATCCCTGGGAGATAAAAATAGAATCTGGGCAATAAAGTCAAGTCTGACCGTTTTTATCCTTTGTGCTTTGTCTAATTTCACGTGCTCCTAGGGTCCCGCATGCAGAGGTTCCACACCTGGCACTTCAGACCAGATTTCCTAGTGCAGAATGGCTGGGTCGACACCTCAGCTCCTGGGGCCCAGTGCAGACTCCGAGATATAGAGCCTGAGCTGCAGCCAACCCGGCCCTCGAGAGCTCCGCCCCCTCCCTCCTACTGACTCTCACAGGATCTCTACACAGCAGCCCAGCCCACAGCCCACGCAGTAGTGTATGCTCTCACCTCTCCATTCTCTGATCAAAATATAAAGTTTCCTTTGCTTGGGAACCAAACTCAGTCTCGATCTGTTGGCCCCAATGACACTGGGCAGGGGGACACTTGTTGGGGTCCACTCTGGAGGATCAGTAACAGAAATTGAGACTATTGTAACTTCAATGAACAGATGTGTGAGCCAAACTGTAGTTAACATAGAACAGTTTATAAGGCTCGGGTAAAATAAGATGTTTCTAACACTTCCATTTGATATTTCCATCACTTTATTATAAGCAAGTTCAGTGAAAAGGTTTGTCTTATTTGTCAGGTCAATATTAGAGAAATGAAGTGATTTCTTTCCAAGGATGTACATCTAATAATCTTGGTTAAAGCTTCAATCTTGTTTTAAATGCTTTTCCATTGAAAATGATACCTCTCTTTCAGCTCCCCCATTTCTGAGAAGTATAAAATCTTATAATTTATTATTACCAAAGGGGAAAGGTGGGAGGAGGGATAAATTAACAGTTTGGAATTAACACATACACACTGCTATGTATAAAATAGATCATCAACAAGGAACTACTGTATAGCACAGGGAACTACACTCAATATTTTGCAATAACCTATAAGGGGAAATAATCGGAAAAAGAATAGATATTTTTATTGACATCATCTATCAATGACAGTTAAAGTGTAACGTAAGGGAAGCCGGTGGTGAGTGCTTCTGACCCTGAAGACTTCAATCATCTAAAGTTTGGACTCTGCCTACTTCCCAAGGTCCTTAATGAACATATGTGTAGCCGTAGCTTAAAAAATTCCCCAGTTTGGGTTTCGGGGAGACACTGATTTTGAAAAAGCCCTGGTGTTCTCCTTACATGAATGGGACTCTTCCTACTGCTAAAACATGTCTGTCACACCCAGAGGATGGTATACCGTCTGATCGGCAAGAGTTTGGAAAAGGCATCTCATCTCCTCATCTCCTGGTGCTCGGGTTCACCCCTCCAGCGTCTTTACTAACAGTCTCCCCACTTGGAGATGTCAGCACTGTCAACATCCTGTTGCGTACAGTTTGGAATTTGTCCAGAGGATGAAGCAGAAGGGTGAGGAACAATGAGAGACAAGTCCTAGGTGTTCAGACAGGCACATGTCACTCTAATTTCCAATCAGTAAGATGAATTGACCAAAGGCTAGGGTTGCCCATGGAAACAGTATAGGGCTTGAGGAAATCCCACTGCTTTGTGGCCAGTTCCCATAAACACAAGTTGAACAATGGAACTCAGGGGCAGTAAAATTCACGAAACTGCAGAGTTGAAAATATCTATCACTGAAAAATGTCTTGAGGAAAGTCAGAGAAAAGGATTGGTAAGCAAGGGAGAATGGCAGGAAAGGGATTTGAGGAGGTAGAAAGGACTCGCCATTAAGCACAAGAAAAGGGGCTGAACATTGCCAACATTGCAGTTGGCCAAAAAGGCTGTATGCGTTTTTTTCTGTATATATTCAAGAAAAGGGCATACACTTTTTTAGCCAACCAAACAGGTGGGCACTGGAAATCAATACTACAAAAGATATCACTTCGCATCAGTCAGAAGAGCCATCCTCATAAAGTGTAAACACCAGAAATGCAGGACAGGGCAAGGAGAAGAGGGAGCCCTGTGAGGCTTATAGTGGAAATGTATATTGCCAATGGCCATTCTGGAGAAGTGTATTGTGTTTACTAAAGCATCTAAAAAATGAGCTACAGAGCATAGGGCACTTGCACTCATGGGCGTATATCTTGGGAAAAACAAAAATCGAGAGGACACAGGCACCCCAATGTTCACTGCCTCTCTGTTTAAAAGATCCTCGACTAGGATATAACTTAAATGTCTCTGGAGGGAAAAAATGGATAGAGATGTGGTACTTATGTAGAGTGGAATATTACTCAGCCTGGAAATCAATGAAATATGGCCAGTTGTAACAACTCCGGAGGATTACGTATGATCGTTCTAAGTGACATAATTCAAAAAGAAAAAGACACATATCATAAGATATCACTTAAAGGTGGAATCCAAAATGGCTACACATGAAATAAATTACAAAACAAAAACATAGTCAAATATGTAGAAAACACGCGTAAGGCTGCTAAACGGGAAAGGTGGGGAGGGGTGAGGCATCATCCAGGAGGTTGAAATTAGCAAAGATACCATTCCAAATACCAAACTGATAATCAACAAGGCCTACACGGTAGCTAAAAGAACTGCACTCAGCACACTCAAGTCACCGGAAAAGAATATCTATGACTGGTAAGAATCTGAAAAAGAATTTATTGATGTCTCTCTGTACGTGAATCAAGTGGATGTACAGCAGCAAGAAACAGAGCTTTGAAAATCAGCTGTAACCAATATAGTAATAAATTGAAAAAAATAAACGACAGAGAGACAGAGAAAACCTCTTACAACTTTTCCTCAGGGACGGTGATGCAACATGGATTGAACACATCTAGACCCACAGCAGGATGAGACATAAGGCTGGAAACTGTTCGCGCTAAGAGAAATGTGAGGTTGGGTGAGGAAATGCACACCCTTTAAAGTAATACTACCTGGTACCCATTCAATGGGTCCCAAATCTGCAGGTTCAAGGAATCTTCCTACAGCTAAAACATGCATGCAAAACCCAGAGGACTGTACACCATGTGATCGGGAGATGTGTCTAAAATGCACCTCATTTATCCTCTCCTGGTGCTCCTGTTCATCATTCCAGCCACGTTACTTAGAATCTCCCCACTTAGAGAATCAGCACATTTAAACTTCTGTTTCACACATTTTGCAAATTGTGAGGAGGATGAACGGGAAGAGGGGGAACCAATGAGAGAATAGTTGTAGGGGTTTGGACGGGCACATGTCACTCTAATTTCCCATTAAGAATAAGAATTAAAAAAGGCTCAGCCCGCCTCGCCGGAGCCAAAATAGGGCCTGAAGCAATCCTGCGGCTTTGAGGCCAGCTCACAAAAGAGCAACTTCAAAAATGGAGCTCAGGGTCACTGCAATTCACAAACCTGCAGAGTTATAAATGAAAACTAACGTCCAAAAATATGTTGAGGTAAGGCAAAGAAGAGGATCTGAATGCAAGACAGAATTGCAAGAAACAGATTTCAAGAGATAGATTGGACTCGTCTTTAAAGCACATGAAAAGCGGCAGAATTTCGACAATGATGCAGTTGGCCCAAAAGGGAGTATGCGTTTTTTCCTGAATATATCCAGGAAAAAACGCATACGCACTTTATGGGCAACCAAGCAAGCAAGCAATGCAAATGTGCACAACAAAGAAGTCTCATTTCCCACCGGTCAAAAGGGCCATCCGAAAAAATTGTAAAAACCAGAAATGCAGGACAGGCCATGGAGAACAGGGAGCCTTTATACGCTGATGGACAGTGTGTGAGAGCTGCCGAGAGCCACTCTGGAGAAGTGTATGGTGGTTCCTAAATCATCTAAAAAACAGAGCTACAGAGCATAGGGCACTTCCAATCACGGGAGTATATCTAGGGAAGTCTAAAAATCAACAAGACACAAGCACACCACAGTTTAGGACTACTCTGTTTACAAGAACCTCAACTTCAGTACACCTTAAATATCCCAGGAAAGAGAACAATGGATAAAGAAAATGTGGTACTTATGTACAATGGAATATCTCTTCACCATGAAATCAATGTAATAAGGCTAGTAGAAGGATAAAGAGTGGATTTAGGTCCGATAATACTACTTGAAATAAGTCAAACAGAAAAAGAAACATATAAGATATCACTTATAGAGGGAGGATAAATATGGCTGCACAAAAAATGAATTACAAAACAGAACAGTGTCTCACATTTAGAAAACACACTTATGTCAGCTTAAGGGGAAAGGAGAGGTGGGGTGATGCATAAAACCAGAGTTTGAAATTAGCACAGATACCGTTCAATAAACCAAATAGGTATTAGACAAGATCTACACCTTGCTCAATGAACTGGCCTCAACACACCTCATACACCGCAGAGAACTATATCTGAGTAATAAGAATCTTAAAACCCATGTATTGATATATCTCCATAAGGGAATCAAGTGTGTGCAGAGTGGCACAAACACAGCAGTGAAAATGAGCTAAACCCCATTATAGAAATAAATTTTAAAACCAAAACGCAGAAACAATGAAAGAGAGAAAAATTCTTACAAAATTCGCTCAGGGGCTGTGATGCAACCTGGAATGACCACATATAAACCCACAGCTGGATAAGACATAAGGCTGGACACTTGGGGCTGAGAGGATTGGTGAGCTTTGGTGAGCAACTGCCGAAAGTTTAATGCAATACTTCATGCTACTCATTCCAAGGGTCCCAACACTCCAGGTTGAAGGGAATCTTCCTACAGCTAAACCATGCATGGGAAATCCAGCAGATGGTATACCGTATGATCGGGAAAGGTTTCTAAAACGCACCTCATTTTCCTCTCCTGGGGCTCCGGATCAACATTCCAGACACTTTACTAACAACATCCCCACATGGAGAGTCAATGCCTTTAAGTTCCGGTATCGCACAGTCTGCAGTTAGTGCGGAGGATGAATGGGAATAGGGGGAACCAGTGAGAAAATAGCTGTAGCGGTTTCAATGGCCACATGTTACTCTAATTTCACATAGGAAGAAGAATTAACCAAAGGCACAGCAAGGCGCCCCAGAAGAAGAATAGGGCCTGAAGAAATCCTGTGGATATGAGGCAAGATCACAAAAATAAGAGCTGAAAAATGGAACTAAGGGCAGCTGCAATTCAAAAACCTGCAGAGTTATAAAGGCCAACTATTTTCCAAAAGTATATTGAGGTAAGGCTATGAAGAGGCACTGACAGCAAGGCAGATGTGCAGGAAACCTATTTCAGGAGGTAGACTGGAATTGCGTAGAAAACATATGAAAAGACTCAGAACATCGACAATCATGCACTTGGCCAAAAAGGGCGTATGCGTTTTTCCCTGAATATATTCAGGAAAAAACGCATATGCACTTTCTGGCCAACCAAGCAAGCTTGCAAAGGAAATCTGCACTACAATGAAGTCTCACTGCCCCCCAGTCAAAAGGGCCATCTGAAAAAAGTGTAAAATCCAGAAAGGCAGGACAGGCCATGGAGAACTGGGAGCCTTGTTATGCTGACGGGTGCGATGTAAATTGCAAACAGCCACTCTGGAGAAGTGTATGGTGTTTCCTGATACATCTAAAAAACAAAGCAACAGAGCCTAGGGCACTTCCACTTATGGTCCTATAGCTTAGGGAAATTAAAATCAAAAAGACACAGCCACCCCAAAATTTGGGACGGCTCTGTTTACAAGAAACTCATTTACGGTACAAGTTCAATATCGCAGAAAGTGAAAAATGGATAAAGAAGTTGTGGTACTTACGTCCAATGCAATATCACCCAGCAATGAAATCTATGTCATCAGGCCCATAGCAGAATAATGAGTGGATTCAGGTACGATGATTGTAAGTGAAATAAATCACACAGAAAAAGAAACATCATAAGATATCACTAATACACAGAATGTAAACTTGGCTACACAGGAACTGAATTACAAAACAGAACAGGGTCTCAAATGTAGAAAACCAACTTATGCTTGCTTAAGCGGAAAGGTGAGTTGGGGTGCTGCATAAAACCAGTGACTGAAATTAGCAGATACCGTTCCATAAGCCAAATATATAACAGACAATAGCTACTCCTTGCTCAACGAAGTGGACTCAACACTCCATATTAAATGCCTTAGAATATACCTGACTAGTAAGAATCTTAAAACCTATGGATTTATATGTCTCCGAAAGAGAATCAAGCGTGTGTACAGCGGCATAAGCACAGCAGTGATAGGATTGTTGAGGTTCGGTGAGCAAATGCAGACCCTTTGAAGTCATATTGCATGGTACCCATTCCATGGGTCTCAACTCTCCAGGTTTAAGGGATTCTTCCTTCAGCAAAAACATACATGTGGAACCCAGAGTATGATCCACCGAGTGATCGGGAAACGTGTTCAAATGTGTCTCAGTTTTCGTCCCCTGGTACTCGGGTGCAACATTCCAGATGCTTTACTAACACTCTCCCCACTTGGAGAGTCAGTGCCTTTAACCTCCTGTTTGGCCCAGTTTGCAATTTCTTCGGAAGATGAACAGGAATAAGGAGAAGCAATGGGAGACTGTCTGTAGGTGTTTGGACGGGCAAATTTAACTCTCATTTCCCACCAGGAAGACGAATGAACCAAAGGCTCCGTGTGCCGTGCTGGAACTAGATTAGGGCCTGAAGAGATCCTGTGGTTTTGCGGCCAGCTCACAAGAAATCGAGTTGAAGAAAGGAGCTGAGGGGCACTGTAATTCACAAACCTGCGGAGTTATAAATGACAGCTATCATCCAAAATTTTACTGAAGTAAGGCTGCGAAGAGGACTTGAATGCGGGGCAGAATTTCTGGAAACCGATTTCAGAAGGTACACGGGAGTCACTCTTAAAGCATAGGAAAAGAGACAGAACTTGAAAAATAAAGCACTTGGCAAAAAAGGGCATATGTGTTTTATCCAGAGCTCTCATAACTGAGGGGAGGAGATTCCCAGCAGGCTCTAACTGCCACCTGAGGGCTCACATTGCCAAGGCAACGTGAGCAAGCCAGGCAGGAGTTACCTCACAGCAGAGGTCCCACCTCACAGAAGGTTGAAAAACCCAGCCAACATCAGACTCTCACCAGAGGGCCCACATCACCAAGGGGATGGGAACCAGGCAGGAGTGTCTTCACACCAGTGGGGCCACATCATCGAAAGGTGAGGTACTCAGCACATGTGTCCTCAAACCAGAGGACCCACATCACCAAGGGCCTCGGAGTGAGGCAGGCAGGAGTAGCCTCACAACACTGGGCCCATAGAATAAGAAAGTGAGGAATCCAGCAGTTGGAACCTCCCAGCAGGCGGCCCAGAGCACCGAGGCTATGGGATCCAGGCCAAAGTGAACTCACAGAAGAGGGCCCATGTCATGAAACTGAGCAACCCAGACATTGGGACCTCAGAGCAGGAGGCCCACATCCCCATGGGGATGGAAATCTGGTAGGAGTGTCCTCGCACCACTGAGAACGTATCAGAAACTTTTGGGCGACCAGCAGTTAGGGCCTGACGCCAGAGGACCCTCATCACCAAGGGAAGGAGGCTCCCAGCAGGCTCCAACTGCCACCAGAGGGCTGACGTCGCCAAGGCGATGTGTGCCAACCAGGCACGAATGACCTCACAGCAGAGGGCCCACCTCAGAGAAGTGTGACGAACCCAGTCAGGATCAGACTCGCACCAGAGGGCCCACATCACCAAATGGATTGGAACCAGGCAGGAGTGTCCTCACATGAGTAGGGCCACATCATCTAAAGATGAGGAACCCAGAACATGTGGCTTCAAACCATAGGACACCCATCACCAAGGGGCTGGGAGTGAGGCAGGCAGGAGGAGCCTCATAACAGAGGACCCAAAAATAAGAAAGGTGAGGAATCCAGCATTTGGAACCTCCCAGCAGGCGGCCCAGAGCACAGAGGCTAGGGGATCCAGGCCGGAGTGAACTAACACCAGACAGCCCACATCATGAAACTGTGAGCAACCCAGACATTGGGACCTCAGAGCAGAAGGCCCACATCCCCATGGTGATGGGAACATGACACGAGTGTCCTGGCATCACTGGGCTCACATCAGAAAACGTGGGGTGCTCAGAAGTTAGGGCCTGACGCTAGAGGGCACTCATCACCGAGGGGAGGAGGCTCCCAGCAGGCTCCAGCTGCCACCAGAGGGCCAACGTCGCCAAGGCGATGTGTGCCAGCCCGGCAGGAGTGACCTCACAGCAGAGGGCCCACCTCACAGAAAGGTGAGGAACAGAGCCAGGATCAGACTCTCACCAGAGGGCCCACATCACCAAGGGGATGGGAACCAGGCAGGAGTGTCCCCACACCAGTGGGACAACATCATCGAAAGGTGAGGATCCCAGCACATGTAGCCTCAAACCAGAGGAACCACATCACCAAGGGGTTCGGAATGAGGCTGGCAGTACCGGCCTCACAACACAGGGTCCATAGAATATAAAAGTTGAGGAATCCAGCAGTTGGAACCTCCCAGCAAGTGGCCCAGAGCACTAAGGCTATGGGATCCAGGCCGCAGTGAACTCACAGCAGAGGGCCCACATCATGAACCTGTGAGCAGCCCAGCCGTTGGGACCTCAGAACAGAAGGCCCACATCCCCACTGGGATGGGAACCTGGCAGGAGTGGCTTCGCACCACTTAGCACATATCAGAAAATATTAGGAGCCCAACAGTTAGGGCCTGACGCCAGGGGGCCCTCATAACTGAGGGGAGGAGACTCCCAGCAAGTTCCAACTGCCAACAGAGGGCCCACGTCTACAAGGTGGCATGCGCCAGCCAGGCAGTAGTGACCTCACAGCAGAGGGCCTATCTCACAGAAGGGTGAGGAACCGAGGCAGGATGAGACTCTCGCCAGAGGGCCCACAACACCAAGGGGATGGGAACCAGTCAGGACTGTCCTCCCACCAGTGGGGCCACATCATCGAAAGGTGAGGAACCCAGAACATGTGGCCTCATATCAGACGACATACATCACAAAGGGGATGGGAGTGAGGCAGGTAGGAGTAGCCTAAAAACAGAGGGTCCAAAGAATAAAAAAGGTGAAGAATCCAGCATTTGGAACCTCCCAGCAGGCGGCCGAGAGCACAGAAGCTATGGGATGCAGGCAGGAGTGAACTAACACCAGAGAGCCCACATCATGAAACTGTGAGCAACCCAGGCGTTGGGACCTCAGAGCAGAAAGCCCACATCCCCATGGGGATGGGAACCTGACAGGAGTGTCCTGGCATCACTGGGCTCACATCAGAAAACGTGGGGAGCCCAGAAGTTAGGGCCTGATGCTAGAGGGCCGTCATCACCGAGGGCAGGAGGCTCCCAGCATGTTCCATGTGCCAAGAGAGGGCCCACGTCGCCAAGGTGATGTGTGCAAGTCAGGCAGGATTGATCTCACAGCAGAGGGCCTACCTCACAGAAGAGTGAGGAACCCAGCCAGGATAAGACTGTCACCAGAAGGCCCACATCACCAAGGGGATGGGAACCAGGCAGGAGTGTCCTCACACCAGTGGGGCCACATCATTGAAAGTTGTGGAACCCAGCACATGTGGCCTCAAACCAGAAGACCCACATCACGAAGGGGTTGCGAGTGAGGCAGGCAGGAGGAGCATCACAACACAGGACCCATAGAATACAAAAGTTGAGGAATCGAGCAGTTGGAACCTCCCAGCAGGCGGTCAAGAGCACAGAGGCTATGGGATCCAGGCCACAGTGAACTAACACCAGAGAGCCCACATCATGAAATTGTGATCAACCCAGCCGTTGGGACCTCAGAGCAGAAGGCCCACATCCCCATTGAGATGGGAACCTAAGAGGAGTGCCCGAGCATCACTGGGCTCACTAAGAAAAGTTGGGGAGCCCAGCAGTTAGGGCCTGACGTCAGAGGGCCCTCATCACAGAGGTGAGGAGGCTCCCAGCAGTGTCCAAGTGCCACCAGAGGGCTCATGTCAACAAGGCGAGGTGAGCAAGCCAGGCAAGAGTTACCTGATAGTAGAGGGCCCACCTCACAGATGGGTGAGGAACCCAGCCAGGATCAGACTCTCACCAGAGGGCCCACATCACAAAGGGGATGGGAACCAGTCAGGATTATCCTCACACCAGTGGGGCCTCATCATCTTAAGGTGAGGAACCCAGCACATGTGTCCTCAAACCAGAGGACCCACATCACCAAGGGCCTTGGAGTGAGGCAGGCAGGAGTAGCCTCACAACACAGGGCACATAATATAAAAAACGTGAGGATTCCAGCATTTAGACCTTCCAGCAGGTGGCTCAGAACACCGAGGCTATGGGATCCAGGCCACAGTGAACTCACAGCAGAGGGCCCACATCATAAAACTGTGAGCAACCCAGGCGTTGGGACCTCAGCGCAGAAGGCCCACATCCCCATGGGAATGGGAACCTGGCTGGAGTGTCCTCGCACCACTGGGCGCACATCAGAAAATGTGGGGAGCCCACCATTTAGGGCCTGACGCCAGAGGGCCGTCATCACCGAGAGGAGGAGGCACCCTGCACGCTCCAACTGCCACCAGAGGGCTCACGTCTCCAAGGTGACGTGTGCCAGCTAGGCAGGAGTGACCTCACAGCAGAGGGCCTACCTCAGAGAACGTTGAGGAACCCAGCCAGGATTAGACTCTCGCCAGAGGGCCCACCTCACCAAGGGGATGGGAACCAGGCAGGAGTGTCCTCACACAAGTGGGGCCACATCACTGAAAGGTGAGGAACGCAGCACATGTGGCCTCAAGCCATAGGACAGTCATCACCAAGGGGCTGGCAGTGAGGCAGGCAGGAGGAGCCTCACAACAGAGGGCACATAGAATAAAAAAGTTGAGGAATGCAGCAGTTGGAACCTCCCAGCAGGCGGCTCAGAGCACCGATGATAAGGGATCCTTGCCGGAGTGAACTCACAGCAGAGGGCCCACATCATGGTACTGTGAGCAAGCCAGCCGTTTTGACCTCAGAGCAGAAGGCCCATATCCCCATGGGGATGGGAACCTGGCAAGAGTGTCCTCACTCACTTGGCGCACATCAGAACATGTGGGGAGCCCAGCAGTTATGGCCTAAGGCAAGAGGGCCCTCATCACCGAGGGGAGGAGGATCCCAGCACACTCCAACTGCCACCAGAGGGCCCACGTCATCAAGGTGACGTGTGCCAGACAGGCATGATTGACCTCACAGCAGAGTGCCCACCTCACAGAAGGGTGAGGAACTCAGCCAGGATCAGACTCTCACCTGAGGGCCCACATCAGCAAGGGGATGGGAACCAGTCAGGACTGTCTTCCCTCCAGTGGGGCCACATCATCGAAAGGTGCGGAACCCAGCACATGTGGCCTCAAATCAGAGGACACATATCACAAAGGGAATGGGAGTGAGGCAGGCAGGAGTAGCCTAAAAACAGAGGGCCCAAAGAATAAGAAAGGTGAGGAATCCAGCAGTTGGAACCTCCCAGCAGGCGGCCGAGAGCACAGAAGCTATGGGATGCAGGCAGGAGTGAACTAACAGCAGAGAGCCCACATCATGAAACTGTGAGCAACCCAGGCGTTGGGACCTCAGAGCAGAAGGCCCACATCCCAATGGGGATGTGAACCTGGCTGGAGTGTCCTCGCACCACTGGGCGCACATTCCAAAATGTGGGGAGCCCAGCAGTTAGGGCCTGACGCCAGAGGGCCCTCATCACCGAGGGGAGGAGGCTCCCAGCAGGCTCCAAGTGCCACCAGAGGGCTCATGTCCACAAGGCGAGGTGAGCAAGCCAGGCAGGAGTGACCTCACAGCAGACGGCCCACCTCACAGATGGGTGAGGAACCCAGCCAGGATCAGACGCTCAACAGAGGGCCCACATCACCAAGGGGATGTGAACCAGGCAGGAGTCTCCTAAGACCATTGGTCCCACATCATCGAAAGGTGAGGAACCCAGCACATGTGGCCTCAAACCAGACGACACACATCACGAAGGGCCTGGGAGTGAGGCAGGCAGGAGGATCCTCACAACAGAGGGCCCAAAAAATTAAAAAAATGAGGAATCCAGCAGTTGGAACCTCCCAGCAGGCGGCCAAGAGCACAGAGGCTATGGGATCCAGGCCTCTGTGAACTAACACCAGAGAGCCCACATCATGAAAATGTGAACAACCCAGCCGTTGGGACCTCAGAGCAGAAGGCCCACATCCCCATGGAGATGGGATCCTAAGAGGAGTGCCAAAGCATCACTGGGCTCACTAAGAAAAGTTGGTGAGCCCAGCAGTTAGGGCCTGACCCAAGAGGGCCCTCATCACCGGGGGGAGGAGATTCCCAGCACGCTCCAACTGCCACCACACGGCTGACTTCACCAAGGCAATGTGTGCCAGCCATGCAGGAGTGACCTATCAGCAGAGGGTCTCCCCTCTGCTGATAGGAACACAGCCAGGAACAGACTCTCACCAGGGGGTCCACATAACCACGTGGATGAGAACCAGGCAGGAGTGTCCTCACACTAGTGGGGCCACATCATCGAAAGGTGAGGAACCCAGCAAAGGTGGCCACAAACCAGAGGACCCACATCACCAAGGGGTTGAGAGTGAGGTAGGTGTCTGGACGGGCATATTTAACACTCATTTCCCACCAGGAAGAGGAATTAACCAAAGGCTCAGCGTGCCCTGCCAGAAGCAGATTAGGGCCTGAAGCAGTCTTGCGGGTTTGCGGCCAGCTCACAAGGAAGCGAGTTGAAGAAAGGAGCTCAGGGACCCTGTAATTCACAAACCTGCAGAGTTATAAATGACAGCTATCGTCCAAAAATATATTGAAGTAAGGCTGCGAAGAGGACTTGAAAGCGGGGCAGAATTGCAGGAAACCGATTTCAGGAGGTAGACTGGATTTGCATTTAAAGCATAGGAAAAGAGGCAGAACATCGACAATGATGCACTTGGCAAAAAAGGACGTATGAGTTTGTTCCTGAATATATTCAGGAAAAAACACATACGCCCTTTTTGGCAAACCAAGCAAGCTTGCAATGGAAATCCGAACTACTATGAAGTGTCACTTCCCCCCGGTCTAAAGGGCCATCTGAGAAAAGTGTAAAATCCAGAAAGGCAAGACAGGCCATGGGGAAAAAGGAGCCTTGTTATGCTGATGGGCGGGATGTAAATTGCCAACAGCCACTCTGGAGAAGTGTATGGTGTTTCCTGATACATCTGAAAAACAAAGCAACAGAGTCTAGGGCATTTCCACTTATGGTCCTATAGCTTAGGGAAATTAAAATCAAAAAGACACAGCCACCCCAAAATTTGGGACAGCTCTGTTTACAGGAACCTCTTCTACGGTACAAGATAAATATCCCAGAGAACAAATAATTGATAAAGAAGTTGCTGTACTTACGTACAACAGAATACCACTCAGCAATGAAATCTGTGTCACCAGGCCTGTACCAGCATAATGAGTGGATTGAGCCACGATGATTCTAAGTGAAATAAGTCACACAGAAAAAGAAACATCATAAGGTATCACTAATGCACGGAATGTAAACTTGGCTACACATGAACTGAATTACAAAACAGAACAGGGTCTCAAGTTTAGAAAACCAACTTATGCTTGCTTAAGGCGAAAGGTGAGTTGGGGTGCTGCATAAAACCAGAGTTTGAAATTAGCACAGATACCGTTCCATAAGCCAAATATGTAATAGACAAGACCTACCCCTTGCTCAACGAAATGGACTCAACAATGAGGTATCACCTCACACCTGTTAGAATGGGCATCATCTGAAAATCTACAAACAACAAATGCTGGAAAGGGTGTGGAGAAAAGGAAGCCTCTTCCACTATTGTTGGGAATATAAATTGATACAGTCACTATGGAGAACAATATGGAGTTTCTTAAGAAACTAATAATAGAATTAACATAGGATACAGCAATCCCAGTACTGGACATATACCCAGACAGAACCATAAGTCAAAAAGAGACATTCACCGCAATGTTCATTGCATCACTATTTACAATATCGAGGTAATGGAAGCAACCTAAATGCCCACAGACAGACGAATGCATAAAGATGTGGTACATATATAAAATGGAATATTACTAAGCCATGAAAGGAATGAAATTGGGTCATTTGTAGAGACGTCGATGGATCTAGAGACTGTCATACAGAGTGAAGTAAGTCAGAAAGAGAAAAACAAATCTTGTATATTCATGCATATATGTGGAACCTAGAAAAACTGTACAGATTAACCATTTTGCAAGACATAAATAGAGCAACAGATGTAGACAACAATCGTATGGACAACAAGGGGGGAAAGCTCTTGGGGGGGTGGTGGTGGGAGGAGTTGAGAGATTGGGATTGGCATGTAAACATTTATATGTATAAAATAGATAACCAATAAGAACCTGCTGTATAAAAATATAAAATAAAATTCAAAATTAAAAAGAAATAAAATTTAAAAAATAAAACAGAAAAAACAATTATTCCCTTCACATACATGTATTTATATGAATAAATTATTTCCATGCTTATATCTGTAAATACAAAAAAGAGGAATAAAATCTACCTTGAACCAAAAACGAAAAAGAGAAAAAAAAAAACAGAACCCACCAGTTACTCAGAGGAAAACCGTATCAGGGCACTTGCTCCAGTTGTAAACAATTCTGAAGTTGGTCAGTGGTGGGGAATCGTCTCCCATTCAGCCAGCAGCCCCCACACAGCAAGCGTCCTCATTGCAAAGCTGGGGCACCGTGCCGAGGCATCTGTGAGTAAACGTGAGCTGAGCCCCAGGCCAGTTGCTGCTGAACTGTTCCCACCCTTCCCAGGTAAAACACCTGAATATATACAAGGACTTGAAAGCCTAGAGGAAGGGCCATGGAGCCACACGAGTGACAGCATGCCAGCTGACTTGGTGCCTGCAGGCCAGCCAGGATGGTCCTGGCCCTGGGTGCTCTTCTGGAAGATTTCCATTTCCCTGCCTGAGATACCCGTCCTGTCCCTGCCCCCACTGCTTTTTTCCTTCCTCACCTCTGCCCAGGGAGAAATTCCAGCAGCAGGTATGGGTGACACATCCTCTTCTTTAGCAGGTGGCAGCCTGGCAACTGCTGCAGAAAGTCCAGCAGAGCCCCACTCACACTGGGCCACCCACAAAGCCGTGGCCTCTCACTCCCTCCCACCAGCCCAGCCCCGAGACTGCTGACAGGGCAGAGAAAATGGCGTCAGGCACAGCTGCAGGGGCTCTTGCTGCCTGGAGTGGTATTTATATTGATCTCAACCCAGGCACACCTGGGGAGGGCTGGCCGGCACGGTAAGGCTGCCCAGGTCAGCCAATCATCACCCCTCAGGGGCTCACAGTTGCAGAAAATGGAACTTGCTGAACCGGCCAGGTCCAAGGAATAGGTGTGGGCTCCTGAGAGTCAGGATAGACAAGGGGCTGCAGCTTTGGCTTGTTTTCTAATCATTTTATCTGGCCCATGAGTGGGAGACAACTTCAAGAAAACCCTCTCCTAATGAGAGGAACCCAGGAGTCAGGGAGAGGAGGGGGTGGGTGGTGGTTGGAGACAGAGGCCTGGTGCCCTGGGTGCAGTGGAAGTCTCTGGAAGACCAGGTGGAGGGAGGCCACACAGAGTGATGCCCAGGGTCACAGACCTGTCGGAGCGGCTGTTTGTTAGTTCAAGTCCTGCTCTGAGGTCCTCTGTGTCAGCTCTGAGTGACAGGTGAGCTGGGGGTGCTCTTCAATGAGGGCTATGTGCACGGTTCCTGTGTGCCCAGCCCTGCCACGGTACCTGCGAGGGTAGCTCTGTATCCTGGGAGGGACCTGACCATGAGAGCCCCGTGGGCTGGGTTGGGGGTGGGGTACCTGCCCAAGAGAGCTCCATATCCTGGGATTGGCTTGACCACGAGAGCCCCATGGGCTGCTGGGGACCTGGTAAAAGATGTCAGGACAGTCAGTGAAGCCACCGAGGATATACCTCCAGTTGCTCCTGATTCCTACACCCTGCTGGTCATTCTACCAACCACCAGGACATGGTATTCTGTATTAGTCTTCAATGATGCCTTCTTTTGTATTCCATTAGTCCCAGAGTCACAAGAAATTTTGGCTTGTGAGTGGCAGGACTCAACATACAACTAAAACAATACTTCCGGGCCGTCTTGCCCCAAGGGTTCAAAAATTCCCACACCATCTTTGGGGAAAGCTTAGCTAAAGACCGAAAAGTTCTACCTCTGGAAAAGGAAACCCTCCTTCAATATGCAGATGACATTCTGATCGCCAGCCCTACTAAGGAGGCCTCTGAACTACCAAGCCAATAAAGGATAGAAGTTGTCCAAGAAAAAGCTCAAATATCACAGACTGCGGTGACCTGCCTGGGCTTCATTCTCACACAAGGTCAGAGAAGCCCATCCCAGGAAAGGGAAGAAACCATTTGCAGCCTTACCCCTTTCTAAAACTAGAAGACAGCTTAGGGGTTCCTGGGGAGGCCAGGGTTTGCTGCTTCTGGATCCCTAACTACAGTCTACTAGCTGGGCCTCTATATGAAACACTGAAAGGAAAAGATGATGATCCTTTTGAACAGAATCCAGAAGTGGCCTTTCAAGAATGGAAAGAGCAGTCAATTCAGACCCTTGCCCTGGAACTCCCTAATTGAGCTAAACCCTTTGACCTTTACATTCCCGGTGAAAGGTGAATCGCCATTGGAGAATTAGTGCAAAAACTGGGACCACTTGAAATGGAACAACGCAAGAATGCCATCCAGGTAGGATAAACTACAGTCACCAAGGGGCTTGGCCCACTGCCACATCTGGCCAAGATACTGGCGGTATCTAAAAACCTGGAAATCAGCAGCCCAAAAGGCCACCTCCCTCCTAAGGGAAAAGGACCCCACGTGGTGATCCTAATCACCAACCATGCCCTGAAGTTGCAGGGTTCGCTCCATGGGCACACCGACCTCGAGTGAGGAGGCCCTCCAACTCCAACATCCAGAGAGATAACCGGGGGCAACAGGGCACCATGACGACTCGTGTGAACATCACTTGACCTGGAGTTTCTCTCATAAAACAACAATAGTGTGTCCCGAAGGAGTAGACTACTGCTTGCAGGACTTACTGCACCCGGAGGGGAGCTAATAATCTTGGCGGGGGAACCGTATATCACACTGTCACCATAGAAAAGCCTACAGACACCGTGATGATGGTGGCCAATAAGACTGGCTGGACTCCTGTTTACTTCAAAAGGCTGTTGACTCAGTGGCCATCATGGTCCTTGATCACCACTGACCCTGGACTGTCTGGGAGCTGAGCGGGCAGGGCTCTGACACCTGGTGCTGTTTTTACGTTAATTCAGGTGCCTAATTGAAGAAAGAGCAGACTACTGGTCAGAGCATCTAGGCTGGCAGAAACGGTCAGCCTAAGGTGGCCGAACAAATGTGGGGCGGGGTGAAATCGGCCCCCACAGCGTCTCTGCACATCTCTTTCCTGGACCCTTAAAGGTCATTAGAATCTATAACACTTCCAATGCTGGTGCTCAGGCGGACGAGCAGGGAGGCAGGGGTCCTGGGGCCAATCAACGTCACCTGGAGGCTGCTGGGGAGAAGTTCTGACCCTCGTCCCCTGGTATGAGGGCTCCCAACTCAGCACTCCGCAGTTACAGAAGAAGGGTCTGCACCCTCAGCACTCCAAGAATGAGGAACGGGACAAAAGGCAGAGGAGGGGTTTGTCCCCAGCAAAGCCCATTAAAAATCCCTGGGAGATAAAAATAGAATCTGGGCAATAAAGTCAAGTCTGACCGTTTTTATCCTTTGTGCTTTGTCTAATTTCACGTGCTCCTAGGGTCCCGCATGCAGAGGTTCCACACCTGGCACTTCAGACCAGATTTCCTAGTGCAGAATGGCTGGGTCGACACCTCAGCTCCTGGGGCCCAGTGCAGACTCCGAGATATAGAGCCTGAGCTGCAGCCAACCCGGCCCTCGAGAGCTCCGCCCCCTCCCTCCCACTGACTCTCACAGGATCTCTACACAGCAGCCCAGCCCACAGCCCACGGGGTAGTGCATGCTCTCACCTCTCCATTCTCTGATCAAAATATAAAGTTTCCTTTGCTTGGGAACCAAACTCAGTCTCGATCTGTTGGCCCCAATGACACTGGGCAGGGGGACACTTGTTGGGGTCCACTCTGGAGGATCAGTAACAGAAATTGAGACTATTGTAACTTCAATGAACAGATGTGTGAGCCAAACTGTAGTTAACATAGAACAGTTTATAAGGCTCGGGTAAAATAAGATGTTTCTAACACTTCCATTTGATATTTCCATCACTTTATTATAAGCAAGTTCAGTGAAAAGGTTTGTCTTATTTGTCAGGTCAATATTAGAGAAATGAAGTGATTTCTTTCCAAGGATGTACATCTAATAATCTTGGTTAAAGCTTCAATCTTGTTTTAAATGCTTTTTCATTGAAAATGATACCTCTCTTTCAGCTCCCCCATTTCTGAGAAGTATAAAATCTTATAATTTATTATTACCAAAGGGGAAAGGTGGGAGGAGGGATAAATTAACAGTTTGGAATTAACACATACACACTGCTATATATAAAATAGATCATCAACAAGGAACTACTGTATAGCACAGGGAACTACACTCAATATTTTGCAATAACCTATAAGGGGAAATAATCGGAAAAAGAATACATATTTTTATTGACATCATCTATCAATGACAGTTAAAGTGCAACCTAAGGGAAGCCGGTGGTGAGTGCTTCTGACCCTGAAGACTTCAATCATCTAAAGTTTGGACTCTGCCTACTTCCCGAGGCCCTTAATGAACATATGTGTAGCCGTAGCTTAAAAAATTCCCCAGTTTGGGTTTTGGGGAGACACTGATTTTGAAAAAGCCCTGGTGTTCTCCTTACATGAATGGGACTCTTCCTACTGCTAAAACATGTCTGTCACATCCAGAGGATGGTATACCGTCTGATCGGGAAGAGTTTGGAAAAGTCATCTCATCTCCTCATCTCCTGGTGCTCGGGTTCACCCCTCCAGCGTCTTTACTAACAGTCTCCCCACTTGGAGATGTCAGCACTGTCAACATCCTGTTGTGTACAGTTTGGAATTTGTCCAGAGGATGAAGCGGAAGGATGAGGAACAATGAGAGACAAGTCCTAGGTGTTCAGACAGGCACATGTCACTCTAATTTCCAATCAGGAAGACGAATTGACCAAAGGCTAGGGTTGCCCATGGAAACAGTATAGGGCTTGAGGAAATCCCACTGCTTTGTGGCCAGTTCCCATAAACACAAGTTGAACAATGGAACTCAGGGGCAGTAAAATTCATGAAACTGCAGAGTTGAAAATATCTATCACTGAAAAATGTCTTGAGGAAAGTCAGAGAAAAGGATTGGTAAGCAAGGGAGAATGGCAGGAAAGGGATTTGAGGAGGTAGAAAGGACTCGCCATTAAGCACAAGAAAAGGGGCTGAACATTGCCAACATTGCAGTTGGCCAAAAAGGCTGTATGCGTTTTCTTCTGTATATATTCAAGAAAAGGGCATACACTTTTTTAGCCAACCAAACAGGTGGGCACTGGAAATCAATACTACAAAAGATATCACTTCGCATCAGTCAGAAGAGCCATCCTCATAAAGTGTAAACACCAGAAATGCAGGACAGGGCAAGGAGAAGAGGGAGCCCTGTGAGGCTTATAGTGGAAATGTATATTGCCAACGGCCATTCTGGAGAAGTGTATTGTGTTTACTAAAGCATCTAAAAAATGAGCTACAGAGCATAGGGCACTTGCACTCATGGGCGTATATCTTGGGAAAAACAAAAATCGAGAGGACACAGGCACCCCAATGTTCACTGCCTCTCTGTTTAAAAGATCCTCGACTAGGATATAACTTAAATGTCTCTGGAGGGAAAAAATGGATAGAGATGTGGTACTTATGTAGAGTGGAATATTACTCAGCCTGGAAATCAATGAAATATGGCCAGTTGTAACAACTCCGGAGGATTACGTATGATCGTTCTAAGTGACATAATTCAAAAAGAAAAAGACACATATCATAAGATATCACTTAAAGGTGGAATCCAAAATGGCTACACATGAAATAAATTACAAAACAAAAACATAGCCAAATATGTAGAAAACACACGTACGGCTGCTAAACGGGAAAGGTGGGGAGGGGTGAGGCATCATCCAGGAGGTTGAAATTAGCAAAGATACCATTCCAAATACCAAACTGATAATCAACAAGGCCTACACGGTAGCTAAAAGAACTGCACTCAGCACACTCAAGTCACCGGAAAAGAATATCTATGACTGGTAAGAATCTGAAAAAGAATTTATTGATGTCTCTCTGTACGTGAATCAAGTAGATGTACAGCAGCAAGAAACAGAGCTTTGAAAATCAGCTGTAACCAATATAGTAATAAATTGAAAAAAATAAATGACAGAGAGACAGAGAAAACCTCTTACAACTTTTCCTCAGGGACGGTGATGCAACGTGGATTGAACACATCTAGACCCACAGCAGGATGAGACATAAGGCTGGAAACTGTTCGCGCTAAGAGAAATGTGAGGTTGGGTGAGGAAATGCACACCCTTTAAAGTAATACTACCTGGTACCCATTCAATGGGTCCCAAATCTGCAGGTTCAAGGAATCTTCCTACAGCTAAAACATGCATGCAAAACCCAGAGGACTGTACACCATGTGATCGGGAGATGTGTCTAAAATGCACCTCATTTATCCTCTCCTGGTGCTCCTGTTCATCATTCCAGCCACGTTACTTAGAATCTCCCCACTTAGAGAATCAGCACATTTAAACTTCTGTTTCACACATTTTGCAAATTGTGAGGAGGATGAACGGGAAGAGGGGGAACCAATGAGAGAATAGTTGTAGGGGTTTGGACGGGCACATGTCACTCTAATTTCCCATTAAGAATAAGAATTAAAAAAGGCTCAGCCCGCCTCGCCGGAGCCAAAATAGGGCCTGAAGCAATCCTGCGGCTTTGAGGCCAGCTCACAAAAGAGCAACTTCAAAAATGGAGCTCAGGGTCACTGCAATTCACAAACCTGCAGAGTTATAAATGAAAACTAACGTCCAAAAATATGTTGAGGTAAGGCAAAGAAGAGGATCTGAATGCAAGACAGAATTGCAAGAAACAGATTTCAAGAGATAGATTGGACTCGTCTTTAAAGCACATGAAAAGCGGCAGAATTTCGACAATGATGCAGTTGGCCCAAAAGGGAGTATGCGTTTTTTCCTGAATATATCCAGGAAAAAACGCATACGAACTTTATGGGCAACCAAGCAAGCAAGCAATGCAAATGTGCACAACAAAGAAGTCTCATTTCCCACCGGTCAAAAGGGCCATCCGAAAAAGTTGTAAAAACCAGAAATGCAGGACAGGCCATGGAGAACAGGGAGCCTTTATACGCTGATGGACAGTGTGTGAGAGCTGCCGAGAGCCACTCTGGAGAAGTGTATGGTGGTTCCTAAATCATCTAAAAAACAGAGCTACAGAACATAGGGCACTTCCAATCACGGGAGTATATCTAGGGAAGTCTAAAAATCAACAAGACACAAGCACACCACAGTTTAGGACTACTCTGTTTACAAGAACCTCAACTTCAGTACACCTTAAATATCCCAGGAAAGAGAACAATGGATAAAGAAAATGTGGTACTTATGTACAATGGAATATCTCTTCACCATGAAATCAATGTAATAAGGCTAGTAGAAGGATAAAGAGTGGATTTAGGTCCGATAATACTACTTGAAATAAGTCAAACAGAAAAAGAAACATATAAGATATCACTTATAGAGGGAGGATAAATATGGCTGCACAAAAAATGAATTACAAAACAGAACAGTGTCTCACATTTAGAAAACACACTTATGTCAGCTTAAGGGGAAAGGAGAGGTGGGGTGATGCATAAAACCAGAGTTTGAAATTAGCACAGATACCGTTCAATAAACCAAATAGGTATTAGACAAGATCTACACCTTGCTCAATGAACTGGCCTCAACACACCCTATACATCGCAGAGAACTATATCTGAGTAATAAGAATCTTAAAACCCATGTATTGATATATCTCCATAAGGGAATCAAGTGTGTGCAGAGTGGCACAAACACAGCAGTGAAAATGAGCTAAACCCCATTATAGAAATAAATTTTAAAACCAAAACGCAGAAACAATGAAAGAGAGAAAAATTCTTACAAAATTCGCTCAGGGGCTGTGATGCAACCTGGAATGACCACATATAAACCCACAGCTGGATAAGACATAAGGCTGGACACTTGGGGCTGAGAGGATTGGTGAGCTTTGGTGAGCAACTGCCGAAAGTTTAATGCAATACTTCATGCTACTCATTCCAAGGGTCCCAACACTCCAGGTTGAAGGGAATCTTCCTACAGCTAAACCATGCATGGGAAATCCAGCAGATGGTATACCGTATGATCGGGAAAGGTTTCTAAAACGCACCTCATTTTCCTCTCCTGGGGCTCCGGATCAACATTCCAGACACTTTACTAACAACATCCCCACATGGAGAGTCAATGCCTTTAAGTTCCGGTATCGCACAGTCTGCAGTTAGTGCGGAGGATGAATGGGAATAGGGGGAACCAGTGAGAAAATAGCTGTAGCGGTTTCAATGGCCACATGTTACTCTAATTTCACATAGGAAGAAGAATTAACCAAAGGCACAGCAAGGCGCCCCAGAAGAATAGGGCCTGAAGAAATCCTGTGGATATGAGGCAAGATCACAAAAATAAGAGTTGAAAAATGGAACTAAGGGCAGCTGCAATTCAAAAACCTGCAGAGTTATAAAGGCCAACTATTTTCCAAAAGTATATTGAGGTAAGGCTATGAAGAGGCACTGACAGCAAGGCAGATGTGCAGGAAACCTATTTCAGGAGGTAGACTGGAATTGCATAGAAAACATATGAAAAGACTCAGAACATCGACAATCATGCACTTGGCCAAAAAGGGCGTATGCGTTTTTCCCTGAATATATTCAGGAAAAAACGCATATGCACTTTCTGGCCAACCAAGCAAGCTTGCAAAGGAAATCTGCACTACAATGAAGTCTCACTGCCCCCCAGTCAAAAGGGCCATCTGAAAAAAGTGTAAAATCCAGAAAGGCAGGACAGGCCATGGAGAACTGGGAGCCTTGTTATGCTGACGGGTGCGATGTAAATTGCAAACAGCCACTCTGGAGAAGTGTATGGTGTTTCCTGATACATCTAAAAAACAAAGCAACAGAGCCTAGGGCACTTCCACTTATGGTCCTATAGCTTAGGGAAATTAAAATCAAAAAGACACAGCCACCCCAAAATTTGGGACGGCTCTGTTTACAAGAAACTCATTTACGGTACAAGTTCAATATCGCAGAAAGTGAAAAATGGATAAAGAAGTTGTGGTACTTACGTCCAATGCAATATCACCCAGCAATGAAATCTATGTCATCAGGCCCATAGCAGAATAATGAGTGGATTCAGGTACGATGATTGTAAGTGAAATAAATCACACAGAAAAAGAAACATCATAAGATATCACTAATACACAGAATGTAAACTTGGCTACACAGGAACTGAATTACAAAACAGAACAGGGTCTCAAATGTAGAAAACCAACTTATGCTTGCTTAAGCGGAAAGGTGAGTTGGGGTGCTGCATAAAACCAGTGACTGAAATTAGCAGATACCGTTCCATAAGCCAAATATATAACAGACAAGAGCTACTCCTTGCTCAACGAAGTGGACTCAACACTCCATATTAAATGCCTTAGAATATACCTGACTAGTAAGAATCTTAAAACCTATGGATTTATATGTCTCCGAAAGAGAATCAAGCGTGTGTACAGCGGCATAAGCACAGCAGTGATAGGATTGGTGAGGTTCGGTGAGCAAATGCAGACCCTTTGAAGTCATATTGCATGGTACCCATTCCATGGGTCTCAACTCTCCAGGTTTAAGGGATTCTTCCTTCAGCAAAAACATACATGTGGAACCCAGAGTATGATCCACCGAGTGATCGGGAAACGTGTTCAAATGTGTCTCAGTTTTCGTTCCCTGGTACTCGGGTGCAACATTCCAGATGCTTTACTAACACTCTCCCCACTTGGAGAGTCAGTGCCTTTAACCTCCTGTTTGGCCCAGTTTGCAATTTCTTCGGAAGATGAACAGGAATAAGGAGAAGCAATGGGAGACTGTCTGTAGGTGTTTGGACGGGCAAATTTAACTCTCATTTCCCACCAGGAAGACGAATGAACCAAAGGCTCCGTGTGCCGTGCTGGAACTAGATTAGGGCCTGAAGAGATCCTGCGGTTTTGCGGCCAGCTCACAAGAAATCGAGTTGAAGAAAGGAGCTGAGGGGCACTGTAATTCACAAACCTGCGGAGTTATAAATGACAGCTATCATCCAAAATTTTACTGAAGTAAGGCTGCGAAGAGGACTTGAATGCGGGGCAGAATTTCTGGAAACCGATTTCAGAAGGTACACGGGAGTCACTCTTAAAGCATAGGAAAAGAGACAGAACTTGAAAAATAAAGCACTTGGCAAAAAAGGGCATATGTGTTTTATCCAGAGCTCTCATAACTGAGGGGAGGAGATTCCCAGCAGGCTCTAACTGCCACCTGAGGGCTCACATTGCCAAGGCAACGTGAGCAAGCCAGGCAGGAGTTACCTCACAGCAGAGGTCCCACCTCACAGAAGGTTGAAAAACCCAGCCAACATCAGACTCTCACCAGAGGGCCCACATCACCAAGGGGATGGGAACCAGGCAGGAGTGTCTTCACACCAGTGGGGCCACATCATCGAAAGGTGAGGTACTCAGCACATGTGTCCTCAAACCAGAGGACCCACATCACCAAGGGCCTCGGAGTGAGGCAGGCAGGAGTAGCCTCACAACACTGGGCCCATAGAATAAGAAAGTGAGGAATCCAGCAGTTGGAACCTCCCAGCAGGCGGCCCAGAGCACCGAGGCTATGGGATCCAGGCCAAAGTGAACTCACAGAAGAGGGCCCATGTCATGAAACTGAGCAACCCAGACATTGGGACCTCAGAGCAGGAGGCCCACATCCCCATGGGGATGGAAATCTGGTAGGAGTGTCCTCGCACCACTGAGAACGTATCAGAAACTTTTGGGCGACCAGCAGTTAGGGCCTGACGCCAGAGGACCCTCATCACCAAGGGAAGGAGGCTCCCAGCAGGCTCCAACTGCCACCAGAGGGCTGACGTCGCCAAGGCGATGTGTGCCAACCAGGCACGAATGACCTCACAGCAGAGGGCCCACCTCAGAGAAGTGTGACGAACCCAGTCAGGATCAGACTCGCACCAGAGGGCCCACATCACCAAATGGATTGGAACCAGGCAGGAGTGTCCTCACATGAGTAAGGCCACATCATCTAAAGATGAGGAACCCAGAACATGTGGCTTCAAACCATAGGACACCCATCACCAAGGGGCTGGGAGTGAGGCAGGCAGGAGGAGCCTCATAACAGAGGACCCAAAAATAAGAAAGGTGAGGAATCCAGCATTTGGAACCTCCCAGCAGGCGGCCCAGAGCACAGAGGCTAGGGGATCCAGGCCGGAGTGAACTAACACCAGACAGCCCACATCATGAAACTGTGAGCAACCCAGACATTGGGACCTCAGAGCAGAAGGCCCACATCCCCATGGTGATGGGAACATGACACGAGTGTCCTGGCATCACTGGGCTCACATCAGAAAACGTGGGGTGCTCAGAAGTTAGGGCCTGATGCTAGAGGGCACTCATCACCGAGGGGAGGAGGCTCCCAGCAGGCTCCAGCTGCCACCAGAGGGCCAACGTCGCCAAGGCGATGTGTGCCAGCCCGGCAGGAGTGACCTCACAGCAGAGGGCCCACCTCACAGAAAGGTGAGGAACAGAGCCAGGATCAGACTCTCACCAGAGGGCCCACATCACCAAGGGGATGGGAACCAGGCAGGAGTGTCCCCACACCAGTGGGACAACATCATCGAAAGGTGAGGATCCCAGCACATGTAGCCTCAAACCAGAGGAACCACATCACCAAGGGGTTCGGAATGAGGCTGGCAGGACCGGCCTCACAACACAGGGTCCATAGAATATAAAAGTTGAGGAATCCAGCAGTTGGAACCTCCCAGCAAGTGGCCCAGAGCACTAAGGCTATGGGATCCAGGCCGCAGTGAACTCACAGCAGAGGGCCCACATCATGAACCTGTGAGCAGCCCAGCCGTTGGGACCTCAGAACAGAAGGCCCACATCCCCACTGGGATGGGAACCTGGCAGGAGTGGCTTCGCACCACTTAGCACATATCAGAAAATATTAGGAGCCCAACAGTTAGGGCCTGACGCCAGGGGGCCCTCATAACTGAGGGGAGGAGACTCCCAGCAAGTTCCAACTGCCAACAGAGGGCCCACGTCTACAAGGTGGCATGCGCCAGCCAGGCAGTAGTGACCTCACAGCAGAGGGCCTATCTCACAGAAGGGTGAGGAACCGAGGCAGGATGAGACTCTCGCCAGAGGGCCCACAACACCAAGGGGATGGGAACCAGTCAGGACTGTCCTCCCACCAGTGGGGCCACATCATCGAAAGGTGAGGAACCCAGAACATGTGGCCTCATATCAGACGACATACATCACAAAGGGGATGGGAGTGAGGCAGGTAGGAGTAGCCTAAAAACAGAGGGTCCAAAGAATAAAAAAGGTGAAGAATCCAGCATTTGGAACCTCCCAGCAGGCGGCCGAGAACACAGAAGCTATGGGATGCAGGCAGGAGTGAACTAACACCAGAGAGCCCACATCATGAAACTGTGAGCAACCCAGGCGTTGGGACCTCAGAGCAGAAAGCCCACATCCCCATGGGGATGGGAACCTGACAGGAGTGTCCTGGCATCACTGGGCTCACATCAGAAAACGTGGGGAGCCCAGAAGTTAGGGCCTGATGCTAGAGGGCCGTCATCACCGAGGGCAGGAGGCTCCCAGCATGTTCCATGTGCCAAGAGAGGGCCCACGTCGCCAAGGTGATGTGTGCAAGTCAGGCAGGATTGATCTCACAGCAGAGGGCCTACCTCACAGAAGAGTGAGGAACCCAGCCAGGATAAGACTGTCACCAGAAGGCCCACATCACCAAGGGGATGGGAACCAGGCAGGAGTGTCCTCACACCAGTGGGGCCACATCATTGAAAGTTGTGGAACCCAGCACATGTGGCCTCAAACCAGAAGACCCACATCACGAAGGGGTTGCGAGTGAGGCAGGCAGGAGGAGCATCACAACACAGGACCCATAGAATACAAAAGTTGAGGAATCGAGCAGTTGGAACCTCCCAGCAGGCGGTCAAGAGCACAGAGGCTATGGGATCCAGGCCACAGTGAACTAACACCAGAGAGCCCACATCATGAAATTGTGATCAACCCAGCCGTTGGGACCTCAGAGCAGAAGGCCCACATCCCCATTGAGATGGGAACCTAAGAGGAGTGCCCGAGCATCACTGGGCTCACTAAGAAAAGTTGGGGAGCCCAGCAGTTAGGGCCTGACGTCAGAGGGCCCTCATCACAGAGGTGAGGAGGCTCCCAGCAGTGTCCAAGTGCCACCAGAGGGCTCATGTCAACAAGGCGAGGTGAGCAAGCCAGGCAAGAGTTACCTGATAGTAGAGGGCCCACCTCACAGATGGGTGAGGAACCCAGCCAGGATCAGACTCTCACCAGAGGGCCCACATCACAAAGGGGATGGGAACCAGTCAGGATTATCCTCACACCAGTGGGGCCTCATCATCTTAAGGTGAGGAACCCAGCACATGTGTCCTCAAACCAGAGGACCCACATCACCAAGGGCCTTGGAGTGAGGCAGGCAGGAGTAGCCTCACAACACAGGGCACATAATATAAAAAACGTGAGGATTCCAGCATTTAGACCTTCCAGCAGGTGGCTCAGAACACCGAGGCTATGGGATCCAGGCCACAGTGAACTCACAGCAGAGGGCCCACATCATAAAACTGTGAGCAACCCAGGCGTTGGGACCTCAGCGCAGAAGGCCCACATCCCCATGGGAATGGGAACCTGGCTGGAGTGTCCTCGCACCACTGGGCGCACATCAGAAAATGTGGGGAGCCCACCATTTAGGGCCTGACGCCAGAGGGCCGTCATCACCGAGAGGAGGAGGCACCCTGCACGCTCCAACTGCCACCAGAGGGCTCACGTCTCCAAGGTGACGTGTGCCAGCTAGGCAGGAGTGACCTCACAGCAGAGGGCCTACCTCAGAGAACGTTGAGGAACCCAGCCAGGATTAGACTCTCGCCAGAGGGCCCACCTCACCAAGGGGATGGGAACCAGGCAGGAGTGTCCTCACACGAGTGGGGCCACATCACTGAAAGGTGAGGAACGCAGCACATGTGGCCTCAAGCCATAGGACAGTCATCACCAAGGGGCTGGCAGTGAGGCAGGCAGGAGGAGCCTCACAACAGAGGGCACATAGAATAAAAAAGTTGAGGAATGCAGCAGTTGGAACCTCCCAGCAGGCGGCTCAGAGCACCGATGATAAGGGATCCTTGCCGGAGTGAACTCACAGCAGAGGGCCCACATCATGGTACTGTGAGCAAGCCAGCCGTTTTGACCTCAGAGCAGAAGGCCCATATCCCCATGGGGATGGGAACCTGGCAAGAGTGTCCTCACTCACTTGGCGCACATCAGAACATGTGGGGAGCCCAGCAGTTATGGCCTAAGGCAAGAGGGCCCTCATCACCGAGGGGAGGAGGATCCCAGCACACTCCAACTGCCACCAGAGGGCCCATGTCATCAAGGTGACGTGTGCCAGACAGGCATGATTGACCTCACAGCAGAGTGCCCACCTCACAGAAGGGTGAGGAACTCAGCCAGGATCAGACTCTCACCTGAGGGCCCACATCAGCAAGGGGATGGGAACCAGTCAGGACTGTCCTCCCACCAGTGGGGCCACATCATCGAAAGGTGCGGAACCCAGCACATGTGGCCTCAAATCAGAGGACACATATCACAAAGGGAATGGGAGTGAGGCAGGCAGGAGTAGCCTAAAAACAGAGGGCCCAAAGAATAAGAAAGGTGAGGAATCCAGCAGTTGGAACCTCCCAGCAGGCGGCCGAGAGCACAGAAGCTATGGGATGCAGGCAGGAGTGAACTAACAGCAGAGAGCCCACATCATGAAACTGTGAGCAACCCAGGCGTTGGGACCTCAGAGCAGAAGGCCCACATCCCAATGGGGATGTGAACCTGGCTGGAGTGTCCTCGCACCACTGGGCGCACATTCCAAAATGTGGGGAGCCCAGCAGTTAGGGCCTGACGCCAGAGGGCCCTCATCACCGAGGGGAGGAGGCTCCCAGCAGGCTCCAAGTGCCACCAGAGGGCTCATGTCCACAAGGCGAGGTGAGCAAGCCAGGCAGGAGTGACCTCACAGCAGACGGCCCACCTCACAGATGGGTGAGGAACCCAGCCAGGATCAGACGCTCAACAGAGGGCCCACATCACCAAGGGGATGTGAACCAGGCAGGAGTCTCCTAAGACCATTGGTCTCACATCATCGAAAGGTGAGGAACCCAGCACATGTGGCCTCAAACCAGACGACACACATCACGAAGGGCCTGGGAGTGAGGCAGGCAGGAGGATCCTCACAACAGAGGGCCCAAAAAATTAAAAAAATGAGGAATCCAGCAGTTGGAACCTCCCAGCAGGCGGCCAAGAGCACAGAGGCTATGGGATCCAGGCCTCTGTGAACTAACACCAGAGAGCCCACATCATGAAAATGTGAACAACCCAGCCGTTGGGACCTCAGAGCAGAAGGCCCACATCCCCATGGAGATGGGATCCTAAGAGGAGTGCCAAAGCATCACTGGGCTCACTAAGAAAAGTTGGTGAGCCCAGCAGTTAGGGCCTGACCCAAGAGGGCCCTCATCACCGGGGGGAGGAGATTCCCAGCACGCTCCAACTGCCACCACACGGCTGACTTCACCAAGGCAATGTGTGCCAGCCATGCAGGAGTGACCTATCAGCAGAGGGTCTCCCCTCTGCTGATAGGAACACAGCCAGGAACAGACTCTCACCAGGGGGTCCACATAACCACGTGGATGAGAACCAGGCAGGAGTGTCCTCACACTAGTGGGGCCACATCATCGAAAGGTGAGGAACCCAGCAAAGGTGGCCACAAACCAGAGGACCCACATCACCAAGGGGTTGAGAGTGAGGTAGGTGTCTGGACGGGCATATTTAACACTCATTTCCCACCAGGAAGAGGAATTAACCAAAGGCTCAGCGTGCCCTGCCAGAAGCAGATTAGGGCCTGAAGCAGTCTTGCGGGTTTGCGGCCAGCTCACAAGGAAGCGAGTTGAAGAAAGGAGCTCAGGGACCCTGTAATTCACAAACCTGCAGAGTTATAAATGACAGCTATCGTCCAAAAATATATTGAAGTAAGGCTGCGAAGAGGACTTGAAAGCGGGGCAGAATTGCAGGAAACCGATTTCAGGAGGTAGACTGGATTTGCATTTAAAGCATAGGAAAAGAGGCAGAACATCGACAATGATGCACTTGGCAAAAAAGGACGTATGAGTTTGTTCCTGAATATATTCAGGAAAAAACACATACGCCCTTTTTGGCAAACCAAGCAAGCTTGCAATGGAAATCCGAACTACTATGAAGTGTCACTTCCCCCCGGTCTAAAGGGCCATCTGAGAAAAGTGTAAAATCCAGAAAGGCAAGACAGGCCATGGGGAAAAAGGAGCCTTGTTATGCTGATGGGCGGGATGTAAATTGCCAACAGCCACTCTGGAGAAGTGTATGGTGTTTCCTGATACATCTGAAAAACAAAGCAACAGAGTCTAGGGCATTTCCACTTATGGTCCTATAGCTTAGGGAAATTAAAATCAAAAAGACACAGCCACCCCAAAATTTGGGACAGCTCTGTTTACAGGAACCTCTTCTACGGTACAAGATAAATATCCCAGAGAACAAATAATTGATAAAGAAGTTGCTGTACTTACGTACAACAGAATACCACTCAGCAATGAAATCTGTGTCACCAGGCCTGTACCAGCATAATGAGTGGATTGAGCCACGATGATTCTAAGTGAAATAAGTCACACAGAAAAAGAAACATCATAAGGTATCACTAATGCACGGAATGTAAACTTGGCTACACATGAACTGAATTACAAAACAGAACAGGGTCTCAAGTTTAGAAAACCAACTTATGCTTGCTTAAGGCGAAAGGTGAGTTGGGGTGCTGCATAAAACCAGAGTTTGAAATTAGCACAGATACCGTTCCATAAGCCAAATATGTAATAGACAAGACCTACCCCTTGCTCAACGAAATGGACTCAACAATGAGGTATCACCTCACACCTGTTAGAATGGGCATCATCTGAAAATCTACAAACAACAAATGCTGGAAAGGGTGTGGAGAAAAGGAAGCCTCTTCCACTATTGTTGGGAATATAAATTGATACAGTCACTATGGAGAACAATATGGAGTTTCTTAAGAAACTAATAATAGAATTACCATATGATACAGCAATCCCAGTACTGGACATATACCCAGACAGAACCATAAGTCAAAAAGAGACATTCACCGCAATGTTCATTGCATCACTATTTACAATATCGAGGTAATGGAAGCAACCTAAATGCCCACAGACAGACGAATGCATAAAGATGTGGTACATATATAAAATGGAATATTACTAAGCCATGAAAGGAATGAAATTGGGTCATTTGTAGAGACGTCGATGGATCTAGAGACTGTCATACAGAGTGAAGTAAGTCAGAAAGAGAAAAACAAATCTTGTATATTCATGCATATATGTGGAACCTAGAAAAACTGTACAGATTAACCATTTTGCAAGGCATAAATAGAGCAACAGATGTAGACAACAATCGTATGGACAACAAGGGGGGAAAGCTCTTGGGGGGGTGGTGGTGGGAGGAGTTGAGAGATTGGGATTGGCATGTAAACATTTATATGTATAAAATAGATAACCAATAAGAACCTGCTGTATAAAAATATAAAATAAAATTCAAAATTAAAAAGAAATAAAATTTAAAAAATAAAACAGAAAAAACAATTATTCCCTTCACATACATGTATTTATATGAATAAATTATTTCCATGCTTATATCTGTAAATACAAAAAAGAGGAATAAAATCTACCTTGAACCAAAAACGAAAAAGAGAAAAAAAAAAACAGAACCCACCAGTTACTCAGAGGAAAACCGTATCAGGGCACTTGCTCCAGTTGTAAACAATTCTGAAGTTGGTCAGTGGTGGGGAATCGTCTCCCATTCAGCCAGCAGCCCCCACACAGCAAGCGTCCTCATTGCAAAGCTGGGGCACCGTGCCGAGGCATCTGTGAGTAAACGTGAGCTGAGCCCCAGGCCAGTTGCTGCTGAACTGTTCCCACCCTTCCCAGGTAAAACACCTGAATATATACAAGGACTTGAAAGCCTAGAGGAAGGGCCATGGAGCCACACGAGTGACAGCATGCCAGCTGACTTGGTGCCTGCAGGCCAGCCAGGATGGTCCTGGCCCTGGGTGCTCTTCTGGAAGATTTCCATTTCCCTGCCTGAGATACCCGTCCTGTCCCTGCCCCCACTGCTTTTTTCCTTCCTCACCTCTGCCCAGGGAGAAATTCCAGCAGCAGGTATGGGTGACACATCCTCTTCTTTAGCAGGTGGCAGCCTGGCAACTGCTGCAGAAAGTCCAGCAGAGCCCCACTCACACTGGGCCACCCACAAAGCCGTGGCCTCTCACTCCCTCCCACCAGCCCAGCCCCGAGACTGCTGACAGGGCAGAGAAAATGGCGTCAGGCACAGCTGCAGGGGCTCTTGCTGCCTGGAGTGGTATTTATATTGATCTCAACCCAGGCACACCTGGGGAGGGCTGGCCGGCACGGTAAGGCTGCCCAGGTCAGCCAATCATCACCCCTCAGGGGCTCACAGTTGCAGAAAATGGAACTTGCTGAACCGGCCAGGTCCAAGGAATAGGTGTGGGCTCCTGAGAGTCAGGATAGACAAGGGGCTGCAGCTTTGGCTTGTTTTCTAATCATTTTATCTGGCCCATGAGTGGGAGACAACTTCAAGAAAACCCTCTCCTAATGAGAGGAACCCAGGAGTCAGGGAGAGGAGGGGGTGGGTGGTGGTTGGAGACAGAGGCCTGGTGCCCTGGGTGCAGTGGAAGTCTCTGGAAGACCAGGTGGAGGGAGGCCACACAGAGTGATGCCCAGGGTCACAGACCTGTCGGAGCGGCTGTTTGTTAGTTCAAGTCCTGCTCTGAGGTGCTCTGTGTCAGCTCTGAGCGACAGGTGAGCTGGGGGTGCTCTTCAATGAGGGCTATGTGCACGGTTCCTGTGTGCCCAGCCCTGCCACGGTACCTGCGAGGGTAGCTCTGTATCCTGGGAGGGACCTGACCATGAGAGCCCCGTGGGCTGGGTTGGGGGTGGGGTACCTGCCCAAGAGAGCTCCATATCCTGGGATTGGCTTGACCACGAGAGCCCCATGGGCTGCTGGGGACCTGGTAAAAGATGTCAGGACAGTCAGTGAAGCCACCGAGGATATACCTCCAGTTGCTCCTGATTCCTACACCCTGCTGGTCATTCTACCAACCACCAGGACATGGTATTCTGTATTAGTCTTCAATGATGCCTTCTTTTGTATTCCATTAGTCCCAGAGTCACAAGAAATTTTGGCTTGTGAGTGGCAGGACTCAACATACAACTAAAACAATACTTCCGGGCCGTCTTGCCCCAAGGGTTCAAAAATTCCCACACCATCTTTGGGGAAAGCTTAGCTAAAGACCGAAAAGTTCTACCTCTGGAAAAGGAAACCCTCCTTCAATATGCAGATGACATTCTGATCGCCAGCCCTACTAAGGAGGCCTCTGAACTACCAAGCCAATAAAGGATAGAAGTTGTCCAAGAAAAAGCTCAAATATCACAGACTGCGGTGACCTGCCTGGGCTTCATTCTCACACAAGGTCAGAGAAGCCCATCCCAGGAAAGGGAAGAAACCATTTGCAGCCTTACCCCTTTCTAAAACTAGAAGACAGCTTAGGGGTTCCTGGGGAGGCCAGGGTTTGCTGCTTCTGGATCCCTAACTACAGTCTACTAGCTGGGCCTCTATATGAAACACTGAAAGGAAAAGATGATGATCCTTTTGAACAGAATCCAGAAGTGGCCTTTCAAGAATGGAAAGAGCAGTCAATTCAGACCCTTGCCCTGGAACTCCCTAATTGAGCTAAACCCTTTGACCTTTACATTCCCGGTGAAAGGTGAATCGCCATTGGAGAATTAGTGCAAAAACTGGGACCACTTGAAATGGAACAACGCAAGAATGCCATCCAGGTAGGATAAACTACAGTCACCAAGGGGCTTGGCCCACTGCCACATCTGGCCAAGATACTGGCGGTATCTAAAAACCTGGAAATCAGCAGCCCAAAAGGCCACCTCCCTCCTAAGGGAAAAGGACCCCACGTGGTGATCCTAATCACCAACCATGCCCTGAAGTTGCAGGGTTCGCTCCATGGGCACACCGACCTCGAGTGAGGAGGCCCTCCAACTCCAACATCCAGAGAGATAACCGGGGGCAACAGGGCACCATGACGACTCGTGTGAACATCACTTGACCTGGAGTTTCTCTCATAAAACAACAATAGTGTGTCCCGAAGGAGTAGACTACTGCTTGCAGGACTTACTGCACCCGGAGGGGAGCTAATAATCTTGGCGGGGGAACCGTATATCACACTGTCACCATAGAAAAGCCTACAGACACCGTGATGATGGTGGCCAATAAGACTGGCTGGACTCCTGTTTACTTCAAAAGGCTGTTGACTCAGTGGCCATCATGGTCCTTGATCACCACTGACCCTGGACTGTCTGGGAGCTGAGCGGGCAGGGCTCTGACACCTGGTGCTGTTTTTACGTTAATTCAGGGGCCTAATTGAAGAAAGAGCAGACTACTGGTCAGAGCATCTAGGCTGGCAGAAACGGTCAGCCTAAGGTGGCCGAACAAATGTGGGGCGGGGTGAAATCGGCCCCCACAGCGTCTCTGCACATCTCTTTCCTGGACCCTTAAAGGTCATTAGAATCTATAACACTTCCAATGCTGGTGCTCAGGCGGACGAGCAGGGAGGCAGGGGTCCTGGGGCCAATCAACGTCACCTGGAGGCTGCTGGGGAGAAGTTCTGACCCTCGTCCCCTGGTATGAGGGCTCCCAACTCAGCACTCCGCAGTTACAGAAGAAGGGTCTGCACCCTCAGCACTCCAAGAATGAGGAACGGGACAAAAGGCAGAGGAGGGGTTTGTCCCCAGCAAAGCCCATTAAAAATCCCTGGGAGATAAAAATAGAATCTGGGCAATAAAGTCAAGTCTGACCGTTTTTATCCTTTGTGCTTTGTCTAATTTCACGTGCTCCTAGGGTCCCGCATGCAGAGGTTCCACACCTGGCACTTCAGACCAGATTTCCTAGTGCAGAATGGCTGGGTCGACACCTCAGCTCCTGGGGCCCAGTGCAGACTCCGAGATATAGAGCCTGAGCTGCAGCCAACCCGGCCCTCGAGAGCTCCGCCCCCTCCCTCCCACTGACTCTCACAGGATCTCTACACAGCAGCCCAGCCCACAGCCCACGGGGTAGTGCATGCTCTCACCTCTCCATTCTCTGATCAAAATATAAAGTTTCCTTTGCTTGGGAACCAAACTCAGTCTCGATCTGTTGGCCCCAATGACACTGGGCAGGGGGACACTTGTTGGGGTCCACTCTGGAGGATCAGTAACAGAAATTGAGACTATTGTAACTTCAATGAACAGATGTGTGAGCCAAACTGTAGTTAACATAGAACAGTTTATAAGGCTCGGGTAAAATAAGATGTTTCTAACACTTCCATTTGATATTTCCATCACTTTATTATAAGCAAGTTCAGTGAAAAGGTTTGTCTTATTTGTCAGGTCAATATTAGAGAAATGAAGTGATTTCTTTCCAAGGATGTACATCTAATAATCTTGGTTAAAGCTTCAATCTTGTTTTAAATGCTTTTTCATTGAAAATGATACCTCTCTTTCAGCTCCCCCATTTCTGAGAAGTATAAAATCTTATAATTTATTATTACCAAAGGGGAAAGGTGGGAGGAGGGATAAATTAACAGTTTGGAATTAACACATACACACTGCTATATATAAAATAGATCATCAACAAGGAACTACTGTATAGCACAGGGAACTACACTCAATATTTTGCAATAACCTATAAGGGGAAATAATCGGAAAAAGAATACATATTTTTATTGACATCATCTATCAATGACAGTTAAAGTGCAACCTAAGGGAAGCCAGTGGTGAGTGCTTCTGACCCTGAAGACTTCAATCATCTAAAGTTTGGACTCTGCCTACTTCCCGAGGCCCTTAATGAACATATGTGTAGCCGTAGCTTAAAAAATTCCCCAGTTTGGGTTTTGGGGAGACACTGATTTTGAAAAAGCCCTGGTGTTCTCCTTACATGAATGGGACTCTTCCTACTGCTAAAACATGTCTGTCACATCCAGAGGATGGTATACCGTCTGATCGGGAAGAGTTTGGAAAAGTCATCTCATCTCCTCATCTCCTGGTGCTCGGGTTCACCCCTCCAGCGTCTTTACTAACAGTCTCCCCACTTGGAGATGTCAGCACTGTCAACATCCTGTTGTGTACAGTTTGGAATTTGTCCAGAGGATGAAGCAGAAGGATGAGGAACAATGAGAGACAAGTCCTAGGTGTTCAGACAGGCACATGTCACTCTAATTTCCAATCAGGAAGACGAATTGACCAAAGGCTAGGGTTGCCCATGGAAACAGTATAGGGCTTGAGGAAATCCCACTGCTTTGTGGCCAGTTCCCATAAACACAAGTTGAACAATGGAACTCAGGGGCAGTAAAATTCATGAAACTGCAGAGTTGAAAATATCTATCACTGAAAAATGTCTTGAGGAAAGTCAGAGAAAAGGATTGGTAAGCAAGGGAGAATGGCAGGAAAGGGATTTGAGGAGGTAGAAAGGACTCGCCATTAAGCACAAGAAAAGGGGCTGAACATTGCCAACATTGCAGTTGGCCAAAAAGGCTGTATGCGTTTTCTTCTGTATATATTCAAGAAAAGGGCATACACTTTTTTAGCCAACCAAACAGGTGGGCACTGGAAATCAATACTACAAAAGATATCACTTCGCATCAGTCAGAAGAGCCATCCTCATAAAGTGTAAACACCAGAAATGCAGGACAGGGCAAGGAGAAGAGGGAGCCCTGTGAGGCTTATAGTGGAAATGTATATTGCCAACGGCCATTCTGGAGAAGTGTATTGTGTTTACTAAAGCATCTAAAAAATGAGCTACAGAGCATAGGGCACTTGCACTCATGGGCGTATATCTTGGGAAAAACAAAAATCGAGAGGACACAGGCACCCCAATGTTTACTGCCTCTCTGTTTAAAAGATCCTCGACTAGGATATAACTTAAATGTCTCTGGAGGGAAAAAATGGATAGAGATGTGGTACTTATGTAGAGTGGAATATTACTCAGCCTGGAAATCAATGAAATATGGCCAGTTGTAACAACTCCGGAGGATTACGTATGATCGTTCTAAGTGACATAATTCAAAAAGAAAAAGACACATATCATAAGATATCACTTAAAGGTGGAATCCAAAATGGCTACACATGAAATAAATTACAAAACAAAAACATAGCCAAATATGTAGAAAACACACGTACGGCTGCTAAACGGGAAAGGTGGGGAGGGGTGAGGCATCATCCAGGAGGTTGAAATTAGCAAAGATACCATTCCAAATACCAAACTGATAATCAACAAGGCCTACACGGTAGCTAAAAGAACTGCACTCAGCACACTCAAGTCACCGGAAAAGAATATCTATGACTGGTAAGAATCTGAAAAAGAATTTATTGATGTCTCTCTGTACGTGAATCAAGTAGATGTACAGCAGCAAGAAACAGAGCTTTGAAAATCAGCTGTAACCAATATAGTAATAAATTGAAAAAAATAAATGACAGAGAGACAGAGAAAACCTCTTACAACTTTTCCTCAGGGACGGTGATGCAACGTGGATTGAACACATCTAGACCCACAGCAGGATGAGACATAAGGCTGGAAACTGTTCGCGCTAAGAGAAATGTGAGGTTGGGTGAGGAAATGCACACCCTTTAAAGTAATACTACCTGGTACCCATTCAATGGGTCCCAAATCTGCAGGTTCAAGGAATCTTCCTACAGCTAAAACATGCATGCAAAACCCAGAGGACTGTACACCATGTGATCGGGAGATGTGTCTAAAATGCACCTCATTTATCCTCTCCTGGTGCTCCTGTTCATCATTCCAGCCACGTTACTTAGAATCTCCCCACTTAGAGAATCAGCACATTTAAACTTCTGTTTCACACATTTTGCAAATTGTGAGGAGGATGAACGGGAAGAGGGGGAACCAATGAGAGAATAGTTGTAGGGGTTTGGACGGGCACATGTCACTCTAATTTCCCATTAAGAATAAGAATTAAAAAAGGCTCAGCCCGCCTCGCCGGAGCCAAAATAGGGCCTGAAGCAATCCTGCGGCTTTGAGGCCAGCTCACAAAAGAGCAACTTCAAAAATGGAGCTCAGGGTCACTGCAATTCACAAACCTGCAGAGTTATAAATGAAAACTAACGTCCAAAAATATGTTGAGGTAAGGCAAAGAAGAGGATCTGAATGCAAGACAGAATTGCAAGAAACAGATTTCAAGAGATAGATTGGACTCGTCTTTAAAGCACATGAAAAGCGGCAGAATTTCGACAATGATGCAGTTGGCCCAAAAGGGAGTATGCGTTTTTTCCTGAATATATCCAGGAAAAAACGCATACGCACTTTATGGGCAACCAAGCAAGCAAGCAATGCAAATGTGCACAACAAAGAAGTCTCATTTCCCACCGGTCAAAAGGGCCATCCGAAAAAGTTGTAAAAACCAGAAATGCAGGACAGGCCATGGAGAACAGGGAGCCTTTATACGCTGATGGACAGTGTGTGAGAGCTGCCGAGAGCCACTCTGGAGAAGTGTATGGTGGTTCCTAAATCATCTAAAAAACAGAGCTACAGAACATAGGGCACTTCCAATCACGGGAGTATATCTAGGGAAGTCTAAAAATCAACAAGACACAAGCACACCACAGTTTAGGACTACTCTGTTTACAAGAACCTCAACTTCAGTACACCTTAAATATCCCAGGAAAGAGAACAATGGATAAAGAAAATGTGGTACTTATGTACAATGGAATATCTCTTCACCATGAAATCAATGTAATAAGGCTAGTAGAAGGATAAAGAGTGGATTTAGGTCCGATAATACTACTTGAAATAAGTCAAACAGAAAAAGAAACATATAAGATATCACTTATAGAGGGAGGATAAATATGGCTGCACAAAAAATGAATTACAAAACAGAACAGTGTCTCACATTTAGAAAACACACTTATGTCAGCTTAAGGGGAAAGGAGAGGTGGGGTGATGCATAAAACCAGAGTTTGAAATTAGCACAGATACCGTTCAATAAACCAAATAGGTATTAGACAAGATCTACACCTTGCTCAATGAACTGGCCTCAACACACCCTATACATCGCAGAGAACTATATCTGAGTAATAAGAATCTTAAAACCCATGTATTGATATATCTCCATAAGGGAATCAAGTGTGTGCAGAGTGGCACAAACACAGCAGTGAAAATGAGCTAAACCCCATTATAGAAATAAATTTTAAAACCAAAACGCAGAAACAATGAAAGAGAGAAAAATTCTTACAAAATTCGCTCAGGGGCTGTGATGCAACCTGGAATGACCACATATAAACCCACAGCTGGATAAGACATAAGGCTGGACACTTGGGGCTGAGAGGATTGGTGAGCTTTGGTGAGCAACTGCCGAAAGTTTAATGCAATACTTCATGCTACTCATTCCAAGGGTCCCAACACTCCAGGTTGAAGGGAATCTTCCTACAGCTAAACCATGCATGGGAAATCCAGCAGATGGTATACCGTATGATCGGGAAAGGTTTCTAAAACGCACCTCATTTTCCTCTCCTGGGGCTCCGGATCAACATTCCAGACACTTTACTAACAACATCCCCACATGGAGAGTCAATGCCTTTAAGTTCCGGTATCGCACAGTCTGCAGTTAGTGCGGAGGATGAATGGGAATAGGGGGAACCAGTGAGAAAATAGCTGTAGCGGTTTCAATGGCCACATGTTACTCTAATTTCACATAGGAAGAAGAATTAACCAAAGGCACAGCAAGGCGCCCCAGAAGAATAGGGCCTGAAGAAATCCTGTGGATATGAGGCAAGATCACAAAAATAAGAGTTGAAAAATGGAACTAAGGGCAGCTGCAATTCAAAAACCTGCAGAGTTATAAAGGCCAACTATTTTCCAAAAGTATATTGAGGTAAGGCTATGAAGAGGCACTGACAGCAAGGCAGATGTGCAGGAAACCTATTTCAGGAGGTAGACTGGAATTGCATAGAAAACATATGAAAAGACTCAGAACATCGACAATCATGCACTTGGCCAAAAAGGGCGTATGCGTTTTTCCCTGAATATATTCAGGAGAAAACGCATATGCACTTTCTGGCCAACCAAGCAAGCTTGCAAAGGAAATCTGCAGTACAATGAAGTCTCACTGCCCCACGGTCAAAAGGGCCATCTGAAAAAAGTGTAAAATCCAGAAAGGCAGGACAGGCCATGGAGAACTGGGAGCCTTGTTATGCTGATGGGCGGGATGTAAATTGCCAACAGCCACTCTGGAGAACTCTATGGTGTTTCCTGAAACATCCAAAAAACAAAGCAACAGAGCCTAGGGCACTTCCACTTATGGTCCTATAGCTTAGGGAATTAAAATAAAAAAGACACAGCCACCCCAAAGTTTGGAACGGCTCTGTTTACAAGAACCTCGTTTACAGTACAAGTTCAATATCACAGAAAGCGAAAAATGGATAAAGATGTTGTGGTACTTACGTACAATGCAATATCACTCAGCAATGAAATCTATGTCATCAGGCCCATAGCAGCATAATGAGTGGATTCAGGTACGATGATTCTAAGTGAAATAAGTCACACAGAGAAAGAAACATCATAAGATATCACTAATACACGGAATGTAAACTTGGCTACACAGGAACTGAATTACAAAACAGAACAGGTTCTCAAATGTAGAAAACCAACTTATACTTGCTTAAGGGGAAAGGTGAGTTGGGTGCTGCATAAAACAAGAGATTGAAATTAACACAGATACCGTTCCATAAGCCAAATATGTAATAGACAGGAGCTACTCCTTCCTCAACGAAGTGGACTCAACACCCCATATTAAACGCCTAAGAATATACCTGACTAGTAAGAATCTTAAAACCTATGGATTTATATGTCTCCGAAAGAGAATCAAGCGTGTGTACAGCGGCATAAACGCAGCAGTGATAGGATTGGTGAGGTTCGGTGAGCAAATGCAGACCCTTTGAAGTCATATTGCATGGTACCCATTCCATGGGTCTCAACTCTCCAGGTTTAAGGGATTCTTCCTTCACCTAAAACATGCATGTGGAACCCACAGTATGATCCAGCGTGTGATTGGAAAACTTGTTCAAATGTGTCTCAGTTTTCGTCCCCTGGTACTCGGGTGCAGCATTCCAGACGCTTTACTAACACTCTCCCCACTTGGAGAGTCAGTGCCTTTAACCTCCTGTTTGGCCCAGTTTGCAATTTCTGTGGAAGATGAACAGGAATAGGGAGAACCCATGAGCGACTAGCAGGAGGTGTCTAGACGGGCAAATTTAACTCTCATTTCCCACCAGGAAGATGAATTAACCAAAGGCTCAACGTGCCATGCCGGAAGAACACTAGGGCTTGAAGCAATCATGTGGTGTTGCGGCCAGGTCACAAGAAAGCGAGTTGAAGGAAGGAGCTCATGGGCACTGTAATTCAGAAACCTGCAGAGATATAAATGACAGCTATCGTCCAAAAATATATTGAAGTAAGGCTGCCAAGAGGACTTGAAGGCGGGGCAGAATTGCAGGAAACCGATTTCAGGAGGTAGACTGGAATTGCATGTAAAGCATAGGAAAAGAGGCAGAACTTGCACAATGATGCACTTGGCCAAAAAGGGCGTATGCGTTTTTTCCTGAATATATTCAGGAAAAAACGCATACGCTCTTTTTGGCCAACCAAGCAAGCTTGCAAAGGAAATCTGCACTACAATGAAGTCTCACTGCCCCCTGGTCAAAAGGGCCATATGAAAAAAGTGTAAAATCCAGAAAGGCAGGACAGGCCATGGAGAACTGGGAGCCTTGTTATGCTGATGGGCGGGATGTAAATTGCCAACAGCCACTCTGGAGAAGTGTATGGTGTTTCCTGAAACATCTAAAAAACAAAGCAACAGAGCCTAGGGCACTTCCACTTATGGTCCTATAGCTTAGGGAAATTAAAATCAAAACCACACAGCCACCCCAAAATTTGGGCCACCTCTGTTTACAAGAACCTCGTTTACGGCACAAGTTCAATATCGCAGAAAGCGAAAAATGGATAAAGACGTTGTGGTACTTACGTACAATGCAATAAAACTCAGCAATGAAATCTATGTCATCAGGCCCCTAGCAGCATAATGAGTGGATTCAGGTACGATGATTCTAAGTGAAATAAGTCACACAGAAAAAGAAACATCATAAGATATCACTAATACACGGAATGTAAACTTGGCTACACAGGAACTGAATTACAAAACAGAACAGGGTCTCAAATGTAAAAAACCAACTTATGCTTGTTTAAGGGGTAGGTGAGTAGGGTGGTGCATAAAACCAGAGATTGAAATTAGCACACATACCGTTCCATAAGCCAAATATGTAACAGACAAGAGCTACTCCTTGCTCAACGAAGTGGACTCAACAACCCATATTAAACGCCTAAATATATACCAGACTAGTAAGAATCTTAAAACCTATGGATATATATGTCTCCGAAAGAGAATCAAACGTGTGTATAGCGGCATATACACAGCAGTGATAGGATTGGTGAGGTTCAGTGACCAAATGCAGACCCTTTGAAGTCATACTGCATGGTACCCATTCCATGGGTCTCAACTCTCCAGGTTTAAGGGATTCTTCCTTCACCTAAAACATGCATGTGGAACCCAGAGTATGATCCACCGTGTGATCGGGAAACGTGTTCAAATGTGTCTCAGTTTTCGTCCCCTGGTACTCGGGTGCAACATTCCAGACGCTTTACTAACACTCTCCCCACTTGGAGAGTCAGGGCCTTTAACCTCCTTTTTGGCCCACTTTGCAATTTCTGCAGAAAATGAACACGAATAGGAGTACCCATGAGCAACTAGCTGGAGGTGTCTGGACGGGCAAATTTAACTCTCATTTCCCACCAGGAAGAGGAATTAACCAAAGGCTCAGTGTGCCATGCCGGAACCACACTAGGGCGTGAAGCAATCCGGCGGTGTTGCGGCCAGCTCACAAGGAAGCGAGTTGAAGAAAGGAGCTCAGGGGCACTGTTATTCACAAACCTGCAGAGTTATAAATGACAGCTATCGTCCAAAAATATATTGAACTAAGGCTGCCAAGAGGACTTGAAAGCGGGACAGAATTGCAGGAAACCGATTTCAGGAGATAGACAGGAATTGCACGTAAAGCATAGGAAAAGGGGCAGAACGTCCACAATGATGCACTTGGCCAAAAAGGGCGTATGCGTTTTTTCCTGAATATATTCAGGAAAAAACACATACGCCCTTTTTGGCCAACCAAGCAAGCTTGCAAAGGAAATCTGCACTACAATGAAGTCTCACTGCCCCCCTGTCAAAAGGGCCATCTGATAAAAGTCTAAAATCCAGAAAGGCAGGACAGGCTATGGAGAACTGGGAGCCTTGTTATGCTGATGGGCGGGATGTAAATTGTCAACAGCCACTCTGGAGAAGTGTATGGTGTTTCCTGAAACATACAAAAAACAAAGCAACAGAGCCTAGGGCACTTCCACTTATGGTCCTATAGCTTAGGGAAATTAAAATCAAAAAGACACAGCCACCCCAAAGTTTGGGATGGCTCTGTTTACAAGAACCTCGTTTACGGTACAAGTTCAATATCGCAGAAAGGGAAAAATGGATAAAGAAGTTGTGGTACTTACGTAAAATTCAATATCACTCAGCAATGAAATCTGTGTCATCAGGCCCGTAGCAGCATAATGAGTGGACTCAGGTACGATGATTCTAAGTGAAATAAGTCACACAGAAAAAGAAACATCATAAGATATCACTAATACACGGAATGTACACTTGGCTACACAGGAACTGAATTACAAAACAGAACAGGGTCTCAACTGTAGAAAACCAACTTACACTTGCTTAACGGGAAAGGTGAGTTGGGGTGCTGCATAAAACCAGAGTTTGAAATTAGCACAGATACCGTTCCATAAGCCAAATATGTAATAGACAAGAGCTACTCCTTGCTCAACGAAGTGGACACAACACCCCATATTAAAGGCCTAAGAATATACGTGACTAGTAAGAATCTTAAAACCTATGGATTTATATGTCTCCGAAAGAGAATCAAGCGTGTGTACAGTGGCATAAACGCAGCAGTGATAGGATTGGTGAGGTTCGGTGAGCAAATGCAGACCCTTTGAAGTCATATTGCATGGTACCCATTCCATGGGTCTCAACTCTCCAGTTTTAAGGGATTCTTCCTTCAACTAAAACATGCATGTGGAACCCAGAGTATGATCCACCGTGTGATCGGGAAACGTGTTCAAATGTGTCTCAGTTTTCGTCCCCTGGTACTCGGGTGCAACATTCCAGACGCTTTGCTAACACTCTCCCCACTTGGAGAGTCAGTGCCTTTAACCTCCTGTTTGGCCCAGTTTGCAATTTCCGTGGAAGATGAACAGCAATAGGGAGAACCAATGAGAGACTAGCTGGAGGTGTCTGGACGGGCAAATTTAACTCTCATTTCCCACCAGGAAGAGGAATTAACCAAAGGCTCAGCGTGCCGTGCCGGAACCACACTAGGGCCTGAAGCAATCCTGTGGTGTTGCAGCCACCTAACAAAAAAGCGAGTTGAAGAAAGGAGCTCAGGGGCACTGTAATTCACAAACCTGCAGAGTTATAAATGACAGCTATCGTCCAAAAATATATTGAAATAAGGCTGCCAAGAGGACTTGAAAGCGGGGCAGAATTGCAGGAAACCAATTTCAGGAGGTAGACTGGCGTTGCATGTAAAGCATAGGAAAAGAGGCAGAACGTCCACAATGATGCACTTGGCCAAAAAGGGCGTATGCGTTTTTTCCTGAATATATTCAGGAAAAAACGCATACGCACTTTTTGGCCAACCAAGCAAGCTTACAAAGGAAATCTGCACTACAATGTAGTCTCACTGCCCCCAGGTCAAAAGGGCCATCTGAAAAAAGTGTAAAATCCAGAAAGGCAGGACAGGCCATGGAGAACTGGGAGCCTTGTTATGCTGATGGGCAGGATGTAAATTGCCAACAGCCACTCTGGAGAAGTGTATGGTGTTTCCTGAAACATCTAAAAAACAAAGCAACAGAGGCTAGGGCACATGCACATATGGTCCTATAGCTTAGGGAAATTAAAATCAAAAAGACACAGCCACCGCAAAGTTTGGGATGGCTCTGTTTACAAGAACCTCGTTTACGGTACAAGTTCAATATCACAGAAAGCGATAAATGGATAAAGAAGTTGTGGTACTTACGAACAATGCAATATCTCTCAGCAATGAAATCTATGTCATCAGGCCCGTAGCATCATAATGAGTGGATTCAGGTACGATAATTCTAAGTGAAATAAGTCACACAGAAAAAGAAACATCATAAGATATCACTAATACACGGAATGTAAACTTGGCTACACAGGAACTGAATTACAAAAGAGAACAGGGTCTCAAATGTAGAAAACCAACTTATGCTTGCTTAAGGGGAAAGGTGAGTTGGGGTGCTGCATAAAACCAGAGATTGAAATTAGCACAGATACCGTTCCATAAGCCAAATATGTAATAGACAAGAGCTACTCCTTGCTCAACGAAGTGGACTCAACACCCCATATTAAACGCCTAAGAATATACCTGACTAGTAACAATCTTAAAACCTATGGATTTATATGTCTCCGAAAGAGAATCAAGCGTGTGTACAGTGGCATAAACGCAGCAGTGATAGGATTGGGGAGGTTCGGTGAGCAAATGCAGACCCTTTGAAGTCATATTGCATGGTACCCATTCCATGGGTCTCAACTCTCCAGGTTTAAGGGATTCTTCCTTCAGCTAAAACATGCATGTGGAACCCAGAGTATGATCCACCGTGTGATCGAGAAACGTGTTCAAATGTGTCTCAGTTTTCGTCCCCTGGTACTTGGGTGCAACATTCCAGACGTTTTACTAACACTCTCCCCACTTGGAGAGTCAGTGTCTTTAACCTCCTGTTTGGCCGAGTTTGCAATTTCTGCGGAAAATGAACAGGAATAGGGAGAACAAATGAGAGACTAGCTGGAGGTGTCTGGACGGGCAAATTTAACTCTCATTTCCCACCAGGAAGAGGAATTATCCAAAGGCTCAGTGTGCCATGCCGGAACCACACTAAGGCCTGAAGCAATCCTGCGGTGTTGCGGCCAGCACACAAGAAAGCGAGTTGAAGAAAGGAGCTCAGGGGCACTGTAGTCCACAAACCTGCAGAGTTATAAATGACAGCTATCGTCCAAAAATATATTGAAGTAAGGCTGCCACGAGGACTTGAAAGAGGGGCAGAATTGCAGGAAACCAATTTCAGGCGGTAGACTGGAATTGCATGTAAAGCATAGGAAAAGAGGCAGAACGTCCACAATGATGCACTTGGCCAAAAGGGGCGTATACGTTTTTTCTGAATATATTCACGAAAAAACGCATGCGCACTTTTTAGCCAACCAAGCAAGCTTGCAAAGGAAATCTGCACTACAATGAAGTCTCACTGCCCCCCGGTCAAAAGGGCCATCTGAAAAAAGTGTAAAATCCAGAAAGGCAGGACAGGCCATGGAGAACTGGAAGCCTTGTTATGCTGATGGGCGGGATGTAAATTGCCAACAGCCACGCTGGAGAAGTGTATGGTGTTTCCTGAAACATCTAAAAAACAAAGCAACAGAGCCTAGGGCACTTCCACTTATGGTCCTATAGCTTAGGGAAATTAAAATAAAAAAGACACAGCCACCCCAAAGTTTGGGAAGGCTCTGTTTACAAGAACCTCGTTTACGGTACAAGTTCAATATCACAGAAAGCGAAAAATGGATAAAGAAGTTGTGGCACTTACGAACAATGCAATATCACTCAGCAATGAAATCTATGTCATCAGGGCCGTAGCAGCATAATGAGTGGATTCAGGTACGATGATTCTAAGTGAAATAAGTCACACAGAAAAAGAAACATCATAAGATATCACTACTACACGGAATGTAAACTTGGCTACACAGGAACTGAATTACAAAACAGAACAGGGTCTCAAATGCAGAAAACCAACTTAGGCTTGCTTAAGGGGAAAGGTGAGTTGGGGTGCTGCATAAAACCAGAGATTGAAATTAGCACAGATACCATTCCATAAGCCAAATATGTAATAGACAAGAGCTACTCCTTGCTCAACGAAGTGGACTCAACACCCCATATTAAACGCCTAAGAATATACCTGACTAGTGAGAATCTTAAAACCTATGGATTTATATGTCTCCGAAAGAGAATCAAGCGTGTGTACAGTGGCATAAATGCAGCAGTGATAGGATTGGTGAGGTTCGGTGAGCAAATGCAGACGCTTTGAAGTCATATTGCATGGTACCCATTCCATGGGTCTCAACTCTCCAGGTTTAAGGGATTCTTCCTTCAGCTAAAACATGCATGTGGAACCCAGAGTATGATCCACCGTGTGATCGGGAAACGTGTTCAAATGTGTCTCAGTTTTCGTCCCCTGGTACTCGGGTGCAACATTCCAGACACTTTACTAACACCCTCCCCACTTGGAGAGTCAGTGCCTTTAACCTCCTGTTTGGCCCAGTTTGCAATTTCTGCGGAAAATGAACAGGAATAGGGAAAACCAATGAGAGCCTAGCTAGAGGTGTCTGGACTGGCAAATTTAACTCTCATTTCCCACCAGGAAGAGGAATTAACCAAAGGTTCAGTGTGCCATACCGGAACCACACTAGGGCTTGAAGCAATCCTGCGGTATTGCGTCCAGCTCAGAAGAAAGCAAGATGAAGAAAGGAACTCAGGGGCACTGTCACTCACATACCTGCAGAGTTATAAATGACAGCTATCGTCCAAAAATATATTGAAGTAAGGCTGCCAAGAGGACTTGAAAGCGGGGCAGAATTGCAGGAAACCGATTTCAGGACGTAGACTGGAATTGCATGTAAAGCATAGGAAAAGAGGCAGAACGTCCACAATGATGCACTTGGCCAAAAAGGGCGTATGCATTTTTTCCTGAATATATTCAGGAAAAAACGCATACGCCCTTTTTGGCCAACCAAGCAAGCTTGCAAAGGAAATCTGCACTACAATGAAGTCTCACTGCCCCCCGGTCAAAAGGGCCATCTGAAAAAACTGTAAAATCCAGAAAGGCAGGACAGGCCATGGAGAAATGGGAGCTTTGTTATGCTGATGGGCGGGATGTAAATTGCCAACAGCCACTATGGAGAAGTGTATGGTGTTTCCGGAAACATCCAAAAAACAAAGCAACAGAGCCTAGGGCACTTCCACTTATGGTCCTATAGCTTAGGAAAATTAAAATCAAAATGACACAGCCACCCCAAAGTTTGGGACGGCTCTGTTTACAAGAACCTCGTTTACGGTACAAGTTCAATATCACAGAAAGCGAAAAATGGATAAAGAAGTTGTAGTACTTACGTACAATTCAATATCACTCAACAATGAAATCTATGTCATCAGGCCCGTAGCAGCATAATGAGTGGATTCAGGTACGATTATTCTAAGTGAAATAAGTCACACAGAAAAAGAAACATCATAAGATATCACTAATACACGGAATGTAAACTTGGCTACACAGGAACTGAATTACAAAACAGAACAGGGTCTCAAATGCAGAAAACCAACTTATGCTTTCATAAGGGGAAAGGTGAGTTGGGGTGCTGCATAAAACCAGAGATTGAAATTAACACAGATACCGTTCCATAAGCCAAATATGTAATAGACAAGAGCTACTCCTTGCTCAAAGAAGTGGACTCAACACCCCATATTAAACGCCTAAGAATATACCTGACTAGTAAGAATCTTAAAACCTATGCATTTATATGTCTCCGAAAGACAATCAATCATGTGTACAGTGGCATATACGTAGCAGTGATAGGATAGGTGAGGTTCGGTGAGCAAATGCAGAACCTTTGAAGTCATATTGCATGGTACCCATTCCATTGGTCTCAACTCTACAGGTTTAAGGGATTCTTCCTTCAGCTAAATCATGCATGTGGAACCCAGAGTATGATCCACCGTGTGATCGGGAAACGTGTTCAAATATGTCTCAGTTTTCATCCCCTGGTACTCAGGTGCAACATTCCAGACGCTTTACTAACACTCTCCCCACTTGGAGAGTCAGTGCCTTTAACTTCTTGTTTGGCCCAGTTTGCAATTTCTGCGGAAGATGAACAGGAATAGGGAGAACCAATGAGAGACTAGCTGGAGGTGTCTGGACCGGCAAATTTAACTCTCATTTCACACCAGGAAAAGGAATTAACCAAAGGCTCAGCGTGCCGTGTCGGAACCATATTAGGGCCTGAAGCAATCCTGCGGTGTTGCGGCCAGCTCACAAAAAAGCGAGTTGAAGAAAGGAGCTCAGGGGCACTGTAATTCACACACCTGCAGAGTTATAAATGACAGCTATCCACCAAAAATATATTGAAGTAAGTCTGCCAAGAGGACTTGAAAGCAGGGCAGAATTGCAGGAAACCGATTTCAGGAGGTAGACTGGAATTGCATGTAAAGCATAGGAAAAGAGGAAGAACGTCCACAATGATGCACTTGGCCAAAAAGGGCGTATGCGTTTTTTCCTGAATATATTCAGGAAAAAACGCATACGCCCTTTTTGGCCAACCAAGCAAGCTTGCAAAGGAAATCTGCACTACAATGAAGTCTCACTGCCCCACGGTCAAAAGGGCCATCTGAAAAAAGTGTAAAATCCAGAAAGGCAGGACAGGCCATGGAGAACTGGGAGCCTTGTTATGCTGATGGGCGGGATGTAAATTGCCAACAGCCACTCTGGAGAAGTGTATGGTGTTTCCTGAAACATCCGAAAAACAAAGCAACAGAGCCTAGGGCACTTCCACTTATGGTCCTATAGATTAGGGAAATTAAAATCAAAAAGACACAGCCACCCCAAAGTTTGGGACGGCTCTGTTTACAAGAACCTCATTTACAGTACAAGTTCAATATCACAGAAAGCGAAAAATGGATAAAGAAGTTGTGGTACTTACGTACAATGCAATATCACTAGGCAATGAAATCTATGTCATCAGGCCCGTAGGAGCATAATGAGTGGATTCAGGTACGATGATTCTAAGTGAAATAAGTCACACAGAAAAAGAAACATCATAAGATATCACTAATACACGGAATGTAAACTTGGCTACACAGGAACTGAATAACAAAACACAACAGGGTCTCAAACGTAGAAAACCAACTTATGCTTGCTTAAGGGGAAAGGTGAGTTGGGGTGCTGCATAAAACCAGAGATCGAAAGTAGCACAGATACCGTTCCATAAGCCAAATATGTAATAGACAAGAGCTACTCCTTGCTCAACGAAGTGGACTCAACACCCCATATTAAACGCCTAAGAATATACCTGACTAGTAAGAATCTTAAAACCTATGGATTTCTATGTCTCCGAAAGAGAATCAAGCATGTGTAGAGCGGCATAAACGTAGCAGTGATAGGATTGGTGAGGTTCGGTGAGCAAATGCAGACCCTTTGAAGTCATATTGCATGGTACCCATTCCATGGGTCTCAACTCTCCAGGTTTAAGGGATTCTTCCTTCAGCTAAAACATGCATGTGGAACCCAGAGTATGATCCACCGTGTGATCGGGAAACGTGTTCAAATGTGTCTCAGTTTTCGTACCCTGGTACTCGGGTGCAACATTCCAGACACTGTACTAACACTCTCCCCACTTGGAGAGTCAGTGCCTTTAACCTCCTGTTTGGCCCAGTTTGCAGTTTCTGCGGAAAATGAACAGGAATAGGGAGAAACCATGAGAGACTAGCTGGAGGTGTCTGGACGGGCAAATTTAACTCTCATTTCCCACCAGGAAGAGGAATTAACCAAAGGCTCAGCGTGCCATGCCGGAACCACACTAGGGCCTGAAGCAATCCTGCGGTGTTGCGGCCAGCTAACAAGAAAGCGAGTTGAAGAAAGGAGTTCAGGGGCACTGTCATTCACAAACCTGCAGAGTTATAAATGACAGCTATCGTCCAAAAATATGTTGAAGTAAGGCTGCCAAGAGGACTTGAAACTGGGGCAGAATTGCAGGAAACCGATTTCAGGAGGTAGACTGGAATTGCATGTAAAGCATAGGAAAAGAGGCAGAACGTCCACAATGATGCGCTTGGCAAAAAAGGGCGTATGCGTTTTTTTCCTGAATATATTCAGGAAAAACGCATACGCACTTTTTGGCCAACAAAGCAAGCTTGCAAAGGAAATGTGCACTACAATGAAGTCTCACTTCCACCCGGTCAAAAGGGCCATCTGAAAAAAGTGTAAAATCCAGAAAGGCAGGACAGGCCATGGAGAACTGGGAGCTTTGTTATGCTGATGGGCGGGAAGTAAATTGCCAACAGCCACTCTGGAGAAGTGTATGGTGTTTCCTGAAACATCTAAAAAACAAAGCAACAGAGCCTAGGCCACTTCCACTTATGGTCCTATAGCTTAGGGAAATTAAAATCAAAAAGACACAGCCACCCCAAAGTTTGGGTCGGCTCTGTTTACAAGAACCTCATTTACGGTACAAGTTCAATATCACAGAAAGCGAAAAATGGATAAAGAAGTTGTGGTACTTACGTACAATGCAATATCACTCAGCAATGAAATCTATGTCATCAGGCCCGTAGCAGCATAATGAGTGGATTCAGGTACGATGATTCTAAGTGCAATAAGTCACACAGAAAAAGAAACATCATAAGATATCCCTACTACACGGAATGTAAACTTGGCTACACAGGAACTGAATTACAATACAGAACAGGGTCTCAAATGCAGAAAACCAACTTAGGCTTGCTTAAGGGGAAAGGTGAGTTGGGGTGCTGCATAAAACCAGAGATTGAAATGAGCACAGATACCATTCCATAAGCCAAATATGTAATAGACAAGAGCTACTCCTTGCTCAACGAAGTGGACTCAACACCCCATATTAAACGCCTAAGAATATACCTGACTAGTAAGAATCTGAAAACCTATGTATTTATATGTTTCGTAAAGAGAATGAAGCGTGTGTACAGCAACATAAACGCAGCAGTGATAGGATTGGTGAGGTTTGGTGAGCAAATGCAGACCCTTTGAAGTCATACTGCCTGGGACCCATTCCATGGGTTTCAACTCTCCAGGTTTAAGTATTCTTCCTTCAGCTAAAACATGCATGTGGAACCCAGAGTATGATCCACCATGTGATCGGGAAACGTGTTCAAATGTGTCTCAGTTTTCGTCCCCTGGTACTCGGGTGCAACATTCCAGAAGCTTTACTAACACTCTCCCCACTTGGAGAGTCAGTGCCTTTAACCTCCTGTTTGGCCCAGTTTGCAGTTTCTGCGGAAAATGAACAGGAATAGGGAGAAACCATGAGAGACTAGCTGGGGGTGTCTGGACGGGCAAATTTAACTCTCATTTCCCACCAGGAGGAGGAATTAACCAAAGGCTTAGCGTGCCATGCCGGAACCACACTAGGGCCTGAAGCAATCCTGCGGTGTTGTGGCCAGCTCACAAGAAAGCGAGTTGAAGAAAGGAGCTCAGGGGCACTGTCATTCACAAACCTGCAGAGTTTTAAATGACATCTATCGTCCAAAAATATATTGAAGTAAGGCTGCCAAGAGGACTTGAAAGCGGGGCAGAATTGCAGGAACCCGATTTCAGGAGGTAGACTAGAATTGCATGTAAAGCATAGGAAAAGAGGCAGAACGTCCACAATGATGCACTTGGCCAAAAAGTGCGTATGCGTTTTTTCCTGAATATATTCAGGAAGAAACGCATACGCCCTTTTTGGCCAACCAAGCAAGCTTGCAAAGGAAATCTGCACTACAATGAAGTCTCACTGCCCCCCGGTCAAAAGGGCTATCTGAACAAAGAGTAAAATCCAGAAGGCAGGACAGGCCATGGAGAACTGGGAGCCTTGTTATGCTGATGGGCGGGATGTAAATTACCAACAGCCACTCTGGAGAAGTGTATGGTGTTTCCTGAAACATCCAAAAAACAAAGCAACAGAGCCTAGGGCACTTCCACTTATGGTCTTATAGCTTAGGGAAATTAAAATCAAAAAGACAAGGCCACCCCAAAGTTTGGGACGGCTCTGTTTACAAGAACCTCGTTTACGGTACAAGTTCAATATCACGCAAAGCGAAAAATGGATAAAGAAGTTGTGGTACTTACGTACAATGCAATATCACTCAGCAATGAAATCTATGTCATCAGGCCCGTAGCAACATAATGAGTGGATTCAGATACGATGATTCTAAGTGAAATAAGTCACACAGAAAAAGAAACATCATAAGATATCACTACTACACGGAATATAAACTTGGCTACACAGGAACTGAATTACAAAACAGAACAGGGTCTCAAATGCAGAAAACCAACTTATGCTTGCTTAAGGGGAAAGGTGAGTTGGGGTGCTGCATAAAACCAGAGATCGAAAGTAGCACAGATACCGTTCCATAAGCCAAATATGTAATAGACAAGAGCTACTCCTTGCTCAACGAAGTGGACTCAACACCCCATATTAAACGCCTCAGAATATAACTGACTAGTAAGAATCTTAAAACCTATGGATTGATATGTCTCCGAAAGAGAATCAAGTGTGTGTACAGCAGCATAAACGCAGCAGTGATAGGATTTGTGAGGTTCGGTGAGCAAATCCAAACCCTTTGAAGTCATATTGCATATTACCCATTCCATGGGTCTCAACTCTCCAGGTTTAAGGGATTCTTCTTTCAGCTAAAACATGCATGTGGAAGCCAGAGTATGATCCACCATGTGATCGGGAAACGTGTTCAAATGTGCCTCAGTTTTCGTCCCCTGGTACTCGGGTGCAACATTCCAGACGCTTTAGTAACACTCTCCAAACTTGGAGAGTCAGTGCCTTTAACCTCCTGTTTGGCCCACTTTGCAATTTCTGCGGAAGATGAACAGGAATAGGGAGAACCCATGAGACACTAGCTGGAGGTGTCTGGACGGGCAAATTTAACTCTCATTTCCCACCAGGAAGAGGAATTAACCAAAGGCTCAGTGTGCCATGCCGGAACCACACTAGGGCCTGAAGCAATCCTGTGGTGTTGCGGCCAGCTCACAAGAAAGCGAGTTGAAGAAAGGAGCTCAGGGGCACTGTCATTCACAAACCTGCACAGTTATAAATGACAGTTATCGTCCAAAAATATATTGAAGTAAGGCTGCCAAGAGGACTTGAAAGCGGGGCAGAATTGCAGGAAACCGATTTCAGGAGGTAGACTGGAATTGCATGTAAAGCATAGGAAAAGAGGCAGAACGTCCACAGTGATGCACTTGGCCAAAAAGGGCGTATGCGTTTTTTCCTGAATATATTCAGGAAAAAACGCATACGCCGTTTTTGGCCAACCAAGCAAGCTTGCAAAGGAAATCTGCACTACAATGAAGTCTCACTGCCCCCCGGTCAAAAGGGCCATCTGAAAAAAGTGTAAAATCCAGAAAGGCAGGACAGGCCATGGAGAACTGGGAGCCTTGTTATGCTGATGGGCGGGATGTAAATTGCCAACAGCCACTCTGGAGAAGTGTATGGTGTTTCCTGAAACATCTAAAAAACAAAGCAACAGAGCCTAGGGCACTTTCACTTATGGTCCTATAGCTTAGGGAAATTAAAATCAAAAAGACACAGCCACCCCAAAGTTTGGGACGGCTCTGTTTACAAGAACCTCATTTACGGTACAAGTTCAATATCACAGAAAGCGAAAAATGGATAAAGAAGTTGTGGTACTTACGTATAATGCAAGATAACTCAGCAATGAAATCTATGTCATCAGGCCCGTAGCAGCATAATGAGTTGATTCACATACGATGATTCTAAGTGAAATAAGTCACACAGAAAAAGAAACATCGTAAGATATCACTAATACACGGCATGTAAACTTGGCTACACAGGAACTGAATTACAAAACAGAAGAGGGTCTCAAATAAAGAAAACCAACTTAGGCTTGCTTAAGGGGAAAGGTGAGTTGGGGTGCTGCATAAAACCAGAGATTGAAATGAGCACAGATACCGTTCCATAAGCCAAATATGTAATAGACAAGAGCTACTCCTTGCTCAATGATGTGGACTCAACACCCCATATTAAACGCCTAAGAATATACCTGACTAGTAAGAATCTTAAAACCTATGGATTGATATGTCTCCAAAAGAGAATCAAGCGTGTTTACAGCAGCATAAACGCAGCAGTGATAGGATTGGTGAGGTTCGGTGAGCAAATGCAGACCCTTTGAAGTCATATTGCATGGTACCCATTCCATGGGTCTCAACTCTCCAGGTTTAAGGGATTCTTCCTTCATCTAAAACATGCATGTGGAACCCAGAGTATGATCCACCGTGTGATCGGGAAATTTGTTCAAATGTGTCTCAGTTTTCGTCCCCTGGTACTCGGGTGCAACATTCCAGAGGCTTTACTAACAGTCTCCCCACTTGGAGAGTCAGTGTCTTTAACCTCCTGTTTGGCCCACTTTGCAATTTCTGCGTAAGATGAACAGGAATAGGGAGAACCCATGAGAGACTAGCTGGAGGTGTCTGGACGGGTAAATTTAACTCTCATTTCCCACCAGGAAGAGGAATTAACCAAAGGCTCAGCGTGCCATGCCGGAACCACACTAGGGCCTGAAGCAATCCTGCGGTGTTGCGGCCAGCTCACAAGAGAGCGAGTTGAAGAAAGGAACTCAGGGGCTCTGTAATTCACAAACCTGCAGAGTTATAAATGACAGCTATCCTCCAAAAATATATTGAAGTAAGGCTGCCAAGAGGACTTGAAAGCGGGGCAGAATTGCAGGAAACCGATTTCAAGAGGTAGACTGGAATTGCATGTAAAGCATAGGAAAAGAGGCAGAACGTCCACAATGATGCACTTGGCCAAAAAGGGCGTATGCGTTTTTTCCTGAATATATTCAGGAAAAAACGCATACGCTGTTTTTGGCCAACCAAGCAAGCTTGCAAAGGAAATCTGCACTACAATGAAGTCTCACTGCCCCCCTGTCAAAAGGGCCATCTGAAAAAAGTGTAAAATCCAGAAAGGCAGGACAGGCCATGGAGAACTGGGAGCCTTGTTATGCTGATGGGTGGGATGTAAATTACCAACAGCCACTCTGGAGAAGTGTATGGTGTTTCCTGAAACATCTAAAAAACAAAGCAACAGAGCCTAAGGCACTTCCACTTATAGTCCTATAGCTTAGGGTAATTAAAATAAAAAAGACACAGCCACCCCGAAGTTTGGGACAGCTCTGTTTACAAGAACCTTGTTTACAGTACAAGTTCAATATCACAGAAAGAGAAAAATGGATAAAGAAGTTGTGGTACTTACGTACAATGCAATATCACTCAGCAATGAAATCTATGTCATCAGGCCCATAGCAGCATAATGAGTGGATTCAGGTACGATGATTCTAAGTGAAATAAGTCACACAGAAAAAGAAACATCATAAGGTATCACTAATGCACGGAATGTAAACTTGGCTACACAGGAACTGAATTACAAAACAGAACAGGGTCTCAAGTTTAGAAAACCAACTTATGCTTGCTTAAGGGGAAAGGTGAGTTGGGGTGCTGCATAAAACTAGAGTTTGAAATTAGCACAGATACCGTTCCATAAGCCAAATATGTAATAGACAAGACCTACCCCTTGCTCAACAAAATTGACTCAACAATGAGGTATCACCTCACACCTGTTAGAATGGGCATCATCTGAAAATCTACAAACAACAAATGCTGGAAAGGGTGTGGAGAAAAGGAACCCTCTTCCACTATTGTTGGGAATATAAATTGATACAGTCACTATGGAGAACAATATGGAGTTTCTTAAGAAACTAATAATAGAATTACCATATGATACAGCAATCCCAGTACTGGACATATACCCAGACAAAACCATAAATCAAAAAGAGACATTCACCGCAATGTTCATTGCATCACTATTTACAATATCGAGGTAATGGAAGCAACCTAAATGCCCACAGACAGACGAATGCATAAAGATGTTGTACATATATAAAATGGAATATTACTAAGCCACGAAAGGAATGAAATTGGGTCATTTGTAGAGACGTCAATGGATCTAGAGACTGTCATACAGAGTGAAGTAAGTCAGAAAGAGAAAAACAAATCTTGTATATTCATGCATATATGTGGAACCTAGAAAAACTGTACAGATTAACCGTTTTGCAAGGCATAAATAGAGCAACAGATGTAGACAACAATCGTATGGACAACTAGGGGGGAAAGCTCTTGGAGGGGTGGTGGTGGGAGGAGTTGAGAGATTGGGATTGGCATGTAAACATTTATATGTATAAAATAGATAACCAATAAGAACCTGCTGTATAAAAATATAAAATAAAATTCAAAATTAAAAAGAAATAAAATTTAAAAAATAAAACAGAAAAAACAATTATTCCCTTCACATACATGTATTTATATGAATAAATTATTTCCATGCTTATATCTGTAAATACAAAAAAGAGGAATAAATCTACCTTGAACCAAAAACGAAAAAGAGAAAAAAAAAACAGAACCCACCAGTTACTCAGAGGAAAACCGTATCAGGGCACTTGCTCCAGTTGTAAACAATTCTGAAGTTGGTCAGTGGTGGGGAATCGTCTCCCATTCAGCCAGCAGCCCCCACACAGCAAGCGTCCTCATTGCAAAGCTGGGGCACCGTGCCGAGGCATCTGTGAGTAAACGTGAGCTGAGCCCCAGGCCAGTTGCTGCTGAACTGTTCCCACCCTTCCCAGGTAAAACACCTGAATATATACAAGGACTTGAAAGCCTAGAGGAAGGGCCATGGAGCCACACGAGTGACAGCATGCCAGCTGACTTGGTGCCTGCAGGCCAGCCAGGATGGTCCTGGCCCTGGGTGCTCTTCTGGAAGATTTCCATTTCCCTGCCTGAGATACCCGTCCTGTCCCTGCCCCCACTGCTTTTTTCCTTCCTCACCTCTGCCCAGGGAGAAATTCCAGCAGCAGGTATGGGTGACACATCCTCTTCTTTAGCAGGTGGCAGCCTGGCAACTGCTGCAGAAAGTCCAGCAGAGCCCCACTCACACTGGGCCACCCACAAAGCCATGGCCTCTCACTCCCTCCCACCAGCCCAGCCCCGAGACTGCTGACAGGGCAGAGAAAATGGCGTCAGGCACAGCTGCAGGGGCTCTTGCTGCCTGGAGTGGTATTTATATTGATCTCAACCCAGGCACACCTGGGGAGGGCTGGCCGGCACGGTAAGGCTGCCCAGGTCAGCCAATCATCACCCCTCAGGGGCTCACAGTTGCAGAAAATGGAACTTGCTGAACCGGCCAGGTCCAAGGAATAGGTGTGGGCTCCTGAGAGTCAGGATAGACAAGGGGCTGCAGCTTTGGCTTGTTTTCTAATCATTTTATCTGGCCCATGAGTGGGAGACAACTTCAAGAAAACCCTCTCCTAATGAGAGGAACCCAGGAGTCAGGGAGAGGAGGGGTGGGTGGTGGTTGGAGACAGAGGCCTGGTGCCCTGGGTGCAGTGGAAATCTCTGGAAGACCAGGTGGAGGGAGGCCACACAGAGTGATGCCCAGGGTCACAGACCTGTCGGAGCTGCTGTTTGTTAGTTCAAGTCCTGCTCTGAGGTGCTCTGTGTCAGCTCTGAGCGACAGGTGAGCTGGGTGTGCTCTTCAATGAGGGCTATGTGCACGGTTCCTGTGTGCCCAGCCCTGCCACGGTACCTGCAAGGGTAGCTCTGTATCCTGGGAGGGGCCTGACCATGAGAGCCCCGTGGGCTCGGTTGGGGGTGGGGTGCCTGCCCAGGAGAGCTCCATATCCTGGGATTGGCCTGACCACGAGAGCCCAATGGGCTGCTGGGGACCTGGTAAAGGATGTCAGGACAGTCAGTGAAGCCACCGAGGATATACCTCCAGTTGCTCCTGATTCCTACACCCTGCTGGTCATTCTACCAACCACCAGGACATGGTATTCTGTATTAGTCTTCAATGATGCCTTCTTTTGTATTCCATTAGTCCCAGAGTCACAAGAAATTTTGGCTTGTGAGTGGCAGGACTCAACATACAACTAAAACAATACTTCCGGGCCGTCTTGCCCCAAGGGTTCAAAAATTCCCACACCATCTTTGGGGAAAGCTTAGCTAAAGACCGAAAAGTTCTACCTCTGGAAAAGGAAACCCTCCTTCAATATGCAGATGACATTCTGATCGCCAGCCCTACTAAGGAGGCCTCTGAACTACCAAGCCAATAAAGGATAGAAGTTGTCCAAGAAAAAGCTCAAATATCACAGACTGCGGTGACCTGCCTGGGCTTCATTCTCACACAAGGTCAGAGAAGCCCATCCCAGGAAAGGGAAGAAACCATTTGCAGCCTTACCCCTTTCTAAAACTAGAAGACAGCTTAGGGGTTCCTGGGGAGGCCAGGGTTTGCTGCTTCTGGATCCCTAACTACAGTCTACTAGCTGGGCCTCTATATGAAACACTGAAAGGAAAAGATGATGATCCTTTTGAACAGAATCCAGAAGTGGCCTTTCAAGAATGGAAAGAGCAGTCAATTCAGACCCTTGCCCTGGAACTCCCTAATTGAGCTAAACCCTTTGACCTTTCCATTCCCAGTGAAAGGTGAATCGCCATTGGAGAATTAGTGCAAAAACTGGAACCACTTGAAATGGAACAACGCAAGAATGCCATCCAGGTAGGATAAACTACAGTCACCAAGGGGCTTGGCCCACTGCCACATCTGGCCAAGATACTGGCGGTATCTAAAAACCTGGAAATCAGCAGCCCAAAAGGCCACCTCCCTCCTAAGGGAAAAGGACCCCACGTGGTGATCCTAATCACCAACCATGCCCTGAAGTTGCAGGGTTCGCTCCGTGGACACACCGACCTCGAGTGAGGAGGCCCTCCAACTCCAACATCCAGAGAGATAACCGGGGGCAACAGGGCACCATGACGACTCGTGTGAACATCACTTGACCTGGAGTTTCTCTCATAAAACAACAATAGTGTGTCCCGAAGGAGTAGACTACAGCTTGCAGGACTTACTGCACCCGGAGGGGAGCTAATAATCTTGGCGGGGGAACCGTATATCACACTGTCACCATAGAAAAGCCTACAGACACCGTGATGATGGTGGCCAATAAGACCGGCTGGACTCCTGTTTACTTCAAAAGGCTGTTGACTCAGTGGCCATCATGGTCCTTGATCACCACTGACCCTGGACTGTCTGGGAGTTGAGCGGGCAGGGCTCTGACACCTGGTGCTGTTTTTACATTAATTCAGGGGCCTAATTGAAGAAAGAGCAGACTACTGGTCAGAGCATCTAGGCTGGCAGAAACGGTCAGCCTAAGGTGGCCGAACAAATTTGGGGCTGGGTTAAATCGGCCCCCACAGCGTCTCTGCACATCTCTTTCCTGGACCCTTAAAGGTCATTAGAATCTATAACACTTCCAATGCTGGTGCTCAGGCGGACGAGCAGGGAGGCAGGGGTCCTGGGGCCAATCAACGTCACCTGGAGGCTGCTGGGGAGAAGTTCTGACCCTCGTCCCCTGGTATCAGGGCTCCCAACTCAGCACTCAGCAGTTACAGAAGAAGGGTCTGCACCCTCAGCACTCCAAGAATGAGGAACAGGACAAAAGGCAGAGGAGGGGTTTGTCCCCAGCAAAGCCCATTAAAAATCCCTGGGAGATAAAAATAGAATCTGGGCAATAAAGTCAAGTCTGACCGTTTTTATCCTTTGTGCTTTGTCTAATTTCACGTGCTCCTAGGGTCCCGCATGCAGAGGTTCCACACCCGGCACTTCAGACCAGATTTCCTAGTGCAGAATGGCTGGGTCGACACCTCAGCTCCTGGGGCCCAGTGCAGACTCCGAGATATAGAGCCTGAGCTGCATCCAACCCGGCCCTCGAGAGCTCCGCCCCCTCTCTCCCACTGACTCTGACAGGATCTCTACACAGCAGCCCAGCCCACAGCCCACGGGGTAGTGCATGCTCTCACCTCTCCATTCTCTGATCAAAATATAAAGTTTCCTTTGCTTGTGAACCAAACTCAGTCTCGATCTGTTGGCCCCAATGACACTGGGCAGGGGGACCCTTGTTGGGGTCCACTCTGGAGGATCAGTAACAGAAATTGAGACTATTGTAACTTCAATGAACAGATGTGTGAGCCAAACTGTAGTTAACATAGAACAGTTTGTAAGGCTCGGGTAAAATAAGATGTTTCTAACACTTCCATTTGATATTTCCATCACTTTATTATAAGCAAGTTCAGTGAAAAGGTTTGTCTTATTTGTCAGGTCAATATTAGAGAAATGAAGTGATTTCTTTCCAAGGATGTACATCTAATAATCTTGGTTAAAGCTTCAATCTTGTTTTAAATGCTTTTCCATTGAAAATGATACCTCTCTTTCAGCTCCCCCATTTCTGAGAAGTATAAAATCTTATAATTTATTATTACCAAAGGGGAAAGGTGGGAGGAGGGATAAATTAACAGTTTGGAATTAACACATACACACTGCTATGTATAAAATAGATCATCAACAAGGAACTACTGTATAGCACAGGGAACTACACTCAATATTTTGCAATAACCTATAAGGGGAAATAATCGGAAAAAGAATAGATATTTTTATTGACATCATCTATCAATGACAGTTAAAGTGTAACCTAAGGGAAGCCGGTGGTGAGTGCTTCTGACCCTGAAGACTTCAATCATCTAAAGTTTGGACTCTGCCTACTTCCCAAGGCCCTTAATGAACATATGTGTAGCCGTAGCTTAAAAAACTCCCCAGTTTGGGTTTTGGGGAGACACTGATTTTGAAAAAGCCCTGGTGTTCTCCTTACATGAATGGGACTCTTCCTACTGCTAAAACATGTCTGTCACACCCAGAGGATGGTATACCGTCAGATCGGCAAGAGTTTGGAAAAGGCATCTCATCTCCTCATCTCCTGGTGCTCGGGTTCACCCCTCCAGCGTCTTTACTAACAGTCTCCCCACTTGGAGATGTCAGCACTGTCAACATCCTGTTGCGTACAGTTTGGAATTTGTCCAGAAGATGAAGCGGAAGGGTGAGGAACAATGAGAGACAAGTCCTAGGTGTTCAGACAGGCACATGTCACTCTAATTTCCAATCAGGAAGATGAATTGACCAAAGGCTAGGGTTGCCCATGGAAACAGTATAGGGCTTGAGGAAATCCCACTGCTTTGTGGCCAGTTCCCATAAACACAAGTTGAACAATGGAACTCAGGGGCAGTAAAATTCACGAAACTGCAGAGTTGAAAATATCTATCACTGAAAAATGTCTTGAGGAAAGTCAGAGAAAAGGATTGGTAAGCAAGGGAGAATGGCAGGAAAGGGATTTGAGGAGGTAGAAAGGACTCGCCATTAAGCACAAGAAAAGGGGCTGAACATTGCCAACATTGCAGTTGGCCAAAAAGGCTGTATGCGTTTTTTTCTGTATATATTCAAGAAAAGGGCATACACTTTTTTAGCCAACCAAACAGGTGGGCCCTGGAAATCAATACTACAAAAGATATCACTTCGCATCAGTCAGAAGAGCCATCCTCATAAAGTGTAAACACCAGAAATGCAGGACACGGCAAGGAGAAGAGGGAGCCCTGTGAGGCTTATAGTGGAAATGTATATTGCCAACGGCCATTCTGGAGAAGTGTATTGTGTTTACTAAAGCATCTAAAAAATGAGCTACAGAGCATAGGGCACTTGCACTCATGGGCGTATATCTTGGGAAAAACAAAAATCGAGAGGACACAGGCACCCCAATGTTTACCGCCTCTCTGTTTAAAAGATCCTCGACTAGGATATAACTTAAATGTCTCTGGAGGGAAAAAATGGATAGAGATGTGGTACTTATGTAGAGTGGAATATTACTCAGCCTGGAAATCAATGAAATATGGCCAGTTGTAACAGCTCCGGAGGAGTTACGTATGATCATTCTAAGTGACATAATTCAAAAAGAAAAAGACACATATCATAAGATATCACTTAAAGGTGGAATCCAAA